>NC_083349.1:123202524-124570024 GCF_030254825.1 Meriones unguiculatus
TTATGAGCCATGACTAACCGAGGCCTCTCTTCTCCCAGGTTCTCCTCGGTCACCCTCTCCTGTCAGCCTGAGGGCAGGAGACAGGGATTCTTAGAGCTCCTTTCCTTCACCTTAACAAACCTGACGCACCCCCAGCACTTGCTAACCTGCTGGCTCTGCTTGCCTGATACTCTGTTTCTTGATGCTGTTTTAAGTACAGCCTAAGTTGGCAAGCAGCCAGAAGGCTGGGGGTGGGGGTGCCAGCTCAGTTTTACCTGTCTCCACTCTATAGTCTTCTCCAGGAGCCAGCAGTGCCTCTCTGACTAAGAAAACTCAAGACTGGTAACCACACTGTGGTGAAGATTCCCATGATCCTAAAGAAAGGAAGAAAAGGGTGGGGCTGTAGCTCCATGTTAGATCACTTGCCTGGCATGCACGAGGCTCTGGGCTTAACCCCCAGTCCTGCCAATTAAATTTAAAATGGAAGCAGGCCTGGGTGGGACGGAAGGGACTCGACTTGCACAGACTCTGTGGATTTTGCTCCAGGACCCTTGGGTCTCTGTTGAAATCGTCCCTTGCTCTAAGTCTGCTTCAGCCAGGGATGGATTCCTCGGTAGCAATAGTATAGGCAGTGCACCTGCCTGATCCTCCAAACTGATAGGTGACGCACACCTGTGTCGCTTCCTTGGCTGCAGCTCTGCTCCATGTTCTGGGATAGGGTACGGGGTTCATGGTATCTGTCCCAGCAGGTTCAAAGCTCTCTTGTGTTGATGCCACGTCTTCTACCAGTCTTGTCTAGACGAGGCCCATCGCCTGATTTGTGAAAGCTCTGTATCTCAGGTAGAGATGGAGGGTTCTTTTCTGTCCCTCATTACATCTGGTGACTCTTCCAAGGGAACCGGAGTGCCGGCTTGTTCACTCCAGTCAGAACCTCTGCCTGCCATGTAACTTGGCTCCTGGTTCCCTCACTACAGCTGTGCCACCAGCAGTTCAGTGTAGAGGACGCACATTCGGTCATCTTGCTCCTCCCCATTCAGGTTTGCCCACTTGCAGACTGAGTGTTATCTCCCTCACCTCCTGTGTTCTCTTCCCGTCAGGCTTTGGGAAAGCTGACCCAGGCTTCTCTGCTGCTGGTGCAAAATTTAAGGTCTTCAGCTGACGATGGGGTAGGAAGGCCATCAAAAAGCCTTTGGAGCTCAGGGGACCCACATGAGGGAGACCCTGCCCGGGCTAGGAACAAGGGGCCTTCTGGGAGGAATGCTTCCACGTGGGTACTTGGGAGAGAGGTGGAGGGTGGAAGAGGTGAGTAGTTCTCTCTCCTCTTCCTCCACAGTGCTGTAACTGCAGGATTCCAGCCTCTGAAATGATATAGTGTAACTCAGATAAAGATATGCCCATTTTAAGTGTACGGTTCAATGGTGTTTTGCCTTTTTTTTTTTTTTTTTTTTTTTTTTTTGGTCAATTGACGGTTATATGACCATTACTATCATCTGGTGAAGGGCTTCCTGAATCTTTTCCGAATGATGCTTCACCTTCATGTTCCCCCTCCTGGCCCAAGCTCCACCCCACACAGCCACTTGTGACCAGATTCTATGACTTACCTTTCCTTCCTCCTTCCCCTTCCTAGGTTGGAGTCAAGGGATATCTTCCTTGGAGTCATCCTGGAGTCTACCAGGTAGAATTGACTTCTCACCTCCATGTTGATGGAGAGAACTGGGCGCTTGTCCATTTTGCCTCCACATGGTGAGCTCTCTTACCAGTTCCCCCGGCCTGTACCTAGCATAACGTTGCTACCCAAGGCATACTCAAAGGGTATTAGCTGCTGACTGGAGCTGCCTTTATCACAGCCCTTTTTTATCTTAAATATCTACCTAACAGAGCGTTGGCATTTGGGGTACAGGATGTGTGTGCTTCAGGTGATCTGGGGGCCTTGTTACATTGTCATCTTATTTTATGAAAAACTTGGGAAGCAAATGGCATCAAACTTATCTTTTGGATGTAAAAGCTGAGGAGGCACAGAGCAAAACAAATAGCACTGGAAGCTGAAGAGCCAAGAACTAAACCAGGCCTTTGGCCTTGCTTTGGTTGACACTATGTGCTCAGTATGACCCGGCCTGGACAGATGTTCAGTTTTTCCTGTACAAGGCTTGTCATCACTTCCATAAGCCAAGGTAGCGCCTTTCAGGGCAAGAGTGGTACGTGTTGTATCTTCCTTTGCTTCCACGTCTGGTCCAGCTGGCAGAAGTGGCTGGGTTTCGCACATGGAGAGAGTTCTTTGGGAGGGTAAGTGGTAAAGGTGGGCTCCTCGGGCAGAGGAGCGGTTGAGTCTTGAGGTTGCTCCAGTGCTTTGTGCATTTTGGAAGTAGTGTTCTCCTCACACTTGTGGGTACTAAGAAAACTGGCGGGCAGCGATGCCCTGTCGGACAGGTGCAGCAGAGGCATGAAGTGACCCATGTACTCCGTGTAGGCAGTGCTCAGACAGCAGGTCACAGGTTACTTCTCTCCCAGTGAAGTAAGCAGACCTCATGTGAGGATGTCTTGTTTCCTTCCATTTGCAAAATAGCTTGGGAGAAGGCAAAGGACTTGAGAGCCAGTCACAGTCATTGCTCTCTGATGTATTGTCTGAGAGGGTTCTGGGCCCACCTGGACCTTCGGAGAAAAGGTGACAAGTCTGTGGCCACTGTCACTGGTTAAACCTCCCTGAGTGGTAGCACCTCTCAGCCATTAGGCGTTCCTTTCCAAATTCAGACTTACAGATGTGTGTGTGAAGGCTGGAAGGGAGCCAGGACTGTCATTTTGGGTCTTCCTGGTCTCATGGCTTCTGAGAGCCCCTTCTCAGGTCTCCTCATGCCTCAGCAGGGACCCTAACATTGGGGGCTGCCCGGATTATTCTGCAGATTGCTTCTCAGGCCCAGTGAGGCTAGGCTTCCTGCCCTTTGCCCCGAGGAGTGCTTGGAAAGCACTGCTGCATTTGGATGCTGGTGTGCTCACAGGCTGAGGACTACAGGGAGTATTCACAGTCAGCCCTGGAGCGGTGTGCTCACGAATGTACTGAGTTCCTCCCTCAGCAAGGGAATGCTCAGCTCTCTGCTTTCTCTCTGCATTTAAAAGATGCTTCCTGGACACAGAACTGTTGGCAGTCCTCACCCCTTCTTGTCACTCCCACCCTTTCCATTTGCTTCCCTGTAATTCATTTTTGGAGGGAACTGAGAGCCTCTTAAAAAGCAATCATTTCCAGCATCATGCAGTGGTCTTGTTTTTGTTTTTGTTTTTTTTTTTTTGTCTTGTTTCTGTTTACCACGGTGCACTGTTAATGGACTAGCCAAGTGAATGTTGTCCAGCTTGGGATCCAAGCAGAGCTCTGCCCAGATGTAGCTGGGCAGAGATGTACTTTGTTAAAAAACCCTTCCACAGTGTCCATGTGGGTCCTGTGCTTGGTGGTACCGCCTGGACAGTGGCACAGCCATGGCCTCCGGGTGTGGTTTGTGACCAGTGGCTACTGCCTTGGTTTCTTCAGTCAGTGAAATTAGAAGGTTTTTCCTGAAGTCGTGGATGAAGGGTAGCCACCCTTGCTATCATCTGTGTCCACTGCTTTCTGTTGCTGAATCTAAAACAGTGTGGCCTGATGGTCCCCTGGCCTCACTGTCAGCTGAGAACTAGTAGTTTGGGGGTGTTAGTGAGAATGGGTCAGAGGAAGCAAGGCACAGGTGAGAAATTCTAGGCCCTCTCAGCCAGGGAACCCTCCCCCTGGGCAATATAAGGAATTCCCTGTAGCCTATAGTTACCTCCCACTGCTTGTCTTGGGGAAGTTAGTGCTTCCCTAGAGAAGCCATGCCACCACGGTCATCGCCATCACTGTCATCGCCATCCGTCATCACTATCGCTGCTGATGCTTGTTACCAGAGGTCGGCATTACCATAGCCATCATTCCTGTCACCACAGTCTCCCCAGCACCATTGTCACCTTTGCTGACAGTCACCATCATCGTCTTCGGGCCGTTCTATCAGGGGGCACATTCACCGGCTTCCGTGACTAGGAGGAGTACTTACGAGGAGACCTTGGACAGGAGGACCATAGGCATAGATTACTCAAATGAATGCTCAGATGTACAAGTATGATTCTGAAAGTAGCTCTGGGAGAATGACTGATCTGGAAGCTTCTGGGAAAAAAAAAACAAACTCATCCATCCTTTCAGGCCAGTGCTATCTGGTCTGTGGTCCTCTCTGTGCCCCTCTAGAGAGCCCAGCTATACTGCTTGGGTGTTGTTTACCTACCTGTCCCAGGGCTGTGGGCTTCAGAGGCTGGAACCCTCTAGATTTCTCCTGGTTGACCCTCCCTTACTGGCATGGAGCCAGAAGTACAGTGGATGCCCAGATGTGTGCTGGAACAACCCCCACTTGCTCAGCTGTAGGATGGTGGTTGCGTTGAATTATTTAACATCTCCACAGCTTGCCTGAGGGGCTTGCTCTTGCAGGCTTGTGTGTCCAGGCCAATGCACTAGTGGCATTTGCTGTGCATGTCACTGACTGGTGTGTACTTGTTCTGGGCATTTGTTAGAATTGTGGCACAGTGCTTTGGGAGCCATCAAGAATTTTGGGGCTGCTGGAATGACCCCTATTCTGCTAATGTCTGGCTTTGACTTTGCATAAGGAAGGCCTTCTCTTTAGCTTTCAGCCTCCTCATTTATCAAATGGGGCTTAGGGCTGGATAACTTCCAAATCCTGTCAGCTCCACAGTTAGGGGGAAAAATGGTTAAAAAAAAATGTAAACTTGCATGGTAAGACATATCCAATGAAGAGCATACCGAGAAAATTTATGTAGCTAAACTGACTGCAGGAAAAAAAAAAAAAAGAAATTAGCGAAGAACCTCTCGTAGAAAACGCAGACACCTTGGCAACTGCTGTATCGAGAGGCGGCATTGCAGAAAATGATACTAGGAGGGGACCCAAGCTTGGAGCACAGACAAGACAGAGGCGGAATGGGGGAGGGGTGAGGCCAGGGAGCTGAGCTCTGGGGCTTTAATCTGCCCATGCCACCATTTAGTCTTTGCTTTTAACTCCCTGGTGTGTGGGATAAGGAAAGTAGGGGCTCCTGGGAAGGAGGTGGGAGAGACCCTTGCCCACAGTGGGGGCTGGCAAAGGTTGGTAGGTAAACTTACTCAGCCCTTGGGCTCTAGACTTAGGGCCTTATTTAGAAGCTGTGCACTGTTCCCAAAGGATGCTCTGGCAAGGAAAGCCATGGCTGAGGAGGCAGTCCTCCTGGTTATAAGGACAGGCTTGTGTTCCTGGGAGTGTCTATGCTGATGATCTAAGAGACTGGGAGAACGGTGCTTCTCAGTTTGGCTAGTTGTAAATTAGGAAGACGTCAGCTTTATGAAGGAGTGCACAGGACAGGTAATCACATTATTTTTCAGACCAAAGTATATTTGGTGATGTACAATATTGACCAGATCTTGTTTCAAATTGGTCTTGTGAGAGAATTACTACGAATTCTTTTAAAATTAGCGTATAGTTGGACAGTAGGAATTATTTCCTGGGGTTGCACACTGGGAGTTTAAGCACTTCCTAAGTATGGGGTTGGAAACCAAAATATACAATTATACAGACAGCTTCGTTTCACTTAACGTTTGAGAGGGAAAAGTCAGAGAACTATGGGAAAAAGTGGGCTAAACTAACTGTGCATTGGGTTTGGCTGGGAGCTGTATAATTTCTCCTCCCTGCTCCTTTGTCCTTCTGTGCATTCTGACTTTTCCTATAGACATGTAAGCCTTTCGTAATTAGAAAGAGAAACAGACTGGAGAGATGGCTCAGCGATTAAGAGCCTGACTTCCGTTCTCAGCGCCTACATGATGGCTCACAACCATCTGTAGCTTCAGTTCCAGGAGATTCCGCACCCTCTCCTGACCTCTCCTGGGTACAGACATATATGCAGGCAAGCACTCATTTACATAAAAAAAAATCTTAAAAAAGAGAAAAAGAAAAGAAAAACAGGTGCCAGATGTTGTGGCCCATGCTTGTAATTCCATCTCTTAGGAGGTAGAGGCAGAAGGGCCAGTAGTTCAAGGCCAGCCTCAGGGACAGCGAGGACAAACTGAGCCTTGCCTTGAAAAACGAAACATAACAAAAAACCCACTACTTCTACCACCACCAAAAACAACAAAAAAGAAAGAAAAAGGCAGGAAGTTAAAATGGCAGGTTGGCTGGCTTTCAGAGGAAGCCTGACCCAAGTAGTCCTTGCTGACCTCATCCCTAACATACTCTTTTGTTTCCCCAGCTTCACTCCTATCCCCAGACTGTCTGGAACCCACAACTGCCGTAGTCGTGACTGTGTGAATTAATGGAAATGTATCATAAACACACCATTAGAATTTGTTAACTCAATCTAAACTCAATATTGAGTAAAATGCATTAGCTGGATATAAGGAAAAATGGCCAGAGTCCTCCCAGAAATCCGCCTTGTCACCGTGGCTGAGGGCGCTTTGTTCTTGATCCTCAGTGCGTTTCTGCTTTGTTTGTTTGAATTTGGGCATTCACTTGTCTCTTGATCTGAAGAAAACTTCCTGGCTCCTGCTGCTTTCACTTGGAGCATTATTTAAAAAAAAAAAAAAGTATTTATTTAGTGTGTGCTTCTGTACACCCATGTGTGAGTGTGCGCGTTTGGGAGTCAGAGGACAACTTGCCAGGGTCAGTTCTTTCCTTCCAGCAAGTGAGTTCAAGGCGTCAAGCTCAGGTCATTCAGCTTGGCAGCAGGCACCTTTATCTGCTGAGCCGTCTTGCCAGCCCTGCGGCCAGTGGTCCCAGTTAGCATTTTCATTGCCCTTACTTCTTCAGGTACCATCTCCTGTCTGTCTGTCCATCTGGATGGCTGGTGTGTCCAGTTTCCCTTTGGAGAATAACCTTTTATGTCCTTGTCCAGCGTTTCCTCATGACCTGGAGGCAGGACCTGCTGGCATTCTGCCTTGGGAACCAGAGGGCTCCCAGCGAGAATCCTTCACCTTCTTCTTTGAGTCAGATTTTGTGGGTTGATGTTGGATGGACTGTATTTATCTGCTGGCTGGGAGTGGGGCCATCTCAGCCCTCACTGGGGTCAGGCCGGACTTTTGGTGGCGTCCCTCCAAGGGCTGTGTTATCCCCTGTTGTTATTCAGCAGTTTAATCTGCTGGAGTCCAAGCTATTGAGTCAGCCGTGGAAAGTTAAGAAGATGAGGCAGCCATCAGAGAAATGGGCCAATAGCAAAGATTAATTTGGGGGTGAATGAGGAGAGAGGTTCTGGGAGCCGGGCTGTCCCCAAGCAAGGAACATTGCTGTGATGTGTGGGAAACCCGGGGCTGCCTTTGCTACCAGCTCAGGGGCTGCTTGTTGTTTCTTGGATTAAGTGTGTTTCAAAGCACAGCTTTATGGTCTGTTCCCTGGATTTATGATATGGAGAAACAAAATTGCAGTTGTCAGCAAAATTCCGTTATGTTTGGTATATCACTTTAAGACCTTCACTGTAAGGAAACCAAATTTAAAAAAAGAAAGAAAGAAAGAAAGAAAGAAAGAAAGAAAGAAAGAAAGAAAGAAAGAAAGAAAGAAAGAAAGAAAAAGAAAAGAGAACAGAGCTCTGATATTCAGAAATTGCTCTTCCTGATGCTGGGTTCCCTGGCAATTCCAAGATCCAGCACCAAGGCAGGAAGTCTACTTATCTGCCATTGAAGACAAGTATGTTGCTATGGAGACCAGGTATGCCACTATGGTTTCCTGGGTACCCCAGTCATCCTAGAAATGGAATAAGCCCCACAGTAGGTGGTATTTCTGAAGGAATGTGTGTGAATTAACTTTCTTTAAGCTGGGGTCAGCTGTTTTATTTTATGAGCAGAGCAGCATGAATTCTGACGTCATTCTGCCTTTAGCCCTCTTCTGTTTAATTATTAATAGCCCCCTCTCCACCTCCCTGCCAGAAACGCTTAAATGTGTTGAGACCATCTATTGAAAACAACAACAAACCTTTTAAACCTTTTACCAAAGCTAGGAAGCTTGTTTAGCAAGAATGATGAGTTCCCTGTAGAACTCAGCAAATGAGTTCAACCATTATGGGCTGTGTGCCCAGCCTTAACCCAGGGCCCAGGACACCACTGGAACCGGACTGCCAAGTTTGTGTTATGGCCACAGTCTCTATGTTCTTAGTGGTCTATCCTTGAATACCTGAGAGAAAGAACTTAAAAGGCCAGGCTTGGTGCATATACCTTAATACCCAGCATGTGGGAGGCAGAAGCCTATGGGTTTCTGTGAGTTCAAGGCCACCCTAGTCTACATGGTGAGTTTTAGGACAACCGGGCCTATATTGTGACATCCTGTCTCAAAACAAACAAACAAAATAACTTTGGAAGACAGAGAAGGGCCAGCAGATGGCTTAGCCAGTAAGGACAGTTGCTGCCAAGCCTGACAGTCTGAGTTCCATCACTGGGCTTGGGCATGGTGGAAGGAAGGAGAGAGCGCACTCCCCAAAGCTGTCATCTGACCTCCCATGGGCAAAATAAATAAATAAATAAACAAATAAGTAAGTAAGTAAATGTAATACAAAAAATTAGAGGTAGAGAGGTTTCTTTGGGTTCACTTTTGTGACTGGGCCCTTGGCCCTTCATTGTGACACAGGAAGTGTTTGTGGTTGATGGGAAACAAAGGAGGAGGAAGATGTCAGGGTCCCATTGTTCCGTTCTAGGCCAGCCCTTGATGACCCGATTTCCTTTCACGAGGTCCCACCTCTTGGGAGGTTTTTACCAAAGACTTCAGTATTCTCCTGATTACTTCAGTAGTATCCTGATTGGGAAAGAGTGAAACTTAGCAGAGGAGACGCCTCTGTCAGATCAGTCTGTAGGCATGTCTATAGGTGCATTTTCTTGTTAGTGATTGCTATGGGAGGGCCTGTCCCACAGTAGGCAATGCCACCTCGGGGCAGGTGGTCCTGGGTTGTATAAGAGAGCCAGTAAGCAGTATTTCTCCGTGGCTTCTGCTTCAGTTCCTGCCTCTAGGTTCCCCCTCCGACCGGCTTCTCTCAGTGATGCACTATGATTTCAGAGTTCTAAGACGAGATAAACCCTCTCCTCCCCAAGTTGCTTTATGGCCCTGTGTTTTATCACAGGAATAGAAACCCTAACTATGACAGAGATCAGTGCCAAGATAATGGGGTGTTGCTGTGATCAGCCTGACCGTGTGTTTTGGGAAGGATTGCGGAGACGTTTAGAAGTCTGGGTTGGAAATGTCACTGAATCCTCAGGTCTTAATGGCCTGTTGTTATATGGGAACTTGGAAGATAAGAATGCTGAGAGCAACGTAGATGATGGAGGCCTGTGTAGTTTCAGAGAGAAGTAAACACTGTTAGGGTTTTATTTTGAATTAATAATTCGTGGTTTTGGTTGGCTAGAGCTGAAGCGTTGGCTCTGATGAACAAAAGACCAGAATGGCTAAAGTGAAACCTTCGTTTTGCTGGGACAATTAATGCTGGTCATCTAGGGCTGAGGAATTGGCTGTGGTTGATCACTGAAGAGAAATCTTCTGAAAAGTGTTTTCTCAGAGTCAGCAAGTAGAAGCTGTAGTTCGTGTGGGCCAAGGTTGTGCCTCGTGCTTGTAGTGAAACCTGGTAATGTGTAAGAGTCTCCCATTGGTACTGGTTCTGAAGGCATGATGGGGTCATGAAGAGCAGCTGTGGCTTAGCACTGTGAGGAGCCAGGAGAGGCCATTGGTGCAGGTCAGCCTCCATTGCAGGACTGAGGAGATCATGGAGAGACGCTGGTGTTTGGCACAGTGTGGCAGGGTCAGAGTCCCTGAAGCGTCTGTCGGTGTAGGTGCACCTCAGCTGCAGTGGAGACCCCAGCATTTTGAGGATGCTAGTACCATGGAATAACCGCCAGGACAGCAGCAGGTATAGGGTAGAGCCAGCCTGAGTCTGTGAGATGGGAACTGTGCACCAGGGTGGCAGAGCCAGAGACGTGGAATTACACAAGCAGAGAAGATCATGCGTGAGCCCCAAATGGCTGACAGTGAACGTTTTCGGACTTTGGTTTTGCTTTGGTTTGAATGTAACTGTGCCCTGGTTCTTCCTTCTTGGAGTAAGAAATTCTTTAACTTGTTTTGATTTTACAGGGGCTCTCTTTCAGGAAACTTTAGCTATTTTAGAGAGACTTTGAACTTTGGAAAGAGACTTTGGGCATTTTAAGGAGACTGAACTTTTGCAGTATTGAAATATTAAAGACTGTGGGACTTTTAAAGCTATACTGTTTTTATATTTCTATATAAATATATGATCTTGGTGTGGGGGCAAATGGGAAAGGAAAGGTTATAGTCATAGTGATGCATTTGTGTCAGCTTGACAAGGGGTCGGTTGTCCTGGTTGGTTTTGTCAGCTTGCTACAAACCTAGACGTAGCTGGGAAGAGGGAATCTTAATTGAGAAAAAAGCCTCTATGAGAGTGGCCTATAGGCCAGGCATGGTGACACATGCCTTTGATCCAGTACTTGGGAGTGCAGAGACAGGCAGATCTCTGTGAGTTGGAGGTCAACCTCATCTACAAAGTAAGTACCAGGGTAGCTAGAGCTATACAATGATACCTTGTTTTTTTAGAGAGAGAGAGAGAGAGAGAGAGAGAGAGAGAGAGAGAGAGAGAAAGAAAGAAAGAAAGAAAGAAAGAAAGAAAGAAAGAAAGAAAGAAAGAAAGAAAGAAAGGCATTTTCTTGATTAATGATTGATATGGAGGGCTGGGGCCACTGTGGACAGTGCCTCCCCTAGACAAGAAGTCCTGGATTGTGTAATAATGCAGGCTAAGCAAGCCCTGAAGAGTCAGCCCGTAAGCAGCGTTTCTCTGTGGCCTCTCCTTCAGTTCCTGCCTTGGCTTCCCTGATGGTGGACCTGCAAGCTAAAATAAATCCTTTCCTCCCCAACCACAGCAACAGAAATCCAAGTATATGGGCCTTTAGGGGATACTTAGTTCAAGCCATCATGGCCACAGGCTTTGTCTTCCTGCTGACCTGTGGGTAGAGACTCTCCCTTTCCCAGGGGGAGAATGGATACACGCACTGCTGAGATGATCCAAAAGCTATGCTGTGGGGTCTGTTGTGATTCAGAGGCGTCTCCTGTGCAGTCTCTGTCTGCTTGCTTATGATTATTTTCCATACCTGACAATTCATACCCGCCCTGGGGACCCCCTTCTCAATTTCTCCATAATCTTGTTTATTGTAGTTTTATTTATTTTCTGTGCATATGTGCATTATGTTATGAATGCATGTGTGCCATAGTGTGTGTGGGGGGGGCTCAGAAGACCTGCCAGGAGGTCCTCTCCTATGACACGGGCTCTTAGGGTTTAACTCAGGTGATTAGGTTTTACCCATGGAACCATCTTATTGCAACCCCACCCCCATGCCAACCCAGGGTCTAAAGGCAAACCTGAGCAAAAGCCTGTAGAATGACTGCTCTTACAATGTCTAGGTCTCTTCACAGACTGACACTTCCCTTCCACCTTTCAGTCCTCTGGGCTCTAACATCTCTAGTCTATGGGGTCAGTGGCCTTAGCATCTGTGCTGGGACCTGCGCTGGACGCCTCCCTCTGCTCCCTGGATGCTGTCCCTCTTTCATGTGGTTTGGAGAACCGTAGGGCTACTATGGCTCCTTGCAGATGGCCTCCTGACTCGTGCCTGGTCACGGGTGGTAATCTTGAGGGTTTGTGTGCACGACAAGCATGCAGGAGAGCAAGAAATTACTTCTTCCTGTCTCCCCTCCCCCTCGTCCTCTCCTGTTAAGAGAGAAGTACACATGGTACCTGCCAGCTGTCTTTGTATGCTGGAGGTAGAAGAGAGAGGATTGAAGGTCTACATAGCAAAAGAAACAAAAAACCAAACAAACAAAAAGAATAATGAATTAAGGTGCAACTCATATACCACAAAAGCCATTGTTCTGTGGGGCTGGAGAGATGGCTCAGCAGTTAAGAGCACTTGTTGCTCTTACAGAGGACCTGAGTTTGATTCCCAGCACCTACATGGTATCTCCCAACCATCTGTAACTTCCAGGTACTCACGTGGTGTGCATTTGGACCCATGAAATAAATCATATTTTTAAAATGCATAATTCTGTCATGTTTAGTACTCATACGAAGTCAAACTCAAGTTGATACAACCTGATTTCACAACACACCCATCACCCCAAGAAGGAAATATCGTAGGCAGTAGCAGTCACCGCCCAGTGTCTCTGGCCCTGGGCTTGCAAACCTATTGCGCATGCTTTGTTTCTATGAATTTGCCAACTTTGGACATTGCAGGTAAACAGAAGCATCAAGCGCAGGGCCTTTGGTGCCCGGCTTCTTACGTTGAATGTGCTTTGGTGCTTTGTCTTCATGCAATACCACATGCAGCTGTGCTCTGTGGCTTTGCCCAACACTGCAACATCCCATTGCTGGGTATACTCTTCCTTTCTCTCTCTCCTTTGGTTCCTTTATCTGTTGGTGAACATTTGGGTTGTTTTCACTTTGGGTCACTATGAATAATATTGCCAGGGACATTGCTTATGAGTCCCTGGGTCGACATAGGTTTCATTTCTCCCAGGCATGTAGCAAAATTCTGTTTCATAGTGTGTGGTCCAGGAAGGCAGACTGGAAGGTGATCTTTGAGGTTGGTGGTTGCCTGGAAGGCTCAGTATGTGGGATTGCAACTGCCTAAAGTCCTTCTACACAAGACTGGGAAACAAAGGCTGACCTCAGCCAGGGAAGCCCAGGGTTTAACTTAGTCTGAAGATGTTTAAGGTCAGTTGAAAGGGCTCCCTGTTCCAAAGAAAATGCCCAAATCCCAAAGGTTTTCAGAGCTTCTATCTTAGCCTGCCTGAAGAGCTGATATCATTTCTGGAAGTAGGGCAGCCTTTCTGTGACTATGAGGCTGAGGTTTCTGGACCCAGGCCAGCAAAACAGATAAACAAACTAGGTCTTTGATGGCCTCTTGAACTCTAACTGAGCCCTGGAGCCTTGACCCCTGTTGCTTGTGGTGTAACACAGAGAAAACCCACTTTTGTCTAAGCCACTGTTTGTAACCAAATGTGTTCTTCATGGGTCAAATGCCAATACAGGATATATCATTTCCAAGTCTCCTAGGCTGGTCCCTGCCTGCTAGATTAAATCATGACAGGCTTGGGAGACTTTCTGGTCCCCTCTTCCTGTTATTTCCCTCCACTCAGCAGGCTAGACCCTCTGTTGGTCACCAGGATGAGGGGTTCCCCAGATGGACAAAAAGGATGTTGATAATTACCGTTTCACTGTTCTACTCCTCCGCACATGCTGCTCCTTCTGCTAGGCGCACCATTCCCCCCTTCATCTATCTGTAGTTGGCCGTTGGCCACTCATTCTTCAGGTGCTGTGCTGAGGAATGGCATGGTAGGCAAGAGAACTCGCCAAAGCCCAAGGACCTGAGTTGGAATCCCCAACACCCACATGAAAAGTCAGGCATGGCCAGGTGTTGGTGTACGCCTTTAATCCCAGCACTCAGGAGGCAGAAGCAGGAGGGTCTCTGTGAGTTCAAGGCCAGCCTGGTCCACAGGAGTTCCAGGGCATCCAAAGCTACACAGAGAAACCCTCTCTCTAAAAACAAACAGTGATTTCTCTCTGTCTGGCCTCTGGCCTGGCCCAGGCCTTCCTTCAGCCCCTGGGATGGCTGGACCTGAGGTGGAGGGTAGCTGAGACTATTGCAGACATTGCTGTCAAGTGCACCTCTGTATGCCTTGTTCTGAGTGTCCTGCTTTATCAGGCCTGAGGTACAGCAGCAGTGACGGAGTCCTCTGTCTGAGCGTCATGTGCACTGGCCTGGGCTTCAGCTCACGGGTAGGACTGTCCACTGTGTGCCTAGTCTCCTTCCAGGCCCTTGGGACACAGCAGTGGGAAAGCATACTTCTGAGCTTCGCTGTGACTCCTTCAGAGATACCTTGGGTGTTTGTTCCTGTCTTATCTTTCGTGGTACAGTAGGATCCAAGAACATGGTCTGAAGGATGGGCTTCAAGGGCCAGGGAGATGGCTCCGTCCGTAAAGACGCCTGCCACCACGTCTGACGACCTGAGTTCAAACCCCAGGCCTCACACAGTGAGAGGAGAGGACGCCTGCAAGTTACCCTCTGAGCACTGCACGTGTGCCATGGCATGCATACAAGCACATACATGCAATAAATAAGATATTAAAAAGGAAAAAAAAAAAAAGAAGGTGGACTTCAAACCAATGGCCCTGTCACCGCAGGGAAAGGAAAGAATGAACTTGAGAAAAGTCAGGTGAAAAACCGCATTGTGCACCATGGCCTTTGAAAAGAACCAGCTACGTTTTCCTAGTCTGGGGCCCTCTGTGCTGAGAACTCACTGGCCTCTTTTGTCTTTAGGGGTGAAACCTAAAGATGTTGTTATGTAAAAGCCAATTAAAATAAATTAAATGCAAATACTGTTTCATTGTAATGTTAATTTTGAGCCGGGGATCAATCAGAGGCTGTGGAAATGCCAAAGTTGTTAAGGCTGTGGTTGTCATGGTGACTGGGCTGCAGGAGAGGGGCCCTGTACAGAGTCCCTCTGGGGTGGGGGTGGGGGTGGGGGGGAGTGCTCTGTGCTGACCTCTGCAGGGCTCTATGATGTGGCCTGGAGGTCAGGAGACCTGTGAACATGATCTCAAGACTGAATTCATCTTACTCGTTTCCTTGGGAGAGAAGTCGGTTCCCTTCTGCCTCAAGTTTCTTTGCTTTAGAAATAGCTATCCAGCCTTTTGATTACTAGTAGCCATTTATCGATTATTTAAAAATCACTGCATTTGTTGGGGGTTCCGCATGCGCTCCCTAAAGTTCTCGGCTCACAGTTTGGAGACATGTGAGTTATCAAGCCGAGGGCAGGTACCCTGTACAGCCTACCTTTGATGACAGTGGTAGTGCTTCTGTTCTGTGGTGCAGGGCCAGATCTCTACCAGAGGTGGCTGGTTCTGTGGGGTTCACTGGGGTTTGACTCTGAATGCCCCTTGCCAAACATGATTTTTAGAATCCATATAAAAAAGCTGGACATGGTGGGCCGTGCAAATGACCACAGCCCTGGGGAGGCTGGGACGGTTCCACCCTCTGGGCTTCATAGCAAGCCAGCTTAGCCGCTTGTTGAGTTCCAGGCCAGCAAGAGACCCTGTCTCACAAAACAGATGGACAATGCCTGAGGAATGACAGCCGAGGTTGACCTCTAGCCTCCACAAGCACGACCAGTACACGCACACACATGTGCACATGCACACACCACAAAACCACTGGGGTTCAGAAGGTGACTTGCCTGCACTCCCTGGGCTTCGTGTAGGCAAGGGTCCCAGGCTTTGGAGGGCAGCTGTGCCTTCTGCTGTACCACCAACGCGCTCTTCTTCCTGTGCTTAGGGGCTTTTTCCAGCGCCCACTTCTGCATTAGCTGCTCAGAGTGGGCCTGTGGTGACTGTCAGTTTGTTGTCACGTTGGTTGGCTTTGCATGGAACGGTGCCCAGACTGTCTTGGTGTGTTTGTAGGAGCGGGTTTGCAGTGGCTTCCTGCCACAGCCTGTGACTTTAAGAAACGTGAGGCACACAGCTGCAAGCGCCTATTAGACACCTGCCTGGGCTGCACCTGGCTCCCAGCCCTTATCAAGAGTCCTGCTTTCCTTGGCTCGACTGGGGCTAATTAGTGGCTTTGGGTCCACTTGCTAGTTGTGTGAAACGGGCCTGGCCCTTCCTTACTCTCTGTGAGGGCAGTTGGGAAGTGAAGCAGCTGTTGGGGACTTTTAAACCGTGTGGGAAATAGACCGTTGTTCTGGTGCGTAACCCTCGAAGTCTTATGTGCAGCTCCGTTGCCTCTCCAGCCCTGATACTAAGGGATGGGCTGTGACCCTCACACAGTGCCTAGACTCCCTTTCAGGACCCACATGATGCTACATCCTGACTGAATGAGCCTGGGAGGTGGCAGCTTCCACAGGGAGCTCTGCTCCCAGCGTGGCTCGGGGCTGTCAAAGTTAATTAACATAGCTGTATTTCCTTTGAGTTTCTCCTCCACATAGGTCTTTTTTTTGGGGGGGGGGGTCTTCCTTCCCACAGTCACTGGCCAAGGGGCTGTGAAGGAGTGCTGCCCGGCTTGCCTGGGGAGACAATGGGAAGGTGGGAGGCGTTTTTAGTTGGACCCCTGAGTCTCGCCCCTCACCTGTGAAGGGCAGGATGCTGAATGGTCTTATGTCAAGTTGACACAATTAAAATCAGCTGAGATGAGGGAGCCCCAATTGAGAAAATGTCTCCATAGAATCAGGCTCTAGGCAGTCTTGTAGGGCCGTTTCTTAATTAGTGAATGATGGGGGAGGGGCACATCCCTTACTGGGTGGTGCATTCCTGGGGCTGGTGGTCTTGGGTTTTATAAGAAAGCAGGCTGAGCAAGCCATGGGAAGCCAGCCAGGAAGCAGCAGCCCTCCATGACCTCTGTATCAGCTCCTGCCTCCCGGTTCCTGCCCTGCTTGAATTCGTGTCCTGACGTCCTTCAATGATGGACTGTGAGGTGGAAGTGTAGGTTGTGTTGGTCATGGTAACCCTGTCTATGACAGCAGGTAAGGCCATCCTGGCCCATGTTCCAGGCCAGGGTAACAAAGCCTCCTTACAGCTGGCCTCCCGCCCGCTGAGTCCTAGCCTAGGAGGGAGGTTCCACTCAGCTTCACTGGCACTTGTTTTTCTCTCTCTCTCAGCCTTAGTAAGGAAACAATACTCCTGTGATCTCTCCCTGTGGGCAGAATAGAGACAGTGCCCTGCACCGACTCTGTATTAGAATTGGCCAGCACTTGCTAACAGATGCCCGAGGTTCCTAGCATGGGCGGCTGGCCATCACAGCCTCTCCTCCCGTGTACGCTCTGTATGTCGAGAAGTTGGACAGATGCCATTCACCAGATAAACACCCCTCCCTTCCAGCCCCCAGCTTTTGGCCGTGCTCAATTCATGCCCTTCTTCACAGAAAGAGCGTTTGTGCCTGGGTGCTTCCTCTATCAACCTGTGGCTCCTACACTGGGGGAGGAAGGGAGGAGGCACCAGCATCTCTCTTCAGCAGTCCCCCATTCTGTGACCTCCCTGTGACCTCACGCCCTGTCCAGTGTGCATGGCACTGGGAATCTAGCCTCACCTGCCATTCCTGTGACTTGCAGCCACAGCTGAGCTGCAGGAATGCTTTACATTGTTCAGCTTGAGCTAAATGATTCCAAACTCACCTTCCACAGAGCATGTTCCTGCTAGGGCAGAAGGGTCAGGGTCAATCCTGGGGTCACTGGCTCTCATGGGTGACCAGTGGGAGGGTACTTCTCCCTGTTCCTGCAAGTGGAGAGTGTGTTGGAGTTTTACTCTTTTTCTTTGCTTCCTGGGAGTTTCTAGGAAAGATACTTCTTTGAGCCTCAGTTTCCCCACAAGTGAGTCACACTGACTTGCTCAGACAATAGTGGGGATTCTATGAGGTTTTTTGTTTTGTTTTTTTTTTTTTTTTTTATCATGCTCATGTGAATTCCTTATTTCAGTAACACTGGAGAGTGGCTTTTTTTTTTTTTTTTTTTTTTAAGTCCAGGACAGGAGCCAGTTTGCCAGAGTCATCTGTGAGTGTTGGTAGCCTTACCTTCAGCAGGACTTGAATTTGGCCACCAGCCCTGGCTTATTCCAGTGGAGAATGGAGTTATTTAGAGCCAAACTGGGGAGGGTGGGGTGTGTGTGTGGGGGTTAATTCTCTGGGAAGCATTTGCTGCAGATGGTGCTAACGTTAATGACTTACTATATATGTCTTCGTAAGTGGGTGATTTATGGCTAACGCCAGACCCATAACTTCTCATTTCCCAAAGCTTCATTTATAATGGCCTGTTAGATTTAGGAAGTGCGGAGGACTTGAGCCGAGGTCGGTCTGCCCGTGAGCTGTCAGTGGGGAGAGCTGGTCCTGTGGGACGCTGAGGGGCAGCCACAGGGGACACCACCAATAACTTATCTCTACAGTTATGGTCTACAGTGGGCAGGCGACAACCAGATTCCTGTTTTATGGAGGAGGGCACAGAGGCCCAGGGAGGTTAAGTGATTTGACCAGATTAACAGCTCCCAGGTGACAGGACTGAGATGCTCTGACCCTCTGACGCTTGCTTACCTACCGGCATGATGGCTTGTGTCGTGTACCAGCTGGACTGGACTAAGGGATGTCTAGGTAGGTAGTAAAGCATCATTTCTGTGTGTTGCTGGAAGAGCTTAGCATGGGAGCCAGTAGACAGAGCAAAGGCTAGCACTTGGATCAATAGATACCAGATACTCTAATGTGGGTCAGTATTGTACAGTGCTTTTAGGGTCTGAGTAGACACACTAGCCAAATGTATTGATTATTTTCCTTATTGATATGACAAAATAACTTACAAAAAGGTTTTATTTAGGCTCACAGTTTGAGGGTACAATTCACCATGGTGGGGAATTCAGGACTTTGAATGACCTGGTCACATTGCATCCAGTCAGGAAGGAGAGAGAGAGACTGGGTGAGGGTGGGTGGGTGTTCAGCTCACTTCTTCCTTTCTGTTCAGATCTGAACTCTAGCCAGTGGGATGGTGCTGCTCATGTTCACAGTGGGTCGTCCTGTCTCTGGAAACACCCTCACAGACATGCCCAGAGTATGCAACTGGTCTCCATGGTGACTCTAAGTTCAGTCAAGCTGACAATGAAGATTAATCATCACCCAGGAGAGAGAGTGGACGTCATCTCTCCTCTTTGGTCACCAGCCTCCTGGTTCTGGAGCCTTTAAACGTGGCCGAGAATCACCACCAACTGGTTCCCCTGAGATCCAGCTTGCAGATAGCAGGTTGTGGGACCTCTCAGCCTCTGTAACCGTGAGGACCATCACCTCATCATCTCTCTATAGGTCTCTCTGTGTTTTATAGGCTCTGATCCCCTCAATATCATAACCAGGTTTGAGTTATTTGCCTACCTGGCATTTTTCATTCAAGATGGTGGGAAGTGTTAAGGTGCGTCCTGTAATATTGAGGACGTGTGGGCTTGGGGGAGCACCATTTGGCCCCCATTACATATGGAGGTGATAGTTTGCCTAAGTAAGCAGCAGCCAGCATTAGCTGAATGAAGAAGGGAATGCAATTATTCTTGGGTTTCCTTTGGATACCAGTCTTGTTTTCTCTAGGATTTTGCTCCCTGCCCACCCCTGTTGCCTGCTAAGAGCCACTGTTCTCCAGGCACAGGACCCCCCCTCCCCTCGTCTCTGTATGTGGAAATGCAGAGTCCTCTGCCGATGCCTAGCTTGGCCAGCCAGTGGCTGCCAGTAGCTAAGCAGTTTGCACATTTAGTGTAGAGCCTTAGCCCACAGCCTGTGGAGCATCTCTTCAGCAGCTTCTGGAAACTTCCCTCTTCTCTGCCCCTTGCTGTCACAGCTCATTTTATTCTCTCTGGACAACGATTGTTCCCTTCCTTCCCATGGCCTCCCACACGCTGTTCTGTAGCCCGCGTGTGGCACACAGTTCTCAGAACGCTCTTTGAAGACTTGCCTGCAAACTGCAAAGTGCAGTTACCACTTTGGGGCTGGCTAGCATCCCTGCGCTGGGCTTGGGCCCCTGGACACTTTCCCGGGAGTCCTAGCTGCCTGCTGTTAGCTAACCATGCAGCCTTTCTGCCTCTGGACCCTGGCGTCTGCCCTCTGATCTTGGGGATTCTTTTTCTCTTCTAACCCAGCGCCCCACTCCTTCCTTCAGAGGAAGGGGTGCCACCTCCAAGCATAGGGCTGGATTTCTTCTTTAGTGTTCCTTGTCACCTCTGTAAACCTGGAGGCCCTGGGAAGACCTTCTTGGCAGGATAGAAGGTAGTGGGGTTCTTGGAGGTGGGAGATGCAATTTGTGGCAGTGGCAGGGGGTGGGGGGGCAGTCGCAGCCAGGCCCTAGTATGGCTGAGATGGAAGCAGGTCCCTTTCCATGCGTTTATCAGCCTGGGTGTTCTTATCTGTTCTGGATGGTTCATTTGTCTTCCAGGAGCTCTGGCATGTTCCTCAGCTCCCTTCCTCCTCCTGAGGAATTGTTTCTAGTCTTCTATGGACCTGGAAATGTGGCCATGGGCACAGTTATCACACTGACTCTCAGCCCCCAGCTGAGCTGGCTGACCCTGCTGGTCTTTGGCAGGGCTGGCTAGGGTAGCCCCATGTCTCACACACACACACCCTGCTGCCTTTTCACACTGTTGGATCTGCTTTCCACATCCCTGGACTGCCGCTTAGGCTTGTGAGGGACTTATTTGAAGGAACTGCTATTTTTCAGCTGCTCTGAAGAGGGGTTACTGAGGCTGCAGAGGACCAGAGCATTTGACTGGGCTCATTGGCTCTGTCAACCCTCGTAAGCACAAAGTATATTTTTTTCACGTTCTGGGAAGGTTTAAATTATACAGTCATTAACCCAGGCTGGAGGTGTAACTCATCTGGTAGAAAGCTTGCCTGGCATGCATGAAGCCCTGCATTTAATCCTCAGTGCCATATAACCCCCATTGTGGTGGTGCATGTCTGTCATCGCATCCCAGCACTTAGAGGTAGAGCCGCAATGATCTGAAGTTCAAGGTTATCCCTGGTTATGTAGAATTCAAGGCTAACCTGAGCCCCTGTCTCTTTAAAACACTGAACGAAGAGACAACAAATAAACCTTTGGCTTAAATTTGGAGAACACTAAGGAAGACAGGCTCTCGGCAATCTCTAACCCATTGTTCTTGAAACCTGTACCCATCCTTTCATACCTTCAGATGTGCCCAAGAATTCATAGGTCAGGCTTGGGTGGCTGTGGGTCTATGACAACCTTGACAGCCATGATCAACAAGCAAAGCACCTGGTATGTGGGAGGGCCCAGGGCCTGTGACAAGGAGATGTCCCTGGCTTTGCCCTCCCCACATGTCCAGCATACATTCTGTAGAGGGGCAGGCAGGAGTCAGATTCCTGCTTAGAAGTGTTGTCCAGGCCTTGGGCTGCCACTATCATTGACCCCTCTCCCCTACCCCCAACCCCGACCACCTTCAACCTTGTAGATAAGGACCACACCAAGAGAGGATGAACATGGCTTTGGGGAAGAGTAACACATGGGTCCACTCTCAAGCTACATGGAGGTGACAGATGCTGGGAGCAAGATGCTGTCATGTTCCCAGGTGTTCCAAGAAGGACACCAATAAGAAGCCAATGATGCCTGTATCCTGTCAACAGGCCTGAAGGGGACTGAGCTTGACCCTGTGCAAGGAGCTTCCCCAACAGTGCAGGCCGGATTCAGAAGAGACTTCAGGGGGCCTTAACTTGTCCTGCACTTGTCATGGCAAGGGACTGTGTCCTGCTCTAAGGATGGGCTCAGGGTGTCTCAGCCACAGATGCTGAAGCAGAGCTGACCTTCTGAGGACTTAATGCTGGGCTTGCTTATCCAGCCCCGCCCTTCCTGCCTCTGTAGAAGAAGAAGATGACACAGTGGTTCCCAGAGGGGAAGTACCTTGACCGAGGTCACACTGAGCTAGGATGAAGCAGAGATCATAGCCTCCAATATCTGCCTGCTTTCCTTACCCAGTCTCTCCCCTTGCCCCCCTCCCCCTAGCTCCTGGGAATGGACTGCTTCCTTCCATTCAAATGTCACTAGATTAGAAGTGTCTTCAGCCTATGTCTACCCAAGAGGTATCTTACCTTCTCTGGAGCCTCTCTCTACCTGCGGCCTCATGCCTCCCCCTTGTGTTTCTCAGCAAGATCCTGAGGAAATTGGACCTCCCAATTTCTCTTCACTAAGCTTCTATCTAAAGGGGGCAAGGTTAAGGGTGAGGCTGGCCTTTTAAGTCCTCAGCCAGGTGTGGTGATTCAAAGAAAATGGGCCCCATAGGCTCATAGGGAGTGGCACTATTAGGAGCTGTGTCCTTGTTGAAGTAGATGTGGCCTTGTTGGAGAAAATATGTCACTGGGGGTGGGCATTGAGGTTTCAGATGCTCAAACTAGGCCCAGTGTGTCACTGTCTCTTCCTGCTACCTGCCAATCTGGATGAAGAGCTCTCAACTACCTCTTCAACACTATGTCTGCCTTTGTCCTGCCATGTTTCCTGCTATGATGACAATGGACTAAACCTCCGAAACTAGAAGAAAGCCCCAAACAAAAGCTCTCCTTCATAAGAGTTGCCGTAGTCATGGAGTTTCTTCACAGCAACAGAAACCCTAAGACACCAGGTTTTTGTCTAAAGGAAAAATGGTCTGATAATTGTGAACACCTCAATTAACATAACTGGAGTAAGGGTCTTCTCCATTGTACCAGAGAGAGGGTAGGGAGAATGACTCCTAATACAGGGAAGTTACGGGCTGGGAATGTCAGGTAGAGAGGGAAAAAGGAGGGAGGAAGAGAGAGAAAGACAGTCCTTAGATGGAACATGACTGAGGGAAAACATTGGGGGTTGAGGATTCGAACCCAAAGCTGGGGGTGAGATAGGAGGATCTTGACTGAATGTCAGTGGTTGGTTACTACTGGGGAAGTGTTTCCCAAATCAGCAGATTTCTTGCTACTAGGCTAAGCAGGCCAGAGTTGGTGAAGTGTGGCAGGTTTTGGCCTAGCCAATGAGGGCTCAGAGAAGCCTGGTGTGGCCAAGAAGGGCATCACTGCCAGGGCTATGAGGGAGTTGGGATCATGGACCATGCGGTTCCTGGCACGCTGTTTGGGCTAGGTCATGCCTGAGCCCTTTTGCAAGAGGCCCTGCCCCGCTCTTGGCCTCCGTCCTTGTCTCCCTTCATCTCTCTGAAGCATTGTGAATGAGACAGAATGTTCTCATTTTAAAGTTGATTCCTCTGTGATAAAAATCATCATGCTAGAGGGTTGGACCATAAGTCAGATGGCCAAAATCAATCGTAGGAACTTTGTACCTGAGCTCAGAGATAGGGTTTAGTGTCTTTCTGACCCCAGTCCCTGAGAGCTTTCTAGGGAGGGAAAGTTGGCCTAAGTTGCAGGTCAAGGGAGCCAGCACTGGGCATGGCTTCTCACTCCTGCCCACATATCCAGGTCAGGAACTTCCTGTCGTCACCTGGATGACACCCAGCTTCTTGTGCTCAGTGTCTTCTGCTCAAGGCCTACGTCCTCACCTCTCCCCCAGCTCTCCTGTTTGAACTGGAATTTCTTAGTGCTCATTCTCAGAGCCCACGTGATGGTCAACCTTGGCCATTTTGGTTTTGATTTTTTTTCCTATCTATCTATCTATCTATCTATCTATCTATCTATCTATCTATCTATCTATCTATCTATCTATCTATCCATCCATCTATCTTATCTATCTATCTATCTATCTATCTATCTATCTATCTATCTATCCATCCATCTATCTATCCATCTATCTATCCATCTATCGATCGATCTATCGATCTATCTATCTATCTATCTATCTATCTATCTATCTATCTATCTTGACACAGTGTCTTATGGTAGAGATCTGGCTGTCTTGGAACTTGCTATGTGAATAGAGCAGGCTAGCCTTGAACTCACAGAGATCTGACTGCCTCTTCCTCCCTAGTTTTGGGATTGAAAAAGTCCACCGCCCTGCCCAGTCTTGGTTTTGATTTTTGAAGAAAAATTTAATTCAATTTTTATTCAAAAATCTTGTGTCATTTTGGTAATACTAGAAAATACAGAAAAGCAAAGTCGGTAGGTAGATAGATAGATAGATAGATAGATAGATAGATAGATAGATAGATGGGACCCTCCTTCTCCATGGCCAGCAGGATGGCTCAGCAGGTAAAGCTTCCCTGTGAGCATGACAGCCTGAGCTTGGTCCCTGGGATATACATGGTAGGAAGAAAGAATTGCCACAGATGTCCTCTGACTTCCACGTGTGCCCTTTGGTGTGTACCCAATACAACCCTATTAGCACGCTGAGGCATCTCTCTCCATTTGTTTCTGTCCACTTAAGGAGTTCCACTGTGTGGAAGCAGGGCACCTAGACCAGTGTCCTCAAGCTGCTCCCAGCTGTAAAGGAGTAAAGCGGTTTAATTATCACCCAGCCTCCGAGGACACCTGAGCATGTGTATAAACGTGTGTGTGTGCCTCAGCCAAAACCAGCGCCTCCTCCTCCTGGCCTTGCTCTGGCTGAGTATATTGTAGAGGCCAGCACTGTCCAGCAGTGCCGACGCCCTGCCTCACTCCCTCTTTCCCTCAGCAAGCCTTGTGCCCAGGGAGGAGTGAGGGTCACACCCACGTGGGCTTTTGAAACATGGTGTCTGTGTGTTAGATGTACTTGTGAGCCAACATCCCTTTCAGGTTGTCTTCTGCCTGGAGAGTGCGATTCAATGATGTTTCTACGTCTTGTCGACGTTGACACTGTAGTCCAGGGTTCTGGGGGTGGTGGGGTGGTGGCACATGCTGCTTTGCAGGTATGGCTTCCCTTTCTCCCGTTGTCATATGCGGTAGGGTTGGTTCTGTCGCTGTGATGAACATCTGATTCTCGTGCGTAGGAGGCTGCCTCCCTTTGCATCCTTATGTCTGTATCCCTCTGTGGTCCTCACCCTTGGTGTGGCCTGACCTTAATGGTTTGAGTCCAGAAAGTGAAATACAGAGGATAATGGGATATCACCAGCACTGTGGTCTAAGGCTGGGCTGCCATGCTGGATCTTCTCTCTCTCTCTAATTTCTTTGTAACACTGGGGTGGAGCCCAGGACCTCATGCAGGCTGGGCGAGGCCTCTCTATTGAGGTATGCCCCCAACTCCTCTTATTCTCTCTGGGATCGCTTGTTCTGGAGGCAGCCAAATGACATGTGGAAGATAACTCATGAAGAGGCCCTGGCAGTGGCAGGACTGAGCCTGCCGGGAAGCTTGGAAGTCCATCTCCACCCATCAGAGGATGAGCCTATGGCTGGCATTAGAGCAAGGCTCTGACACCCCCCCCCCCCACCTCTGCCCTGCACCTGGCCTAAGAAGCTATGATTCTGGAGTCTCACAAAAAGCTCCAAGTGCAGGCAGGTCATCAGGAAGGTCCTAGCTGTGTTCCTCCAGCACCTTGGGGTCTGCCCTTTGAGGACCAGCAGCTTGCAGCTGAGCAGCTTAATCTGTATTAAGGTATTGCTGACCATCATTGGGCTCGGGGAACAGATTTACTATTTTTAGCAAAAGTCAGGGAGTGTGATAAATCCTGTTAGTCCACACAGCTGAAGAGAGGGATTGTTTTTTATGAAGAGTGGCTTAAAAAAAAAAAAGTAGTCATGGTTGTTCTACAGGACCCTGTCAGTGACACCCCAGTTATATGAGATGTCCTGGGTGTGCATAGGTGGACCAGTTGAAGTGGTTTTTTCCCAAATGCTGAAATGTTATTCAGACCTGGGCCCCAGCTAGTTAGTTCATGTTCCCTTCTGAGACCCTGTGGAAGGTCGAGTCTCTGATTTCAGGGCCAGAAGAGAATCTGAGCCAGGAATAATGTAGGATCACCTTGGCAATTCTCGTCACTAACGTACCATCTTTCCTGCTTGCCTTACACGTCTGCTATGAGACTGTCCACATAACTGAAATTTTGCTACTGTTATAAAGCGTAGTGTAAACAGCTGTGCTTTCCAGCAGTCTTAGGCGACCTCTGGGAAAGGCTTGTTCGACCTTCAGGTTGAGAACCACTGGCCTGGAGGAAGCCAGGTCACACAGCGGACTCAGAGTCTGCTTGCTCTCTCCGTGCATGGCGGAGCTTAGCAACAGACCCAGTGGAGTGAGCCCTGGGGCTCCCAAGGCTCCCGGGGTGACTGAGTGTTGGTCCTTCTGCTATTGGAGCATCTGAGGTCCCGAGGCTCCTGTCAGGTTTCTCCTGCAGATGCTGTTCTCTGACTCATGGTGTGGGGTGTTCTTAGCCCAGATTAAGATGTTTGGATGATGCTCTTCTAAAAAGAAAGAATATATATGTATGTGTATGTGTATATACACACACACATACACACACATATACACATTACACTTGTGTGTGTGTGTGTTATGGTTACTATTGCTATGATGAAGCACTGTGACCTACAGCAAGTTGGGGAGGAAAGGGTTTATTTGGCTTATACTTCCACATCACAGTCCATCACTGAAGGAAGTCAGGGCAGGAACTCACACAGGGCAGTGTCCTGGAAGCAGGAGCGGATGCAGAAGACATGGAGGGTGCTGCTTACTGGCTTGCTCCTCACGGCTTGCTCAGTCTGCTTTCTCATAGAACCCAGGACCACCAGCCCAGGGATGGCACCACGTACAATGAGCTAGACCCTGCCCCATCAATCACTAAGAAAATAGCCTACAGGACTGCCTAGATCTTGTGGAGGTGCTTTCTTAATTGTGGCTCCCTCATCTCAGATGATTCTAGCTTGTGTTGGCATAAAACTAGCCAAACAGTGTGTGTGTGTGTGTGTGTGTGTGTGTGTGTTTGTGTGTGTTGTATGTTTTCCCAAAGTAACATCTACTATCTTCCTCATCACACTCTACTTTATATCCGTCATATCTGGGAATGAAGTTTAGAATGGTTACCCTCCTGTCTCCCTCCAAGCACCTTCAAGAAGTCAGTCATAGAACTCAGGGTGCACTTGAGTGCTTTACTGGCTGAGTGGCCTTGCAGACTCCCTCTGTCTCTCTGAGCCAGGTGTCCTCATTTGAACAGGAGGGCACAAGTGTTCTTTGGCTGATTGTTCTCAGTGTTGCTTGGGACTCTGGCCATGGAAGATAAGGCCGGACAGTAAATCACAGCTTTACTAGAAGCTGTGATGCGGACTCAGGCATAATGTTTCCTGGACTCTCTAGAGGAATGTCCCAGTATGCTCTTTAACATAGTAGAGGGTGAACTCAGAGGTCACTGGCAGTAGGCCTTGGCATACCCTGGAGCACTGCAATACTCCATGGGTATAGGAGGATGAGGTGTGGAGGGGACTGAGCTACAGGGGAAGGGGGCCACAGTCCAGAGAGGCTAGAGCAGGTCTAACACAGTCCAGAGCTCTGCTCCCACACTCTAACTTCCTTAGGGATGGCTTTTCAGATTCTGGCTCACCTCTCAGGGCTGAGTAGGAGCCTGTACCTTGCTGAAGAGCCAGGTCCCCGTCTCCCTGTCCCTGCCTCTGGAAAAATTGGAGTATGCCACCCATGTCACATGAGCCTTGAACTCCTTTCCTCTGGGTTAAAACACCCCCTCCCTTTTTTAGCCAGTCCCAGAACATCTGTTCTAAATTCTAGATTCGGCATTGATGTGTAATGGATTTGGACCAAGTTTCCTGGCGTGGTCCACCGAGCTAAGATTCGCATCATATGCCAGGGACAGGTCGGTTCTCCAGGAGTCCCACTTCAAACCAGCTGTCCTGGATGGTGTCTCCAGCAACCCTCCAGGTCCAGAATAGAAGTAATAGAAGTCATGGCACAGACTTGCCCCTGGGTATCACAGCATTCTCTAGAGACAGACTTGGCCATGATGGGGATTGGGAGCTTTGGAAGGGGAGGATTGGTACATTGAAACAGAGATTCTTTCCAACACCTGCACCCTCCCAAAGGCCCCAAGAGTGGAATTGAAGAGTCCTTTATTGTAAACCACCCCTGCCCGTTGCAGGTGGAAGGGATTAGAGACAATGTGTGCATTGCTGAAAAACATTGAGAACTTGGCATTGATTGAGGGAGTGCTGGGTGGGGCGGGGCCCATGTTGGAGTCTCTGCATGGTCTGGGCAGGTCTGCCCTGCTGTCAGTCAAGACTGGCCAGCCCAAACAGGACTTAGTCCTTGGCCTTCTTTGTTCAGCCAGTGGGAGAAGGTATGCCTAGATGACAAGGCCCCAAAACAGTCACCAGCCTGAAGCATGGAGGGAAGCCTCCTGGGGAAGCCTCAGGACATCACTGCTGACATGGGAGGGGCTCGGCTGAGTGTGTCCCAGACACAAAGAACAGCATGTGCTAAGGTGCCTGGGCGTTGGGATTGGATCAAGGCATGCCTTGAGTGCCTTTCTGTGAGCCCCATCAATCTCCCCTTGGGTTTTGTTTTGTCTTCCTCCCCAACTCTCCCTGTGAGGGGAGGTACAGTCCGTTCCTAGGCTGGGATGTCCTTGCAGCCATGCAGAAGTCTCTCTGTTCTGAGGCTGAAATCCAAGGCTGTGGCCTGGAGCTGGCATTTGTACCTCTTCTCCGAGGTCTCCTCCACCCACCTCTTCGAGCCAGGCCATGGTGCGGAAGTGGGAACTTTAGAGATAGGCTGCCTGGACTTTGAGGGCTGGCTTGAGGCTCAGTGTGGAAAGTGGTGCCCTGCCACTGTGGCGAGAGCTGCCCTCCACGTAGCCATGAGTGTGGGAACTGTTCTTCCTGCCGCTGGCTCCTCTGCGCTCTGGCAGCCGCTGAAACCACATGTTCCTATGGCGGCAGCCATACTGAAGCTGGTGTCATCAGCATGGGCTTTGCTGTCCCAGGATCAAAATGACTGCGGTAGTGGCTGCTGAACATCCCTGGGCGTCTTTGCTGGGGCCAGGCTTCCTTATGACCCAGGTAATTCACGAAGCCACACGGAACTGCGTGGGCTGTTAAGTTTCACAAGTGGCCTCCTTAGGGTAAATCTGCACACACGGGCCTCTGAATCTGCGCTTCCCCCATGCCTGGCATAGCTCACCTCTGCTTTGCCCTCTATGGTAGAAGTCTCGCTACTTCAAAGACAAGGGGCCCCAAGTGCATTATGGGCTGGATTCTGCAACTTGAGAACACTTAAAACTGACTTTTAACTAAAGTCAGTTTGAAACTAGGGCTCTGATCTCCTCAGAATGTTAGCTCTAGGGCTGGGAACCCCCTAGGCAGGAGTGCCTTTCTGTAGTGATCAGAGCTGGAGTCATCTTCAGTCAAAGCAAGCACTAGTGTCTGACAGGAGGGAGGAAGAAGGGAAGGGAGAAAAGGAGAAGCTGGAGGAGGGGGAGGGAGGAGAGAAAGGTGAGAGAGGGAAAGGAGATACAAAACAGAGGGGAGGGGATAAGAAGAGGAGGAGACATGGAGAAGGAGGAAGAGGGGGAGGAGGGAGAGTAACAGAAGGGAGGAGGAGCTGGAGGGGGAGGGAGAAGAAGAAGAGCAAGAGGGAGCCATTTTCTTTCCTAAAAGAAGATTTGGAGTTTCAGTGTGAATTTTGAGGTTTATTCTGTTATTTTAATTATGTGCCTGTGTGTCTGTGTGCATTTGTGTGCAGGTGCCTGCAGAGGCCAGAGCTGGCAGAGTCCTCTAGGACTGGAGTTACAGGCAGTAGTGATAGTGGTGCCAGGAATCAAACTAGGGCCTTCTAGCTTACCAAGGCGACAGTTTTAAAAGAAGGGGAACATTGCTCCCTTGCCATCTTATTTGTCCCCTCCCTCCCTTTTGTGCCTTCCCTGCCAGAGACACCCTTTCCTCTAAAGCACCCATCCTAGCTCCACACAGAGGCCAGCCCTGCCCTATAACCCAACACTCAGGTAACTCACCCCCTTTACTCCTACCCTTTGGCTAAAAAGGCCCGTCTTCCTGCCATGGCTTTCTTTCAGGGACAAGACAAACCCAGTAGTCAATCAGCCCGGCCTGTGAAGAACTGAAAGTACCGTTACCTGCCTCAAGATGGAGAGTGGGTTTTCTAGCTTTCACTGCCTTTGGCCATAGACACTGGGTTGCATATGTCCAGTGCTTGCCTTTCAGGGTCAGTCTGGAGCTGTACTGAACTAAAGTTGAAGGATAGACGTGAACCCAGTTCTTGCAAAGGGACATTTAGATGGATATCCAGTGATGTCTAAAATCCTCCTGCTGCTCCCTGGTGGAGTGGGCTGAGAAAGGGGATGGAGAACAGGAGGGAGAGGTGTCCACGTGTAGGCAGGGCTGATCACGTAGTTGGCCTTGCTCCCCATCAGCCCACAGTTCCTGTGCAAGGGTCTCCCCACCCCTACTATTATGGTCCTTTTGGAGACCTGCACTGCTGGGCTTATGGAGACACTGAGCTGGTTCTTCATAAGGAGGCTTTGTGGTATCCTGTGTGCATCCTACAAGGAGCATCTGCATGAAGCATGGTTTATCTTCTGTGGAGAATCCTACACAGAGCTCAGAGTCTGTTGCTCTATAACCGGTTAAGCGGTTGAGGACCAGGGCTGAGGCTTGCCCCGTTGAAAGCTCAGAGCAGGCAGCTGAGCCACTGAGAACTCACCACCCTGTAGCTTTGATCTCCCAGGCTCCTGCTCCTGCACACAGCACCAGGGGACATGGTCTTTGATGTTGACTCTAGCACAGCCATCTTGGGAGCAGCTAAGCTGTCTGTCAGAGTGGTGGTAGCTCTGAGCCAGAACTAATTATATAACAGAGCCTGGATCTCGGGCTCCACCTGGGCAGGCCATTTGACAGCAAGGGAACCCAAAGTGCCTTGAGATTGGCTCAGGGCTTATTTATTCAGGAAGTGAGAAAGGGCACACATCTGCTCAGTGGTGCAAAAGCAAGCCAAGTTCCCGAAGTCGCCCAGCTATTGTCTTGGTGGAATTGTTGAATAGCTTCTTGGATGTCACTCTTTCAGGTCCTGAAATGGAACCCCATGCAAAGAAATGAGAAAAGGGACCCGGGCATCCACAGCCCCCATTGTACCATCTGGTGGCTCAGAAATCTTTTATAACCGAATGAATAAGGAGGCCTCTCACCCTCCACGATGTGTGTGCGAGCGTGTGCATGCTCTTTCTCTTCTCTCTTTCATATGTGCACACACACACATAAACACACACAATCATACTCTGAAGCAACAGCCACTGGGAATGTTTTACTGTGTTTTGGAGGCTTTTCTATGTAGCCTGGGTACACAGATGGTGTGTTTAGCCAAAGCATGAGGGATAATTTGGAAATAAATGAAACTTTGAGTCTGTGGGCACATCTGATGGTTTGTGTGTGACGGTGTGTGTGTCTGGGCCTATGTGACAGACAGCCAAGGCTTGTATGCCTTGGGGTCCTTAGGCCTCTGAGTTGGAATGGTATGACACCCACCTGGCTGTTTCTAACCCTCTTGGGGAGGGAGGTAGGCCAGAGGAGTACTGACAGTGACCAGTAATGAGGACAGAATGGCCAGCTGCAGTTTATATGAGGCCGGAAGGCCCTTGAGGACATAGCAAGAAAAACTCTAACCCCAGGAGGTGGTGGAAGGGGTCAGACCCAGCCTGCTCCAGGCTTTTTGAAGCCCTCAGTCCTGTTCAGGGCTGGCCCTGCATCCCTGGGGAGGCAGTCCCTCGTCTCCAAATTTGAACATGTCTGCCTACTCCCACCTCCACCCCTAACTGGTGCCAGTTCTGTCCACTTGACCATTTAAGCAAAACAAACCTCCAAGCTGCCTGGAGGCGACCCGTATCAGGAGCCAGTCAGGGTGTGAACGGGCTGTACAATTGAGCAACTGGCCAGCCAGGCTAACAGCCTCAGACTGGAGCCGGTAGAGTGTCCTTGTGTTGGTAAATGCTAGTGTAGCATGCCCAGGACCTCACAGACTGGTTTCCCACCATGACATGGGATAAAACCAATACCGGTCTCTTTCCCTTCTCCCCCTCTTCCCTTTTGCTTTTCTGTTCCCATTGCAACTCTCATTGTGCTCTACAGGCAGCCAAGTATCCTCCCCTCCCTTCTCCCTCCTCCTGGTGGGCCTCAGGACCTCTTGGAGATGGGAGAGTTTAAGCACGTGTTCTCTCCCTCTCTGCACCCCACCCACCTCTGGCTTGCAGACTGCTGCAAGCTGTTTTTCTCCCCACAAGAACACTGCAGCAGTAAGCTATAAACACGCAGAAGTCTCCCAAACACGCACGCGTGCACCCGTCTAGAGCTCTGTCGCCAGTAGGTGCTGCCCAGGTGAGTTCACCCGAATATGTAGGTGCCACTCAGGGAAAAGGAAGGTCCCTGCTCCTTGGGTCTGGGCACTGGACGAATGTCCTTCGGGACTTTATTATCTGCTCCTTGCCTTGTCACACTGCTGTGTGGGGCCTGGGAAAACTTCCGTAGGAATCTCCTGGTGGTGGCAGATGGGGAAGACTCTCCCCCCCCCCCCGAGCTGGTTGAGTCACAAGGATTTCATGAGTGAAATATCCCTCCCTTTCTTCACAGTGGTCCCCATGATACTAGTCCCCAAGCTTGGGTCCCACACTTGGAGCAAAGTGTGGTGGAATCAGTGGCAGGGAGGAGGAAATACTGGTTTTAAAACTCTATGCCAGGGCTGGAGAGATGGCTCAGCGGTTAAAGGTTAGATTCACAACCAAAAATACAAAAACTCTATGTCCACTGAGCTACCAATCCTTCTTCTGAAGTGCCTCCTGTTTGGGCTTCCAGGACCCAATTTGAAGGAGTGAGGGTTGACATCCAGGTGAATACCTGCTCTTCTTTCAGGCTCCCCCAGACTCTCTGGAACCTTCTGCAGGCCACTCTTTCCAGGTAAAATGTATCTCTGCTGCCATCTCCTTCACATCATCTGGCTTCTTATTCTGCACTTGGGGTGGGGTGGGGGAGGGTATCTGGAAATCCCCCAGGCCTCCTCTGTGTGACTCCCCTAGGCACCTGGCACAGGACATAGGCATATCAGTTTACTATCTAGTCCCTAGGTTCGTAGTCTCTGTGTCTCGGTTGATTCACACAGGGCTCAGTGTAGCAGTCTGCTTCAAACATGGAAAAAAAAAAAAAGTGGTCATAAGGATGGGGATGGAGGGGCAGTGTCAGGACCACCTCAGAGCCCAGCTTAGGGATGTCCCAATCTGTTATACAAGTATGTGTTCCTTTATGCTTTGATTCATGCTATAAGCTTAGCATGTGCTGGGGATGGGGAAAGGGAGGCTAAGGATTAAGAGCCAGCGAGGCAGACTCGTATCCAGCAATTTTATACATTCTAAGCAGCAATCGTTGGGTTTCTTTTTAAAGTGATCTGGATTTTGGCCACCTCCCAGGAAATCCGGATGTGTGTGGTGTGATGTGGCTCATGTCTGTTTGGTCTAGTAGCCCAGCTTCTTTGCCAAAAGCTTGCTGTGAAGTTCTCAGCAGCTGGGCCACAGGGGTACATGAGGGCTTATCCAAATTTCAGGCAAATGAAGGAATCTGTTTTATCACTGATTAACTCCTGATGACAGCAGCCGCACCCTGGACGCCTGGTCACTCTCTAATGTTGCTCCGCTTTCATCTTTCCTATGTATTTTGCTGTTACTGTGCCCAGGAATTCTTTTGGCTCCTATGACGCAGCTGGCCATGGCAATGGATGTTTCGGAATTTCTTCCCATTATTACTATGTCAGAATGGAATGCAAATCTTTAAAAAGACATTTTATCATGGTTTTCCACTACTATAAAAGTAATAACAAGCCAGGCATGGTGACTCATGTCTATAATTCTGGTACTCAGGAGGCTGAGACAGGATTGCCATGAGTTCTAGGCCAGCATGACCTACAGTGTCTGACCTCCATCTTTAAAACAACCAAACAAACAAACAAAGCCTGGGACGTGGCATAGTTGGTAAAGTGCTTGCCTAGCATGCACAAGGCTCTGGATTTGAACCTCAGCCCTTCCTATACCAGGCTTGATAGCATATCCCTGTAATCCTAGTCCTTGAGGGTAGAGGCAGGGACATCAGAACTTCAAAGTCTATGCCAAAAAAGAATAAGGTTGGACTCCCATTTCATGCCATATCAAAGAATTAGCTCAAAATATACCAAAAAACCTACATATAATAGCTAAAACTAGAACACTCTTAGGAGCTAAATGAGTGAAGTCTTGACCTTGAACTGGGTCTTAGATAGGACTCAGAAAGAAGAAACATCTGAAGAAAACACAAGTGAACAGTTGTGCTCCAAAGGACACTATCAAGAAGCTCAAAAGCAATCATAGAAGAGAAGAGCCAACTGGCAAGGCACATGTATTCTAAACTTGTATCTGGAATGTTAAGAGAGCTCTTACAATGAAGAAACAAAAGACCCTCACAAAAACCATCAGGCAATAGACTTTTGTGGGTACTTTTTTTTTTTTTTTTAATTGCACTGACAAGATGTTTACAAAAGCAAGTTAAAGAGTAAAGGGTAAGCTGGGAGTGGTGGTGCATGCCTGTGATCCCAGCACTGCCAGCACTCAGGGAGGCAGAGGCAGGCGGATCTCTGTGAGTCCAAGGCCAGCCTGGCCTACAAAGTGAATCCAGGACAGATAAGGCTATACAGAGAAACCCTGTCTAGAAAAAATAAAATAAAATAAAAAATAGATAAATAAAGAGGAAGGGTTTATTTTGTCTCACAGTTTGAGAGGCTCCAGTCCCATCACAGTGGGGAAGGCATGGCAGTGGGCATGTCAGGGAACTGATTGTGTTGCATCCACAGTCAGAGAGCAGAGAGGTGAATGGTGCTGCTCAGCCAGCTTTCACCTCTTCATTCACTCTGGGACTCAATCCAGATCAGCTGCTCTCAGCATGGGGGTCGAGTGGCCCTTTCATAGGGGTCACCTAAGACCATCAGAAAACACAGATGTTTACATTAAAATTCATAACAGCAGCAAAATTACAGTTAGGAAGTGGCAACGAAAATTACTTTATGTTTGGGTGTCATCACAACACGGGGATTTGTATTAAAGGGTGACAGCCTTAGGGAGGGTGAGAACCTCTGATCTAGATGACGGGATGGTGCAGCTCCTGTTCAGGGTGGACCTTCCCTCCTCAGTTACTCCTCTCTGGAAGTACCCTCATAGACACACCCAGACACTTGTCTCCTTGGCAGTTCCAAACTCAGATTGACCATGAGTCTTGACTGACACAGGCTATCATTTTCAAGCTCCCAAGGACCTAACACAGGAGCTCTTCTTCCTCCTGTGTTTCCCCTTCTTCAGCTCACATTTCAGTAGGAAGAGCTTTTTCTCAGTGTCCTTCCCTCAGCCTGTCAGGGATCTTCCTTTCTTCCCTCCCAGAAGGAACCCTGTGCTCCGTCCTCCCCACGCACATATCACTACAATTTTTGCACCACAGTCTTACATCCCCTTAGCTTCCCTCTCAGGCAGATTTCCCAGTGGCGCTTGTGTCTAGAGCTGAACTAATTGTGCTGGAACCAGGTGACTTCATCCCCATTAGCTGTCACACCGCAGAGCCTAAGCAAGCCGGGGCGAGATCCAGGCACCACTTCCTCCACAGCCACAGCCATCTCAGAAGTTCATCCATTGGTGTCTGAGTATGAGATGGGCAGGGGATCCCCAGCAAACAGCCCAGGGTAAGAGCTGAAGGGTGGGAGCTCAGAGCCTGGTGGTTCCCCAGCAGGGAGGCCTCTGGGATCTCACTGCTGCCCTGGTCCTCTGTCCGGATGTCTATCATTGTAGCCTTTGTACATGAGAGCCAAAAACAAAAATAATCTGCCGCCCTTCTTGATACCTACGGTGCTCTTTAATAGTGAGTTCTGTGCCTCACACGTGGCACTAACAAAACCACTGGACTGGGCTGGATCCTTTAGTGATTTTTTTGGTTTGCACTGGTCAGTGAGAAAGCAAATGTTGTTTAAGTGGGTTGAGCATTGGTTGGCCAGGTTAAGATGAGGCTAGCCCTTCATCCCAGCTCCTACCTCAGAGACAACACTGATGACATGTTCTCAGCCTTGCTGCCCTAAGGGACTTTAGAAGGGCCACCTCTGCCTTCACCCATTTCCTCATCTCTCAAGTGGGAAGGATTTTTTTGTCCTGCTCGCTTCGTGCCCAGAAAGCCCACAGTGTTCCTGCGAGTTATGCTGGGCACAAGTCTTCTTTCACTCACTCCCGATGCCAAGGACTCTCTGAGACTGAGTGGCTGGCTTGCACTAGACTCCACAGAGATGGCCATGTTTCCTAAATAGAGCAAGAATGGTCTCCAGGCTTGCCAGGTGAGGCTTTATTGGTGAGGCTGCCCACCCCCATCCCTGCCCTGCTCCTCAACAATTTCCTAGAGTTTGAGTGAGAGCCAAAATGCAATTAAAGAAAAAGAAATATAACTAAATTGAGTTACAGGGTTTGGGACAAACTCAGAAGGCTAGCTTCACTGTGGAATCTTTGGGCCCCACAAGGAGCCCGCAGGAATTTCTTGGAAACTGGTTTTTCTTGCTCTTTGGGGATGGGAGCCCCTGGATGAAGTGCTACAGCAATGGCACTGGGTCCCTCTTGGAGAGAGTGTGTCTTCCCTGGAGACATGAGTAATGACACACTCATTTACCTCTAGACAGCACAGAGAGTGGGATGGCATTGATTTGTGGGCCTTTGGGCAAAATATATTCTCTTGTAGCTGGTGAGGGAACTGCTCTGCAGATATTCTGGGCAGGACTGGACTGTGAGGCCATAGATCAGGGCCTGTTCTACCCTGCTTCTCCACTCTCCAAGTGTGTGGGAGAGTGAGCCAGGGACAGATATGCATGGAGGCGGTGTGGGAGAGGCACTGAAGAAGGAGGGAGAGGAGGAGCCGCAGGAGGGGGAAAGGAAGAGGAGGTGGGAAGGAAGAGGGGAAGGAGGGGCAACAGGCCCAGCTGTGGGGGCAGCAGCAGCTCCCCACTTCAGCAGTGGGTACTGGACCTCTCTCTGCCCTTGAGATGCAGTTTGGTCTGGACACCTGGGTAAAGAATCTGAGTTTCTGGGTTTTTTTGTTTGTTTGTTTTGTTTTTAATTCTTCCCCTGCCGCTATATCCTACTGTCCTATCAGGGACTACATGGGCCTGTGAGATTGCAGGCATGCAGTGCATTTGCTTAGGCACAGAGCCCTCCGAGGGCCATCCAGGACTAAAATACTCAGGCAGCCTGAGGTTCTGCCAGCTTCAGAGCTGGGAGATGCGGAGCCTAGGTTTTGCTCTGAGGCAATGCTCATTAACATCCTGACTCCTTCCCTCCTCCCTGGCCTTCCTCTGTGGAAGAAGTACACATTGCTCCTATACCACATGGGTGTGGCCTAAGTGTGCCATAAATGTCACAGTGGGCTCAAAGCTAACTAGTCACCAGGTAGGAAAGCATTATCCTGGGTGGGAAATGCTCATTGTCTATAAGGCTCTTCACTCACTCACTCACTCACTCACTCGTTCTTTAGACTCCAGCAACAACCCTGTGAGACAGGCGCATCTTTCCTGTTTTATACGTAAACTGATGCCCAGGAAGGTTAAACAGCTTGTCTAAGGGCACATAGCTCCGGAGCTACTAAACCTCGCATCTACCCAAAAGAGGAGACAGGACCCATATGTGGGGATCCTGAGGTCAGCACAGAAGTGTTAGAGGCCCCAAGAAGCCAACCTTGTATGGAAAGAAACCACAGAGAAGGCCCTTGTCCTCAAAGGACCAGGGAGATGGCTGTGAAATGAGCCATCTTCTTGATGAGGCACCATCAAGAGGAACACCTTGACGGAGGCTTAAGTGGGCCAAGATAATAGAGCGCAAATGTCCAGGAGGACAGCTGTGAGTGGGGCGCCAGTTGGGTATCACACACTGTCTCCTTGTCCTGTAGCTCCTCCATGAGGTGTGGCTTCCCTGACTTACTACTAAGGGCCCCAAGGCCCAGGAGTAGGTAATATGCGTCTAGGTATGAAATCGGGATTTGCACCCTGGGCTGCCTGGTTTTATCAGGGCGCTCTGTCTCCCCACCCCCATCCCACCAGTCTGGAGCTTCTTGACTGGAAAGATAGCCCCTCAGCATTGGTGGAACAAAGCCACTGAGGGTCAGGTTCCAAGAGACACTCCCTGTGTGGAGTCCAGGCCTCCTCAGCCTCTGCTCATCTGCTTGTCTCTAATCCCATTCATGTCCTGCAATTTCCCAGACCTTAGCCCTGCAAATTCCACCTCATCTACAGCATTGCACCCTCCCAGGCCACCATCCCCTAAAGCCGTATCTGAAAAGGAGAATTCAAACAGTGGTTTTCTCCAGGAGTAGTGATGCACGCCCACAGCTCCAGCTACTTAGGAGACTGAGGCAGGAGGATTGTTTGAGGCAATGTAAAAACCTGTCTCAATCAATCAATCAATCAATCAATCAATCAATCAATCAGTTAACCAATCATGGTGACAGAGAAGATGCTATGCTGCCCAGTCCAGGAATAATGACCTTGCATTTAGGGTAGAAAGGGAGGGGAAATCAAGACTAGGCCAGCATTTGCAGGTGACAGCCACCTGGCCAAGTTCCCAAGCCCCTGGTTTTGCTCTTCCTCATGTGAGTATTTCCCACTGTTTCCTTATCTTGCACCTTCCCCCGCCCCCCGCCTTGGGATCCATGTGACCTGTTGCCTGTGTGTCATCTGTCCAGAAGGCCTTGGCAGATGCCACTAAGCATTCCAGGGAGAATGTCAAGGGGGAGGACCCCCGAGATCCAACGCCGTCAGAATCCTCTCTGGTTCAGACATCTGTGATGACGTGTCTTTGAAAGCAAGCTGGAAAGAGCAGAGAAGCCTCCGTATCTTTATTAGATCACCCTGCATTGATCCGAAAGAAGCCAGTGTTCTTTTCAGCATGGCGATGCTTCCTCCCCGCCCCGCTGTGTTCCCTCCCCACTCCTCGTGCCTCCTCCCCACTCTCTCCGAGGTGTTTGCAGAACAATGTTATTTACCCCCCGTTTGTTTTCTCCACCTTCTGTTGAGAGAAGAAAATCAGGAGACAGTGTTCTCCCTCCCTCCCTCATCCCATTTCCAGCATCAATGACTGTCTTCCTATGAAACAGCAGCCTTCTCTGTGCAGGAAAAGGTGTGTCTTGGCAGGAGAAAGAGATTATGAAGGAACAGCTGGGAGGGCTGGAGAGGCAGAGAAGGCTGTTCACCCATGCAGGACCTTGGCTGTGACCTGGGCCCCTGCACTTCTGGACGGACTGTCTTAAAGGTGCTAACGCCTCACCTGAAAGGAGGCTCCTTTCAATTTTACGCCTGACCCACCCTGAATACTCACCTCGAATGTGTTGTGTTATAGGACCCCAGGAAAGGGGGCTCTCTCCCGTAGGAGGAGCAGATGCTAGAAATGAGCAGAGTGTGCTGGTCTTGTTTCTAGCCATCAAACGTGGCCACCATTGCTGCCATTGCTGAATGCCTCTGGCTCCACCTTGGTGAGCAGAGGGTGATCAAGTCCCATGAGGGTGTGGAGACAGCCTTGCTTCTTAATGGAGGGCAGGGGTGAACTGACAGTGAAGCAGACTATCCTTGGGATTTCCTGGTAACTGTGTGGTGGGCTCATGGTGGACAGCTGTGTGCCGGTGGCATGGGGAGGTGGGTGGAGCGTCAGTGCTCTCTGAATGCATGACTGGCAGGAGTTGGTGGGTCCAACAGGCAGGCAGTTCTAACGTAGAGACTGAAATGGTGAAAGGCTCTGGCTTTGCTCCCGAAGAAGGTGTCTTTAGGTGCCTAGCTTGTGGCCTCTCTCTGTGTCTCCCCCGTGTAACTATGGACATTCTTTACCACCCTTGGCTTGCTCTCCAGCAGCCTGGGGTCAGCAGACACCTTGAAGATGCTGGGCTTTGCTTTTTGTTGCTAGGTGCTGCAGTCCACTGTGCTGGCATACCACGTGTGGATGTGGGTCCCACCTCTCTGGCACCCAACCATCCTGCCAGCTGGTGGCCTCCCCCTTAGACAACTACTCAGGACCATCGAGGATGACAGTGTCCCGGGGACTACTCCAGGGCCTGGCACACTGGCTCAGCAGGGTGGTGCATGGCTCTCCACAGGCCCTTAAGGGGTAGCTAGCTCATAGGTTGGTGACTGGACAAGGGCTGGTCGAGGAGATGGTAGGTCTAATATGGAAATCGACTGGCTTTTGCTTTGTGTTTACTACCTTGTGAGAAAACTACCAAGGAGTGAAACCCATTCCTTCTTCCCTTTCATACTTTTTTGTTTTGTTTTGCTTTCTTGACAGGCTGTCATGTAGCCCAGGCTGGCTAAGGATGGCCTTGAACTTCTGATCCACCCACCTCTACGTCTTGAGTGCTGGGAGTTCAGGCCTGTGTCAGCACACCTGGTTTATGTGGTGCTGGGGGTGGAACCACGAGCACTCCACCCACTGAGCTACACTCCTGATCTTTTCCTAGAATTTGATCTGTGATCCTAATGGCCTTCAAATAAGTGGAAAGGAGGAACCCCAGAGAAGGGTCTGGAATATTCCATTATCAGACTGAATCCATCCTGCCTTCAAACTTGAGTGAATGGTTCTTGGGGTTTGTGCTGGAATCACGGCAGAGAGGTGGACCCATGGCAAGTGTATGACAAGTGTTTTAGGCCATCAGCCCAGAAATCTGGGGACGGGGATAACAGCAAGCAGAGCTTTGAATGCTGAAGTCCTGACTCCCCAAGAGGCCACACCTCAAGTTTCTTAGTGTCCTTTTCTACGGACACACACACAGGATGGGTGAAGGACAAGAGAAGGAGAGAAGGGCAACAGCTTTCCATTGTGACTGTGGCTCTGAAACCTTAATCTTTCAGCTTTCATTCGCTCGGAAGGTGACGTGATGGGGGAAGCTGTGTTCTCCGTGTTCCCCCTGCCCTTCTGCCTTTCTGCAGAGGAACCATCAGTCCCTGTGCTTGTCATTAGGGCTTAGCAGGCTTTCTCCCTGCTTTGTTTATAGAAGGGCTTCCTGCCCCCTCCCTGGCCCAGACTCAGAAACCACTGCCTCCTCAACCTCTGACCAGGTAAGGTGGTTTGAGCCTTGGCTTGGGCACACAGCAGTCCCTATTACACAGTATGAGTTAGGGGATTCCTGAGCAGGGAAGGGCTTCAGAGTCATGAACATGGTAGGGAAATCTAAGGCCCAGAGAGGGGAACTGGTTTTCCCAGAGTCACACATCCCTTCTGTGTGTGTGTGTGTGTGCGCGCACATGTATGTGTGTGTGTTAGTCCGTATTCTAATACACAGTGTTTCTGAAGTGTGCTTTGGTATTTCAGGCATTTTACTTTTCTAGCTATAATACTGAGAGAGTGTCGGAGGTCTGACCTCAGCCTTCATGCTCCTCTGCAATTGTGTGAAATCAGGGCAAGGAAAGTGTTTATGACTTGAAGAGATCTGTAGATGGATGGATGGATGGATGGATGGGCAGGAATCTTGGGGTTACCCTGTAGGCACCCCTACTTCAGCTGCCCTGACGACTTTGGGACTTCATTAGCACCGCTTCGGAGCTTCTGGAATGGGCTTTTCAGGAACTATTGTAACACATTGCAACCTACACCCCCTAAACATGGCTTCTGGCGCAGAGCAGGCAGAGAGCTTGGTGGGGGTAGGGGGAGGCAGGGTGCTAGGGAGCTGGGTGCAAAGTCCATCCTACCAGACAAACCTATGAAGTGTCCTGGGTGGAGCCAGAGTCTTCACTTTAAAAATACTTTATTTCAGCTGGATGTGGTAGCACACTACTTTAATCCCAGCATTCCAGAGGCCAGGCTGGTCTACAGAGGGGGTTTCAGAAAAGCCAGGGCTACACAGAGAAACCCTGTCTCAAAAACGACAAATGTTTTATTATTTTTTTAAAATAATGTATATATGTAGGGTGGGGGGTGTATATGGGAGTGCAATGCCCTTGTAGGCCAGAAGAGGGTCAGGTCCCCTGAAACTGAGCTTACATGCAGTTGTGAGCTCCCTGACATGAATACTGGGAATTGAACTGGGGTTCTCTTGAAAAGCAGTACCCTACTCTTGACCACTGAGCCATCTCTCCAACCCTGGGAATCTTCATTTGAAAGAAGCTCAGATCAGCTCTGAGGTCAGCCACAGCTTGGACACTCTTGGCAAGGTCAAAGGGCTTGTTCACTCTCTATGCTGCCCCTCAAGGCTGTGGCTAGTGAGTTGTTGCCTGCCTCTGGACCTTGATCCTCTTGTCTCCTAAACAGGGTGTCACCCCTTTCCTGTTTGCTGGCTGTAGGGGTCACCTAGCGTGTACAGAACATATACTGTCTCGAGGCTGGCTCCCTATGTACACTGGGTGAGTGGTGTCTATACTGGGCTTGTGAACTAATGGGCAGGGCAGGGTGACTCAGGGTGCCAGGATGTGGGGGAGTTTGCTGGGAAGATGCCAGGCCAGGGCCATGGGGCGGGCCCTCTAGAAGACTGATGGGTTTGGGGAAGAAGAGGAGACTGCGTTAGAGCTTCAAGGCAGCTCAGAGATGGATCTTCCCACCCTTCCTGGGCACAGATTTCCAGCATCCAAGAGGAGGAGGGCACAGAGCCCAGTATCCTGCTTTGGGTACATCCCAGCAAGTGCAGGAGCTGGGCTGGGGCTCACAGGCTTACCTTCAGCCAAGGTGACTTTCTGATGGCGACAAAGTGGCTCCGGGTGCTGTACACAGGGATTGGGAAAACACCCTCCTGCCCTCCTGGGTGTTCCTGCATGCCAGGGAAGGGAGGGTATGGTGTGAACCAGTTGCTAGAGTGCCATGGTCCAGAGACAGAGGCTGGAGGTCTGTGGGCTCATTCAGGAGGCTAGTGGGTAAGTTCTGGGGAAATGCCAGGTGAGATTGAGACGGGTGAGACTCCTTTCCACAGTGAGAAGTCTTCCCCCTGATGCCACCTCACCCAAGCATCTCCTCTTCCGCTGACATCCTTTTGTCCTCTGAGAGGGACCAAGCCTCCACCACACATTACAGCCTTCAGAACCAGCTCTTCATCGTCTCTGTGATGTCACCCAAGTGCCACCAGACACGCACCGGATGTTCTGATTCCTCTGAACACAACTTGAAAAAGACCCAGGGATTTATTTGTGCTCTAACCTTCCATGTGCCTGAAGTGCCATGCTTAGTTCTGGGACTCAGTCAGCCAGCTTGTCTACACAGTGAGGTCTTCAGGGTCTCTGGCTCCTGAACTGGTATGGGGTCCTCAGATGGTGGGGCTCCTGGTCATCTCAATAAGTTCTGGGGTGGGATGGGCTTGTAGTGATAGGGCTGGCAGAGTCGGAGCCAGGGCAGGAGTGTAAAACTCTGTTGAAACAGGCAGCAGAGCCTGCATGGAAGACTGGGACAGAACCAGGTGAAGGCCTTGTAAGGATAGGTAAGTCTTCCCATGGGCTCCTCCTGGAGGCCCTTTGCTTTCTGATGGCGATGGTTGTCTTGCTGCAGCCACAGTGCTTGCCTTCTGCTCTTGGCTGCTGGCGAGCCTAGGTTCTAACAGTAGCTAACCAACCTGAGCTGCTGAAGGGATCGGGTCTGTCAGTGTTCTGTTCACGAGTGAGACTCAAGAAGATGGTTCATACAGAGTGTACAGTTGCTCCACCTGCCAGGTCAGGGTCTCAGCATCCTGAATTCACTTCCTCTCACTGGCTTTATGTATGTCTTCCCTAGCTGGGCATGTTCTGCCGTGTCCTGTGAGGCATCTCATCAAGCTCAGGCTAGATTTGCATGTAGACCAGGATAGACATCATGTGACAGGGGCACTCATTGCCTGGGTCTAGAAAGAGCCTCACAATTAGCTCTAAGATCTGGTTCTTATAATAGCCATCCCCAGTGGCCTGTCTGACATGTCCTACGCCTGATCTTACCATGCCTGGCCTTTTGTGATCTGTTTCTCTCCACGGCCCACTGTTTGTCTCTGCCCCTCCCTGCCTCAGCAGCAAACTCTTCCCTCTCAAAACGGCAGAAACAACTTCAGGTGCTCTGTACCCCATGCTCTAACGGCCCTGAGCACCTGCACCCTGTGCTGTGACAGCCATAGCCATCCTGCATCTTATGAATCTACAGCTCCAGGATCTCATAGTTCTAGGCACCCTATATCCCAGCAGCCCTGGGCATCCATAGTCCCAGGCACCCTGTATCCAGGGTGCGGACAGCTCTGGGCTCCCACAGCCCCTTGCCTCAACAGCCCAGTTGTCCCAGGCCCCGGATATCTTGAACCTCATCTCCAAAGAGCCAATGCATCCTGCTCCCTGGTGCTCACAGCCCAGAATCCCACAGTCCTGAGCACCTGGGACCATGTGTCCCCACAGCACCTAGCATCTGCATCTCTCCCCATGGTACCCACAGCCCTAGACTCCCACAGTTCCATGTCCTGAAAGCTCCAGGTATCCTCCACCCCAGGTACCAACAGCACTCGATGTCCTGCACCTCATGTCCTGGGCATCTTGACCCTGGGTGTCCACATCTCTAGGTTCTAAAAGCCTTAGACATCATGTCCCCATGCCCCCACAGCCCTGAGCTCCCATGGCCCCAGGCTCCCTGTACCACATGATTCCTGACTTCTTGCTCCTTCACCAGACCTAGCTTGATGTGATTTTTTTTTTCTCTCTCTCATCTATGTCTTAAAGCGGAGCCTCCAGCTCACAGGGGAAAAAATATACCTATGATCGGGATACTTGATCAAAGTCAAGGCAGCCTTGACTTTATCTACATGGACCAAGAGGTTTCCTGGGGTGGGAGCAAGCGGCTGCTGGGATGATGCTGGATCCTGCAAATGTGGGAGGATGTTTGATGGTGCTAAGAGGAGTATGGGAGTCACACAGTAATTGACATGGTAAGGATGACCTGGCAGAGGAACCCAAGGAAAGGACTGAATGGTGCCCCTGAGGCACAGTACGGAGGCATTTCTGAAGGAGAGCTCTAATTGCTTCTGTGGTATGCTGTCATCTGAGGGTAGCTGTGTGAGCTCACTGACCTCCTGACAGTTAGATACAGAATTATAGGATGTGAGCAGCTGGTGTGGGGTTCTGGGAAAGGCATTTTATTAGCATTTTAAAACTAAAATTTAAATATTCCTATTGTAGGGGGAAAAAAAAACTCATAAATATCCAAAAGGAACCTGAAGGGTAAAATATTAATAACCACCACAAGCTCACATGCAGATTTAGATGGAGATGTTAGACCTTCTGGCCTAAAATCTCATAAGTTCTAGACAAGTCCTTGAGCCTCACAACGCCCTCACCAGTTCCCACTGAAAACCTTCGAACTGATCTCACAGGGAACCCTGTGGGAAGGGGAAGGGCTGCTGAAAGCAGTGACAGTTGTCATTGTAAACCAACCAACCAATGAGCTGAGCTTTGACACTTATCTGTGCCCCTCTCAGGAGCCCTCGACCCTCCACACATACCAACTTTCTTTCCTGGGACTTAGGGAAGTTGGCTCCCACTCTCTATTGACACACCTCCTGAGCTGTGGCCAATATTTAGTCACCCTCCTTGAAGTCTCCATCCTGTGCCAAGGGTTCTTTGGTTCTTGTGGCCTTGACCATCCATTCATAGTGTCCTGCTGCATAGCATAGGCTGGGGCTGAAGGTCAATGTGTGCACGCCTCCTCCCCCCCCCCACAGAAGCATGTTTACTAAACTGCTGTGCTCCCTGCACCCGCAGCTTTGAAATGACATTTCAGGAATTGAATTACCGACATTTCAGTACTTGCGGAATCCAGGAATAGATTATTTGATTATATCTGTTGGAAGTCATCCCCGCAACTGGCTTTGCTTTCCCAGCCAACAGCTAAACCGAGTGAGGACAGGGAGACAGCAGGGGAAGGCCGTAATTACGCAGTTCTCCCAAAAGCACATCTCTCAAGCTGGCAGCAGCTGGTGGCTTGTCCCTGGTCTGGGAAAGCCCCTGGACTCTGCTGCGCCAGGCTGGACCCAGACTGGCACTGCATCCCGACAGGCACAATAGCACCTGACTAGTGCATGTCACGCTGCTGGACCCATGCAGATCAAAAATGCTGTTTTGGTGGCGGCTGCAGCAGCCAGAGGCACATTCCTCCTACTCTGTGGGGCCAGGATAAAGTGGGCCATTTAGGTCTGCCGTGGTAAGTCAGGGTATCTGTGGCCTGATTTCTGTTGTAAGTCCTCTATGGGTTGTTGGTCTCAGGGTTCCTATCTGTCAGGGCTCAACAGCCATTGAGGAACTCTCTGATTTTCCTTGGCCTCAAGTTGTCTACAGAATATATGGAGGTACCATGAGGCACTTCTGTGCCCTATAGCAATGTCTCCCTTTGGAACTTGTAGCCAGCATGAGATGGAACCATAGTTGGAATCATAGTTGGTGATGCTAAGTTGAGGCACCGGCTTCCTGGTTGCTTCCAAGCTGGCACCCATTTGAGAGCCACTTGCCCTGGGTCAAGAGCAAGTTCATGAGGAGCAGAAGAATGTGCCTCTCTTCCTAGAGCCCTCAGCACCCAGGCTGAGCTCTGGCAGGGCCTGATGGTAGCCTGAGCACAGTAGGCAGAACTAACATTGTCCCTTGAAAACTGTCACCGTTTGCCTATTAATCAAATAATAATTAATGGGTTGTATTTAGTGCCACCGGGGAATGCTGAAATGAGCTATAAGGAGGCACAGGCTCAACCAGGCAAGAACTACTTATTCAAAGAGAAAGGAAGGCCCTGGCCTCATTAGGCCACCCCCAGTGTGTCCTCCAAATGTACTTCCTGACGTCCTGGAAAAAACAACTCTCCTGTGCAGGCGCCTACCTGGGCCACTTATCTTCTAGAAAGGACTGGGTTAGGCCTCTGGAGTGGTGGGACTCAAATGCGATGCTGGCACTCTGCCCACGCCGCCTTTTGTAGAGTCCTGGGAGCTGCCTAGCAACCTCTCTTCCCCAGCCCCCTTTTCTATTCGCATCCCTCAATGGCCTCTTCCTTTAAGTCCCAAGGAGCTACCTTCCTGGTCGCCTCCCACCTCTGATTGCAGCTTCTTCTGATCTGTTTCCCATCCTTTCTGGAGTCGGCAGGGCATCTTCACGGTGGCAATGGAGACATGGGGGCAACGTGTCAGCTGCAGGTGCCTAAGGGTGCAGGTGTGGAATGTGCCTGAGGGAGGTTTGGGGATTCTAGGCTGTCTTGACGTGGGGTATTTAGCGACTTTGTCCCCAGCTGTAAGGGAGGCTTCTGATTCCTCAGAGTTCATCAGAAGAGGTGCCAAGCAGCAGAGAGAGGCAGGGGTAGGCCGACTGCCACTTGTCTCATGCTCGCCAACCCCGGGGCTTTGTATCTCAGGACCAAATGGCACCTGTGAGCTAGTTTTTGGTCAGAGATGCTCTGTGAAGTCTGGTTACTCAGGACAGGCTCTAGCCATTGAGATGAGCACTAGCCATGACCTCTTGCAAGACTAAAGAGCCTGACAGGGCCCATGACCCAGGGGCTCACTGGAGCCCAGCACTGTTGAAAACTCCCAGCATGCTTTTTCTGAGTTGTATGGTACCTTACCACCAGGGAACAATAATGTTAGGGATAACTTGTGCTCAGGTTCCAACTCTGTGACAGCCAGCTGGCCTTCATCTCCTGCCTCAGTTTCCTCATCTATAAAGGGAAGTGGTCTATCTTAGGTGACCCAGAACGGGATCTGTCACTGGGCTGTGACTTTGCTGTGTCTCTAAGGTAGACCTTGCATTGCAGGCTGTAGAGCCCAGGTGAGCGCTGGAGTGTGGGTGACAAGACGTCTGTGTACGGGCAGGGAAGTGAATGACAGAGGTAAAGCCATAGGTATGGGATGGGCCTAGTGAATAACATGCTTAGCAGAAGGCCTGGCTTGGGCTGGGGTGTGGTGGGAGGGTCATGTAAGTCTGCCTGGCTCTTCACTTGGAGGGAAGCTGGTCTGAATGCTTCAGCGTCTTGGAAGTGACCGCACATAGCCCTTGAACCACATGGATAGCCCAGCTGGAGACCACATCTGTCTTGCAACCTTGGCCCAGTTTACAATGCTTTTTTTTTTTTTTTTCTTCACCAAGTCATTTACCCTGTCACCTTGCGGTTCTCTATCCTCGGAAGTCAGGTCCACCTGGGTAGCAGCTCACTTAGGAGGGAGACTTTCTGAGCTGCATAGCCCCATGTCAAGGCGGATAACTTTAAGGTCTGGCCTCACCTGAGGGCCCCACCTGGAGGTCCCATGGAGCTAAGTCTTAATGCTTTAAAGGGTCAGTGGGTCGGGTGCAGGACTTCCTTCTACTTCTCCCTGGGCAACACTGCAAGCTTTAACCTGGGCAGCTTTCCCTGGGCCTTTTGTTGAGCATGCTTCTATGAGGCCTTCTGCCTCATCCCCTGAGGGCTCCCCAGAACTGATGTGAGAACAGAGCCAGTGTGTTCTTCTGGAGGCTCTCCCACGGATGGCAGTGGCGAGGAGACAGGGCAGGCACAGGCCCTCGTGGGCCTGAGTTTCTCTGCTGCTGGGCTGGCTCTGGGTTCTGTTATAACCATTCAGGAGACTAATGATGATAAGTCCATCCACCAGCCTCTTCCAGGGCTAGACGCTGCTTGCCCCTTCCCCTCTGTCTTAGAAGGCCAATCCACGCTCTTCCCTTTCCTTGTTTTTTTCAAGAAGAAAGAATGCCTGTGGGCCTTTCCTTGGCTATAATCGCTCCTTGTTGTCGTAGAGCGAGGGTATAGCAGTCTTTCACCAACTAGTTCAATTTCAGTTTTGCTTTATCTCTGATCAGTCTTCCAGTGGCGGGAGAGAGCAAACCCATCAACTTAGCGTGGGCTGTGTGGAGCTGACACCAGAGAGAAACCCAGGAAAGACAATGTGCTAGAGCACGTGCTGAGCACCCACTGAATGCCTCCCTTCAGCCGCTCAGTACTTACTTTGTCTTGATATTTTATTCAGGGTAGTGGGTTCACTACTGAGAGAAGTGTGGTCCCTCAGGGGCTCCCAGGTAGGAGGCGAACGACTGAGCAAGCGGGTATGGTGCAGGGGGACAAGCAGTCAGCAAGGCAGAGCTCAGAAGTAAGAGCCACATCATCCTCAGGAACCCTGCACCTGGCAGTCCCTCTCCCCAGCCCTGCCTGGATATCATCATCGTCCCCCCACTGCTGAGCATCCGTGTTCCCCACCCAAGGACTGAACTACAGGTGTATTCAGAACCACTTGTCACAGCTCCGTGACCCAGCAGCCATTGCTCTCTGCCCTTTCCTGGCTCTATCATACTAATGACTCTAAGAGGGAGCGAGCCAGTTCTGAGGAGCCTCCTCCCACAGGCCTCTGCCTGCTCCCCCAGCTGGCCTGCTGTCAGAACAGGTGCAGCACCTAGAGGCTCTAAGTGACACAGTTGGTGACAGGTGAGGGCAGCAAGCCCCAGAGTGGATAGGATAATCAGGAGCTGGTAGGTGTCTGGAAGGGGGTTGGGGTGGGATGGGGAACTGATTCCAGGTAGCAGTGAGTGGAGCCAGATCCCTGGATGAGGAGCTAACGGGGAAACTGAGGCGTGATGTTGAGAAAAGTAGGACACAAGACTCAGACTCCAGCAGGTTCTCTGCTTCTGACACCCATGCCTCCTCTCCATGAATAAAGCATGAGGTGGGGGAGGGGCTGGCTGTGCTGTCATCATTATCGTCTGACTCCATAATAGAAAAATTAAAATTTAAAGTGATGGAAAGTGACGAGTGACAGAAATGTTCCTAGAAACTGGAGATTGTGCGCTGAGTGGCTCCTGGTGAAGATGACATCAGACACCCAAGTCCCCAGGACTGGGTTTTTAATGTTTCAGTATATGAAGCCAAGAACACAGGAGCCTTTGTCCTCTAGGCCCCTGGGGGCACCGAGGTTCCCACCACCAGCCTCCAAGAAGCAACTTCATCTCACCATGGTCCCTATGCTTTGTAATACAGGCCTCCTCAGTGGCCCTGGCCAAGCCCACCCATGCTACCTCCAGGGAGGCATGTCAACCTTTGCTGGCCATGCTAAACGCCTTTCCAACTTGTCTCTAAAGTTCTTAGCCTGAATATTTGCCAATATTTGGACCCCAGGGTCCTTGGGCATTTTGGCTCCAGACCCACTTCCTTCCTGGGGTGACTGCAGGGTTGACATGGTGATGGATTTTGGCTGCAAGATCTGGTTGGTGTTACTTGTTTTAATGTTTTGAGACAGGATCTTGCTACAAAGCCAAAGCTGGCTTTAACTCTGAGGTCTTCCAGCCTCAGCCTAACCCGTCAAGAGTGCTGATGTGTGCCACCACTTCCAGAACAAAGTCTGTTTTCCTACACGGGCTCTAGGAAAATCTAAAATAAAGCCAAGTCCTTAGTCCACACCCACTTCCAGAAGCTCAAAGCAACCTGGCTGGGCCTACCCAGTTCCCCAGGGCAACCACTTGTCTTCCGATGCCCTGCCGGGCTCCAAATGCTACCGGGCTCCTTCCTGAAGAGCGTTCCAAATCCTCCCCACTGAGTCAAGCTGAGTCCTCAGGTCAGTGGGGCAGAATGCCAGAGCCCTAGGGACAAATGGGCTGCACAAAACACTTACTTTAATTAGAAGAATTATGTAAAACAGATCAGAAAGTTGGCAAAAATATAGGACAAAGAAGTCACTGCGGGCCACCTCCTGACCCAGCCACTCATTTGCCCCACCCTCTGGTGTGACTGCTTGCTTTCCTCACGGAATTGGCTTGTCTCTGAAGAGGCCACGTGTAGTCAGTCAGCTTTCTGGAAAAGTCTGAGGATTATGGGAGATACTGTTTTTCTCCAGGATAAGACGACACAGCTTGTCCGCCTGGATATAGAGGTGATGCGTGGCCTCCAGTCTGCAGACACTGATGTATGGAGTTCAGATTCAGAACATGACAGTTATTAAATGTCAAAGTTGCGCAGAGTGGCTGAGGTGGTGTATTGTGAGGAGCAGAAGATCCAGAGAGGAACTGAGCGAGAGGATTTGGACAGACATCTGGACCTTCTGGACCTGATGTCACAGAGTCTGTGCCCAACCATCTTCTTCCTGGCAGCCTCCACCTCAAAAAAAAAAAAAAAAATCTGGAATCTTCTTGATTATTGGTTGTTCCTGGTCTGTAATCTGCACACACACGCGTACGCACACACACAGTAGAGTTGAAGTTCTGTGAAGTGTGGATGTCTGGGACTTCATCACACAGAGCGGGTACAGGGATGCTCCTGGGTGTGGGGCGATGTATGGAGAGGGAAATGAGCAGGTATTCATACAGTGAATGGTTCCACAGGATGTGGAAGGTCCGCCAGAACTCTGGGGCTGGAGCGGTGCTGAGCCCTCCCTCCCAATGAGCTGTTAATGATAAAGAAAGAACACTAGAAAATCGAGCAGGAGGGAAAGGGAGGGGAGAGGACAGGAGGTGGGTCTACATTGTCCCAGCAAGAACTGAGGTGTGTGTCCTGTCTGAGGTCTCTAGTATGGATGCTTATTCCTGGAGACCTGTGACAGCATTCTTATCTTCTTCTGAAAGTCTGCCTTTCTTTCTGGTAGCATTGTATCCCTCCAGAGAATTCAGTAGACAAGAGGTGTTAGCCATACTCTCTCCAGTCTGGGGTGGGTCTGAGGGGCCTTTGCTCAGATGCCAGAGCTGAGAAGTGGCAGTTGTCTGTGTAAGAGGAAGACACAGGGCATAGATCCAACCCTCACTCCCATCTCATGCCCTTTGAGAGTCTCAAGGCAAAGCAGTTAGGGAAGGATACAAATGGTACAATGGCTTTTGCCGGGGAGGGCCGGGTGGCTGTTGGGACAGATAAAAATACGGAAGTGGAAATCAGACCTAGATGTCAGCCCCAGATCTTCTTCCTAGCAGCTGTCTGACCTTGGACAGTTGTCTAATTTCTAGACTTTACTTTTTTCATAGGACTGGAGACGGTCAACACACACACACACACACACACACACACACGAGTCAGAAGGTCAACAAGCCACAGTCACTCTATACAAAGCTCCTGCCCGTGGAGGAACCAAACAGGGGCTGGCTCGTTGTTTTGTATCTTGAAAAAAATCAACTGGAAAACCAGCAATTAATAAAATAAGTCAGGTGAGTAATTGGTGAGGTAATAAATATTCATAGTTGCTAAACTACTTATTAGCATAAATTTAAAAGATTCCATTCTCCTGCTAAAATTGTGTTGGGTGGCTACAGAGTTGGGTATGTTTGTCAAAACTAAATTAATTGTATGCCTAGAATGGTAGGTAAATTAAATCTTTTTAAAATTATATAGCATTTTATATATATAAATATAAATAATTCATATTAACAGTTTCCCCCTGTTTTTTCTCTGCTTTCATTTTTCTTTTCTTTCTTTCTTTCTTTTTTTGTAAATTGAATCTTAATAAACGTTACTAAAAAAAAAAAAAAAAAAACACTTTTCTTAGCTGGGTATAGTGGCACATGCCTGTAATCCTAGCAATGATAAAGCCAGCCAAGGCAAGAGGACATCAAGTTATAGGCTGGAATTCGTCCCAGTCTCTCTCTCTCATATATATATATATATATATATATATATATATATATATATATCCCTTTTAATGCAAGCGAAGTGCATATAAATAACAAGGTCTAATATTAAAGAGAATGCATCTGCTCTAGATGAAAAGAAAGGCGAAAGGCATCTACCTTTTTCTATTTACTGTTATTTTTAATTCTATGTGCATGTCTATCTGTGTATGGGAACAGGTGCAGTGCACATGAGCAGAGGTGTCCTCAGAGGTTAAAGGTATCAGATCCTCTGGGGCTGGAGTTACAGGCAACTGTGGGCAACAGACGTGGGTTCCAGAAAGCGGACTGAGGGCCCTCTGCTCAGGCAGTGTGTGTTTTTACCCCTGAGGCAGCTCTGCAGTCCTGCCATCTAAACATGTTGCTAGTGCTTTTCCTTTTAATAGCCAAGTATGCGACTGGGCGGTGGGGCGCACACCTGTAGTTGCAATACTCAGGAGGTAGAGGCAGGCAGATCTCTGTGAGTTCAAGACCAGCCTGGTCTACAAAGTCCAGGGCAGCCAGGGCTGCACAGAGAAACCCTGTCTCAAAAACCAAGCAGACAAAAAGTTACATATGCTGATTTCCCCATTCCGTGTGTGTACATACATGTGCACCATGGCACTCGTGGTCGGAGGACAACCTGCGGGAGTCTGTTCTCGCCTTTCTCCCTGCAGGAGGGAACTCAGAGTGTCAGGCTTGGCAGCAGGCACCACAGAACCACCTCCCCCGCTTAGCTTAGCCATTCTAGAAGCAGATCGGTGTAAGATGCTAATGGTGGCGAGAATAAAGTCTACATCTTTTTGCCGAGTACCTACTGTGTGCCAGGGACTGGTTAAGACTCAGGGTGTGGGCATCTTCACGGAGCGCTCATGAAGCTCACAGTTGGTGAGCAGAGAGCAGAAACAAGCAGAACAAACGACTAAATTATTGGGCAGGAAAGGTGACAACAGTGTAGGAAATAACAGGGAAGGACAGAATGTGTGCGTGTGTGTGCGTGTGTGTGTGTTTTAGATAAGCTGGTGTGGCAGGCTGTGTTAAGATAATAAAGAGGCAAGCATGGGGACCAAGCAAAACTGTCCCAGAAGGTGGGGGAGGGGAGAACCTAGTGAGTTTAACGCTTCTAAACCTGTCTGAAGTTTGGATGACAAGATTCACTTTCCTTACAAGCTTAGCCCCAGGCCCCATGGCCTCTGTCTCTTGAATTCCACAGCACATTAGTACTTGTCACACTCAGAATACATGCACGCACACACACATACGCATGCCACACTCATACACGCTCGCGCATGCACACTGTGACCTCTTTAACCTAAACAAAGTATCAGCCACATGTCTCTATTTTATTAAAAGTATCCTTTGTGGCCCAATTTTGAAGATTAGGCAGTGTTCCCACCCTGGACACATTAGCTGTGCCCTTCTAGAAGGCTCTCCTGAGTAGGTAGGCGGTGAGAGGCCCTGGCCACGGGCTGTGACGTACCGTCGCAAATGGAGGATGGCTAAGTTGAGCTATAGCAAGTACGCAACTGACCCCATCCGCCAGCCCTGGTGGGTGCTTTAATGCCCTCCTCCATTTGCTTAACGTTCAGAGATGCTTCTCATACCTAGCGTTTGCTTCCCAGCTGGGTAGACCCGCTGCCACAGTTGGGCTGCCTGTCCGTGCCCCAGTATTACAGCAGCACAGTCGTGAGACCCGGGGCGCCTTCTGTCTTTTTGTGTGTCCTGAGCCACCTTGTATGATTTTTCCACCCTCTCGGCTGTCCCTACATTCAACCCTCAAAGTCAACTCTAGTGCCCACTTTCCTGGTGGCCTGCTCCACCACTGATGTAACACACTGTTTCCAGAACATTTTTGGAAAATCCTAAGGCCGGGGAGGTCCAGAGTGTAAGTGACTCACCGTGACCACCACACCTGGCTTGCCTCTACCTTTCCTCTCTCCAGGTCATGGCTGAGAATCCCCAGGGCTATTGTGGGAAGACATACAAGTAGCCATCTGGTCATGGAGATTCACTGGCCTGAGGATCTGTCAGTCCAAAGTGACAAAGTATGTGACATGTGACAATCGCAGCTGGCTGCTGATGGGGCAAGAGAGGACACAGGAACCATGGCTGGAAGGGAGGGAAGATGCTCCTTTGTGCTGAGCCTATTCCCTCTGCAATGGTAATAAACAGACCTGTGACCTTGTATCATCCAAGAACGGGTGGCATTGGTCCTTGGAGGTGCCTTTTCAGGATTCGGAGTGTGGACAGCTCCATGGGCATTCTCTGGCATGTTCCGGGGTGGGTTTGCTGTTTAGGATGCTCAGAGAGAGCTGAGGAGATGGTCTGGGATTTCTGTGTTCCAGCGGTGGACATTTAGAAGGCACGGGGCTTCAGAAAGACTCGGTTGTGGCCTTTGTCTTTCTTCCTGTCCCTTCCTAGAATGCTGAAAATAAACAACTCAATGATACAGCACTTGCCTAGCGTGTGTGAGGTCCTTGGTTCAATACGCAGTATAAAAAATTACTTGATGATAATGATGATGGTGATAAAATACATAAAGAGGATTTTTTCTTTTTGAGACAGGGTCTCATTGTATAGCCCTGGCTGGCCTTGAACTTGCTCTGTAGACCAGGCTGTCTTTAAACTCACAGAGATCCACTCGCTTCTGCCTCCCAAGTGCTGAGGCAAGAGCCTCCAAAGTGCTGAGGCAAGAGCCTCCAAAGGCAAGAGCCACCACGCCCAGCCTTGTAAACAGAACTTCTGATGGCCAGTTCTAACAACTTTCGGACTTGGACATAACCTAGTCCCTCCTATTCTGTGGAAGGCCACCCCTTGTGCCCCTCCCCAGAGCCATTGGAGCCGTAGCCACCACCCTGATTGTCCCCACAGGACCTTCACGGAGGCTGTGCTGTGCTGGCAGGAGCAGCCCTGCCATTTCCCAGTGACATCTGCTTTCTCCTCCTTTTTGTTCCTGAAATCCCTTATCACATCACTTGTTTGTCAAAAACATTGTGAAGAAAATGTGACCCGGGAGAGTTACTTCGGAGAGAAGGGTTTATAACACCTGTCTGTCTCCAGGAGGCAGGGTACTGGTGGGGGTGGGGGTGGTGAGACCCCAGAGGGTTGTCAGATTTGGGAGACACAGACTAGGCCCCCTTCTTGGCTGTGGATGAAACACTTCAAATTCTGAAAGTCAGTGGCTGGTCTTTCCTCAGTGGCAGCCGAGCAAGGTTCCGTTGGTGGCCTCACAGTGAGTACAGCCACACACACACCCCCTACCTCACTGCTGGACATCCATCCATGGGTGCCCCCGTGATTTTGCCTGGACCACATCAGCAATTTCAGCCTCCACCTCTATGACATGGCATACTACTTATCAGATTGGCCCAGGATGGGAGGCCGGGGAGCTATTACAATTCTAGAAGCACTGATGGGTTGAGAAGATGAGGGAAAGAGAGCGAATGTGCTAGCAATAATGGCAGACTCCACACCGTGCCTTAAACATGTAGTCACTCATTCACGAGGGGACGGGTGTGAGAAAAATCAGAGTTCCGAGACTCAAAGGGACACCCTGGACCATTGCTCTTCTTCAGCACATCTGCACAGGCTGACTGCAGCCCTGAGCGGGAAGCAGGAGCCCCTGATGCCGGGCCTCCCCAGAACAGGCATGCCCTCCTCATTGTGGGGATGGAGGATGGAGACAGGAAGGATGCTTAACTCAACAAAGCCCTGTGCATTTTTCTCATTGCACAGATGCCACTGCCCCAAAGAGCTCTGAATCTGCCTGGCTGTGAGTCTACCTGCTCTGCCCATTGGCCACTGTGACTGCACTTTTTAAAAAAAAAGCTCCAGCTATCACTCAGCAAGCCAGGCACTGGCTTTGCTGGCATTGGAGCCACCCCAACTCATGCTCTGGGAGCAGGCAGAAGATGTGTGGGCTGATTGGTGGGAAAGCCACGTGTGTGTCCTGAGAACTTTCCAGCATGAGGTCTGGAGTGGACAGGGAGGACCTGCTGGGACATGGTAGTGAGGAGGCTTTGTTTCTTGACTTTATAAAGTGAGCAGCATGTGGGTCTCCATCTAGCTAGCTCTGCTGGGTAAAGCTTATGAACCCTGGGCCAGAAGCTACCGACTGCGGTCTGTTACCGACTGCAGTCTGTTCTAGCCCAGGGAGCCGAGTGCTGCCCGCAGCTGCCCTCTGACTGCTCTGTGTCACAAACTCCAGCCTCCCCAGGGGACAAGCAGCCTCCTGGTTAGGTGGAGTACTTCCTGGAAACTCTCTGCCAGAACTGCACCCCACCCCCACCTCTCCCGTATTCATATTCACCTCCTGGCTCTCACTCAGGACTTTGTTTATGTTACCTCCTCTGGGAAGCCCTTCTTGACCCTAGGTAAACTTGGGGCTCCCTTCTTCTAGTATTTATCACCTACCCAGGGCCCATACATACCATTTGACCCAGAACCTCCTGAGGCCTTTGCTATATACACTGTGAACTCCTTGGAAACAAGAATCACCCTTGTTTCATGAGGATTAATTCCATGAGGATTAAACAACAGGCAGCCTGTATGGATCTCATGCTTCCTTCCCCCCGGGAGACTTCTGCAGGGCTCCTTCGTTCTCAGGACTGGATTCGCCCTGTGAAGACATTGAGTGGTTGGCCCTCATCCACGCAGAGATGGCCGTTCTGTTTGCCTCATGGTCATCTAGACACCGTGTCATGGTGTCACTGCAGTCCCCACACAGAACATTTTGAGACTGGTCTACAGTAGAGATTGGTCCAGAGTTGAATGTGACCAGAGTACGCCGTGTGAATGTGCGTGTCACGGTGGGGCTCATTATGTTATGCAGTTAATATGCACTAAGAAAAGAGTGGCACTATTACACTTGTCCGTTTTTGTTTTTAAGGGACTGGTCCTGGGTGATCTAACGTATGATGTAGCGGTAACTGCCATTAAGGCAACAAAGATTAAAGCAGTGAGCTACCACTGTATACCTACTAGAATGGCCAGAGTCCAAAGGTTTCTGGAAGACAACTGGCAGTTTCTCACAAAACTGAACACATTCTCACTCTGATCCAACAGTCACCTTCCTTAATATTACCCAGAGGGGTCCAAATACATGCCTACGGAAGACTTACACATGAGGACCCCATGCCAAACTGCTATGGCCTAAATTGACCTTTTCAGCCATGTGATCCCACCGTAATCTGCCTTGTTGCCACAGACCCAAAGCTGCGGGGCCAGGGTGAACTTTTTCTGCATTTAAGCTGGTTACCTTGGATGTCTCTTGATGGAAAGTCAACTCACACACACACAGCTTTGCCGCTACGGTCTACGGTGGGTCGGAAGGCACACAGAAGCAGCTGCTTGTAGCTGCTGCTCGTGTCCTGGCATCTCAGCTGCAACGCTGTTGATGTTTTGGGCTTTGTAGATCTTAGGCTGATGTAGGCTGCCGTGCGTATGTGCCCCATTCTGCATCCCCTTTGACTTTCCCCCCTCAGATGCCACCAGACATCTGCACCCCTCATTTGTGAGAATAAGAATGTCTTCACCCATTGCCACATGTTTACCTCTGAGAGGCATGAATTCACTTTCACTGAGAGCTGCTAATATCATATATATATATACACACACACACACATGCATACTTATCCATATGTGCACACACTTTCATCTACATGCATGTGTACACACACACATACAGATGCCTTTTTAATGGTAACTCCGGATTGACATGTTTGCTTTGTATGCAGAACCAGTTTCCTGAGATTTGCCCCAACTTGTAAGACACATTTCTTAGTCACATGGGTACCACAGACAGCTACGGGCCTCTGCCCTCAAGGGTGGGGCTGGCTGGAAGATCATTTCTTCACTTACACACTCGGGTCGCTTCTCACACAAAGACTGGGCACGAGGGTAACTGCCAGCAAGTGTGGCTACTACAAAAGACCCCTTGTGGGAGCAAGCCCGCTGTCCTGGGGGGAGCCAGTTCCCTGTGGGGTGTCCTCACATGCCTCACCACTTTAGTGCAAGGCATAGCTCTGACCTGCTCTGGACGGGTGAAAGTGGGGCCTTCAGACTTAATCATGTTTGTTCTCTCTGTGCCTGGAGGCGTGCTAGGTACCAGGTAGGGCCCTGTCCTCTACATAGCACCTTCCAGCAGGGATACTGTTGCTAGCCCTAGATAGTTAAGACCAGTGCTGCCAGTGGCAGAGTAAGGTGAAGGGAAAGTGAGTCTCATGGTACAAAAGGAATGGGGGAGGGGAGGGCAGCGGTCCTCAACAGCGGACCTGTGGGTCGCTGCCATCAGAAAACACTTATTTCTGACAGTCTTAGGAACTCTCACCCATAAATTTATTTTTGTTGCTACTTTATAACTGTGACTTTGCTACTGAGCGGTGTCTCCATTTCTAAAAACACAGGAAATGTGTGCTTTTCAGTGGTCGTGACCCACAGGTTGAGAACCATTGGGACGGGGGAGGAGGGGAAACAGGAACTTGGAGCCTCCCTGAAGGGACCTCAAGACTGCTCTGAAGGTGAATAGTTCACTGAGGAAGTGAACTATTAGAAAGTGTTCTGGGCAGAGGAAATAGTCCGGTGGCATAACCAGAGCTTAGCATGAAGGAAACCTCAAGACTGTCAGTCCTGGTTTAGACTAGAAGGCCCACGGTGAGAGCCGAGAGCACGTGAACTGTTCTGTGAATGGCTTTCTTTTCTTCCCAGGACCTGCTGGTCCTCCTGAGGTCCTGACCTGTTCACAGTGCATGGCTGCTACTGTCATGGCCAGGGGTGACCCTCAAACCCTCACAACTCCTACCGGTGGCCTCAGCTCCATGTGCTTGTGTGGTTGGGTTCTTACACGGGAGCAAGCAGGAGCTCTAGGCTTCTTTCCCTGGTGGGGGCAATTGTGTGTTCTCAGCAGGCTCTGGATGCGGTCACCTTCCAAACAGAAGCTGCCCCCGTGGCTCAAAGCTGCCTTGAGGTGGGACCATGTTAGCTTAGCCGGGCTGGTTTAATTGGCGATGCTGAGTGCACACGGTGTGGACGGATCCTGGAGAGCTGTCAGGATGGCAATGTCCAAATTCTGTGTCCACCCACGCCTGAATGGCTGAGCGGTGTCACTAACAGGACTGCTATATCTTCGGGGTGCCCGTGGTGAGGCGGCTGTGGTGGGAATGTGAAGGCTGCTCATTTGTGGGGAATGAATAATTTATTTCTGTTTTCACATGGCTTCTCCCTTCATTGCAGCCATGCTCCTCAGCATCCTGCAGGCTTCTGATTAAGGGGCTTCGGCAGCCTTAATCCCACGTCTTGGTGGTGTGTTTCCACGTGGTCGCTTCACAGGCTACATTTCAGGAGCATCTTTGGTTTGGGTCTTCTCTTTCTCTCCCTCTCCCTCTCCTTTCTCTTCCTTCTCTCCCTCCCCCGTCTCTCTCTTGGGAACAGTCCCCCCTTCATCTATCCCCAAAATTCATCAGTGTTCTGTGTCACAGGTAGGCTGTCTCCAGTGTTTGTATGTGACAACCTGAAAGCAAGCTATAGCCACACTTGTCCCAGGTGATCTGATTGTCACATGGACCAGTCTCAGCCCCTGCCTAAATTGCTCACCTATCTCCTCTGACCTCCCTCTGGCAAAGGCCCTGGCATAATAGCATTCATCCTGCCCAGGTTACCATCCTGATCCTCCTCCAAGCTCAGCATGTAAGAATCCACCATAGCTCCCAACTGCTGAGCACCGTCTGAATTCTAATGTTCAAAACTGTCCATGAACTAGCCTGGTTTCTCCTTTGAGCTGCCTGCTGATCCTTCATCCAAAGTTTAGGGAGGGTCTTCTCCATCCAGGAGGTATTTGGGGACTTGCAGACCCAGGACCAAGATTCCACTCTCTGACTGCTCAACTTCAGGACAAGATCATCAGCACATCAGTGTCAAGCAGGCCTGGTGGATGGCCTGGCCCACAGTGAGAACTGAGGGAGGGAGTCAGGATTTGGGCACAGTGTGTGCATATGAACGTGCCTGGCACAGTGCTCCTGGGCACAGCAAGAAAGCAGGAGCGTAATCCCAGCCCCATGCCTAAATGCCCATGGGTTGAGAGAGTGCTTCTATACCGGTTCATCACCTCATGTGGTCTCATGCTACCCGAGAAAGAACAGTGGGGAAAGATGGAGAAGAAAGCAGTTCCAGAGGGGCAGGTGACTGTCCTGGGCCACCTAGTGACTTATCAGAGTCCAGGATCAGCATGCTTTAGATTCCTTTCATGTGGAAGAGTCCACCCCCAACTCACCTTCCACATTCCTGGTGCTTGAGAACCGGCTGTCCCTCAGCCACCTGTGGTGGACTCAGGAGAGCCGTTCTAGAGATACTGTGATTGCTGTGCTCCCTAGCAGGCCATAATGATAACTTGTTCCAAGCCAAATATCCATTCTCCTCTCCTCCAATTTCATTTACTAACACCATTGGAATGTCTAACGGTGGCACTCACAGAGTCCCAAGGCCCTGGCTCACGTGACGGGGGATCGCCGAGTGACCACAGGTGATTTCACAGGAACACTGGGAAAGGGCACTTATTCGGGTCTAAACCTTTTTGTCATTATCCAGCAAATGAAAGCATCTGTCCCTCTCTGGAGTTTTGCTTGATCATGCTACCATACCTGGCCATTCTGGCCTCACCTGGGTATAGGGTCTGGCCATACCTGGCCAGACTGGTCAGACAGGGCCACTCCTGGTCACACCTAGCTCTGGGATTTTGAGCCAAGACTCTTTCCTCTTGGGATCCTTTGCACAACTGCAGAGTGGCAGGGTTGGGCCAGACTGGTGTTTTTTTCTTCTTTGCTTTATCCAGGGAAGCCTCAAGTAAATGTCCACATTCACAGATGTGGTCCCATGGTGGAAGGAAGAGCAGGCTCCTTTTCCTTCCCATCCTCATGAGACTCTAGGCCCTGGAGAGAGTCTGAGGCATTCTGCCATACTAGGTACCATGAGCTGCAAAAGTCTGGTTCAATCCCTGGCTAAGACAGAAGAGCATCTCTTCCTATGAGCATGACTCCACGAAAGCAGGAAGTGCCTATTGGGTTGGGAGTGATATCTCTCTCTCTCTCTCTCTCTCTCTCTCTCTCTCTCTCTCTCTTTCTCTCTCTCTCTCTCTCTCTCACACACACACACACACACACACACACACACACACACCTGACCCATCACTGCTTCCCTCACAGCTGCCTCACTGTTCTGGAGTTGGCAAAAGTTTTTCCACCATCTTTCTTCTGGAGCAGAAGGAGACCCCTTGGGCACTGTCTGAGAAGAATGCCAGAGAGGGTGTCTTACGGGCCCTGGTTCAGGGTCAGCAGTAGCAGGTGGGAAGTGACAAGAGCCCTGGCTAGGGGAGTCCTAGGATATCGGTTATGGAAAATGGGCCATCTTTATCCCCACCCCATGGAAGGCTATTAATGAATTGAGACCAGCATTTAGTCTCAAAACATAGCAGATAGGGATGGTGTACACCCACCCAGTGAGACAAAGCTGGAAGGTCTCAATTCACTGCTACTCTGGGGTCTGCAGACCCTTCACTCATTCTCTCTGGTCCGTGGTAGTTTTGCAGTTTCTAGTTCTCAAAGTTCTTCTGCAGCAACACTGCTTAAAATTTGAGTCCTTGGGCGTGGGGGTGGGGGGAGAATGGCTCAGCAAGTAATGGTTCCCACTACCAACTCCTAGTCTGAGGTTGAGCCTCATGAGTCACGTGGAGAGAACTGACTCGTGAAAACTGTCTTCTGCCTTCCACACGCAGCCATAGCACATGTGCGCCCTCACCAAACACACATGAAACACTGCACACACATACACGCTAAACATACAAACACATACACACCAAGCATGCACAAACACCTGCACCCTCCCCAAACACACACACATACACACAAAATAAACAATTTAATTAAAAAAAAAAAAAATAAGAGGGATGCCCACAGTAAGTCATTCTTGGTGTTCTCAAACTTGATACGCTGAAATGCTAATCCACAGTGGATGGCATCAGGAGGTGGGGGACCCAAAGGGTAAACTACATGAGCAGGGTAGAACTCTCAGTGGGGTTAATGCCCTTATAAGAAGAGGAAGAGGGTCTGCTCCCAGCCACACAAGAACACACTGAGGAACCAGAAGAGAGGCCCCACCGGAACCTGTCTCTACTAGCACCTTGACCTTGGATTTACCCCAGAATTGGGAACTGAAAGCGTACGAAGCTGCTCAGTCTGTGGCAGTTGTAACAGGCTAAGACTCAAAGGGTATGGGCTCTTATTCATTCACCACCGTCTGTGCGGCTAAGCATCACAGAGGGGCATTCCGATGGCTCCGTGGTATTCCCTTGCGTGGAGACACGAAACTTCCTGCTGGTGAGTTGCATATGGACGTTTGGATAGCTCACAGGTTGGTGCCAGCACATGCCCTTGGGGGCACGCATGCCCACGTGCCTCAGTGCGTCAAGGAGCTAGAAGCCTGCTTCGTGGAGAATGTGAGTAGTGGGTTGCCTTGAGCAGATTCCCCAGACTTTCAAAGTGGGCGTAGACAATGGCAGGCTTCATTGTCTGTGCACTCGTTTGTCTTTTGAGACAGGGTCTTGTGTATCCCGAGGCAGCCTCAAACATGTGTGGCTGAGGGTGACCACTCCTGCCTCGACCCCCTGAGCACTGGGATTATAGATGTGCACAGCTGTGTCTGGGCTGTTCAGTGTGAAGGATTAAACCCCGTGCTTCATGAATGCCAGGCGCATACTCTGTAGGCATTACTTTTTAAACTTTTTTGGTTTCTTAGTTCCTCTTCCCCCCTTCTCTGCTCCAATCCCTTCCAACATTCCACTACCGAGTAGAAGAAAAGAAAGTGGGGAGAAGGGGTGGAGTCCTCTTTGGCTACTTCCTGCTGGTTAGGGTCTTTGGGTTCCTTAGGGCAAGTCCAATCTTCCATTTCAGGATCTCCAACTTCATCTCATTACCCTGCATCAACAGCAATCAGGAACAGCATGGAGGGTTGGGAGGAGTCCTCAGACTTAAACTATCTGCAGCTGGCAAAGGGCCCCTCTCAGGGCCTGCACCAGGCAAATGCTTTGCTGCTGTGCACAGTCTGAATCGGTCCTATATCCGACACCTGGGGTCAAAACAAAACCATGTTTCCATTCATTGCAGCACTCTGCCAGCTTGGCCTGTCGCAGTCGGCAGGGGTCTTCGACAAGAGCTCAGCCGCACTGGTGCTGGAAGTAAAAGCGAGAGCCACCGTTAGACACTGCATAGGCTCTGGAGTTGGGGATCTTTATGGGCCAATTTCTAGTGCTCTCAGACCAAGGCTAGGAGCACTGGGCACTAGCCATGACTGTTAAGCTCACTGTTAAGCCCAGCTGGCCTTCCAGCCCCTCCCTGCTTGTAAACCAACATGTGCAGAATCCATGATCTCCTTTATGACTCTTTGCTTTACTGTTATTAATATAACTCTTGTTTGAGACAGAGTCTTGCAACAAAGCTCACACTGAGCCAGAAACTATAGAGAACCCTCCCACCTTTGCTTTCCTACTCTGGGGTCACAGGTATATGACATCATATCCCACTGTAACTCCGCTCCTTGGCTGTGCAATGAAAGAAATGCCTCTACAGAGACAGAGTTCATTGCCCGAGTAATATTTGAGGGTATTCTGTGAGCCACTGTGCTTATTACCTGGGGACCGTGGTTGGATGAGTCATTTTAGAACCACAGTTGCTCAGGAGTAGTCATAATCCCAAATGATCCGTCTTGGGCTTCAGAGCCCACAATATTTTTTTTTTCTCCCTAAGGGACTTCACTTCCTAATTAAATTGGGCTTCAGAATATATTAAGACAATTTGTCATCTCTTGAGCACACATCCGGTCTGTGGGAGCTGGCTCGAGAGGCCATTTCCGGTTCTCAGCAGGTCTTTGAGGTAGCGTGATACAGTGCCTGGACAGGATCTGTGGCTGGGGGTCAGGAGTGGTGGGGGGAGAGTTCTGTAGCTGAAGGCAGGCACAAGCAGTCCTCCAGGTCTGGGCCATCAAGAGGCCCCTGCCACAGGAACAACCAAGGACTCCAAAAACCTTTAGGACACAACTGCAGCGCCGTGGGTGCCACTGGGCTGTTTGTGTGACTAAGCAGAGAACTCCTCAGCTGGAGCCGCCTATGGGACCATGTATATCCTGATGACTGGCCCTCCACAGCACCCCCAGATCCTGGAGCACCCCTTGAATAAGGAGGCTGCCGAGAGCTGTGTCTAACAGCCTTGCTGACATCAGGCATACATCCAAGGGTAGAGGCAGCCCGGTGCACAGCCTCAGCCTGGGTGCCAGCGGTGCTGGGGGCCCTGAGGTACTGTACTAAAGTACGTTTCTTTGGGGCTGTGCCCTGAATGTGAAACTGCCTGTTCTCGCCATCGGCTAAACAGACACCTGTTCTCCTTTTCCCGTCTGTGAGGGATGACGGTGCAGCACCAGGCAATGCCATGGTTTGCCTCCTTGTTCCCCTGACCCTGCTCTTTGTCCTTCTGTCCTCCAACGTAGAAAGGTAGAAAGACGTTGGCTTGGATTCCTATTTTGCTTTGTGTGGGTGTCCTAGTTAGGGTTACTATTGCTGTGATGAAGCACCGTGAGCGAAAGCAACTTGGGGAGGAAGGGTTTATTTCTCTTCCACGTCACTGTTCATCATCAAAGGAGGTTAGGACGGGAACTCAAACAGGGCAGGAACCTGGAGGCAGGAGCCGATGCAGAGGCCATGGAGGGCTGCTGCTTACTGGCTTTCTCCCCATGGCTTGCTCAGCCTGCTTTCTTATAGAACCCAGGCCACCAGCCCAGGGATGGCCCCACACACAGTGGGCTGGACCCTCCCCCACCAATCACTAATTAAGAAAATGCTCTACATTTATAACTGGGTCTTGTGGAGACATCTTCTCAGTTGTGGTTCCCTCCTTCCAGATAACTCCAGCTTGTATCAAGTTAACATAGAACTAGCCAGCACAGTGGATTCTGAAGGATTGGTTCATATATCCTAAAACTTACCATGTCATATACACAATACAAAGTAAATGGAACATACATAATATAGCTGTTGGTGGTCTTTTCACGAGTATATCCAACCATCACGTAGTCAGTTTTAGAATGTCTCATAGTCTATAGCAGCGGTTCTCAATCTGCATCCCCTTTGGGGGTGAAATGACCCTTTTACAGGGGTCACCTAAGACCATCAGAAAACACAGATATTTATGATTCATAACAGGAGGGAAATTACAGTTATGAAGTAGCAACAAAAGCACTTTTACAGCCAGGAGTCACCATAGCATGCGGAACTGTATTAAAGGGTCACAGCATTAGGACGGTTGAGAACCGCTGCTCTAGAGGAGACCTCATGATCCTAGCTACACGCTTGATTGGCTTTCGATTGCATGGGGACCAAACTTTAGGCTTTGCTCGTGCTAGGCAGCTACTCTGTCCCTGGGTTACATCCTGCAGCCCCAGAGGTATGCATTTATTTCTGGACTCCTGATTCCATCTCGTGGCTAGGTGTCTTCGGTGGCAGCACGCCGCCCTGACTTTAATTGCATATAGCAAGCTTTGTGCTGGGGAGGTGTTGTGGGTGGATGGCTCAGATGGCTTGCAAGTGGAAAGACCGGAGTTCAGATCCTGGAACCCACATCAAATCTCAGGAGTGCCTGGTGGCTGTGATTCCAGTGCCCCAAGGGTCCAGAGAGGAGACAAGCTGACCACCCAGACCAGCCGTAGCAGTGAGCTCTGCGTCCAGTCAAAAGCCCTTGCCTCACAAAGTGAGGAAAGTGAACGAAATGGAAAGCGGTGAAGAAAGGCTCCCGGTGCCAACCTCAGGGCTCTACACATGTGTCAACACACATAACACATCCAAAACACAAGGAAAATTGATAGGTATGAGTCCTACCTTCTTCTTCTTCTTCTTCTTCTTCTTCTTCTTCTTCTTCTTCTTCTTCTTCTTCTTCTTCTTCTTCTTCTTCTTCTTCTTCTATAGCTACCTTTGGCTAATTCAGGTCCTTTGTAATTCCACATGAATTTTAAGATCGGTTTTGCATTTTCTGCAAAGAAGTAAAGCAGGGATTCTGACAGGTATTAAGTCTGTGGATCAGTCAGTCAGGTGGCCAGGTTAACATTAAATCTTCTGGTTCGTAAACAGAGAATGCCTCCCCAGTTATTTAGATCTTCCTTGATGCCTTTCAACAATGTTTTTCTTCCTCTGGGTGTGGTAGTGCATGCCCATAATCCCAGAACTTGGGAGGCTGAAGCCGGAGGATGGCTGCAAGTTTGAGGCCCATCTGGACTGCACAGCAGGTCTAGGATCGTGTGGGCTATATAGCAGACCTTGTTTTGTGTTAAGTATCTTTCCTTAGTATTTATCCTTTTTTTATGCCACTGTTTGGAATTATTTATTCTAACTGTTATTGTCATTATCTTTGTAACTTGATTTTTGAATTGCAAATTTCTACACATAGTCATTTTTATTTATTGATCTTGCCTCTGGCAGACTTGTTGAAGAATGTTGTAATGGATTCATCAAGAGAGCTAATTACCAAATAATAGCATCAGAAAACAGAAGTGGCACTCTTCCCCCAGTCTCATAATAGATAGCTTTCATTTCTGCATTTTTTTTTCTCCTTGCTTTATCACCCTGCTTAGAACCATATGGTTTGGACTGATACAGCTGGTAAGGTGGCTCAATGGTTAAAGCATAAAGCCCAGATCTTGGATCCTCAGAACTGAAGTAAATGGCAAGCGGGTGTCGTGGGCCCCTGTGTAACGACAGCAAGTAGAAGGAGACAGAGCAAGCTGGAGCAAGGCCAGCTAGATAGGTGAGCCCTGGGTTCAAGTGAGTGACCTTGAGGAATAAAGTAGAGTGACTCCATGTGGTGATGCCCTGCATCAGATAGCAGGGGTTCTCTTGCTTCCTGTTATCCACACATGATGTTTTCATTACGTAAGGGCTTTGGGTATTGTTGAGCCCTTCTTCTAGACCTGCCTGGGTGAGCACAGGACTTTGGGCCGTTATTGATAGGCCGCACTGCATCGGAGGTGGAGGTGCTTCGGGAAGCCTCTGTGGGTGCCCCACGCTGCGTGTGTTGTGTGCCCAGATCTAAAGCTGCAGTGAAGTCACACGATGCAGCACGCGTGAGCCCTGCCAGGAGCACCTCAGATATGACGTGTTTGATTCTATTTGTGGTCATTGCATTCTGTTGTTGAAACCTTTTGCCGCCGAATTTTTCTCACCCCTCACATTCAGTGGCTCCATACGGGGTCGTGACACACAGTTTAGGGAGCTGGTTTGCACAAGATGAGCCTACGAGGGTAAAGGCACTCGTCACCAAGGCTCCGCGTTGGAGGCCATAACAAACTCCTCAAAGTCGTCCTCCAACTTCCACACATATACCTTGGCACACACATGCTTATACACACAGACTCACACATACACACAGAGATACAAACACCCAAATTTAATAACAACGAAAAGAAGCTGAACATTAGATCATGGAAAATAAACTAAGCTTGCGTTCCTGAGATAAACCTCAGCTGCTCATGGCGAATGACCCTTTTATATGTTGGGGCATTCGACATGCTTTCTTGTGATAGATTTTTGACTCTTAAGGAGAATGGCTCTGGAATTCTGTTCTTCTGTGGAGTGTTTCTCTGGTTCTGTGTCATGGTAGTACTGAGCTGTCTGAATGCGCTGGGAAGTACGCCCTCCTTTTCTGTCTTCTGGGGAGTTGGTAAAGGACTTCACATTTTTGTAGAGTTCCGCCATGCAGCCATTTGGGCTTGGACTTTTCATTATGGGTAATTTTCTCTTTGCTTATTCAACCTCTTCATGACCTGAGTTCGTTCATGCCTTTTCTTTCTTCTTGATAAATTATATTAGTTACTTTTCTATTTTGCAGCAACCAAATACCTAACCAGAAGTGACTCTAGAGGAAAGATTTATTTGGGCTCACTGTCTGAGGGAATACAGTCCGTCAAAGCAGAGGAGGTGTGTCAAGAGCTGGCCAGAGGGCCATGCTGGCCTCTTTACCTGCCCCTCCAGCTGTCCTAGCTCTGTTCTTCTGGCCAGCTCAGGAGGCAGAGAGAGATGAGTAGAAAGAGGCCCCAGACTATAACCTCAAGACCTGGCTCCCAGCAAGAAAGATCTCACTCCTAAAATTCTACAGCCTCCCCAAACAGGCTATCAGCTTGGACCATGTTCTAAGCATGTGACTCAATGTGGAGAATGGGAAGGCGGAGGATATCCTGTTGCAGAATACTCCATCAGGGGTCATGTTTTGTAGCCTGAGCTGGCCAGACTCACAGTTCTCACATCCGCTGAGTGCTGGATGACAAGCCCCTTTGCCCTTCCAGAGTTGGCATCACTGAGTTCTTCCTATGTGCAGAGCTTTTTTTTTTTTTTTTTTTTTTTTTTTTTTTGTTAGGGGGTGCACTAACTCATAATTTTAACAAAGTAAGAAGTGTCATCATTTCATCCATTTTACAAACGTGGAGAGGGAAAAGGAGAAATGGAGTAACAGGTCGGGGTCACCCACCAGGAACCATGGCCCTGAGCTGGCCAGAGGGCCATGCTGCCCTCGTTGCCTGCTCCCTTCCCCTCCAGCTGTCTTAGCTTTGTGGACACAGGTAGCTGGGTCAGGCTTGGCCACAGCCTACCTTAGGTCTGCAGGCAAAAAAGGATGGGCTCCCACAGAGAAGCATAAGTGTGGAAAGCATCCTGCAAGAGCCTTGCAAGTGCTGTGTCTGGCCGTGTCTTTTTGCACCAGCCAAAAAGGCTCCACATAGAGCTCTTCCCCACCAGGATGCCTGTGCACCCTCAGAGCAGGAAGACCTTCCTCTCAGGCTCTCTATGACTCACCCATCTCTCCTCCAGAGCAAGAGACAGTCTGTAAGACCATCACAGACAGAAATCAGGATCCACCAGACATAGCTCAACATAATTATTCCCACCTAATGACTTCTGCCTCTTGAGTCCGTCTCCAGCAATGACTGCGATCTTTATCTGCCATTGGAAAGCTGGTAGCCAGGGAGCCCCTGCGGCTGAACGATAGGGCCGGGAAGAAATTTACAAATCAAGTTAATGGACTGTTCAGAAGCGGCCTTGAGGGTCTCCGGAATGGAGGGGTCTCCTGCAAGGAATCCTGGGAACAGAACTGGCTATTGCAAGGACAGGGACATGTCTCCTTCAGGGATTCGTTTCACTTCCTTGAGCGCTTTAGTTGCACTGTAACAGAACACACAGCCAATCTCTGTGTCCTGAAGAGTTCCCTTATCCTGCAGGGACATCTTTTCAGGTACAGCCAGATCTTTGACTTCCCCCAGGGGAGTTAAAAAAAAAATCCAGGACAGAAGAGTATAGAAACAGACTTTGAGTTTATTAAAAAAGAGGTTTGGTTTTGTTTGTTTTCTTTTGAGTCAGGATCTTGTATATCCCAGACCAGCCCTGACCTTCTGATCTTCCTGTCTCCACTTGCCAAGTGGTGGGATGATGGGTGTGTACCATCATGCCTGGTTTTATGCAAGGCTGAAAACTGAACTGAGGGCCTCGTGCACGTTGGGGAAGCTTGAGTGAGCTACCCCATCAGTTGTCAAAAGAGTTTTTAAACTGAAGGAGAAGTGGGGCTGTAGCCTTGGCTCAGTGGGCAGAGTGCTTGCCGCACGGTGATGAAGACTGAGTTTGAATCCCCGGAACACACAGGAAAAGCCAGATGCAGGAGTGAGCATGTGTAATCCTAGTGTTCCTTACAAGGAGACAGGAGAGTGAATGGCCAGTGCTCACTGGCCAGTGATCCTGGCCTAACGTCAAGATTCCACTTCAAATAAGGTGGAAGGCAAGGACCATCACCTAAGGCTGTCCTCTGACGGCCACACGTACACCACGGCACGCACACCCGTGTTCACGCACATTAATATGTACATATGCTAAATAAATAGGTTACAGAGATGCTCAGGAGAGGGCTGACACACCCTGTGGGCTCGTCCACTCCCTGATCTTTGAGTAGTCTTCTGTGTGATTTTGGTGGTCCTGAAGCTACATCGTTAAAAGGGATGTTGAGGATCCTAAGGTACACCAGACAGAATTAAAGCCTGATCGGGTGACAAGTTACCTGGGCAGTTAGGATGTTTTCATTCTAAACGAGAGTTAGTAATATTGTTTGTGAGATTTCCAGAAACTGTCTAGGGAGCTGGGCCGTGTTCCAGGCCGTACATGCTCAGGCCTTAGGCTCGGTTTATTGCTATTATAGCATTCTTGCACGCAACATATCTATATAAAAGAAATGGTCTCTCCGGGTCGGCACCCTCCACAGCGACTGTTCGTTGTTCTGGAATTCTTGATTCCCAGCGGGGCAGAGGCTTCAGCTGGATTCCCAGTGAAGGTGCCATTTCAATCCCTTGGCTTCATAGCCTTCCCTCCCTTCTGTCCTTCCTGTTCTGCATGGAGAAGCTGACCATGGCTGAGGTCACGTGGTGAGCCCAAGGCCACCCAGCTTCTGGGGCAGGCTTGAAACAAGAACTTCCCCTGGGCCCTCTCCAGACCCAGCAGGTCCCCTTTAAGCCCTTTAAGTCGTGTCTACAGGACAGGGATACAAAGTGTTTTCTTGGGTTGGGAAAGGTCCCCTTGTAGTGAGCCGGGATTGGCGAGTGGTCCCCTGCTGGTCATGTAGAGCTGTTCCCAGAAGGCTGACTTTGGGCTTTTGTAGCTGAACAGCCAAGGCACCTGCAGCTAGTTGAGGCAAGGCTCTCTCTAGAGCAGTGTGGTTCTCAGCCTTCCTAATGCTGAGACCCTTTAATACAGCTCCTAAGTTGTGGTGACCCCCAACCATAGAATTATTTTCATTGCTACGTCGTCACTGTAAATTAGCTACCATTACAAATTGTAATGTAAATACCTATCTGTGTTTTCCGATGGTCTGAGGTAACCCCTGTGAAAGGGTCGTTCAACCCCCAAAGGGGTCATGGCCCCCAGGCTGAGAACCACTGCTCTAGAGGAACAGAACTGATAGCTTCCCTATAAACTCCATTTTGCCCCTCAAGGAAATGGAGGTGACAACAGGCCTCCCTCCTTGGTCTGTTGTGAGGCTCTCAGGGGACAGGGACAGCTTTTAGTGAGGTGCAAGACTACTTAGGAACATTCCCCTCATACTGTTGACTGGGAAGGGGCCACCGCCACCCATGTGGGGAGCAGACAGGGAGAAAAGAGCTGGCCCTCTGCAGGGGGACTAAGATACAGAGTCACTCCTGATGGTGATGTGTTGGCATGTGTTCTGTCTGAGTTGGGGTGCATTTTTATTCAGCGCACACACTAAAATATCTTCTACGTGCCATGCCCTGAGCCAGGGAGGCTTGGCTGGGACAATATGGGCTTTGAGGAGGAGGCCTTGGGTAAGCTCAGGTAGGTAGGGGCCAGAGCAGGACCGTGGGTGCTCCTCTGAGGCTACCTAAGCCCAGGCTGGATGGTCCACCATGCCTCCTAATGACCAGGAGGGACATAGAGTCGGGTACCGCACGTGCAACTGCAGCTCTGATGGCCCAGCCACCCGGCTGAATTATAATCAACATTTTGAGTCAAGTTTGTGTACTGGAGAGCGGTGGCCATGACCAGTGCCCACACTGGTCTTGTGATGATGTAACCCAGCTGAGGGTGGCCAGATATCACCAGGCTTCTGTTAATGGGGGATCATAGGACATAGGCACACACATAAACACGTTCACAGTACACACACACACACACACACACACACACACGCAGCCACATAGCTCTGCTTGGGCGCTTGGGACAAGCGGAAGGAACATTTTTGGGCTCATCCAGATGCCAGCGTCTCACGTGACCTGTGGTCTTCTCTTCCAGGGGCATGGTCTAGCAGCCCCCCGGTCAAGCCTGCGCATCAGCCCCGAGAAGCTCTGACCCCTGCTCTGTCTTGGCCTCCAGTCGGCCTTAGGTAAGTCACCCCAGGACTAATGGGCCTGCAGAGGATTAGGGTGTGCCTGGAAGGGGTGGCTTTGGTATAGACTGCGCGGAGAGTCCACTCAGTGCTCTCAGGACGAGTCAGGGAACAGGCTGGGAAGTAAGGAGGATGCCTCTGAGTTCCCGTTCAGCTGTCTTCTTGGTCTCTTTGAGAGCATGAGTGCCTGTGAGCTTGTCCCGGGAGCTGCCTTAGGAGCTCAGTATAAAAATGCAGAGTGGAGAACAGGGCCATCTCTCCCCTGAGGTTCCTTTATCTTCCATTGCTTTTGCGCCCCATGTGCCAAGACCTCTCTTCTCCCTTGACCTTTGGCTCAGAAGAGGGAACAGTACCCAGAGGGCAGGGAGGTCAGTGTGCCTTGAAATTAGCCCCAGAATGAGGCGGGCCTACTTAACTATGAGGCCAGCGTCGCCACCATTGTTTCAGAAGTTGTGGTGTGTCCAGGTTCTTGCTAACCTTGGTACCTGATACCTCAAAGGGTCTGCAAGATGCAGGGGCAGACGTCAAGTGGTGCTTCCATCTGTGGCTCTGATAGATGTGGCTCCCCAGGAACTTGGACCACCAGCTCCCGGCAGACCTGGGTGGGGCCCTGGTCCCCTCCCCCAGACACCAACACTTCCACAGCATTCGAAGAGGGATTTCCAGGGCACACGGTGTCCTCTGGACTTCCTGTGGGTGGAGCAACATTTCCTGTCTTCATCTTCCAGAGGGGGAGGCTATCTTCTAGTGTCTTATTCCTCACTCCCCTTAACATTCCCTGTATACTCTATGCAAGTTGTCACCAAGTCCAAAGGAGATACCCAGAAAGGGACCTTCGCCTTAGAAAGGAGGCTCTTTGTGTCCCCTCAGGAGAATATAGACATAATAATGGCATAGAGAGAGTAGTGCTCGGTTTAAAGAGACAGCAGTGCCTGAGCCTGCATGACTGGGTGCCACCTGCATACATGCCTCCCAGCCCTGGGGTCCTCGACTCTAGTTGCCACAGTATATGGGGGCATGGTAGGGTCCTGCATGACAGAGTGCCATCTGCATACATGCCTCCCAGCTCCAGGGTCCTCGACTCCGGGTACCACAAGTACTCAGGGTCCTGCCGAGCCTGGGAACTGGTGTCTGGAAGCTGGAGCAGACAAAGAGATCAGAGGAGTGAGTGCAAGTTAGAGCCCGTGGGCTCTCTTCTCACCCGGAGGCCCCTGGTGCTTTGGTGCATGCTCAGTGAGGCCTCGGTAGCCGTTCACACCCCTGCACTGAGTGAGGAGGGTCTGTCAGGCGGTTCTTTTAGCGGGATGTCAGAACTTTGCCATGGTGTCAGTACTGAGGGGATACCCAGCAGGAGGACCCCTCTAATGATGGGAACCTCTTTCATTTCCACCCACGTGCCCTGTGGATGAGAGCCTGTACGAGCCTGGGACCAAGCCTCCCCAATGGCTGCCCATGCTGGCAGCGAGCACACACTCAGCGTGTTTAGAGAATATGCTCCGTCCCCAGGGAGCTTGAGGGCTTTGGCTTCTAATGTCAAAGAGAAGCAAAGTAAAGCTTGGGCCCCTGAACTCATTATACTATGGGTAAAATAAACTAAAGGCGGAAAGAAAGTTAGGCCTAGAAGGTTGCGAGTTGACGCTTCCCTTTTGGATAAAGGACTCCAGGAAGGAGATGTGACTGAGGAGAGAGCATGGAGGAGGTTTGGGAGCAAAGGCCCAGTGGCCACTGTAGGAATGGATCCAGAAGCAGTGGAGGTCTGTGTGGCTGGGAGGGTGGGAAGATGGGTCAGACTGATGGGGGTGGAGTGAGTCACAAATTCAGTAAGAATAGCAGAAGCGGCCCTGATGCTCAAAGCTCACCGTGGACCCAAAGATCAGTGTTGCACATAGAGGCCTGGTAGGCCAACAGCATCTTCTAGAATGGAAATTCTCAACCTGTGGGTCACGACCCCCGGGGATCACATATCAGCTACTCTGTATATCTGATATTCACATTACGGTTCATGGCAACAGGAAATTTATGGTTATGAAATAGCAACGAAAATAATTTTCTGGTTGAGGGGTCATTGCATTGTAAGGAGCTGTGTTACAGGGTCCCAGCACTAGGAAGGTTGAGAACCACTGTTCTAGAAGATTCTGGGTTCATGGCTGGAGACTGGCTGTGCTCTAGATGCTGGGTGGCATCAGACAGCAGGCCACCCTGGCTTTCTTGGAGTGGATTCGCATGGGTCCCACATGGCTTCAGGGTAGGGCCCAGGGAAGGGAAATCTTTCCTGTGTTGAAAGTGGAGGCTTATTTTTAGAAAAACAATGACTGGGCAGTGTCAGTTCCTGTGGGTGTCCTCTCTAACTTTATCTCGGAAGGCCGTGCCTGGAGAGCAGTGTAGACAGTGGTGAGAACACACTCCACTAGGGTGCACTTGGCCTTCTGGTCCATGGTGGGATGCGAACCACCTGCTGCAATGGAAACCTCCCTCATCCTATCTTGGCTAGTTGGAGGAAAACAATGTAACTGCCAGTCACCTGAGCTCAGCAACCCTAATAGGACAGAGCAAAGGACTCTTTTGAGAAGGAGTCCATTCCATACCTGTGGACAGGAAGTCTGGATTCTCCCAGCCAGAGCTGAACCAGCTCAGACACCTCCCACCCATATCCTCTACAGCTGGAGTCCACATCAGTCCTTCCCCTTGCCCCTCCCCTGGCTAACCCTGGGCACGAGTCCCTGAGTTCCTGGGATAGTCTAGGTTTCACATTTCTCTGTAGCTGATCTTTCAAATGGTCTTGAACTTCCTCAACTCATGGTGTCAATTTTCAGGCCGGAAATACTGAGATGATCTTAACAAATGTTTGCCCGTAGGCAACTGCTGGGGTCTCCAGGAAACCCATTCTTTGGCTGGAGTTAAGACTTCAGCTCAGAAAAAATGGGCTAGGGTCTGGGGTATAGCTCAGTTGGTAGAGTGTTTGCCTAGCATGCATGAAGCTCTGGTTCCATCCCTAGCATGAACTGGCACACACACCTGTAATCCTAGCACTCAGGAGGTGGAGAGAGGATTATCTGAAATCCAAGAGTATCCTCAGCTTCACAGCATATCGGAGGCCCATAGCATAAGTGAGACCCTGTTTCAAAAAAGAGGTGGGGCGGACTGAACCAGATAGCTCATACGCAGAGGCGCAGAAACTGGGCGGCCGGCTGGACCAGATCATGCATAGAGGTGCAGAGATAGAGGTGGGTGCCAGCTGCAGAAGCCTGGATGAGGACAGTTCCTGTGGGTCACAGAGCTACTGTCAGTGGCTGGGTCTTGAGGGACCTAAAGGAGCGCCCAGGCAGCCTGCTCCCTCCCTCCTTCCCTAACTTCCTTCCTCCCTGTGAAACAATTACTTCAGCCTTCCTGTGTTTGGTTGTATGCTAATTGGTCATGAGATCAGTCCCAGCTGTGCCCTGAGGAACGCATACCCAGCCCTGTGCCCTGACAGGGCCCAGTTGGTTCATCTTGAAACTCAACCTCTGTGCTCTCATCCTCTGCCCACCACCTGCCGGGACACTGTACTAGGCAGAACAGGCACAAGCTCCAATGTAGAAGGGAAGGGCCCAGGCCCCTCTTGTGCAGCCAGCAGTGAGCACCTCGCATGGCTGTACATGCCTTTTGTTTTGCTCTGGGATCTCACATAGTAGGCATTCAGTTAACACCTGTCACTGGGGCTTCACATAGTAGGCATTCAGTTTATACCGGTCACTGGGGCTTCATAGTCAGGTTTGTGCATGGTGCTGAGGCTCCACGCAGAATCTGTTTCTGGCCTTGTAATAGCTATCAAGGTGGCTTTTCTGAGCTGCCCACACAGTTCCTCATAGACATGTTCCCGACTGGACTCAAGCCTGTGGCTCCTGGGGCCACTGAGGGGCCTCACGCACATCCCATTCCCCGGCCTGGCATTACCTGCAGGGATGGGAAAGAGTGATGGCGTTTTAATGAGCATGACTTACTGTTTTTATTGCTTCCCAGAGACATTAGACGTGAGTCAAATAGCTCACAAGGTGGTTCCCTGGAGGCTTTCTTCCGAGCTTAAAGGAACACATCTGTGGAGTGAGGAGGAGAGCTCTATGCTTGCAGCCCCCAAATCCTCCTATCACAGGGGACAGAACCCTGTGTCAACACATAGCCACCCCATCTAACACTTGAGGTGTCATTTCTCCTGTTTGGCTTCTGCCCAAGGCGTGTTATTAGAATCTGGTCAAAGCTCATTCATTGAGGACATATGAATCTAGATTGCCCCAGTTCACAGGGGAGCCATGAGTTGGGAATGTAGACGTAACTCAGGCAGGCGCCTGGGAGCTTTCGGCTGGGAGCAGTGAACCTACCAGACGGGAGATGGGAAGGGGGGACATTCATGTCTGGGGAGGGAAGTAGCCTTCTCAGGTAACTTAGAAACCTATCCTGTGGGCAGACTGCATGGTAGAGCTAGGATCTCTCTGCTCAGAGACTGCACTGATCAAAAGCCTTCGGAGAAAGTACATGTCTCAGGGGAGTCCCCTCCCAGACCATTCTGAACCTAGTGGTAATCAGGATACCTGGGCTAGTGCAAGCATTTTAATCTGTCATTACAAATGTCATCACAAACATCCCAGGCCTTTACCTCTGTTGCTTCAGGTTTTTGTTCTTTTTTCACCCAGACTGTGTAAACTTGAACCAACCTTCGAGAAATGAATCTGAATTCCTTGGGTTTATTTCCTCTTTCGTTCCTTGGCCTCCCCCCTCCTCCTCACACCCTACATTCACTCGTTCATCCGTTCCTTTGATAATGTTCTTTACTCCCCTAGACTCGTTCTGTGTTCTCTGCCAGTCTACATTGCTTGGTTATTGTTGAGTAGTGCTGTGGATCGTGAGTCATTCACAGCCCCCCTCGGCACGACTGGAGAGGTAACAGACCCAGAGCTGGGTAACAGAAGCAAACTTGCTGATGGCTGTCCCCCTAAAACCTGAACCTATGCTTTCTTGAAGCTTAGCAGCTGTGAGGGGGTCCTGTACGGGGGGGGGGATGTGAGTCTGACCCCATGAACTGCCCCCCCAGGTTGATGCACCCCAGATTCTCTCCATGCTCTCTCACTCTCATAGCTACTTGCCCCTGAGCACACTGTGGCTCTGTCTGAGGATTCCTCTTTTCTGTCCACCCACCAGCATTGTCCCCATCTGTCCAAGATTAGGGTCACTCCCCCAGTACAACTTAGGCCACATCCATGCCTTGGTAAAGGCGTAAACAGCAGCTGAAGAAGTGAGTGAAGGAATGAATGAATGAACGAGTGGCTCATATTCCTGTGTGTAAGAATAATGGGTTCCCAGAGGGAAGTCTTCCCCCGTCTGACCTGGTGCTCTGGAGAGTCCTCCTCCTAACAGCTGCTTCTCTCCTGGGCTGTGGCTGGGGCCAAGAAGGATGGGTGGGCATGAAACGTGAGTCAGTGACTAAAGGTCTCTACCCCTATACTCCAATTACCAAGCAGTAGGCATGGACTTCCCAGCACACACACTACCCTGAGAGAGGGGCCCTTCCTCCTCCTGAAGCCTCACCTCTGGGTCAGGCAAGCCTTCCGTGCTTGGGCCACTGTCCCAGACCTGCCCCTCGGCAATGGGAGCCTCTGCAGTCCCTGCCCTGATGTTTGCCTGGCTACATCCTTCCTTCCCTCCCCTCATTTCCTCTTTGAAGTACAAGAGTTACAGCATCACTGGCTCCACCCCAGGGACATGTCCAGATCACTGGGACCCAGGCTGTCTGCCAGCGCAGGACACGGTTTTCAATGCTGCACTAGGTGTGACCTGCAAGAGGAGCTCTCCAGGTCTGTGGCTTCCCGCCTTGGTGGGGCTCAGTGCGCTGATGGAGCTCACTCAGCGAGCCTGGGGTCTCTCATAGTAAGAGCCGGGCCAGTTCCACTGCCATGCCTTTGCCTGGTGTTTCAGTTTGTCTCTGTCTCCCCGTAGCTTCCGCTTCCCTTCCTTGCATAGAAATAGTTATGCTGTAAATGCAACACAGAGGGACCTTTGCTCTCAGTTAACAGCTGCGGGGGTTGGGGAAGGAGAGGGTCTGGACTCAGAGGAGCTGAGCTAGCCAAGAGCATGTGGCTTTACTCAGGGCTTAACACAGGGACCACCAAGTCCGCACGCCCCATTGTGTCCGGCACAATAATCTGCAGTCCCTTTTAGAGGCTCAGGCAGGAACAATGAGAGATGTTCTACCGTGCTTGATGCTAGGCCTGGCTCAGCACCCCAGGGTTACTGCTGGGCCCTCCCAGGAATGTTGGGTGCTGGCCGCTGGCCAGGGTAGCCTTAGTCATTGGCTATGCAGAGCCAGTCCTGAAGGGCCCGTTCCCTTCCCTTGTCCACTGGGGAAGGGCCCTTGCTGGCTCTACAGCATCAGAGCACAGTTGATATGAACTCTCATCCTGCCCAGTCAGGAATCCATGTGTGAGTCATCCCATAGGCGGCTCAAGAGCCACTAAGAACCTGCCACATCAAGCCTGTGGCCAGGATGCCAAACTGAGCCTGGGTGCCTGGCAGCAAGGCAGAGAAGCCTCTGCTGGCTCCATCCCATCAGAAATCACTGCACAAGTCACCCATCTTTGGACGGGCTGGTGGGAGGAGACAGAGGTCTCTGCCCCGCTCCTGCTTGCAGTGATGTCTTGCGTACCCTTCAAAAGAGCACGCAAGGCATGCTATGCTTCCTATAATCTCAGCAGACTGAGGAGTGTCTTGAGTTCAAGGCTGGCCTGGGCTGTATGGAAAGACTCTATCAGAGCCGGGTGGTAGCGGCACCTGCCTTTAATCCCAGCCCTTGGGAACTAGAGACATAATGAGTTCATTACATACTGAGTTCAGTGTCCAGCCTGGGATACATATGAGACCCGTCTCAAAAACAAGAAGGGGGCGGCTGTCAATTCACAGAGTGTATACTCAGTCCCCAGGAGTAAGACTGGCTATGTGATATAGGTGTTTATCCCTGTGGCACAGCCTTTGAGCTTCTACTGTGTGTTTAAGCATCGACTGGGTCCTGAGTTTTTGACTGGACATTTGACGAGGAACGTTAGCGGCTGCACATGCCCTGCCTTTCATGTCTTTCCAGCCCTCCCCAATGCCAGTTCCTGGTGTGGCTGAGCTGGTCACCTTCTTGGTCATGCTCCATGTCAGTTGGCCAGACCCGTGTCCCTTCCTCATTGGGCTGCTGTTATGGGCAGCAAGGGCAGTGTGTTCTCCCTAGCTCTGGCCCTGGCACTCACTCACACACCGCTCTTGGCCTTCTGCTCCCCCACTGCAGGGAACTAGCTGTCCAGATGTCCCCCTGGTTCCTTATAGAAGCAGAGGTCTGTGAAAGGCCTGATGATGGGGGCTTGCTGCGGCAGCCCAGCCGTCACCCAGAGTATCGTTGATGATCGCGACCTCTTGGGAAGCAGCAGAAAGCCTGACTTGGGATCCCATAGCTGGTGGGTTGCTATCCAAAAGGAGGGTCATCAGTATCTGGCTGGCGAGAAGCCCCCTGGTGTGGCACAGGCTTGGGTGTCTGTTCTGCTGTCGCTATGCCTGTGCCAGTGAATGGAGGTTTCTAGAAGACCAAGCCACCCTCATCCCTCACGCTCCTTCCTATGTCCCTAATCCTGGAGGTCACAAAGTGTCAGAGCCCTGGGAGGGTAGAAAGAGCCCTTTCTCTCATCCCCGGTTCATCCTCATGGGCCCTGTGCTGGGCCTTTGTAATGTCATGCAGCCCTAACTCACACTTATCAAACGGTGTGTGTACCCTGCCCTGTTTGGGGGTACCATAGGGATTCATGATAGTATACTCATGGGAGATAGTCATTAAATACAGAAATACAGTGTCGGAGGGTCTGAGAGGTAGCTTGGTAGATGGAGAGCTCCCTGTGCAAGCATGAGGACCTGAGTTCGGATCCCCCCACACCCATGGAAAGAGCCATGTATGGTCCTGTGTTCTGTAACCCCAGCACTGTGGGATGGATACCAGAGGAACCTGATCCTGGGGTCTTTCTGGCCAGCTAGTCTAGACAGAATGGTAATCTCTAGGTCCAGAGAGAGGCCCTGACTCAAAAACTGGGCTGAGGGGAGGGACAAACAAAATCACTGTGAGATAGAAAAAAAAAAAAAAAAAAAAAATCCTGAGGGCTGCCGGGTATGTTAGTGCAGGCCTTTAATCCCAGAATTTCAGAGTTTGAGGCCAGCCTGGTCTACAAAGCAAGTCTAGGACAGCCAGGGCTTGATGCATAGAGAAACCCTGTCTCGAAAAACAAAAACAAAATAAAAAAAAAAGGCCTGAGGGCTGAAGAGATGGCTCTGTGGCTTGGAACAGGTACTGATCTACCTGAGGACCTGAGATTGGCTCTCAACACCCACATCCGATATCTGTGAGCTACCTGTAACTCCAGCTCCAGGGCTCTAACCTCTTCTGGCCTCTCTGAGCACATGACACATGCACACACAGATATACATGTAAATAGGAATAAAAAACAAAATATTTTTTAAAAGAAAAAGACTGGGAGACCAAGGGTTAAATCTGAGAGAATGAAAACTGCAGACTGCCAAAGCACTGCTTGCTGCTGCTCGTTTCTCCAGTTCACCCTGTACCAGGGTTCTAATCAGGCTGTGTCTGCCTCCCTCCTGAGGAGACCAGAGGCCCCTTCCCGCAGCAGCTCCCCTCTCCAGGTGGCCAGATCAGTGTTACTTCTCCGGACGGTGACACAGCAGCCAAGTTTATTAGTGCTAAGGCCGGATCAGGGGCTGGCATTGGAACAGTGTTTGGTAGCTTGATTGTTGGCTATGCCAGGAACATCTCTCAAGCAGCAGCTCTTCTCTTGTGCCATTCTGGGTTTTGTCCTGTCTGAGGTCATGGGGCTCTTCTGTTTGATGGCTGCCTTCTTCATCTGCTCTATGGTCCCTGCTGCTTTGACTCAATGCCAGTCCTGGTGCTGGAGTATGCTAAGCTTTACCATTAAACAACAACATTTATCTGAGAGAGGGAGGGAGAGAGAGAGAAAGGGGAAGAGAGAGAGAGACTGGGCAGTGGTGGCTCACACCTTTAGTCCCAGCACCAGGGAAGCAGAGGCAGGTGGATCTCTATGAGTTCCAGGTCTACAGAGTGAGTTCTAGGACAGCCAGGGCTATACAGAGAAGCCCTATTGGGGGTCAGGGGGGAGAATAAAGAAAATAAAAAGGAAATAGACATTCTCATGTCACCTCTGCACATGCTGACATGGGCAAACATGCATGCATGTATATGCATGAGGGTGCACTGTGTGCACACAGGATGTGTATGTCGCTTTCCTCTTTCACACGTGCACACACACACACAAAGAAAAAGGAGAGAAAAGTGAGTTCGGTGCCTGATCAGAGGAAGTGCTCTGAAAAATAAATAAGTAAAAATAAACAGGGCAGAGGGACCAGAGTGTGAATGAAGGTGGACGGGAATTGACATGAATCCTAGAGGCCTCTCCGAAGAGGAAGCACCAGGGCCAAAGGAATGCCCCTCCCTGACACAGAAAGGAAGAAGGGCGCAGAGGTGGAGAAAGTGCAGATGCAAAGGTGCTGGGGCTGAGACATGCTCATCAAGGTCTAATGAGGAGAAAACCAAACTAATGATGCTCCAAAAGTCAGGTCCTAAGAGAAGGTAGGGAGGGCCATCAGGATGCTGAGGAGAGAGGCTGTGGAGTCTGGGATTCTGTCCACCAAGGGCGGAGGGCATGTTTGTGTCTGAAAAGGCTGCTCTGGGTGAATAGGAGCTTCCTGGGCGACTGGGGTGTGTGTGGCCCAGATGAGGCCAGCATGGTGAGGAAAGCCACCATGTGGCCCTCTTCCTGTTACAGTGGCAGTTTCTGGCAAGGAAGAAAGTTCTTGGGGGTTTCCTTTTCTCCACCTGTTCCAGTTCCCCAACTCATGTGGGGACTTTCAGCCTTGGGAGAGAGCAGAGGGGTGGGGAGGAGCAGTGCGGATGGAGCCCTCCATGCAGCCTTGCTAGCTGCACCTGTCTTTCTTTTTTTAAGTTACTCTTTTACTTAGTTGCTTAAATTTTACATTTATGTATCAATTTGTGTGTGACCGCAAGTCTGGATGTGGGTCAGGGGTCGATTTGTAGGATTCCTTCTGTCCTGCCACCACGTGGGTCCCCGGGCTTAAACGCAAGTCCTCAGGGTTGGTGGCTGGTGCCTTCACCCATTTCAGCAGCCCTGCCTCCGTTTTTCTTACAGTCATTGATTGAGCCTGTGGGGAGTTGCGAGTGTGAGCTTGGGATTCAGGGAGGTTTTGCAGTGACAAGTGCTGTGACATAGGATCTGTGGCTCAGGTGGCAGGCTTAGTTTGCATCCAGGTACCCAGTAGCACCCTCCCCTAGATCTCACTGGGGGTTGGCTGTTGTCCCACCCGGAAGAGGAGGGCACCTCTATGACGGCAGCCTTCTTCCTCCCTAGCTGGGGTCAGGCTTCAGGTTCCTTGCATCTGGCTTCCCAAAGAGGTCCAAGCTAGCCCTGAGAGCCAGGTCTGTGGCACTGATGAGGACTGAGATGCGAACACATTCTCTTTCTTTCCTTTTTCTTTCTTTCTTTCCTTCTTTCTTTCCTTCTTTCTTTCTTTCTTTCTTTCTTTCTTTCTTTCTTCCTCCCTCCCTCCCTCCCTTCCTCCTTCCCTCCCTCCCTCCTTCCTTCCTTCCTTCCTTCCTTCCTTTCTTTCTTGTGTGTTTCAAGACAGGGTTTCTCTGTGTAGCCTTGGCTGTCCTGGACTCGTTTGCAGACCAGGCTGGCCTCAGACTCACAGAGATCCACCTGCTCCTGCCTCCCAAGTGCTGGGATCACAGTCTGCCACCACACGCGGCCCTGTCACATTATCTTTCACTCGTGGCATCAATGACTGAAATGAGTGCAGGATGCCATAGGGTGCTAACGGTCATGAAAAACATCCCTGTTTGGTGGCCTCTGCTCTGAACTCGTTGGTACTATCACCAGAAGTATGATGATAGCTACATGCATATATAATATGAGATTTTCCTACAACTACATAGAAAGAGAAACGGGGGTGGGGGGGTAAGGACTGTCCACAACCTGTTGGTTTTAACTCATCATATTCCAAACGCGCTCAAGTCCTGTGTAATTTACACTAAGGGTTTATATGAGTTTAGACTAGTGCTTCTCAACCTTCCTAATGCTGTGACCCATTAATACAGTTCCTTACGTTGTGGTGACCCCAACCATAATAATTATTTTCATTGCTACTTCATAACTATAATTTTGTCATGGTCACGAACCGTAATGCAAATATCTCTGTTTTCTGATGGTTTTAGGTGACACTCGTGAAGGGTCACGTGATCCCTCAAAGGGGTCACGACCCACAGGTTGAGAAGCTCTGGTTTAGACCCACTATGCTTTCTTGCCTACGCTTAGCAGATTGAGGGGCTAGGAAATCTGCCAGCTGCACCCTCTAGTGTCCATCCAGCCTCAGCGCAGCTTGTGTACCTGCAGGTAACCGTTTCATGCACCCTTGTCAGGGCAGCTGAAGCCTGCCCCCTCCCCACCTACCCCACCGAGGCCTGGACTGAAGCAGAGGCTGCAGGCTGCTTGGGTCTCAGCTGCAGGGTTGGAGAAAAGCAGGACACAGGTCCAAGTTGTTTTGGAAAATGCAGTCACACCACCACCCCCACCACCCCAGGACAAGGTCTCAGCAGCAGGAGGAGCATTCATCTTGGGATCACTGGAAAGAAGCACATAGGGGCTGTTTTCCCACCTGCCGCCTTCTGTTTCACCTGACATGGAGCAGGCTCTCCATGAGCCAAGCCCAACGGTCTCTTGAAGTTCAAATTCCCAGAAGACTCACCCAGTCTCTCCTGAGTCCAGGACTTCATCAGGATTTGGTACCCATGCCTCCCACCATCATCCCTCGAGGGCCTGTGTCTAGCAGCCCTTGAGCTTTGGCAGTCTGACTGGTGAGAAAGCTTTGAGCGGTGGAATGAAGTGTGCCATTCGTGTTTCTAGCCAGTGCTGAGCTGTGGTTAATGGGACAGTGGAGCACTGGGGTCCCGGGGGCCTCTCTGAGCGATCAGCAGAACTGTGCTATTAACGAAGCTCTTTGCTTGCTGTACCAAGCTCGGGTTAAATATTTTCAAAGAGCTCCCCAGCTACTTGTTTGCTTTTTCTTTACTTTACAATTCAGCGTGTTGAGGACAATAAGAGCATAACAGAGACCCAGGGAGGAGGCGTAGGAGCTGCTGGCTCCCTCCCCCAACTCCCATCACCATGAAGTCACGTGTCCTCCATGCGCCAAGAAGGCTGATGTCTGTCTGATCTTAGCTCTGCTAGAATATGAAGTGTTTTAAGCCAGGTAGGAGCTGGCTGTGCTGTCCCCCAGGGACCATCATTCCTCACCCCCTAAAAGACAAGAGCAGCGTTGTCTAATCAATGAAGCCCGGCTTGGTCTGATGGCCAGAGCTGGGTGGATATTTCTTCCGGGGAGTATGCACAGTGATTTTTTTATTTTTTTTTTTTTTTTTTTTTTTTTTTTTTTTTGTCCCTGCAAAAGGGTTTGTGTTCTGTCAGGTGTCTTCCCAGACAGCTAAACATCAATAAGGCAGGCTCGGTCGCTTAATGCATAACAGAGGGGTCACAGGGTGTGCAGCAGTGAGCCCATTACATTTTTGCTGCTGTCTTAGTGCCTCCAGGAGAGCTAAAATGAGGCCTTTCATATTAAATATTTTATCCAGGTCTTTGATAGGCGTCTATGAAGGAGTGCCGGGAAGCGTGTGTGAAGCTGCAAGCATTATGAGCTCCACTTAACAGTCCCAGAAAAGTGAGCATTAGGAGGCCATCTCGTGACATGGCTCTGACAGCCACTTTTCTGGCCGGAAGCTTCCATGGATACCAGCTAAGTGCCCCTTAGAAACCTTTGCTCCTCAGGATATTGGCAGGGAAGGGTCCCAGGATAAGAGTTAACAACCCAACCGTGAGCTTCTCTGGAGAGACACCCTCCCAAGCGATGGCGTGGATCTGTCCTAGCAGCCCAAATTTCCATATGCCAGGAAGGAGCCTGGAGTAAGGGTGGGGGCCTCACTGCTGCTTCAGGGCCCAGCTTTCTTGCCCTCCCTGGGTTCTTTGGCCAACCTGCTCTGTGACTGTTGTTCCTCTATGCCAAGTCTCTAGTGGAATCCTCCTCTCCTTTGGAGACAAAAGGAAAGTCACTATCACTGCCTGCACTGAGCTGAGGGTTCCTATGGCTCCAGCCTGGCTGGCTGCTGGGCATCCATGAATCTCAGCAGCACTTAGCATCACAGAGGTGTGTTTGTGGGACGTGGCAGGGTGGAAGCACTCTGCCCCGTGCAGTCTCTCCAGGGCTGGGCCTTCTTCATCCCATGCTCTTCTTTATTGAAGTTTCAGAGAAGAGCCAATCCTAACCTCTCTTCCTGCTCATCTCATACTGCTTATGCCATGGGACCCCAGTTCTTAAGATGACCAGACTTGTTCCCCTTGGCACCACCCTTTCCTTGAATGAGTTTGGATGCAGGAACAGATTGCCAAGCCATTGCTCTTCTCAGAGCCAGGTCGAAGACCCTTCCTTTTCCCTTTTCTACATCCCATGGACCCCCAGAGCCTCAGGGATGGCCCTGAAACATGGTTTGGAAGCCACCAAGTCGTCTCACTCCTTTTGATGCACGAGCCTTGTTCTTTGCATACAAAGAGGGGCACTCGGGCTCTCCTGGGATGCTAGCTATGTCCAAGTCCTTCATGTCTCCAAAGTAGTGGAGTCTGAGAGCAAGGGTGTGTGTGCGTGTGTCTATGTATGTACATATGTACTATAGCCACAACAGCAAGAGTGAGCTGAACCAACACAAAGGGCGCACTCTGCCCAGCAGCCTGACACTGGGGAGGAGGCAGAGGGTAGGAAGAGGCCCATCCCTGCAGTCCAGAGCTCCCACCTCTGGAATACTTGGGAAGGAGCAGGGACATCAAGCATCTCTTCCCGCAACACCAAGGCTCTCTGCACCGCAGCTTCCTCCCCGCAGACATCTTCCACAGAGCGGGTACGGGGAGTTTGGCATTTCGGTAGCATCTGTTAGATGATAAATCACAGACACAGCGGCGATGTGTGTTCAGCGAGGTGAGCGGATGCTGCGTGCGCACGTGAGCTGGAAGCCAAGGGGCTGTGGCAAGGCTGTGGGGTGCGGGGTTGCTGATCAGGATGAAGAGCAGTAGGCACAGGGCTGGCCTCGGTAGCGATGCAGCCATTACCACACAGCCAATCTCTGGGACTGTCCTGCCCACACAGTCCCATAGCCAGACAACCTGGAGTGCAGTCTTAGCTCACTCGTGAGCTCTCTGGGAGGTCAGTTTCCTTGTTAGCAGAGTGTATCTGATATGTGGGGTTTCTAAGCGGACCCCAGTGTAAGTCTCCCCATGAGAAAGGTCCAGTGGTGAGGGCCTTGTGGCCGTACAGTTGCACCAGGTGTAGGGCCCCCTCTCTCTCCAATGCTAGTATTTGAGCAAAAGTTAACCCTCCCCAGCTTGGTCCAGCCCAGCTTTCTAGCCTCTCACCTCCTACCACTCCAGGCTCTGCCCTGTTTTCTGGGGCCCACCTTGTTTCACATGGTTGTTCTCCAGCCTGAGGGCCTACTGAGGGCTTGCCACTGGCTGTGAGATCCTAGCAGCCACCCTCCTGGGCTCAGTTCAGTGTTCTTTCCTCCAGGGACTCCAGTTCTCTTCTCCTTTCATCCTTCTTTTCTTCCTTCCTTTCCCATCTATATTCCTGGAGTCAGACCCCCACTCCTACCCCAAACAGCTCTTCTTGGACCTCTCATCCTTCTCTCCTTGGGGATTCTTTGGACCAACCATCGCCGGGCGAACTGCCCTCCCATTGTTGGCTGCCCTATTCTTACTTCCACTTCCATGTTCCCAGTGTGGCTTCAGTTTTATGTGCGTCTTGTTAATTTGAGTTTCCAAAATGAATTACCGACAATAAAACTAGTGTGTTTCTATCTCTTTCCAAAGCATCACGACACTCTCTTATCCCATGTTGGAGTGTGGGACAGAGCATTAGGTAGTAGGACCCCTGGAGAGCAGCTAGCTCTTATCTGTGTGCTTGTCCTAGGCCATGACCCCTCAGCAACCAGCAGCCACATTTGTTCTCTTAGGACAGATTCTCTGTGGCTGGAGAAGTTGGCCTCATAGGCTCCATGCTTCTAGAGATACTTCCGGCCAGCACAGGCCACCCTGCCAAACACAATCACCAGTGAGGAACTGAGCATCCGGCCAGGGAGAGGTTGGCTGACTCATGGTTTAAAACCAGCCTGTACCCAGCACTTGGAGAGGCAGAGGCAGGCGGATCTCTGTAAGTTCGAAGCCAGCCTGGTCTACTAAGGGACTCCGGTACAGCCAAAGCTACACAGGGAAACTCTTTCTGGAAAAAAACAAAAACAAAACTAAAAACACATTGAAGAAAAGAAAATAAAACAAAAACAAAAAGAAAAGAAAAAGAATGTGCGGACACACTTCAACATCTTAAAATTGTAAATGAAGCCAGACAGCATGGCTCACACCCGTAACCACTGAGTGATGTGTGCAGGGTCATCCTCAGCTACACAGTGAGTTTCAGGCCAGCCTGGGCTACATGCGACCCCATCTCAAAAAACATAACCAAACAAACAGATAAGATTACAAAGGAAAACACTGCAAAAACCCCTCCAAGTCCCCTGTCCATCCAGCTATTTCTTCTCTTCAGCCAACATTACCATTCTAGAAAGTTCTTCCAGAGGAAGCCTGCATACATTGGCACATCTGACTTGTTTTTACAAATGGCAGCGATTGAAAAATGCTCTTGTGAATAACCTCTTTCTATTTGTCCTCTCTCTGTGGTGTGTGTGTGTGTGTGTGTGCACGCGCCTGTGTATCTCTGTCTCTCTCTCTCTCTCTCTCTCTCTCTCTCTCTCCCAGTTTTCTGAGACAGGGTTTTCCTGTGTAGTCTTGGCTGTCCTACAACTTGCTCTGTAGACCAGGCTAGCCTTGAACTCCCATCTGCCTGCATCTGCCTCGCTATTGCTGGGATTACAGGACTGTGCCACCACTGCCTGGCTTGCTCTCTCGGTCTCTCTCTATATATTTTTTTTGTGTGTATCAGGGTCTCATGTAGCCCAAGCTGGCCTTGAACTTGCTGTGTGGTCAAGGGTGACCTTGAACTCCTGACCCTTCTGCCTCCACTCTCCAGCTCTAGAATGACAGGTGTGCCCCACTGGCCCAGCTCACTTGATGATTACTTCTTATCTGGATACTCTGGAACTTGAGTTGGTTGTTTATACAAGGAGGGATGTGTTTAGATAAGTAGATGTGTGTAGGTCAAGCTGCCATATGTCTGTTTTGGACAAGGAACTTTAAGTGTATCATAGTCATAGGTGAGTAAAATAAAGCATGAACACAGAAAGCTAACAACTGGGAAGGGCGTGAAGAAGAAAGAGGAAGAGGCGAGGAATACGGAAGTCTGTGTCTTGTCATCCTTAACAGGATCCTTTTGCTTAGAATCCTGAGGCCTTGAGGCAGTTCAGAGTGGTTCCCTTTGGGACCTGGCAAGTGGCTATACCCACCCACCCTCATTCTTCTACATGCTTCAAAATCAATTGAGCTACGTACATGTGTTGCCATGAAAGTAAGAAAACAAAACTGAGGTAGTGGAGTGAGAGAGTATCAGTATCCAAGGGCAAATCACTGCAGGGCCTCCCACAGGGGCTAGGGGAGCCTGCAGGCAGGGTGTGCTTTCCTGTGGAGCTCAGTCCTGGATTTCCATGGGGGCCAGTTCCAACTGTTAACATTCATATCGGCATTCACTGACCGATCGATGCTAATTCCGGATCCTCCCTGCTGGAGCCATATCTCAGAGGCATAATGAAGAGTGGGGAGTCCCTAAAGGTTTCCAGGTGCCTCACTTCCCGGGATAAAGGCAGATATATGCGGCTGACCTTTTCCAGACAATTGTGTGGAGGCAGCAAGAGGGACCTGCGGGGACTTGAAGCCTCAGGCCTGCCAGTATGCTTCAAAGCTTTGTTAAGAATATCTGGGTCCCCACAAAACCCTACCACACCCAGATTTACCAAGAAGTCTGAGTAGGAATGGGATTGATAACCGCCACCATTTATAAAATTAGGGTTGCTGATAAATGAAGTAAAACTTTGAAAGGCTGGAGCCATGCACCTGCTCTTCACCATGCACAGCGGCCTGTGTCCGCTCAGGATGAGTATCAGTCTGCCTATAAACTTAACCCAGCTGTGTTAGGTGGAAGCACAAACAGCCAACGTCCGCTTGCTGTGGGTGCCTGGGTCATCCTTCACTCTGCAGCATGAACAAATGTACCCGTGACATGAAAAAAATTAAACAAACACACATGATGCCCCAAGAAAAAAAGAACTAGCTGTTCAGAGCATGGGTCTGGGTTGGGTCCACACGACGCCTTCTCCCTAAGCTGGTGATCTGAAGGTTTGGCTTAACCCTGAATCTTGTTTAGCCCTTGTTGGACATTGGCCATGCTTCATTCCACTGATTTATTGCCCCCTACCCTCAATTTCACAATTCTGCATGCATGCTCTAAGTTAGACTGCATCTTGCCATAAAGGGATGTTCGTTCTTTCTTCTTGGAGTGTTCCGGGTTCTGCTCTATTGTGTAGATCTGTTTCATACCTCCTGACAGGAGGCATCCAGGACATGCCAAAAGTCAGAGCTTGCACTATCATGCTCTTGAGTTCCTCTAGCCCAGCAGTTCTCAACGTATGCCTCACATCTCCTTTGGGAGTTGAATGATCCTTTCACAGGAGTCACCTATCCTGAGTATCGGGTATTTACCTTATGGTTCATAAAAGTAGCAAAATTACAGTTCTATTTTACAGGAAGGAAAATAATTTTATAGTTGGGGGTCACCACGACACAAGGAACTGTGTTAAAGGGTTGCAGCATCAGGAAGGTTGAGAACCGAGGCTCTAGCCCTTGGCCCTGGACACACAGAAGACGATTCTGCTTAGCCAGCTTGGTGGTGGGATGTGACCGGAAGGCAGACCTTGGTGGGGAGGCACCCCCAGCTCACCTTGTGTCTGTGTCTTGCAGGCGTAGTCTCCACCTCCCTCCGCCATGGGCAAGCAGAACAGCAAGCTCCGACCCGAGGTGCTGCAGGACCTGCGGGAGCACACGGAGTTCACCGACCATGAGCTGCAGGAGTGGTACAAGGGCTTCCTCAAGGACTGTCCCACTGGCCACCTGACCGTGGACGAGTTCAAGAAGATCTACGCCAACTTCTTCCCCTACGGCGATGCCTCCAAGTTCGCCGAGCACGTCTTCCGCACCTTCGATACCAACAGCGACGGCACCATCGACTTCCGGGAGTTCATCATCGCCCTGAGCGTGACTTCCCGGGGCAAGCTGGAACAGAAGCTCAAGTGGGCCTTCAGCATGTACGACCTGGACGGCAACGGCTACATCAGCCGCAGTGAAATGCTGGAGATTGTGCAGGTACCGGCCCTCGGCAGGGAGCCAGGACCCCCAAGCCCAGTCCTGTATTCTTTATGATCACCACGGTGCCAGGTCAGCCCTTAGCCCGCTTGCTACCTGGTACAATAAAGGAGTGCAGGTCTTTGCAAAGAACACCGATAAAAGCCAAGCATTTATCGATCGCTTGCTAGACATCAGGCCCCACTAAGCCCATCTATTAGGTTTATCACCACAATCCTATAAAGTGGCTCCTTTCTTGCATTTAACGAGATCTGAGGCTCGAATCCGTGATTACGTAAGAATTATCAGAGCAAGAACTGGGGAAATGGCTCCGTAGGTAAGAGCAGTTGGTACACAGCATGAGGACCTGAGTTCAGATCCCAACCCCCATGTAAAAGCCAGGAGGGGCTCAGCACGCCTGTAGCCCTAGAACTAGGGGACAGGTGAGTCACAGAAGCTGGCTGACCAGGCAGTCTAGCCAAAATGGCAGCCTCCAGGTTCGGTAGGAGACAAAAGGAAATGAACAGCAGCATTTCCCTGCGACCTCTGTATGGGTGTTTATTTGCACATGTGTATGTAACAAACACACAGGTTAGCCGTCCCTATGTGTCAGGGCCTCCTAGAAAGATCAGAATGGCACAGTAATGGATGAGGCCGTGGGCAGTCCTTCGTGGGAGCGGTGCTCGTACGCGCCCTGCATTCTTCCCTCTCCGCGTTTTAAATCAGCTCCATGTTGGGCCAGGGAGATGGCTCCGTGGTGCTTGTTACCAAGCCCGATGGCCTGAGTGTTTGATCCCTAAGATCCACATGATAGGAGACAAAAACCAACTTCCCACAAGTTGTCTTCTGACCTAAACACAAGGTCAGCTCCCCTTGCCTCCCCAAGTTGCTTTTGGTATACATAGGTATGGATACATAGATATATATGATCTATATCTATACCTTAGATACATGATAGATAGATGAGATAGAAAGAGAGATAGGTAGGTAGAGAGAGAGGTTACATACAGCGCCTAATGCAGCAGATGTACACGTTAATAATACTTTTGTATTATTTGGGGAATAATAAGAGGAAGTCTGCGTAGCTCCAGTAACGTTTCTTTTTCTAGACTATTTCCTTTCTGCAGTTTGTTGAACCTGCAGATTCAGGACCCACAGGTAGGCAGGGCTTGCTGTATATGCCCCTGTGACCTCCCCCCTGGGCATTCCCAGCCTCCTTTCCCAAAGATCCTTGAACCTTTCAGACACTATCCCCAAGCACTCCCAGCCCAAGAGTCCTCTGTTCGTCCACCATCCCAGCTGTGTCCTGGACTCCTGAACGTCACTTAACCTTTTCCGGCTCCTTTTGCCCACCCTCCGGTCTGTGAGGTTTGTTCTGATGAGAAAGGTCCTGACACAGACAGGGAGCACTCTGGCCTGTCTGTGCTTCTTGGTGGGCTGAGTCAGAACCCATCCTCTGCTCTCCTTTGCAGGCCATCTACAAGATGGTGTCCTCCGTGATGAAAATGCCTGAAGATGAGTCCACGCCCGAGAAGCGAACAGACAAGATCTTCAGGCAGATGGACACAAATAATGACGGTAGGAACATGGGGGGGGTCATTGTGTGTGTGTGTGTGTGTGTGTGTGTGTGTGTGTGTAACTGTTAATGTCACAGATGGGTTTGGGATACACCCTCTGCCCTCTGCAGCACCTAGGCCTTCCAAGCTGGCCCTGGCCCTTCCTGGCCCACTTGATTCAGCTATGCTGAAGGAAGGAAGGCTGGAATTCAGGGTCAGGAACCTGGACTGCATCCTGTGCCCTTCTTATTGGCCATATGACCATGGGTGTGTCAGTAGACCCTCTGAGCTATAGGCACCATACATGTTATTTTAGTTAGGGTGACTATTGCTGTGGATGAAACACCATGACCAAAAGCAACTTGAAGAGGAAAGGGCTTATTTCACTCACAGTCTGTATAACAGTCCATCATTAAAGGAAGTCAGGACAAGAACTGAAGCAGGGCTTGAACCTGGAGGCAGGAGCTGATGCAGAGGCTATGGAGGGCTGCTGCTTCCCGGCTTGCTCCCCATGGCTTGCTCAGCCTGCTTTCTTATGAAACCCAGGACCATCAGCCCAGGGTGGTCCGACCCACAATTGGTTGGGCCCTCCCCCATCAATCACTAATCAAGAAAATGTCCTACTGGTCAGGTATGATGGCACATGTCTTTTATCCCAGCAGTTGGAAGGCAGAGGCCAAGACGGGATGCTCTCTGTGAGTTCAAAGTGAGTTCCAGGACAGCTAAGGCTGGTTGCCAAAAAAAAAAAAAAAAAGAAGAAAAGGAGGAAGAAGAAGGTAGGAAGGAAGGAAAGAAAGGAGAAAAAGAAAGAAAATGCCCTTTAGACTTGCATTCAGACATTTTTATGAAGGTATTTTCTTAATTGAGACTCTGTCCTCTCTGATAACTATAGCTTATGTCAAGTTGACCTAAAATGGAGGGAGTGTTCTTACTATTTCTACATGTATGCTTGGGAAGAGCAGGCAGGTATACTGATGGCCTGAAGTGAGAGACTGTGAATCAAAGGGCTTTGAGTCATGGGCTCCTGAGAGGCTGGCCAGGACTCTCTTACCATCACCTTGAGATGTGAGACAACCCAGATACTTGTGGGGGTCATCAAGCATAGAGCCCCATCTGCCTATAGCCGTGGTACCTAGACTGAGGTCCTACCGGAACTGCAGGAAGGCAGGTGTCAGGAGACGGGGATGGGGCAAGAAGTCAGGAGGGCGTGCCCTGTGTCCTCCTTTGCCTGGGCTGTCAGTTTCTCCTAGGACCTCAGCAAAGGAGAGGTAGCTACACGGCGAGTTGATTCTGCCTGACTGTGGCTTTGTGGAGCCAAGCCTGATTGGCTTTTGTTCCAACAAGAAATGCAGCATTAAGGAAAGAAAAGGCTCCCTGGGTTGTGCCGACATTAAATGCACGCTAATGCACGAGCAAGTGGCATGGTGGAGCCTCAAGTGCTCTGAGCAGGTGAGCTGAGGACAGAGCACAGCAGGGCTCAAGGTTCCCGCGGAACCGTAGACAGCAAAAAGCTTTCCAGACAGCAAGGAAATGCTTTTCAAAACATGTTCACTCGCAAAGCAAGACAGCCTCTCGCCTGCTGGTGCTTTTGAGCCAGTTTCAGAAGTGTTCTTTTACTCTTCTGTATATCATCGAGACTTGGATTCCAACAGGCTGTGCTAAAGCTCGGAAGTTTCCCAGGCTCGCCGTTTCTTCTCCGTGAAATGGGGATAAGTCCACTGCGTGCGAGTAAGGCTTAAAGTAGCACCACGCTGGCGGCACGCTTAATATGGGTGGCTGTTGTGTCTGATTGTCTAGGCCAGGAGCCTCACCAGCTCCGGAGTGTGCTCTGCGACCCCACTGTACACATGGCTGAGTTGTTTGTCTCCCTACTGAGGCCACTGGGCAAAGAATCTGCCCTGTTAGCCAGTGGCCAGTTGCTAGCATTCAGGAAGAGAGGAGGTAGGGCTCTCAGAAGAGCTAGATACAGGCAGGATCGAGAATAGATGGACCGCACAGGTGGGCAGGGATATAGCACACAGATGGGCAGGGATATAGCGCTCACCCCTGGAGTTGCCAAGAGTCTCCTCAGGACGTGCTGTGGCAGCCAGTTTTAACTGTTAATGTGGCTCAACGCAGATCCACCTCCGAAGTCTTCTAAATTTTTTTTTTAAGATTTAGTATTTCTTTTTTATGTGAGTGTTTGCCTGAGTGTATTTTTGTGTACTGCGTTGGATGTCTGGCGCCCATGGAGGCCAGAGAAGGGCACTGTGTCCCCCTGGAACTGGAGTTACAAATGGTTGTGAGCCGCTATGTGAGTGCTGGGAACTGAATCCAGGTCCTCCACAAAAGCGGCAAGTGCTCTTAACTGCTGAGCCATCTCTCCAGCCCCAGAAGAGTCCTTTTTGTTTGTGTTTGTTTGTTTTTTAGAAAGAGAGTTTTTCTGTGTAGCTTTGGCTGTCCTGGAACTCACTCTTTAGACCAGGCTGGGCTTGAACTCAGAGATCCGCCTGTCTCCACCTCCCGAGTGCTGGGATTATAGGTGTGTGCCACCACTGCCCAGCTCAGAAGAGTCTTAATGAAGAATTATCTAGCTCAGTGCTTCTCAACCTATGAGCCTCAACCCCTTGACCTTTTCGTAGTGGTCGCTTAAAACCATCAGAAAACACAAATATTTATATTACAATTCATAACAGTAGCATAATTACAGTTATGAAATAGCAACAAAAATAATTTTATTGGGGGGGCACTAGTCACCCCAGTATGAGGAACTACATTAAAGGGTCACAGCCTTAGGGAGGTTGGAATCATTGATCTAAGTCATGTCAGCCTACACGAATGCCTGTTGGGGTTGTCTTAAAGGTTAATTGATGTGGGAGGGCCCATGGTCATTCTCTAGGCAGGGGGGCCTGAACATCGTGATAAAAGAAAACAAGGGGTGACAACAAGCAGCCAAGCACCCATGCCTTCATTCTCTCTGCCCTGTGATGTTTTAAACTTACTGCAGTGATGGACAGTAACCTAAAACTTAGCCAAAGAAACCTTCTTCCCCTCCTTAAGTTGCTTTTGGTCAGAGGATTTTTTTTTCCAAGACAGGGTTTCTTAGCTGTCCTGGAGCTCGCTCTGTAGACCAGGCTGGCCTCAAACTCACATAGATCCTTCTGCCTCTGCCTCCCAAGTGCTGAGATTAAAGGTGTGTACCACCATGCCTGGCTTGGTCAGGGGATCTTATCATAATAACAAAAATGGAAGCTGACCAGCACCCATAGTTTGCTCTATTTCCCAGCTGCCCCAGGTCATGGTGGCTCTCCAGGCCTCGGGCTGGCAGCTCACTGCAGGCCAGAGTTCGTTAGCAGACCTGGTGACTTGAGCTCAGTCCCCAGGACCTACGGGGTGAAACGAGAACCACTCCTACCAGTTGTCCTCTGACCACATACGAGTCTCAACATGGCATGTGTGCCCACAAACATACACACACAGTGAATAAATGCCGTGTATTTGTACCTAAAAAAGAATTATAAATGCCCTAGAAGTGAATGGAGACTGAGCGTTGGCCATTTTCCGGAAGGTTCCAGACTTCGGACGGAGGGTGGCCCCAATCCTTTCAGAAGCTCAAAGAACAGAGAACACTGGCTAATCCTATTTCTCCTGCTGCCATCCCTCAGGCAAACTGTCCCTGGAAGAATTCATCAAAGGTGCCAAGAGTGACCCGTCCATCGTCCGGCTGCTGCAGTGTGACCCCAGCAGCGCTAGCCAGTTCTGAGGGGAATGGGCTTTTGGACAGTTGTGAAGAAACACAGGCTTTGTCCTGCCGTCTTCAGCTTTGCTTGCAAAAGTGGATTCCTCCGTGATCTCTCCTGCTCTCCCGGGACCTGGGTCCAAGCAGCACATCACACCCGCCTGGCCTGGCTGGCTGCAGCTCCCTCCTCTACCTGATCAGTTCGCTGCCCCTCCCCTCCAGTCCAGGTCGGTTCCTTCCAAGGGTTCAAGTGTTCTTGGCTGTAGGGCTCCTCCTCCCTGCCCACAGAAGGCCCCGGGGGGCCGTTCGAGGATACCAGACAGGACTTTTCAGTATCTTAACCGAGAGCAGCTAATTTATTCTGTGATCCCAGGTGACTCTGTGGGCTGGGTGGGGACGAAGAAGATGAAGAGTAGGCAGGCAAGCCCTTCTTGTGCATGGCTCCACCTCCCTCGTCCATTTTCTCTGACCAAAGCCGCTCGCACCTATATATACCACGGTTTCCTTCCTTTTAATGTATGAGTTATGTGTACGGTGAAGTGGACTCTAACATTTAGGCCCTGTGTTTAATGCCTCCGACTGCCTTTTGAAGCATGGTCCCCTGTGGCCTGTGATTGACACCTCTCCCTCCCTCCCCCCCCCCCCCCGCCAAGTCTGGCTGTGCTGTGGTATTTACGCATTCTTTGATTTGCCTGGTTCCACAGGAGATACATGCATGCCCAGGGCTGTGGACATCTGCCCTCTGTGCTGCAAATACAGGTGTTTGTGTGTGCTCCGTCCTTCCTGTTGATTGGTCTGGCATATTAAAATGATCAAATAAACCAAGGCCTGTGCGTGTCCTGTTTTGCTGTGGGTGCCCCGTTTGTGGTTCTGCCCCTCTCCAATCTTTAGCAAAAGCGGGTCCTTGGCACCCCGCTGTTGCTGGTAAACGCAGCCCCTGAGGTACCCTTCTGGCTGCCACTGTGTCTGCACATATTCCATGCCTGTTCTGCAATATCCACCTAATGCCAAGAAAGACTTGTGAAAATAAAGGATGACTGTGCTTGGCAGGTCTGACGGTGACATGCTGCCTTCCTCCCTCTTCCCCCCCCCCCCCGCCGTGATTTAATCAGCCAGGTAGCAGGGAAGCCACATCCAAGAAAACAGGCACAGGGGCGTCGGCTACGAAGAGGCAGACCTGGGTTCTCATTAGCCTCTTCTAATACCATCCCTATGTCTGGACCTTGAAAGTGCTGCTGCCATGGAGGTATTTGCCTCTTGTGCTCCGAAATCATTAGGATCCACTATGTCTCCCATGTCCCCCACTGTCTTAGTTAGGGTTGCCATGGCTGTGATGAACACCATGACCAAAAGCAACTTGGGGAGGAGAGGGTTTATTTCCCTCATAGTTCCATGTAACAGTTCACCATCAAGTGCGGTGAGGGCAGGGACTCAAGCCATAGCTGTGTGTGCTGATAACTGCTGAGTCATCTCGCCATCCTGGCTTGCTTCCTTACACAGCCCAGGACCCTTTGCCAAGGGGTGGCCCATCCACCTCAATCATTAACCAAGAAGACGCCCCACACACTTGCCTGCATGCCAGTCCGATGGAGGCGTTTTCTGGGGAGTTTTGTGGCTGGTTTAGGATTTTTTTTTTCCTTGAGACAGGGCCTCACTGTGGGCTTGGGTGGCTTGAAGCTCAGTGTGTAGATGAAGCCGGCCTCAGACTCACAGAGCTCTACCTGTGGAAGATTTTCTCAGCCAGGGTTCCCTCTACCCAGATGATTCCGGGCTGTGTCAGGCTGACAAAAAATGAACCGATTGGATTGACTCCTTGTCAACTTGACACGTAAATACATCACTATTCAAGGATAAACTTTCCTTTTTTATTCCCAAGAGCTTATGGTCATATCAAGATCACAATATAAAACACATTCCAATATTTAAAAGTTTAATGATCCTTAAAACTTTAACACTTTAAATGTCTGGGCTCTCTTCTAAAATACCAAATCTCTTACCTGTAGGTTCCTACAAAACAAAGACAAGTTAAATACTTTCTTGCTCCAAGAAGGAAGAAGCAGGGCACAGTCACAACCAAAGCAAAGCGAAAGCCCAGTTCTGAAGTGTAGATACCTCAGTATCTGACATCCGGGACTCACAATCTTCTGGGCTCCGAAGGGCTTAGGCAGCTCCTGTCCTAGCTCTTCTCTCCACAGCACACAAACAGCTTCTCTCATGGGCTCAGGCTGGGCCCACCCCACACCTGCCTGTCCTTGGCAGACATCCTACGGTCCAATATGTAAATCTCCAGTTTGCTGGATTTGCCCCTGCAGTGAGGCTGTGCCTTTACCAATGGCCTCCTGGCCTCTCTTCAGGGACTCGGACCCTGCTACATGGTTTCTCTCTGTGACACCTTCGACCCTGCAGCTTTCATGCTGCCAAAACCCACCACCCCATGGCAAACACAGAACCGAGTTCGGGTGCCAGCATGAGAGGCAGCCCTGCCCCTGTCCAGAGCCCAGCTTCTACGCGCTTGACCCTGAGGAAGTACTTTCCGGAGGAGGTCACCTCCCTCAGTCAGTGATGCTGGCCTCTTCCTAACTCACCAGCTGATTTTTCCGCCCCAGCTGACCAGGGTTGTCCCAGCAAAGCAGAAGTTTACTTCAGTGGTTGTAGTCTCTTGTTAATCATAGCTGGCTCCTCAGTCCCTGCTGACCAGCACCGCAGGCCCTGAATACAAAGTGTCATACTATGGCCTGGTAAAGTCCTTCTTCCCTCTGAAACATCATGCATGCACACACCCCTATACATGCATGTACATGCACATGCACATACGCACATTACTGCACACATGCATGCACACAGCTAAGTGATCAATTTTTTATTTAGCATGTGTACCTGCATGCAAGAACAGGGCACCGGATCTCATGATGATAGATGGTTGTGAGCCACCATGTGGTTGCTGGGACTTGAACTCAGGACCTCTGAAAGAGCAGCCTTTTCTTAACCTCTGAGCCATCTCTCCAGCCCATAATTGATCAATATTTTAAAAGGTAATGTTGACCAGGCAGTGGTGGTGCACAACTTTAATCCAAGCATGCGGAAGGCAGAGGCAGGTGGATCACTGTGAGTTCGAGGCCAGCCTGGTGTACAAAGTGAGTTCAGGACAGCCAGGGCTACACAGAGAAACCCTGCTTCTGGGAAAAAGAGAGAGAGGAAGGAGAAAGTCTGCACTGGGCTGGGCTGGACTGAAAGGCAGTCAGGCTACACAGACAGTCCTGAGGCAGAGGCTTGAAGAACCCTGAACTTCTCCAGGGAGTGCAGGAATGAAGCAGGGGGAGGGGTGGAGACGGAGAGAAACCTTGACTGTATAAAATGGGTGAGAATCTGTCAGAGTCTGGGGAGGAAGGGATGGGCTCCACGCACAGCAGTTGCCTTTGGTCCACGTGCTTAAAGCCCAGACAGAGCAGTCTGATGGAGTTCAGGGAGAACCCGCCGAGTGAGCCCCGGTGAGCAACGGGGACTCTGAGATCCAGACATTGGCTTTGCTTGCTGTTGGCCCAGAAGACACTGGACAGAAACAGTGAGTCCATCAGGACCAGACAGAGGCCATGCCTTAGCTAAGGTCCCATAGCAAGTTCAGGTTCACTTATCCAAATAATGGGGAGTAAAAAGGAGGATGTATGTGTCAGAGCGCAGCTAGGGCGACTTCTCAAATGGTGTCGCTCAGAGGGAACCCAAAGAACATGCAAGATGTGGGGTAGTCTGGAGGACAGAAATAGGAGCATCCCTGGGGAGGCTGAGGCAGGAAAATCATGAGTTCTAGGCTAACCTGGGCTCCACAGTGAGACCCTGTCTCAGAAATTCAAAAGCAGAGGCCAATGGGTAAAGATGCTTGCAGCCAAGTCTAATGACTTCAGTTTGATCTCTGGGACTCACATGGTGAAAGAAAAGAATGGACTCCATAAACTGTCCTGGAGCCTCCACCTGCCCTTCCAATCCCAGTGCTCAGCGTATATAACGGTAGGATCAGGAGGTCAAGGTCATTCCTAGCTACAAACTGAGTTTGAGGCCAGCCAGGGATGTAGAGTGGGACTCTGCCTCAAAACCAAAGCAAAACCTGGCAATTGTCATAGAAATTACTAATTTGGGCTAGAGAAATGGCTCCGAGGTTAAGAGCTGGCTGTTCTCTCCAAGGACCTGGGTTCAATTCCCAGCACCCACATGACAGCTCAGAGCTGTCTGTAACTCCAGTTCCAGGGGATCTAGCACCCTCACACAAACATACATGCAAGCAAATAGCAATGCACATAAAATAGAAATACCTTAAAAGAGAAAGAAAAAAAGAAAGAAAGAAAGAAAGGAAGGAAGGAAGGAAGGAAGGAAGGAAGGAAGGAAAGAAAGAAAGAAAGAAAGAAAGAAAGAAAGAAAGAAAGAAAGAAAGAAAGAAAAGTACTAATTCAAGAAGAGGCCATCTCATGGCCAAGCTCTGGGCTGGCCTTCTCCCTGGGACACCCACACTGTGTGTTGGAAGTGAAGGTGGTAACCAGCTTTCTTAGCTTCAGGGTTGGGGTGTCAAGGTTAGAGTCAGCATTGATTTAGTCCCAGCTGGCACTGACCCAGCTCAAGCTGAAGGGGAGCAACCAGGCTTTGCCTAGAGCCCAGCTCAGGGCCACAGGCCAGGCTGCTTACTGCTTGAATTGAAATTAACATAATAAGTTCAAGAAGCCAAATTACTCCAGACACAGAAAATGAAATTAGTGAGCGCGGGCCACTACAATTGTATTCTAATCTGTCCCATCCTCTCCCCCGTGAGGCAGGCTAGAAGAGGGGGCCTGACCCGGGGCCAGCTCTAAGTGAGCTATTTAATCATGGTTCAGAGGAAAGGATAGGGGTCCAGGGAGGACAGGGGGCTCAGGGTGCCCTCGTGCTCCTCCCCTGGGAGAGAAGACAAGATGTGGAGGGGTATGGCTGCAAAGATCTGACTGCCATCTGCCCAACCTTCGGAAGTCAGGCAGCAAGGGGCAGTGCAAGCTGTGGTGGGATGATGGGGGCATGCAAGTTCAAATCCCAGCCAGGCCACTTACAACCTTCACAAACACAAACAGGGCTGGCGGCACAAGCCTTTAACCCCAGCTCTCAGGAGGTAGAGGCAGGCGGATCTCTGAGGTCTAGGCCAGTTTGGTCTACAGAGTGAGTTCCAACATCCAGGGCTATACAGAGAAACCCTGTCTTAGACGAAGAAGGGGAGGAGGAGAAGAGGAGAAGGAGAAGAGAGAAGAGGAGGAGGAAGAAAAGAAAAGGAGAAGGAAGAGGAAGGAGGAAGAGGTTTTTCCCATGCCAGGGCCACACTGCTCTCTCCTTGTGAATCGCCGAGGCATTCTCTCCACAACCTGCTGAGTGAGTCCTGTTACTACCCAGCTTGTGGGGGAGAGAAGATGAGTGTTTGGAGTGTCCACAGTACCTGAGCCTGGGGAAGGCTGCTGGGACCGAGATCTGGAACTCAGCTCTGTGCCTCCCTCTGCTTCCTGAGTGCTGGGAGTAAAGAGTGTGCCTATGACAGCACCTCTTCCAGATGCTAGATACAGCTTTTGAAGCAGTCTTGATATGTAGCCCAGGCTGTCCTCGAACTCAAGGTCCTCCTATTTTCACCTTCTGAGTCCTGGGATTGCAGGTACATACCACCTTCTTAGCTCTTGGGTTTTGTTTTCTTTTGTTCCTTTCTTTTTTTTTTTTTTTAATTTATTGTATGTAGGGATCAGGCACACATGTCAGGAGTACACATATGTGAACACATTTGTGGAAAACAGTTCAACTTGAGTGTCAGTCTAAAGGCTCCATCGACTTTGTTTGTAGAAACTAGGTCTCTCGCTGGCCTGGGACTTACCAAGTAGGCTAGGCCAGTTAGCTAGAAAACCTCAGGGACTCACCTGTCTCTGCCTCTTTGGTACTGGGCTTCCAGATGTGCGTCCCCAAACCTGGCGTTTTGGAGGAGCGAACTAAGCTTCTCATGTTTGCGTGGTGAGCATTTCACAGACTGAGCCAACTCTCCAGTCCCTAGGACTCGCCGTAGTGATGCGTGTGCAAGTGACCAACACAAGACAGGGCACGGTGGTGCAGCTCTTTAATCCCAGCACCTGGGACACAGAGGCAGGCAGATCTCTGTGAGTTCGAGGCCAGCCTGGTCTACAAAGTGACAGGACAGCCAGGGATACACAGAGAAACCTTGTCACAAAGAAGGAAAGAAAGAAAAGAAAAGAGAGAGACTAACATAGCAGTTATCCTAAGTAAAACCGTGCTCTACCCAGGATGCACTGCTCTTTCACTCACGTGTCCAGTCAGTCCTTCCTGAAGTGGCTCCCTTGTCTATGAAGACGAACGGGCCAGCTGTGGGGCTGAGGTCCCAGCACAAGCACTGAAAGTCCCATTAAAATTATCTACTGGGGAATGACAGTCAGTGAGTAGAGTGCTGGCCTACCATGCACAAAGACCCATGGACAGTGTGTGGGATTGCAAGTCTATAACCCCAGCATTAGGGAGGTGGAAGCAGGAAGTCAGAAGTTCAAGGCCATCCTCAGTTACATAGAGAGGCTATGTAGGCTAAAGACTCCCATCATCAGCTGCAGGATAGAGTATATGGATGGATAGATAGATAGATAGATAGATAGATAGATACATAGATACATAGATACATAGATAGATACATAGATACATAGATAGATAGATGTACATAGATAATAGGTAGATAGATTGATAGTACATAGATGATAGATAGATGTAGATAAATGATAGATAGATAGATAGATAGATAGATACATAGATACATAGATAGATACATAGATACATAGATAGATACATAGATAGATACATAGATAGATAATGATAAAAAGAAAGCAGGAAAGAAAGAATATGGCTGCGGTGCCTTTGCCTTCTACAAGCTGAGTGGCTGCAAGGCAGAGTTGGCCCTGAAAGAGAGACTGAGCCATCAGCTCCCTTTAAGAGGATTATTCATGGAGTCTAAAAATAGAAATGCCACCCATGTGGAGGGAGAAGAGGCAAAGAAACTGTGGCCCACGCATGCAATGGAGCGCTCTTGGGAGCCTAAACAAAGACAGTTGCTTCCAGCGCCACTCAGCTGTACACTGAGCCGAGCCTCTCAGGAGCAGCCAAGAGCCCCAACATGAAGTGCTACGGTGCCACTGTCTGAAGTCTGGGGCAAGGAGAGGCTCATCTCTGTGGGTAGGCATCAGGCTGGTGGCACTGGAAAGGGAAGAGCTTCAGGTAGGAAGCTACAGGCACCGCTTGCCCTCTCTTGCCATTTTAGAACTGGCTTCCCCCAGGCACTTACTGTAAGAAAAGACATGAGCTATGCTACGCGCTTATGGTGTGTAACTTTTTCTGATTTATAATGAGAACCTGGGCTCCAATCCCCGGTACCACCCAAAATAACAACAGCAATAAGGAAGAGGAGGAAGAAGGGAGGCTGTGGGTTGCCATGTAAATACTGGGACTCAAACCCAGGTCCTCAGCAAGAGCAACCAGTGCCCTTCACGGCTGCGCCATCTCTCTGGTCCCCTTTAGAGATCTCAGCTCTCCCTTCTCTCTTCCCAGTGTCTAGAAGGAAGTTTCGAGACTGCTCCCAAACTCCTTCTCTCTCTCTCTCTCTCTGTAGTAAACCATTCCTCCCAAGCAGCCATCACTTCTGCACTACTACGAGAAGACTCTCGAAGCAGGGGTAGGCCTTAGTGTTGAATGACTTCCGCTGTGAATGTCGCAGCAGTCACTAAGTCTGTGATTGCTCCAGGCGTTCTTCTCATAGACCTCCACCAAGTGAAGCCAGGATGCGCGTGACGGCTGCAGAAAAGAATTTCAGGATGAGGCGGTAGGAAGTGGAGATGGGTTTGTTAGGACCGGGTGTTGTGGATAGAAACATGTTTGTTTTTGTTTTGGGCCCTGGTGTGGGATGTAGGACTAATTCAGATGATCCACAGCCGCAGACTATTTGCCTCACGGGGGCTCTGAGAGGAGCTCTTTGCCAGCTGCAGATAGTTTGAGGACACTGGAGAGAGAATTCATGCCAGAGCCCAGAAAGGAGAGGAGAGAGAACAAGGTTGCTCCTCCTTCCCCCTTGCTGTTCTTGGTTGCCGTTGTGAGAAAAGAAGTTGGAGATCTCCTGAAACAAGGACTGGACTGTCTCCAAGGAACCCGACAACCCTAACCAGCAGCTAAGAAAGACCTGGTGTTGGGGCGTTGGAAGGGATTGGGGTGGAGCAGAGAGAAAAAGATAAAAAATGCAAATAAGGGGGGGGGTGTTGTTATTTTTAAAGTACGCCAATACTGAGGTTATCGTTTAAACAAAGATTTAAGCACGTGGGCAAACAGAGAGATGCTCAGGAGGAGAAGCCCCCCCCACCGTTGGTGGTTCTGAAGTTCCACCTCAAACGGTTGCTGAGGGATTTATGTGAGATACACAAAATAGGGCTGTACCCGATAGGCTATCACATCGTGCTTGGACAGCTGTTTTTTATTGTAAACAAAAAGATTATAGTTTGGGGGTCTGGGGATGGAGCCTCAAGTTGCAGTTTGAATGTGGACTGCCCCGCCCCACCCCACCCCACCCCACCCCACCCCACCCCAGGCTTGTGTGTTTTCTGAAGACTTGGTCCCCGGCTGATGGCACTTTTTGGGAAGGTGTGCAACCTCTTAGGGGGTGGAGCTTTGCTAGGGACCGAGTACTCTGTGTGAAATTGTATAGGGAGGCGCCCTGTCCTGGTCACCCTCTGCTTCCTGGCAACCAGCAGCTTTCTGTTCCGGCGGCCAAACTTTTCCGGCTACAATGGATTGCACCCCCTTGGGCTTAAATCAAAATAAGCCCTTCCTCCCTTAAGCTGCTTTTATCAGGGATTTTGTCTCAGCACCAAGAAAATTAACTAATGTACCTAATACACATGAAGCCACAGGCTTGATCTCCAGCGCCGTATATGTGGTGCATGATGGAAACATGCCAACAATCCCAGCACAGGGGATTTCATCCTCACCTAAAAAGTGGGTTTGAGGCCAGCCTGGGCTACATGAGACTGTATTGCAATAAATAATAATAATAATAATAATAATAATAATAATAATAATAATTTAATGACTTTGTGAAAGTCCCAGAAGATTGCAAAAAAATTGAATCTGGGAAAGAGTCAGACCATCCTCAAAGGACATATGTGCTCAGACCTTAAACATGGCCCCTTGCTAGTTTAACATTTCTCTCTCTATAAAAGAACACGGTCACTGGCAAGCGTCACAGCAAGAGTTGTTCATTGTGAGGAAGTCCTTGACTCTCACTGGTAGGAATCTTCAACTCGACTCTGCATGAGGAACTCCCTTTCTTACATAGGTCCCCTTAATTTCCCCTCTCTTTTCATCCTGCGCCAATGGCTACAGTAACAGGTCAGCAAATAACAGAAGGGGCCAGGTCCCCCCTCCTTGACCTCACTTAACTTACTACTCTGCCTTAAGGCCCAGTAATGAGGCCACAGACCTTACTACTGTGCCTCTCCTAGGCTTCCTGGGAAAGGTACTCATTGGGAAGTTAAGGAAGATAACCACAGAGGCAGCAGGGAAGGAAGGAAGCCCCTATCATTTCGGGGGTATAGCTCTGAATGCTCTGTGTGTCGCCATTTCACATGTAAGGAAACTGGAGCTCAGATACCCAGTCATTTCCCCAGCAATGGGAAGTTGGGGACTGGGGCTCCGTTGGCAGACTGTATGTATACCTCGCACACATGAAACCCTGGGTTAGATCCACAGCTCCACATAACTGATGTGGCAATGCATACCTGTAATCCCAGCATTTGGGGGGGGTAGAAGCAGGAGGATCACAAGTCGTCTCAATTAGGGTTACTATTTCTTTTTTGTTTGTTTTCCGAGACATGGTTTCTCTGTGTAGCCCTGGATGTCCTGGAACTCATCTGTAGACCAGGCTGACCTTGAACTCACAGAAAACTCCTGCCTCTGCCTCCTGAGTGCTGGGATTAAAGGCGTGCACCACCACAGCTAGGCCCTAGGGTGTGCAGGATATTTGATGTCACTATGAACCCTGAGATTGTTGTTTACTGCAAAAAACTTGTTTTTAGTTGTGGAGTGACTAAGCTCTGAGCACACACCTTCAATCCCTTTGACTGGAATACAGACACACCCTTAGCACACACCTTTAATCTCAAACTGTGAAGGTAAAGTTGGTTTGTAGAAGAAAGTACCCAGGTTTGAAAGTGACGTCTAATTGCCTGGCAGAAAAGGTAACAAATCAGAGAAAGATTTGACAGAACAGGATGCACCCAGCTCTCAGGAGAAGAGAGAAGAAAGGGAAGCTACTTAAGGAGCAACACAAAAAATGAGGGAAAGAGGAGGTAGTTGTTCTGCTGGGAGAGTTTTACAGAGTCAGGGTGGAGAGAAAACAAGCTAGAGTTCAGAAAGAAATAGACACAGGTGAAGATAGAATGGGCCAGAAAATGAGAACGAGACAGAAGACTAGAACAGATTACTAGAGTCAGTTTGAGGCCAAGCAGAGCAATTCAGAGGCTGAGCAAAAAGCCAAATTGAATAAATCAGCTGGGAGAAGAATTTGAGCCAAAACGGCTGAGTTGAACCAGCCAGCCAGAGTTCAGAAAGAACCAGAAAGGGTGAGCTTACTCAGCAGTAAATCTCAGAGGCTGAAAACATTCTAGGTCGAGATTAGATTGTATGGAGGCTGGAAGCTTCCAGGAATAGCCCTAGGTAGCAGATGGAGGCATTAAGCCTCTGAGACAACAATTACATCAAGAGAATAAGTTACTTTTACACTAGGGTTACTATTTCTGCGATGAAACACTATGAACAAAAGCAACTTGGGGAAGAAAGGGTTTATTTCACTCACAGTTTCATATAACAGTTCATCATCAAAGGCAGAGAGGGCAGGAACTCAAACAGGGCAGGAACCTGGAGGCAGGAGCTGATGCAGAGGCCATGGAGGGGTGCTGCTTACTGGCTTGCTCCTCATGGTTTGCTCAGCCTGCTTTTTTATAGAACCCAGGACCACCAGCCCAGGGATGGCGACACCCACCATGGGCTGGGCTTTCCCTTATCGATCACTAACTGAGAAAATCTTCCACAGCACAGGTATTTTCTCAGTTGAGGTTCCCTCCCCTCAGGGGATCCTAGCTTGTGTCCTAGTTTGTTGACATAGCAAGTACAATAGTAATAATAATTTTGAAGGAAAGGTCATGAGAAGACCATGGAAATGCAGAATCTAACTACAGAGCTACATACATGACTTTTCTTCACAGAACTGCCTGTTAGCACATACCTAGCTACACAGCAGCTGGTGCTGAAACCACCACCCCTTGGATCAGAGCAAAGAGGAAGAGCTACAAAGGCAGCAAGGAAAGACCACCGCTCCCCACCCTGCTACCCAGGTGGCTGGGTCTCTGGCTGGCCTCGCCTTTCTAGATGCTGGAGACCCCAAGGGCAAGAGTCGGGCTGACTCATGTCTGCTCCAAACAGAGCTCAGGCCATCATCCTATAGCCTGCACACAGCACAGGCTTTAGGACGTGGCAGGAGACACACACACTCACACTCAGGCCAACATCCTGCACCCTGCAGATAACACAGGCCCTAGCATATGCCTGGACGCACACACACTCAGGAAAGACTGGTCCAGCTCCTCTAAGTACTCCTCCTCAGCTCACACAGAGGAGAGACCTGGGATGTGAACTCTCCTTACCGTCTCCTGGGTGGTAGCATGACCCCAGTAGGATCACAACTACAAAGGCCAGCAAAAACCTGGGGGAAAGCTTGGAGTACCTGGAATCCTTCAGGCTTTTCACAGTGGGACCTCACGGCCTTTGCACCAGAGCTAAACATCTTTTCTTTGCTGAGCTGCTGATGACTGGAGCTTTAGAGCCTCCTAAAGCAGCATTCACCCCTCAGCAGAGCCAGTTCAGGGACCTCACTGCCACGTCGGAGCTGGCGGTATTGATCAGCCTGCCAGGAAGCTGGCCCCAAGCATAGCATGTGAACGTATAAACCAGGAGCCACTTTGTCACTGACATTGAGTAACTGCATGGCGATTGGCACCGGGTGACTCTCCCCTCGACATCTGTGGCCCCAGGCCTCTCTCTGGACAGTGTCCAAAGGCACCATGTCCAGTGCTGCCATGTGGCCTCAACATGAGCCTCACCTTCAGTTCCTTGAAGTGATGTGGGCTGCCGCAGCCCCACGCCTGAGACGCAGACGCCTCATCTGTCCCCGTCACCCGGGGATGCTGGTCGTTCTCTCATCTCTTCCATTCCACTGCAGCCCCTTGCCCTGAAACTTTAGGGAAAGCCCAAAGCCGGATGAGCTAGCGAGCTCCGAGGCTGGGCCCTTTGACACGCTGCGATGCCTTCTAGCATCTGAAACAGCTCTGTCCCCGTGGTGCCGGCTCAGCAGGAAACAAATGGACCAGAAGCACCAGGTTCTCTTCCTGTGTGTGAGCAGCAGGTCCCAGGGTAGCATCCCCGGCTCCCCAGGGGACCCTGAAGCCCATGCTACCTTCCCCCTTGCTCACACAACCAAACTAGCATCTGTCGGCTCACCCAGCCCTGGGAACTGTTCTCTCCTTACGGAGACTGTTTTAGTGAGGGATGTGGCTCAGCTAGGATAGTGTTCGCCTAGCATGTTGAAGCCCTGGGTCCAATTCCCAGAGCTGAATGAACGGGGCATAGTGATGCAGGCCTGGATCCCATCAGAAGTTCAGGGTGATCCTTGGCTACACAGTGAGTCTGAAACCAGCCTGGACTACATAAAACCCTGTCTCAAAAACAAACAAGCAAGACCATGGTTATACAGACAGGTAGACGCAGCCTCTCACTGACGACTACAGTGTCATAAAGCACGTGGCTGGGTGTCTATTGTCTTAGTCACCGTGATCAAAAGCAAGTTGGGGAGGAAAGGATTTATTTGACTTACACTTCTACATCATAGTCCATCATTAAGGTAAGTCAGGACAGAAACTCAAACAGCAGGAACCTGGAGGCAGGAGCTGATGCAGAGGCCATGAGGAGTGTGGCACTGGCTTGCTCTTCATAGCTTGCTCAACCTGCTTTCTTATAGCACCCAGGACCACCAGCCCAGGGATGGCACCGCCCACAGTGGCCTGGGCCCTCCCCCATCAATCACTAATTAAGAAAATGCCCTACAGGCTTGCCCACAGCCTGATCTTCTGGGGACATTTTCTCAATGGAGACTCCCTCCTCTGCTGACTCTAGCTTGTGTCAAGCTGACATAAAACTATCCAATGCAGTTTTGTACATATGTTCATGCAGTATTTTAGATCTATACCAATTGTTGTACAGCCACATATGTGTGACTATACTGCCATGCATGTACCTGTGTGTAAAAATACCTAGAAATGTAGGAATGCATGTGTGCATATGTTTTACTAGTAGATATGACATGTGTGTGAACCTACTTGAGGGCATGTATTTGGTGCTATATAAGTGTTTGCTAGTACGCATTCAAGCAGAGCGTGTTTAGATGGACCCCACACCCTCTAGTCCCCAGTCCCTATGTCCCCCAACTCTGCCTCATACTGTCTTGTGTGCGTTTGTGTCTGGCGCAAGGTCTGGTCCAACAGCGCCACCTGTTGGCCATCTCATTTCTGGAGGCGGCAGATGGGCCACCACGCATCAGAGGGGAGCTGGCATGCATCAGGCGAAAAGCCCAGGGGGCAGGGCCACTACCAACACAGCCCCTAGGATCACAGTGTCCCCAGATGGTCCCAGAGTCCATTTTCAAACCTAGAGATGAACTCAGAAGAAATGGCAGAACTGTCAGGAAGCCAGGGCCATCCAAGCACGTGGTGGAAGCGTCACCCGAAAGGAACAAAGTCTTGGTGAGCCAAGGAAAGGTGAAGGACTTGCCCGGTGTGTCTCTGGGGAGAACCCAGCCCCAGTCCACACCTCACCCTATACCAAACCCTGTAGCTAGGCGGGGTCAGGGACAGTGTGGTGACAGTGATAGCAGAGGACCGGAGATTCCAGAGGGTGCAGAGAGGGAATGTCAGGGCTGGGGTGCGGGTGGGGAGTGTTGAAAGCAAGGTGGAACTCTGAGCTCTCCTGGAGGTCCCAGTCAAACTCACCTTCCTCCTGCTCTACCTCACTCCAGTGTATTTCTAAGATTCGCTTTACTGTTTTTAATTGTGTGCATGCGTGTGTGAGAGAGCATACATGCATGTGCAGATATGCATGCAGGTGTTTGTGGGGGCCAGAGTGGGACATTGGACCCCCCGAAGCTGGAGTTACAGGCAGATGTGAACCCTGGTACATGGGTGCAGGGAACGGAACTCTGGTCCCAGCAAAAACAGTGAGTGCTCTAACTGCCGACTCACCCATCTCTCCAGCCCCCACCTCACTCACTTCAAGCTTAGACCAGACAAGACACTTGAATAAGTGTCCTAAGTGCAGTGTGACACTTCTTTCTCAAGTGCCTTTGTACTCTCGGTTCATGCATCTGGGGTGCCCCTCCCCCTTTGAATGGAAAACTCCTGTTCATCCTATAAAACCTCGTCTCCTGTGTCTCATTTCTGCAGCCTTCCCTGTCCCCCATACCTCCTCCTTTGTCTCACTAGTTATTAGTAAGAACTATATTGACCTTCCATTTAGGGGATCTATCGTGTCCCCACATTTCACACAGCCAGCAACAGTTGTGCTGGTCTAGTTAGGGTCAGATTTCTGTTGTTGTTGTTGTTGTTTCTTTTATTATTATATTTTTATTCACTTTACATTCTTGCTGTCGCCCCATCCCTCCTCTCCTCCCTCTCCCTAAGTCAGATGTCCAGTCCTGTTTTCCCACTGTGTATTAAAAAGACGAGCCTCCAGTCTTCTTTAAGTAATCCAGTCATGATGGTTCCCCTGTATAATCCCAGCACTAGGGAAGCTGAGGCAGGAGAATCTCAAATTTAAGGAAGACCCTGTCTCACAGATTGAGTGGAAATGCCGAAGTAGCTTGTTCCAGGCCTAGTAACTAAGGAGGGATGGATTCAGCACGCAAACCCCACACGCCTGACCCACAGCCCCTCCATGCTGTCGACTCTGCTCGGCTCTGTCCCCCTCCAAAGGGTTGGGGGGGGCCTTGTCAACTTCATCTCGGGTTCTTCTTGACCCCCTGCTCCTCTACACTAGGCTTCCTTTAGTCTGGGAGCCACTGAGGTTGACTCAATTGCTCCCTTCGAAAGGTGTGGGATCTCAGATTGACCAAGAAATTCCAGAGCCATCCGAGGGCGCAACACTAAGAATGGCAAGCAGAGGGCGCTGCCGCACTACTTCAGTTGCCTCGCAAGATGCAGGACTTGGTTTTCCGCAGGGTGTGTCCGGGCTTCGATTTTCAATCCTCCAAGATCAGAGTTAAGGGATGGAATAATCCTCCGTGACAGACCCAAACTATACAGAGCATAAAACTGATATCAAGGAGTTAGGGCGCATCCCTCCCCCTTACTTTCTTGGGAATTCACTTGCTAGGATCCTCAGAGACTATCAAGAAAGGAAAGATGGTCTCAAACTGTAAACTTTAGCCACCCAGAGTCACCTGTGCATGAGGCTGTGCTTTAGCCTGGTGACAGGGACTTCAGGGTCACTTAGACCTAGCTGCAGCTGTTAAATGTTATCACGCAGGTATATTTTCTTTTTTTCTTTCTTTTTTCAAGCCAAAATTAACACGAAGCCTCACAAGCCAGCGAGCAACACCCCTTCATGCCCTCTCCGTCGGCTCATGTCTCCAGGTTTCTGTCCCGTTTGATTGTCTGTCCCGGACTTCCTTCTATGATGACCAATGATACTGAAGTATAAGTCAATAAACTTTTTCCTCCCCAAGTTTCTTTGGTCGTGCGTTTCAATCATAGATACCAGCCTACATGCTCTTACCGTCTCTGAGGCCAGATGTGCATCTGGGCCAGCCTGGCATACAGGTGGTGTGGAGTGCCTGGATACAGGTGAAGTCTAGTTAACCTCCCCACCCTCCACAAGGGCATGTAAACAGTCAGTGAGCCCAGCTGGGACCATCCATTTGCAAGCAGGCACAGTCAAGCTCAAGATGGCTGTTCCTTGGCATGGAGATCATGCAGACATGAGACTTGGGGACAGAAATGTAGGAGACCCACATAGAGAATGCAGGTATGTTTTAGCATGGAGGGCAATGTGGGCAAAGTGTGTGACCTTGAGCAGGTCTCCTGGCCTCCTGTGCCTCTTTTTTTTTCCCTACCAGTAAGTGGGTGGAAAATAACACCTATGAACTAAGCCCTCTGCAGACCACTTAACACAGTCCCGGCCCACAGTGCCACCTGTTGGTAAGTGCCCTTCCTACTTTCTTCCTCCCCTGGGAGAAAGGCCAAGTGTGCCTGGAGGGCTGGTATGACTCAGGGCAGAGCTGGGTGGAGTAAGAGGTTAGGTTGGGCAGGAGGCAGGCTGAACTCAAACACTGGAACTTTGGGTGCTATGCGTGGCTTTCCATGACCCCTGGCCACAAGCTCCGTTGCCCTGGCAGCCTGATTCATCAGCTCTAAGACGTGAAAAGACTTCTTCTCTGTCCCTTCAGGCTGGTGGGGCAAAGCTACGTGCAGGCACACTTCTGTCTGGGCTTCGTGGCCAGGTTCTGCCCCCATTCCTTTCTCTCCACTACCGCTCCTTCTGCTCCTGGGCCTGAAAAAAACAACAAACAAACAAACAAAACATCTTATCTCTAGCCTGATAAGACTCCATCATTCTGTACTGCCCTTTCTCTAGCCTGATAAGGCTCCCAAGGTCTGCTCCTCAGCCTTAGTCTCATTTCCCTCATGTGCCCTGTCTGTTCAGATGTAAAAATCAAGGTGTCTGCCCATCATGTGAGCCAGCTTCTCATGGTTCCCAGCCATGTACAGCTATTATGGTACACTCTAAGGTGGGGTCCCCACAGTCATTATTACTGAGTCTCGGGCCGTTGCCTGAGGAGGGAGCCATCATGGAGGGTGGTCTTGAAGCAGGGGCAGTCTTCCTCAAACCCACAGATGTCCAGGCTGGGATCAAGGAGGTAGAGAGCAGGCAGGGCCAGCCATGCCTTCGCTCTCTCTGATCTACGTTTGCAGCTGGACTTTCGACTCATGTACAGACATGCCCAGCAAGTTTGGGCTTTAGTTGATCCCGGATGTAGTCAAGTTGATGGCCAAGAGCATTCATCCTGGGGTAAAAGGAGTCTGGGCAGAACTTCCTTCCCTGAAGCCAGTTGAACTGTCAGACACTAACTAGGATGGATTTTGTTAGGTGCCTGGAAGGGTGCTGGCATGGAAGAGGGGCACAGTAAGGGTTAACTGTAGTGCAAGCTTGGGTGGTCACGAGTTTAGGCTCCACTGTGGAAATGGACATTGGAGTCCACTGTGATATGAAACCACAGCCTTCGGGGATGCAGCCTCTGAAGAGGTAGAGCAAAGTCTTCCCCAAGGACTAGGCTCAGTGAGGGACAGTGCTTGGGGCTGGGCTCCTCCATTCTAACTGGAACTCTGAGCAGTTCTACACTCAGTCCCATCGCTGAGCCATTCTGGTGTCCCCTGGGGCAGGTCTCTTTGAAGCCAATGTCACAGCTCAGAGTGGCTGAGCAGCACAGCCAGAGCTGGGGGGGGGGGAGGTACACGCTGGTCACTTTCTGGTCACTGTGACCAAATACGTTCAAAAAGCATCCTAGAGGAGAAAGGGTTTGTACGGTCAACAGTTCAAGAGGATGCGCTCGATCATGGCGGCATGGCAGAGAGTGATGGGTACATCCTGTGTTGGCTTTCTCCCGTTTCTGCAGTCCGGAGCCCAGCCTGTGGAATGCTGCTGCCCGTATTTAAGGTGACTGGGTCTTCCCATTTCAGTGAACCCCCATAGAAAATCCCTTGAAGCTATACCCTGAGTCATAGCTCTTGGGTGATCCTAGAGCTGTGGGTCCCTCCACCCCTTTATATCCACGTTATGATTCATAACTGTAGCAAAATTACAGCTATGAAAGAGCAACGATGTAATTTTATGGTTGGGGGTTCGCTACAACGTAAGGAACTGTGTTAAAGGCTCGCAGCCTTGGGAAGGTTGAGAAGCACCCCTAGATCCTGTCAGCTTAACAAAGCTGATATTAACCACCACAGACGCTCGCCCCCAAATCTCCTCCGATGGAACTCGAGCCACATCTGCCCGCTCTCCCTCACCGTGCTGAATCTTAGACTTCGTGTAGAAGAAAAGTCACAGCCAATGGGCCTCCCCAGAGAGTACAGACTGATGGGGGGAGGGTAGAGATTTCTGATCCCCAGCAGGCCAGGAGCCTTGGAGTGAGGAAGGCCACACCATTAGGGTCTAGAGAGAAAAAAAAAATCAGCAGCAGGCACTGTTACTCAGTGTGGACATGGATGGCCCCTTTAGGTCCTAGGGCTGAGCAGAGGTGGTCATCAGAGGACCAGAGGAGGAAGGAAACTCCACCAGGCCCATGGCTGCCTGGAAAAGAAATGGAGGCCAGAGAGCCACACTCTCTGGAGATGTGATGACATCACACGAATATTCAAAACCGACCATTCCCTATGCTTGTCTCCAGCCGCGAAAGGTGTTAGTATTCAAGGTGTGGTTAATCCGTTATTCATGTGCTAGCTGTCGGTCAGAGCATGGTGGCTAAGGCCAGCACTGTGCAAGGCTTCCATTCTGAGAGTCAGCTGGTACCTGGGAGCCAGAGAGCAGGCCCAGACAGGCAGACTCGCCAGGCAGTTCTTAGGTAGCCTCAAAGTTCCCGATGGAACCCTGCTCAGGTCACAGGGGGACCTGGATGACAGGCAACCAGTCTGACCTGTAAGGGCAGCCTGGGGAAGAGCAGGAGGCCGCAGAGGCAGGACAGGGACTGGAGGAGAGAGACAGCTGCCGGGGCCTTGCTGGCCTTGGTAGGGAGCTGTGAGGTGAGTCAGGGCGCGTGTCAGTTAGAGGTGAGAGGAAAGAAGGAATGCGGATTGACAACAGCGCTTTACCCCACAGCCCTCCAGACATGACTGGCAAGTGCTCGTCAGAGCGCCCTTCGTCACAGGAACTGAGCATCAGTCCGTAGACACCGTAGACACGCAGTCAAGAAATTCCACCATGCCCAGGGCTGCGTGGGAAGGAAATGGAGGACAGAGAGCCACATTCAGAGATGCAATTACACTGCACAAATATTCAGGACTGACTGGAATGCAGTCTGCAGAATATGTGATACACACACACACACACACACACACACGTATAAAAATATGCATACAGTCACAGGACTCTAAGATATAACTAAATAGCCCCATGAAAATGCTTAGTACACTCCCATATATAAGAAGACAGCAGAGAGTGGTGGCACATGCCTTTAATCCCTGCACTCAGGAGGCAGAGGCAGGCAGATCTCTGAGTTCAAGGCCAGCCTGATCTACAGAGGGAGCTCCAGGACAGCTAAGGCTACACAGAGAAACCCTGTCTCAAAATCTGAAAAACACGAAAACCAAAACAGGACAGACGTGGGAGGCAACAGCCTCAGGCAGTCCCCAATGGTCCCAACCTCAAGCTACAGGTAACTTCTAAGATTCGGTGATAAAAACAGGCCTGAGCTGGTCTCTACCAATCTTGTCCCTGCTCGCTCTGAGGGAGGCCACCTACCAGTGTGAGCTGCCCTACAGAGAGGCCCAGGTAGCAACAGCCCACAGGAACCTAGAGCCTGACAGCAGCCCCCTGAGAACACGCAGAGGGAACCCAGAGTCTGGGCCTGCTGACCTACTGCATTCCTGAGCCACAGGAATGCTGGGAGAGCAAACATCGCTGGAGTTTGAGGGTTAACACTGGGAGAAATCCCACTGTGTGAAGGCACGCCTGGGAACCTGGGCAATGTGACTTCTAGGGCTGGTGACCGTCGTTATGACAGAGAGGAGCTTTAAGGCACTGGTGGCAAACACCACTGTTCAACAGTCACAGATGGTTACACCGGGAAAGCAAGCGGGAGGGATGACTTGGCGATTCAGAGCACTGGCTGCTCCTGCAGACAGCCTGGTTCAGTTCCTCCACACCCCATGCTAGCCTCCAACATAGACAGACCAGCAGCTAATAGAGGGTTCAGAATTAGTCCAAAGAGTTTCTCAGAACACACAGAGATAGGTGCTCTGTGCTCTGAGTTCACGCCACACACACAGGAGCCCACCTCACTGTTTCCTCTGCTCACTTGACTATCCCAGCGCTGTCAGCAAAGCCTGGCTAAGAGCTGGGATCAGCAGAGGAAACACAGCGTTTGCCTGCCTGCCTGTGGGATAGGAGAAAAGCCCAACTTTTGGTCTCTGAAAGGATGACATTGGTAGGAATACTCAGGGGTTTCCTGTCCTGGCAGGAACTATGGGGACGTCACCAAAGAGCCTTCTGATTCATACGGGTTCTCTTTTCTTGTGGCAAAAAAACAGACCTAATACATCAATATGAGCTGACCAGTCCCTTCACCAAGAGAAGGACACTTAGAGGCCTCACAGAGAGGGACCAACTGCTCCCACTCATCCACTCCATCCCAGACACCCCTGCCCTGTCTTAGTCCTCGGGGGCAGGCCTTCAATGAGTCCCAAGTAGACAGTGCCCCAGTAGTGACATTAAATATGACCAGCCTATTGGGGGAGTTGCCATCTCTGTGTAGAAGAGGACCCAGGAGCTTTAGACGGCCTGGGAGTGACAGTGTGACTCCTCCTGCCACCAAGACTGGGCTGTCCCCTGTCTGGGGAAGACAGCCTGGCGAGTCATCCAGGAGCAGCATCTCCATGCCTCCTCCTGGCTCCCGCAGCTTCACAGCTTCATCATCGCCAAGAGGGTGTTTTAATGAATGGACTTCGCACAGCCATTAGCAATTGATCAATTAGTTTAAAATTGACCTGATCCTTAGCCATCGAGTGAGCTCCGGCTGACTGGGCTGAGGCCTCTTCTTGGGAAAGAGCCTTGGCTGTCCTCCCACTGTCTGTCTATCTGCTGGCAAGGACTTGTCAGAAGCCAGAGGGAAATATAGCATCTGAAGCCAGGGAGAAGAAAAACGCCTTCCTGGTCACCAATCTCTGTTCCTTCCGCATATCTGTTTTCACGGCAACAGATCAAAAGTCTTAAAAGCAACAACTAGAATTAAAGTGAAGCAATCTCACTCACCTGTCTCCCACGCTGCTATCAAAGCCTCGTTGCCAAGCCCTGAGTCCTTTCTTCTCCGGGGCTTATGTTGGACGTAGCTTTCTATTTTGAGCTGCTCTCTTGTGGATGAGAAAGAACGTTTCTCCCGTAGTAACAAGACCCAGAAGTGGATAATCCAAGAGAGCAACGTGTCCTTGTTGAGATCTGGAGAGAGCCAGGCCCCCTTCAGCAGCACAAAGTGACACAGACCTAGGAAAGTCCCAGCTCCCCCTTTCCCCACAAAGCGAGCACAGTGACATTTCCTGCGTGGGAAGACAGACGAAGCAAGGTCAGTCTAGACTAGAGCTTCGAATCTGCTTCCTTGGCCTTGCTCCAGGAGACACAGACCCACCAGGCCTCAAACCAACAGCCTACGTACAAGCTGATGCTCTTCCTTGCTCACAGACAGCTCAGTCCTGGGCAGGACAACCTCGATCATGGGAATTCAGAAGGGAAAACCATTAGCCGTGAGGTGGGTCCCTCCTTCCCAAGGGAGCTGGTGACAATATCCGGACAGAACAACCTCTAAATATCTAAATATGTCATTCTTAGGCATCAAGGAGAGGCCTGGCCCTGTTAGTGCAAAAGAGGATGTTTGGGGACAGGAGAGGGGACAGAACAGGAACACCAGCAACTGACACCTCTTCTAGAAGCCAGGGCCTTCAGAGAAAGATGAGGCTGGAAGAAGGAGGAAACATGCCTATGGGTCATGAAATACAGGCATCCTTGGGGCCTTTAACACTGTAGGAGCTCTCAGAAACCATGTGACATGAACCCCAGTGGGGATGGAAGTTATTAAGTAGAAATCTACACGTCCTCCTTGGCAAAAGAAGTTTCTGCCTTCTTCCTGCCCCACCCCCAGCAGCCCAAGAAAGGAACAAGATCTTCAGGCTCCAGCTTAGCAAGGCTTAAGCAACTGCTACAAATACGAAGAGGTTTATTTTAAAAGCAAGATCTCCCTTGCAGTTACAAAAATAAATCACATTCTGGCTGGGGATGTAGCAAAGTTGGTCGAGGGCTTGCCTAACTTTCATGAAGCCCTGGGTCGGGTCCTCAAGCGTTACATAAAGCTGGGCATAGTGGCACACATCCATAATCTCAGGACTCAGAAGGTGAAGGCAGGAGGGTCGTGTATTCAAACTCACCTTCCTCTATATAGCAAGTGTAAAGCCAGTTTGGGCTATATAAGACCCTGCCCTGAAGGAAGGTAGGTAGGTAGGTAGATAGATAGATAGATAGATAGATAGATAGATAGATAGATAGATAGACAAATAGGTAATATTTGTAAAAAAATCAATTAAAATTAGTATAAAAATAAGAATTCACCTTAGATCAAATACATCTAGAGTAACTAGGGGGCTGACAAGATGACTCAGAGGGAGACTCCTCTGCCAAGCAAGCCTGATGACCTGAGCTTGGTCCTGAAAACCCACATGGGGAAGGAGAGCACAGACGCCTGAAAGTTGTCCTCTTACCTCCACTTGGACACACACACTAATAAGACAGAAGAAATTTAAAGTGGCTAGCAGCTGTTTGATTTTTGCCCTTTCACACACTTGCTATGCATGTCAGCATGTGCTGTTACTAGTACTTCCTCCTTTTTTTGTTTTGTGTTTGTTTGTTTGTTTGTTTGTTTGTTTTTCAAGACAGGGTTTCTCTGTATAGCCCTGGTCTGAAATTCACTCTCTAAACCAGGCTGGCCCCAGACTCACAGAGATCTGCCCGCCTTTGCCTCCCGAATGCTGGGCTACCATGAGAGGTTTTAGTGGCCTTCTTAACGACGGTGCCATTGAAGTAAGCGTCGACTCACACACAGCTGTGAGAGGTGCATTCGCCTGGGTCCCTCTAGCAGTAAGTTTTACCAGGTGACAAGGCTGACACAGAGCGGGCCACCAAGTGTACGGTTCGTGTGCGGTTCACCCGCCTGGCAGCAGCCGCCCACTTCACTTGCATTCATTTGTGTGGGTGTGGGTTGCACTCTCTACAGTTTTATCATCTTTCTACTCACATATCTGTAAATGGAGTTAAGACTCCGTTTGCAGATGGTTTACAGATGGTTCCAGCACCCACAAGAGCCTTCCCATCATCCTTTAATATTCATACACCTCTTTCTCTCTTTTCCACAATTTTTTTTCACTATGTAGAATTCCCTAGAGAGTCACCCAAGAGGTGTGTTCTAGGGTCTGTTCCTCTTCATCACTAAGCTGCATCCCACAGCACTCATGCATGGCAGCTGGTTTAAAAGATCACCACCGAAGGACATCTGGACGGCTGCTTCTGGCAACCACAATCATTATGAACATTTTTGAAAAGGCGTACCTGTGAACACAAGTTTTCGTGTCTCTGGAAAAATGTCCAGGAGTGCAACAGTTGGACCTTAGAGCAATTTTTAATTTTTTTAAATTTTATTCATTTACTTACTTCATGTGTGTGGGTGCACAACAACTTTCTGGAGTTGGTTCTTTACTGTGTAGGCCCTGAGTTTTGAACTCAGGTCGTTGGGCCTGGCAGGAAGCACCGTTACCCACTTAGTCAGCTCATCAGCCTGTGTGTTATGCTTTGTTTCTTACAAAACAGCTGAACTGTTTTCTAGGATGGTGGATTAGCCAGGGTTCTCCAGAAGAACAGAAGTGAAAGAGTGAATCTACAGAGAGACAAAGAAGGAGGATTTATTACGTGGTTCACAGACTGCTCCAGCTGGCCTGACAATGGCTATCAGCTGGTCCAAGAATCCAGCAGTTTTTCAGTTCATGAAGCTGGGCATCTCGACTGGCCTTTACTATTTTCTGGAATCCCAAAGAAGCAGGCTCCAATGCCAGTGAAGGAGTGGACTTGGCAGAGAGAGCAAGGGCAAAGAGGCAAAGGGCAAAGGGTTCCTTCTTCCTCTTTCTTTATACCTGCTGCCATACAGGTGTAGCCCAGATTAAAAGGCGGCTCTTCCCTCCTCAAAAGACCTGGATTAAAAGTGAGTCTTTCCACTTCAAAAGACGGTAAATTCCTCACAGGTGTACCCAGCAGCTTGGGTTTTAATTAATTCCAGATGTAGTCAAGTTGAGAGCCAAAAGTGGCCATCACAGGCGGCTATACCATTTTACATCCCCACCCACAATTTCTGAGAAATCCAGTCTCTGTGATTTATGCTTGGCCACTCTTTAAAATTATTGTTATTTTAACCTGTAAATCGAGTCCGGGACAGTCAAGGCTACACAGAGAAACCCTGTCTTGAAAAAAAAAACATGACTACCAAAATTCAGTTCCCAATACCCACATCAGGCCGCTCACAAACACCTTCACTCCAGCTCCAGGAAAACCAGTGCCCTCTTTGGCTTCCGTGGGCTGGGTTCACACTCACCTACATAATTAAAATAAGTAATATAGGGGAAAATTTTTTTTTGGTTTTTCAAAACAGAGTTTCCCTGCATAACAGCCTTGGCTGTCCTGGACTCACTTTGTAGATCAGGCTGGCCTCGAACTCACAGAGATATGCCTTCTTCTGCCTCCCGCATGCTAGGATTAAAGGCATGCCTGGCTTTGGGGAATGTTTAACTAAAATATATTGCTGATGTAAAATGTACAAGGAAACAGTTTTTATGCAGTCTTGATACTGTGTACACTGCATGTCTGGTGCCTGTGGAGGTGAGAAGAAGGTGTCAAGTTCTCAGAACTGGCGCTAACTAGCTGTGAGCCACCACGAAGGAGCTGGGAATCAAACACGGGTCCACTGCAAGAGTAACAAGTGCTTTTTCTGAGCCATCTCTCTTGCCCCAGAAAGCTTGTTGGGTTTTGGTATGTTTTGATTTGAATTGATTTGGTTTTTTGTTTTTCTTTTTTTTTTGTTGTTGGTCAGTTGGTTTTGTATTTTTTTTTAAGATTTTTATTTATTTGTTTTATGTATATGAATGCTCTGTTTTCAGAAAGACCAGTAGAGGGCACCAGATCTCATTATAGATGGTTGTGAGCCACCATGTGGTTGCTGGGACTTGAACTCAGGACCTCTGAAAGAGCAGCCAGTGCTCTTAACCACTGAGCCATCTTTCCAGCCCCGGATTTTGTATTTTCAAGACGGGTTTATCTTTGTAGCCCTGGCTAATCTGGAACTCACTCTGTAGACCAGGCTGGCCTCGAACCCAGAGGTCTGTCCAAGTCTGCCTCCTGAGCGCTGGGATCAAGGGTGTGCGTGACGACGACCACCACCACCACCACCACCACCACCACTGCTGGCTGAGGAAGCACTTGGGTACTCAGAACATAAATTTCTTTAGTTTTCAAGCTAGACTAAGTTTCTGTCTTTAGCGCCCAGGCCTCTGAGGTACAGGAAATCCTGCCAGTTTGAGACATTTCTTGGTTGGCTTGTGATAAAATTAAACAATCTCTGCTTATCTGTTTCCCCACTTTCTCTTTCGAGTTGTCTCTGATCTGCTGGAGACGGTTTCAGTTTTGAGACATAAGGGAGGCATGTCGTTGCCTTGAGCTGGCATCCCCTGGACATCCACATGGCCACGTGTGGCTCTGCAGAGGATGACCCCTCCAGCGTTAACACAGTTCTTCCTTGTTCCCAGACGCCGAAGAAGGCAACGATCTAACTCACTCGCTGACCTACTTTGCTTTCCACTGCTGCAGAATGTGAAGGGGAAAAAGGCAGGAGCCTAGAGGCAGGAACTGAGGCAGAGACCATGGGAGGAGAGCTGCGTACTGTCTTGCTCCTCATGACTTGCTCAGCCTAATTTTTTTTTTAAAGATTTATTTATTTTTATTTTTCTGTGTATTGATGTTTTTGCCTGCAAGTCAGTGTAGAATGTGCACGCTATACCCAAGGAAGCCACAAGAGGACACCAGACGCCCTGGAAGCGGAGCTACAGATGCTTGCAAGCGATGGTCCATCCTGAGTTTTGAAATCAGGTCCTCTAGAAGGGCAGCCAGTGCTCCTAACCACCAAGCCATCTCAACATCTCCTCAGGTGGCTTTTCAAATATAACTCAGGGCCACTAACAACAGCGGGCTGCGCCCTCCCACACCGATCACTTCATCAACAAAATGTCCCACAGACTTGCCTACAGCCCGTGCGAGAGAGGTCTTTTCTCAATTGAAGGTCTCCCTTCTCAGGATCCTCTAACTTGTGTCAAGTTGACAAAACCACTAACCAGCGCAATCCCTATCAAAGAGCTGAGAAAATTCATCTTGTCTTACAGGGGAGCGTGCTGGAACCCTCACAGGGTATTGCAAGTCACTGGGCGTCACAGACGGAAAAGCAATGGATGTGGGAATCCCAGCATGTGTGTCTGTGGTACGACTGGCCCGTTCTGTCTGTCCACTCATCTGCCCAGTCTAACTGGCCACCACTTCTACCGAACCAGATTACAAATTTCTTCCAGGCTGCAAGGACTCTCCATGATCATGGATTTGAGTATCCAGACTGAACCTGCCTCAGTCATACAAGGAAAATCCTGCGCCCAGGGACACAGTCGACATTGGAAGCCCAGTCAGACCCAGCTGCCTAAAGGGAGATCAAATAACTTTCCCTGAGCTCTTGTTTGGACCTGGACTGAGTCAGAGGAAAGCAAGGACCGGCCCCCTCCCTGGCTGTCTCCTTTCCCCCAGCTCAGGACCACTGCTGCCCAGCCGCTTACTGCTCTAACTTCTCCACCTAAGCAAACATGGCGACCATATCACTGTGGGCAATGTGATACTGTTCCCAGCCATAATGCAAGCTGAGATAAATTCAGTAGAATGTTAAGAATATCAATGTGGGGCTGGCAAGATGGCTTTGTGGGTAAAGGAGCTTGTTGCCAAACTTAATGACCTAAGTTTGATCCTTAGGACAAACGTGGTAAGAAGAGAAACTGACTCTGGCAAATTACCCTCTGAGCATGCACTCCCCGAATATACAAATACATAAACGAGATGTAAAAAAAAAAATAATGACAGCCATGTGCAGGCCCCAGCTCCCGAGATTCTGGTTCAATCTGGTTATGCTGGGAATGTTTAAATCTTTCTGGTAATTCTAATATTCAATATTCAAATATTCAAGAATGGAAATCAATTTCACAATCTGAAGTATGGGTGTGGGACACCAATTGGGCTGTCTTGTCAGTCTTCAGCAGTTTGAGAGGCAACAGTGTGCCTGAGGCTGCGTCTCCTGGAATGCAGCTCCTCGGCCCTGGCCCCAGGCCAGTGGCATCACAGTTCTGGGGTTTGGCACCTGAATTCCTGCACCACACCGCTCCTGAGGCGATGTCTTCGGGACCTGAAGCTTGAGAGCCCTTGTCTCAACCCTCCGTGCAAGCCTGAATCAGCCTGTGAGGAGGCAGAGCTGGAAGAAACTGTAGAAACGTTCATTTCTCAATGAGAAAATGGAAGCTGAGGAGGCAAGTGATTTACTCAAGAGCAGTCAACTCACGTGGGCGGGAGTGGAGCACAGAGGGTTGTGGAAGACGTGGAGCCTTGTTCTGAGAGGAAGGATCCTGTGGCCATCGCTCTAGATTGCACCCCACTAGAAAAGCACAGAGAGGGTGAATGCAGGACGCAAACTCCTGTGAGGCCATCAGATTGCACAGCAGAAATAAGCTGTGACCATCCTGGCAGGACCAAAGCTGGTCTAAAGACAGGCCACTGTGCCCCTCCCTTCAGCTATCAGAGTACTGTGACAATGGACCCCAAGGAATTGGAATTTCCGCCAGGAATCTCACGCTGGAAAAAGGAAAGGGCTGGGACCCTAGCCAAAGAAGGAGTCTGTCTCCAGTGCTGACAACTTGCAGGCCAGACATGGGGTGGGGGTTGAGCTGAGACAGGAGGGGTCAACCATGGGCTGAACCTGGACCGAGGCTGCTTGGTATCTACAAGCCTGAGTATGTCTGTAGTCCGGAAGCAAAGGAGAGGAATCCTGGTGCTCAGCCTGCTTTCTCCTCTACTCAGACTGGGACCCCAACCCATGGAAGGGTGCCTCCCACACTTAAGGGGAGTCTTTTCCTTTTGTATTGGAGAAATCTAGAAATTCCCTCACAGAGCCAGGCGTGGCGGTGCACACCTGTAATCCCAGCACTCGGGGAGGCAGAGGCAGGTGGATCTCTGTGAGTTCGAGGCCAGCCTGGTCTACAAAGCAAGTCCAGGACAGCCAAGGCTACACAGAGAAACCCTGTCTCAAAATAAACCAGCCAAACAAACAAACGAAACAAAACAAAAGAAATTCCCTCAAAGATGTGTCCATAGGTTTATCATCTGAGTGATTGTAGATACCTTCAAGCTGACTGTTAACCACAGAGCTGTCATTAAGTAGGTGCTGATCCACACTGGTGCTGAGCACTGGACTGTGAGTCAAGGGTTCTCATAATGTCTTTGCTGCTTGCAGGAAGTGGCTAGACACTGGTGTCCTCATTGCTGGGCCCCAGGCTCCAGCACCGTATAAAAGTGGGTGTAGTGGCACCTGCCGGTGATCCTAGTGCTTGGGAACATTGGGTCAGAAGTTCAGTGTTATCTCTCTTTTGTGTTTGTTGGTTTGGTTTGTTTTGTTTCATGAGACAGGGTTTCTCTGTGAAGCCCTGGCTGTCCTGAAACTCACTCTGTAGACAAGGCTGGGCTCAAACTCAGAGATCTGTCTGCATCTGTCTCTGCCTCCCTGGTGCCCGGATCAAAGGTGTGGGTCACCTTTAATCAGCCTAGATCAACATTACCTTTATCTTCAGGCCAGCCCAGCATATATGAGACTCTGTCTCAAAAAAAACATAAACATACAAACAAAAAATCCAGTGCATCCAGTAACAATGGTTTAAGATGACTGTACCACCATCAATCCATCAATGTTTTCTTCACCTCCTGGGACTACTGTAAAAAAAAAAAAAAAATAACACTTAACAGGGTGACTCACTGGAAATTGATCATCTTGACAGTCTAGATGCTAACAGCTGAGATGCTGAGATGGAAGTGTTGATGGGGCTGGTCCCCTGTGAGGCTCAGAGACAGAACCCTGCCCCAGCCTTTTTTTTTTTTTCTTGTAGGTTGCCATCTTCCTTTGTCTTCGTCCTTCTACATGTACTTGCCTGTGTGTCCAAAATTCCTTTCCTAGATGAAGCAAAGATCCTTACAGCTGGAGTGGTGATGAGGTGGATAAGAGCACCTGCTGTGTGAGGGTCTGCATTCTTTTTTTTTTTTTTTTTTTTAGATTTATTTATTTTATGTATATGAGTGTTCTATCTGCATTTACATCTGCCAGAACAGGGAATCAGTTCACATTATAGATGGTTGTGAGCCACCATGTGGTCGCTGGGAATTGAACTCATGACCTTTGGAAGAGCAGACAGTGCTCTTAACCGCTGAGCCATCTCTCCAGCCCGAGGGTCTGCATTCTTATCCCAGCACCTGGCATAAGAAGTTCTGTAAACCTGGCACTGTGGTGGGTGGAGGAAGGAGGACCACTGGAGATGCTGGCCGCCAGCCCAGCTCCAAGTTCAGTGAGAGAGACCTCCCCCCCACACATTCACACTTACATAAAAAAGTAATTTAAAAAAAAATTTTTTTTTTTGCTTATAATGGCTTTTAAACCAAACTGAAATTGAGAAAGAGGAAAGGCAAATTTCTCTTCTCAGAAGGACACAGGTGCTGCTGGAGCAGATGCATTGTGCTCACCTCAGCCAAGACCTTATTTCTAAATAAAGCCACACAGTGAAGTACCAGGGCTGAGGCCTTCCACAGAGCTTTTTTTAGGGAATACGGATGTTAAATGACTTCCAGGTACAAGAAGTCATGTGCAGGGAGCCCAGGGTTATGGTGACAAGCCTAGATTCTAAGCTTCAGTTCTGCACCGTCTTAATAAGCCACTGACAGGAAGAACTGGGATCTGCATTCACTGGTTGGTGTTCACTGTCCTCTGAGTTGAAAGTGTTCTACAGTTCAGGAGGAGCAGGTGGCCGTCGTAAGATGACATGGGTTTGCCATCCCTGGCTTGTATGATTTCTCAGTTCCTCTTCATTGGACCAAAGGTGAACAAGTGCTTCATAACTAATTAATTACCTATCTGTCCCTATGTATGTATGTATATATGTATGTATCTACCTACCTATCTATCTATCTATCTATCTATCTATCTATCTATCTATCTATCTATCTATCTCTCTCTATTTACATGAGACAGTAGAACCCAGACCAGCTTTGAAATGCCAGTGTAGTCAAAGATGACCTTGACCTTCTGATCCTCCTGACCTTCTGAGTTTTAGGGTTAGAGCCACGTGCCACAATGCCTGATTGATGTAGTGCTGAGGGTGGAGGCCAGGGCTTCAAGGATGCTTAGCACACGCTCCACTGAGCTACATCCTGACTTCCTCTATACCATGATTCTTTTTCTTTCTGAGACAGATTCTTTCTGTGTAACTTTGACAAGGCTGGAATTTACTACTTAGTATGTAGGTCAGACCATGGAGAAACTCATGGAGATCTGCCTGCCTCTGCCTCTCAAGAGCTAGGATTAAAGGTGTGTGTCACAGTGCCTGGCCCAATAATTGAATTTTAAATATTTGATTGTTTGTATTATTATCAATGAAAAGCATCAAATGAGCATCCTCTCCCTACCTCTAAGCTTTTAAGGCCACTTAAAATTTTATATTATTATTTGTGTTTGTGTTTGCATGCATGTGTGTGTATGTGTGTGTGTACTATGGTACACTGGAGGTAAGAGGAAAACTTTCAGTTTCCTCCTATCATGTGGTCCTGAAGATGGGTGTCAGGTTTGTGCAGCAAGTACCTTTATCTCTGGGCCAACTCACAGGTTCTACAGAACCATTTTTTTTTTCCCTTAAAGACAAAACACAGAAACATTAAGAGAGAAGAGAGGACCCAGTTCCCCCCAACCCCACATTCTGGTGGGGCAGTCTTATAAAAGCAGCAGTTGTCATTATTATCTAAGCTCAATCACTGAATGGTCCCACCCCAGGGATTCTCTACCTCAGCACAGTGGACGTTTTAAACACAACATACAAACTGCTCTGAATAGAGCCTTTAAGTGACTCTTAAGCTTCCTCTGAAACTCCACAAGCCAGGATACATCATCTGAATCACTCTCAACATTCTCTGCCAACCTCCCAAAGAACAGTTCACTAAGGTCCACAAACTACCCAGTGGATTTTCCTGCCCAAAGTTCCAAACTCCTCCTACAATCCTTCCCAAAACTCGGGGCCAGCTCTGTAACAATACCCTACTCCCGGTACCAATTTCTGTCTTAGTTACTTTTCACTTGGTGTGATAAAACACTGAACAGAAAACAATGTGGAGGTGAAAGTGTTTATTTCAGTTTACAATTCATGGATCATCTGCAAGGGAAGTCAGGCTACCACGTCAAGGCAGAATCCTGGGGCTTGGTTTACTGTAGGAATGCCACTTCCTGGATTACTCCCACTGCATTGCTCAGCTTGCTTTTTCTTATATACCCCAGGACCACATCAATTGTCAATCAAGACCTATAGGCAGTCTAATAGAGGCATTTTTTTCAATTGAGGTTTCTGCTTCCCAGATGACTCTAGCTTATGTCAAGTAGACGATAGATAGATAGATAGATAGATAGATAGATAGATAGATAGATAGATAGACAGACAGACAGATAGATAGACAGACAGATAGATAGAATAAAACCATAGCAGTCAGGGATACTGTAACACATCTTACAATAATAATAAATGTATAAATGGCTAGAAAAGCCATTGAGTAGTTTGTAGAGCTTACTGAGCTGTGCTGTCGGAGCCTGGAGGAGAATGTTGAAGGCAATGCAGATGATGGAGGCCTGGCTTGCCGAGATTCAGAGCGAAGTTTGAGAATCCCTTAAAGATTCTGTCAGGGCAGTTTGTATGATATGTTTGAATTAAGAATTTGTGGTGTCTGGTCAAGTGGAGCTGAAGAATCAGCTGTGATTAATAAGAACCCAGTACCACTGAACTGAAACCTTTGCTTTATCAGGGAAAATAGATGCTTGTCAGCTGGAACCAAGAAATTAAGTGATTAAGAAGAGACCAGCATAGCCGGGCAATGTGGCATACAGACCTGTAATCCCAGCACTGCTGTCGGGGGAGTGCAGAGGCAGGTGAATCTCTGTGAGTTTGAGGTCAGTGTAGTCTACAAAGCGAGTCCAGGACAGCCAGGCTCCACAGAGAAACCCTGTCTCAGAAGAAGAGGAAGAAGAAGAAGAAGGAGAAGAGAAAGGAGAAGAAGAAGAAGAAGAAGAAGAAGAAGAAGAAGAAGAAGAAGAAGAAGAAGAAGAAGAAGAAGAAGAAGAAGAGACCAACATCATTTAGGTGAAGCCTGGGTTTCCTTAGGATAAGCACACCACCATGGTCCAGAGGAAGCCAAGGCCATAGCTGGTAACCAAACTTGAGAACGTGTCAGAGTTTCTCATATCTACTAGTTCTAAAGGCACAAAGGGGTCACAGAGAATAGCTGAGGTTCGACACTGTGAGAGGCTATTGGTGAAGACACAGCCTGTGGAGCCCCCAGGATAGGGGAGATGACAGGATGGTAGGAGCCCTCCAATGATAGTGGTGGCTCTAAAGCCACAGTGGAGCTGGCCTGAGCCTTTGAGCTATATGTGTTATAAATGGCAGAACCTGAAAAGTCGAGCTGCATAGGCTTTCTGGAACCCAGAAGGTCATGAGTCCCAGGCATTGGGGATTCAGTTATTTGCATACTTGGAGCTTTTGTTGTTGTTGTTGTTGTTGTTGTTTTTCAGATTGTGACTATGTCCTCATTTTTCCCTCTTGAAATGAGAAACTATTAATATTTTTTTATTTCACAGGAGTCCACAGTCAAGAGACTTTGAAATTTTTAAAAGATTGTTTATTTATTCATTGTATGTGAGTACAGCTTCATGCCAGAAGGGGGCCTTAGATCTCATTACAGATGGTTGTGAGCCACCATGTGGTTGCTGGGAATTGAACTCAGGACCTCTGGAAGAACAGCCAGTGCTCTTAACTGCTAAGCCATCTCTCTAGCTGTTTTAAGATGTTAGATTTTTAAAGAGGCTTTGCACTTTTTTTTTTTTTTAGATGTATTTATTTGTCAAGTGTTCTGCCTGCATGTGTGCCTGCACACCAGAAGAAGGCACCAGATCTCATAGATGGCTGTGAGCCACCATGTGGCTGCTGGGAATTGAACTCAGGACCTCTGGAAGATCAGGTAGTGCTCTTAACCTCTGAGCCATCTCTCCAGTCCATTTTGGACTTCTAAGTGATGAAAAATGTAAAGCTGTTTATGTTTTATATTGTGATATTGATATTAATGTGAATATTGAGGATAAACAAGAAAGAAGAGTTATGATCTAATAGCAGTGTACTGCTGTGTGAGGTTGACAAGAGCCAATTGTTAGGGCTGATTTTTTTAACTTAACATAGGCTAGTATCTGCGAAGAGGAACCTCAACTGAGAAGATGCCTCCTTCAGGTCGCCTGTGGCATTTTCTTTATTGATGATTGATTTGGAAGGCTCTGCAATGCCAGCCCTGGATAGGTGGCACAAGAGTCTATAAGAATTCGAACTGAGCAAGCCAGGAAGCAGCGTTCCTCCATGCTCCCCAGTTCAGTTCCTCCCCCAGGCTCCTGCCTTGTGCTTCTGTCCTGATGCCCTTCAAGATGAACTCTAAACTTTAAACTGAAATGAACTCTTTCCTCCTTAAGTTGATTTTTTTGTTGTTTTGGTTTGGTTTTGGTTTTGTGTTTTTGAGACAGGGTTTCTCATGTAGCCTTGGCTGTCCTGGACTTGCTTTGTAGACCAGGCTGGTCTCAAACTCACAGAGATCTATCTGCCTCTGCCCCCCTGAGTGCTGGGATTAAAGGCCTGCACCTCCATGTCTGGCCTGTCAGTGTTTTATCACAGCGGTAGGAAAATAACTGAGGCACATCTTCTTCCCATAAGAAGTCATGACATTTCCCCCCTTGACACTCCAGATTGTTCACAGTGGGGGCCACTTCCTTTCCATCCTTACAAGGAACTGTCCTATGCTGACAACAGTCAGACCCAACTGTGCAGACACTTTCCCTTGACAAGTCTTCCTTTTAAACAGAAATGCTCTGAAGAGTGATGTCATGATAATGACCCAAACTGTTATAGACATTTTTCAAAAATGGAAACTAATTAAAAAACTGCCATGGATAAATGGGACCTAGATCCATCTTGGAGCTCTTAATTCAGTGTAGGGGAGGGTAGACCTCAGAGCAGCCGCCGTGCAGATGCCCCTAAGAGACGTATGACTCATCAGTAGCCAAATGCATCCTCTGCACTGGTTCTCTACACAGACAAGGCAGCTAGTTTGCATTTGGATATTGGCTGAGCCATGCGTCCTTCCCCAGTCTGTTTCCTCACTGCAAAACAGGGACACAAATATGAGACAGAAACTGCTAATTGCCTTTTTTTCCTTCTCTTTCCCTCTTTCTCTCTCTCTCTCTTTTTTCTCTCTTTCAAGAAAAAGCTCCCTTTGTTTTATGTGTTTGCTGTTTTGCCTGTGTGGATGTATGTGCACCATGTCTGCGCCTGATGCCTGTGGAGGCCAGAAGAGCACATCTGATCCTCTGCAGCTGGAGTGACAGACAGCTATGAGCTGCATGTGGGTGCTGGGAACTGAACCCAGCTCCTCTTCAAGAGGAAAAAAAAATCTAACTGCTGAGCCGTCATCTCTCCATCCCTCTCTGCCCGTTCTTAAACATTTACTTTCACTTCAGGTGCGCACTCTCTCATCTGAGTCATCTGAAGGTCGACAGCATAGCCAAGTCCCTGGTGGGATGAAAAGGAAGTGGCCATCAACTGTGGACAATCTGGAGTGTCAAACGGGGAAACGGTGCTGTGACCGCTCAAGGAAGAAGACGGTGTCTTGGTTACTTTTCTGCCGCTGCGATGATACACTGACCAGATAGATGACCAAGTGCAATGCACATTTGAACTTAAATGTTTACGACCAGGCAGAGAGGGCAGGAGAGGTGGCTGGGATGATCAAAGCTCATGGGCAGCTTGCTCACGCTCTTTCTTGTAGGACGGTGGTTCCCAACCTGTGGTTCGTGACCCCCAAGTCAAATGTCCTGCTCATCAGATATTTACGTTATGACTCATAACAGTAGCAAAATCACAGGTATGAAGCAGCAACCAGATAATTTTATGGTTGGGGGTCACCACAACATGAAGATCTGTGTTAAAGGGTCGCAGGATTAGGAAGGGCGAAGGCCGCTGCTCTGAGGGGAAGCTGCTGGCCCTGAATAACTCTATTTATACCTCCTGGTTCACTGTTCAGAGATGCATAACGACACCATTCACTTAGAGCTCTAAGCACAAGGATAGAAAGAGTGTCACAGTGAGCAGTGGCCCTAGGTGAGCATCATGCTGGGCTCTTAGGAGCTGAGTGACAGCAGCCTGGAGGACAGGACATTTGCTAGAGGAAGGAGGGCCCGGCTGCCAGGGCACCCAAGGGGAAACAGCAAATTGTTGCCATAACATGCGCTTTGCTCGTGTGCTCTCACTAACTGCACAGGACCTTTGATCCATGCGACAGGAAAGGAAATTGAAACTCAAACAGGTTCTCGTCTCTTTGCGGTGTCAGGAGAACTCAGGGCTTCATGTGTGCCGAATAAGTAAGTGCTCTACCTCTCTGTTTATTTGAAGAGTTGACGCAAGAACTCACTACATTGCCTGGGCAGGCCTTGAACTTGCAATCCTCCTGCTTCAGCCTCCTGAGTAGCTGCGATGGCAAGCATACTCTGGACTGGGGAAAGTCCAGAATCGTAGTATTTTTCCCCGGAGCACTGAGAGGGATGTGGTAGACAGGGATTCTAGGGCTCTTTTGTGACTTTAGAATTTATTCTCTTCTCAGGGCACTCCCACCTGGCAGAGATGAAGATAGATGGGCCTCAGAGTTTGTGCAGTGTCTTCTCAATGTCAGTAGAACTCTCCAGGCCTCATCTTATTTTTTTCTTATTTGTTGTTTTGTTTTGTTTTGAGACAGTCTCACTTTGTAGTCCAGGCTAAGGTGGCTTGGACTTCCTCATGTAGCCGAGGTTGACCTTGAACTTTTGACAATGCTCCTGCCTTGGCTTCCCAAGTATTGAGACTGCAGGTTCAAGCCACTGTACCTGGCCCTGTGCTTTCCATTGCTTGCTGCTAAAGTGACTAGGTGTCTTAGTTTCTTTTCTGTTACTTTGCCAAGTACCATAAATTTATAAAAGAAAGTTTAATTGGCTTTCTGTCTCCAGAGGGTTAGGGTCTATGATGGTGGAGTGAAGTCATGGCAACAGGCAGCTGAGAGATCACATCTTGATTTGCAATAGGAGGCAGAGAGGAAACACTGGGAACAGCAGGAGTCTTTTGAAACTCAAAGCCCACCCCCATAACACACCTCCTCCAACAAAGGCCACACCTCCTAATCCTTCCCAAACGACTTCGCCAATTGGAGCCCCAGTATTCAAATATATGAGCCGATGGGGGCCATTCTCATTCAAACCACTAGGGTTGATGGCAGAGATATTCCAAAAGCAGGTGATTCCAGCAGCCCCTTTTCTCACAAAGACTTGCCTCCTGAGACATCTGTGTCTAGGCTTCCTGACGGCTGAAGAGCACCGCACGGGTTTGCCTAACAGCAAACTCCCAACAAGCTGCATTTCTCAAGAGGGATCCAGAAAAAAAATTAACAGAAACTGAGTCAAGCTGGATTTAATTGCTCTTTAAGAACATATTCATCCAGAACAAATTAGATAACCGGTGGTGAACGAACTTGGTACTCCCAGACAAACCCGGCCATTGGGCCAGTGATTCCTGAGAACAGAAAACTCCTCACAATGGCCTGTGTAGCTCCCGGGATCCAGACACCAATGAGAGAGTCCCTTCCCCCAGGGATTTCACAGTCTGGTGGAGGCAGACAATGGGCCAAGGAAAACACACAGATGAGGAAGCAAGCAATGAAAGGTGCTAGTGGGCTGAGGGAGCACCAGAGGACTTGGGCCATAATGTCAATGAGAGAACAAGGGCCATCGAGGCTGGAAGAGCCAGCAAGAGTCAGCAGGGAAGAACCTTGTGCCAATTAGAGGGCACAGATGTTGTCCCCTGGATGAGATAGGGAAGGCTGAAGGAGTCAATGGGCATCTTCAGAACTGCAGGACACTCTCTTAGAGGCCCCTGGGATCCTGGCTCAGCCTCTAGCCAGCTCACTTTTGCTGGTTACTATTCTGCTCCCTCCTTCTCTCATCCCATTAAGAACTTTAGAATATGTCACATCAGCTATATGAGGCAGAGATGGGGACTTTCTGTATTTCTGTTGTCTTGGATAAACAAAGCACCTGGAATACAATAGTCTCACCCCATTCTATAGTGTTGTGAACAGATGCGTGAGTAAATGAATGAATGAGCAAGTGAGCCAGAGCATGGAAGGTATGGTAAACTATGCACAGACCACTTATGCTTTTGTCCTGAGGGTTTTGGGGAGATGAAATCACACGTTCTCCTAGTTAGGGTCACGACTGCTGTCATGAAACACCATGACCAAAAGCAACTTGGGGAGGAAAGGGTTTGTTTGGCTTATATTTCCACATCACAGTCCATCACTGAAGGAAGTCAGGACAGGAACTCCAGGCTGGAGCCTGGAGGCAGGAGCTGATGCAGAGGCCATGAATGGGTGCTGCTTATTGGCTTGCTCGCCATGGCTTGCTCAACCTGCTTTTGCTTTTTTTTGGATCTTAGGGAGTCATTCTCTCAATGGAGGTTTCCTCCTCTCAGATGATGGTAGCTTGTGTCAAATTGACATAAAACCAGCCAGCACACTGTGAATTTAGGGAGAGAGAATGTTTTGGAACTGCTGAGAGCAGGAGGAAGAGGTTCAGTGGTGATGGTGGCAACCAGGACAGGGTTTGCTCTCTCAAGAAGTGTGTGTAACCTCTGCTCTGGGCTCATTCTGTGTCAGATAAGGACACATGCTTTCTGTGTGTGAGTTCCTTTCCATCCTCAAAACCACCAGAGGCAGATGAGACTAAGAGAGGAAAAGTGGATCAGCTGGGTATGATCACTAGGTAATGGAGGAAAGCCTGCACCCAAGTTGTGTTCTTGACCTCTGGGCTCTCCCAGTTGATGCATCATTTCAGGGGGAGGGCTGGGGGGACAGGGTGTACAGGGAACCCACAACTGGAGGCCTGCTGGAGATACAGAGGGTGAAAGTGTCAGACCTCAGGGGACTAGAGTTCACTTTCTCTCCTCTCATCCCATCTACCTTAGGTGTCTGTTAATCCTTTGGGGACTGAATGGGAGAGTTGCCCCCGAAAGAGTGGAGACTGACCTAACTACTGAAGCTTAATGCTCCCGCAGAAAGCTAGCCTGGGGGAAGCACATTGTGCTTCTTACCTGACAGGACAAGTATGGCTGCTTCCCTGCCAGACAAGAACTGTGAGTAAAGGATGCTCAGAGTTCTGACTCCATCTTTGTCACTCGGCTGTCAGGACAGCCTCTTCTCTCGGGTGCTTCTGGCAGCTCCGAGGCATGTTTTCGGATCTCAGAAGATTCTGTGCACCCACACTGTTGAATCTGGGTCCCCATGGAAGTCACAGACTGAGGCATCATTGTTCCTGTTAAATGACTCATGGATGCCCTTTACAAGAGGGCGAAACAGACATGTTTTGATGGGGAAAAATACATGAAGAATGTGCCTTTTTTTTTTTTTTTTTTCCTGAACTAGCCATCAGCCTATCTAATTTAGGCCAATCAGGGCAAGTGCTCCCAACTGACCTTCACCATGAAGAACTTGTGTCCTGGGCCCAGGCTGGGGTGGAGGGGTAAGGAGCCTGACTCTGGCAGGAAAGGGAAACCAGCTTTCCCAAGGCTGTTTAGAAAAGATGCCTGTGTCTATAGTCTATTGTGTTTTTAGGCAAATTGCTTTCTGTAACAGTGTAATGGATAGTCATGAGTTCTTTTATGCAGTATGAACTGTATCTACAACACAGTTCTGTGTGTAGTAATTCAAGTTTCCTAGCCTCCTGTAGGAAGAACTGGGCTCAGAAAGAATAAGAATTTTCCCCCAAGGTCATATAGAGAATGTCTCTGTGGAGAAACCCAGGCAACTAGATACAATAGCGGTCTACACTAGTGGTTCTCAACCTGTGGGTCACGACCCCTTTGGCAAACCTCCAGATATCTCCAAAATACTTACTTTGCAACTTAGAACAATAGCAAAATTACAGTTCTGAAGCAGCAATGAACGTAACTGTGGGTTGCTACAACATGAGGAACTGTATCAAGGGTTGCAGCTTTCGGAAGGTCGAGAACCACTGCTCCAGACCATAGCCAATCCATGAACATTTTCTTGAAGGTTATTTTATGAGGGTGGCTTTTTGCTTGTATGGATGGCTGTACTCCACATGAGGCCAGAAGAGGGCAGAAGTTCCCCCTGGGCCTGGAGGTACAGACAGTTGTGCCATGCAGGTGCTGGGACTCAAACCTGGGTCCTCTGGAAGAGCAGCCGGTACTCCAGCCCTCCAGCTCTCTGGAAGAGCGCTTCTTTTGGTTTGTTTGTTTTTTGATTTTTGTTTGTTTGTTTGTTTTTTCAAGACGGGGTTTCTCTGTGTAGTCTTGGTTGTCCTGAGCTCTTACTTTTTAGACAGGCTGGCCTCGAACCCACAGAGATCTGCCTGCCTCTGTGACCCTGAGTGTTGGGATTCCAGGTGTGTACAGGTTTGGAAGAACATTTCTATGGAGCCAGGAAACCTGGGTTAGAATCTATGTTCCAACTTCTATAACCTGTGTGATGGCAGAGAATCACTTAGCCTTCCTTTTAAAAAAATATTTATTTTTAATGTATCTGTATGAGTGTTTTACCTGCATGTATGTATGTGTATCACATTCATGCCTGCAGAGGTCATATAAGGGCATTGGCTCCCCTGGAGCTGGAGTTACAGGTGGTTAATGAGCTGCCATGAGGGTGCTGGGAAATGAACCTAGGTCCTCTGGAAGGACAGCCAGTGTTCCTAACTGCTGAGCCATCTTTCCCCTGGCTTTGAGGCCATTACCACATAGGCATAGGCAGAGTAGCTCAGTCTACTGCTGCCTCCATGGGTAGCTCCCTGGTCAGTGTTAAGGACTTTCTATAGGACTTTCCTGGTTGGAGTGAGGCCGGAGGGAACAATGCAAACAGAGAAAGGAGATAACCTTTCTAAGCTTGATTTCCTGCTCTGCAGGAGGAGGTGGGTGACAGTTATTGGATGAGGCTGTTGGTAAACCTGAGCTGATCTGGACCCTGGTGAGTCCTACGTGTGTGCCGCTGGCCTTATCCCGTTCTCACAGGCTTCATTGTGTACAATGCTGGGTGGAAGAGCAAAGGAAGCAGCCAAGGTTTCTGTGGGCCTCCAGCACATCCTGACCTGCTGTTAGGAAATCTGCCTGAATGAACGCTGATGGTGAATGTGTCCCTCACACAGACGCACAGCCAACAGGAACCCCCCAGCTGCGAACCGCAATACTCCCTGCCAAGCCTAGACAAACGCCGGCAGTAGTTCCTGTGGCTGTCAACCTCGGTTTCATCACCGGGCTCAGCTTGTCCTGGGTTTTCAGGGGGTTTCCAGGAAATGCGCCTGGTTTGCATCAACCTCTTTTAATGGGGGAAATCCCATGTTGACAGAGGGGAAGCAAATCGCAACAACAAATCACAGTGGAGGCACAGGAAGCTTCCTCTGATTTCTGGCCCAAGAGTGTGCTGCAGCCCCGGAGCTCGCTGCTCCTCAACAGGAAGGAAATGCTGTCCACACGGAGGGTCCTTGTAAATGACTTGCTCTTAGAAGGCGCTCTTGACCACCTTACCTCCTGTCCTTGTTTGCGTTGTTCCCCTTTGTCCTATAGAAGGTCCTTAACACCGGCTAGGGGCCTACCCATGGAGGTGGCCGTAGGCTGACCCGCCCTCCTTCCTCGTTGTTGGCGATGGCATCAAAGCCAGAGCTAGGGACAACCAGTGCCCCCCACCCCGCATGTCCCACCACTCTGTTTCTTCAAATTCCCTGTGACTCTACACAGCTCCTAGATCTTGCCTCGGGAAGCCAGACGTGTGGAAGCCCCCCCGTAACCCCCCCGCCCTGCCAGTACCCCTCTCTCTAGATGATAGGCATGCAGGCCAATCAACGCCTCTTTCTTGTCACTGAGTCCCTTAGAAGCGGGCTGTGAGCTCTCAGAACAGAAAGAGCCCTGACTAATCCAGAGGGATTTTATACGGCGTGTGGAATGCCAAACTGGCCAGTGTGACCACTGGTTTGGTAGGAAGAAGAGAGCCTGGGAGGTGTTGGGCCATGAAGGGGCACCCTTGTATGGGTCCTGTGAGCTGGCATGCCACCTAGGTGTTGTGTCCATCTTCCAAGTGTGGTCCTTTCTGGGAGCACCTTCTAATCTCAATCTACCCCCGGGTATTGACCGCTGATCATGTGTGAGGTCCCTATCCACGTAAGGTGCTCACAGCAAACACGGGGTAAGTCAGTGCCAGAGAGGCCCAGGACAAGGGGTGAGGCTGATGGGCAGGTATCTTGGTCACATGGCCATTGAGCAGGAGGTAGGGAGCTGAGGGACAATACCTCCCCATGTGCTCCGGAGGCTGAACTGGGCACAGTGTCTGGGCAGCACTTCAGAACTGGAGAATGAGGCCAAGCCCATTCATGTGACAATGAATATGCCATTTCACCTTTCTGAACTTCAGAGGGGTCATTAGTGTCCCCCCCAATTTGTCTTCCTACAGGTCGCCCAGATAAAATCTTGTCACTCACTGCACGCCATTTACACATCTGTTATTAGTGGGGTAATAAAAGTACACTATATATATATATATATATATATATATATATATATATATATTTTTTTTTTTTTTTTTAAAGAAACCTGAAAATATAATAGAAATTTCTGGACTGGGACTTCAGGGACCATTAAGTTTTCTGGAGATGATTATAAAGGCAGACGGACTCTGGGGCCTAAATGGTGGAAATGACCTTGCAGGTCTAAGCTAGACCCGGCCCCATGACGGAACGAGTGCTCAAGTGTGCACAGCCTCCTCTGTGGTGCTGCTGTCCCAAGGCAAAGCCTGTCACTCATGAAACGTGGCATTTTAAAACTTCATCTGTCACATGAAAAGAAATCAATTATCTCATCCCAGACATTGCCTTCCCTGGGTGATGGATGGGAGCTAGTAGCATGCCCTTGGCAAAGACCTTGCCATATTTAAATACTGCCTTTCCGGCTGGACTGTACCCGGCCCCTACCCATCTGGGGACCCAAGTCTGGACCTGCTTCCCAAGCACACTTAGACCCCCAAAGTCTCTGTGGGCCCAGGAGGAACCTCAGGGGCCTTGGTGCTCCTTTACTCTCATGTGTGACTTTTGTTAAATCATCTGGGATCAGAACAGTTTATACCCTGAACTTTAACAGCAGGGGATGAGGAAAATACCTCCCTGATGTGGGCTTCAGAAGCCCAGGTTGGCTCCCCGCCCTGCAGAGCCACCTTGGAGCAAGCCGGCAAGCGGGTGGCTGAGACCTATTTGAAATCACATTCTGTTTCAGTCAGTTCAGGCAGGCAGCTGTGTCTAGCCTCAGTGGCCCTGGCTGACCATCCGGCTTCCACAGAGAAATCCTTAATACTGATGCTGGGAAGTGGGGCGGGGTTAGAGGTGGGGTGGGGATGAGGGCAGGGGTGAGAATGGGAGTGGGGGCGGGGGAGGCTTCAAGTTCATGCCTACTCCTGGCTTCTTCACTGGGAGAAGTAACAGTTTGGTTCGGTATTAGCCCTCTCCCTCAGGTAATGAGGGTGTTAAGGAAAACTCTGTGCTGTTTTCAAGAGTAGGTAGGCTTCTGGCATGTTCCTCCCATGGACAATCCAAATACAGCTGTCTCTCCTCCCATCTGATTCAGGGGGTTTGTACTTATTTCCCCCTTGCCAAGGAAGGTGCAATGTGGAGCCAGCTTAATTTGAAACCTAAAGGGATACATTCCTCTAGCTTAGGTTTTACCACCGTATGTAGAGTCAATGGTAGGGTGTCCATACAGACCCTGATCCTTAGAGTCTGACTTACATAGAATGTTCATGGAAGGACACCAGCCAGCAGGGAAGCACATGGGCTTTACAGATGGGAAAACACCCAGTTGAAGTAACGTTAGCTCACGGAGTCAGTTGACTTGTTTGTAAGATGTGCATGGAGAGCCTGCCACACAGGTAGTTAGAATGATGACACGCGACAGAATACAGGTCACGCCTCCTTTCTGTGGTGTTTTGAATGAGAAATATCTCCTATAGCGGTGGCTCTCAACCTTCCTGATGCGGCAACCTTTAATACAGTTCCTCACATTATAGTGACCCCCTATCATAAAGCTATTTCATAACTGTAATTCTGCTGCTGTTATGAATGTAATGTAACTATCTTACAGCAGGATATGTGATATGTGACACACACACCCCCGTGAAAGGGTCATGACCCCAAGTTGAGAACCACTGCACTACAGGTGCAGGGATTCGAACAGCAGATCCTCAGTTGGGTAGTGCTCTCAGAGGAGTTTCAGGTGTGACCTTGTCAGAGCAAGCTCTTCACTAGAGGGCGGGGTTTCAGAGTTTACAAGTGCTCCCCACTTCCAGCGCACTCTGCTCTCTGCTTCCTGCACGGGGCTAGAGATGGGACCTTCCAGCCTCCTGTTCCGGCCTGCAGGCCTGCCACTTGCTGTTGAGCCTCTCCACCATGAGACAGACTCTTCTCCCACTGGAACCGTAACCTGAAACAAACTCTTTCTTCCAGAAGTTGCTTGTGGTCAGGGGTTTGCCATAGTGACAGAAGAGTAGCTAACACCCTTTCCCTTTCTATTGTCGGAAGATATCTGACGCAAAAACTTCCTAAGGAATCAATGGGGATAAAACACGAAACACAGATTTTGCTTCTCGAAGGCTTGGTGTTCCAGCTTAGCAGTATTAGTCTCGGAAATCCCTCCTTCTTGCTCTATGGCCAGCTATGTAAAGATGAGCTTGGTTTCTCTCTGGACTTCATACTATTTTGAGAATTCCTTCCCCCAGAGAGACATAAAAAGCATCTACTCCCTTCTCCAAAGGTCCCAATGACAAACCAAAGTATGATTCCACTGAGGTTCACCCAGGGGAACCAATGAATTTTCTGAGATTATGTTCGGAGTAGTTTTCTTGACACAGTTGGAGTCAAATGAAAAATGCCTCCCTCAGGTTTCCTGTAGGCAGTCTGTGGGGTCATTTTCTTGATTGATAGAGGAAGAGCCCGCCCACCATGGGCTGTGTTCCCCCAAGCATGTGCTCCTGAGTGGTATAAGAAAAGAGGTTGTACAAACCTTGGGGAGCAAGCCAGTAAGCAGCATTCCTCCATAGCTTCTACATCAGTTTCTGCCTCCAGGTTCTTGCCTTTAGTTCCTGCCTTGAGTTCCCTTCATGATGGATTACAAGCTGTAAGATGAAATAAACCCTTTCCTCCCCAAGTTACTTGTGGTCATGATGCTTTATCTTAGCAATAGAAGGCAACTGAGACAGTTTACTTACAGAGTGGGGACAGGAGTTACCAGCAGCTGCATGGGTGAACCCAAAGCAGCCTCACTGGAAAGTCCTCACAGAGCACGTCTGAGATGTCGCCATAACTACAAGCTCTCTACAGCCCTTCTGCTGCAGTAGTTGCTAAGCCCCAGGCCAAAGACCATTAGGGCAGAGTTGAATTAAATGCCTGCAAAGAGAAGCTGGAGTTTCAGGTAAGGGTCCAGTGACCCTTCTCAGAGGGAATGTCAACAGTTCACAGGCGGCTTCTGATGGCCACTTGAGAGCAGGCACAGCTGATCTGATGAAGGTCATGTCAGATGATGGTGTTCTACATCCACTAGTAACAGGACTTTCTCGGCAGCATTCCAGTATCGTGATGGCTGCTGTTCAGCTTAGACCTTGGTACCCAGCCCTCTGGGTTAGGCTTAGAGATTAGGTCCATACCCGGGGAGTAGCAACAACAGGTGTGGAACTGAATGATCCAGGTCCACCTCCTGCAGGGCCCTTCCTACTTCTCATCTTTGAGTCCAGAAACTTTGGGCATCCTGAAGACAGAGGCTTGGACACAGGTTTTTTAGCACCCAAAAATGTTCTCCCCAGCAATTCTGTCTTCTTTTTTTTTTTTTTTTCTGAGTGCTTGTGTTTCAGACCCAGAAAACTTGGCATTACTCTACACAAAAACTGTTTCTTGTAAGAGGCTATTTATCATGAGGGGATAATCATCAGGCTACACACAATAATTATTTTGCTTACATGCTAAACTCTATACAATAGATGGCTATGAAGTTATAAGATTGAAAGCAAATCCCATGTGCCAAGTATTTTTGAAAGGATAATAAATTTGAATGGCAGGTAGCACACCCCATAGACACAAACACCATGGACCACACTAACACATCCCTAACAGCAGAGGGTAACAGCTTTCGTGTAAAACAGATCCCTAAGGACAAAGGGAATGTTTCCTAGGGGAGTCCTGGAATGGAATCCAGACACTTGTACTTTTTATTTGTTTGTTTGTTTACAATAACAGGATCTCAATGTAACTAGGCCGACCTCCCATTTGCTACACGCAGGAGGATAGCCTTGAACTTTTGACCTTGCCTCCACTCTCCAAGGGCTGGCATGACAGGCATGTACCACCACACCCATTTTATGCAGTGCTGGGACCTGAAGCCAGGGCTGAGCAGGCACTCTACCAGCTGAGCTATAATCCACGTTAGACATGCCTTCACTCACTGAACAGATTCTGAAAAAGTTAAGAGGGCCTGGATGCCAAGTGCTCCGCCATGAGCTTTACCGTTCTAATCACATTTCCTTTTATACACACAGCCTTCCCCAGCTTCCAGGGGTGCAGGCTGTGTGGTAAGCACAGCTATAATAACTGACATGCTATAAAACTCCAAAGAACTATGAAAAGCCCACAATCTGCCTTTCTCCCGACTGCCAAAGAATGCGCTTCACGCTTTATTGCCCAGGAAGATAAAATCAAACATGGCGTCTGATCTGGAGTTTGCTCTGCTAATTTGAAGCCCTGCTTAGAAGCCCTCCTACCTTGCATGTGCTTGGGTGGCACGGGGCCCCTTCTTTGCCTCCTAAATTGGGCAGAAGTTGTTGCTTTTCAAAGGTGAGTGCCAAGGGAGGGCTTGCATAACTAAATCCCTCCACCCTTATATTTTCAACACTTCGTGGTGTTTGCACCCTTCCAGGATGGCAGAGCTTTAGAATGACCAGGGCGGCATGAGGTCACTTGCTTTGTGATCTCATCCCCGTCTCTGCATCTCCAGGTTCTAGCATTGTCAAGAAGGTGCCTCGCATGCTGACAGTCAGAAAGGCCCTTCCCGGAGCCAGAGAGATGACTCAGTGATCAAGATCTACTGCCCCTTCAGAAGATCTGAGTTCATTTCCCAGCATTCCCCTCTGGGGACTCACAACCAAGGAGATAACACTCTTTTCTTCTGGCTTTTATGGGAAACTGCACTCATATGAACCCCACAGATGCACATACACATAATCAAAATTAAAAAAAAAAAAAAGTTAAAAAAAAGCCAGACATAATTGCACACTTTTAATCCCAGGACTTTGGGAAGCAGAGGTAGGCAGATTTCTGTGAGTTCGAGGCCAGCCTGGTCTTCACAGTGAGTTCCAGGACAGGACCTTCTGTTAAGGTAGGTCATGGGATTGCCCTGCTTGCTTCAGTCCTTGAAGGGAGAGGGTTCAGGAGGAAATCCTACTTCCACTCTGTTCTAAACTAAGCATACTTATTTAGCTTTGTAAGTTGCACTATGAAGGCTTTGTGCAGATAAAATGTGCAAAGCCATTTGCTAGGCACAAAAGTGATGCTTGGACCAGTGACATGGCTCAGTAGGTAAAAGTGCCTGCATGCAAGCCTGACACCTTGAGTTTGATCCCTGGAACCCACTGACTCCTGAAAGTGATCCCCCGAACTTCAAATGCATACTGTGGCATGTGAGTGAATAATAATAATAGTGATGATGGTGATGATAATAAATGTTAAATAAAATAAAAAATATTAGAAAAGTGGTGCATCATGAACATGTTGAGTGAATGAATGAATGAATGAATGAATGAATGAATAAATAGGGCCCAGGAGCCATGCAACCTGGGAAGCTGGCCGGGAGCAAGAGTGAGGTTCAGGCATGTCCAAACCCTGAAAACCTCATCTTGAGACTGGCAGGCGTAGGACCATTCCCTTCCTGCTCTGGGCCTGCATGTCCCGGCACATGCAGCCTTACGGCACCACCTCTGCCACCCTGGAGGTGGTCACATAGCCTGGCAGCCCGGTCACAGATTAAACTTCCTTTTCCCTCCTGAGGAAACATCCGGCAGCGCCTGGAATTCCTCTTCATGCAAATAAAGCGTTCCCAACACATTGGCCCTGGCCAGTGGTGTACCCTCCCCCACCCCCAAAGGTTTAAGTAGCCTTTGCTCCCCACCTTTCCACTCCCAATTAGTCGTCTCACTGAAATCTGCCTCCTCTGTTCTCCATCCAATCCCGCCTTGCTCCCTTCTTCCAGGATCCACCGTTCGTGGTCTGTGGTCGTGAGTGGCCACAACTGGATAAATGAATCTCAGCTTTCAAGGATTCGTACCTAAAAATCAGCTTATCATTTCAGCAAGGATGTTCAGTGCACTCCAGGTTCCAGAGTCCCAACCCGCTTCTTCTGGATTGGCTAAGGGTGGTTAGCATGGTTGGCCCCATCTAGGGAGGAAGCCTTCAAAACTACTGCGTGCTGTAACAGAACAAGGTGCCATGGAAACAGGGTTGGAGATAAGTTCAGCTCAACGAGGGAGGAAGGGAAGGGGTGCTTCTTGAGTTTTAAAGCTTGCAAGCTGAGTTTTGGAACACGGGAATGAACTCACCAGGTAGACCGAGGTGGGGGACCTCCCTAGTAATGAAAGGCTTACAGGCTTATGTAAGGGAGACCATGTGGTAATCTGGGAAGCTCTAAGTGGTTCAACACGTTTCTTTTTTTTTTCCTGAGACAGAATCTCAGTATGGAGCCCTGATTATTCAGGAACTTACTATGTAGACCAAGCTGGCCTTGAACTCACAGAGATCTGCCTGCCTATGCCCCTCGAGTGCTGGGATTAAAGGTGTGTACCACTGTGCCCAGCTCTCAAAGCATTCTTTCATTCACAGCCAGGGAGATGTTTTGAAAGCACAAATCTTAAAGTGGTTTGGTGACTTTCCATCGGCAGACAAGGTGAGTTTGATCCTGTGACCCGCACTGTGGAAGGAGAGACCAACCAACTCCCGAAAGTTATCCTCGGCTCTCATGCCAGGGCATGTACACAGTCCCTTGTCTGTGTGCACCCAACTTCCCTCCCCCTCCCCCGCACCTGAAATAAGCTGGTTGTGTAATGATAAATAGAGCAGGAACTGAATGAAGGATTGACCGAGTCAATGGACTACGTTTCGATCTCTGGATAGAAGCAAGGCTGGAGGAGAAATTAGGCAGCACAGTCAGGCAGTCTGGGCCATGAAGGATCTCTGACAGCACATTGAAGAATGAAGGGCTTATTTGTAGACGGTAGGGAGCCACTGGGAGATTTTAAACCACTTAAAACTACATTTGCATTTTTAGAAGGGTCACTGTTGGAAAGATTCTGGCTCCCAGCACACAAGGTGGTTGGGGAGTTGACCAACCCAGAGATGGGAAGATTGATTGTAAAGAACATTTGCAGATGAGGAGAGGCCTAAATGGATAAGAGACACAGTGGGAAATGAGGGTTCAGGACCATAGTGCCTGTGGATAATACTTAGAAATATCCAAGCTGAAGACAACTGGGTTTGTGGGAGGAGGAGGAAGAGGCCTCAAAGTGGTGCTGAACCTTCTGCCTCGCCAACTAGAGGGGAAGTAGCAAAGAAAATTAACAATGGGAAAGCAGATTGTTCCCTGTGGGTTGGCACTCACTGGGACCGCCATTAAAGTGAGCTGTGTTTCTGCTGCTCTGGGTAGTTAAGCTGAGAGAGGGACCTGTCTTAGGGACAGTGATGAAACCCCATGACCAGAGCAGCTTGGGGAGGAAGGGGTTTATTTGGCTTACACTTCTGCCTCACAGTTCATCATAAAAGGAAGCCAGGACAAGAACTCAAGCAGGGCAAGGAACCTGGGGCAGGAGCTGATGCAGAGGCCGTGGAGGGGTGCAGCGTCTTCCAGGGGTGCTGTTTGCTCCTAAGAGCTTCAGGCAGGATTGCTGTGTCATCTTTATTGGAGCAAGGCACAAAGGCAGCATTGATCAGCTGGCCGGCCTGCTGTCAAATCCCTTGGTCTTTGCCTTGCTGGGCTCCCACCTCCAGCTAATTACTCAGAGGGACCCAGAGTGCCTGCCCAACCAGCCATTTCTAGAGGTCTGGCCCAGCCAGGGACCTTCTCTGCCACACTCAGGGTTCTGCCCAGAGGAGGGTTCAGGGCATGACCCTGGGGAGGCTGGGAGCCCCTAGGAAACTTTGACCTAACTGCAGTGTTCACTTCTTGGCATTGGTAAGTGGGACTCACCAAAATGCAATGCAGAATCAGCCAGTGAGGTCAGCATTGGCTGTGAACCCCAAGCTGAGTGGAAGAGGCCAGGAGAGAGAGGGGAGAGGGGACACTGGAACAAGCAGAACCAGAGTGTAACTCTGTTTTTAAAGCCCTGACAGAAAAGGGAGCATTTTGGGGCAAAGCGCTTGGCTCCCCACTGCTGTTGGGGGGCTGATGCCTGACCCTCAGGCTGCCAGAGGCAGGTTTCCAAGCAAGCCAAAAAGCCTCAGAAAACAATCTATAAGCTCTTTGCAGAGAAAGCCCTGCACAGGGCACCAGACACTAGGAATTCCACAGGACTGAGAAAACAGTCTGTGTAGGGACTAGGTCTGCTCTGTGATTTGGCCATTGCTTCCACTTGTAGGCAGCTCAGAATCCGACAAGGGAATCCCCCCCCACACACACATACCAGGAAGGTGGGGGAGTTATCTAAGCATGTACATCAACCACTTTCACACTGGGGACACACTTGGTCTAAAAAAAAAACCCAAAACCAAACCATTTCTCCTTACATTTGTGTGCGCACACACTGAAGGGGAAGTCAGAGTTGGTTCTCTCTTCGATCCTTTGCTGGTTCTGAGAACGGAACTCAGGTCACCAGGCTTGGTGGCAAGGGCCTTTCCCCACCATACCATCTTGTTGGCTCATGTTTGTTCTTGAATCATTATTTTGTAGATGGACCCTCAGGGGTTTGCTTGTGTGGGGGCTCTAGGTTGGGGCTCGGTGCTCACGTGCAAACTTACCTCCAGCAGTTACCCCAGACCCACATACACCCCTAGAGAAACTCCCAAAGCTTTGACTCTGAGCATCTCCACCCAAATGCCGAGTACAGCTGCAGAAATTTGTCTGATGGGAAATACCTAAAGCACAATTAGGTGTACCAGATGCCTGAGCCCCTCCTCTGAAGACTAAGCTTACAGGTCTAAGTTAGGCCTCCCAGAATCTAGATTGTTTGAAAATGGCTCCTGAGGTGTGGGGAGATGGGCAAGTGTACCTAGTGTGCACGTGTGACTTGAGTTCAAAACCCAGTACACAGGTAGAAAAAACAGGCATGGCCATGCACAGTCCTGTAATGCTAGTGCTGCGGAGACAGGATGGTTGGGGCTTGCTGGCTGCCAGCCAAGCCTCTCATTCAATGAGAGACGTCTCTTAAGGGAACAGAGCGTAGATGGCAGAGTGGGACACCCAACATCCTCCTCTGGCCTTTGCGTGTGTGTATGGGTGTGGGCGCCTACAGACATATGTGCGCATACACCACACACACACATTTAAACAAAGAAGAAATAGCCTGAAAAGAAGGTTCAGCAGTCAAGAGCATCCATATTAGGTGATCTTAGGGCATCCAGCGCCTTCTTCCGGACTCTGCAGTACTTGCATGCCCGTGTATACACACCCACACACAGATTCACACATATGCACGTAATTAAAAGTAAAACAAATCTAGAAAGTAAGCAAGCAAAAGGGTCCCTAGAAACTTGTGATTTAGGGGAGAGCCACAGTGCTTCTGAGCTGAGGGGCGTGAGTGGGCACTTGTGTTGGAGAATATTTTTGTACACAGTGTTTTCTTTTTTTTTTTTTTTTTTTCCTTTTCGTTTTTTTGAGACAGGGTTTCTCTGTGTAGCCTTGGTTGTCCTGGACACCTTTTGTAGACGAGGCTGGCCTCGAACTCACAGCAATCCTCCTGCCTCTGCCTCCAAAATGCCAAGATTAAAGGCACCGCCACGCCTAGCTGTGCACAGTGTTTTCAAGTGCTGATTTCTGTACCCAGAGATCTGGTTGCTGACCCGACTTCTGCATTGTTGTTCTTATGAAGCATCTTCTGTCTTGGTTGGTTGTTCTCCATCGCCTTCTGGTTGGTCAAATAGAGCTGAACAGCCAATAGCTGGGCGGAAGAGTTAAGGCGGGCCTTCCGAGTCCAGTGAGAAGGTCTCAGGTGGGACCAGGGCAGAGGGAGTTGCCATTGGAACATGGAGGAAGAAGAAGCAGCTGGGCGAGACTAAGATGGGACACGTGGCTGGGAAGTAGGCCAGGCCAGAATTGTCAGGTTAGAATAGCTGAGTATCTGCCCATTTAAAGCTTTTAATAAGTATAAAGTTCTCTGTGTCATTATTTAGAGCAAGGGCAGGCACAGAAAAACTGTACTTTTGCACACCTGGACCTGGACCATGGTCGTTGCAACTGTAGCCCTGTAAAGTAAGAAAAGATGCTGAGGACTGTGTCTGTGGGGACCCGGAAGTAGAGAAGCCTAGGCTGGCCGTGAGGAAGGACACAGCATTCTAATCAGGTGGGGAGCTGGGCTTTAGCTGTCTATTCTGAGTTCATAGCCCATCACTGGTTACTACCTTTGAAAGAACATGACGCTGCTCCTGCTGCAATGATGAATCCCGAAGCAAGCTTGTTAGTATTTTTTTTTAAGAGGTACCATATATACAACAGATACAATATAAAAAGAGTTTATTGGGGAAAGGGAAACAGAAGAGTGTGAGGGCCTGAGTGAGCCAGGAGGGCGGAGAGACAAAAAGAGAGACAGACAGAGACAGAGATGGGGAGGGGAGCACACTGACAGAGAAAGGCTAGAAAGATAGAAACAGGGAAAGCAAGAGAGAGGTAAGAGGCAGGATTCCTTTTATCCTGGCCCCTGTGGGCGGCGACCAATGATGACATCACAGGCGCCTAAGCATTTAAGGACAGGTTTAGCATGCTTTCAGGGGCAGATCATGTCAGTCCACAGAGCATGTTACAGTGTGACCCAGCATCTATCTCCCGGTCATCCTGTGCCCTGCTTGGTGGTCTGACATTTGCCTCTGTGAAGGCCTTTCAGGTCATGAAGGCTGAGCACCTCTGTAGATACTGTCTCATCTTGTCACCAGGCCTCCAGGTCACACACAGCACCTAGAATGGCTGTATCACCTGCAAGTGTAGGCTGAAGGTCTTTGTAGGATTCCTCCGCATGTTTTGACCCCAGGCCTTGTGGATTTTGATGGAGATGTTGGACTGACCTGACCAACAGCGCTCCTGACCACAGAAATATTTGATTCATAGATTGAAATCCTAACCTCTCACAGCCTCGCTATGTGATCATATTTGGAACAGAGTCACTGCAGATGAGTAAAGATGAGGTCATTCAGCATGAGGTGGGTCTTTCATTACCTGCTGTGACTGCTGTAGTGGTTTGAAAGAGAAATGGGGGATGGGACATTGAGACAGGCTCTCTCTGTGTAGCCTCGGCTGTTCTGGAACTCACTCTGTAAACCAAGCTGACCTTGAACTTTCAAAGATCCATCTGCCTCTGCCTCCTGAGTGCTGGAATTAAAGACATGCTTCATCTTGTTGGGCCTTCCCATAGTCATGTGAACACTTGGTTCCCAGTTGGTGGTGATGTCTGGGAAGAGTTCAGAGGTGTGGCCTTTCTAGAGGAAGTATGCTCCCTAAGGAAGGTTTAAGAGCATCCAACCTTCCCTACTCTCGGTTTGCTCTCCCTGCTTTGTGAATGCCTTTGAAGATGTGAGCTTTGGGACTGGAAGGATGGCTCAGTGGTTAAGAGCAATCAGTGTTCTTGCAGAAGACCCAGGTTCAATTCCCAGCGCCTGTGTGGCAGCTCACAACTGTCTGTAACTATAGTTCTGGGGTGTCTGTGACCCTCACACAGACATTCATGCAGATAAAACACCAATGCACTGAAATGGAAAGAAGTGAAAAGTTTTTTAAAAGAAAAATAGTGTTGGGGAAAAAAATTAAAAAAAGATGTTAGCTCTCAGCTTCTGGTCATGTTTTGTTTTTGTTTTTGTTTTTTTCTCAGCAACAGGAAGTACCTAATATGACTGCTGTCCTTATGAAAAGGAGAAATGTGAAATGTTTTGCCCAGTTCTAATTAAGTTGTCCTTTCATTCTGAGGTCTAATGATTCTTTATATACCCTGGACTTGTCACTTATCAGACATTTTCTTATATGCATCCATTTACTTATCCATGTAATCTATCTTCTATTATCTGTTAACTACAGTCCTCACCTATAACTGTCAATCTCTGTTACATAGCTTCTTACATTATCTATACCTATCACCTTCTTCCTCTATCTTTTTTGTTTGTTTATTCTTCCAGACAAGGTCCCTCTGTATAACCCTGGCTTAGAACTCACTATGTAGACCAGGCTGGTCTTGAACTCACAGAGATCCCGCTGACTGCCTCCTGAAAGCGGGGATTAAAGACTTATGCCACCATAACTGGCTAATTCATCTACGGATTGTGTTTATTTATCTACCTAGCTCTGTCATATATCTTCTGTTATCTGTTTATCTACTTGTCATTTTATTATTTTCTATTATCTATCAATATTATTTTATCTATCATCCACCTATCTTCTATTATCTTTTTACCTATTACTAATATAATTACTTTCTATTATCTATATCTATTACCTTATACATTATCTATCTATTTATCTACTATTTATCTAGTCATCTGTCGTCTATTATCTACTATTGTTATCTATGTATTATCCGTGTCTATCAGCTATATATCTACCTACCTACCTGTTTTGTGGTATTGGGCATAAAACCAGGGTTTCCTGGGTAATTTTATTTATTTAGGGTTTTTTGTTTGTTTGTTTTTGAGACAGGGTTTCTCTGTATAGCCTTGGCTGTCCTAGATTCACTTTGTAGACCAGGCTAGCCTTGAACTCACAGAAATCGGCCTGACTCTGCCTCCCCAGGGCAAAATTAAGGGCATGGGCCACCACTGTCTGGATTTGGTAGTTGGCGGTTTATCGAAGCAACAGGAACCCTGACGAAGGGGCAGGGCTTGTTGCAGGCTAAACGCACAGTCTACTATTCCCACTGAACTACACTCTGCATTCTTCCCTAATGACATCCTGGGCCAGGCAGCTCCCCACGGTGCCTGTCTCCGTTGCTTGCTCAGCAGCAGGCAGTGGAGGCAGCACTCCTCATTTATCTGGAGCCTGCTGTGACTCCCACCTTTACTTCCTCAGTGTGTGCTTTGAAGCACACACATTTTTAATTTGATAACGAAACCCGTTATTTTGTGCAAATAGCATAAGCTAATACATTTTTAAAAATTGGAAGTGATCCAGTATTCTATTACCAATTAGTATTTCATCCATCTGTTTTGCCTCCACCCTCGCCCCGTGCAACCATCTCTCTGCAAGCAGCCAAAGGAGTATTTTTATTTGTGTGTGTGTGTGCGCGTGTGTATGTGTGTGTGAGCAATGTAGTGTAGTTTATGCATGTGTGTGCATGGAAGTGTGAGTGTTTGGAGACCAGAGTAGGTGTTGGATTGTTGGATGTCTCTACCTTTTGGTTTGGTTTTGTTTAAATAGGGTCTCTTGCTCAACCTGGAGCTCCCAGTTTGGCCAGAGTGCCCTGTTAGTGAGCCCCTGGGATCTTCCTGTCTCTGCCTACCAACACTGAGATGATAAGCTGCCAGGCCCGGCTTTGGACATGGGTGTTGGTACTCACTAAGACATCTTCCTCCAGCAGAGTCTTCTTTGTTTTTAAAGTGAAAGGTCGGTTGTGTTAGTTACTTTAGGGATGAACACACTCTGGAAGATCCCAGGGCCCTTTGCAATCACAGGGCACCAACTTTCTCTTCCTTTGGGGGCAGGGCTCTAAACCAGGAAAGGACTTCTTTCTCACACCTACCAAATTCCTGCCTCAGAGTCTTCACTCGAATCTTCACTCTGGCCAATCCTTTGTTGGACTCTCCCTCAGTCACTTAGGCCCAGCTATGCCTTCTCTCCATCCCAGACTCGGCTCAAAAGCTGCTTTCTCCGGAAGCCTTCTCTGCGTGTCGCCTCTAATGTCCTCACCCTGCCCCAGTTATCATTAAGTTATCCCATTCTGTTTCTCTCGATAGGACTTACATGAGGGCTGAAGACAGCTCAGTGGAAGAGTTATAGCCTGCACAGAACTCCGGGTCGCATCCTCCTGCCCTCAAACTGAATAAACTGTGTGTGGACTGCAATCCCACACTTAAGAGGTAGAGGCAGGAGGATCAGCAGTTCAAGGTTATCCTTAGCAATGTGCCAAGTTAGAGGCCAACCTAGGGGATACATGAGGCCCGGCTAAACACACACACACACACACACACACACACACACACCTTCAAAAATGATACATACACTTGAGAGAGGCCCTTGTTTGTGTTGTATCCATTGTGTTAGCTAGAAAATTGCCTCTCAAAAGTAAAAAAGTGCAAATGGATTAGCTAGAGGTCTTAAGTCTTGGTAGGAATGAGTTCTGCATTTCTACCAAGCTCCCAGGTAGCTGCTGCTTTAAAGGACACAGTTTGAAATAGCACAGGTCTAGGAGGCAGCAGTCTCTTTATTCAGATGGAACTGTGTTCATGGCTATCATCTTGAACCTTGAGCTTCCAACATAGAGGGAGGCTTGAAAGTTCCCATGTCTAATTGGGGGACGGGGAGGTGCAAGGTGGCCCAGTCCCATCAAAACCCTCCCAATTGGCAAACGCATTACTCTGTAAATCTGTTTCCCAGAAAGAATTGAAAAGATTTTGACCTTGGGTTCCGGCTTGGGTTTGATTCTGAAAGATGACCAAGATACTTCCCAAGTACTCAAGAGGAAGAAGAGAGCCCTCTCGGCCAAGGACTTGGTGCAATGGTATGAAAATGTGTGAGGATGAGGACCCTTGCAAAGTGTTCCAGGATCAAGGACAGCTAACGCGTCCTACAGGAAGCGGAGGTGTGCTCAGTTGGGAAACACAGAGGGGCGCTGGGAGCTAGAGGGAAATGGCAGCTTGAAGTCTCGAGGGTATGGCTGACGCTCTCTGCTAAGGAGGTCTGTATTGGGTGTGTGTTGCAACTTCTCAGCTCTCTGCCAAGGGCAACAGGTGAATGAATGGTGTGGCTGGGAGTCAAGAAAGTTTCTCAGTCATTCATGTCTGAGTTCCACAGAACTTTCACCTGTGACGAAATTCTGCTGTTGATGTTTTCAGTGTGGGACAAGGTCAAAACCATTCGTGGTTGAAGGGTGCTGCGAACACATGCAGGGTTTGGAGTTTGCCGACCTGTGTCAGAGGGCAGCTGGGAGAAGGACTGCGGAAAAAGCTAGAATAGAACCAAGGAGCTCCTGCTTTATTTCACAGACGATAGCAAAACTCTAGAGAAATTTCTGCCCCAGCTAAAGGAGCAGGAGAAAATTTATGAATGTGCCCACATGCTGGAGGAAGACTGATTTGTGTTTGTTTTTTTTGTTTGTTTGTTTTGTTTTGTTTTGAGACAGGATCTTTCTCACTATGCAACTCAGTCCAGCTTCCAGTTGGCTCTGTAGCCCAGGCTACCTTCAAATTCATAAGCTTCCCACTTCAGCCTCCCCAGTGCTGGGATTACAGGCATGTTCTGCTACACCCTGCTGTGAAGAGAGTGATGTGATCTAAAAAAAAAAAAAAAAAAAAAAAGAAGAAGAAGAAGAAATTATTGCAAGCACCCTTCAAAATCTTCAGCAAAGCTATCTGCACATGGAGTGTTAATTAGACTTTTTTTTTTCCTTTTGGTTTGTTTTGCTTTCCCATGAAAACAGACCCCACCCTCCACTGGCACTTGTTTGTATTATTCTAAGTACTTGAAAACAACAAATGGCATTTTCTTAATTACTGTAAGGCAAATAATATTTATTAGCACGAGTTGCCTTTGCTTGCATAATACAGCATATCAGTATATCAGGGCTTTAATCCTATATGAATTTAATTCCAGGAGCATGACTCAGAGTTGGGAGGACCACTGCTCTGCCTGTTGGCAGGGAAGATAGAATTATATTCAAAGTGTGCTGGTAAATACCAAAAGCCTAGCCTCTGAAAATAGATGTGTGTATATGTGTGTGTACACAGAATACACTTACCTTATGTCTGCTGACTTAAAGGGTGGACAGCACACAGCCTGCAGAGCATTCCAAGCTGTCTGCCACTCTACAGTGAATCCCAGAGTTAACTGATTCTCATAGATGTTTTCATTGATTTTGGCCAAGTGCTCGCATCCATATCTAGGCTGCGTTTTTATCCATGACTGGACAAAATAAGACAGGAAGAAGTGCTTATTATCCAACTCAGTCAGCAAAGAAGTTGCTGGTGTCACTGATAAATGAGTCTAGTTCTGACATCGATGCTAGTTGGCATTTGTTTATGTTAATGAGCGAGCAAGGCTGAAGTGAACTGGTAAAGATGTACTTTGTAACTTCATTTGCCTATGGCTCCAGTGGCCTTCCTGCTACAACATAAAATGCTGGCAGCATTTTCTCTCAGACATCCTCACTGCTCACGGCGCAGTGGCTGCTGCCCAGGTGCCCACTTCTAAGCATAGTCTTCAACACATTCACAGCCTCTGCTACTTTGTTTGGCTGGGACAATCGATTAAACAGTACATCCAGCCATGATTAGCACTTGCCCATTTCTCTGGTGCAAATACTCTAGCTGAGCAATTTCAAGCTGCCAGAATACGGAACTGGGAAGAGATGCGCAACAAGCCACCATATAGCATGTCTACCAGATACAAGAGACAGCCAGGCCTAGCATTCCCGACTGTCTGGCGTAAGCTCACTGGTTAGGCCCCACAGGCTCCTTTATCGAGGACTGCCTCTTGCATTTCAGCATGGGAGTCTGCAGACTTCATTAAGATGACAAAATGAACAGCCCTCATCTGCCGTTCTATAAAATTAGCTGAGAATAAATCTGTTTGCTGTCCATTCTCTAAAGTCAGTTCTAAGAGTGATCCAGAATACATTCATTTTCAAATGTCTAGTGCCTAAGCTGGGCATGGTGGCATATACTTCTAATCCCAGAACTCAGGAAAGTGGAGGCAGACAAATTTATGTGAGTCTGAGGCCAGCCTGGTCTACAAGCAAATTGTCTCAACAAAAACAAAAACAATCCACAAATGTCTAGGCCCAAGGATGAGCTTCTAAACAGTAACATCCCTTACGGTATTTTCCTTCTGTGTGAAACAAACACAAAACATGGGTAATGGAATCCTGAAAGCTAGAGCTATGAACTCGGTGGGTGCATAGCTCAGTGGAAGAACGCCTTTTAAAGGTGGGTGGGCAGAGAGCGGCTCAGTGGTTAAGAGCAGGTTCAATTCCCAGCACGGAGGTTTACAACCATCTGTAATTCCAGTTCCAAGGGAGCTGACACCCTCTCTGGTCTCTGAGGGCACTGAATGCATGTGGTGCACAGACGTACATGAAAGCAAAACATCCAGACACTTAAAGGCAAAAATTAAAAAATCTGTGGATGTGTGTGTTTTAAAGTGGGGTGGGGTGGGTTTGGAGGAATGATGAGTCAGTAGTTAAAAGCCCTTTTTGCTCTTCCAGAGGAATGGGTTCAGTTCCCAACACAGAGTGGCTTACAACTATCTGTAACTCCAGTTCCAGGGGAGCTGACACCCTCTCTGGTCTCTGAGGGCACTAGGCACACACGTGGTGCACACATATCCACACACAGGTAAAAAAAAAAATAAGCCAACATTGTTTTTGTTTTATTGTTTGTTTGTTTTTGCAAGACAGAGTTTCTCTGTGTAGGCTTGGCTGTCCTGGATTTACTTTGTAGACTGCCTGGCCTCGAACTCACAGAGATCTGCCTGCCTCTGCCTTCCCGAGTGCTGAGATTATAGGCAAGCACCACTGTGCCTGGCAGAGCTTGTTTTGAAATAAATCTAGTATAAGCTTCTGGAAGCATTTTATATGTGAATTAACGGAAGCTTAATGGAAGCTCAAGAAAGCTAATTTAACTCAGCAAAAAGTTGACAGCAAGATCTAACTTTTCATTTGTATTATAATTGTGTGCTGCCAACCCCTTCCCTGCCTCTGACCCCAACGTGTGTGTAAACAGTGAGATAAGTCACAGGTACATGGCAATCCCTGTCAGCTTGGAGGCACCTGGGTCCCTTTCACTGCATTATTTTGGGGACAGTGCTTTATGAGGCAGAGGAGAAATTCCCAGGGATGTTTCCCTGTTCTCATCACCCAGTGCTTGGGGTGTTTCTGTTTTATTGCGTTGTTTACCACATAGCTCCTTCAAGGCACAGATTTGTTCTTTACGAAAGCAATCATTTACAAGCTAACTGCAAGTGAACTGGAAAGGTCTGTTAAAGCAGACAAGCCTCCTGAAAAATTCAGAGTTAAGAACATTACTTTTTTTTTTTTTTTTTGGTCGGACAGTGAAAAAAAATAAATTTCAGGTTCTTGTGAATTCCTAGAGGTAGAGCATCCGTCCAGAACACGGGCTGTTAGCCAGTCTTAGTGGGCTGCCAGGCATGGGATTTTCTCTTCTTCCTTTTGGTTTCCTGAGATGAATCAATTAAGGGATGAAGGCTCACGGAATTAGAGGTTTCAGTCCTGTTACTTGGCCCTGTTGCTTTGGGGCCTGTAGGTGAGGCAAGGTATCAGAGGGAAGCTGCTCACTTCATGACAAAGGGGAATCAGAGGATGGAAGCCAGATTCCCAGGATCCTCCTGGAGAGCAGGCTTGCAGGGATCTAATAACTCTTTCTCTAACAAGACCCTAACTGCTAACTCCCATTACCTCACAGAAGCATTGTCAAGAGGATCAAGAGGAGCTGATGATGTCATCAGAGTCTTACATGCCTTCATCCAGTTTGTTTGTTTATTTTCTGAGACAGGGTTTCTCTGTATAGCTTGGCTGTCCTGAACTTGCTTTGTAATCTGGCTGGCCTCGAACTCAGTGATTCACCTGCCTCTGCCTCCCTGAATGCTGGGATTAAAGATGTGGCCACCAGCAAAGATCTAGTTTTAAAAAATATCTCTCAGTGGCAAAATTGATCTGAAGTGAACTGATGTGAATTTACGTACATTTCTTGTTTATTCCGAGTTCAATGCCAACAAACCCCTTATCTTTCCTCTGTTGTTCTCTGCTCTCCTCTATTGTCCTCTAATGGTTCAAGTGTTGGAGCCTTGGCCTTGGTGCAGGGGTGGGATTGAGGTGGGGCCTAATGGGGGTAGTTAGGGCACTGAAGATACTATCCTTGGAAGCAATGAAGATGGTTTTATTGGGACCTACATTAGTTCTCATTAAAGAGAGTTCTAAAACCGAGAGTTCGAGGTCTGTCTCTCTGGCTCCCAGTCTGTGCTCAATCTGGGCAGCGTAACTTCAACACGAAGCTAGAAGCTACCACCTACCACACTGACAGGGCTGTGAGACCTTAGATTATAGGCCTCCCGTTCTAGTTTGCTTTCTGTTGGCTGTGATACAACTCCGATCAGAACCAACTTGAGGAAGGAAAGGATTTATCTGGGTTACAGGTTATAGAACATCATTCAGGAAAGCCACGGCAGGGACCTGGAGGCAGGAACTAAAGCAAAGACCGTAAGCAGTAAGCAGAGGAATCCTGCTTACTGGCTTGTCTTCCTTGGTTTACTCAGTCCCTTTCTTACACAACCCAGGCTCATCTGTCTAGAGATGGCACCGCCCACAGGGGCCTGGGCCCTCCTACATCCATGGACAGTCAAGAAAATGCCCCACAGATGCGCACACATCCCAGTTTCTTACTTGAGATTCCCTCTTTCCAGGTATATCTAGGTTTGTGTCAAGTTGACAAAATTAACCAGGACAGCCTCCAGAGCCATCAGCTAAATAGCTCTTTCCTTCCTCATTCTCTTCCCCTTCCTTTGCTGTTTCTCTTCCCCTTCCTTTGTTCTCCCCTTCCCTTGCTGTTCTTATTTTCTTCCAGTGCTAGAGATGAACCCACAGGCCTCAAGCTCTCGAGACAAGCACTAGTACTCTACACTGGGTGACGTCCTAGCCAACCTCCTCTTCTTCATAAAATGTCCAGCGTTAGGTATGTTAGAGCAACAAACACAGATCAACACACCTGAGGTAAAATAAAATTCAATATGTTCTGGTTGTCCTGGAACTTAGTTTGTAGACCAAGATGGCCTGGAACTCACAGATCCACCTGCCTCTGACTCTCCAGTGCTGGGATTAAAGGCCTGTGCCATCACACAGCAATAATAATAGTAACAACAACAATAATATGTAGATTATAATAAAATTATTATTATTATTATTATTATTTTATTTGCTTTTCAAGACAGGGTTTCTCTGTGTAACCTTGGCTGTCCTGGACTTGCTTTGTAGACCAGGTTGGCCTCAAACTCACAGAGTTCCACCTGCCTCTGCCTCCCAGAGTGCTGGGATTACAGGCATGCACCACCACACCTGGCAAGAATTATTTTTGAAAACTTTTTTTTTCCAGGGATTTTTTTTTTTATAAACTTAATGGTGTCCAGGCCTGTAATGCTAATATCAGCAACATCTTCCCTTGATGCATTAAAAATATGGAGATGAACCTGGCATGATGGCACGCACTGTTAGTGAGTGCAGGACAGCCCAAGGCTACATAAAACCCTGTTTTGAAAAAAGCAAGACAAACAAACTAATATGTAAATGAGGGCTGGGGAAGTAGCTTTTTGGTCAAGTACTTGCCTAGTAGGCTCAAGGCCTTGGATTCAATCCTCCACACACAATGGAGTGTGTAGTGTTCTGCAGACTCATGTTCAACGCTTAAATTTTAAATTATATTTTTTGTGTGTGCGTTCACGAGCATGCGTGTTTCATAGACACATTGATTAGTTTGACCGGTAGTATATCAAATGAAAAAGGAAAAACACTACTTTCTTTTAACTTCCAAGGCATCACAGAGACCAGGCCTCCAAAAATAAAACCTTGAAAAGTTTCAGGGAATAGTCTTCAACTTCAGAGAAGAACGAAAGGACTTACAGGCGGCCAAGGAGGTAGAGAGAGCAGCAAACTGCCCTGGGTGGGAAACTGTGTGCTTTACCACAACGTTCTTGAAGTGCACAAGCTGCCACAGGTGTGTCCCCGAGGCACTAACGGATGGAAATTCACAAAGGTAGAAAGTGCTGGAGAGACATGCACGGGGTTTGGGGACTGCAATTTATCGCCCAGGGCAGGAAGAGAAAAGCTGCCCACTGGCACAGCTATTTTTGAAAGCTGAACTTATTCACACACAGTGCTAGTAAAATACCAGAGGCCGTGCATAACGTCTGACCCCAGCTGCCACCTCATAGGGCAAATTTGTACATGGGCGCTTTAAAAAGATTGGCTGGTCTGCTGTGTCTACTGTCCTACAGCGGCAGGGGGCCGCTTTTGTCTCCCCTGTTGGGTTTCCAATGTCTCTCCCCCTCCCTAGATTTGAGACACACAAAAGGTTTTTGTACAGTTTCTCTAGGCTGTATTGTTGGCAGCAGCAGTCAGCGTGCCGCATGCCTGGGGGAGTTATAGGGTGTGATTTTTGACTCATGTCTTCAGAACCTCTGGATTTTGCAGCTGAGAATTTCCTTACGGGCTATAAACAAAAATGTGTCCTAATTCAGGTGCTTTATTGGCCCAGTCTCGTCTGCGATCAGCCAGCTAGGGTTTGAAATACTTTGTCTGAGAACCATGAGGAACAACAGCCCCCTCTTCTAAGTTTCTACCTCTGGTTCTCTCGGGTACCCCCTCCCCCCAATTCCGAGAGTAATGTCATTGATTGCAGTGGGTTTTGTGGTCTTCTCAGGGTGAAGCCTGGCCCAGTACCCTAAAACTGTTTACAAGTAACTTGGAGTAGCCCTAATTATACAAGCTAAAGGAACATGATGCTCAACTGACAGTTGGAAGTATTGCTCCAAGTCGAAGGACATGGGTTTGAATTCCTATTTATCCTTATACCATGTGATTTCCGGCCAACTCTATGCAAAATACCCGTATTTACCTGGCTTCTTAAAGTTCTGAGGAGGCGAACAGAGAGAACATTGGCCCTATCACTCCATCCCAAACTGTCCCCTCACTAGTCCCGCTAGGGGCAGAAGGGGTGCCCCGGTGGATTTCACCATCCTGTAGGGGGCGAGCTACCCACACTGTCTTCTCGTTTGCTCTTTCTCTGAGGTTCTGGTGGGGAATTTGCGGGGGGTGGGGGGTGTTCTTCCCCCAGGGGTGGGACTGGGGAGCAGAAGGATGGCGTTCTGCCCAGCCGCGAAGCCGGTGCCCTCGGTTCCAATTCACCCCCACTGGGAAATGTGCGCCAACGCTCCGGGCGGGCGCGGAGGGGCCCGGGCACCGCAGCCTCGGTGAGGGGGCGCCCTCGAACCCCCTGTACGCCCCGAAGGCAGACACAATGCGGCGGCCCGCAGAGGCTGGAGGGCCCCGAGCGCGCACGGCCCTCCTTCCTGCGGCCTCCGCTTCCCCGCGGCGCGGTGGCGGCGAGCGCACCGATTGGCGGCCGGGCCTGCGCCCCGCCCCGCCCCTCGCCCCGCCGGCCACCGCCCCCTCGGCCGGGACCCGCCCCTCTCCGCAGGAGGCGTCGGGGCCCGCGGCTGGGTGGCGGGCAGTTCCCGCCGGCTGTGCGCGCCCGCGTCTGGGCTCGCTCGGAGAGGACGCGGCGGCGGCTCCCGGAGCACAGCGGGCAGAGCTGCGGGCTGCGCGCGCCCCTGCTCCCGCCGCGCATCCCGCGGTGGCTCCCGCGCCCTGCGGCGGCTTCCGCGCCCCGCGCTCCCCTTTGTCCGCGGCCCGGAGCGGCGGCGGCGGCGGGGTTGGAGCCCGCGCCCTGGGCGACTGAGGCGGCGTCGGTCCGCGCCCGGGCGCCGCGGCGATGCCGGACCAGATCTCCGTGTCGGAATTCGTGGCCGAGACCCATGAGGACTACAAGGCGCCCACGGCCTCCAGCTTCACCACGCGCACGGCCCAGTGCCGGAACACCGTGGCGGCCATCGAGGAGGTGAGCGGCAGCCTCGGCGGCGCGGGGCGGGAGGCTAGGGCGGCGGGGATCGCGCTGCGCCCTGGGGACCGGCCAGGCTTCCGCGCCTGGTGCCTGATGCCCGGTGCCCGGCGCCCGCGCCCATACCCGGGAAAAGTTTCTGGTCCTCCAGAGCCGGACGCAGCCGGGCCAGCAGTGCCCGACACAGAAGCCCTTTGTTCCCTGAGAGGTGGCTCTGGGGAGAGGCTGCTTGGCCACCTTGGGCCTTTTGGGGAGAACCCTCCTGTCTGCTCTCTTTTCCCTCGCTGGGTTCCAGGTCCTTTGCTCCCATCTTCCCCGAGGTCAACTTCGGCCGCGGAGTCCGTGGCGGCTGCGAGCCGGGGACCCCTGCGAGCTCTGCGGGCCCCTTGGTGATGGGTCCCCCGGCGCGGACCTCTCCAACTTGTTCCAGAAGTGGCCCGGCGGAGGCAGCTGTGCGCCCTGAGCCAACAGCGGAGCAGGTCCAGGGGGACCCCCGAAGCTGCTCAGGCAGGGGGGTGCCCACCCCAGCCCGGGAGGCCTGGCAGCTCCCACTGCGTGCCGCAGAGCAGCGCTGCCGAGGATGTGGAGAGCCGGCGCTTTGAGGTCCGAAAGGCCCCGGGTAGCCGCTCCTGGGCCACCTGTGTGGTGCCTGTTGGTAGAATGATCATCTCCCTTGACCTTAACCTGGAAAAGGCCTGATTTTAGTAAGGGCTTTCAAGTTGCAGAGTCATGGTATTGAACGGCTAAGCAGCGAGCTCTCCAGATCCCGGGAAGAGGCACTGCAGGAGTGAGCAGGTTGGGTTGAAAATTAAAGCAGGCATGGAAGACACCCCGACTGGCTCCGGCTTGAGATAGCTTCACTTCCCTCATTTTTTTTTTTTTTTTTCACCTCCCAGACAGAGTTTACAGTCGCATCTTTTCGCTCCCTAGGCTTTGTGCGTCCAGCTGGGCTCACAATAGGTAACCGGAGTACAAGACACACGTGTAGCAGTAGTGAACCGATGAGTACATTTCCTTTGGCCACAATCTTAAGATTGGGGTAGATATTTTGAAATACTTGTGCCAGCGGTTGGGGGTGGGTAGGTGGGTTGGTCTTCAGAGAGCTTTAAATTTAAGCAGTGCCATTAAATTCTTTCCCCTTGCCTGAACAAAGCGCCTGCTATTAAGAATTGCTTGAAAGAAAGAAAAAAAAAACCAACTAGACTGTTTTTCTTTAGTGTAAAATCTTTTTCTTTGTAGACATACATAGTCAAGACTAGACTCAATGGAAAATGCTCGATTCAGCATGCTGCTGTTGGAAGTATAGCTAGGGTACCTCTCTTCTCCTTTGGCCTCCTCTCTTTTCTCTCACCCCTCTTCCAGATGATCTGCCTGTGAATCTTTTGTGGTGGAGTTCACTGATGTACGGATTGCTTCATTCTACTTTTGTCAGCATGGCTCACACACGCCTTTAGATGAGGCAGGTGGGGGATTGACACATGGGAAGCCCCTCCCCCATAAGTACCAGTTGAAAAGCTCTAGGAAAATAGTCAGTGTTTTGAAAATACATCATTAATGCTTATGAAAATGATTGCATCGAAAAGGGTGGGGAGGGGGCTTTTTGTGTGTGATGTCCTTAAAAGAAAGCTTGTGTTTGTAAAGTTATTATGCTTTCCTCTCTGTATTGTGTCAGTTAAATGTTCTTAACACTGGCTGATGTTGGGAAACCAGGCAAATAGGAGTTGAAATTAAATACGGCATACCCTCCCTCTGATTAATTTTAGTTTACAGTGGATGAACCCGAAGCTGCTTTTGCATGCAGTGCAGGAGATTACCCAAGAGCTCAGTTACTGAGCAGATTAAAGAGAGACTGGCTTTGGTCAATTTGTTAAATTGCAGGCTTGTTTCCCTCGGCCTCCGAAGCAGAGAATGGTTTCAAGTTGCAAGCAGGGGAAAATGAAAATCATTGCAGGCTTATCTCATTTTAAGTAAACCCAGTATCCAGTCTAGGATATTGTGAGTGTGAACTTGGAGTTGGAACGACTTTGCAAGTTGAAAGGACTCAGCATGGAGTGCTTTCTTTTCCCTGCTCGATTACTTAGCGTTCACTTCCAGCACAAAAAAAATTGTTCTGTGTCTAATGTACTAACAAACGATGCTCTTAATACTGGGATTTTAAGCAAACATCTTTTTATGCTGAGATGAGACGTGCGAGGGGGTACCGTGACATACATGGAGTTACTCATGTCACAGAAATATGACTTGAAAATATGTCCCTGGTCCCCTGCTTAAATGAATTACGTAATTAGTAAGGTGATTTAAAGCCAATTGACCTTGGCAATCGTGCTCGTTTCCAGTGGAGGGTATGTCTGGCCACAGTCACGTTCTCACTGAAATAGGCTTTCTTGGCTTGAATACCTGCAGCTAGAACATCGGTCGTTAGCTAGTGCCGGGCCTGTTCCACAGCTGTCATATATGTTGTGTTCAATCTCTGTCCCTGATTTATAGGTGAGGAACTTGAGGCTAGCAGATTAGTTCATGTTATAGACCCAGTTAGTGGAGTTTGAACTTGGCCCCGTGCTGATTTCATAAACTACACAGCTTTAACACTCAGTAATGGTGCATTCTCTAAATGGCCCCTTTGCCAGGTCAGCCACCTACAAGTCAGGCTCCCTCACTTTTCAGTTGTACGACTTGGGATGAGACCCTGCCCCCCCTTTTTTTTTTCCATTTTCAGTCCAGTTCCCAGTCTAGATAATCATGTTAGTTTTTGAAGGTTGTGGCACCGTACCCAACAGACAGCTGATTTATTGAATGTTAGCTGCTTTACCCGATTTCACTGTAGTTAATATACAGACCCTGGAATGAGAATGGAGCAAGGGAGGAGGAAATGGATGCACTGTTGTATGAATGTTGAACTGTTGTACTCCTTCCTGTGTGCGTGCGTGTGTGCGTGCAGGTATTTGCAGGTGCACTCAATGGTGAGCTGATGGAGGCCATAGGTTGATGTTGTGGTGTTTTCCTGAATCGGTTCTCCACCACCTGTCTCTGCTCCCCCTCTGGGGGGCAGGGAGCTGTATAGCTCAGTCTTGGGGACCCGCACGCAGGTTCACAAGCGTGTGTAGCAAGCACTGTACCCCCTAAGCTGTCTCCCCAGTCCCCGTGCATTCTCTCTGAAATCTTGGTTTATCGTCTTGGTAGCAGGTGAGAGTGTGGCTGGTTTGAAACTTTTCACTTTGTGATGACTTTCTCTGGGTGAAGTAATTATCTTGCGCAGTTTTAGCAAACTTTGCAAAGCGTGGGGCCGCTTTGTGCTTTTGGAAATAAAGGAGGAAACAAGTAGCTGTGGCATAAATCGGAACACAGAGCTGCTCACCTCCAGCTTTATTTCCATCTCTTAGTCTCTTTAAGCCCCTGGTTTACCTCAGAATACTCTTGAAGTAGAGAAAACCTGTGTGCATTCTTGGGGTGGTCATGTTGTTAGCTGACACTTCTTCATAGCTCCATCCATTCTGCCTTGCTTATTTGACATTGATGTAGTTTTAAAAATAAATTTGATACTGACTCTTAAGTATTAAAATTTAATCTTCTTCCTTCCGGGGCCATGATTCTCTTCTTCTGTTGTCCTTGGTTACCTTGGAAATCGCTTTGCTGTTCTGACTGCACGGGGAGAGAGAACATCTGGACTGTACGGATTCCCGGGGGAACTTCTGTTCCCGGGCCAGGCTCTGCCCAGCAGTTCCAGTGGGAACAGGCCTGGCTTTTGATTCAGAGTTGTAGTCCTTTGTGACTTGTTTGTAAACCAGCTCCTTCAGAATACCAGACTTAACAGATCTTGGATCTATGGTCAGAAGGCCGCCACCTCTTTCCCAGCGTGTTTATATTCTTTGGAAGGGGATAGGCCTACTTTTTGCTTCCCTGAAGTCTGGATTGATGTGTCTGGAACATTTTGGATTGGTTAGGATGGAACTGTTCCCTGCCCCCCGCCCCCCCGCCAGCTGAATTCAGTTTCTCTTCTATGATTAGAAGTACCATGATGCCACCCCCTGTGGGTTCTAGCTCTTGCTGCTGGCCATCTGGGGGTCTGTGGAATCCTGCTGGTGTGGAATCAGAAATCCCTTCTCTTTGAAAGAACTGGTGGTCCAGTGGGGAGAGACTGGCCGTCCAGGCAGGTGAATGCACTCAGGTGACATGAAGGCATGTCTGTATGAACACCTATGGTGACTGATGTAGGAGACCAAGGCTGGGACTCTACTTACATGTGGTTGGGGCTGTGGGTGGAGAGGACCTTGGATGGAGGTGTGTCGCAAGAGGCTCCAAGGTGGTTTAATCCAGTCTTACATATCTGTGCCCCTACCTTAGGTAAATGTTTATCCACTCTTGAGCTGGTGACCAAACAGGCCTTCGGTGGGGTTTTCATATCCAGGCAGTCTGTAGAAGGCTACTTAGACTGAGAGTTTGTAGATGCCTTCCACCGTGGGCCACACACAGTCTGCGCTGATGGCCAAGTGTGGGATGAAGTCAGCTCCTTAGAAATGCCAGTCTGTTTCAGATGCCTGGTGGCCTCATGGGTTGGTGGCCACCGTGTTGAATGCTGCAGATTTAGAACTTAGTTCTACGTACTTGCAAGGAGTTCTGTGGACGAGCGACTTGAAATTGCTTCACCAGACAGATGCATCAGTGCTGAACCCCAGATCCCGTTGTGGAGCTGTGGAGTCAGAACCTGCATTTTAACTGAGTTCTCAGAAGCGGTATGTGCAACCAGGGCTTGAAGGGACTGCTGGAGGCTGCCCTGAGTCGTCACGGGAGTTGCCTGGTGGGGGAGGGGGCCTCCTGTGGACTGGAAGAATCTGGCCCCACTCTCCTGAATTCTGATCTCCAATGATTTGGGTGAGGCCTAGAGCCTCCACATTTTTTTAAAAGGCTCCTCCCTAGTCGATAATCACTGATAGACAGGTGATTATGTAATGCTGTGCCTGGTCACGACAAGTCAAGGTCATGCATAATACGGGGGGTAGAAAGTGGTTTTGGAGGGGAGGAAACTGAAATCGGGACAGGCCTCTCTGCAGAGGTGACCTTTGAGCAGTCTGGAATGCTCAGGCTGCCTGTTCAAAAGGCTGAAAGGCCTGTGAACAGAGGAGCCTAGGAAAAAACCAAAGATGTGCGTATTAGGGCTGTCAGAAGGCCAGTGATCGGAGGCAGGTGAGAGAGAGGAGAGGCCAGTGTGGAGGGTTGAGTTAGGGCCGAATCACCGTGGGCTTTGCCTTGGGGAGAGAATTGGCATTTTTGTTGTAGTGTGGAGAGTTTGGGGCTCAGACTCCCGTGGTCTGATTTCCTCTTTCGGATTTATTTTTTTACTTTATTTATTTTCTGTATGTGTATGTGACAAGCATGCGCAGGTGCCCTCAGAGACCACAACCCGTGGGAGCTGGAGTTATAGGCAGCTGTGAACTGCCTGGTTGTGGATGCTGGGAATGAAACGCCGGACCTCTGAAAGAGCAGGAAGCAATCTCAGCCCCTAAGCCATTTCTCCAGCCGCTAGTTTGCGTTTTAAAGACATGGCAGTGGTTGTTCCTAGACCTGGGAGAAAAAGAGGAAAGACCAGAGAGGGAGTAGGTGGGCGGGGTTTGTTGCAGTCATTTGGGTGCCGAGGTGGCGCAGAAGGCCAAGTGACCTTTGAACTGGGAGAATCCTTTGGCAGATGCCAAGTGTGTGCATGGTGTGGTGCAAATAGTGTAGCTCATGCCCCAAGGTGAAGCTGGCGCTGTGCAGCATGGCTTAGTGGCAGTGGCACAGGCCTACTGTGCGGCATGGCTGGCTGTAGGACTTGTGCAGGCACTGGTCTTACTGCACAGGCGGGTAAGGCGTGGCGGGGGCTGAGGGGCCTTTGCTGTTTCTGGGCGGGTGTTGGCTGGTGATTCTTGTTCCTTGGCATGCGCTCCTTTTTCTAGCCACCCAAACTCTCCTCTCCCTACTGAAATGAGAGAAGCTCATTCAGACCTGATTCCTGAATGTGACCCCATGACTGGGGCTTCAAAGCGGATGGCTTGCCGGGGCCTCTTTCCTCTGCCTTTGTGGTTTTAGTGTGTCTGTGATGCTGTGGGATAAAGGGACCTCGAGTTAAGACTGGGCTGCTGAGGCTGCGCTTTTATGAGGATGATTGTTCTTCCAAAGGAATTTGGTTGAGTTTATTTCTTCATAAGTGTTTTTAGCTACCCGGCATATAGAGTCACTGTCAAATGCCAGGGCTGTGAAAGAGGACAGGCCTGGCTTTCAGGTTGTGTGTGGAACTTTATTTTAACTTTTAGGGTTTTTCCCCCCTTTTGTGCCATGGATGTCTTTGGCAGTGTACTTCTTTTTAGAGGGACTCTTCACTTCTCTTGTTCTTTCTTTAGTCTTACTGCGTAGAGTAGGCTGGCCTTCTGTGCTCCCTTTCAGTCTCTGAATGCTGGGAGTGTTACAGGGGCCCTGCAGAAAGAGGTTAACGTGTAGAATAAAAACTCAGGATTCCAAATGAAAACCAATTATACCAAATTCAGTTTGTAAAACGTTTTAAAAGATACGGCATACTGATATGTGATTTTTAAAAAAATGATGTGTAGATTTATTTTTGGGTCTAATAAGTACCTCAGTTGTTGGGTCCTATGAGTTTAAATAATATAGTGTGACCTTGCTAGTAATTACCGTGTGGTATCGTGACACCTTTTATCAGTCTCAGGTAACACTGACTGACACTAATTGGGATGTGTGTTGCTTTCATCCGGTCCCCAGCTGAAGAAAGGCTGCATTTCAGTTAGACGCTAATAATGAGTACACACGTACATCCCCCCCCACCCCGTCCAAATGTATGGACCCCTCAAGTTCAGACTAAGGATTCCAAGCTTGGTGATAGGATGTTATAAGTTTGACTTTGGGTGACCGACTCTTTGCCAACTCTGTAAACCAGACCATATCACTATCGTTGGTGTCATGAGCTGCTTCGGGGAATCTAGCCGAGAACAGTCGCACCCTGAGCCAGCTGAGTTAGCTGGTGAGGTAGTACAGGGGGTAGGGGAGTTGCCTAACTTTGTTGCCACCAGGATAACCCTTTCTGCCCCATGGTGAGGCCTTGGGCAGTTTCTCTGTTCCTGTAGTATGCGTTTGAGTTCACCAGGCCTACAATTGTACCTCAGAGTCTAGTAGTTATGACCACAACCCGGTGGCCTCTGCAGGCCAGCTCTTCTGTTTACATGTTTCTTGTTTAACATGTTATTATATGCTGGCCTTGATGTAGGACAAGCTTCAGTGGGAAATAATGGTAGATTCCCAGGCACCTTCCACTCAGGGGGGCAAGGGAGCCCTGACGGACATCATGGTTCTGGTAAGGTTATGTCCGGGCTAGCTGTTTTGGCAGAGCATGCTAGATGTTGTTTTTCTTTTCTTCGTGTTCTGTGTTTGTTGGGCTTTATTGAGTACCAGACATCATTCAATATAACTGGGTGTTACTGAAGCCTTGAGAAGATTGGCTACCTTACTGACTTCACAGAGCTAGGCTGAACTGGAGTCTGGATTTGGGCCAAGATTTTCTCTCCTTCCATGTCCATATGTGTGTTCACATGTATGTGTGGAGTACTGAGGGTGACATCAGGTGTCTCTTTTGATTGACAAATGGGGTCTCAGTTGAACCTAGAGCTCACAAATACAGGCTGCCTGCTCCTAGGCTCCCCTATTTCTACCTTCCAAGCCCCTGGATTACAGGCTGGCTCCCATGTCCACCCAGCAGTTATGTGGGTTCTGGGATCTGAACTCTTCCTCCTCCCAGAACTCAGATCAAGCGTTCTGACATCACTGTCCGCTGTTTCTACAGCCACCTGTTCCGTAGAGCTGGTGCCTAAGAAAACCCTTTGCACTGAGGCCTGTGGGTCCGTGCAGTCTCTCTTGCTCCTGTAGTGAATGGGCTCTGTTGCTTTTTGTGAGTGGGGCCTTCTGGGAGATCCTGGGGTGGGGGTCCTGCTCTGTTTCCTTCCTTTTTCCCTGGGGAAGCTCTTCCTTTTTCTTGTCCTGTCCAGCCCAGCTCTGCAGGGACGGTGGCCAGCCATTGCTCACGCCCTGGCAGGAGGCTGCCTTGCCAAGGGTGTTATTAATGATGCCATCTTTCTACTGGATGCTGGTGATGGCTTTGCCAATAATATCAGGTGGTTGATGAAGACAATGTCTTCAAATGATGGGTTCCCTTGTCTTAGAATCTTAACAAGCAGGCTTTTAAGGACTGTCTTGTTTCTCATTAAGTGTTTTTTTTCAACAATGATGATGACAATAACCACTATTTGTATGGGCTTTAATTCTGTGTTAAGAAATATGCTCGGGGGCTGGAGGGCTGGCTCAATGGTTAAGAGCACTGTCTGCTCTTCCAAAGGACCCAGGTTCAATTCCCAGCACTCACATGGCAGCTCACAACTGTCTGTAACTCCAGATCCAAGGGATCTGACATCTTCACACTGATGCACATGAAATGAAATTAAATAAATTATTATTAAAAAAAAAAAAAGAAATGTGCTTATAGCTGGGTGGTGATGGGGCACGCCTTTAGTCCCAGCACTCACAGATGTGAGGCAGGCGGATCTCTGTGAGTTCGAGGCTAGCCTGATCTACAAAGCAAGTCCAGGACAGCGAAGGCTATATACCTCTGTCTTGGAAAAAAGAAAAAGAAAAAAAGAAATGTGCTTATGGCAATTGGTTGCTCAATACCAAATGGTCAGCCCTGAAACATACATATAAAGTTATACAGACTGACCAGATTGTGTTCACATATTTAGTAATATATATATGTAAAAAAATAACAGTTAATGAAAAAAGAGGCCATGGATTTGAAAGAGATCAAGTAGGGCACTTTTGGACAGTTTGGAAGGAGGAAATGATGTAATTATACTACAGCAAAAAATAAAGAAAAATAATTGAGAAACAAGAAAAAAAATGAAACATGCTTATTTAAGATTATTCCTTTTGAGATAGGTTGAATTTTTTTTCATAGTTAAAGAAATTGAGGCTCAGTGGAGTCATGTGACCCTGGGGTTCCAGCAGTTTACAGAGCAAGAATCCTGGCCATGTGAGGATTTAGTGAGGATCTCGTTAGTTCTGTAATGTCCTTTGACTAGTGGACATTCTCAGTGTAAGTTGGTGTCCACTGCTCTCTACAGGCCAGTCTTCCTTGTCCACTGAGAGGAAGTGTGATTGACACCGCCAGGGCTATCAAGCTAACCCTTGGGGAGGCAGTTAGGGTTAGAGACCTTTTTAGAGGGCTTTTACATTTCTTGTTTATTTTTGAGGCAGGGTCCCTTGTGTTTTAGGTTGGCTGGCCTTGAACTTTATATAGCCTAAAATGACCTTGGATTTCTAATCCCCCTGCCTCTGCCTTTGAGGGCTGCAATTATAGGCTTGTGCCATCATGCCTGGTTTATATGGTGCCAGGGGTGAGACTCTGGGCGTAGCCTCTAGAGGTGTTTACTGAATGGCCTTCAGTGCCACATGGTGATTTGTTAAACGATCCAGGTGGCCTCCTAGGGCTGTGGGTTCCAAAAACCAATCTGGATTGTGTATCCAAAGGCCCTCATAGTGAACAGACTCAGAATGCATCTTCCAGGCCAGCAGACCTGTGTGCGGGAGGTGGCCCTGAAGGATGGTTCAGAGATGTACAGGTCCAGGCAGAACCTGGCAGGGAGGAGTCGGCATCCCACTGTCTGTGAGGGGACTTGGGAGAGTTGTGTGTATTACTCCCTTGAAACCCCCTCACTCATTCCTAACAAGCTTTTGGGTTTGAAGGGATGACTGCTGGCTAGGACTGCAGCAGAGGAGGGCTGGGTGAGAATACACGTCACTTTCTAGCACCACTTGGCTGTTTATATTTGTATTTTTTGAGACGTTGGAGGTCACCTCCTCCATTACCCCCTTTAGAGAGTCCCTCTCCAAATGTCAAGGTACTTTTGCAGTCACCATGACAGTTGTCACCTGATCCGGAATTCTGTCGGGTTCACTGCTGGCTGGAATTTGTTGCTGGTTTGCCAATGGTTTTTTTGAAAGTTGTGGACTACATGCGTGGTCTCTAGATTCTGCCTTGTTCTGTATCTCTCTGGCAAAAGGCAGGTCGTGTTTACAATCACAGGGTTTTGTGGCCACTGGATAGTGTGGGGACTACTGAACGTTTGTTGCATGAACGCCGACTTTCTTTCAAAATGTATTTACTTCTTTAGTTGCTTTACTTATTGTGTATGTGAGCCTGAGAGAGTAAATGTGCGCCTTGTGCTTACAAGAGCCTGAGGAGGCCGGAATAGGCATCGGATCCGGATCGGGGTTTCCAGGTGGTAGGAGTCCCCGTGTGGGGCCTTGGGGACTATACATGGGACCTCTGCAAGATCTGAAACTGCTCTTAACCTCTGAGCCATCAGTCCAGCCCCCTGACTCTTTTTTTTTCTCCCTCCAGAGACAGGGTTTCTCTGTGTAGCCTTGGCTGTCCTGGACTCGCTTTGTAGACCACAGAGATACACCTCAAACTCACAGAGATATGCCTGCCTCTGCCTCCCTGAGTGTTAGGATCACAGGCGTGCGCCACCTCGCCCGGCTCCCCTGACTTTCTTATATTGAGGTTAATTTAGATGGAGGAGGGGTGGTGTGCTCTTCCTTAGAAGATAGGCCATCTCACGAGGCATCAGTTTTTCGTGTCTGCCGGTTGTGTCTGAGCTGTGGGATGATAGCAGCAGCCAGGGAGTTAGGAGGGCTGGGTTTCAGATCTGAGTGGGCCTCTGTTTTATTGTGTGACTGAGCTCATCCAGGAAATCTGCTCTCTCACAATAGGGATTTGGATGATCTGGGGCCATCTTCTCCAGCCTGAAATCCCCATAGTTGTCTGTGTCACATATATTGAATCTAGATAGGAATAAATATCAGCAAGAAATGGCTACTCTGTAGTCCTGAAAAGGCAGGGGAGGCGCTTAACCATCTATCTTCAAGTTTGATTTAGGTTAGAATCATTTCTTTGTCTTGTTGTGGTACTTTTTTATTGTTGCTTTAAAAAAAATAAAAAAAATACGAAATGTCATAAAATTGTTCTGGCATGATGGTGCACACCTGTTATGAGGCAGGATGGTCGCTTCAAGTTCCAGGCCAGCCTAGCGTCATGGTGTAGTGTGTTCCAGGTCAGTTCTATCTTCAAAGACTTTGCTTTCCTCTCATTGCCCCTGTCCTTGTAAAGCAGTAGTTCTCAATCTTCCTAGTGCTGGGACTCTTTAATTCAGTTCCTCAGGTTGTGGTGACAAGCAACTGTAAAATTGATTTCATTGCTACTTCATAACTATAGTTTTGCTACTTTGTGAATTGTAATGTAAACATTTGGGTGACACAGGTTTGCCAAAGGGGCTCTGACCCACAGGTGGAGAAGAACTGTTTTAAAGTATCCAACTGCGAGTTTTAGTATATCCCCAGTGGGTAGTCAACCCCACTACTCAATCCTAGAACTTTCTTTTTTTTTAAAAAAAAAAAAAAATAGGAAACCCCACACCTGTTAGCAATCACTTTCCATCCCCCCTTTCCCTCACTCTGGTGTTCATTGATCTGCTTTTGGCCTCTATGGATTTGCTTACTGTAGACATCTATACAGACTCAAACATTACGTGGCCTTTTGTATTGTCTTCCTTTGTGTTAACTAGTATTTTGAAGGTTCATTAATGTTGTGGCACGAAGCTGTACATTGCCCCTTTTAATGGCTGAATTGTGTGTTGCAGCACATTTTTTTCTTTTTTGCCCATCAGATGGTGGATATTTGAATTATTTCTGCTTTTTGGCCATTATGAATGATGCACTGAGTATTTTTTGCAAGCTATAGTGTAGGCGTATATTCTCACTTGGAGCTGACTTGCTAAGTCATAGGGTGACTCTGTATTGAAGTTTGTGAGGGCCAAGGAACTGCCAGACTTTAAAACGGGTATATCTGTCTGCATTCTCTCCAGCCATGTGTAAGTGTCCCAGTTTCTCCACACCCCTGTCATCGCTCATTATTGTCTGTCGTTTTTGATTATGTCCATTCTCCCGGGCGTGAAGTTGCATCTCACTTCCAGTTTCTTTGATTTGCGTTTCCTTGATGGATAGATGACTAATGATGTCGAGCCATGTTTCATGTGCCTGAGGCTATTTATATATATTGTTTTTGGAGGCCTGACTTTTCAAATCCTTTGCCTGTTTTCATATTGGCTTGTCTTTTTATTATTGAGTTGTACACACACACTTCATATATTCTGGAAATGAGGCAGTAATCAGATGTGCCTTCCAAATGCTCCCATTTTGGATTGTCATCTCATGGCATCCTTTGAAATAAAACATTAAAAAAGGATTAAGAATTTTTAGTTATGTATGCGTGTATGTGTGAACACACATACATGAGTGCAGTGCCCAGAGTTCAGAAGACCGTCTCAGGTGCCCTCGAATTGGAGTTAGAGGCTAGCTGTAAGCTGCTTGATTTGGGTCCTGGGAGCCAAATTGGGGTCCTCTGCAAGAGCCTCTCACACTCTGCTGTTAGTTTCTTGTCACCTTGACGCAACCTAGGGTTGCGGTTCCCTCTGGGAAAAGGGAACCTCAGCTGAGGAGTGGCCTACCTCAGAATGGCCTGTAAGAAAGTCTGGGGGCCATATTCCTCATTAGTGATTGATGTGCGAGGGCCCAGCCCACTGCAGTAGGGCCACCCCTGGTATTCCCGGGCTAGATGAGAAAGCAGGCTGAACAAGCCAGTAAGCTGTCTTCCTCCACGTCTCTGCTTCAGTTCCAGTCCCCAGGTTCCTGCCTTGGTTTCCCTTGGAGATAGACTGTAAGCTGAAAGATGAAATAAGCCCTTTCTTCCCGAGGTCCCTTTTGGTCATTGTGTTCATCACAGCCATAGAAAGAGCGAACTAGGGCGTACTCTGAACTGCTGAGCCTTCTCTCCAGTCCTGAAAAGATACATTTAGAAGTTTTGATGAACATCAGCCACTCTCTCCTCTATTCCAGTGCCCTTTGTATCTACCAGGCAAGCTCCATTGCTGTAGGTTTAGGGGTTAGTTTTGAAAGGAGGAAGTGTGAGTTCTAACTGTTTTTCCCTAAGATTGCCGCAGCTGTTCTGGATCCCCCGCCGTTCCGGAAGAGCGTGTTCAGCATCTGCAAATAAGCCAGCGAGGAGTCCATAGATCAGTTTGAGGAGTACGGACGCCAGTAAAACATCCTTGCATCACCTCACCAATACACTTGGGACGTTTTTCCGTTGAAGTCTTTTTGATTTAGCATTGTTTTGTGGTTTTTATTGTACACACATCTGTGCATTACTGTGGATAAATTTGTTCTTAAATTTGTCTTTCTGGATGCTGTTGTGAATGGAATTGTTTTCTTAATTTCATTTCTGGATTATCATTAGTCTATAGAAATACAGTTGATGTTTGTATACTAATTTAAGCTGCAATTTGATGAATTTATTTCCTGGCTCGTAGTGTATTGTGTGTATAGTCACAGGAATTTTTTTTTTTTTTTTTTTTTTTTTGGCAATGAGATATCATAGATAGAGGTAGCTGAAAGATGAGCTGGCTGCTTTATTTCTTTTTCTTGTCTAATTGCTGGATTAGGTCTTAATCATTTATCAGTTGGTTTACAGAATAGTAGCTCAATAATATACTGAATGATTGACCTAGATCTATTTTAAACCTTTTATTTATTGTGTATGTGTTCTGTGCATGTGTGTAGAGATCATAGGACAACTTTAGGAAGTCTTTTCTTCTTCTGGATATGGTGGCACACTCCTTTAATCACAGAGTTTGGGGAGTAGAGAGAGGCAGGTGGATCTTTCTGAGTTCAAGGCCAGTCTGGTCTACATAGTGAGTTTCAGGACAGCTGAGGCTATGTAGAGAGAACCTTTAACTTAAGAAGTCTGTTCTCACCTTTCATTCTGAGGGCCCTGGCGACTGAGCTGAGGTGGTCAGGCATGTCTGCAGGCACCTCTACCGACTGAGCCATCCATCTCTCCAGCCCAGACTTTAATATTAAACTATTTTTATGTGTGGCCGAAATGGCTTCTATCTAGTTGGATCCATCTTCCTTCTCATTTGGGTTTTCTATGTACTGGAAAACGGGGAAGACTCAGTTGCCTTTGGCCGAAAAGGATGGTATTAGGGACGTGCCTGCCCTTATTGGTATAGTTGAGATACGTGCCTCATTTGGCTGTGGGGTTTGGGAGTTAGCCTGTTTCCTGGTCCAGTGGGAACTAAAGCTGTGTGCTCGCCGCAACATCCAACTTTGTATCCCCCATTGTTAATGGGCCTGTTCTTTGGGGTTCTCTTTCCAGGGGCATCTCCCTGACCTATTCTCTCAGGGCAGCCTCTGTTCACCGAAGGTCAAGGTTGCGTTCCTGGTCTCACTGTTTGCTCTCCCGGGTTTGTTCTCTTTTGGAAACGAATGGTGCCCTTTACTAACCCCGCAGTCAGGCTGTCAGAACCTGTGGCTTTTGTTCACCTCATCCGAAGCCTGTCAGGCACCAGCTTGCCATTTGGAAGATCTAAAAGGTTCTGGGTCTGTTTGCCAGGTGGGAGAGAAAGAGAGAGATTCCCCCTTCAGGATGTTTAGGCTGCAATGTCTGGAGCCTGGGTTTGTCTCCCCTTCTCTTTCTCCGAGTATATTTCCATCCCCCCCCACCCCCACCATGGCTATGTTGTCTGCCAGAGAGGGCGGTCCTACCATATGGAACTCTAGAATGAAACTGTAGCTCGGGATTTCTGGCAACAGACCCCCTGCATCTCTGCAGCAACTCAGCAGTGACAGTGAACACTGGCTTCAGCTTCCGCTCCCACCGCCCCGCCTCCTCACAGCCCCCCAGAGCTGAGATGTGTTGCTCTATCTTTTCCCATAATTTATTATCTTTGATAGCTGTGTTGGAGCTTAATTTTCAGAGTGCACAATATCTTTATGGTCAAAGCAAAAAGTAAGATTGGGCTTGATTGATCCTAGGACAAGATGGCTTTAGTTGTCATTAGTATGAAATCCCTTAAGGGCCCCTGTTTCATTTGCTCTCTTAATTTATGGGCCTTCCCAGGTCCTTCACGCATCTATATACTAGCCAGTGAGCTAGTCTCGTTCTGAGCTTCCATTTCTGCCCCAGACACAGCGTGGACTGCAGTACTCAGTATGCAGCTGACACTCTGCCAGGTTTGGGCTAGATTATGGAGTAGCAGTACCAGCAGATGAATGGGTATTTCAGACATTTGTTAACTGTTTTTCCAAAGGAAAATGCACTATGAGCTGAAGTAAGCTGTCAGCCACCGGGCAGGCATGCATGAGAGCTGGGGGGTGAACAAGAAAAGCACAGTGATGTGGGAGCTGCAGAGAGCGCAGGTCTGTGTTCCGTAGCGGAGGCCAGTGGGAAGGAGAGATGAGAATCAGTCCAGAACAGGAGGGCAAGACTACTCCCTGCCCTAGGAATCCCGGGGAAGCAGCTAGCCGTGGCTAGCATCTCCGCCTGATGTATGGTTGTCATGAAGAAGACCCGAAGTCAGAGACTGGGAGGTGACACTGTGAGACAGTCTGCCCAGTGCAGAAGAAGCCCTGGTGTTGGTCCCTAAAACGTCAAAGCAGTCCCCACTCCCCAAACTAAAACAGCAACAGGACCTGAGACCGAATCAGGGAAATTCTGCTCCGATGGGCTGAGGACCATGCAATCCCTCAAGGAAAGTTGCCATGAAAATAGATTGTAAATTTTGCTGTGGCCGGGCTCGGTGGCACAGGCCTGTATCCCAGCACTCTGGGAGGCATAGGCAGGCGGATCTCTGTGAGTTCCAGGCCAGCTTGGTCTACAAAGCGAGTCCAGGACAGCCAAGGCTACACAGTCTCGAAAAACAAACAAACAAACAAATATTTTTTTCCACCGTGTAATTTATGAGCTCATGTTCACTGAGAAAATTAATCTATGTGAGCAGCCCCTTCCTGCAGTGTTGATTCAAAGGCTTTCAGTGTCTCTTTGAGGGTGGCATTTGGTCAGCGGTAGAGTGATACAGACATGGGTTTCTGTGATACGTGGTCATGCTTTGGCCCATGTGTGTCTGTGTCAAGTATGAGGAGAGGACACTCGTCCTATGAGGGAGTGACTCAGTGTGTGCTTCTCTCTCCGTTCTCATGTCCAGGATAAAGATTAAGTTTCCCTCTTTGATTCCACACAGCTTAGCATGGTGTCCAGCGTGTGGCTCAGAGGGGGTGTGTGCTGAGGGTCCACATCTAGGCAGTTTCCCTTAAGGATTGGTGCAGTTGCCATAATCAAGGTTGTTATGGCACATTTTAAAACAGAGAAGCAGGAAAGTATTTCAAGTATTTTTGAAGTCTGCTCTATATAGTATTTTAATTAATACCTAATTTCTTCACTGAACAACATTGATCCTCTCCCTTGTAACTCTTCTTTAATCTTCCCATCATTTAGGACCATTTTCTTCTCTTAATTCTTATTTTTCCTTTCCTTCCTTCCTCCCTTCCATCCTTCCTTTCTTTCGAGGCAGGGTTTCTCTATGAACAGCCAGAGTTCCTGGCTGTTCTGGAACTCTCTCAGTGTAGAACAGGCTAGCCTCAAACTCAGAGATCTTCCTGCTTCTGCCTCTCTGAGTGCTGAGGTTAGAGACGTGCGCCACCACCATCCATCTTTTCTCTAAATTCTTAACGTGGTTATGCTCTGATGTACTTGGGTAGCTTTTTTGTCTGTTCACCCATCTGTCTGTCTGTCTGTCTGTTGTCATCCACACACGGTTCTGTCATAGAGCCCGACCTAAAATGTCTGTACTTAGAATCACAAAGTATTCTGAGGTGTGTGTGGTGCCCCTCTGGGCTGAGTTTAGGGCCTGGCTTCTCTCCTTTGTAGCTTGGGCGTCTCAGAGGATGAGACATAGACATAGGCTTGAATTGAGGTCTCACACAGGTTGGTTTGGGACAGGTGGGCTAGCAGACGACATCCTGCAGCTTGTTTTCTGTGTGTTCTTGCAGGGTGGTCCATGTGACTCACAGACTCCTCTTTAAATATTTGCCTGCTTCAGTCAGCGACCAGGCACGTAACCATTGGTGGAAGCAGCCATTTCTACCCTTGGATATTTACTGTCAATGAAAGTTAAGTGCTTTTTCCTTCTGCCTCTTTATTTCCGATTTTGCCTCGTAAGATCATACATAAGCCTGATGACAAGAGGGTCAGAGCTGGGTTATGGAGACCTGAGCTTGACCCTTGGAGATGGACTCAGGAGTCTGTGAGACTCAAGGAAGATGGGTCTAGCATGCTGCTGAGGGTGGGCAGAAGGAGAAAGGCTCTGCAGAGTCAGGGAGTCTTGAAGGAGACATTAGCCGTTGTAAGGTGGTGCTGGGCCTGTGTGAAGGAGGGAATATGTATTAGAGCGGCTACTCACTGCCAAGCCTCTCACGTGCCTCTGGAGTTCTTGGGCTGCGGTTGGTTGGTCTAGGCCTCCATTTCTTCCCTCCTCGCAGCTACAGGCCTCAGATGCCCAGAGCTCCTGCCTTCCAGGACCTCCAGAGCTGGGGGCAGGAGAAGCAGCGCTCCACCGGAGAGAGGGGGAGAAGCACACTTCAGGGGAAAGGTCCTTGAAGCAGGGCTCACTCTGCTCCCGTGTACCTAAACATGTGTCTTTCTGGGCCCCTGCCTGTGAGAGGAGCTGAGAAGCTTGAGTAGGCTCAGCGGACTGCATATGTAGAGCTTAAGGCTGCAGACTAGAAGCCAGTGTTTATAATAAGAATAAGAATATTAAAATACCATCTTGTCCTTGCGCTTGAGGAACCTGTTTTAAAAATCATCTATCAATACGTAGGTTATTTATATGAAGCCTGTCGTAGATCTGTGCACACTGCAGGGAGGAGGGTTTTCCCTTGAGGCCACAGCAGGGACTGTTTTTCTTGAGCTTACTCCCCCTCCCCAACCCCCCATCCTGCCCCAACACCAGAATACCACGTGCCTGTTTCTTGATCTGAGACTCTTGGCCAGTGACTTCAAATGCACCTTCCATCCTGGGGAGTCTATGTTTTGGTGAGTTCAGCTGCCTGCTTCTGCCGAAGGGCTCTGTAGAAAAGAGAGGAGAGTGGAGTCAGTGGGCTGGATGCTGGCCTCCGCCCAAAGCTCATCCCTTGCTGCCACACAGCCCTCGTCCCTTCTTCCTGTCTGGGCACAGGGCTGTTTAGAGATGACCCAGGGAGCTGGCCAGAGGGTGCCTGGGAAAAGAACCCATCCAGGGAGAGTGCCAGCAGACCATATGCTTGGCTCAGACCCTCCTTAGCATCACTGGTGTGTGTGGGCTCCCCCAGCGCTTGCCAGGGAGAAGCAGTACTGGGATGCCGAGGAGTGACAGAGGCACCATGAGCCAGCCCCTCCTTCCTGCTTTGTGGGGTTTGGGGTTCCCCTGGTAGGCATGCCTAGGGGAGCTGAGACAAGGCAATGGTCAAGTGAGCAAGGGGGGTTGTTGATCAGCCAGGATGGGGGAGTGCTGCCCTGACCACTCCCTCCATCAGGTCTGGATCCCTTCATCTTCCCAACCCTGAGATGTTAGCACTGTTCACGAGCAGCTTCCACGTCCCATGCCCAGCATTTTTAGGGTCCATGACTCCCATTGTACCTGTCAGCCCCCAGCTGTAAAGGTAGACATTTTATGAGGGAATGCCGCCGTGTCCTGTAGTGCTGTCTGTGAAAGTGCTGTTGGCCCTCCCCAGGCACCATCCTCCCACAGCCCTCCGCTTCAGCCCTGCTTCCTGCATCCGTTCTCAGCTCCAGGAAAAAAGCTGCAGATTCCTGACAGTGTGAGCTCTTTTTTTTTTTTTTAAATAAGCTTTTGCTTTTACTTCGACTTAGTTATTTTCAAAACACTGTTTGGCTAGAAGGAACCTTTTGCAAGCTTTGCAGCCATTAGATGGCCCTGGTGGTGCTTAATGCTTCATATAGTAAGAAACTGAGTCAGAGTTGTCCCAGAGTCTGGAACCCGGACCTTACAGTGGGTCTTGTCCAGTGAGTGACCATATTATGGTCCAGAACCAACTGAGTGAGAGTCCTCAGTAATGACTTTGTAGAGTTAGCACATGGACGGACGGATGGGGACGGACGGATGGACTGACACACACACACACACACACACACACACGTTTCAGGCTCATACACCTGGAATTACAAAGCTCTCTGGAAGGCTCATGAGGATTGCCGTGGGTTTCAGGTCGGCCTGTTCTGAAGAATTAAAAAAAAAAAAAAAGGAGAAAGCCCAGAAAGCATGCAGACATAACACAAGTCAGTGTTATGTCTTCAGACCCCCTACCTGTGCACATGTCTCCGTGTGGTCTCTGAGAAGGGGTTTCACCAGTGTGTGCATTGATTGTTAGTGCTGGTTGCTATTAATCCTGGGTGTACTAGCTGTTCTGGGAAGAGGTGCTGCTTATTCATAATACCCAGATAATTGTTACAGACTGGGGAGGGCAGCCCAGAGCAGTGTTATGAGTGGAGGGGCAATCACAACCTAAGGGGAGTGGGGTGAATCTTCCTCTGCGAGGCATTCGGACCGATCTTTGGGTAAGGGGCAGTGCATGTGTGTATTTGATAAGGAGACACGCTTGGCCACCCCACCCGAGGAAGTCCTGATCTCAAGTTGTTCATCATGGGAACAGAGCATCTCCAGGGCCGCTCACCCTCCCTCAGCGCTGACAGTCTGCTCATGTCATCTGTCGTAGTGGGTATTCATTCTCATTCAGTGTGTATTTCTGTCTGTGCTTCCTGCCCACTCACTCAGTGTTATTCTTGAAAGAGAAAGGGACTTGGAATGAGAGCTAAGTGGTACCCAGTCTTTGAGGGTGTTTCAATACCCTCCGCTCTGTGTGTGTGCGTGTCTGTGTGCTTCACTTTCTCACCTCTGTTTGCTATGCTTTCATACTTGGTTTCTGAGGAGAGATATTGGGTGGTTGATGAGAGAATGAGTCTATTTGGGGTTGATGGCAGGAATATTTGCATTGCTCCGGACAGGGTGACAGCACCCTTCCTATGTGAGGTAGACAAGTGGTCTCTTCCCATCTGACTGTCACAGTGGCGAGAAACAGTTACTGCCCTTGGAACACTGAGCTTTTCAGACTCAGGCAACAGCGTGTGTGTGTGTGTGTGTGTGTGTGTGTGTGTGTGTGTGTGTTTGTATGCGCCCAGGGCTTCTCAAGTGCAAATTCTGTTGGTGCTGAATGTATGAAAATTTATGCTGCTTAGTTGACAGTGACATTATGCAACATAATTGAAATTTCAGCTTTTCCCATCCTAGTAGTCAGGTGTGTTAGGAGTCCTGTTTGTCTCCTGTGGAATTTTTGTGGTGTTCCTGCAGCTCAGAAGGATGCTGTCAGAGACAGCGAGGCTGTGGAGCAGGGCCAGTGGAATGAGTGGTGTGTGGCTCCCCTCAGGAGGCTCTTATGGTCGTCATAGGACATAGAAGCCCCCAGAAAAGAGGAGGGGTGGAGAACTGAGAGGGGAAGCAAGCACGGCAGGAGGGAAGGGATGTGCCTCGCCCTTGTCATTTCACACTCAGAGATAGAACCCAGCAGATTTGGAGACAGAGTAGGTTGTGGTGAGGCAGCGTGTGCTGGAGGCTTCCATCCTGTCTATGTTGCTTCTAGGATGTGCTCTGCTCTCGTTCTGGAGACCGGCCACTGAGAGGCCACTGGATCACGACAGTGCTCAGGGGTCCCCATACATCAAGCTCAACTTCTACTGCTCTGAGAACTCTATTGTCTGAACAACTGTATACACAACAATCGCTCACTGAGCTGGGCAGCGGGGGAGTAGAAAGCAGAGAGGAGATGTGCACCTAGCCCAGTGGGAGAGGCACCAGGGGTCTGGAGCAAGGTGGATCGGCATTGCTGGCTGAGAAACGGCTGGTGTCCAGTAGGAGCCTGAAGCTGTGTTGATCCAGCAAGAATGATAAGCATTTCAGGGAGTCCTGAGTTACCTGTACATAAAACCACTGGAGGCAATTTGTGGAGTGTAAGGATTTCTAGGAAGGGACAGTGTACATAGCCCAAGGCTGTGGGTTGGAGAAGAGATGGATTTCGTGGCAGCAGTGAGGAGGAGGAGGAGTCCTAGCTTTGCTCTCGAAGATAAAAAGGTGCTGGTTGAGAATAGCTCATAATCCCCGCAAAAGGGATTGTCAAGTTTGTCTCCTAGTCCTCCACTGACAGCCTGTCTGTCCTCTCCAGGCACGAGGCCATTTACTGATGTGACTAGAGGCCAGCATTTCTGTGAGGTCATTTTCAGAATAAACAGACATGTAAACAGATGATTATAGACCACAGGGGCAGTTGCTATGACAACAAGACATTCATCATAACAACCTGTGGGAATGAACAGGGACTGGCAAGAGATCCAAAGGACCAGTGATGCAGACTGTCATAGGCCAGCACCAACCTGTCTGCCATGTTTACCTTATAGAGGCGTGTCAGGGCCTGGGATGGAGTTGGAACCTGCAGAACTCTAAGCTCTGTCCCTAGAGGGCAAGCCCACAGCTGTACCGAACTGGTCTCCTGAGGGAAGGGTGGAGGGAGAGAGCTGTGTCCACGTGTGCACCAGGGCCCTGCTGCTGCTGGGATTGGAGATGCTAAATATAGTGCCTGAATCTTCGAGCTACCTGCAGACACACCAGTAAGGAAAGAAAGCTTTATTTTCTCCGAAGGGAAGGCTGTCAGGAAGATGCCTGACTTTCTAATCATGAGGCTTCTGGCAAGGGCATCCAGGACAGCAGCCATGTCCATGTTGGCTGTAAAGTCAGGTGCAGCATTCATTGGCTCACTGCAAGCGTGGGGTAGGGCCTGTGGTAGCCAGGGGGTGGGGGTGGGGGTAAGGGATATCTTTGGCTTACTTGTTGGTGGATGATAGGCCAACTTGCTTCCTGGCAGCACATAACTCCCCCTCCCCCACCCCCACCCCCCGTGGCATGGAGATGGTTGGTTTGTGGTTCTGGGTCGGTGACTTTCCTTGAGCCACTTCCTTCCTGTGCCCGCAAGTGCAGGAGGAATTTCCTCTCTCCACCAGCAGAATGGAAAAGGAAGGGAAGGCAGCATTGCTCATTTCTGTCTGTTGGTGAGACTCCCCGGCCAGAGGAGGACTGTGTTTCTTCCAGGCCGCAGGTGACAGTTTCCTTCAGCTCCTTCCTGTGGTTTCTGGCTCTGCCTTCTTCTCTGACCTTGGCCAAGAGGAGGCTGCTGCTAGGACTTAGCGTCAGGCCACTTCTCAGCGTGCACCTGGTGTGTCAGGGTGCTGGGCTTGTGTCGTGATGTGGGTTTCTTAGCGAGATGTTCAGGGAACATTTGACACTGTCATATGCAGCTCCCGCCTCCTCTACTGCTCTGAGTCTGTCAGATTCTGGCTTCTGCCCAGCTCAGGCCACACTTTCTTGATACCAGCTTCCCCATGGGCCTGCCTGGTGTTTGGGTGCCTGTGGCATCCACACCTTGTCCCCACACTCATGTGGTTTGGAACATTCCTGCTTCCTCTTCTCGGTGGAGATACACCTTGCCTGGCTCTTCCCTGTCACCCTTGAGGGTCAGGTTCCATTCTCTTAGTAGGTAAGGGCTTCCCACTCCCCTCAAGTCTGAGCCATTGCTGCCCCTGACTCAGTACCCTTCTAGCAGTGACATCTGTAGCCAGCACCTCTGGCCTCCTGTTGCATCTCCTAGTCTGTGAATTATCCTGCTGCTTTAATTTTCCTTGACCTTGTCCCCTTTCTCCCTTCCTACAGCCCCGGCTCATAGCCCCGCCATTTATCAGATTAGCTATTCAACAGCCTCTGTCTCCCCTGAAGTTCAGGACTTGACCTTTTCAGTAAGGACTCCAGTCTGTCCCCATCTCCCCTAATTCCCGTCTGCTTTCTTTTCTCCTGGTCATCTGAGTGACACCCTCAGCCCTGTATTTTTATTTTTCTGTCTCCCACTAGCCTATTAAATTATAAGCTTCATGTGCACAGGGACCTGTGATCCCATCCTCAGCACCCTGAACTGTGCCTGGGACATCACACTTGCTTAAGAAATATTTGTGACCCAGTGTGGTGGTTCACACTTGTAATCCCAGCACCTGGGGAGTTGACAGGAGGGATGTTGAATGTTGAAGGCCAGCCTGGGCTACTGAGTGAGCTGCTGGGCCAGAAACCAACAAGAGACGGGGAAGTGTTTGTAAACACATAAAACTAACCAGCAACTCTGGCCAGGGGTGGAGCCACTGGTTCTATGAAAACTTGCAGTTTACAAAACTTGAATTTGTAGAGTGTAGATCCTGTTTGAATGACTCAGTCTCACCCTGTGTGGGAGGAGTAATCCTGGCCTTGGGGAGGAAGGAATTCCAGGTTAAACAGGCTCCCAGCTGCAGTATTTCCCAGATCCATGGCTGAAAGAGTTCCTTCAAATTGCTTGCCCATGAGGGCGGGGGAATGCTGCCAGTCTGAGCTTTGAATTCCTTTTACTCAGTGGGAGCAAGGCTGCCCTGTGTTAGGAGATTGAGAGATAGGGCCTTTGAAAGGGTCCGATTCATCCAGTCATTGTTCGGGAGGTTAACTCCGTGGTAGCTTCTGATAGTCATCGACAGCTCTAATGGAGACCAGGATTATGCTAGGGCTTTGAAGAGTCTGTGGAGCAGCCATGCGCCCCGGGCACCACCTGCGCTCTCACCCTGCTCTCCCACCCTGCTCTCCCGTCCTTCGTATTGTCTTGTGGCAATCTACTTATTTATCAGCATGAAGAGTGCAGCACAGGTCACAGGGTTGCATTGACGAGAGGCTCTTTTCTAAATGCTCCTTGTTTCTTTCTAGGTCCAGTAGCTTTTTAGTGATTGTGACTTTTTCCTCCCCACAGAGGTGGCTTTTTTCTTCAGATTTCACTTTTTAGTAACACTTGTTAGATGAGAATGGTGGGATGAGATCACTATGTTTTGCAAGAAAATGCAGAGAAAGGGTACAAATGGGTTGTCTGCTTGGGTTCTGCCTTAGCCTGAACAGTGATCAGAGAGAGCATCTATCCGTCTATTTGCCGTGAAGCCAGACGGACCTGAGCTCAGTCACTGGCTTCACCAGCGGACACTGCTGTGTCCCCCAGGCAAATGGCCTGGTGTACTTGTTTAAGAAATACCTGCACTGCCGCCCTCCCGGTGCAGTGCTCAGTGAGTGTTAATCGCTTACTTTGTACGTCACCTCTGTGAGTATGTGTTGCCGTCACGTCCACGTTTAGAAAAGAAAGAGTGAGTCAGATCCCCAAGGAACGTTGAAAAGCCGAGAGTTCCAAGCCAACTCAGTCTTGGGTTCCCACAGTGTCCTGTCCCACCTTCATCTGTCTATGTTTGAACCCTGAATCGGTAAGATGGGAGACATTCATAGCTCGGCTGCCTCCAGACGGGCTTGCCGTCAGAGCCGTTGGCCCATGAGTGCTGTCAGTGGGTAAGAGTAGTTCAGAATTACAGAAGGAGCCGGAAGCCGCTGGGGCACTTGGGAAGCCAACCTGTAGGACCTGGCCAAAGTCTCTGAAGCTGGTTCTGCCCATGGTGCAGATCTAGGGCCTGGGCAGCTCTTGTTCCAAGCCCCAGGCCTGGTAGAGCTGAGGACAGGAAGGTGGACTGGCACCAGGTTGTTGAGTTGGACACATCTGCAGTAGCCCAGCACACAGGCTGATCAGCCGGGCTCTTTGCAAAGGCTCAGCCAGCAGCCACTTCCGGCTCTGCAGATTCCTGATTAGCTTTCCATATTGTCTTTTTGTTCACTCTCTTTAGAAATTCGCTCCCACACCTTCCTTCCATTGGATTTCTAGAAATACCCCGCTTTTCATGACTCACTGATTGAACACATCCTGTTTGGGGAAGTGTTCAGAGGAATTTCAGAGCGGGCATGTTGACTGCCAGTGATAAGCAGTGCAGACAGGAGGCAGGGAGACAGCGCCCCCAGCCTCCCCCAAGGCCCCACCAAAGGTTGCATCTTCATCCGCACTCTGATGCTTTCGCCTGAGGTGCCCACTCCAGTTTTCCTCTCAGGTTATGAGTAGGGATCTGAGTGTGGCTAGAATGACTGATGGTCAACTGAATCAAATTAGAGATGGGGCCTGGAGTTTGAACCTGGCTGGGTGGGATGACCTTTTGAACCACACAGATGGCCTGTCTTCCTGGTATCAGGATTATATCACAGAGCAGGGAGGGGCTGTGTTCCTGGGGACACAGTTGCTCTCAGAGCCTCGTGTATGAGAAGAGGAGAGGAGCCCTTGCAGCCATGGCAGAATTGCGCACGAGCACAGAATGCCAGTCTTGCCATTGGATGCTCTGATTTTGCCCATGGCTTTTATTTCACAAGCCAGAATGTTGCTCCTGGTCCCCAAGGCTGGGTGTGTGACTCATGCCAAAGCAATTCTCTTTTGTTATAGCCAGAGGCCCTTGGCAGGCCTACACTAGTGCAGGGAGCGGGCAGTGAAGTAACAGGAAGAAAAAAGCTCAGGCTCAGAGGAGGCCATGATGTGTTGGAGACATAGGTTGAGAAGCAGCTGGATGCTGAGACGTTGGTCCTGCTGAGTGGCAGTGTAGCCAGGTAGGCTGTGAGGATGGTGTTAAAGGGTCAGTCAGCCCTCCAAATGGTCAAAAGGCAAGCTGCTGAGGTCCCCCAACGAATGGCAAAGAAGGTGCTGGGCAGCTGTGATTCAGAGTGGCTCCTAGCAAGGTCTGGAGACATTTGAGGGTCATGGGTCAGGATGAGAGGTTCTTCCGGCATTTAGTGGGTGAAGACCAAAGTGCTGCCAAGTGTCCCTCAATGTATGACAATGCCTCGGCCATACATAAAGAACACTACTGTTCTAAATGACGATAGTTCTGAGGTCCAAAGACCCTGAGCTGTGAGGTTTGGAGGGTGGGCTAGGTTATAAAGGGTAACTTCTGTACCCAAACTTCTCATGGGTCCCAGGTCCCTGGAGAAGAGAGGAGGGTCTTAGCAGGTCTGAGAGCAGATGTATTCAAGTGAGTTCAAGTGTGTGGTGTGTGTATGAGCTTGCTGTGCACTGAGGCTAACGGTAGATGTCTTCCTTGATTGTGTCCATATATATATAATTATTACATATACTATAAATTCTATATATGTGAAATAATGGGCAGTCTTTCACTGAACCCGAACCTCACTGATTTGGTAACACTAGCCAGCTGGCAGGGATTTGCCCCTCTGTCTTCCCAGGTGTGAGCCACCACGATGTGGGTGCTGGGGATCCCAACTCAGGTCCCGGTGCTTTAGAGGAGAGTCCTTTACCAGCCGAGCCCCTCTCCAGATTTCTATAACCTGATGTTTATAGGTAGTTAGGTACCACGATGCAAACACCAATGGTGTCTGGCTATTGGTGACATTAAAAGTCTGTGGAGACCTTCAAAGAGGGTTAAAATGATGACTCCCTTAGACTCCTGCCATAACCCCATCTTCTTTATTATTACATTTTATTTGCTTGTGTGCGTGTGTGTACATGTGCCTGCACCCACTGAGCTACCCTGCCCATTCTTATAAGTCTCATCTTTGCCTATATTGTAAGAATCGTCATCATCATTATTTCATCTTTTAAACTGGAAATGCGTCAAATACCAAATGTATTTTGGGGAGAGTGTTTTGATATCTTCCTTTTGTGCTAAGAATAATAAAGCTGGAACTTAATTTAATTTTATAATTGTATAAACATTCTTAATTCAGTGTTTGTTAAGTAGGAGGACTTTATCAGAAAGCCAAAGGGAATGTAAAGATTGGAATTAATTTAAAATATTAAAAGCCACGGCGTCATCATGTATGCCTTTCTCTGTGTGTGTGTTTATGGAAGATATACAGTGCTTTCTTCTTCCTCTTCCTCTTTCTTCTTCTTCTTCTTGACAGGGTCTCTCTAACCTAGGCTGGTTTCAAATTCTTAAGGCCCCCACCTCAGCCAGGATCACAGACGTGCATCACCACATCTGGCTACAGTTATTTTATTATTATTTGCAGTCTTTCCTTAAACTTAAAAAAGGAAGATCTGTTTTGTAGTTCGTGTATGAGTGTTTTGCCTGCATGTATGTATGTGTACCGCGTTCGTGCTTGGAGCTTGCAGAAGTCAGAAGGGGACGTTGGGAGTTAGGGATGGCTGACAACCAAACCATGGCCCTCTGCGAGAGCAAGCAGTGCTCTTAACCGCTGAGCCATCTCTCCAGCCCCCGGATTATTATTTTCTTTAGTCTCTTTGTCTTTGCCTCCTTCTGCGCCAGGGAACAGGTTTTTTTGCTTCTAAGTACGTGCTGACTGCTTTTGGTTTACTTCTCCATGAATGCTCTGTGGTAAACTGACAGAGCTTAGGTTGTATCCTCCTCTGAGAGAGCTGAGGAGGGCTTTTGAGCCAGAGCTGAGTGTGAGCAAGATCCCTCTGAGCCCTCCTAGTGTGGGTGCAGACAGCTGGGGTGGGAGATGGCTAGATGTCTGACCAGAGGGCAGGGAGGGAGGGACAGTGTGGACAGGAGGTTGTGGGGGCTGAGGAAGGGGCAGAGCACAGGAAAAACCCCTTTCTGGTTTGAGTGGGTGGACAATTCAAAATTGTTAAGAAAGGGGAAAAAGTCTGTCTTCAGCATGCTTCGATAGCTAATGTTGCCTTGGGACTTTTGCTTTTCAAAAAGTTAGTGGAAATGGAGAAGTTTGAACTAGCAGGATCAGGACATTGATGTAAATTTTATATGAAAATACAGTTAATACTTTTGGTCAGACGAAGTCAGTTCTGCTTATTTCTAGACTGCTGGGTCTCAGCTGTAGCTGGCAGGCTCAATGGCGAGTCCCCAGAAGTGAGGCCACTCTTCCTTCTGACCTGGTATAGTGCACTGCAGCCCACAGCCTCTGTCTTTCTTCCTTTGATTGGCAGAGTGGCAGTTTTAAGATGCCCCAGGTCTTCACACACATGTAGATGGGAGCACAGTGTGCCCATTCCAAAGCAGGAGTGGTAGGCAAGGTAACGGTGTGGAAGGTAAGGCCCAGGGTCTGCCCTGTGGTTCCACGTGTGCAGCTCTGCAGACAGGCATGTGCCCGGAACACAGGGCCGCCCCTTCCACAGAGGGAGGTGCTTGGCATAGGGAGGAGTCACAGCTCTGCTGGGATATATAGATGAGTTTGTTAGTTATGTACGTAAATTACAAGTTCAAATTATATGCGCTTTTGTGCTTGTTCTGTCTTAGCAACCTGTGTCTGATCTTTGGCAGAAATTTTTACATGCTATCTTGGGCAAGTCATTTTCTCTGCCGGTGCCTGTTTCCTTATTATGACACCACAGAGCTCAGGGAAGGCCCTCGGCGTGTGACACTGTGAGTTCTAACACTGCGTTCCTGTGTTTTTGTTAGTCCTTATCCACACATTTTTGCTTTGCACACAGGGTCTCACTTCGAGGTGATCTTCCTGCCTTGGCCTGCATGTGTCGCGATTAGAGGCTTGACAGGCTACGCTAGACCCTGGCTCACAGCCGGAATGTGCTGCCGTCCATTCATTCACTTTAGAAGGCCTGTGTGGAGCCCCAGCACGCACGGGTAGCGTCACGGAAGCGGCAAGCCTTGCATCCCTTGTTTTATTTCGAATGCCCCCGCAACCTGTTTCTTCTGACTCACGGGTCCCCACTCAGGATGCTGGCGCCGGGTGGGGGTGTGGAGGGAACTCGACTGCCTCCTGCCGCATTGCCTGGGGAAGTGGCTGGGCCGCAGCCTGTTTGTTGGCTGTGGAGTAGTAAGACATGGCTTCCTTTCTCACAACCCTTTATTTTGCGGTATAATTTATACACCTTAAAATATACCAGTTTTTGATTTTGCTTTTGGGAATCACTACGATAATTATGCTATAGACGTGTCCTTTAAGAGCCTTTAAGAGCCCTCTTGTTGGGTTTGGTGGTTTCCATAGCGATTTGTAGACTGCTTGGTGTTTTCAGACGCCAAGTTTGACTCCTTCCTTTCCAATCTGTTTGCTCTTTCTCCTTCCCTCTTGCTGCCCTGCATCTCCGAAGGACCTGGTTTGGGGTTGGGGTGGGGATGGGCTATTGCCCTGCCTTGGTCCTGTGTCTTTCACGACTCCCTGCCTTAGCTGCAGGGCTCCTGTGGCTGTGCGTCACTGGGTTCCCTTTCCTTGCCGGAGGGCTGAGCTTTTGTCGTGAATGGGTGTTTCATCTTGTCAGATGCTACTTTTGGGCCGGCTGAGCTGACCATATGGTTTTCCCTTTTTAGCGTGTTAGTGTGGTGAGCTGTGTTTCTAGAAGCTGTGGACTCTGCTTCCACTGTGAAAGCCTTCTGCAGAGGGAGAGCGTAAGGGCCCGAAACTTGGGGATTCTTCAGCTATATAGCACATTCAGAGTTACTGACATCAGCTTGCCTTGGGAACACTCTGGGCTGTTGAATGATGACTGTTGCTGTTTTGCTACTTCAGTGTTTGTTAAGTGAAGTGACAGGTGTGAGAGCATGCATGCATATTGTATGTGACTAATTATCACAACTCAAGAGTATAAGTAGCATTCATTTCCTTAATTTTACAAAGGAGGAAACTGAGGCCCTGCCTTTTGGAGTAGTGGAGACTTCCATTTCCCCCACAGTAACCGCGTACCACCCAGGCATCAACCATTTTGACTCTTGTGAGTGGCACCAAAATCACCAATAGCTCTTCTTTATTTTAACAGAGCAAACTGGCCAGAGGCCGAGTAACCTCCTTCAGCTTCAGAGCTTGGAGGGAGACAGGTCTCCTGTTGCTGAGCTGTGTTCTTTGCCATGGCCCTGCTGCCACTGGAAGGGTTGTGGAAAGCCTCTGAGTCAAGATGAAGAGCAAACCAGATGGTTTCCTAGCATGATTCAGACAAGGTTTTCATAGTTAGCCCCCACACACTTATCTATATTTGTCAGAAAAAGTGCAAGATCACACTCCAGAGTGAACTAGTATGAGCTCACTTATTTATCTCTTAGGACAACAGTTTTCCTTCAGTCATGTCCCAGAAGGGACTTCCTCCTTATCAAGTAATGATATTGCAGAATTTCTAGCTGGACCGAGTTGATTCTTCATGTTTGTGGTTGTTTGGGTAACAGGTTTTCCGCTGAGTAGGTTAGCTAGTTGCTGCTTTGCACACCAGGCAGTGGGTGACTCTGAGACGCTTGTGTGGAGTTGAAGTATATGCACCTACACCTGAAAACAAAGCCAATTTTCTCAAGTTAATGCTTGTGTATGAAAATACTCTAGCTGTCTTGTTGTGGACATGTGTGTGTTCAACTCCGCCCACAAGTAATTGTAAGCATCTTTATATCTAGTCACTTTAGAATCTAGGCAAGGGAGGAGACGAAAGGAATGGCATTTTGATGTAGACTTCAGAGGATGATGTTATAGGCAGAAAACAGGCAGAGGTCCAGGACTTTCATCACTGTGTGGATATTTGTGAATTTCATGTATGCTTCTGCCGTTTGGTAGGTCTGTACTCCTGGGCCAGGCACCTTTTTCAGCTTGAATTTTTCTCATAGATGCAGAGCTGAAGGTCTGTGTGTCCTTCAGAGACATCTGGTGAGACTGTGCGCCTGTTTGAGAAGTGAGGCTGAAGGTCTGGGCTCTCTGTTGGATTGACACCTTTGTCCTGGCGAGACAGCAGGATGGGCGGGTGGTGTTTGGACCGTGGCCTGCTGGGAGCGTGCATTGATGGTTCAAAGATGGAGATCTGGGCTGAGCCCCAGGAGGCGCAGGCTCAGGGCCTTCTGACTTGTCTGCTGCCCTCACGGAGCTTCGCCCAGTCCTGACACAATAATTGTGTTTGGTCACAGTTTGTAGAATAGTGAACTGGGGTTTACAGGAATTTGTGACAATCTGCCTCGAAGGTTACACGTTGGGAACTTGGATGCTGAAGATGTTGAATAGACCCAGAATCCTGCAGCAGGGTGTCCAGTTGGTTGGTGAACTGGCTGTTTGGTGTTGGGACAGCGTGGTTCTCTGAATCTGTTCAGAAGCTGTATGGGAGAGGAGCTGGCCACCAGACGGTTCACTGTTAGACACAAACTCAACACTTGTGATTTCTCTGAATGACGGTGTAGCTCAGGGGAGACTGGTTGGTTTTGATCACCTTTTCTGTTTCCTCTGCTCCAATTCTTCTCTATCTCTTTCTCTGGCGGGAGTTTACCCCCTTTGGGCAGCATGATGCTAAGAAGGTAGACTTTGGTTGTGTGAGCGGTTACAGAGGCTGATAAATTGGTGTGGGGCCTTTGCGATTTTTAGCTCCTGCCTGAATATGACAGAGACCCATAACAAACAGTTAAGAACGGAATTTTGTTCTAAAAATAAAAAAAGGCACTGAGACAGGATTGTGTGCATATATAGAAATGTTTCCGCCGAAACCCACTAATTTGTACAATTAATATGATTGAATAATTGTAGTTTAGAAACCAATGAAAGAAACGGAGGCATAAGAAGCTTGCGTGCCTGCTTCATCAGGGCTGCCCTCAGTAATGGCTGCAGCACAGTGAGAGAATGCGCCTGAGGGTTGGTTCTGTTGCGTAACGCTTAGCTCTCTGGACTCTGAGGATGGGCATGGTTTAACAGAAGTCTTCCCCTGGTTTCCAAGAGTAGGAATGCTTAGCCCTCGGTGAATCTTGGGGTTTGGGGAGTAAGGCACAGACTGTAATCACAGTTGGTTGAGGAGCTCAGATGGGAAGTGTGAATCAACCAGGGTAGTTACTGTTAAAAGTCATATTTTATTTTTTAAAAAAGCAGCTGCTTGCTGTATGTCATGCAGATGAATTTAATTAAAATACTTCCCAGCCCTAGGTTGGTAGAAGATCAAAGGCGTGTGTTTCTGCAGGAGAGATGGGGACTGGGGCTAAGATGAAGCTTTTTTTGATGTTTACCAGATTAAGGTGAGGCCGTCTCTGTAAGTAGGTCATCATCGCGTATTCTTCATTTATTCCCTTGCATGTTTGTTTATTCACGAAGCAATTTGAATTATGACACCAGACACCCAGGATTCTGAACCTGTGCCTTCCAGTGTTCATAGTCTAGTGTTGAGAGAAAGGCTGAAATAGCAGATGATGTGGTGAGCTGGTTGGTGAGTTTTGGCCTCCTCTCTCCCTCCTCAGTGAGAAGCAGGGATGTATGGTTTTATGCAGTAACTATATAACCTTTTCTTTGATAAGTTGGTAGAAAATTCCTTTTATGGTAAACCTCTTGCTAAAATAATTGTAATACATTGAAGTTTTACATGTTGAGCCATTAAGAATTAAAAGGCCTTTGGCAAGACTTTGCAACCCACACATGAACAGTGGGTTCTGTAAATTTCATGGAAGACATTCTAGGCTTCCTTGATGAGGGGTAGACAGATAATTGGAGAAGGAAACACACACACACACACACACACACACACACACACACACACTTTGCTGAGCAGTTTGTGACAGTCAGTACTCAGAAGTGCTTGACATTTGTGTACCAAATGGAGTCAAGAGTTCACACAGAGCCCTTCTATAGGAGCCAGGGGTCTTGGTATTTGCTATGTTAGGGGGCAGAATTGCTCACTCGTGTTGTGGCTCCGGGTGAGTCACAGCGTCAGCAGTGCCTGTGACTGCCAGGTGTGTTACTAGGCAGAGTAGGATTTACGCCGGCAGGACGAGTAGGATCTTGATGCAACACATCTTGAATCCTTTAATCCCAGTGCTCGGAGGCAGAGGCAGGTGGATCTCTGTGAATTTGAGGCCAGCCTGGTATACAGAGCGAGCTCCAGCATAGCAAGAGCTATATAACGGAGTGAACCTGTCTCAAAAACGGCACAAAGGAAACATTTTCCCCTAGGCCTTTTAGAAGGAGTCCTATAAATAGTATAGTTGTGCCCTTCTCTCTGCCAAATTACAGGATACATTATGATCCATTTTACCAGCACTAATTGGGCCCATACCAGGACAGGAATGGCTCATGGTTTGTTCCTACAGCCTTAGGTCAGATTCGAGCTTTCATCTGTGGCCTGGGAGGACAAGTCACTTGGCTGTCTACTCTGAGGGGGAAAACTGCGTGCGGTGGTGTGTGTGCGGCACATGGTGGGCGTCCATGGCGGGGGGCAGTGATGATATTAATGTTATCTCTAGCAGGAGCTCTGCACGCTGGGAGCTGAGCTCTTCCCTGGTTTCTGGGCTGAGGGAAGACTGGTCCTTGCTTTGTTGAGTACTGTGTTTTTCCAGATCCGTGAGGTGATTGGTGTGGAACTGTTGTTGATGTGCCCTGGAGACACTTAGGGGTGACTTTGGGGTCCCTGAAATGTGGCCAGTCTGCATAGCTATGGTCTTATCTAGGCTTCCTCAGGCTATTTACTGTGCTGGGTGTGGACAGCTCTGTGCAAACAAACCCTAAACCCCATTAGTCATATATTTATTTCTGGTTGTTGGTCAAAGTGATGACAGTTCCCCTCTGAAACCTAAACTTAGTTTCTAAGTCTTTTTTTTTTTCTTTTCCAAATTTGTCTTGCTTAAATGTCACTTTCCTTCCCAAGGAGCACCTTTCTCATTCATTCCTCCAATGCTTACCGGGCGCTGCTTCTTTGCCCTTGAAAAGAGGCGACCACAGAGAGCCCTCCCGGTGGGCTGGTCATATTGTTTCTCCTACCTGTCTCTATACACATGTGTTTGTTGGTCCATATCTCTCCACTGGAACAACACTTGGCGCACCCTGTGGGGGAGAGCCTTTGCCACCTGCATGCGCCTCAGATGCTGGTCCCCCAACAGCGCCTGAGGTGGAACTCGTTCTGTGTGAATGTTTTGCTGTGGTGGTGTTTGGGACCTCACGTGCAAGAAGATAGGGCCCTGTGCTTGATTGTGAAATCATCAGAATATTAAATCTAAGCCCAGGGAAGGCACGATTATTTGAGCTCAAAAGAATAGAAAGTGGGGCGGCCTGAGGGAGGGATCTGGTCAAACGTTGAGGGACCTGGTCTGGGGCCTTGCTTTGTTCCCTAGGAAAGCTGACTGATTTGGGGTAGATCTTTACATTAAAATAAAATGAAAAAAAAAAAAAAAAGTAGAATTTTCTAAGATCTCTTAAAAAAAAGTCAGACTAGACTTAAAAAAACAGGTTTATTATTTTCATTGTACATATAATGAGTGTTTTGCCTGTGTGGCTCTATATGTATCACGTGCATGCCTGGTGCCTGTAGGGCCCAGGAGAGAATGCAGGACTCCCTGGATCTGGAATTGTGGGGTGGTTGCTGCAAGCTGCTGAGCGATGATAGGAACCGCATCAAGGTCTTCTGCAGGAGCAACAGGTGCTCTTAGCTGAGCCATCTCTCCAGCCTGCATACTTGACTTCTAAAAATCTCATCTTTATTGCTTTTGTTGTTGTTAATGAGGTGCTGGGTCTAGAACCCAGGGTTCCCTGCCTGCTAGGACCACGGGATGTTGTGTGGTGTCTTCCTCAGCTGCTCTCCATCTTATTTATTCATGTATTCATTCGTCCATCCATCCATCCATCCATCCATCCATCCATCCATCCATCCATCCTCTATCTATCTAAAGACATGGTCTCTCTCTTCCCTATTTGGCCAGACTGGCTGGCTAGCAAGCCCTGGATATCTTCCTGTCTCTGCCTTACCAGCATTTTATCACTGTGGCCAGTTTCAAACAGGGAATGGAAAACAAGTCCTTACACCTGTGTGGCTAAGCATTTTGCCGGATCATATCTCCAGCCCCCAAGTAGGTGTACTATGCAGAGCTGGTGAACATATGTGCTGTTTTATTCACTCCATGTGGGAAGTCTTCAGCATAGGCGTTCAGCCTTCGGCACAACACGCCTTCCTTGTGTTTTCTCTCTGCCGCGCTCTTGATCCTGTTTGCATCCCAGTTGCTCAGCCCATCCTTGTTCCTCTTGAGGGGGTTTGTACATGGGGCTGCTTACTCTGGGCCTATCAGCTCCAGATTTCTGAAGCACAGGCTGTACAGATCTGGTGCTGTCACGGCAGCATGAGCTCTCTGCGCCTCAGTTAAGGAGACTGACTTGCTCTTCACCAGAATGGCCACCATCTTGGACTGAGTCCAGGCCACCAGACGCTTCAGGAGCCTCAGATGGCATACGCTCTTCTTTTGCACCGGGTGGATCAGCTTAGTTATTTGCCCGCCTAAATAGGATCTTGGCCTCGAGATCTCACTACCTTGTGGGCTGTTTTCTGCCACAGCTGATAGCTTTTGGGTAGAGTGTTTTGTGGACCTTGGTGGCTCCTTTAGAGTAGTCAGAGTGTTCTACATGCTCAGAACATCAGCTTGTGTGTCCAGACTTCAAAAGTTCCTCTGGTCCCCAGATTCCTCATCTTGAATTTGAAGATGCTACTAAAGTCATCAGTGTAATGAAAGCGGCTTGGGAAATTCATAGGTCAGTGCCAGGCCCAGGGTAGGTGACCGGGGTGCTTGTAGCAGCTTTCCCTTTTTTTCCCATGCTAAAAGTTCCCAGCCTTGATAGTATCTTCACTCTAAGTTTTGTGTCACTTAGGTTTAGAATCTGGTACTAAGCTTGGTGGAAGCAGGAAGCTGTCATTCTCTGGCTCTCTTCTCTTTTCTACCCTCACCACACTCTGATAACCTCACTATAATGTGTGTCCTCCAAGCTCTTAGTCATAATTTTGCTCCATCCACTTACCCAGAGGTCAGACTTTTAGCAGCATCTGCCATCTGGAATGTATCCATGAACCAGACCGAAAAGGCCCGTGAGCTCAGCGGCCCCGGGAGTCTCACCCTGGTTGATGGGAGGATATCCAGCTGACGGCAGTGAGTGGGGGCAGGTGGCGAAGAAGGTGAACACCACGGAGTGGGCCGTTTGGGCACCCCACATTCACACTGAGACCAAACCAATAGCCAGCCTCCCAGCGAGAATCCTCAATGCACCCAAATAGTTCTGAGTATCGAGATAGTGTTGAAGCCTTCTGACTTCTGCGGACAGCAGACACACCTGTAGTTCATGATGAACATGCAGGCAAGATACCCATACAAATAAATAAATAAATCAAAAAAAGAAAGGAAGAAAACGGGAGACTATAAAATTGACCTCTGGGTTTCCAATTAAGTTCTTGTTTGTTTGTTTTAAACACCCATTAGTGGATCTGCAAAGGGGGTCAGTGGGTAAAAGCATTTGTTGTGCTAACCTGGTAACTTGAGTTCAGACCCCACCTGAAGAGCTGGATGCAATTGTGTGCCTCTTTAACCTCAGCACCCTGCAGTGAGATGGGACCTGGACACAGAAGAACTAATTGCTCTGGAGTTCATAGGTCAGCAAGCCGGGAGGACACAGTGATACAGACATGGCAAAAACATCCGGAGAGATCCTGTCTCCCAAAGGTGGAAGAGGAGAATCGATTCCCCAAACCTGCTCTCTGGCCTCCACCTGTGTGGCCCCCTCCGCCCAGTAGCTTTTTGGTATTTTGCTGTCACTTCATCTGGATGGAGTGAAATTTCATTTTTTTTTTAAGTATGGGCAAAGATGCTAGGATACAGAAGAAAGGCAGATATGAGAGTCACTTATTTCCGCCGTTCCTGGTTAGCTGTCCGATGAACGCTAGCTTTTTGCGCCTTGGCTTTTCCGTCTGTGCATTCATTTCTGCACCTCTTCCGGGTGCATGGGAGGAGACTTTCAGGAGTGCAAGCCTCTCTGGTGCAGGAATCCCTTCTACTTCCTCCTGCTTGCCCTGCCTGTGACATCCACTCAAGTCTCCTGGTCAGATACTTGGTAAATTTTCTTAGGTTGGACTTGTTGATTACACGCAGTGTTGAGTGGTGGTAGGGTTGGCCTTCGCAGAAACTTCTCCATCTGTGATCCTGAACCTGTAAGGACATGTTATGTATTAAAGAGTGCAATCCCACTTGTCCATTACACGTTGAGTGCCTAGAATTTAAGGTTTCCGGTTTAGTTTTGGTGTTCTTATGGACATATCTCATGTTTTGGTACATGTTAGGGCTAAGAGGTTGTCAGTTGGCCAGCTGGTCATACCGGTGGATTCAGGCTGGTCCTTAGGTTTGGGGGCCCACTTGGCTAGTATTTTTCTTTGCTCTGCAGTCTAATACAGTCTCTCCCTGCAAAGTTTTAGTGTCATCCTTACCTGCTGAGGCCTTCAAGTATGGAGTGAACTTAGAACGGAGTTGATCTTGTACCAAGGTCTAGGCCTCAGGCCTGACCTTAGCCTCCCTCCTTCTGCCTTCTTCCGCCATCACAGCTCCAAGGGAAAATAGCACTGCCTTCCTTATACAGCGAGTTTCATTTCTGTGATGCTGCTGTGTCTGATGGTTTCATACTTAAAAACTCGAATTGCACATTTGGGTTTAATCTTGTGCTCAGGTGGAGCGTGATTTGTGGGGCTTCATAAGGCCAAGTCTGCCGTAAGTACTCCCTGAGAGCCAGCCAGAATCGTTCTAGTGCAGTGGTGTTTAACCTGTGGGTCATGACCCGTTTGGGGGTCACCTAAGACCATCAGAAAACACAGATATTTACATTATAATTCATAACATAGCGAAGTTACAGTTATGGAGTAGCCACGAAAATAATTTTATGTTTAGGGTTCTGTAGAAGATGAGGAGCTGAGTTAAAGGGTGGCGGCATTGGGAAGGTTCAGAGCCACTGCTGCAGAGGAAAGGAGTCGCCCGAGGTCAGGGATGACTCCCTCAGAGGAAATGGCTGGTGGACTCCTCACCTGGATTGTATGTCTCATTTACCAGGGTGGGGCAATATGGGTGGCAGGCAGAGGAAAGGTCACAGATACTGCCGGAACATGGCAGAGGCTTATTTGTCCCTGCAGGCCGGTGTTCCGGGATTAGCTGAGTGGCCCTGTTTGCGCTGACCCTTCCAGGAGAGGGGAGCCTTGGGAAAGTGCTGTAGGCATCGAGCATGGGGCGGGGCCAGGCGGGGGTCATCCTGCTAACACTGTTCCCAGACTTTGTTGTAGGTTGGACCTGTTGAGGACCGATGAGGACTCTCAGGAATATTAGGCCACCACCTGTGCCATCAAAAGACCATGGGTCGCCGGTCACGGTGGCTCACACCTGTAATCCCAGCACTCAGGGAGGCAGAGGCAGGCAGATCTCTGTGAGTTCGAGGCCAGCCCGGTGTACAAAGCAAGTCCAGGGCTGCCAAGGCTACACAGAGAAACCCTGTCTCAAGCTCTGTATGTCCATTTGTATGTACATCTATTAATTGGAAAGTTTACTTATTTTTTTTAATTTAAATTTATTTTTATCTTTAATTGTGTATATGTGTGTGTGTGTGTGTGTGTGTGCACGCGCATACGTGAGCACGAGTGCAGGTGTCTATGGAGGCCAGTATTGTACAGGTGGTTGTGAGCCACCCGGCATGGGTGCTGGGGGCCAAGGTCTGGTCCTCCGCAAGAGCGGTTTGTGCCCTTGCCCTGCAGTTTGTGCCCTTGCCCGTTGCGCCATCTGTCAGCCCTGCAAGCTTGCTTATTCTTGAGCCTCACTTCACTCTCAAGACTGAGAACCCTGCTGCGACTGCCTTGCACGCTTGTTATGAAGCTGTCGTAATGAGCGTGATCCTGGGGCGGAAACACCGCTGCCTCCGTCACCATCTAAGACCCAGCCTGGCACACGAAGGGCATTTCGAATTTTGACATTATTTTTTAGTTTTACGTGTACGAGTTGTGTGTTCTTGAGTTGGTTTATATGCGTCATGGGCTTGCAGAAGCCTGTGGAGGCCGGGTCAGGGCATCAGATCCCCGAGAGCTGGAGTTTATAGATAGTTGTGAGCAGCCTTGTGCGTGCTGGGAGCCAAACCTGTATCCTCTGTGTGGAGGTCAAAGGACAACCTGTGGGAGCTAGTTCCTTCCCTCTACCGTGTGGGTTTAGGGCTTGGAGCTCAGGTAGTGAGGCTTAGCAGAAGTGCGTCTACTCACTGAGTCATCTCGCTGGCCTGGTCATTGTCCTTTTGTAATAAATCAGGTGCATTTTGGGAAGTATTGGCTGATAGGAAGGAATCAGTGCAGAACACTACCCAGGAGGCGGGGCGCCCTCAGCGTTGAGGAAGTTTTTAACAACGCTCAGTGTGGCCGCTGACAGATGGAGGGACACCAGAGGGGCCACAGGCGTTGGGGCCCTGACACCGGAGCGATGTTTCCGAGGATGTGTTGGAAACATTTAAAAAGTCTTAGTAAGGCGCTAAGAGTTCAGGAGTGTAGCAGCTGCTGTGTGCCCCTCTTCAGCACTGGGCCAGTTGCCTCGACTTTTAATACTTCATTGCAGCCCCAGGAGTCAATGGTGCTTCCCTCCCTTTACCCCAGCTTGTCCCGAGGTGCCAAAGAAATCAAAGTTGTTTTTGAAACTTATACTAACAAACAAACACGCCCCCCACCCCCAGCTTAATGGAGATCTGTTCTGTGCACAATATAATTTGTCCGATTTGGGTGTATATTTACTGAGCTCGCTTACGTGTCTGTTGAGAAGCCGCCCCGACAGTAGCCATCTCATTCTGTGCATGATACACACGTGGTTATCTTAGAACTGCCCCTTTGTCCCACTGGAGACAAACCCCCACTCCTGCCCCTGCTGGCCAGTTGGCTTTTGGTTTTGTCTTGGAGTATTACACAATGAAATCATGGTATGTAGCCCTTCAGTGAACTTCATACATTGGAGTCATCCGTTCATGTTGCCTGCCTATCTTGGATGGCCGTGCCTCATTGCTGGGCACTGTTACATGGGCGTGCCGTAATTTAAAATCAGGTTTATTAAGTGGTGGACAGCTGAGTTTTTCCCAGGTAATGAAGAAGAGGGGCTGGGAACATCCAAGTTTAATTCACGTCTTTGTGAAAACAGATTTTTCTTTTCTTTTCTTCCTTCTCTTTTTTGAGACAGGAGCTAGCCTTGAACTTGTGACTGTCCTGCCCTTTACTCCTGAGCTCTGGCCCACAGGCGTGCACTGCCATGGTCAGAAGTTTAATTGTTGACTTGGGTAAACACTTAGGAGCAAAGGTGGTGCTAAGTGGACTTAAGGTAGCAAGGGCTCTGCCCTTCTGTTTTCTCAAGCTGCAGCATCATTCAATACAGCAAAGGTTCCAGTCACTCCGCCTCCGCCTCAGCCACCTTTGTCACTGTAGGGTGTGCTGGGGAATCTCATTGTGATTTAACTTACGTATCCCTGGTAACCACGGTGTTCAGCATGCTGTGTCTTCATGGGCCTCTGGGCAGTCTATCTGATGTGTCTGTCTGAACTGACACCGTGTTTATAGCTTTTTATGTCATGCATCCCAGGAGTGGAGATGCTGGGGTGCTCAGTGTCTCTCACGGGAAGGAGCCGTCGAGAGAGTCAGCGGTTCAGTGGTTCTCAACCCCCCTAACTCGGCGACCCTTTAATGCAGTTCCTCATGTTGTGGCGGCCCCCAACTGTAAAATTGTCTGGATGCTACTTCATGACTGATTCCGCTACTGTCAGGAACCATGATATAAATATCTGCTATGCAGGACAGCTTTGCCCCACGGGCTGAGAACCTGTAGTGCTCGTCCACGCCGAGCTTGTAGATGTACTCGGCAGAACAGCGTCGCAGGTGTCCTGTGAGCGGGATGAGATCACCTGCAGGAAAAAGTTAAATGATTCATGGACTGTGATTTATTTAAAAAATCAGGGAGGGACTAGAGAGGTGGCTCAACGGCTAAAAGCACTTGCTATTCTTCCAGAGGACCTGGGTTCAATTCTCAGCACCCACGTAATCTCTCATAACTGTCTGTAACTTCACTTCTGGGGCACCAGGCACTCTGCTGTGGGCTCTGCAGGCGCTACACACATGTGCTGCATGGACATGCATGTAGGTACCACACCCATGTGATGCACAGACATGCATGCAGGCACTGCACACGTGTGCTGCACGCACATGCATACATACAGAACACATACATAAAAAATAAAAGTTAAAAAGAAAGAACTTAAAAGTCTTCTGGCATTTTTACAGAAACTCTGGGCCTGGAGAGGTAGCTCTCTTGTCTGTCTGCATCCTGTGGCTTTGGCAGCTGCTTAGAGAACACAGAATCAGACTTTCTGTTCGTCAGATGTGCAGGTGCTTGCCCAAGATTATGAAGGAAATGTAGGTAGAAGTAATGAGGCCTGAGATTCCTCAAAGGTTCTGAGAGATTCTATAACATTCCTATAATTAAAAACAAACCTGTAATATCTCTAATAGTTGTTTAACATAATGTCCATGCTGGCACTGGGGAGGTGGCTCAGTGGTTAAGAGCAAGCACTGCTCTTGCAGAGGACTTGCGTTCAGTCCCCAGCACACAGGGTGGCTTACAACTTCCTGTAACTTAAGCTCCGGGTGATCTGATGCCTCCAGCCTCCAAAGACACCTGCAGTCACATGCACACACGTGGACACATACTCATGTATGTCATTAACAACAATAAGGCATTTTAAAAAAAGGTTTGCATGCTAAGGCGTGCTTCCCCAGGCATCAGGGGCTACTACCTAAGCATTCTACATACCTAAGCCACGGATGGAGGGGTTGTGAGGGCATCAGATTTATTTGCATGCCTGTTGGCACACAGTTGGTGTTAGGGGACTGAGGAACTAGAGTTCATAGGTTGGAGCTGCTCTAGTTACACAGCTCTGCTGGTTTAACGAAGGTGCTTGGGTAGCATGGAGTTTTCAGGACAGTCAGCACGCAGCTGTAGTCACCTGAATCAGTGACACATTTGTAGAAACCTCATAGGGATTTGGGAGTAAGGTTATCCTAGGCTGTGTGTGTGTGTGTGTGTGTGTGTGTGTGTGGTGTGTGCATGTATGTGTGGTACATGTATCTGTTGTGTGTGTGCACACAGAGGAGCTGGTTCAAGAAGACCCCGGCCCCCTTATCCCCCTGTCCATCTCCAGCTTCAATCCCAGCCAGGGACTGGCGCAACCCTCTGGTTCTATTCATACAGCCTGCCTGCCTGTTAGCAACTTGTCACATTCTTCAGGATGTCACTGTGTGACATGTGCATGTGTGTAATGTGTGTATATGTGCGGGTGTGTGTGTGTGATGTATGTGTGTATGTATGTGTGTGGTGTGTGTGTGTGTGTGTACCCACTACCTTCAGCTGAGGTCAGGTCCTGCTGCACAGGCAGCTGTACACAGAGAAGTTCATGCTTGCCTTGTAATCCACCGTGATAACATGACCCAAGGTCTGGCCAGCAGGGACTTGCCGGTGTGTCTTGTTCAGTTCATTTACAATAAGGACTGTAAGGACACGCTACACGCCAGGGATAGAGTTGAAACCAACTCCCTGCTACTTCAGAATCTTTCCTTCTTTCTTTTTTTAAAACAGAGGATGTCTGTGCCCATCTGTTTCTATATATTTGTGCAAATCTAAGTCATCTCTGTCTGACGTAATTCAAAGACTGCTGAAAGCATAGTGTGAGCCACTGGCATCCAGATGAATGGCCACAGCCTCTGTGTTCTCAGTGACGCAGCTTGGAGGACAGGATGTCACTCATTTGACCAAGTCATGTTCTGTAAAGAGTGTCTTTCATCAAGGAGCTGGTTCAAGAAGACACCAGCCCCCCGTTATCCCTCTATCCGATACTAGCCATGTGCTGGGAGGTTCCATTCATGCAACCCGCCTGTCTGTTAACAGCTTGTCACTTTCTTCACGTTGTTTCTGTGTCAGCTCTTTCAGGGCGTCTCTCCTTAGAGACAGCCACAGGTGTGAGGTATGAAGTACAGCACTGTATACTCTGCTCGTCTCACTCTGAAAGCATGTGCCCATTGGTGAAGAGGCCTGGCTCCCTGCCCTGGAAGAGGTGCCCACGGTCTGGCCTTTGTCTTCCACGGTTCTGTGAGAAGATTCGATGGCCCCGGGAAGCCTGAGGTTTTGGAAAGCCAGGTCTCTTTCACAGTAACCTCAGGCCCTGATAAGAGCAGCCTGTCTGCCTAAGAAACATAGAGTAATCGCAGGTCTCCCAAAGGTCCTCCCAACCCCGCCCCCCCCCCCCCAAATTAAACAGCCTTATTTTCATGAGAGCCCAGGCTGGGAGGATACGACCGAGTATTTGAACTTCCAGGAAGCCACGTTAGCTCATCTTCACCCCTGTGGTCTTGGGAAATATGTGTCTCTTGTGCCTCAGTGGGTACGTTCTTACCCATGTTACTGCCTGGGTCACCCACTGCCTGAACTGGTAGTGTCATGTAGACAAAAGGTGAGTTCCTGCCACTCACTGCCCTGTACCGGAAGGTTGGTGATGGTGTCTTGACTTGGGCAAGTGGTATTCACGTAGGCTTTTTATCTATGTGTTTTAAGGCATCCAAGCCGGGGAAATACAGCAGAAGTTTCAGTTTAAAAGTGCTTTCTGGGGCTGGAGAGATGGCTCAGAGGTTAAGAGCACTGGCTACTCTTCCTGAGTTCAATTCCCAGCTGGTTTTCCTGTCCTTGGGTACTGCCCAGGGGGCCTGTGCTTTGGGAATGGTGTTTGCAGCGTGCGTGATGTGGGCAGGTGTTGTGTCCTGCAGCCTGTCGGGGACCCTTGGCCTTTTTCTCTGTCATCAGTTATCTCAGATGCTCCCACAGGCAGCATGGCGTCTGGTTGGGCCATTGTGTGTGTAGAAGGCCAAGCCATTGCTTCTCACTTTCCCTTTTGTTCTCTTCCCTAGGATTTCCAGTTTTTTTCCCCCCACTCTGGACTGAAAACAAAAAGTTAGTATAACTAATGGCCAGAGGTCTTCCTTGGGGAGGGACCTGCACCCTCCAGTGAAGAAAGTAAATGGCCCTGCTGACCGTCGAAGCACAGCCAGGAGCGGCCTCTACCCTTTGCTGTGCTTCCTGCCCTCCTGTTCCGTTCCTCAGTGACAGGGACCCAGCCCATCCTTACCTATGCCTTGCACCTAGCTTGTACCTGCAGTCTCATCCTGATCCTGTTTGCCTTCCTTTCTGCACCATCAGCCTCCTCACCAGGCCTGGCCACGTTTCTCTTCTATGTCTGGCCTCTGCTCATCCTCTGTGCTTCAATCTCTGTGGTGGGGATGAGGGGCTGGGGATGCTATCTGAATGCTTGGTGGGTTTGGGCCGAAAAAGTCAATTAAAGACAAACAAATAAATGAACAGGGGCCTGGAGAGATAGCTCAGCTGTTCAAAGCACCTGTTGCTCTTGTAAAGGACCAGGGTTTTGTTCCCAGCACCCACATGGCAGCTCACCATAGTTTAATTCCATTTACAGGGGATCTGGCTTCCTCCACAGGCAATCATACGTGTGGCACATAGAAATACGTGCAGGGAAAACATTCATATACGTAAGCTAAGTGTGTGTGTGTGTGTGTGTGTGTGTGTGTGTGTGTATGTGTATTTTTTGCTTTTCAATACAGGGTTTCTCTGTGTAGCCCTGATTGTCCTGGGACTCTAGACCAGGCTAGCCTTGAACTCACAAAGATCCTCTTGCTTCTGGCCTCCCTAGTGCTGGGATTAAAGGTGTGTTCCACCACTACTACCTGGCAATAAATTTTAAAAAGCAATTACCAAGAGCTTCTGCATCTCTTGGGGGCCCCTAAACGCTGTCTACACCATGTTTCTCGCGGCTCTTAGGCCCCTGTGCTGTGACCAAGCCAAGGTCAGAAGTAGGCCACCAGTGTTTGGCTCCCTTCTGCTGTAGGCTAGAGGAATGTGGTCTCTTAAGTGTTTTAGCAGCACTGTCTCTTCACCTGAAAGCATTTGAAGCCCAGCAGTAAAGTGAGTTGTGTTTTTGGTAGCTGGGGGCTAGAGGCAATTCCGTCTTTCCGCAATGACTTCTGGGGCCTCTGGAGGGACTTGCATTGTCCTGGAGCTAAATGGAGCAGAATAAAAGTCCTCAGTTTGTGTCTAGGAACAGCCCCTGGGTGTCCACCCTCCCCCTTCCCCAGGGGACCCTAATTATAAAATAAGGGCGTAGGCAGGCTAGCCACTGTTGGGTGGCCTGGCTGCTTTGCTGTGTGTTTTCAGGGGTGGGTGGGATGGGGTGGTCTGGTCCTTGCCTTAATCAGGGTGCTTTGTGGCTGTCCAACAATTCCGTGTCAAGCAGATACTGTTGTCCTAGTTTAGGAGTATGCTAAGTGGGGTCAGGAGATTAAATAATTGTTGTGTGCAGAGGTAGGAATGGAAGTGCTATTGGCTCTCACAGGATGGGTCTCAGGATGAAGAGAGGGAACAGAAAAACATTGCAAGAAAGATATCCAGGTAGTTCCATACACCGTCATCTCTTCCTCAGTCGTCTTTGCCTTACGGTGATAACAGTACTTCGTGGATTACAGAGCAATCCAAGATTAGTATGTGGATATGGCATATGGGGGGTGAGAGCTGTAGAGGGGGGGGCATGCTCAGTGTCACTTACTGTATAGCCTTGGAGTTGGGCCCCTAGCTGTCTTGTTAAACCATACATTTCCTATGCCAGTTATATTACTATGCTTCTCTGATGGTAACAGAGTACTTGAGGACTCATATTCTGCTCCATCTAGTTCCAGGGCTACACAAGGGCCCCCAGGGGCCCCAGAAGAAGGCATAGCGGAAGAACAGACCAGCCCCAGTGTGTGAATGGTGCTAGAGGATACATGACCATTCAGCATTTCCAAAGGCATCTGAACCCTTGTCATAATAAAAATGATCCTGTGGCAGACAGCTTGGTGATGGGGGCAGCAGCTGGCCTGTAACTTCCTCCTTAGCTTCTTCACCCTCCGTATTCTGGCTATCCCTGCTTCTTCCACTGCAGGGCCAAAGGGCCAGGCCTTTGGGGGGGGGGGTGAGAAACAGGAACTCAGGAATGGAAGTCCAAGAAATAGACCAAAGATAGCAGTGATCTGTAATTTTCTTCCTCAAAAAGTCCAGTCGTAGATGCTGTGTGCTGACACAGGCAAGTCTTGACACCTCCCGAGTGCTGGGATTAAAGGTGTGCACCACCACCGGGCTAGTGGGGAGGGTTTTAAGAAGGCAAGGGGGCGGGGGCTTAGGAGTGCAGTGAGAAGGTGTTGTTTCTCTCAGGCACTAGAGAGGGCAGCAAAAGTGGGGTAGGGGCTGCTTGTGGCCTCCTGACACTGTTGGGAAACAGGTCAGGGACACACAGCCTCTGGGAACCAGCCTGTGCTTTTCCTAAATTTGCTGTTGTGCTCCAAGCCCTTTGGTCAGTTCAAAGCCAAACGAACAGCCTGGGGTTGAGTGTCTTAAGGTATTTGAGTCATTTTCTTCCGCTTTGAGTTGGGAGAATGAGTGAGGATTTTGCAAGATGACCTGAGTATTGTCTAGTGTGATGGAGGGCAAGCCCTCAGTGCCTGTTGCTGTACGGTGCTTGGAGTTAAGCCCCTAACTGTCTTATTAGAGTCTCCTCTCTATGGTAGCTATACTTCAGGGTGTTTCCCTGATGCCGGCAGAGCTTCTGAGTGGTGCTCGCCATGTGGTTCAAGAGAACGGCTTCCGTGCAGGTGAAGGGTAGGGCAGCAGGATAGGTGTGGGCGGGGCGTCATCGTTTCCACCCCTGACTTTGACAGATGCTGTGGCAGCTGTAGAGGGAGAACGGATGGAGTTGCACAGGCCTGGCTGGATCCCCTTCCTTGCGCAGGGAAAGGCCCCGAGTCATGAGAAAGTAGAGCTTCCTAGGAATCTTATTTCCTAGAGGAGACCTGGGCTTTGTGGACTCTTGGTGACTTCTCCCTCTCGTTCCCTGCACTTTAAACTGCAGCTCTGCTCATTTACCGTAAATGCTAAAGCGAAGAGGACAGAGGGCCTTCCTTCTACCAGGCTGGCCCAGGGCACTTGTGGGGTTGCCCTTGTGGGGATCCTGCAAGAAATGCCAGGAAATGTTCTAAAAAACTTAAATATGAGTGAGGAAAAACAAAAACATAAAAACCTCGCTGTCGGTTCTTGGAGGTGTGGCAGTGGAAGTGTGGGCTGTTCAGGAAGGTATGTTATTTCTTATTTGTTATTGATTTATTCTTGGACAGTTTCATATCTGTACACAGCATATCTTGATCTACCTCCCATTCCTCTCTCCCACCCCAGCCCTTCTAACACTTCTACCTTCATGTCTTCACTGTGTCCTCTTCTTCCCCCCTTTTTCCCTTCCTCTCCCCTCCCCCCTTTTCTACACGTCATCATACTCTAAGTTCACTTAGTGTTGCCTGATGGAATATTGACTTGGTCCTGTGCACGTAAATGCACTGCAGTGAACTCGGGTACAATGGGTGCCTCATGTCCAGAAGACAGTGTTTTACCCCATTTGTTGCCGCCCTCCTTCTCTCAGCGCTCTTTGCACCCCCTTTTCTGCCTGTTCCCGTGAGTGTTATTTTTGGAGACTTTTCTCTCTCTCTGATCTGAAAAGAATTTATCCCTATGATGAGGACGGCCCTAGGTGAAAGGTGTGTCCCTAAACACCTTGGCCTAACACTTAACTGGCGTGGTTTGGTTTAGGAGAGAAGCGGCAGACCCTAGGTTGGTGCTCTCGCTCCTGTGCCAGCTGCGTGAGGAACTCTACGCTGGTGACCCTGGCTGAGGAAGCAGGCCTTGTTAGTCTCAGCTTTAGGAAGCCAGTGAATGCCCTTTGGAAGCCATGGATTCCTAGAGAATTCCCATTTCCTTGGGGCCTGTTATCTCAATAGTCTGATAGTCAAGATAGAGAGACAGGTATCTCTTTAGCACTTCTTCATTGCTGCCTGTTATAGAAAGACATCCAGGACTGCTTTGCCCCATTTTTTGTTTCTTTGTTTTTTCGAGACAGGGTTTCTCTGTGCATCTTTGGCTGTCCTGGACTTGCTTTGTAGACCAGGTTGGCCTCAAACTCACAGAGATCTGCCTGTGTCTTCCTCCCTGAGTGCTGGAATTACTGGCGTGTGTCCCTGTGCCCGACTCTGCCCCATTTCATTTTTTGTGTATGTGTATTGCTCTAAGCTTGTGGTCACAGTTACATGATGTTCCTCAGAAAGAACACATAAAACACAAATATGACAGCTTGTGGACAACAGGAAGGCATCCGTGGGGCCTGTCACGCTCCACAGGATGAGGAGTAGAGGGCAGAGCCAATAGTGTGTGATACATGTGACTGTGTCCCCAGGCAGACCCATTGCCTCAGGAATGCCCTTAGTTCTGAGGTCTCAGTGGAGGGGAGGTATGAGATTGCCTCCCTCCCCTGTTGATGTCACCAAAGTGAAGTTTATATGGCTTGAGCCTAGTTTCCTGGGGAAATCGGAGGATCCCATTGTCTTGAGGGCATAAGAAGATACAGAAGACTGACCTCAGCCATCCTCTGCTGCTCACCCTCCCAGCCTCTGTGTCTGTCTCTGCATCAGCACAGCCAAAGAGCCTGCTGTGCCAGTCTCCATTGACTGTGTCTGGGATGGTGTCCCTTCAGTAATGGCTGGGCATCCTCTGAGATGATGCTCCCTGGCTCACACATGGTTCTTCTGCCATTGCTCATCCTCTGTCTCACCTCTGTGCTCTTGCTTTCATCTGCAGGGGCAGCACGCAGGCTGCCAGCAGCCTCTACACGCCACCCGCGTGTGGCCGCTGAGCGACCTTCTTGCTAGCGTGCTTTCCTTACCTAGACTTCTCAGGCACTCGGAGGCTTTTTGTCCCTTTCAGGAACCAGTTGTGAAGCATGGCAAAGCTTCGGTTCATGGGCATGTGTGCCCTTTTCTCTAAATAGTGACTGTAGTGTAGTCTAATCGGCAGTTGAATCTGCCCCCCCCCATCGGTGTCTTCAGGGAACAGTTGTTTTTGAAAGTTGACAAGACCAAAGCTGGTCCTTGTTGACCCATCATTTCTACCCAGGATGTGTGGGATATCTGGGTGTGTTCTTGCCCTTTATGGGTCCGTTCCTCACATCTCCATCGCCTTCAGCCACAGCTGACTGCTGCCGAGCCCCTAACAGTTTCTGCACAGCCAGTAGAGCTCAGCCCTGGAAAGGCAAATGAAGACACTAGGCTCCCTCCTCCCCATTGTGTCCCAAGCCTGGAACCAGTGCCATGTGCAAGCAGAGCCCCAGAGCAAGCAGAGCCCCAGAGCTGCTCTGCTGGGGTTCTGCTGGGCCTGCTCACTTGACTTCTTCATCGATAAGTGTTTCCTGGCTGCCCTGGGCCTCCTGTGGTTTCATACTTCATGAGCCCTCAGACCTGGTGGCCTCTGTGTCCACATGCAGAGAGCTTCGGGGTGAGGTTTCTGCCCACAGGCTGGGTTAGCTCACCCTCCTCTGCATCCCACAGAGCTGTTTTCACATTAATCATTTATTTATCCTTAAATAAACGAATGCATAAGTACACCCTGGTAAATCTTTCAAAGGGTGCCAAAAATTGAGTCTCTTGGCACCATTTTCCACCTCTCCTCCAGAGCCACGTGATGGCTTCCTGTACTGCCTCACCAAGGATTCTCTGTGTTTATTTTCGTATGTGGGAATACACAGCTTCGAGTATTGCTGTTTCTTTGAGTACTGCTGTTTATTCTGCTCCTTCTACGTATTTTTGTGGTCAAAAGTAAACAAGTCCTCAATGAAAGGATGAAAAAGAGACAAAGTGTAGAATATTGAAGTCCTTTTCATTTGTCCTTGTCTAAACTTTAAGCATAGTGAATGCACCTAGGCTAATGTGCTTTCAGTTTTTTGTTTTTCATATTTTCCTGTCTGAAAGAGCCTCACACTATAGCTCATGCAGGTCCTTAAAATGGCAGCAACCCCCCTGCCCCAGCCTTCTGCATGCTGGGATTTCATGCCTGGCATGCTTTCAGTGTGAGTTGTGTATGTGTGTTTGTGTATGTGTGTTTAATTGGTTTATGGTGAAGCTGGCTCATTCTTCTTTTCTACTTCCTGTGATGAGATTAAAATAGTTATAATTTCACCTGCTGTGACATACTTGCTTGCGTCTTGTGTATATGGGGGCACGGGCTGTCCTGCTGGTTGAGCTGAGTCAGGGGACAGCCTGGTGTCTTGTGCATGCACTGTGGTCAGCAAGGTCCCCAGGATGGTGACACCTTCCTCTGAAGGTGTGCTCACTGGTCAGGCTGCGCTGACATGGCGGGAGTGTTTATTTCTCGTTGCCTGTACTCCGGTGTCACTTGAATATTAGGTTAAGTCCTTCAGTAAGCTTGTGGTCTTGCCATTCGTGGCACAGTGGTGCATCTACCTTTGCCTTTCATTTTGAGTCTTTACAGCACAGCATTACATGTGTTGTTGTTAATATTTTTGTCAAAACCGTTTGTATTCTCTATACACAAAGGCTGTTCTCTCATTGCCCTGTAGCCCTCTTTGGTACAGATGCATAGCCATTAGTCTGAGTTAACGCCTCTTCCCCTCCACCTTAAAATAGACTTGTGGGTTTGTCCAGTTTGGGGCTGTTTTGAAGAGCGTTGTGCGTATCCATGGGTTTAACTTCTGTGTCATTAGATAATAACTACATGACCCCCTTCTAGCTCGTCCTGAGGTGCACACATTTCACACAGCTGCGGTTTGGCTTGGGTCTGAATTTGATCTTAATTTTGAACGACACCTGCTCTTCTCCTGGCCCCGCTTAATTCCCAGAAGGAGGTAGGCCCATTATTGCCCTGCTTCGAAGTGAGCTCACGGCTGCTTCCCTAATGGCTTCTGCAAATGTTTGCCACTGCCCTCAATGCGCCGTACTTTGCTCAAAGTCAAAAGTGTGAAGAGACCGGGCTCTGCCATTAATGTTTGCGTGACTGTCCTGCAGAGCCGCCCTTGTGTGTGCTTGGGTTTTTAAGCTGGCTTTCAAAACTGTCATTTCCTCTCAGGTTGGTCCTTTATAAATAGAGTGAGGGGAGATGGGGTGGGCTAAGAGGGAAGAACACAGAGGGGGCCCAGCTCCAGCAGGGGACTGTGGTCTGTAGGCCTTTTGTCCTTCAGATATCATCTTTGGGTTCCAGGAAGGAAATTGGCCCTTTCCCTCCCATGGCTCCATTTAAGATCCCAGGGTGCTGGACCAAATTGATTCTGAGCTGGTAGGACACAGTGCTTCTAAGCCAGGGCTGAAGGGACAGCTGATGGCTACAGGAGGGATGCTTTGCATGGATCGTCCAAGTCAGAGGCAGCAAACTTTTCCTGTAAAGGGCCAGATGGTAATTAAATAAACTCCCACAAATATTTATAGTGAAATTCAAAACATAGCTAATAGTCAAGGCCCGAGAATGAGAAAAGTGGGATTGTTTTGAGAACTGAGGTAACGTTTTCCTCAGCAGGGTGAGCCAGAGTGAGCTTTTCCTCGCACATTATCCCATCCAACCGGACATGTCGACCCATCAAAACCATTAAGTTGTGACCAAAGAAGAGGTGGGGCATCTTTGGCTTGTGGCTCATGGGTTTCCCACCCCTAAGCCAGACCAGCTCCTTAGACAGACGGTGGAAGCTGCCCCTCCACCCAGCCTGTCGTCAGGATGAAGGTACCTGTCTGTCAGGGTGGTGGGACCTAAGAGGAGGTGGACTGATGTACCCTCCACAGAGAAGGCAGTGTGTGCCAGGGGATGCTGGTACTGAGCTATGGAACAAGGAGGGCCAGGCCGCCTGGGTGGTGTCCCTGGCTCTGGGACAGGCCCCTCCCGTGCACAGAGGGACTTTCAGGGGCAGAGGAAGAAGAGCTTGACGACGTTCTAGTACCGTCAGGAAGCCTATAGGAAGTTAGCAAGGCCTTCAGGAGTGAACCGTCAGTGTTTGTCCTTTCAATTGAATCCCCTACAGCTTGGGGCGACCAGGTGTGAAGATGCAGCGAATGGGGATGTGGGCGTCTTTCTAGTGGTAGGTTAGCCATGACCTGTACCCTCAGCTCCCTTTCCCGGCTCACCATCTCCAGTTGCCCACTCCAACAGCTATTTATTTTCCTTGGAAATATTTGAGACACATCCCTACAGTCTTGTTTGTGCAATAAATTTAATCTGTTAAGCTTGTTTTACAAACGAGAGGTCAGTTTGAGTCTGGCCCCCTCTGAGTTTATAGGGTTTGGCCAGACATGAGCTGCACACCAGGCCAGCCCTCTCTGTACGTCTTTATTGACTGACTTTTATAACTCTTCCTGCTTGCAGTTTGCCCACACACTTTGGTGTAGGTTTTCTGTCTTTTCCTTCCAGGTTTGAGTAATTGTGGAAGGAGGGGTGTTGGGAGGTGAGTTCCAGTTAGAGGTCTCAGCCACATTGCGGTACATTTGGTGTCTGGAGACCACCGAAAGCAGCGTTACTGTTCTTGCTTTGAGGTTTTGGCAAAGCATTTTATAAGTCATATAAATATAAGACTTTTTTTTGTCTTAATCATGTTCATGTCTCCTGACTGGTTTAATCTTGATGGTCTGTAAATACACTCAGCGTGGAGGGTGCATTTTTGAGTAGGGAGGGAATTACTTTTCCCTCGTGTGGGTTTTAATTATAATTACCTCTGCCACCAATCGCCACACTCACCTTCACTACAGTCTCTGCTGAATAGACAGGGAAAAGCAGCAGCTCGCGTTTGTTTATCTACTCATTCCTGAGGCAGGAAACGGCTTCCCTTCAACAATAGGGACAGAAGGACTCAGATGGAGGCGTATTTTTATAAGACTTCTGTGCTGGCCTTGATAGGAAAGGGCTGTGCTCTCCAGAGCACTATGTGGGATGCTGTCCAAGCTCAGCTAGTTACAGAGTGCCAGCCCCTGGGACCTCAGTAGACCACCGCCTCCAACCCCTGCTTCTGAGCACGCCTGAGCTACACCCCCTGGACACAGGTGTGCCCTGTGCCCTGGCTTCCCAGTGGGCAGAGTGCTTAACTACCTGAGAGAAGCCGGCTGGTAGCTGATTACCTAGGAACCCAACACCCAGAAGGAGCCTGACTGGTTTCTGAACCAGTGTGGCAACAGCCAATTCCTTCATCTTTGGGTGGCCACTCCCGGAATCATTTCCTGCCTGCCTTCAGCAGCCCTGAGGTACTGCAGTCCACTCCCTCCGTGGCCAGGGAAACCCTGCGGCTTGGTGCTGAGTCCCGTTCCTGGGCAGGCTCTCTGGTGTGCGGTGGGACAGGAATGGGGTGTGAATGCTGCGTCAGGCCCTGGCCTCAGAGAAGGGCACTGGGGAGAGCGACAAGCAGTGAAGGTAGTTTTACGGGCATTTCCCAGAGCTCAGTGTGTTCAAGTGTTACTGGGTGTTTGCTTGGTGATAGCCGCTGAGGTGGTCACTGCAGGTGTCTATACAAGGCGAGGCCTGGGCTTCTGCTCTTCCAGTACCTGTTTGTTTGTGGAGGCGTTTATCTTTGGCTGGATCCTTGTCTTGGTTTCCTCACCATGGCATCTCCACTGTTAGCTTTAGTGTCTGGCACGTACTAGGTGCTCAGTAAATCTCAGCTGAAACCCTGAACGAGCACAGACGCCGTGGGCCAACTTTAGATGAGTGGTTAACCCTTCCCATGGAGGGATGTCGGCTGGCTTTGCTGGAGGTTCTGGTTCCTGTGAACCAGCCTGTGAAGCTGGGGGTCAAGATACAGGAGGATATTCCAGGGAGAGAAGGCCATTAACAGTGTTGGGAAGGAGAGGAAAAGTTGGGCACGTGACAAGCAGTTCACTGGGATGCGAGCCTGGGGATAACCAGAAGTGAAGGTTGAAGTCTGTGGATGAGCAAGGAAAGCTTAGAGCACAGGGGGAATTCTACAGCTTAGTCGAGCTGGGTGTATGGGTGCCAGGAAGCTTCCCCAATGACCCGAGATGCTGTGGAACTTTTGCTTTCCGCTTCTCTGTTTCCCCTCCTTTTACACCTTGCACTCGGGGAAGCTTTTCTGCAAATGTTGCTAAGTGACTTCCAGACAGCTCGGCCCTGGTGCTGCTTCGGGTATCCTGAGGCTTGGGGGAGGGTGGTTCTTCTTGTTTGCACGCAGGTCAGATACTGTTCTGGTCAGTTGCAGAGACTGGCTGGGGCAGATTCTTCAGCAGGAGACCTGGACTGCATGTTTACTAGATGAAATGTGTTTTGCAGCAAGGACCTGTCACTTGGGATGAGAACTCTCAGCTGTGACAGCACACTGATTCATGTCTGTGTGTCAGGCTCCACTCCCTGACACATGGGCGGTGACCCTTCAGGAACCAGTGTTTCTGATAAAGCCTGAGCAAACATTGCTTGTAGGCTAGATGACTGGGGAGGGCTGGGGAGGCTGAGAGGGAGAGCGTTCCATGCAGGTTTCTTTCTCTGTTTCCAAATCCCCTTTTAAAGTAGTTCAAGGTCAAGAGTGGATTAGAGATGACCACCCAAAAATGATAAGAGTTCACTGGGGGGTTAAAGGGATGGTTTAGTAGGTAAGAGAGTTTGCCATATAAGCTTGAGGCCCCGAGTTTAACAAACAAACAAACAAACAAACAAACAAACCCAAAATAACCCCAGAGCCCATAAAAAGCCAGGTATAGCCATGACCTCAGTGGTGGAAGATGGGGACAGGTGGGCCCTGGGAAATTAGATGGCCAAACCAATTCTATCCCTAGGGAATAGGGTGGAAAGTGATGAAGGAGGACATCAAAGTGTCCTTTTCTAATTTCCACTGGTGTGCAACCCCCTCCCCTGCAGAGTGATCCCACATAAAAAGCCAGGCGTGGTAGCAGGTGCCTGTAACCCCAGCACTAAGGTTGTGGGGATGCCAGACAGGAGGCTCTCTGGGCCACATACACTTAAAATCTTTCCCTGTGCATAATCAAAGCTAACTCATTATAAAATTTTTGAGTCAAGGCCAGCCTGAGTTATATAGTATAGCAAGGCTTTCATTAAAACAACAAACAAACAAAGCAAAGCCTGTGATATAGGGATTGATTGTGATACAGTTAAGGGAGAGAAACACACAGTGATTAGATAAGGACTTTTTTTTTCACTGTGGTGCCTTTTGATCATTGTTCCATTTTAAAATGTCAGCTCCAATCTCATCTTCTCTTAACACCCCAGAAAATACCCATTGTGGCGTCAGAACTTACAAAGGCTGGTGCTGGAATCAGATTCAAGAGGCTGGGCTTTTCAGTGTTTTTAGATGACAAGTCACTTCGGTGTTTTAATTAGTCACCACTGTCAACCACTTACTTGGCCTCACTCTTTGTGGTACCCAGATGTGCTCACTGCCCCTGTCACAACCATTTAGACGTCTTTTGATCTACCGAGCTGTTTGAGTTATGGGAAAGTGTTTGCTCTGTCTCTTTGAGGGAAGCTTAGCTGTGATTAAATTCCCGGGTTTGATGAGTCACTATACATACTGTTGAACACCTACTATGTGCAGATGTAAGTGCCACTTACTGCGGCCGTGTGATGGCTGCTCTGGAAATACTTGCTGAATGTTAACCATGCGAGTGTTTGTTTAATCATTCAGCCTTGCAAAGCTGTTACAGCTGGATGCTGGAAGAGAAATGTGAGGCTTGGAGAGGATTAGAAGCAAGCCTCCCAAACACAGCTAATAGCTTCACAAATCCAAAGCACCAAGGTGCGTTTGTGTGGGGCAGGTCTGACTCTGTGACTTGGCCGTCTGTCCTTGCTCTTTGTGGGGGAGGGGCACTTGGTATTCTTGAGACTGCTCTTTCCTTTTGGGTGAGGGGGCAGACAGGGCCTTGGGGACAGCCCAGATGTGGTAGAGCCATCTGCCCAGGTTCATTCTCTTCTCTGTAGAGTGCTGTGTCTAGCAGGTGATTGTGCTTTTCAGGTGCCTGAGATGCCTGAGTTGGATTTCTGTAACCCAGTCAAACTGCTGCTCCGTATGCTTTGAAAAACACTTCTCCACCCTAGGCAAAGACTTAACCCGTAGGAGCAAGCCTGGGGGCCTGGTAGCAGGAACCCCAGAAGGTTCTCACTGCTGCTGCTTGCAGTTACGGCCTATGTGCAAACGGGTTCTAATTCACGTGTCCTCTGTGTTTTAGGCTTTGGACGTGGACCGGATGGTTCTCTACAAAATGAAAAAATCTGTGAAGGCAATCAATATCTCTGGGCTAGGTGAGTCCTCACTGTCCCTGGGAAGGGGGGAGGGTGTCTCATTGAAAATACTTTATTTGAAGGCCTGACTGGTCACCATTTGCAGTGAGTGCTGAGCCTCCTGAACTGAGCATACAGGCCAGCGACATTGGGACACCCACTCCAGAAACAGGCTTTATTTGCTTGTTGCCTAGTTCAGGGACAGTGCTCTGTCCTCTGTGTCCCCACTGCATGAGCCACCTCCATCAGACGAGGTGACAGAACTCCACTTGTTTCTGTCTCTCTGGGCTGTGAGTCACAGCAGAGTTCTCTAAGCTTTTCTCACTTCTGTTATTTCTTGGTTTGGGAAGAAAATGAGTAAACACACAAGCACAATCCTCTGGTTACCAAGTAATATTTGACTGGTTTATAAACGTACTGAAATAAAAATTCACCCCAGAACTAGGGATAGCTCAGTTGCTGGAGCATTTGCTTAGCACCTGAAGCGAAGCCTGGGCTTGGTTCTCAGCAGCAGCTGGGGCACGTGCCTGCGATGCTAGCACTCAGGAAGCAGGAGGCTCAGAAGTTCAGGGGTATCCTCAGCTACACGGTAAGTTAGAGGATAGCCTGGGCTACATGAGACACTGTGTCAAAAGAAAAGAGTCCTTGGAACTTCTGGCTTAAAGTCACCAGGCTGCACAGATGGTGTGTGTGTTAGGGGGATGCCCTCACAGATCCTATTAATGATAGGAAATATTTTTGAAAAGTCACCAAATGTCTGTGTAGTTTCTTTCCGAAGAAAGATGGCAGCCATCAGAAACCAGAGATAGTGATGGTGGTAGAGGGTTGAAAGAGACTGGTAGTTTCTGGGGCAGAAGGCTAGCCAGCATGTGGGAGAGCAGCCCTGCCAAGTGTGGGCATTTGGGTGCCTGTGTGTGGGCCTAGAAGGGCATTCAGCCCCCCCGCCAGGTGTCTGTACCTTGTGGTGTCTCCTTTTAGTCAGTTATTGGACAGGAGGACAAGATGACGTCAGCAGGCTGTGGGTTGGGCTAGAAGCTCAGTGTGAGCATGGCTGTGGGGGCTGCCCTCGGCTCGAACTCTTAACTGCACAAGCCTCGATGGTGGGAGTCTGGAAGGCCGCCTCCACTGAGGGCGTTTGCACTGAGCAGTGCTCTCCAGAAGAGCACAGTAGATGGAAATGAACATATGTGACGAAGAGGATTTGCTAAGATTGGGTTATACAGTATGGTCTGGGGGGGGGGGGCTAGCAATGGCCATCAACACACCCGAGAGGCTGAGGAGCAGCCAATGCTCAGTTCATGAGGCTGGATGCGGGAGCAGCCCCCATCTGCAGCTGAAAGCCTGGAGAATTCCAGGAGAGCTGTTGGTCTTCCGTCTGAGGTAGAAGGCCTAAGAAGGAAGCTAGGTTCTGCCATCAGAAGGATGGTGCAGAGTAGGTGCACTCACAGAGGGCAAGTGGGCAGGCCTAACACCAGTCAGCTTTTCCCTCAGACCTCCTCCACTGCCGGAAGTACACGCCCACTTTGGGAGTCCTCTCTGTTTCTCCAGGAAGTACTCTTACGGGCTTGCCCAGAGTCTCTTGGCTGATGCTGACTCCAAGGCCAGTTGAGGCAGTAGCTAGGGCTAACCTCCATAGTGCTCTCTTGAAGACTTAGGAACAGATATACAGAAGAAGGTGTGCAAGACCTCCACAGTATTCAAAATGCTGCTGCTGGGAATTCGAGGCAGTCTAAGTAATAAGATGTGTGATGGGTGGGAGGCTCAGTGCTGGCAAAGAGCCCAAATGTCACTCTAGTCCTGGTCAGAGTTCTAGCAGAGGACAAGCTGATTCTTATACTTGGGTGGAGGTTCTCTGCCCCAGGCCCTGTCCTGCAGGAGGCAAGGGGGACACTGATCTCTGTAGAACAGTCACTGTGGACCTTCAGCTTCCTGTGCATGGTGCTAACCTCGACAGCAAACTGCTCTTGTTACACATGAGGAGGGGCCTGCAGGTCAGAGCCGTTCCCAAGGAATTTGAAGGGTTCCCAAGGCCCTCCTGCTGGCACAGGCCGGCAGGCTGGCCATTTAGTTACAAAGCAGCTGCCTGACTGCCTTCTGTTAGCACCTTGTTGCTCCTCCGAGCTCACTAAGGGACGGGATGCCCAACTTTGTCGACAAATCCCAGATTTCACAAAATCATCTCGGGAGAATTTATTTTAATTTTTAAAAACTGGATTCACTTGGGCCTTTTGGGGTTTATAGCAGCCTTTGAAGGCTGCTATATGCATTACATAAAAAGGGGTAGTGTAACTTGGTCAGAATGAAAAATGATTTTATCACGTGTCGAAAGGACTTTTTCTCAGAGATCAAAAGATTATCTTTTCATAAACTGAGATAAAAAGGAGTGACTGCAGCTCAGGTGCAGGGTGGTATGCATGCCCAGGGGCCAGCCTCAATACGTTCCTCACTCGTCTCCTTTGCCATTCTGACCTACACTGCTGTGCAGGAACCATAAGTCTCATTCCATTACCTGTCTTCCTAGAAGCACTTTAGAAATAAAGACCAGAGGCTCTGCAGTGTCTGCCTGAGATCCATCGGAATTCCCCCTTAGTCACACACAAGTCTGTGGATGTGAGCTCCATTCAGAACATGGGAAAGATGAGGGAGGCCATAGGAGCAATAGAATGGGGGCCGAGCCCGGTAGACAGGATTTTACCAGAAGCCGTGGTATCAATGTGCAAATGTGGGTGATGAGGGGACCTTGCCTTTTTCTCTTCCGTGTTCAGGTGGTCCTGAGAATGCAGCTGTCATCCTTAGTGGACACTCCTGTGAGGCCCAGGCTGCCACACGTCTCCTGGGCCCAGGCCACCCATGAGTTTGCTCCCCATGTCCACGTGCCCATCTTTGATTATCTCACCACTTCCTGATCTTGCCAGGATTTGGCCCCCCTCCTTGCACACTCTGTCTGCTCAAAATGGTGCTGCCCTACCCCAGGAAGTAAGGAGCTCTGTTCACTGTCGAAAGCTCTTAACTGATGGGGCTCCCACAGTTCTTGGGGACTGTCTGGGTCTGTGGCCTTCCTGAGGTCCCGTACATCCAGCTAACTGGCTGTGCACCCACCCGTGGAAGGGGGAAGTCTTCCAATTTTATTATCTTGTACTGATCTGCTCAGTTGTGCCAAGTTTGAATTAATCATAAGGCTGTATGTCTAGATTTCTTTTTTTTTTTTTTTTTAAGTTGGAGTACTATCTTGGAATCTTTACTTGAGAACATGTCGTCTGCTTGGAAAGTCACCTGAGGAGACCAGGCTTTCCTCTGATGTGGCCGACACTGGTCACAGCAGTTTATGGAGTTCCTTTGTCATGACCGTGATGTGGCTCATGCTTCAGAATATATTTAGCAGAGAAGTCTAAGGGCGCTTTAAGTTGTTTTAGAACTGGTCAGAAATAAGTCAGGACATTCGGTGAGAGATTAAGCTGCTGGCCACCACACTTGGCTAGTTGCAAGCTAGCTCGGACAGCTTCTGCTCCAAAGGCTGTTGGTCCCCAGAGAGCTGTTCCTGGTGACTGATTGCAGTGCTTAGTGTCCTGGGGTGGCTGCTTGTTCAGAAAGGGTGGTCCTTTTGCTTATGTTTGAAACAACAGTGAAAATAATTGAGCAGTTACGCCTGGCCTGCCCTGTGGCTTTTCTGGGCTCACCCTCCTAAGTCTGTCCTAATTTGTCATGGGCTGGCCCCATATGACCTCTTTCCCCAGCCCCGTTGTGTCTGCTGGAACTTGGCTACTTTCATTGCTTCCTGGGCATGTGGTTATGGTCTGTGCCTTTCTCCACACTCTTTGGCTCCAGTTGCCTGGGTGTGACCTTCCCAGCCTTCCCACCCCTATTTCAGGCTGAGACTTGACACAGCGTAAGCTTTTCTTGACTCCCGTTTCCTCTTGCTTCTGTAGCGTGTGTTTCTGCCTGCCCGGCAGCCTAACGTGGCACACTTTCTTCCGAGTTGCAGGTGGGAAGTGCAGCATGGGTCTCACTGTAGTAAGATCAAAGCATCTTCAAGGTTCCTTCTCTTGCCTGCTTCTTGTACAGGCCAGCAGCATTGCTTGGCTGTCACCCTCTTGTTTCTACTGAGCCAGCAAACGGCCAGTGGAGTCTTCTCACAGGCCACGCCTGAGAGTCTGCGCTGGTTATGATACCATTATGCTTGAGCAAGAGAAAGCGTATTGCCCTTCTGGAGACAAGAAGTCCCAGGTTAGACCACCTGGTAGCGGTAGTCAGGTTCGCGCGTGGGCTCTCCTCTTTGTTTATAGACAGTTTGCTCATTCAGAAGACAGTAGCCCTGTATCCTGTCTGGCCGGAAACATGCTGTGTAGACCAGACTGGCTGAGAACTCACCAGGCCACATCTGCCTCCACCTCCCATGTGCTACCACATGTGGCCGGCAGTTTTTTTCTTGGAATAAAGGAAGCAAGTTCTCTGGGGGTCTCTGCTCGTACGGCACCAATATCCTAAGGGGCCCTGCCCTCTAAAGCTGATGCGTTCCCAGTGGCTCTGTTTCTGCATGTCAGCACATTGAAGGTATTCGAACTTGGGGTACAGTGCTCAGTCCCACAGCAGACACTGGGTTCTCTGCCTCCCTCCTTCACATTTAAGTACCTTAAATTAAAAAAAAAAATATATCTATATGTTATTATTTTGCGTGGGGTGGGGTGGGGGCTGTGTGCCATGGTGCACATAGAATAACTTTCAGGATAACGTTCAGTTCTCTTTCCTCCATGAGGGCCTTCGCAATGGAACTCAAGTTGTCAGGTTTGGTGGCCTGTGCCTTTACTTACTGAGCCATCTAACTGGGCCTCGAGCACCTCCATTATCTAGAACAATCCCATCTCAAATTGCTTAGCAAGATTAGTTTATCTACTCTTATTTCCTTTTGTCGGGAGGCATACTGTGCTCACGGGTGCCAAGGGTTACAATGTGAAGGGTCGGACAGTCACGGGTGCCAAGGGTTACAATGTGAGGGGTGGGACAGTCTCCCTTCCCTGAGACTGTCTCCCTTCTCTGAGCACTTCTGAGGTTGATTCACTTTAGACTTACTTGGTGAGCCCCCGATTAATTGCTAGATTAGTGAATAGATCCCTACTCTTAATAGATTAGCAGATCCCTAATGTCCAGATGCTGTTAACAGCTGCATATAGATGCCCAGTAAGTCCTCAGCTGTATAGTGTTTCTAGCCCGTGTTCTATTTGTCTGTTTGTTTTTTTGTTTGTTTGTTTGTTTTTGTTTTTGTTTTTCGAGACAGGATTTTTCTCTGTAGCTCTGGCTGTCTTGGGCGCACTCTGTAGACCAGGCTGGCCTCCATTGCATGTTCTTAAAACTATCCCCCTAGCGTAAAAGAAAGAGATCTGCTGATAATTTAAATCCAAGCGGGGTCCGTTCCGGCAGACCGTCTGGTCTGTGTGGATTTCTGTGGGTGTGTATGGAAGGAGTGCCTGAGATGTTTTGGAGCAGGGATCAGCAAACAGTTCAGCCACCTGTGTTTTATGCTCGTAGCCGTTTTTATTCTCTTACCCCTACACGTACACAAACACTTCAGTATTGCCTCTTAGCCTACAAAGCCTTGGGGTTTTTTTTTTGTTTGTTTGTTTTTGTTTTAATGCACCAATCCTTGCCTTAAAAGAACATTTCTGAAGGCACAAGGGCAGTGGTTCTCAAGCTGTGGGTCGAAACCCCTTTGGCAAGCCTCATCTCCAAAAATGATTACATTATGATTCATAACAGCAAAAGTACAGTTATAAAGTAGCAACGAGAACAATTTTATGGTTGGGGTCACCATAACAGGAGGAACTGTGTTAAAGGGTTGGAGCATTAGGAAGGATGGGAACCACTGCCTTAGGTGGATCTGGTTAAAACCAAGGCTGGGTCCCAGCTGTGGAGTCCCTGGCCAGACAGGTCTGCTTAGAGCTTCAATGTTTGTTCATAAAACAGTGCCCCAGAGTAGAGCTGGTCTTTGAGAAGTCCACCTTTGTTTACGTTTTGCTGGGCCAGAAAGGTATCAGTGTGTCCCCTGTGTCTACTGAACATTGGTTTTCTTATGCCAAAGCAAGTGATGATGCTCTCTGCTGGAAATGGCTTTTGTGGACTGTCTCATGAACAGGTTTTTTTTTTGTTTGTTTTTGTTTTTTTTAATACTGGTTGTTAAACTGTTTCTGTAGTGTTTTCAACCCAGTGGACTTCTACTTTGACTTCCTAAAAAGATAAACAAACCCTGCATTATGTTAATTTTAAAACTCTTACTCTTTAAGTTTCCCAAGCTCTGTCAAGGTGTTTTCCTCTGTGCTGGGAAGTTGAAGCTAACCTTTCATCTGTGGTTGACACATCAGCAGGTGGGAAAATTCACCTCCACCAAGGAGGAAGCAACGGGAGTCTTCATTTTCACTTCTAGAATCACTGCAGTGGAGCGTTCTTAGGGAGAACCGGGGTTCTCTTTACCTGGAATCTGAAGGCCCTCTGGGAAAGTGTCACATCCCCAAATAGAAAGGGACAGAGGAAGAAATGCTCATTTTAGCTGCAGCTTTCACTGTCTTCCACCTACTGAAGAAAATGAGCCTTAATGCCCCCCCCGTGTGTGTGTGTGTGTGTGTATGTACGTGTGTGTGTATGTACGCGCACGCGCACACGTGTGCACATATTCACACCCACATGAGCAAGACGAGACGTTAGAGGACAATTTGTAGAAGTTGTTCTCTCCTTCCCCCACGTGGCTTGGTGCGGGCACTGCCACCTGCTGAGCCACCTCACCGGTCCTGTTTTGAATAAGAGGAAAGATGTAATAGTGTGGGGACCAAAGTTTTATTGCATGTTAAGAAAGCACCACATCTGGTATGGTTTTCTAACTTGTACATAAAAAAAATTAATCACAGTCCTTCTGAGTTGGGGGCAAGAACACTGGAAAGCTGGGACTCTGCTACGTGGTTGTGGCATTGAAAATGGGCACACGGAATTTTCAGAACTCGACAGGCGGTGCACATCATTGAAATTGAAATCTATATGCAGAAGAGTATTCTTGCAGAAAGACGCTCGTTGTTATCATGCTGGGAAAACAAAAACAAAAAAACCAGCGTCTCATGGGACAAAACCAGGGTCAGCTGCTTTGGATGGTGGGACTGTTCAGCCGGAAGGAGAACACTGTATGATGAAATCCAGGGTATAAAATCTATGCACACATTTCTGTTCTCTAAAAGAAATAGCGCATTGTAACATCATGAGATGGCATATACTGGGTTGACCTTCATAAGCTTGTTGGCAGAGCAGTAATGATAGCAGAAATCACATGTTTGTGTGTTTGCTGTGGGCCAGGCTGTGGACTCATAGAAATGTCAGCCTGCGGCAACACTGTGAGTTGGGTACTGACCTTTGGCCGGTGAGGTAGCTGCAGCACAGATAGGGCTTGGTGAGGGTATGCAGAAGAGGAAAGCATCCTACATCAGCTCCTCCCGAGCCTGGCAATCCCGCTGAGCGGTCTGTCGTGGTTCTGGCTGGTCACCAGTACAAGGCAGTGCATGCCACTTGTGCTAGAGGTGAGTCTCGGGTGACCCCAGGGCAGTGTGAGTTCATTGAGTTATAGGATCCTATGAGTCTTAGGGACAGAGGAAGCTCATTTTAGAGAAATGCTGAAGGAGGACCTGGGACTTTCTGTTTGAGAGGGGAGAGGACAACCGTGAGACAGGGTTTCTTTCTCTGTGCAGCCCTGGCTATTCTGGAACTCCATCTGTAGACCAGGGTGGCTTCAAACTCAAAAATCCACCTGCTTCTGCCTCCTGGGTGCTGAAAGGCGTGTGCTACCACCACTCAATGACTTTTTTTTTTTTTCTAAAAAATGGTTTTAGGAGAGCATGTTTTGACTCAAGCACAATGGAGAAAGTAACTGTGTGAGCTGCTCCTTGGAAGGTTCTAGCAGCAGGTTGGAGAAGAGGTGCTGACAAGGGATTGCAGTCTGAAATGTTTCCAGTTCCAGGCTGTGGCTGCTAGCTCACTGTGTCTGGTGCTTACGTGCAATGACTGGAATGCACACAGTGACTTGCTGAGGGAATCCTGTCAGCAGTGATTGGCACGTTAATCACGGGAGCAGCAAGCCTTCAGCCTTGACCTGAGTCAGACTTGCAGGTATAGTTCTGATTTATGGGAAATGGAGGCTCATCACACCTTGACTTCTTCAGTCCAGGCGTAACGGGATATGAGCATCCCCAGCTTCTATATAGTAAATGTGTCTGAAGCAGTGGTTCTCAGCCTGTGGGTCGAGACCCCATTGGGGTCCCTAAGATCATCAGAGAACACCAATATTTGCATTGTTTAAATGCAAGTGGTAAAATTAAGAGTTATGAAGTAGCAATGAAAATTTTATGGTGGGGGGGGTCACACATTAGGAAGGTTGAAAGCCACTGGTCTAGAGAGATGATGTAGAATACTCCTGTGAATTTTCTTGGTGCCTCTGAGAGCCAGAAGGTAAAGAACCATTGGCCATGCAAACTGTTCACTTCCCAGGTGGACGCTGTCACCCGGCACTGCATGCCTTAATGCAGTGTGCCGGCCAGATCACCGTGCAGAATCCCAACCCGTTTCCTCAGCTGGAAGATGTGGCAGAGGAAGGTTCCTTCCCTGTTTGGTCCACTCAGTGGCAACTGTTGAGTGAGGCTTTGAACTCTTGACTTGTGAACAGCTATGACTATCTCTCATCAAACCCCAGGTGTTGTCCTGGCTCCTTGGCTTGGGGGTGGGGAGGGGGGATGGGAGGGTGTTTTGCCAAGTCATTGTTGTAAGAGATGGGAAATGTACCCCCGGGTTGATGAAATAATAAAATCAAAAGGAAAGAGGCCCGGCCGGGTGGTGGCAGCGCACGCCTTTGATCCCAGCATTCAGGAGGAAGAGGCAGGCAGAGCTCTGTGAGTTCGAGGCCAGCCTGGTCTACAGAAGTGAGTTTCAGGACAGCCAGGGCTGCACAGAGAAATCCTGTCTCGAACCCCCCTCCACCCCCCAAAAAGAAAGAAAGGAAAGAGACACAAAGCGGCTTGGGTAGAGAAGACATGCTGTGCCGTGGCTGATTGCCTCACTTGGCCAGCCCGAAAGCTTCCTCCTGCAGAAGGATGCAACTAGATGTAAAATTTGTTCCTAATTGCCTGACGTCACATGCAGCAACAGTTACTTCCACTCCCAACTTTGGCCACGGGACAGCCGGGAATTACAGGCCTGAGGACAGCTGTCTGCTGCACCCTTACCTGGGCTCAGAGCAGACTCCAGCCAGGGAAAGTCCCTGATGAGTCACATGCTCATCTTCAATTGAGTCCTGTCCTGGCTTCTCAGGAAACCCCCAGAAGCCTTTGTGGCCTCCGGTGCTGAAGGATTTCCTCTTTTCCTATAGTGCTGTTTCTGCCTTGTGTGTTCACTGTCACCATGGGTTGTTTTTTGTTTTGTTTTGTTTTTGTTTGTTTGTTTGCTTGTTCAAGACAGGTTTCTCTGTGTAGCTCTGACTGTCCTGGAACTCGCTGTATAGACCAGGTTGGTCTTGAACCACGCTTGCCTCTGTCTCCCCAGTGTTGGGTAAAAGCTACCTTGGGATGTTTCAACACTTTTGTACTGACAGATTCAAGCTTTACTCATTGTCTTGTATCTAAGGTTACCTCACCTCTCTCCAGCTTTTTTTCCCCCCATTTTTTAAAAATTAAGATGTTTGGATCTTATTTTCTAGCCCAGGTCTGCCTGATACTCACTAAGTAGCTCAGTCTGGCCCCCAGCTTCGGCTTCGCCTCTCTAGTGCTGGGAGGATAGGTGCGAGCCACATGTTTGGCTCCCAGGCCGTGTTGTGTGTGTGTTTGTGGTGTGTCGTCGGTGTCAGTGTGCCTGTGGAGGTCATCAGGGCATCAGCTGTCTTTCCCTGCTTCCCTGCGACAAGCTTTCTCACTAAACCTGAAGCTGTCTCCTGTGGCGAGGCTGGCCAGCCAGCGAGTTCCTGCCTCCTAGTTGTGGGGCTGCATGGCTTGCGTGATCATACCCGGCTTTTTACGCAGGTTAGGTATATGAACGTAGGTCCTTGTGCCTGCAGGGCAACCGTTTTTACCCACTGAGCTGTCTCTCCAGACCCCCCACTCCCCACCCTCATCCATCTTCTTAATACAGATTTTATGACCCTTTAAATTACCTTCCAGCTCTTTCTATTACCTAGGGAGAGCACTTCATTATCCGGTCCCGGGGGGCCCTCCATCCGCTGCTGCCTCTCTCTGCCCAGGCTCTGCAGATGCCAGGCCCATGACTTTCTGGGCGCCATTTCTGTTTCTAGCCTTTGTGTTTATGCAGAATAGACTTAGTTGAGCCTTAATAATCTGCACTAGAGGCTTGCTCCTTGAGGGCAAGGCATGTTATAGGAACCTTTGTTCATTAGTACCATAGGCTTCCCACATGACTGGGGCTTATTCTCTTAGATGATGGGCGCTTAAGAAATACAGAGTGAAAACGCACATGAACACGAACATGTTTTCAGGACCCATAGCCTATGTTGTAAGGGGACAGAAACCAGCAACATGACGAACTTGTGGATCTCTCAGCACTGCACCCTTCAACTTGACTTCCAATGTACTGTGATCAGTAGGAGTTTGGATGAGGTAATTGGCGTTATGTGACCTATTCACCTTTTCTCTGAGCTGTCCCTGATAGTACAGGATCATTAATAAGGCAGGATCAGAGGGTACCCAGAGACCACTGGTGGTGGTCAGTCCACGCCTTGACCATTGCCAGAGACCTGTGTTGATCACAGACAGACTCACTGCGTTCCAGGGAGGCATCTGTTTTGGAGTGGAAAGAGCTATAGGTGTTTGAGAAAGTGCAGGGTTGGAAAGGAGTGTCCCCCTGAAGCCATTCTTGCCAGAGATCTTAGCTAGTGTTGTCTCTTCCAGGGAAAGTTTTGAGAGAGAATGACAGACTACAGTGATCTTTCCTCTCTCTCTCTCTCTCTCTCTCTCTCTCTCTCTCTCTCTCTCTCTCTCTCTCTTGAGATAGGGTTTCTCTATGTAGCCCTGGCTGTCCTGGAACTCACTCTGTAGACAAGGCTGGCCTTGAATTCACAAAGATCCACATGCCTCTGCCTCGTGAGTGCTGGGATTAAAGGTGTATGCTATCACACTCAGAAATACTGTAATGATTTTTAAGAATTATTTTTACTTTGTTTGTGTTTGCCTACATGTATGTCTATGTGCCATGTGTGTTCAGTGCCCACTGAAACCAGAAGAGGGTGACAGATTTCCTGGAACTGGAGTTAACAGACCTTTGTGAGCCTTCCTGTGGGTGCTAGGGTATGAACCCAGGTCCTCTGGAAGAGCAGCCTGTGTGCTTAACCACTGAGCCATTTCTCCAGCCTTGACTGTGACAGCACAGGCATGGAGGGCTAAAGTGCTGCAGCCGCTGCAGCCATTGGTAGCGTCTTTATGTTGTTTTCTTACTATGAGAATGGCTAAGTTTGGCCTAGAAAATCCAGTTGTGAGTGTAGCTAGCTCTCCTGGTGTGTAGAAACAGAGGGGGTTTGGTTGACTGGCATGGTGGTTGGTTCATTTCCTCAACTATAGGACAGCATAAAGGAAAACTCCAGAAAGTGTGGGGTCTGTTGTCTGGCATATAAAGTCAGCAGTTTGCTGAGTAGTTGCTGTTTTTTTTTTTTGTTTGTTTGTTTGTTTGTTTTCCCCATCATTCCTTTTGGTACATTTCCTTCAGCCTCCTTCCTGAATCTTATATTTTACAAAATTGAGACTGCATGTTTAATTTTATGTCCTGCCCTTTTCAAATTGGGTCTTCTGCCGTCCATTCCATGTGATGATTTAATAAGCTGACCCCAGCACTGGAGAAATGGCTTCAGTGGTTTAAGAATGTATACTGTTCTTGTAGAGGACTTGAGTTTGGTTTCTAGTACCCACAACTGGGCCAACCATAGAACCTGCTCCAGGGAATCCAATGCCCCCTGCTTGCCTTTGTGTGAGTTCTCTCTCTCTCACACACACCCTTCAAGTGCTGTTTTGTAAGTGTGCTTTCCCTCGTATAGCTCAGCCTTGTTGGCACTGTGTACTGTTTCCATTTCCAGCCTGTAAATCATCTTATATACACTGCTATGTTAACCCCGGCCTTTCCCTTTAGAGCAGCAGTTCTCAACCTGTGGGTCCTAGCTATCAGACAGTGCATATTTCTGATGGTCTTAGGACACCCCCCCATACATTTATATGCATTGCTTTTTCATAGCTAACTTTGCTACTGAGTGGTGTCTCAGTTCCTAAGACCATTGGAAATATGTGTTTTCTGATAGTCGAGACCCACAGGTTGAGAACCACTGGTTTACATGGACCCTTTGAAGCAGAGCGTGGGCATGTTAAAGACCTTATTACAGATCACTCAAGTCATCGGCTGGAAGGTTACTCTTAGTGCCTCGTCTGGGCCTGATCCTAGAAATGAATTCTACAACCAGCTCTCCCCGGGACAGGAAATGACCTGTGAGAAAGTGAGGTCACCTCAGAGTTTACCTTATTCCCTTAGAAATTGTGTACTTCCGGTTAGATCTGAAAGTGGCTGTGGAGGGCTGAGGCTGTGACCTCCCCTCTGGAATGTCATTCTGTGAACATGTGGTGCACGTTTGAATATTAATTGTGTTGTCTGTGGGGTGTCTCACAGTGCTGCTACCGTGGAGGGTAAGTGTCTCCTTGGATGCTCCCCCCCAGCTGTCTGGGCAGCTTGAATGGGCCACATCAGCAGGTGCTTCTCAGCCAGAAGCTAGGTAGCCCAGCCTTGTGTGGAGCAGGGGCTTGCAGTGGCCCTCGGGATGATGAGGAGGTTGGGGCCAGGTTGGTGCATGAACTCCCCACCGGGTTTTCTTTTCTCATCGATGGTGGCTCTTTGAGCTGTTGGCTTGACTGGACGGGCAAGACCTTTGCTTTAGCCAGCAGCATCAGGCTGGGAGGCAGGAAGCTACAGGTCTGCTCTGGCTTCGCAAGCTCACTGTTGCCGATTTCTGTAAGCCCTGACTTGCTCTCTGTAGAGGGGGGACTAGGGAAGGTCCTCTCTCAGCATCCTTAGAAAGGGACAGGGTAGTGGATATGGATGGACAGGGGATACATGCTGTCTGGTTTTGGTTTCAGCGTTGAGGGCTGGATGCAGGCAGGAACTTGGAAAAAGATGTTAACAGCCATTAAATACACAAGCTTCTCCAGGGCTCACAGAGCTTCACACTTCCCTGTTTCCTCTTGGTGATTCATATCCATCCTTGGGACCTTTGTCCCAAATGTCCCCTTCTCATGCCTTTTTAGATCAAATAATTTTTCTTAAACCACATCCCCCCCTTTCCTGAGGCAGGGTTTTTCTGTGTAGCCCTGGCTGGCCTGGACGCGCTTTGTAGACCGAGCTGGCCTGGAACTCACAGCGATCTGCTTGCCCCTGCCTCCCTGAGTGCTGGGATTAAAGGCATGCGCCACTGAACCTGGCTTCAATCACATTTGTGATTCAGTCAGGTAAGCTGAAAAGCACAAGACAAAACCTAACTCGCGCCTCTTAGGCTTCATATCTGCTGGTGTGTAAAGACGTCATGGTAGGTTTCTGGACGAGTGTGTTCTCGTTCATTCGTCTCTTGGATAGATTGGATTTCGTGCCCCGAGGTGTGGGAGATGAGAACATGTGCAGAGAGAACTGGCAAGATGTGGGATCTTATCCTAGGGTGTTTCCTGAAGCTCAGAGTCCCTTCTCCCAGAGCTTCCCCGAGGAGAGAGAGCCTACGAACTGGAGCAGAATATGTATTTGAAGCAGGGGGAGGTAAGAGAGTGAGTGTCCCGTAAGACAGATCTCAGTTCTGTAAATAAAAGCCGAGAGATTCATTTTGGGATCTTTCCAGAAACTCTATTCCCAGGCTATTTATTTTAGGTTCCTATTTTAAGGTTTGTTTTTCTGGCAAAAGAATGATAAAGGCATTGGAGTGCTCTCAGTTGTTGGAAGGAAAATTTCCAGCTTGGATGATCGGGAGCAATCAATTATCATGCTTGCAGGCGAGCTGGCTGTTCTCAGAGTGGGCACTGCCCCGGGCATCCTAGGAAGACACAGAGATGCAGAGCATACAGGCTGGAGTGGATGCTTCCATTGATTTGAGTTTATATGAAGGCAGTGCCCATTACACACACTCAGACACAGACACAGTCTCTCTCTCTCTCTCTCTCTCTCTCTCTCTCTCTCTCTCTCACACACACACACACACACACACACACACACACACACGCCGAGTGGACATGGCTAGCACCAGATATGTGCTGTGGCCATCAGCTCTGGGCTGAAACCATATTGGGCCTTGCCTGTGTTTTAACTTTGAAATAGTTAAAAAAAAAATCGTTTTATTTTTTTAAATAGAAGGTCCTGCTCTTCATAATTCACCACCTGTGTTAGACTTACACACAGAAATAGGAATTATTGATCTACCTGTGAAATGGAACTTAAAGATCTAAAAATTGAGTCCATTTAGTTTTAGCAAGGTAAGCTATTTTTGGTTGTTTTAAAATGTTATGTATTAACTGCGTGTGAGAACATGCATGCAGCAGCACATACAGAGATCATAGTTCCGCTTTGTGGAGTCCATTCTCTTTTCACCCTCAGGTAGGAGCTGGGAATTGAGCCCTGGCTGTCAGGTTTGCAGAGATCACACTTTCTCCCTCTGCTGAGCTATCCTGCTGGCCCAAGGTCAGCCATTTTTAGTTGGAAGCATCAGTGTGTCAGAGAAGGGAGGAACAGGCTGGGGAAGCCAGACATACATAGGGCCGAAGCCCAGCACTGCACTCTGCAGCATTGTTTCCTGGGACTGACCAGGATCAGATAACCATTTGATCTCCCTGAGCCCCAGTTTCCTAGTGTTGTACAGGAAGGTTTGACAGGTGGAAAAATGTGGCAGTCTATACTCCATATACATGTCCTTTGCCGCTGTTTCTGCCCTTTGTGGTGTTGGTTGTGTGTGCTGCGTGTCCTTGCTCTGCATTGCATCCTTCTATAGTCTGACGCCGGAGGCCAGCAAGCCGCTGTCGTTCTTGAACTGGTAGAGTAGGTTTAGTGAGGATGACCCTTGCCTGTCATTCACACAGGCGCCCACTGGCAGCCACAGAACTGGAGCCCACATCTTCTGAGGGCATCTCGTGTGATACCAACATAATTTAAGAGGGTGCGTGCACTCGTGTCTGTGTGTGCGTGCGTGCGTGCATGTGTGTGTTAATTTGCCTGCTTAATATAGTCTAGAAATTTAATTTTCTAGAATTCCTGGGCCTGTTTCTGGAACCTCCCCATCCCAGTGCTGATAAATGAACCTTGGGGCTCTGTACATGCTAAGTAAGCAGTACCACTGAGCGCCATTTAGAGCCCTGGAATGCTTTCCAAAATAAGAAGGTGAGGCATCGAAATTTAATTTTCTCCAGTGTTTGCTACATCAGCTTCAGCATCCCCACAAATAGCCAGGTGCCAGTGGAGGTCAAGGACGTGGTACTTCTCTGGCAGTGGGTGAACAGATCATTCATAGATCAGAGGAGTGGCTCCGGGTTTAGGGCTGCCCTTAAAAGGGCCTATTCCCTCTGTTGGCAGTTGTAGGCCAGGCATTGGCCTTAGGGAGCAATGGTTCTATGCTCCCGAGGAAGGCGACTACAGAGGGGCCTTCAGGATCATTCACTGATGAGACAGTCCGAGTTTGTGGACCTTCTCCGCCTGGCAGGGTCTATACACAGTTGTGCTGTGCGTTTTCCTGCCCGACCTCATCTGGAAGGGCATTGAATTTAGTTTCTAATCCAGACAGAAGTCCAGGAAGAGAGACTCATGTGAATGAAAGTTCAACTGCAGGCTGGCTGGTTTCATTTGAAAATGCCTGCCTAGCAGAGGGGGAATTCAGTGTTCCTTACTGTCTCCTTGAGTCAGAGATCTGAGTGGTGACTCTGACTTCTGTAGCTGGTAGACACCTTTGTATGACTTCATTTACATTTTTATTTCTTTGGACATGTTCTCACCTAGTCCAGACTTGCTGTGTAACCAAGGACGACCTGGGCTTCTCCTGCCCAGACCTCCCCAGTAACAGGATTACAGGTGTGGGCCACAGCACCTGGTTCGGGTGGTGCCAGGGATCTGCTCCAGGGCTTGGTGCACGCTAGGCAAGCACTCCACCAACTAGGCCACTTCACTGGCCCTTCTGTGTAGAATCTTGATGTTCTGGACTGGTGGAGCCACTGAGCTTAGAGGCCCAAAGGCTAGGTTTCTTACTCTTCAGGCTGTTCTCTCGAGTCTGGTGGTAAGAGGAATGAGAGTTTGCTCTTTCTGTGGCCTTATACTCTTTGCGGACAAGTACAGCCTGGAGTTAGCGTCTTCTACATTTCTAAGAAGGGGCTGGGGCCTCTCTCAGACCAGCAGCTGCTGCGGTGGTTGGGCTGAGAGGAGTCTGGGTCGCCATGGGGCGATGGTGTATTTCTGAGGGTCTTCTGGTGTGCTGCAGACTAAGGGAACCTTTCCCTCATGTCACTGGTTGTTTTTTGGGGCATAGTGGTTTCATTTTGGACTAGTAATTGTATTTCTGCTTCCGCAACCTGACTTTTCTTCAGTGTTTCATTCTGAGGACGTCCTCCATGTTTGATTCTGGGGAGTGTGTTTGGTCTTTGTGACCGAGAAGGACCTGCTTGGTCGGTACATTAACGGCCTCTCCGCTTGCTCTTACAGCACACGTGGAGAACGAGGAGCAGTACACCCAGGCTCTGGAGAAGTTCGGTGGCAACTGTGTATGCAGAGATGACCCAGACTTAGGAAGCGCATTTCTGAAGTTCTCTGTGTTCACCAAGGAGTTGACTGCACTCTTCAAAAACCTGGTTAGTGCTCACTGTGTGTGCAGTTACGGTGTGTGCAGGGGCTGGCCAGGAGAGCTTGTTCTCTGGCTCCTGTGGAACCTAAAATTATTAAAAAAAAATTATATGTGTGTGTGTGTGTATACATATACATATTCACAGTGGGTAAATTTGGAACAGTTTACAGTTGTGGTTTTTTGTTTTTTTCCTTTAATATGACTTTAACTTGGCATTAAACTCTTAGGTGCAGGTCGAAATGGGTAAATTCAGTTATCTTCGTAAGGGCCTCTGACTGGTGTGGTCTGGGTGATATCTAGTATACTTTCCTGTTGCTGTGAAGAGGCTCCATGGTCAAAGCAACTTAGAGAAGAAAGAGTTCATTGGGAGCTAGCTTATAGTCCTAGGGGGTTAAAGGTCATGACCATCAGGAGGGGAGCACTATGATAGGCCAGAATGTACCATATGAGGCAGAGAGAGAGAGAGAGAGAGAGAGAGAGAGAGAGAGAGAGAGAATGAGCTACTTGGAAGGATTTAGTTCTGCCAACTGGGACCAACCATTCAAATATATGAGTCTATGGGGTCCATGACTGTAGGCATCCAGATTGGTACTATCTAATGATAAGGTAATCTATACTCAAACAAACAAACAAACCATCCCTATACACAGAAATTACCATGGATATTTAAAGAATCTCAGGTCAGAAAGAAAGGCTTCGTGAGCAGGTAGAAGCTGTGGCCAGTGCTTGGTAGCATGGGGCTGAATCAGGCATTTCTTGTGCTTGGTGGCTCAGTGCCTGCCCTGCTGTGGGAACAGGATTCTGAAGAAGCAGGCGAGAGGCTGTTTGTGATCCTGCCCTGGAGATATCCCAGCAGTTCCTTCCTGTTTTTCTCCCCAGCTTCTCCTAAAGGCTCCAGAAGGCTAGGTCAGGACTCAGTCATGCTCTCTGTGGAGGTCACAGGCAGCAAAGTGTTTTCATTTCTCCTCTCAGCTCATGACAAGGGAAGAAACAGCTCATCTGTGGGCGGAAAGTGGGGCATGGAGTATATGATTTTATTACAGGAAGGGCAGAGAGCAGGATCATTTCGGCCGCTCCCCCCTCTCTCCATCTTCTCCTGAAGATATTTCCTAACAGACAAAAGACTGTCACTGTGCTTAGGTTGGTTGGTTTGCTTATTTGATTTAATGTAAATGAATTTTACGTTAAATGGAGAACGAAGGGCGCGGAGGACCTGGAGTTGCACAGCTAGCTCAAAGCAGCTCCTCTCCCCACCTTTTATTTTCTGTAAAAGCAGGAGGAGAGCAGGGCAGGGCCTAGGTGCTGTGTCTGACACATTGCTCACCGTACTGTGGTGAGTACCATTTGCAGCACTTAAAGAAAAAAAACAACACTGAGTCCAGTCGCTGTCAGACTTTGTTCAGAGTGGAAGTCTCAGTGGGCAGGACAGGGTAAGCATTCCTGGTGTGGCAAGTGTGCGCATTGAAGATACCCTGTTTCCTTCGCTTCTGCTGGCTGCAGTGAGGGAGAGCTTGTCCCACCACCCCGTGAGCATGGGGTGCATAAGCTAGATGATCTGTGGGGCCTCAGCTGGGGTGAGGGGCTGTCTTGGGGTTCAGACTGAGGCCCCACAACCCAAACTCATGAGGCTTTTCACCATTGACAGCCAAGGAGGCTGCTTGCTGATACTTGGAGGGACTGAAGGACGGACCATGAAAGAAAGCAATGCAGGGTAAGGTGCAGTGGTTAGACATGCAGACAGCCTGAGGGCTGGATGTCCTGCCAGGAGCACAGCTTGGTAAACCTGAACAAGTGGGAAGGGCTTGCGGAGGGGCGGTCTGTTGGAGTTGTTAAGACCTGGGAACTTAGGGAACCTGGCCCTGGTGTCTCTGAGTATGTGTGCTTTGCTTTAAGCTTCAGAGCTTTCACTTTGTGGACGATGTCAGCCATAGGAAAGCTGAGCCACAACTCCTGAGCTAACTATGGGAGAATTCACCTTTTTGGGGGGATATGTTTTCTCCCCCACCCTGCTACCCTGCTACCTCTTCCTTCCTTCCTTCCTTCCTTCCTTCCTTCCTTCCTTCCTTCCTTCCTTCCCCCTCCCTCCTTCCCTCCTTCTTTCATTTTACATCCTGATTGATTGTAGCTTCCTCTTCCTCCTCTCCTCCCTGTCCTTCCTCTCCCTTCCCTCATCCCCTCCCCCATTCACCTTTCTTACTCCTCAGAGAAGGGAGAGGCCTTCCATGGATATCAGCCTGCCTTGACACATCAAGTTGAAATAAGACTAGGCACATCTTCTCCTCTTGAGGCCAGACAAGGCAGCCCAGCTAGGGGAAAGGGAGCCAAAGGCAGGCACCAGAGTCAGAGACAGACCCTGCTCTAATTATTAGGTAACCCACATGAAAAACAAGCTGCATATCTGTTTTGTATGTGCAGGGGCCTGGGTCCGTCCCAGGCGTGCTCATTGGTTGGTGGTTCAGATTCTGTGAACCCCCATGGGTCCAGGTTAGTTTACTCTGCATTCTTTCTTGTGATGCCCTTGACATCTCTGGCTCCCTCAGTCCTTTCTTTGCCTATTCCATAGGTTTCCCCAAGCTCCAAAATGTTTGGCTGTGGATCTCTGCATCTCTTTCCATCAGCTGCTGGGTGAAGCCTCTCAAAGGAAAGTTATGCTAGGCTCCTGTCTGCAAGCATAGAAGAGTATCATTAATAGTGTCAGAAGTTTGCTCTCTTCCATGAGATGGGTCTCAAGTTGGCCAGTCATTGTTGGTCATTTTTTCACTCTCTGTTTCATCTTTATCACTGGGCCTCTTAGAGGTAGGACAATTTTGCTCTACTATGTTCATAGCAGTTTTATTCCTAATAGCCAGAAACTGAAAACAACCTAGATGTCCCTCAACCGAAGAATGGATGACGAAAATGTGGTACATTTACACAGTGGAATACTACTCAACTATTAAAAACAAGTACATCATGAAATTTGCAGGCAAATAGAGGGACTAGAAAAGATCATCCTGAGTAAGGTTACCCAGACCCAGAAAGGCACACATGGTATGTACTCACTTATAAGCCATTTTAGTCATATAGTACAGGATAAACATACTATACTCCATATGACCAAAGAAGCTAAGGAACAAGAGGACCCAAGAGAGGATGCTTAAATCTAACTCAGAAGAGGAAATAAAACAGACATCAGAGGTAGATGGAAGGAGGGAACTGGATGGGAGGTGGCGTAGGGAGGGGAATAGGATCAAGTGTGGGGAGGACTGAGGGAGAGAGAACTGGGAAACAAAACTGAAATCAATGTATGTGTGTGGGGTCACAGCTATGGTACGAGCCAGAAGCCTAGAACATGGGAAACTCCCAGGAATCTATGAGAGTGACCTTAGCTAAGACTCCTAGCAACAGGGACACGGAACCTGAAATGACCACCTTCTGTAACCAGGCAAGACTTCCGATGGAGGGATGGGGACAGCACCCCACCCGCAAAACCTTGCACCCGAAATTGTGTCCTGCCTATAAGAGGGGGTGTGTTTTCAAAGCCTCAGGCTTTAGCCACACCTGGCCCATCTTATGTTCTCAGGGTCTTTTCTTTGATCTCCCACAGACATTTAAAAAGTAGTTTAGTATAGATGAGACTCTCAGCTCCACCTCTTTGCAGAAAGAATAATAATTACCACCTGCCTGTTTGGAGGCCTGGAAGGACGATTCTGAAGCAGTTGGAACGGCTCCAGGGAAGGCCGACTTAGTATGAAATGAGATTTTCTTCCTGAGGGGTGAGACTCTCACTCTTAAAAGTCCAAGCAGTCGAGCAGAATAAAGGGAGAAACCAGGCAGCTGCGGAAATCTAACACCCAGACATCAAACAAGTCATAAAGACAGCCCGGGTCCTTAGACTCTTTTCCCCGTCTCAGATGCACATGAGAATCCTGGGGAGGTTTTCCCAGGACCGCTTCTGTCACGAGAAGGGGATTTTAGGTGACAAGCCTCAGACCAGGACTGACTCCTGCAAGGTCAGCTGCAGACGAACGTTCTCATCTCTGATAGCAGAGAATGGGACGTGGACAAGGCCCTCATGGTCACAGAACTGGCCCAAGTGAAGACCAGAGTCCATCAGAACAGGAGCCAGGGAAGTGGGGGCTGAGGGTGGAGTTACCGAGTGAGAGCCACTGTGGCCCGGAGCTGAGGAATTTCCATCCTTTCATACCAGAAAAGGAACCGGGAGTCCACCAAACATCTTGTCCCTTTATTATCATTGCTCTATGTGGCTGCCTAGCATTAGAAGACACCGTAGCTGCAAGTGAAGCAGGCTAGCAGGCTCTGTTTGCAGGAGCAGCAGTGAGTCCCTTTAGTATATGGTGTGCCTGGCAGCCCCTCCTACACCTCACCTGGAAGAGGGTCTCCCTGTCACCTGGCACAAGGGTGTCCCACTTCACCTACCTTCACCTCCCGAATGCTGGGATTAAAGGTGTCACCACCATGGCAAAGTCCAAGAAAGTGGGAGACACTGTCGTGGGAGGGGTTAGGCTACCTAGGCCCCCTGGCACAGGGAGAGGAGCTGAGACAAATCCTAGGAGCAGGCTGGGCATTTTGCTGTGTACAAGCTGGTACTGTATGAACCAGCGGGTTCCATGTTGCCCATCTTTTATGAGCACCTACTGTGTGCTTGACAGGCTACTAGCAGTTCCCAGAGTCCTAGGAGCCATGCAAGCTGTCCCTCTCCCATTCTGGTGTGAAAGTTGCCAGCGCATTTTTGGCAGCTGGCTTCATCGTGGTCTTTTAGTCACTCAAGATCAGTGTGAGCTTCCTCTCTCCCTTTCTAATTAAATAAACTTACCAAGGTGATTCTGCTGACAGAGACAGGATGGAGGACATCTGTGCACTAGGCTTTCCTGGAGCATCCCCAGCCCTGTGTGTGTCTGTGTCTGTGTGTGTGTGTGTGTGTGTGTGTGTGTGTGTGTGTGTGTTAGACTAAGGCACTGACAACCATTGTCCAGGGGGAGCATCCTATACCAAGAGCAAAAGTGAGCTAGAAAGTTTTGCTTAGGAAGCTTCCTAGTTTATATGTGATGGCCACAGTACATGCAAGGGGATGGATCAGAAGGAGATGGCTGCAGCCTGGCTTGTTCCACGTGAGGTGTGAGTCCTCTTACTCGGGAAGGGCTGGGGTGCTTTGAACTGTTCTTATTGTAAAACCGTAAAAAGAGTTCTGGCTTCCCAGTTCTCGGCCCAGCTTTCCCCACTCCTACTTGTGATTTAGGAGACAAGATGAGTGCTCTACTTCCACCCTGCCTGGCTCCCCTATCTCTTCAGTGGGGAGAGCAGGGCGAACCTGTCAGGAGGGTTGTGATGGTTAAATGAGATGAAATGCCCCTGTGCCATTTGGTGCTATGTTCTGGCCATTTCCTCTCCAATAATTTTCTGCTTGGGTGCCCATTCTTTCAGACAAGCAGCTTTGAGAAGGAACACAGAGAACTGTCCTTTGAGGCTAGCAGGCGCAGGGCCTTTGTTAGCCATTCCCTCTGCCAAGAGCGTTCTTCACCAGACTCACTCTCATGGTTTGCCTTGTGTACTTCAAGTTCTTCTCAACTATCACCTTGTAAGAAGGGCATCCTGGCCATCTTTGAAAGAGTCCCTGTCCCAAATGTGATCGCGGTATTGATAGTGATCACAGTGGTATCTATAGTGATCACAGGGGTATCGATCGCTGGGCATCATCTCTTGTGGTATTGTTTGTTGCGCCTAAACTGGAAGCAACTGGAAAGTCTGTCAGCGCAGGATGAGCGAATTGTGGTGTGTCCACACACTGGGGGAGACCTTAGCGTTAAGGAGGAAGTGACCATGGGTAGATAGATCAGCATGAATGAATCCCAAGGAGGCGATGCTCAAGGAGCCGGATGGCAAGGAGTGCATACTAAGAAATGCTGGAAGATGGACACTTTTGTTTCGTGTCAGGAGCAGGCGAGGAGTCGCCTGGAGACCAGGAGTGCACACAGGCAGCTTTGGGAGGTGATTGTGGTATTCTGCATCGGATATTGGCACGATTCCAGGGTGTTAGAGCCTTCATTTCATTTCATAACACATTTTGAGCTGTGTGTGGTTTGTGCTATGCTACACCTCCATCGGGCTGCATAACAAATTTTATACCTTGTGCTGAAAGTATTGGCATTCAGAAGCGCTTCCGCACGGATGGACGTAGCCAGGCCTCGAGCCACGGGAGGAACTTTCTCCTGACTTGGGTCTTGGCTGTGCAATTTGGAGAGGCACAGGCGGTTGGCATCCATTCTCTAGGGCAGGACACTGCTTTCCCTTAGCACCACACTACATGTGCATTCTAGAACTTGGGAGAGATAGGTGTGAGATAGGTGGCTCTCTGGTGTGGGCCATGGGGCATGGGGCAGGCGAAATACTGCTCTGTGGGCCAAGGTATGAGGTGGGCTAGAGTTACGGAGTTTTAAGATCAAAAAGTAAATAGTTGGCACGGGCAGCTTGTAAAGGTGGCATTGGCAGAGGCAGTGCCACACTCTTCTGGGTGTTAGCTCTGGTGTTACCGTAGTGGAAATTCTTGACTTCTCCTCGCAGTGTGCCCCTGCCTTGCTGGCCCAGCCACTTTGTTTGTACTTATGAGATATGTTATATAGACCTTTGCCTCCGGTCGACCCCGTCTTGTCCAAATGCACTCAGGAAAGAGAGGAGGAAAAGGGAGGGCTGTTATTTCAGATTGCCTCTTAGCTAACAATAGTAGCAGCCTCAATTAAGTGGTCTTTGTGTTCAAGCAGTGCCTTTGCTTCCTGTATCAAAGGCGTTTTTACGACGCTAGTTTACAGTGGAGAAAAAAATTTTCAGTTGTTGGCCAGGGTTAAGTTAATCCTTGCCTTGGTGTTTCGGCCAAGGTGTTCATCTCTGCCTAGAAAAACTTGGCGCTGCAGTGTTTACTAGCTGCCTGTGTTAGATCGGGTTGATTGAGGCAATGTGGAAATAACAGAGAGAAAGGAGACAGGCCTCCACAGAAGCAGTTTGATAAAGGGGGTTGGGGCCTGTATCTCCAAGGGGTTGGAGACCATGCACCTGAGACATGGGACTTAGGGCCACTACAGGGTAGAAAAGGGGACTTTGGGGGCCGAAGATTCCATCTGCAGGTGTGTTTGCCCCTGCAGTTAAAAGCTGTCAGTATCAGAGGAGGTTGGTATGTTGGCCTTATCAGGAGATCCCTGGGTCCTAACATTCCTCAGGAAAGATGTTATCCTTGTCTTAGCTTTCCTCCAGGAGTTTCTCCGCTCATCTGAGCTTCTGGGTTATCGCTCGTTAGCTTGAGCACTAGCAGCAGCGGCTTTGGACTTGTTGGCCTTCCTGATGGACGCTCAGGTGGAGCACGGGAACTCCCTAGTGAAGCCGCTGATGGAGGCTCCATTATATTTCTACAGTTCCCTTTTGATTTTTTATTTTAAGGTTTATTTTAGTCTTGCGTGTGTGTGTGTGTGTGTGTGTTGTGAGAGCAGTGTGCCCATGTGTGTGTGCATGTACACGCTTGTGCCCAGGTACCTGAGGAGAACAGGAGAGGCTCTTCCCGGAGGAAGCTGGAGATACATACAGGTAGCTCTGAGTCATGTTATACGGATCCTGGGCACAGAAAAGTGGGTTCTCTGGGAGAACAGTATGAGGAGTTCCTAACTATCCTTCTAGCCCAGTTCCTCCTTCCAGCAGGCAACATAAGCAGCCTTCTTGAGGTATATTTTCTGTATCAATAAGAATTACCTATAGAAATGAATTAGTTCTTTCTGGAACCTTTGTAAAGCCGGGCCTCTTGCCATGCCTCAGTTTTAGGCCCCCCCCTTTTTTTTCTCCAATAGTTAATTTCCCCAGCTCCACTCAACACCTGTCTGCTTTTGGCCTCTATTATTATAGTTTGCTATTTCAGTCAACTTGACTAACCCCACGAAGAAAACTTGGGGAACAGAACACAGAGTCCTTGGGCAGGCCTGACACCCGTGCTTCACTCTCAGTAGGTCATGGCTGGCCCCTCTGCCCTGGCAGCAGCAGGTGGGCCCACCCTCCGTGCCCTTCCATTTGCCCGGGCACGCTGCTTTCCAGTCCTACAGGAAGGCAGAGCTCTTCCCTGTGTTTTAAAGCTGATTTCTCAGGCCATGCTCAACAAAAGCTCCCCTAGTTTGCAAATAAAAGTGACTGAGAAATCCCCCAGTGCTTCCCTTAGGGCTCATGGTGGCTCCAGTGTTAGAGGCCACTCTCCTCCCCGTGAAGCCGCCTTCCTAGGGCTGATTATGTCTCTCTTTTCATCTCCTACCCCCTCCCCTACCCAGTTTTTCCCTTGCTACTACCTGGAGCTGTTGTAATTTTTAAATGTTCCTTCATAGAGGGCTGCATGCCCATAGTCTAAAGCATTCTTAAATGAAGATAAAAGCACACAATCTGTGTGTGTGTGTGTGAGTGTGTGTGTGTGTGTGTATGTGTGTGTAGCTACAAGTTGTTCACACTTGTCTATTTCCTGTAGACTTTGCCCACCTCTGCCTGGTTTTACCTTCCCGGTTTACCTTAAATCTACTATCAATGTAAACCTACCTTCCTTCCTGTTTTGTTTGTTGGGTTTTTGTTTGTTTGTCTCAGAGCCTTGAACTTGCTTTATAGCCAGCATCCTGGCTATAAAGTGGAGTGGGGTGTTTGTATAGCACCTTGAACTCTTGATCTTTCTGCCCCTGCCTCCTGAGTGCTAGAATTACAAGTAGGTAGTACTATGCTGGTTTATGCAGTGTTGGGAATTGAAACCTAGGGCTTTGTACATGCTAGGCGAGCTACACCCTGACCCCTAGCGTTTATAATCCTTGCTTTGACTTTGATTTTTATTCTCTTAGTGTTTTGCAAAGTAGACTGAAAAAAAAAACAAAACAACTGATGGGTGGATTGATATATTTACACACATATTTGCTGTATTATAGTTGACTAGTTTGTTGTTGTCTGTTATTGTGAGGCAGGGTCTTGCTAAATAGCCAAGGCTGGCTTTGAACTTGGAATCCTAACCTCAGCCTCTAGTGTGCTGGGGTTACAGGAATGTGCCACCCCACCTACATCTGATTTAAACATTACACTCTATAACTGAAGCCTCAGGTCCTAGGTGCTCAGAGAAAGTTCCTTGATTTGTTCCACCAGCATGGCCCTCAGGCCACCCTCATGCTGGGAGCCATGGGGTTGGGGTGTGGAGTGGGGTGTTTGTATAGCACATACCAGATGCAGGGAGGGCCTGCCAAGTGCCAGGAGAAATTCAGAACAGGGAAAGCCTAGGGAGTGATGGAGAAAGAGGAAAGAGCACTTGCTGCTGGGAAAGGTGGCATTTGAGGTCTGCCAGGAGGGAAACAGCTCTGGATCTTGAGGACAAGACGGGACACTGCAGTCAGGGGAGAGATTGAGGACAAGCCCTGAGCCAGTGAAACAGTTGAGGAAGCCGAATGGGGGATGAAAGTGGCAGATGAGCTGCATTGAGAGGGAGGTCACTTGCCTCATGCACAAATAAGCAGTTTAGTATCTCTTAGCAACAAGGTCCCAGGTGAATCTGGGAAGACTGTGAAGGAGGACTTGGGGCAGCCAGGGCCTAAAAGCCTGTGGCAGGGAACAAGAGATGAAATGCATAAGTAAGGAGATGGGCACTGGGTAGCCGAGACGTGGGTGTGGTTGTGGAAGTGCTTGGCAGGTGAAGAGTGCTGGGCGTAGCATGGGCTGTGTCGTGTGATGCAGAGCAGAGAGGCGTTGGGGACTCTCCCCTGGGGAAGCAGCTGATAGTGGAGGGTGGTGGTGACAGGAACAAGGAGAGCTGTGTAGTTAAGTGCACCCCAGGGTGTCTGCCGTAGTCCTTGACCTTGGGGGGGGGTGTCTGCAGAGCCCTGTGTTCCTGCCCAGGGTCTTCCTGTCAGTTCACAATGGAAACCCAGGTGCTCTCAGGGATTAATCATAGGCAAAGACTGGTTCGATGCTGTCATCCACAGACCTCACTTTCAACAGAGCGTTACAGTATTTAAAAGTTGATCTGTTAAGCTTAATCCTCACAAGTCACAGCAGATTACAGCGTGCCTTGGGCGGATGCCAGGCCCATGACAAATGCTGGCTTATCTAATACTAAAGCAACGGCGTCTTAGTGTTTCTATTGCTGTGGGGAGACCCCATGACACGCCATGGCTGTGGCAGCTTTTATCAAGGAAAACATTTACCCTGTGTTGGCTTACAGTTTCAGAGGTTCAGTCCATTATCGTCATGATGAGAAACATGGCAGCGTGCGGGCAGACATGGTGCTGGAGAGAGCTGAGAGTTCTACATCTTGATCCGTAGGCAGCAGAAGGAGACTGTGGGCCACACTGGGCGTAGCTTGAGCATAGGGGACCTCAGAGCTGGCCACCACAGTGACACACTTCATCTTCTCCAAAAAGGCCACACCTCCTAATAGTGCCACTCCGTAGGGGCCAAGCGTTCACACACAGGAGTCTATGGGAGCCGTTCCTATTCAAACCACCACAAACAAATACTCAAAAAAATCATTTTGGAAATGACGGTCATTAGTGAAGCTCATTTGGCAGTGTGATTTGGGTTTTTTGTTTTTTGTTTTTGTTTTTAATGCCAGCATCATTGTACACTTTGGCAATTGTAGCGTTGTTCAAGCAAGTTCCAGTCTTACTCAGAAATTTATATGCTGAGGGCCTAGGAGATGGCAGCTGGTAAAGATGTCTTGCTGCCAGCCAAGCCTGAGGACCAGAATTTATTAATCCCTGGAACTATGTGGTAGAAGGAGAGAAACAGCTCCCGAAAGTTGTCTTCCGACCTTCACACACTTATGTGTCATCAACGTGCCCAAACACACAGTAACTAAAATTGCTATCTGGTTATTACTATCTCGTAACCGTATTCCAGTTATCTTTTGTTTTTAAGATGGGGGTCGAACTGCATAGTCCTGGCTGTCCTGGAACTCGCAGAGATACACCTGCCTCTGCCCCCCTAGTTCTAGGATTAAAGTGTGCATTACTAAGCCCAGTTATATTCCAAATTGTCTTTTTAAATGGTGCATATGTTTTATCTCCCCATTCTGGAAATTAAGTTCCCTTCGCTGAGAGTGCCAGTGAATGCAGAAGTTCCGCCATTCTTTCTCCTGTCTCTTCTTGTCTATTCCTGTGGTGTAGACATGGGACCTGCTGCCATAGTGTGATGATGGCAGGGGTAGGCTGAGCCCAGAGAGGCGGAACATGGGTCTCAAGCGTATTTTCCGTCTGGGGAAGGCATCTTAGTGTTCAGGGCTTGTATCTGTGCTGGCTTGTATCTGTGCTTGAATCTTGGCTGGTTAGTGGTGGTGGTGGCGAAAGCCTTTAATCCCAGTACTTGGGAGGCAGAGCAGACAGATCTCTATAAATTCCAGGCCGGCCTGGTGTAGAGTGAAAACCAGGACAGCCAGGGCTACCCAGAGAAAGAAACCCTGTCTCGAAAATACAGTGCTTCTAGGCTGGAGCTCTGCTGTTCCCACTTAGCTCACATTGGAGGTGGCCTTGCAGCAGCTCTGCTTGCTTGTAGCGAACCCCAAGTGTGTCAGGAGGGTTTGACTCACCCCATGGTGAGAGTTCAAGACAGCATCTCTTGCTGTAGGGAAATTGAGGGACTGGCTCCCCAATTCCTGCCCTTTCTTTTTTCAGCTTTCTCCTTTTTCTAGCTACAGACCTATACACAACACACACACACACACACACACACACACACACACACACACTCACCCAGACACTCATAACTATAGCACACTCATACACGCACCCTGTCTCTCACACTCAGTGACACACAGCCCTCCTTTGCTGTCTGTCATCTAACCCCACACGCTCATTTCTTCACTCATCGCCTTCAGCGCTCACTCACATGCCTTCCCAGCAGACAGAAAAGCCCCTGATCTCCCTTCCTCTCATTCCCATCATGTTGGGAGCATGCTAGCTGGGCCCACACATAGCCCTGAGGGGGTTAGGAAGTAGGTTGTGTTCCAGGCTTTTGACTGATTGATTCTCATATTGATTGATGGTTCTCAGACAGGCTTAGGTTTTACTCATTGTAATAACTTCTCACAACTTAACAACAAAAGGTTCTTACTGTGGAAGCACACAGATCCAGTTCTTTCATTAGCTCTGTGCTCACTTCTAAAACAAAATGGGTGCAGGTGGGTAAGGCCACCCACAGCACCATGCTGTGCTGGGTTTCCCGTGAAGGTAAGTGATTACCAATGTCCCTTCCAACGCCTTTGTTATCTTTGCTTTGGATGAGAGAGGAAGTTGAACGTCTTTTCTGTTTTCTTTTCCTTTCTAGATTCAGAATATGAACAACATCATCTCCTTCCCTTTGGACAGCTTGCTAAAAGGAGACCTGAAAGGCGTCAAAGGGGTACGAGCTTAACCCTGGTGTTTTGACATCATGGGAATCACAGCACTGTTGGCTGTCATTCCACTCACCGCATGAGGCCACAGGGATGGCGTCTGTTTTGTTTCCTTTAATTTGACACTTTGACGCCACCTTATGTGGGAACAGTGGTGCCTCTTGGCCTTTGGGTTGTTCTGTTGCTGGTGGTAAAGGGAGACCATGGTGGGGGTGGGGTGGGGGTGAGGTATGGAGGGGGTGGGGGGGGTAGGGATATGAGCCAGTTGAGGGTTCCTCCACATGACAGGAGCGAGGAGAAGCAGTGGGATCTGGCTTCCTAGCTGCTGCGTTGCTGATTTACTCCGAAGAAAGGATGCTAGGGAGGGACAGAAAGTCTCATAAGCATGAGCTGATGATGTGTCTGACCTCCAGAAGATGCTGGCTGTTTGGGCAAGCCTGGACACTTACACCACTAAGGCCTTGTAGTACTTAGTGAAAGCAGGGACTATTATTAGTCCTTGGGGTTAGAAGGATGTTTGGCTGGGTCCTTGAGAGACCCTGGTCTTTGTATGTGCATGTGATTTTTGGGTCTCATTTACGAACATATGGAAAAGTGTCTGGCCCATCTTGGGGACCTCTGCCTAGACCTCCTGCTGTGTCCCTTGAAAGGAAAGAACTGTTAGGACCACAAGGGACATTGCTTTTTTTCCCCGTGGAGGCCGGAAGTCAGGCCAGCTGATTTACCAGGAGAAAAACAAAAACAAGGGCTATGAGGTTGCCTTCCACAGAGGAAAGACATGACCCATAGTGGAAGCATGGATCCACACCAAGTGCCGGGCTGTCAGTTTCAGGAGGGCAGTTTCACAGAAAAACTTATGTGGCTGCTGGAGACACCAAAATTAAACACAGAAGAGAATCTTGTTGAAGGCCGCAGAACTGTGTGGGAATCTTATGGTAGACTTAAAGGCCTCAGTAATTTTATTTATTTATTTATTTATTTATTTATTTGCTAACCAAGTCTCATTAGAAATCATGAATCTTGGCTGGGTAGTGGTGGTGGTGGCGAAAGCCTTTAATCCCAGTACTTGGGAGGCAGAGCAGACAGATCTCTATACATTCCAGGCCAGCCTGGTGTAGAGTGAAAACCAGGACAGCCAGGGCTACACAGAGAAACCCTGTCTCGAAAATACAAAAAAACCAAACCAAACCAACCAAACAAACAAAAAAACCTAAATTATAAATCTTAAGTTCTAAACAGAAAAGTGCAGAAGTAAAGCCCAAGGAAATGGGAGAATGGGATGTGGGCGGAAGTGAAAATGGATGGTAGGCATGTTGTATGTGTTAGCATTTATAGAAAAAAATGATGCTGTGCACGCAGCACATCTGATAGGAAGGAGTTTGTTGGATGAAGATAGAGAGAGAGAGCAAGAGAGCAAGATATAGTGGAAGACCCCCAGGAAAGAAAGCAAGGCAGAGAGGTGGAGAGAGAGCACAGTGTTGGCCCCTGGTGGCGGCGACCAGTAATGACATCACAGGGGGCTGAGCAACCTGGGAGCGGGCTTGTGAACTAACTCACTGCCTGCTTTTGTGCACGTTGCATATTTAAAATAATATGTATTTTAAAGTGAGAAAGAGGGAAAAAGAAGGTTGCCAGCCCTCCCCTCGTTTATCAAAAACATCTGGTTTTATTTTCATAGGCTCCCACACGTGATTTCTTTCAGAGGCTGTGGACTGTGCAGAACCAGTCTAGGGATAAGGATGTTTGTCTTGCACAGAAGTTAATGATTAATTGAACTTACTCGATGTCCCTCTGTTTACAGGATCTGAAAAAGCCCTTTGATAAAGCCTGGAAGGATTATGAAACAAAAATGTGAGTGCTTTAAATTTTATTTTCTTAATGTAGGTAATTTGAGATTTCAGTGTTAGATCAGGTTTTTGTTGCTTAATAATAAACCTAATCCAGGAAAGAATTTGCCTAAAGCTGTATTGCCTGGACTCATGATGACAGGTGCCTCTGTGTCCGTTGTCTGCATTCGAGGTGGTGGCTCTTCATAGTAGTTATAGAACAGGATTTCTCACTGTCTTCCTGGGGACCCATTAAACAAGACCCAAGTTTGAATCTCCAGATACAGTAGTGGGTGTCTGTTATTGCAGTGTTCCTGGGGTAAGATGGAAGATGGAGACTGGAGAATTCCTGGAAGTTTGTGGGCCAGGTGGCCTGTTACAGAGTGGCAAACCAGAGAGTCTGTCTCAAACAAGGCAAAACCAACTGACACCTGAGGCTGTCTTCTGACCTCCGCATGCCCACCAGGACACACATGCACCCTCAGTTACACAGACAGACAGCCACACCTCCATAAACTGTTGGGTTGTTTGTTTGTTTGAAGTGTGCTCTAAGCTCTGGGTCCCTGTTTCTCTGAAACACCAGCAAGTCCCTTGGGCTTCCCTTCAGTTTTACTTGGTTGCTAGGAGGGCTGTAGTGGCCGGGATTCTGTGACCCTGACCCACTGTCCACTGAAGAACAGGCCCCTCCTAGCCAGCTGCAGGAAGTTAGAGAACCTCTCATTGGTTTCTCCTTCGGAAGGCAGGCAGAACTGGACTGGCCAGAAGAAGCTAGTGAGGGGGCCCCTTAAAGACTTCCAGTTATTTAAATACTGGGGAAAGCGACAATTCTTTTAAATGCCTTGTGTTTACTTTGTAATCTCTCTGGGGGCTGGAGGCGTTCCTGAATGGAAAGAAACTTTCGTATGAAACCATCTGGTGCAGTGAGGATGGTTAAGAAGGAAATCACTTCAGATGTGACTTATGTTTTAACCGGGCTGTTGTTTTTTTTAAAGCCATCCTAAGATTTTTTTCTTTAATGAAGCATCACAGTGCTCGTCCGAGCCGCACCTTGATGCTCATTCCACCTGTGGCAATGTTTCGTTTCTGTCTGGAAATTGCCGAGATCTCAGGCCTGGCATTTGACTGGTGGCATCCACTCAGACTTGGAACTGGGGGACCCAGCAGTCTGTTCTACCTAGAGAGACTCCCAGCCCTGTTCCCTCAGCCCCTTAACTGTGATAAGTTCAGTGACGTAAGCAGGGATGGGCATTGCTGCTTCCAATTGCTGGGGACTGCCGCTTAGTTAACCCAGCAAGGGGGTCTCAAGCTAGGGTCAGGAGGGGTGTTAACTAACATCTGTCCTGCTGTACCTGTGCGCACTTCCTCCCCCCATGAACTCGCTTAGGACTGTGGGTGGTTGAAGCGGGGTGGGTGGCTACTGAGAGCAGTGTGAACAGAGAAGCCTCTGGTTGTGAAGAGAAAGGACAGAACGAAGTGGAGTTTCAGAGCCTGGTGTGGAGGGGGTCGAACCTTTTAAACGCATGGCAATCCTAGGATACATCAAAAAGCTTTTTTTTTTAAACCCACAACCGTGGGCGGTTCCTCTATCCCAAGAGGCCGAGCCGTGTGTAATTACTAGGTTTAAGATATCTTCAGGATTCCTGGGCAGCAGCTCTGTACTGAATATTTAGATACATGGCCAGCAACCTTAGAATTGTAGGAGGAGTCCAGAGGCCCCGGTATCCCATGGTCACAGCTCCACTGAGGTTCCTGAATTCACTGAACGATGTCCCTGCCAAATGGCCTTCTGGTTCTTCACATTCTTCTCTCCTTCAGCTTGTTGGGTCTACTCCATGAGCCTAGACAAAAGAGTGAAGGACAGATGATCTTGCCTCTTTGACATATATAGCAGACAGACAACACGTACACACATGCTCACGCTCTACTTCCTGTGATGAACGGGGAACCCTCAAGTAGCCTATTCTGTCATCAAACAGTTTTTAAAGAAAATGCCAGCCGTGTCTCCACGAGCCACCAGCATTTAGATCCAGAGCTATGGCTGTTGTTTCTCTGGTTCCCTTTCCCTTGATCAGTCTATACCCGAACTGTATATGTGACATTTTAGGTAATGTGACTGAGCATGAGGTCACCGTGGAAAGGGGCATGAAGGGTGGATGAGCAGCACCATGCTGTCGTGAGGAGCACCGTGGAAGGTGGAGTAGCATGTGGCTTTACTAAGTGAGGCATGGAGGGTGCTAGCGGAGGTCTCAGAGAGAGGCTGGTGATCAGGCACGAAGGTGCATGTGTGTCTTCCATCTCCTCAGTCACAGATCAGGCCCAAAAGGTGCGCTTAGGTAGATCTGGTGAGTAAGCCGCAGGAAGGCCAAGTCTGACATGTTTTTATGAAAATGGGCAGTTTGCCTTTTGTGAGGGTTAAGAGGCTGCCTGCTCTGAAGAGTGTGGCGAGCATTTGTCTCAGGGGATGACCGTGAGGCTGTCCGGTGGGGAGCACTGTGTGGGAAAGCCCTCCTGATTTATCCTTGCTTTTTCTTCATACACAGAACCAAAATAGAAAAGGAGAAAAAGGAACACGCCAAGCTGCATGGGATGATTCGTACGGAAATAAGCGGGGCTGAGATTGCAGAGGAGATGGAAAAGGAAAGACGGTTCTTCCAGCTGCAGATGTGTGAGGTAGGACGCGAGCAGGGAAGCCGAGTGGTGCGGGCTGAGCCACCGGTGCAGACTTTTTCTCCAGCAGGGTGTTCTCAGCTGAGACCCACGGCTTTGGTGACAGACCGTACCAGCTAGGGCACGGGGCTGCAGTTCTGTACCAAAGGTTTGTTCTGGTGAAGGAATCGTACGCTACTGACTGGTGTGTGAGCTTAGGTTAGTCTAACACCAGCCTTTATTAAAGGGAGAGAGAGAGGACTGGAGACGTGACTCACAATTTAAGAGCACTTGCTGCTCAGTTGTGAGGGGCCCCTCATCCAGGCCAGGCTGCTCACAATTCCTGTTATTTCAGTGCATACACACACACACACACACACACAGTTGTGTCCTCCCCCTTTTTAAGAAGAGAGAACTTAAAGAATATCCTCTCTGCCTCCCATACTTTCTCACAGTATGGCTACAACACTTACTTCTTTCATGGTTTTAGGAGTTTTTATTTCACCTGTGGAGTCAGTGAAAGAGATGAGTGAGGAGTCAGCGAGAAGACATTCATGGCACCCTGACATTCAATAACATCCTTGGTATCCTGTTCCCAGATATCACCTACCCTCGGGTTCTTGCTCCATGTGGCCTGTGCTTGAAAAAAGGGGTAGCAGTGGAGCTGACCCCAGGGGCCTTTATTTATCAGAGAGCACAGAGCATGCAGACCTTTTGGTTTTATGCCTTACTGTGAGTGAAAATGGCTGTGTCTCTCCGGGGCTCCGAATTGGTGTAATCCCCAGCGGCACTTGTCATACCCCCTTAAACCAGGCACTATTTAAGGAAAAAAAAAAGCCATTATAAACCTTCCTTCCTATTCATCTCTGTACGCTTTTCTGATTGTCTGTTAGAATAAGTTCCGGTAAGTAGAATTTCCGGGTCAAAGAGAGTACACATTTTAAGTCTTGATAGGTTGCCAAGCATTTTATTAACGATTGTATCATTTTGGGCCATTGCCAGACATCCAATTAACAGTGAATAACTATCAAAAAGGAAGAAGAGGACAGAGGCAATTCTTACAGAGAGAAGAACATTTGTTGTTATGGTTTTGGGGTGGCTTCCTGTCCCCTGGCTGGCTTGTACAGCTAGCCTAGGAGAGTTCCTACACTCTGAGAACTCATGGGGCTCAGCTCAGGTTGGCAGGTTTTCCTGGGCCATCCTGTCTTGAAGATGAGATGTGGCCTCATAGTGGGGGAGGGGGATTTATAGAGTCCTTTCTCTATACTTTGAAGGAAGGATCCCATGCATTTCATAATGCCTGCTAAGTGGCCCATGGTGGATTCACTGGATTGGAAGTGGCTTTGATACAATTTACCTTAAAGTTTACCTTTTTTAGCACTCATATTTAGGGAAAGGGCTTTGGGTCAGCAACATAACAACCTCTCAAGTACTGGATTCTAGCCGTTAGTGTTGAAGACAGTGAGGTGACAAAGAAGGGGATTTGAAGCTGAGCAGGGTGGCACATACCACTGATCTGAGATCCAGGACAGCCATGACTACATAGAAAGACAGTGTCTCAAATGAAGCATCACAGGACCCAGGTAGAAGAATGAACATAAGATCTAAGACACTTAGAGGCTCCCATTCATTCTAGGCATCCTCCTTCCATGCAACCAGGAGGCTTGTCCTGCCTCGATGGGCTACAGTATCTGGTTAGGAGAGGTGGTTACCTGGCCATCAGAACCATTTAGTCATGTATGCAAAAAGTATCCAGCGTCTATCTACCATAAGCCCCGACCAGTCTACAAGCTGTTCAAGAAGACAGACTCAGTCTTGAACAGAGGGTTTGGCTCAGTTGGTAGCGTGCACACAGAGTATGCACAAGCCCTTGGGGCCAGTATCCAGCCCAGCGTGAGCCAGATGTGGTGTTGCACACCTGTAATCCTAGCACCTCCCAGGTGTGGGAGGTGGAAGCCAGGGGATCAGAAATTAAAGGCCCTCCTTGAAGGCTAGCCAAGGCTACAGGAGACCCTTTTCAAAAGCAACTCCCAATGTCTTTCAGAAGCTCATGTTAAGCAACTGTCTGCTCTTTTTAAAACAAAACAAAACATCCCATCTGATTCTTATTTCTCGACAGTATCTGCTGAAGGTCAATGAAATCAAGGTTAAAAAGGGAGTGGATTTGCTTCAGAATCTGATCAAGTACTTCCACGCCCAGTGCAAGTAAGTGCGCCTTCTCTACAGTGTCTTTTTTGAATGCTTCTGCCTGGATGGCAGCGACAATCACTTGGAAATTACTGCCGGAGGGTCGAGGATGCAGCTCAGTGCTAGATCTGACACATGTGGGGACCCAGATTCAACCCCCAGAACTGCAAAGAAAAGAAACGGGTGATGGGGGTTGGTGGGCGGGATGTGCCTTGGGTTTAATTTCTGACACCACATAAACCAGTGTGGTGGCACACAGCCGTGATCTGGATGCTTTTAGGAGGTAGAGGCAGAAGAGGCAGAAGTTTAAGGCCATCCTTGGCTATGTAGAGACCAGCCTGGGCTGCATGAGATCCTATCAATGAATGAATGAATGAATAAGTAAATTACCATGGGAGGAAAGAAGTGCTCAGGCTACAACACAGATGGAAGCGGGAGACACAGGCCACTCTGTGAATTAGCCAAGTCAGAGGTTAAAGCACATTTATAGTCAGAAATCAGTTTAGCCTTACCACAGAGAAGGAAGAGATGGGACCTGACCTTCAATGGGTGTGCACTTGCTTTTGGAGGTAACAGAAATATTCTGGAATTGGTGCTGGTTGCACTGAAACCCACTGCACTGTGCGCTCAGGAAAGAAACAAACAAACAAAAAAACAAAAAAACATTTTATGGCTTGAGAATTATGTCTCAATAAAAAAATAAAAATATATACAATATTATAAATTGACAATAATTATCAAATACATTTTGTTGTTAGAGAGGCCAACTTGCTTGATCTGACAGGACACATGATCTCAGAGGCTTTCGTTGCTTTTGAAAGAAGGAGAATGACATTAATTTGTGTATTATATTAAGACAACACTTTCCTAAATTTCTGGTCCTAGAAAGTCAGTAGGAAAGAAAGAAAAACGTCATGTTCTGGGTACTTAGCTTTGCTCTCTGGACATCAAAGCCCTCCACATGGTTCCTGTCCCTGTCCCGGGCCCCTGACCACTGGTATAAGTACAAACTGAAGGCTCCTATACTCCTATACTCACCCAGCACTCCTTGATGGAGTTCCAGCTTGTGTAAGGCAAAGTGCTGAGACTAGGGGATGTGGTTGGGGAAATGGACCTGGGAACGGAATGTTTGCCAAAGTGTTCTGAAGACTGGAGAGATGGCTCAGCTGGTCCAGAGGACTGGGGAAACCCAGCATCTACATGATCGCTCACAACCATCTGTCACTCCAGTTTCAGGGGATCCAACTCCTCTTCTGAGCTCCAAGAGCTCCCGAAGGCACATGCTGCACATAGGTACACTTAGGCGCACACACATACACAGAAAGCTAAACAAATACATTTGAGTAGGCATTCTCTTTTGACGAAATAAGCCAATGAATTCAAGCCAAATTAAAGTATGTAAAGGCCAGCTTATTGGAGGCAGTGCTTGAGTGCAGAGGAAGAGGAGGGAGAGACGAAATGTAGTAAGGAGTGTCTGGGGGAGAGGAAGACTAGCCCCTGGGCTGGAAAGCTCAGGTAGGGACTGAGGGATGCTGGGAGAACCTGGAGGCCAGGTCCAATTCCATATGTTAAACAGGCACTTGTCCTGGGTCTGAATCCCAACAACATTTTTAAGAGAAGTGGCCTGGGACAGTGGATTGTCATAGCATACTAAGGGACAAGGTAGCATGGCTAGACTGGTCACAGCTGGAGTGGAAAGTGTGAAGCGGTTGGAAAAATCTTTCAGAGGTCAAGTGGCCACACCGGTTTGTTTACCTCTCCTGGAATGGGCTTTGCCTGGGGATGGTGTCACTGCCCACACCTTGTTCCTTCTCTGGAATGTTTCTCCTGGGACTCAGTCCTGGCTCCTGGTTCCTGAGCAGCAGCCCAGAGACGGTCTTTATTCAATCCCATGTGCAGGGATGCTACGTGGACGAGCCCACTTCTATGCGGCATGGCTGGGCGTGCTCACGGCTGGGCGTGCTCACGGCTGCACAGCTGTCGATTCTCTGTATGGCCGTGGTGACTTCCCTGTAGCTGTGATCAGGTGGAGTGTTTGCTGGGAAAGACTGGCCCAAAGTCAAGAGGACCTCGGAATTTCTAGAGTTTTTGAGGTGGTTTCCCTGACAGACTGTTTAGCAGCTCAGCTGCTCTGTCCGCCCCGTAACCCGGCTGCCAGGCTGTGTAGGAAGTAGGTCGCTTCCTTGCTGAGTTTTTATTTTTAGGAAGAAGTTATTCTCAGATTTCCTTTTTCTTCTTTATTTTGCACAAACTACCAGTTGGGTAGCAACAGGCCACTTGTGGAAAGTGAATTACTTGGCCTTTTATGGACACAAGTTCAGTAACCTTCTAAAACATGAATTTTCCTGTTTCCTCCTTGGATGAGTGCTGGTGTACGCGTGTGTGGGGGTTGTGTCCTCGAATTGCTTAATTCATAACTTGGGAGATGAAACAAAGCCCGAGAGGCCTAGCTCTCGAGCCCTGGGAACTGAGGAAAGCTCATGGTGTGTGTTCTGCATACTATGAAGACCTGCATGCTTCCTCCTCAGGTATCCTGGTCCCTACCCTCGAAGCCACCTCGCCACAGCTGTCTTCTATGAGTCTGAGATGCCTCCATGTGGCATCCACATCCTTAGGATGACTTCCAAGCACCTTCATTTTGCTTCTTAAATTCATTTTTCCTTGCTAGGTTTTGTAGTGGTTTTTTGTTTGTTTGTTTTGAAGTATTTTGAAGAAATCTTTTTTTTTTTTTTTTTTTAAAGTTTCGAGTCAAGATAGCACTTGCATCCGTGAAGCAGCTGCAGGGAGAGGATGCTGTTTTGTAATAGAAGCTAGAAGTAGGGCAGCCTTTAAAACAGTAACTAACACAAGGCGGTTGCTCTGGGAGGTGGAAGCACGTGTGAATTGCCTTGCGCTCTGCGGGCACACCACTCAGAGCCGTGATGGACTAGGGATATTGCGTTCCTGAGGCGTGGAAACCAGAGCTCTGGGGGAGTTTACATTCATGCCAGGAGAGGGTGGGTGACATGGGCAAGCCCTCAACAGATGAGGCATACCTGTCCTGGCGTGGTGGTAGTGTGAGCATGAGGAGATTGGCGCAGTGTGTGTGGTCCAGGAGAGGACCAAAGATTGCATCTAAATAGTTCTGTCTCCAAGGCTTGACAGTCTGACAGGTTGAACAGGTTAGAAACCGACTAATGGGACGAGAACAAAGTCTGATTTGGTAACAGTGATGCTAAAAGCCCTTTGACTGAAGAGCTTGGAAAAAGCGCTAATAGGCTTTGGGGAGGGGTCGATTCTCAAGGGACAGGCACGCGTGAGTGTCACAGTGACACTGAGGTTGCTGAAGCAGCTGGAGAGCTCCTTTACTCTGAAGCTGCTGCAGTGCCAGGGTTGGCATCCTCCACAGGGAGGGCACTGACAGATGGGAGTCTTGAAAGTGAGAGTGGGAGCATAGGTAGGTTTGTAAGTTTGCCAAGGCTGTGACAAAGACAAGATCTACATTTTTAGCCCAGGTTTGTGTCACAGTTCTGAGTGCATTCTCAGGCACACGTGTGTGAGTGAGAGCCAGGTCCCTAAGCCACCGGCTACTCCCTTGCTCTCTCCACCTACCTCAGGGAGAGTTCCCTAGTCCCAGAGGTGCCTAGGGCTGTGTACCTGTTCCCTCCCCAGGCACCGCCGCCTTCACTTGCTGGTGTATTTTCCCCTGTCCTATACTTGTATTCTCCGTCTCTTGATCGCCACCTTTCTCTTGTGACCTAGCTACATTACTAGAATTTGGAGTGACTAAAGAAACCATTATATAGAGAAAAACTGTGACTAAAACATAGAGATCACCTGAGTTCGTGACAGGAGCAGCTCAGTGTTTGGTTCCTGCAACTCTGCAGCTCTTCAGAATTTCCTTGTCAAGCACATGCCTTTTGATCCCAGCACTTGGGAGGCAGAGGCAGGCGGCTCTCTGTGAGTTTGAGGCTAGCCTGGTCTACAGAGTGAATCCAGGACAGCCAGGGCTTTATACACAGAGAAACCCCTCCCCCCCAAAAAAAAATTTCCTTGCCAATTTAGGAGGCCCAGAGAGGCAGGGGACCTGCAGTCTTTGCCCTTACTCTGTTTGCAAACACCTGGGCAGATGACACTGACACAGGGAATCAATTGCCAATCCAGAAGCCTGTTCTGTGTTAAGAAAACAAAACCAGATAAACCAAAAATCGACAGTGTCATGTGTATATCTAAGGAGTGGGATGAGGACACCAGCAGCCTTGCCTGTATATCCTGTTAGCCTGATGTCATGGTCCATAGCCCAATGTGCGTGTATGTGTGTATGTGTGTTTGTCTGTCCGTCCGTCCCATCACTAAGTTCAGTGACAAGATGCATTGTTTTCATGACCCTTTGTTTTGTGACATGTCTAGTCTGAAAGAGTCTCAGAGGGTCATAAATTGATCTCATTGATGAACTTCAAAGGAAAAAAGAAAAATCACCTAGGTGACTATGTATGTGATTCCAAGGTCACTTTCTTCCCTCCCCCCAGATGTGTGTTTGTCATTTGTGTGTGTGTGTGTAGGTGGGTAGGTATGTGATACTTGCAGTCCCACGGGGTGACCCTGAGGTTAGAAGACAACTTTGGGAACCAGTTTCCTCCTTCCGTAGTCTCTTCTTCTGCCACTGTGTGTGCTTCTAGCCAATTCTCCAGTCCCCACTTCCGTTCTCATTGTAAGCACGCTGGGATTCGAATGCACACCACAGCTGGCTTTTTATGTAGGTTTCCCGGGAAGGAACTTCTGGTTGTCAGGCTTATAAAATAGTGAATTTCCCTAAGCCCTCGGGAAGACTTTCCTCCTATTCCCCTCAACAGGGTTTATTACTTACTTTTGTTGTTGTTGTGATAAAGTAGCTGATAAGAGCATGTGAAGGGAGGGAGGTTTATTTTGGCTCACGTGTGGAGATGGAGTCTGCCAGAGGGGAAGGTTGTGGTAGCAGGTGAAGTTACCGGCTCATGTCATATCAGAAAGCAGGGGGGAGTGCTGGCCTTCAGCTTGCTTTCCCCTTTTCATTCAGTCCAGGCCCCTGGTATCCTGGGATGGGGCCGCCCATGTTCACGTTGGTCTTCCCTGACTGGCTAACCCTCTCTGGAAATTTGCATACAGACCCACCTGTGAAATCTCCTAGGTGATCCTAAATCCAGTCTGGCTGGCTGACGGTGAAGCTTCCGGTGAAGCTTCCGGGCCGTGCTGAAGACCAGCAGCTTTGCTACATTTCCGAGTCCTCTGTCGAAGTGACCTCACAGCCCTCAGTCCCTATCTTTAGGAGATGCCTTGTGATATCTAACCCTTAAAACCCACCATGCTTTTCTGCTGTGCAGATGCAGCCCGGCCATTCATGTGTGTCAAAGTTGCCTGGCTCCTCTCTTGGACTCCTTCCCACTGAACTGTTTCCTGTTCTGAGAATTCTCCAGTGTGTACTCTTGTTTGTACCCCATGACTTTTTTTTTGGGGGGGGGGGCTTCAGAGCTCTCGCTGCCACTGTCAGGAGAGTCATTTCCATTTATTAACTAGAAAATCAGGTCTTTCATTATGTGGGTCAAGAAAAAAAAATCACAGATGTTCAGGCTTAGTCTAATTCCTTTTCTGTTCATTTACAGCTTTGTCATTTTATTCTGGTTTTGGTGTGTTGTGCATATTTCTGTTCCTCCAGGAATCGCGTCCTGTCCTGCTGCCTTCCCTCCAATAGTCTTCTCCCTTGTGACACCAGCCTCTGCTTTTTCTTTCCCCCAGCTTTTTCCAGGATGGACTGAAAGCAGTAGAAAGCCTCAAGCCTTCCATTGAAACGCTCTCCACAGACCTCCACACAGTGAGTAGCCACACACACAGCTGCTGTCACCATCCAGGCCTCGGTTCTGAAACCCTGGACCCCATGGTGCTTCTGGAGCGGAGCTGAGGCATGACGTGAACAGGCCACGCTCATGTGTGATCGTGGGTGGCAATGCCGTGGTCTGCAGCACCTGAGTGCGCCCCGGTTTTACTCTTCTCTGCTCTGTTTGCTTTTCAAAGATCAAGCAGGCCCAGGATGAGGAGCGACGCCAACTGATACAGCTTCGAGATCTTTTGAAATCGGCACTGCAGGTTGAACAGAAAGAGGTGAGGGCATTTAAGATTGAAGGAGCACAGTCGTGCACCCCCCCCAGCCCCCACGCCTTAGAGGCTTTGGGTTGAGGAATATGACATCCGTGTCTACCAGGGGCTCACGGGACCGTGTCTATCAGCCCTAAAAGGTCTTTTGCTTTTTAAATTGTAGTTTTATAAGGCCGTCTGTTTTAAGATATTTACTTCAGGGAGCAACAGCCACTGTGGGCCTGGGTGGCCAGGTGTGATGCTTTCTTGCTCAGTTTCTGGTAGTGCTCAGGGTTTGTCCTGTGTGTACCTTAAGTTCTCTTCCTAGACTGTGATTTCCCTGTTCTGCTGAGTGTGAACTCTGCCCCGTGAGAACGTTTGCCTGTGTGAACTCTTCCCTCCCTTCCCCGTGTAAACTCTCCCATGTGAACTTTCTCCTGGTCTGTGTGAAGTAGGAATGGGACAAGTTTTCTTAAAACCCAATACTGTTCTATCTATGAGGAGTTAGGCTGAGTGTAATGGCGCCTACTTGTAATCCCAACACTCGGGAGGCTGAGGCAGGAGGACCACCATAAGTTTGAGGCCCCAGCTGGTGCATAGTGAATTCCAGGCCAGACTGCAGTATAAATACATACACACATACATACTACACACATACATGAATATATATATATATATATATATACACATATATATATGCCTCGTATAAAATATATGATGCCTTGTGTAAAAATCAAAAATGAAAGATGAGAAGAGATCTGGTACAATGGCTCAGAGGGTGAAAGGCTTGTACAAGCCTAGCTGTCCGAGTTCAGTTCTCAGATACTGCAGTGGAAGGAGAGAACCAACTCCTGAAAACATGTTATGGTGCTCGCATGCCCACTCTCACAGATGCCTGTCTCTCTCTCTCTCTCTCTCTCTCTCTCTCTCTCTCTCTCACACACACACACACATACACACACACACTCCAGTGGCCATCTGTGGTTCTTCTCCATCATTCCTCTGGTATAGTGATATGTTTGTGTGCCCTACATATCACCAAGTGATAGTGTAACGATGAATAACTTTGTCTCTAGTCTGTTGTTGAGGTTAGCCCTGAACTCACAAGCTTGAGTGATCCTCCTGTTTCGGCATCTGAGTAGTGGGGTGTAATGGGAATTTAATGTAAGCCCTCTTCCTGTTCAGTAAATTTAAATAACTACTTAACAGTGTGTATTTCTTAGACTGTAACTGAATCTTGTTGTTTTTCTCCTAAATGCGCTTACCTTTCGTGACCGAAGTCTAGGAGAGTAAGTACCCAGTATTTTCACAAATTGCAGAGTTACGTGTATTTCATTCATAGGTATTTCTTCACACACCTTAATGGCTAGCTTGTTTCAGCTTTTAATGTCTCCTCTTTCACTGTAGTACATGACTTCACTAAAAAGACAGCCGAGTTTGAATGCATGCGACGGGTGGAATGGAAAATTGCCAAGTGTAGTTTAGGCTTCCGCTGTCACACTTTCATGGGATTGGAGGCGCTCAGTCCTGCACCCTTTCTCAGCGGGATTGCCTCCGAGCACCTTCTCCATAACGCTGTTTCGCTAGAGGTTGTTCACAGCGTGGTGACCTTTTCCTAGTACAGAAAGTGCAGTTCTTGTGATCCTAGACTGTGGCCTCGAAGAAAGTAGAAGAGGCAGGCGTGAGAGGCTGTCGTCATCGGTGTGGCCACTCTCCAGAGCGTCTGTGTGAATGGTGGAGAGCTGTTTTTGTCTGAGGAGGCTGTAACCCAGGAAATGACTCAGTGTAAGATGAGGCATGGCTGGGTGGGCAGCCACTGGGACACAGGGACGGTGCTGGGTCAGGTCATGCAGAATCTGAGCTCTGAGGAAACTGGTTTCATTGGAGAGCTGTTTGCTGACAGTTCTGAATGAACCTGCCCAGTTACGCCAGTGGCACTGGTGGGGTGGGGGAGACTGTCCTTGTCTTTCGCCTAGCTTTGTGTCCAGTGGCTTTTTTTTTTTTTCAGGCCAGGTTCTCCTCTTTCCTGGTTGTGAGAATGTTTCCTGTATCATTCCATGTTCGTGCTGTTGCTCGCTCACGCAGTCTGTGGGACAGTCTACGGACACAGTATTTACTTAACAAATACTAGAAGTCAGATCTTACATGCCTTTAAATGATCTTCATGATAGGGTTCTGGGCATGGCTGCTTTACTCTGCTTCCCTTTGGTTGGGTTCTTTTTTGCGACTGAGAGGTTCAGAAAGCTGAGACTTTGAATAGATTTTTAGCAGCACTGCGAAAACTAACTCTGCCTATGTAATATAATAGAGAATGACATAGAAGCTCAAACCATGGGCCCAGGGACTGTGCTTTTTCGCTTGCTAGGAGTGATTGCTTCTTGCTACCCTCTGTAAATCTCAGCTTAGGTACAGATGAAGAATGTGGCCATTAGTTCGGTGGCTGTTTTCTTTGCCGCCCTGTGGTTGTAGTTCAGTTTGGAGTCTAGGCCTCTCAGGTTCTCACACCTTCCTGGTTATATGTTTCTCTCTGGAGAGGATACTTCTATTCATTGTCATGAAGAACCTCAGACTTAGAGAAAATAAAAACCAAATGGTGAATACCAGCTATCTGTGTCTCATGCTTGATTTTTAGAAAGGGTCCATTCTTCAATTGGTCCTGGTGTAGTACTCATCTGAAATCCCAGCTTCTTGGGAAGCAGAGGCAAGAAGAGCCCAAGTTTAAGGCCTAGCTTTGGCTACAGAGAAAAGTCAGGGCCATCCTGGACAAGCACAGGAGAACATGTTTCAGAATAAGTTAGCCAGGCATGGTGGTGCCTATCTGTAATGCCAGCACTTGGGAGGCAGAAGCAGCGGGGAGCTCTGAGTTCAAGACCAGCCTGAACAAGAGTGAATGCCAGGTCAGCCAGGGCTGACCCTCTTGAAGGAAGGGAGGAAGGGAGGAAGGAAGGGAGGCGGGGGTCATGGGAAGGCCAAGGATGTGGCTCCGTGGTAGAAAGCTTGCCTGGCAAACAGAGCCCTGGGTTCAATCCCTGGCACCCCTAGTGCCACTGGCTGCCACCATGCCCTTTCTCTCAGTCGCTTTCATCTTCTGTTCTCTCCATCCTGTGCACATCTTCAGGTAGCCATCTCAGTGAGGTCCATAAGGGGTGATCTGCTGTGAGGCCACTGGCAGTGAGAACTTAGCCGTGGTCCTGAGGAGACCAGGCTCTGGGAGGTGGTCCCAGGAGGTCTTTATTCTCTCTGTGTGTCTTGTTTTTTTTTTTGAGACAGGGTTTCTCTGTGCAGCCCTGGCTGTCCTGGGCGCTGGGGATTGAAGGTGTGGGCCACCGCTCCTAGCCTCTGCTTCTGCGTCTCTTTTTTTAAGTGTCCCATTCTTGTAGCGTGTGATCGAGCAGTTGGCTGTCGAATAGCAGACCCTGCTCTGACCATCGTCTCCTTCTGACTCTAGTTTTCCCTATCTGGATTTGTGGCCTTGTCCTGCTCGACACTATCTCACTGCCAGCCTCTGCGCTGAGTCCTGGGCAAGCCTGCCCTGGTCTTACCTGCTTTGGTGGGAGGAAGGCTTGCTCAGCACCATCAGCTTTTGTTTCTCAAGCTGTGCACCCCACAAACGCATCAGAATAAGGGGGGCACAGTGCTCCCTGCGTCCCCAGTAACAATCTGGAAGTGGGATGAGAAGAGCAATTGGGGATACAGTGTGAGAGCTCTGTTGGGGGTTCTGCCAGTGGCTACAGTTTCTGAGTCGGAACTTTTGGAAGGTGGCTAGGAGGTGACACCGTCTCAGAGGTGGAGCAGGAAGACTAGTTTCTGATTCAGGACTAGGGCAGAGCAGAAATGCCAAGTCTTAGTCTTTCACATGTGGTAGCATGAGAGAGGCAGGGTCTAGGCCTCCCCAGCCTCAGTCTCCCACAAAGCAGGAATAATGTTGCCTATTTCTGCAGTTGGTAGGAGAGGTATGAGAGTTTTCGTTAAGGTCTCAGCTCCTTATCTTGATGATAACTCATTTGTTCAACTCTCCTGAGACGTAGCAGTGAACAGAGGCCATGCTGCACAACCTGCTGCGCTCACACACAGTGTCTGAGCTGTCCTGGACCACCTCTGCTGCTGTTCATCACTGCCACATCTGCTACCTTCAGTCCTCCCTGCTAGCCTCTTCTGCTCCCACTCTTGCTCAAGCCCTCCTCTCCTATCATAGGCCCAGGACTTTTGGGGCCATTTGGCTCCCCAGTCATAGGTCCTACCAGTGTCACTTTTCCTCTGTGAGCCTCCCACCCTGACCCTAGTGCCAGGAGTATAGGTGGGCACCATACCCAGCTCAAAGACTCTTCAGTGATATATAGAATTTTAGTCTCCCGTAAAGAGCCATTCAAGTGACCAAGGCAGTATTTCTCTTTCTTTCTTTCTTTCTTTTTTATTTTATTTTATTTTATTTTTTTATCAGTTACATTTTATTAACTCTGTATCCCAGCCATGTCCCGATCCCTCATTCCCTCCCAGTCCCTCCCTCCCTCATCTCCTCATTCACAGATCCAGTCTCAGGTGTATAGGAAGACTTAATGGGGTTACAGTTAAGCAGTGCTCCCCACATAGATCCAGAGGTTCAGTGCTTTCTGCATCAAAATCCCTCCCTCCCTCATCTCCACCGTGCCCCTTTCCAAGTCCACTGATAGGGGGGACCTCCTCCCCATTCATCTGATCCTGTTTTATCAGGTATCTTCAGGACTGGCTGCAAAGCCCTCCTCTGTGGCCTAACAGGACTGCTCCTCCCTTCGGGGGTGGGGAGACCAAAGAGCCAGTCATTGAGTTCCTGTTAGAAATAGTCCCTGTTCCCCTCACTTTGGGAAATCAATTGGTTACTGAGCTACCACAGGCTACATCTGAGTGGAGGTTCTAGGTTATATCCATACATGGTCCTTGGTTGAATGTCAGTCTCAGAAAAGACCCTGTGCCCAGATATATTTGGTCCTTGTGGAGCTCCTATCCTTTTCTTTCTTTCTTTCTTTCTTTCTTTCTTTCTTTCTTTCTTTCTTTCTTTCTTTCTTTCCTTCCTTCCTTCCTTCCTTCCTTCCTTCCTTCCTTCTTTTCAGATTTCTAATACTTAAATTAGTACTGTCCTTTAGGGAGAGTGTGAGAGCCGAGGCTACCCTCCTGTGAGGAGTATGCAGTCAGCACCTAGGCCCTGGCATTCACAGATCCAGTCTCAGGTGTATAGGAAGACTTAATGGGGTTACAGTTAAGCAGTGCTCCCCACATAGATCCAGAGGTTCAGTGCTTTCTGCATCAAAATCCCAGCTGCCTTTTTTGCAGAAATTGACAAGCTGACTCTGAGATTTATATGGACATGCAGAAGGACCCAGAGTATCCAAAACAATCATGAAAAAGAAAATTGGAGCACTCACATGTCCCGACCTCAGGACTGACCCCAAAGCTGTAACAACCGTAGCACTGCCATGTGTTGGAATGTGGGTGGGTGTGCAGAAGGATGGGACAGAATTGAGTTTGGACATAGACCATACTTTTGTGGTCGGTAGACTCCTCAGCAGGGTTGCCAGGACTGTGGGAAAAGAGTGGTTTTGAGTCAGCTGTGTGCCCATCAGAAATGGAATGAATTTGAAACCCCGCCTCAGCATAACCTTAAATTACCTCCAAGAGTAAGAGCATTATAAAACTCTTAGAAGATTTATTTATAGCTATAACCTCCATGATCCTAAATTAGGCGCTGGTTTCTTATGAATTTGTACTTTACACCCCCTAAAGAACAAATTACCAAAGTCTTCCAAACTTTAATCTCAGCAGTTGGGAGAAAGAGGCAGGTGGATCTCTGAGTTCAAGGCCATCCTGGTCGCAGAATGAGTTCCGAGACAGCCCAGGGCTACGCAGAGAAACCCTGTCTCAAAAAAACAAGGATTCTAAACTGGGCAGAGTCCCTTGAGGCTTGCTGTTACTTGAAGCCAAAGCCTGTACTATGACTCGGGGAATCTGGCTCTTCTTCCTCCTGGCTCAGCCCGTGTCTCTTCTTCCCTGGGTGTTGGCCATAGCTCTCGCTCTTGTCTCCTGTCTCCTAACTCTCTTGTCTTGAATCTCTCTCTCTTTTCTTTTTTGAGAGACTCTTCCTGCAGTATGTACTTTTGGTCCCTCAGTTCTTGGGTGTTTTAAATTCTCTCTTCAGTTTGGATCTTATGTTGATCTTCAGACATTATTAGTTCCATCATTGTCTGGGCACTGCCTTTGTTTCTCAGGTAATGATCAGCTTCTTGGCACCCGGAAGGAGGTTGGCCCTAGTCTCTGATGACTTCCGCTTGGTGGAGGGAGCTGTGGCATCAGAGATGCGCTTCTGTCTGACACTCTACTCCGGCTCTGAGAGGCTCTGCCCCTTAAGCAAACCACTTATCATCACATCTCCTTTCATCTTGTTTCATGGCTTGGCAGAATCCACAACAAACAGAAAAGGTCTTAGCCCTTGCCTGGTTGTGAACTCTTCGTGGGCATTTCCTATCCACTTACGCCTAATAGGTCAGCCAGAATCCAGCCCTGGCTGGTCGCTCCCTCTATGCTCAGTGTGGGATGGGGATCTGTCAGGACTGGCACTGGCCTGGATTCTGGAGCATTCCCACTGGTTCTGATCAGTGTGTCATCAGGTGGATGCACTGTGAGTCTCGGCTGAGCACACTGCTGGCCTTTTCTGCAACTGTGGCACACTTGGTCAGGGTTGGACCAATTAGGATCAGTGCACCCACCGCCCACAGACACACCATGAGATAGACAAGGCGAGGAAGGGAATATTGGACCGTTGCTGTTATGTACATATGTGATCGTATCCATCCTTACAACATTTATGTTTTATTGAGTGTTTATGTCTTGAGTGTTTTCCTGTTGTCCAAGAAAGAAACAGGCAGAAAGACCAATTTCAATTTGCCCATGTTGCAAGCAGCGATCGATCTTTCTCAACACAACTCCAGAACTTTCCTTCCCAAGGCTTCACCACCACTGTATCTCCCAGTCATTGGCAGGGTCCAAAGTAAAATCTGTCTCTCCCAAGGTGGCTCATTAAAGCCAGGTTAGAAGTTTACTGATAATTTGGGGGTGATGGAGATGCTGGGGTGGAACTCAGGGCCATTCACATGTGAGATAATCCTCTACCACTCACCTCCCCCAGCACCAGTGCTAGAAATACTGGGTTTTGACGTTTCCTTCTACAGCCTGATGGATGCAGTTTATGAAGTTGGTTTTTTTGTTTTGTTTTGTTTTGTTTTTTGGTGTGCGATTAGAGAGGGAAATTTTATAATAATAAAACATATAGGTACATGTTTCTTTTTATGTAATGCATGTATTAAAACTGGGACTTAAACAAGATGCATTAAAAAAGCAGTCTCTTGACTTTTAGGACTCACAACTTCGCCAAAGTACAGCCTACAGCTTACATCAACCTCAGGGAAACAAGGAACACGGGACAGAGCGGAATGGGAACCTGTACAAGAAGAGTGATGGGTAGGTGACCAGCCTGCTAGTGCTGAGTTGGGCCGTGTGCTGGCTGTCTCCCACGTTCCTTTCTAAACTCTGCTGCTTTCCCCTCTTCTCCTCCTTAAGGATCCGAAAAGTATGGCAGAAGAGGAAGTGTTCGGTCAAAAATGGCTTCCTGACCATATCCCACGGCACCGTGAGTGTCCCTCTTGATCCACGCTGTCTGCTGGGGGTGGTTGCTGAAGTCTGTTCCGTCCTCACAGCCAGGTCACCTGCCATGGCGTCACCAAATCCAGGACAAACTAATCACTCAGGCCACCTTGCTTTATTAGCCCTTGACTTCCAGAAACTGTCAAACCTGCTGCCCCAGCCAGCTTCGTCCTGGACATCCTCCTAACAGAGAGGATGAATACTCTTTCTAGTCATAAGACTTTTGGGAACCAAATCTAGAAGAAAAAGGAATTCCATATCTTCCTAATAGAAATTTTGTATACTGTGCCCGACCTAAATCCAGTTTTTCTCCCTGTCATCCTGTTTTTCAGAGCTCTGCGCAGTGCAGTGGAGCCCTGCGTGGGCTTGTGAGAGAGAGAAAAAAAGATCACTTTCCAGTTTAGTTTTCAGAGTATAGGAACTCTGTCCAGCCCTTTCCTCCTTCCATTGGTGTGACTAAGGCTGGTGCAACTGGCCTGGATTGTCAAGGCCAAGTTGTCCCTTTTGTTGAATGAAGATGGTTTTCCCCTGCTTCGGAAAACCACAAGCTACTGCCTTGTGCCACACATATACCTTGGCTGTGAGCGTGGGTATGGCGAAAATCTGAGACTTTATCTCAGTCTTCCTGTCCCCCATCCCGTAGTCCCCTGAAGAGGAGTTGGGCAGCAGCACAGATGAGCTTCTTGGATCTAGTAGAAAGGTTTTCCTTTAAGGTAGGTCCTGAGAAACTTAGCACCTTTGACCCTCAAAGAAAGCTTCATATGCAGGAGTCTGGGGAGGGGATTGCCCCCTTCACTTTTGGCGATTCCATTAAGGGCAAGATGCTAGAACTGACTTGTACCAAGCATTGACCTGGTCTCTGCTGCCTCTGCCCAGGATACTGACTGTATTTCTGGATTTGGGGGAGTGAAGATCATCTGTCTCCCCATCGCCCGAGCTGCTCCTCACTCCTGAGCCTTGTGCTTTGGATACACTGTTCTTTCCACACAGCAGGCGCACAGGAGTGAGAGGCCGCGGGGGCTTTAGACTAAGGGAGATGAATGTATTTGACCATTTGTCCTTTAGATGCAGGACGTCAGGCCAGGAGGACGGTTCCTCTCATCCCCTGTGGGGCTATCTTTCATTTCTAGTGTCCATCAGGTTGTCTTAGTTCAGGCACACCGCCTCCATTGTAGAGTAAGGACAGTTTTCCTTCCCTGCAGCTAGAGCTCTGTGTCCCAAGGCATAGTTCCGTTTTTGGGGTCTCTGAGGTACCCTCCACTTAAACCAACAACAGGGCTGTGATTCCTTGAACATGCCTGATCATTCCTTGCTGGCATTGTAAGTGGTTTCAAATGAGTTCCAGAGTTTCAGCTTGCTCTCCAAAGGCATGATCAAAATTCTTTAAATTTTGATAGGTTGCCCTAGTTTTGGGGCAGACAGTGGTTATAATTATCTTCACTAGGATGCTGATGGCTCTTCTTACACAGTGTATATATATTTTAAGAGCCATGTGCTTTGAGGCGAACCCTCTCAAGGAACCTCCACTTGGGTTGGGGGTTGGGGGAACAGTGTCCTCTGGCATTAGCAGCCACTTCTGCTTGCTATAGCTGCAGGTGGATTCCAGTTCAGCCTCCACCTAATGGCCTTGGAGGAGACTGGGTAGCCTGCCTTTCAGTGTTCCTTTCCCTCTGACTGTATCAGTCTGTATGCCCTGGTAGTCCAGATCCTGGAGGACCCTCCATGTGCCTATACCACCGGAATGTTCACATCTTGTAGATGTGAATGATGTGGGCCAAGAGTGAGGACTGGGAGATGCATTATTTGAGTTTTATTTGGCTTTTATCTGGCTCCTGTGCAGCTCGCCTGTTTTGCCAGTAGTTCCTGGCTCTGCTTCATTTACCAGCAGGAGAAAGGGGCAGATTTCCAAAGGTGGGTCTGAGGAAGTAGGGATCTAAGAGCAGCTCCTGGCACTCACCTGGGATTAGGATCTGTGGGAAGTGGAAGCTCCTAGGGCATGCTTGTGCTATCAGGAAGACAGACCCTTCTGGAAGCAGGCAGCCTCTGGAAAGTGAAATTGCTGCACTCCTTACTCCCACAGAGGAGTCCAAGTACCCTCGAGGATGAGTGTGGTGAGAGCCTGCATTGGTATCACCACAGCATTGGAAAGGTCATTCTTGGGATGAGAGCTCTGGTTAGGGGTCTTCTTGACTAGGTTCACAGCACTGCCATCCTACCAAGGCCTGAGGGCTGCATTGTGCTGGAAGAATGCCTTGCTGTTTCAGAGGGCCTAGTATTTTAGTATGTATGTATGTATGTATGTATGTATGTGTATATGTGTGTATGTATATTTCTGACACTGGGTCTCACCATAAACTCTGGCTGGCCAGGAACTCGTCATGTAGACCAGGCTAGCCTTGAACTCATGGAGGTCCATCTGTTTCTGCCTCTTGAATTCTGGGATTAAAGGCATGTGCCATGCAACCTGGCCAGCCCAACATTTAGAAAAGTAATCGTTCACTTGGAAGAGTACACGTCTGTGTTTCTAAAGCGTTCTAAGGCCTGGAGGTACAGCTAAGTGCTAGAGTGCTTGCCTTACCTACATGAAGACCTAGGTTAAATCCCTATGGCCTCAACCAACCAACCAACCAACCAACCAACCATCCAGTCAATGCCTTTTAAAAGCTTGGGCTGTTGAGTAGAAAGTGGAATGGCATGATTAAGTGGAAGAATCACTAATAACCTCTGCTCTCATGCTGTAAGCTCTAAGGCTGGTAGGATCTTCCTGGTGTCTAAATTTGCCTGATAACCCCAGGCTGCCTCAGGAAGGAGACAGCATTGCTCTCCGGCTAAATTGACTCATGGCTTTGTTTTCCAAAATGACAGCAACGGTAGAACTTTCTCTCAGAAGTTTCCCTCTCGGCTTTGTTGGTAGCTAATTACCCGGAGGAGCAAAAAGCAAGCGGCGATTAAAGCCAAACCCGCAGAAGCAAGTGGTGCTTAAGCTGCTTACCGTGTGTCTGTGGGTCCTTCTTGGCTGTCATCTTTAATATTCGTGGCCTTGAACTTCTAGTCCAGGGAAAGGCCCTGGGTCCTTTTTTGTACTTGTCTTTCATTTGTTGCAAAGTTAGCATTTTTCTAACTCCTGGGGTCAAGAGTAGTAGTGCCACAGCAGGGAAGGAAGGTGGGTGGCAGAGGTGGGGAGAGAGGAAATGGAATGGCTCTAACTGTGGCTCTCAAATGTATCTTGGTAGCAGCTGTGGTTAGCTTCGAACCTACTGACAATCAAGACAGCCACCGTCCTAGCATGGACAGGGGAGATCTTCTCTAGACCTTGTCCCGCACTGAGTTGCTAATGACAGGTATAGTTGTTGGCAGAGGGGTGCATCAATCTTTATTGAAAACGAGGCCACTGGTACCTGTCCCATGCTGTGGATGACCCAAAGGTAACACTAACTACACTTAGTGGATATCCACAAACAACAACAAAGACACAAGGTTGGGAGGAGAGAAGGTATGTAGGATAGATACAATCATACTTCATCGTGTGCATGTATGAAATTCTTTAAAAATTAAAAAAAAAAAAAAAAAAACAGAAGTGCATGTGAACGCCTGTCTTCTCAGGAAGCCATGTCAAACCCAGGGAAGGTGACAGCGAGCACTCGATGTGGAACCCTGTGGGTTTGCTGGGCTCCTGCAAATCCAGACTCCCTACCCTCACAGCCCAGGTCAGGTGATTTCGTTAGTTCATGCTATCCGGGTGCACACCTTTCATCCCAGCACTTGGGAGGTAGAACTCTTGAGTCTGAGGCCAGCCTGGTCTACAGAGAGAGTTCCAGGACAGTCACAAGGACAGCCACAAGGACTACATAGAGAAACCCTGTCTTCACAAAACAGTAGCAAAATGTCTGTAAACCTCGAGAGTGTTAGACAAACCTGTTCACGTAGCTTGCGTTTTCAGGTTTCAGACCTTTTATCCTTCACCAAGCACAGATTTCATAAGTTGCGAGGATCTGACCCATTTTAATGGAGACTGCTCAACCCCCACCCCCAGCCTGTATAGTTAGTGGCAAGAATTCCCAGGTCTGGGAGTGCAAGTGCATCTGTCAGGCGTTTCCTGTTATAGCTGCAGACATGTCTTTGGATTAATCCCAAATCTAGGTCATATGTCTTGAAGCAGCTAGTGGCCAAGGAGAGCAGAGAGTGAGAAAAGTCGAAGTTTAAGACTTTAAAAAAATATATTTATTTTTATCTCATGTGTATGGGTGTTTTGACCTCATGTACTGTGTGTGTGCCTGCTACCCATGGAGGCCAGAAGAGGGCCCCCGATTCCCTGGAGCTGGAGTTACAAACAACAAACAAACAAACAATACCAGAAAGGACAAACACACCCTTTTATGTGCTGAGCAACTTCCTGGAAGTAAGTGAGGTTTCCACTTAGGAAAAACACTTTGAAAAAGCTCGTGAAATGAAGCTGGGTGCTTGCCCAAGCCACCCAGCCACCCCCTTTGCCTCCTCAAGGGGTCAGAACCCCGTGTTTCAGTCCATTAGCTCTGGAGCATTCTGCCATCCACCTCAACCCTGGCTCTAGCCCTTGCTGTGTGCCCTGGTAGACAGATTGATGTGGAGGTGAGATGGAAGGACCCCCGCCCCCAGCCCCCAGTATCCCTCCTGTGTCCCGTGTGTGAACACACTCTGTAAATTAGTAAGAGGGCTGTTCTTGATGACCCATCTCCCACTCTCCACTCATCCTGTGATTTTCATTTGTTTTTAATCAGGCCAACCGGCCACCCGCCAAGCTCAACCTGTTAACCTGCCAGGTGAAGACCAATCCCGAAGAGAGGAAGTGTTTCGACCTCATCTCACGTAAGGTTCTTTCTCAGGCCGTGCAGCGGTCATTTTCCATGTGCCTGGAGCATCAGCCTCTTGAAGAATTGGTCTTACAGTTGCTGGGTATTATGGAGTAAGCCCACAGACCTCAGGAGGCTGAGACAGGACGATTGTAAGGTTAAGGCCAGTTGGGTCTGTGCGGTGAGTGCCCGCTTTCAGGTGACCTGCTTCTTGTCTTTCCGGTGCTGAGTGGTGGCTTGCTGGTACCTTGGGTTAGAATTGGCCTTTGAAGCTAGCCCTGTTCCATCTGCTCTGTAAATTGAGAGCCATCCTTTCCGTTCTGGGCCTCGGCTTCCCCGTTGGTAGCATGCACATTGTGCTGGCTGGGTCTCGGTCCTAAAATTCTTTAACCTGCTTTCTTCAAAGGACAGTTTTGCTGTCTGGAGCTTCTGTAATGTATTTGTGTGATGTTTAAAATGCCATAAATGGAGGCCAGTGAGGTGGCTCAGTGGGTTAAAGGCCCTTGGCTGCCAAGCCTGATGACTTGCGTTCTATTCCTGGATCCCATATGGTAGAGAGCAAATCTATTCCTGCAGGTTGTTCCCTGGCCTACACACATGCACCTCTTTACCAAAAAGTAAAATAAATGTAGTGAGCTTCTTTTAACCAACTTTTGAAATTAATTCAATTTACATCTTGCTCAATTTATATCTCTCTCCTCTCCTTCCAGTCCCACCCTCCCTCTGCATCCTTTCTCCCCTATTTGCCCCTCACCCATGTACTGAGTTTTTTTAATGCTCAGAACAGAAATGATTAGGTTTTCAATGAAGCCCTTGAACTTCAGTGGTGTTTTTTTTTTTTTAATTGTTTATTTTTCCCACTACAGAATTTGCCTTTTTGCTCCTGTGTATGTCTCTTCCTTGTGGTATACACAAAAGGGCTGCCACAGAACCAGCAATTACAGCAAATGTTTACTCAGAACCTTCCAAAAACAAGACAGAGGCTCATGATGTCTTAAGGAAAATATGATAAATATCTTTGTCCTCAGTCATTGTACATGGCATGATTACAGTTCAGGGAAGGGTGGACCAGTCTTCCCTCTGAAATGGTGTTCCCAGCAATCCCACACAGCTGTTGTGTTTACACAAAACACTAGCCTGACTAGCCTGAGGGGCCTAGGCTGGTGGAGTGTCCCATCACGTGCTAGCATCCCATCCTGTGATCCGATTCATTCTCCTGACCACACTCTTGAGCCCATGGAGCCCGTGCCATGTGATTTAACACCCACAGCAAACGAAGAAGTCGGGGTGTGCCGTCTCTGCTGCCTGGGTCGCTTGTGCTCCTCATCAAGTTTTGCTCTGCAGCCTCACCGCATTGAGCAGCGGGGAGGGCTGAGCCCCTTGACAGGGGACACATCTTGCAATTTTGTCATTTGTGTGGGGCTAGGGGTGATGTCTGTGGGTTAGAGTGCTTGCTGTGTAAGCTGTGGCCATGTGTGTGCCTAGAACCCCAACACTGCCGAGGGAGGTGGAGGCAGGAGGATCACCGGGGCCTGTGAGAGGTGGGAAAAGTGGGTATATATGCTGCTTCAAGCTCCCTGCCCCTCAGCCTGGTAGGTTCCCTGTTACTCTCAGAATCATGTCTACAAAGTAAAGTGCCCAGCCTTGACCCTATCTTACACTGCTGGGTCACCTGCCTCTAGACTGTAACAAAAGCTTGAGTTAAAAAAGAGAAAACCTGATAGTGTCATTAGATGGCTGCTGGTGGGCTGGAGAAGAGAGAGGGTTTATTGTTAGAAAGGCGGGTGTCACCCTAGGTGTAAGTTCCCTTGGGTACCAGATCAGGAGTTGGTGGCTGAGCTTTGGGTACCACGCCGAGGTAGATCAGCACCTCTGCCAGCTGCCACCTGCAGCACGGCCGGTGGGTCCCCAGCAAACAGCACAGGTGCAGAAGCAGCTGCTCCAGAACCTTCCTTCTGCATGCTGTCAGCTCCTCAGGCACCAGGGAGGTGGCTCATAGGCAGGGCACAGAGCCCTGCTAGCTGTGAAGCGCTGCATCCTGAGGATGTGGCAGAAGTGGCTAGTGGGTGAGCCTGGTTGTGTCCGAGCACAGCGATGCAGACAGGCTTCACCAAGGCCCCACGGTTGACTTTGTGGCGGTGCTGAGGAGCTCTGTGAGTCTGGCTGCAGGTGCTGTTTTCTGTTGTGGCTGGCAGAACCTTAGTTATGCTGAAAACCTGTCTCACCCACTTCCCCTGAGCGGTCTGCAAGGGGCAAAGTTAATTCCAGACTTCAACTCTGTTGAGTTTCAAAATGCCCAATTCCTCTAGGGACATGGAGCGTGAATGCTTTATGCAGAACTGCTGGGGCTTAAGTTCATCGAGAGACTTGAAGTCATCAGGGGAATTCACTGGCTAAGGCTCTGATGGTGGCCGGTGTCCTGAGAAAGTTGGGGGACCTCTCTCATTCAGCTCCTTGTTCTTCCCTTTGATATTTCCTTTGCCTCCTGACTAGTGGAGCAAATGCCATCAAGTGACCCTGAGCTTATAGTTAAGCTGTTGGGAAATAAAAAGTGAACCAAAGGCCATACCGGAGACAACAGGTCAGTGAGAGTCTAGCTGCATCCCAGCAGTCACCCTCCCCCCTCTTATCTGCACTCACCATGGTGTATTAAAATCTGCATGAGGAGACACACTGACAGGCTGCCCTGAGCCACTGTCTGCTAGAACCTCCTCCGCTCTTATCTCTCCCTAACAGGGGCTTCCCATTCTGATCAAGAGGGCACACGATCCTCTGGGGATTTGTCTGCAGTAAAGCCAGCCCTTTGGGAACTAGTCCAGACTCGTGTCCTCAGACTGACTCTTGAGCCATTGTTTTTGACCCACAGGGCACCCTAGGGTACCCTAGGAAGAATGGCGGTTAGAATTATGAGATAACTTGGCCAGTCTCCCCAGCAGGATGGAGCGTGGATGGAAAGTGCCCTGGTTGAGGCGTATTTCCAGTGAGCCTGCAGGGAAGGTGCTATTATTTGGACATTTTCACAGAGAATGACCTCACTCCTCTCTGGGTCCCAGTCCGGGCGCTGGCAGAATTAGCCATCAGTCAACCCAAGCCACGCCCGATATGGCTTCAGAGTAGCTCAGTGTGGGCACAGGGCACTGACCTGCCCTCTGGTCACAGCTTCCTGAGAACTCTGAGGTCCACTTGGCAAGCTCCCAGCTTGAACTGTGGACCTGCCCCTCTGGCCCTCTTCCTAGGAGGCTGGGCTGGCTACGAAGTGCCTGGGCGTAGAAGAGAGTGGCCACACCTCCTTTCTCACTTCAACCTGGTGCGGTCCAGTGTTTGTCTAACTTGAAGTAGTTCTCTTTGCCTCTGTTCCTCTCTTCGGTGACAGATGGGATGTAGAAAAAGTGTCATCTGACTCCCCCTGGCGTTGAGTGTAAAGAGACAAACAGAACCCAAAACAAAACTGCCCCTGCCCCAAACTTTTCTTGTGATTGCACTTGACCTCTCTTGATACTCGGGCTCCATCCAGACAGTTCATCAAGAGGCTTCTATTGCAGAGCTGAGTCTATTCATTACATTTTAAAAAGCTTTTTTGTGTGTGTGCATATGTGCGCATGTGCGCGCTCGCACCTCATGTGTGTATGTCTGTGTGCATGTGCGTGTGTTCCCATTTGGAGGCCAGAGGACAGCTTGGAAGATTAGATTCTCTCCTTTTACCACGTGGGTTCCAAGGATTCAACTCAAGCTGTCATTGTCAGTCTTGGTGTCGGGTGCCCTCAACTGCTGGGTCACATCACCCTCTGCTGGCTTTTAAGGTCACAGATGTCTTATTGTGTCACTAAGGTCAGTCTCTGCTACCTTCGGAGGTTAGACGTCATTTTCTTCTCCGATCAAATTCAGTTTTCTTTCTTACTTTGTTTTTCAACTGATTTTTGCACACAGACTTTGTGGATATCTCTTGTCCAGCTCCTCTCTCTCTCTCTCTTTCAATCTGTGTGCGTGTGTCTGTGTGTGTAGAGATGTCTCAATACAATTTAGCCAATATATATATCACTAGGGAAATCCACATTGAGGACGAACACGGGCATGGTGCTGTGAAATGCTACCCAGAATGTACCGATTTTCTACTCATGGCCTCGTCCCAGTGCTATGATCCCCTCTGGGCCGCCATGTTGCATTGAGATCAAGTTTAATCGTGGCCCATGGGGGTCTAGTTTCTGTAGTCTTCTCTCACCTTTGTTGACCTTTGTACGTTTTGAAGGCTGCCGTCCAGTTTTGTCATGAGACGTCTGCTATGTTAGGCTTCTCCTGTGTTACCTCAGGACCTAAAGAGGTTGTACATTTGGCAAGAGCACCGCGGAAGTGAAGCTGTCCCCTCATGTCCCCCTCCCGTGAACACAGGGATCATAGCTCCCCAGAACACTGGAAAGGCCCTGCGGCCACCAGTGTGCTACTCCCTATTAGACCAGTATTTAACCACATCTCATTGGGCTTAACTGTGCTTATAAGATGGGACTTGCAGTGTGTGACCTTAGAATTTCTGATACAGTATTAATCCTTTTCTAAGGAAGCCAGAAAAAAAAAAATCTAAGATAGTGTTTTTCAGAAAGGGCTTCTGTTTGCCAGGATCCTGGGCCATACTTTTAGTCCTGTGGCTCAGGAAGCAGAGGCAGGCAAATCTCTGTGAGTTCAAAGCTGGTCTACATAGGGAGCATGCAGCAGGCTCTTATCAAAGGAGTTTAGCTGTTCTTATTTGGGGATGACTCTGTAATGTATGTAAAAGCTTATAGAAATTGGTTTTTATTAAAAAGCCTCGCTTCTCAGGAAGCTGCCTCGTTTAGACCGGAATGCAGCAGGTTGATTAATTTTCCTTGCAAAGTCACAGTGACTAAAGCCAGCACACACACACACACACACACACACACACACACACACACACACACACAAAGCAGGCACGCACGCCTGAAGGGCTCTGAGGGACTGCTTGGCTCTATGTGTTCCTGTGGTAGAGAGCACACGTTATTCCTGAGGTAAATAAGCTGGGCCTCACAGTGATAAGTCTCCCTTGCTGTGCAGATGACAGGACGTACCACTTCCAAGCAGAAGACGAACAGGAATGTCAGATGTAAGTGCAGTGGGTGGGGCTGGGACGGGGTGGGGTGGGAGTGGGCGCGTCCACCCAGCTAACACCCCTGCTGCTGTTTGTCCAGATGGATGTCTGTGCTGCAGAACAGCAAGGAAGAGGCCCTGAACAACGCCTTTAAGGGCGATGACGCCACCGGGGAAAATAACATCGTCCAGGAGCTGACCAAGGAGATCATCTCGGAGGTGCAGAGGATGACGGGCAATGACGTGTGCTGCGACTGTGGGGCGCCAGGTGACCAGGGGACGCCCCCCTCCCACCAGGGCATTCAGATTCCAGAGCCGGCCAGAATCCACCCATTCATTGTTGTTCCCTCCCTCCCCCCATTTCAAACATGAAATCAGTGCAGCTCCGTCCGGCTGCATCCCATTACACATATGCTTAATGAACTGTGTGCAGAGCTCAGCGGGGCGCATGGGTGGGAGATGCCGGCCTGCTGGGCAGGCCCAGGGTGGGGACCATGGAAAGATAGCCTGGTGGAGATGAAAAGATTACAGTGCCTTTGGAGCAGTGAAAACTGAAGGGCACAGTGGGGGGTCAGCTGAAGGTCACGGTCACAGGGACTCTGAGAGGCCATGAAAGTACAGCAGGGGCTTTTGCCTAGGATTTCCTTCCGCCTCCCTGTGCTCCTTAGGGGACTGTTTGAAGTAGCTTTCAGTCGTACTCTGTGATCCAGGAAGAGAGCCACAGATTGTCAAACGATGGTAAAATGACTGACGGTCCATCCTGTCTGTTACTTCCTGTGTTTGCATTTTGATACAATTTACCAGAGGGTTCTTGTGAATGCAAGTAGCATCTTTATGGACATTAGCTTTTACAGCTCAAGGAATGGACGTTTTAATTGGGATTGGATAGGGCTGGGCAGTTGGCGTCTCCACAGTAGCTTTTCTCCATGCTTGTTTACTGAGAAACGTGGCTTTCTGATTATCTAATTCTGTGGCAGTTTCTATGAAAACACAACCACAGTAGAGTGGGTAGTTAGAGGTACCGTTAAGGTCCCGTTTCCCTGAGTTTCTGTTTTGCCTTGGATTTATTAGAAGAATCTTTGAGGCAGGACCAGAGGCAGGGAGTCAAGTGTGCCTGAAAGGATAAGAACAGTGGAGAACTTAGAGGCTTGCAACACCTTCGTAAAGAAACCTTGCTGAAGCCGGGAAGTGCTGGCACAAGCCCCTAGCCCTAGCACTTGGGAGCAGAGGCAGGGTGAGCTCTGTGAGTTCGAGGCCAGCCTGGTCTACAGAGCAAGTTCCAGGACACTCAGAGCTACATAGAGAGACCCTGTCTGGGGGGGGTGGTGGAGGAAGAAAGAAAGAAAGAAAGACATAAAATGCTAAGAATGCACATAGGGTGTGAAATGTGCTGGTTTTTTTTTTTTTTTAACATGGATTGTTCCCCCTAAAGCAGGATGCACACAGAATAGCTGAAATACCTGCAAACGTGGATGCTAGTAATATTTACTAATATTGGCACAATTAGTGTGTGTGTGTGTGTTTATGTATGTGTACGTACCTACATGTACTGGGGATTGAATTTAGTTAGTGCCTTCCATTTGCTAGACAAGCACTATATGGGGAGCAAAAGTCCTAGCCCACAATATTTTTTTGTTCTATGTAGAGGTAGAGTTGTGTGTATGTGTCTGAATGAGTTTATGTGCACCACAAGAGTGTAATGCCCCTAGAGGCCAGAAGAGGGCATTATATACCTCTGAACTGGAGTTACAAATGGTTGTCAATAGTCACATGGGAGCTGGGAATGGAACTCTGGTCCTTTTCAAGAGCAGCAGACCACTGAGCCATTCCTCCAGCTCCTCTCTCCCAACTGCAATTTTTAACAACTACTCAGTTTTTAAAGAACTTCACAATGACCTCATCGGCAAGATCATGGTGTTTATCTGTGGAGGATTTCTAAGGGTAGTAAGTGCTCCTGAGACATGGCGCTCCAGTACATCTCATTTTCAACGCTTTGGAAATCTAGCATGCGCCCGTCAGGTATTGGCTGGGTCCACACTGTGCGCTAAGCACTCGGAAGGATGCTTAAGGGAGGGTGTGAATGTGCCCCGTGTAGGGAAGCTGTAGCTTAAACTTGGGGAGGTGAAGGACGGGCCGTGTGCTCTGTCCCTGCCAGCAGCGTGCCCTGAGCGTTCAGAGAGATCGTATGGAAAAGTACTCTGATTTCAGATGCTCACTGTGTGGCTGACTGTTAACACACGACCCACACCTGAGCACATCACATCACAAGCATGGGTTATGTCTCCTGTTACTGTTGGTACCTAGAGATCTTACCCATCCCCTCAGTGCTGTGCTTGGGAGAGCCCTGCTCCTCCTACTCCACTCCGTGGCGTGGTAGGGCAGAACTGAGGTGAGTATCGCAGGACTAGCCCTTGCAGTCGCTTGTTGTGGAAGGATAGGAGCTGGAAGGAGAAGAGAAGAACCTTGTCACTGCTTGTGGGTGTGTTGTGATTTTAGATGGCCAGGGGCTCCAGCTGTGTCAAGGGTAAAATGCTCATGTTTAAAGCTCTGAGTCCAGCAGCCTGGCGGGGATAAACATCTGCCTCCTGAGCGTTCTCTGACAGCAGGCTCATGATGTTCCCTCTCCTTTGGCAGATCCGACGTGGCTCTCTACCAACCTGGGCATCCTGACATGCATCGAGTGCTCTGGGATCCACCGGGAGCTGGGGGTTCATTACTCCAGGATGCAGTCCCTGACCTTAGATGTACTGGGAACATCTGAGCTTCTGGTAATTAGATTTAGAAACTCATTCATAATTACTGACTCTCTGCTACCAGTGAGCGGGGGTGTGTCTTGTTATAGGATGTCATTCCTAAATGCAGAAAATGGAGATGAGCCCAAACTAGGAACACTGAGGCTGGTGGAGTAGTCTTCTGAAATGGCGGAAGTGGCAGCTGGGGACCCCTTCATTAACCAGGAACAAAACCCAAAACTCAAGGGCAGTAAATGGTTTACTGTCCCCGAGTCATCAACCAGTTTCTGCCAAAACTGTACCCACTTCTTGCCTCAAGCCTCTTCCTGATCCGTATCATCCCTCTCAGGATCTGAGATACTGTCTTCTGTGTTTGCCTTCACTCTTTTAAAACAGTTTGTCACTCCCGGGTCGCTGGTAAAATGGATGCTTCGTGATACAGGGACGAGGAGAAGGAAGCATCTTTTGAGAAACCTTTCGGTACTTGACACTGCAGCCCCACTGAGTCACAAGGCCAATTGCACCCTTGCCTGGTCTGCGGGGGGAATGCTTCAGAGTCTGTGGAAAGCAGTGCTGAGAGTTCTTTCTTGGAATGACTGGGTGTTGCGTAGTAAGCAGTAAGTGGGTATTGATCGCCATTGATTTTAATGTCAAGAGCAATAATCTTGATAGAACATCAATTCTCACAGTCAGCATTCCTCTCACGGGGCAGTAAATCTTCCCAACAACTCTGAATCCAATGTGTCTGGATTTTGTGGTGCCTCGCTGTCATGGACAGGCTTCCCTGTACTTCCAAGGAATTCCTTGTTTGATCTTGCAGGACAGGAGTGAGGAAAAGCTATCACGGATCCTGGCATCTCAGGCAGTGGATCCCTGGTTACTCACAGCTTCTAAGTGAAGCAGGCTCGGCAAGTCCCCACAGTTTACTCTTAGTTGTATATGTGGTTCCTGCTGCTGATGTACTGGCCTGCATCTGCTAGTTGTGTCAGCACACAGCATCTGTGGGGAAACTGATTATGGCTTAGTTTTCAAGTGGTCACACTCAATGAAATAGTATCTCAGCAAACATGGATGGACTGGCGACTTGTACTTTTCACCTGTTTGCTTACAGTAGAGGGTCATGTCAAATGATGGATAGTGAGATAATGGCTTGTCTTGGAAGCACCTTATATGTGTTGGCTCATCTGATCTATCTCTATGACTCAGGATCCTCGGTGTATTCTCCCCACCTTACCAGTGGGAAAGCTCTGCTTACAATACCTAATATGTCCAGGTTCTGTCCCCATTAAGGCTCCTTTTAATCTGGTCTTAGCTCCCACTCACCTCTGAGGCTCCTGGGACACAAAATGGCATTTGTGGTGGGTTGTCTGGCCATGTGGCAAGTATGTGAGTAACACATCTGCTCCTCTCCTGAGCCCACCCACCCCCAACAAATATTTAACAGCCAACTCTGAGGAGCAAAGCCTGCCTATTTTCCTGGTGGAAATGCTTCTGTCACGGCCAGTTTCAAGCTACTCTTATGAGCGTCTGACTGTGAAGCCGGCAAAGGCTGTTCAATGACAGGGTTGCAGCATACATCCATCATGTAAATGCAACGCATGCAAGCAGGCACTGATAATAGCGAAATGTAGTAAAATTTAGAAATGATGAGATTTGTTTTTGTTTGTTTGTTTGTTTGGAACAGGGTCTCACTCTGTAGCCCAGGCTATCCCTAAACTCCAGTTCCTTCCTTTCTTCCTCAGATCCCGATGTGCTTAGAATTCATTTGTGTACCAACATGCCTATCAAGATAATAAGTCTTGAATATCTAATATCATAGTTGTTGACATGATTTATCTTGCGTTTACATAATGTCATTTTTAACAGTAGCAGTGTTTAACAGCTGTCTCTCAGAATCCCCAGACATCCAGTAATTAGCTTTCAAGAGCTGGTTAGAGCCTGGCTTCAACATTGACTACTTACAGATGCCTCAGAAAAGGACATCAGATACCCTCTTGAACTGCAGTTATGGGCGGCTGTGAGGTACCTGACATGGATGCTGGGAATAAAACTTAGGTCTTCTGTAAGAGCAGGGTATGCTCTTAGCCTCCGGGCCATTTATCCAGCTTACTTGTATTTTTTTTTTTTTTTAAAGAAGCCCCCATAAGTTCAGATTAACATATGGTTCTCTTTTCCCCATTCACCTTGCCATCTTTGATAAAAGGCTTCCTGGTGTGAGGTGATGGGTTTTTTGTTTGTTTGTCTGTTTTTGCTCACATGTTGCTGCAGTTGGTATTTCTGGGCATTAGCCTTGTGCCCATTTGCTGTTTCCTGTCTCTGGTCCTCGCCCACAAGTCGGGACTATCTGTGCTCATTCTGTCAGATTCAAGCTCATTATACATTTTGGATCCTGTCTTTGAGTTAGACCAGGTCTCAGGTACTTTTCTCGTTCCATAGGCTGCCCCTTCACTTTCTCATTTGTGCAGAGCAATTCCAGCCTTCCACCCTTGCTTTTGTTGGCGAGCTGAGATGTTTAAAATGACCTGAAAGAGGCAACCAGCCCATGAGCAGGTCCTGAGTGCATTTTCATTTTCTCTTTGGCGTCATGGCTTTGAATAGAAGATAAATTGGTCTCCTACTCCTGTCTTCACGACTTCAGCATTTTCCTCTTCAGAAGAGTCCTCTGCCCAGTTCTGTGGATCATTACCTGGGGGGCAAAGTTTCCCTGATGCTACGCCCTGGCTCTTTCTCCATTTTAATGTGTTGTTGTTTCAAAGCATACTTTCCACGCTGATGGGTTGGACTTGGGCAGCGTCTGTGAAGGTGGCTGGTTAGTAGTCACCTCTGCTTCCTGTTACCTGCTTTTAAAATCATGAGCGGTGGAGGGTGCATTAAGTTCTTTCCGGGAAGTTTGCCACCACAACCTGTGGGTCACAACCCCTTAGGGGTCAACCAACCCTTTCACAGGGGTCACCTGAGACCATCCGCATGTCAGACATTTACCTTTGTGATTCATAACAGCAGCAAAATTACAGTCATGGAGTAGCAATGGAAATAATGTTATGGTTGGGGACTCCTACAACGTGAGGAACTGTATTAAAGGGTCACAGAATTGGGAAGGTTGAGAACCACTTGGAACTTCAGTAAATTTGGTTTCAGAAACCTGTGACAAGCCTGGATTTTAATGGGATGTTCTCCATAACACTGAAGAACATTAGAAGAAGCTTTTTATTTTTTGGGGGGGTGGGGGCTGGTTATCATCTGAAAAACTATATTACCCACTAGGGTACTGATACCATGTGATCCATTTTACTATCATATTTGAAGTTAATAAGGAAAAACCTCAGTACTTTGGAATTTAATTAATAGTGGGATGTGGTAGTTCAAGCCTGTGATCTCAACACTTGGGAGGCTAAAAAAGGAAGATTGCTGCTACCCTGAGACTAGCCTGTGCTACCCAGTGGGTTCTGGGGCCAGCCTGGGCTGGCTGAGCAGGATAAAGGAAAGGAAGGAAATTGAATTTTAAAGTCTTCCGTCATGTTGGAGGAATGTCAGGAAGCCTAGGGAGGTTGGTTAGCTGACTCAGCTGTCTCTTGAGGGCTGTCTCTACTGTCAGACAGCAGGGCAGGGCAGCCGCGGCCTCAAGCCCTGGGAATGGCTGTTTAGCACTGGCGTTTTGCTGACGCTCCACTAGGTCACTCTGGGTAGCGACTGCAGTTGCTTCTGATTAAGAGAAAGTACAGTCAGCTGCCATCCAGCTGAGTTCTGTTTAGGCTCCAGGCATTGTCGTGGCTGGGTTTTGTGTGTGGTGTGTATGTGTGTGGGTGCACTTGCTTGCTTTCTGGCCTAAGTGAGACCCAGAGTCCAAGAAACTCACTCATGTAATGCCCTTAAGACTCTTGGACACCACAGGCTATTTGCAAACCCAACTGTAAGTCACAACACTGAGCTGTTTTTCCTACAAGTGAAACCGTGTATCCAAGCGTCTGCTGTCAAGTGTATTAGAGAAATGGCAAGGTCCACATACATGTTAAGTCTGTGAACTTTCTTCTCACTCTCCTTGCTAAGCTCCCAGCATTTCTTGACTCTGCCTACTTGGGTCATCCCTCCGGCACACGTATGTCAAGGGATGTGGCCTTCCACCCCTACTGGAACAGAGCTGGGAGTAAACAGAGAGAAAGCTAAGGTAAACCTAGATCCAGACTCTGCATTTGGCAGAGGCCCAGATGGCTACAAGGTTTCTGTGTGCGACAAATGTGCGGTAGTCCACCCCCCTGGGCAGCTGGAGGGTCCCTATCCTGGAGAAGCAGCAGGCCTCAGTGTAGTGCCCCTGTGGGGCCTATGAGACTTCAGAGAGGTCTCGCTTCCCTCACTTCTGCTTCCTGTCCTCAAGTGAGGACAAAGGGGTAGGAAAAAGCTACCATAGTTACCATCTCTCTTGTGGAAATAGGAAGCAGGACGTTTGCTCCAGCCCATCCCAAACTCTAGAGTGTCTAAACCTTGGGCCTTGTTGAAGCTTCATACCCTGCCAGGCAGCTGCTAAGAGTTTATAAAGGCCTGTTTTCCTGTTCTGGGCACATAAGTGGTTCTCACATAGAGTGTTCTTGGCCGTGAGCATTCCTGACTCGGGGCTTGGCCAGAGCTTTTGTTGTTGTAACCCCAACAACAAATATATATTTTCACATTTCATTGTTTGTCTACAGGCGGGTGTGTGTCACAGTATGCATGTGGAGGTCACAGGACGTTTGGGGGTCTGTTCTTGTCCTCCACCATTTTGAATGGATCACTCTTGGTTCTGCCACTCTGCATTTTCTAGGCTAGGTGGCGCGCATGGGCTTCTGGGTAATTCTCATAGCTTCCCCTTTCATCTTGCTGTAGAAGTGCTGAGATTACGGCTGCACGCCACCACATCCGGCTTTTGGAGGTCTCAGGGATCAGACTCGGGTTGTTGGCTTGCAGTGCAAATGTTTATACCTACTTAGCCATGTCCCTGGCCCCTCTGCTATTGGTGCTGCTGCTGCTGCTTATTGATTGATTGATTGCTGCGTGCTTATTTATTTATTTGTTTGTTTGTTTATTCATTCATTCGTTTGTTTATCTATGTATGCATGTATGTATGTATTTATTTATTTGATCAGTTTTTCTTTGTTGTTCGACTGAGCTAATAGAGAAAAATATGGCAGCTCATGCCAAATGCCCAACAGAGCTAACAGGATCAGTTACACGAAGGCCTCATTTTGAGTTTATGAAGCAGCATGAAGGGTAAGAGTTGGGGCTCCAGCTTCGCTGCCTTGTTTTACTCAGTTGACCCTCTGTATTGGCGTGTTTACCATCTACAAATCCAACTAACCAACCTCAAGTTGAAATTATTTAAAATAGGTGCTGGAGAGACTGCTGTGTTGAAGAGCACTCGTTGCTCTTGCCGAGGAAGTGGGTTTGGCTCCCAGCACCTACATAGAGGCTCACAATCATCTGTAGTTCCCGGAGATCTGACACTGTCTTCTGAACTCCCTGGCCATTGAACACATGTGGTGCATACACATGTGCAGACAGAACACTCATACACATAGGTAAATAAACCCCTAAAAATAGTATTAAAAGAAATTAGCTGGGCGAGGTGACACACGCTTTTAATCCCAGAACTCAAGGAGGCAGAGGTAGGCAGATCACTGTGAGTTTGAGGCCAGCCTGGTCTACACAGTGAGTCTAGGATAGCCAAAGCTACACAGAAAAATGCTATCTTGAAAACCAAAAGGAAAAAGGAAAGGAAAGGAAAGGAAAGGAAAGGAAAGGAAAGGAAAGGAAAGGAAAGGAAAGGAAAGGAAAGGAAAGGAAAGGAAAGGAAGAGAGAAAGGAAGAGAGAAAGAGAGAAAGAAAGGAAGAAAGAAAGAAAGAAAAGAAAAATTCTAAGAATTTCTACAAGAAAACCCAATTTTGAATTTGCCTCATCCCAAAATCCATCCCATATCTGCTTGACTGAAGTGAAGCATCCTGCTGCAGTGTCTCTGGAAGCCCCATCTCCCCTGACCCTTGAGCATTCTTTGTGCATGGCTGTGTAGCTGAGGTTTATGTGTCCATAGTGGACACATAAAGACTTTTCTTGTTACTTCCCGAACAGTGTCATTAGAAAGTTATTTGTATGGCATTACCATGTCATAGGAATTAGAAGTCATCTAAAGCAGTGTAGGGTATACCTGGGTACCCTCCGATTTTCCATCTCTAGGTTCCTTTTCCAGACAGGAAGAGACCTGTACCAATGAGCACTGGCTTCCTGTGCCAGTCCAGCTCAGGCTCCACCTCAGCACATCCCACACTTCCTTCGGGTGACAGTGACAGCTCTTGATACAGAGTCCTGGTGAACACCCGGTCTTCCTGTTCTGAGTGCTGCTTCCCCTGGGACTGCAGGCCTTGCGTTTCACCAGTAAGATCCCGTGGCCTCTGGCTTCTGGGAGGCTCTGTCTCTTTTGGTGCTTCTGAGAGGTTCTCCACAGGCTACTTTATAAACTGGGTCTTAGCAGGTATGTGAGGTGGCACGTTCCTCTAGCGTTGAGTGTGTATGTGTGACATGCAGATGTGGTAGCTCCCTGGACCAGCTGTCCCAGCTAAGCCAGCCAGATCCAAGCAGAAGGAAGGCTTTCTGATGCCTCCCATCCCCCATCCACCTAAGGCAGATGAATGGGGTGACCCCACTCACAGGAGGCAGTTGTGGCTTGTGCCATTATTTTTTGGATCTGAACCTAAGCCAGTTCCCCTAAAGAGAGACCAGACCCTCCCCATCACAGCCATACCTCCAGACCGTCTCCCCCGCCTACCCTGTGTCTGCCAGGCAGTCTAGCTGAGAAGTATGAGGTGCCATCGAGTTCCTCACTGCGTTTTCAATGAAGCTGAATAATCTGCTCTTTCCAACCCCTGTGCAAGATGTGCCCACTAGTATTGTATTGTGTGAAATATTTAAAAATCTGACTTGTGGGCCAGGGCTCAGCAGTGGCAGAAACCTGGAAGGTTAGGGCAGGTGCCGGGCTGTGTGCTTGGAGTAAGAGATGTCTCTGCTCGCAGGGAGGCCCTGGCCGTGCAGTCTTTCATTCAGCAGAGTCCAGTTGCCATGTTGTCAAGGTAGCATGGCTGTGCCTGGCACAGTGGTACTTGGTGAATATCCGAGGAGGTTTGACCTGAGCATTGGAAAGTTAGAAGACCTACATCCGGAGTTCAAGTGTGACAACATCACTGTCTCGGTTTGCCAAGGGTTTTCACCCAGGGTGTCCCACATGGCCATTTTTACAAACCCTTAGGCAGTTGTCCTCCTGGTCCCTCCCCCATTTGAAGCATTTGGCTTTCTGGTCCAGTGTATCTCTGTGGCACTACTCCTCACAGCTGGTGTGAAGAAGGCTGTGGGTGAAGGAATTCCTGTCGGAAAGCAGGTGAGAACGGAGACTCACCGTGGATCGTGCCCCTGCTTCACAGAGGCCGTGGTGACTGTCAGTCCATTTCCCGTAGGGTCCTCTGCAGGCCATCACGCTGCGCCGATGCCATGGGGTTTTCATTAAAAGCAAACCACTTTACCGCTCTATTTCTTAGGGCCATTAAATAAATCATCAGTTTGTGAATAGCGGACAGCGGTGGAGGGTATTAATAATTGAGTGCTCTGAAATAGACTTCTTTTTTTTTTTTTCAGCTTGCCAAGAATATTGGGAATGCAGGCTTTAATGAGATCATGGAGTGTTGCCTACCGTCTGAGGAGCCAGTCAAACCCAACCCCGGCAGCGACATGTGAGTATGAGGCTGGCTGCTCTCATTTGCCGAAGAAAGATGTGTGCTTTGCCTGAGCCCCGGAAGCAGGGGAACAAGTCTGGGAGGGGCAGCTCTTGTTGCTGCCCACCTGCTAAAATGGCCAGGTTAGTGACCGCTGCTGCTTGATGCCGGCTCTTTCTGGCTATTTGTCCCTCACTGAGGTACCAGTCTCCTGGAATGCTACGATACCGGTCAATTTTAAACGAGGAGTATAGTAAAAATACTTTTTAAGTACAAGGAATCGAGGCTGGAGAGATGGCGAGGCTGTTAAGAGCACTTGTTGCTCTTGTGGAGGGCCTGGGTTCAAGTCTTAGCCACCTGCATGGTGGCTTCAGCGACAAAACTCAGGTTCTTGAGGATCTAATAACCTTCCTTTGGCCTCTGCAGGTGCCAGGAATGTATACGGTACACATACATACATGCAGACAAAGTACTCAAACACATAAAGATAATAATTAAGAAAAAACTATCAGGGTTCCATATGAAAGTGGGACATCTGTTTGTTCTAGGGGTAAATGATTTTAAGGATGAATACCACCTCTCAGCATCTAGGTTCAGTCTGCTCTAAGGTACACACACACACACACACACCCCTTGGCATCTCTCACAAGAAAGTTTACAGTCTGTTTCCTCAGAAATGAGGGTGAACGGCTGCTATGGTGAGGAAAAGCCATTCACAGTGATTCTTCTGCAGGCATGACTGTAATCCCTGAAGTAGCAAGGTTGAGGCAGGGGGATTATGCATGTGAGGCTAGCCTGGACTATACAGTGAGTTCTAGGTTAACCTGGGCTACACAGTGAATTCAAGGCTAGCATGGATGGCATAGTAAGACCCTTAGTCTGACTCCTCCACGACCCCAAATAAAAGAAGGAAATTCATCCTTTGACTCTTCCCATGCTTTCAGCTGCTGGCTCTTTCTTGTAACACTCCATAACACTTTACAGTATACCTGGGTTTTCACATATTGTTCTGGAAATTGAATTTCGCTTATTTTTTTATTTGCCACTATAGTTTGTTGCTTGTAGTGGCTTGGTAAATATTTAATGGCTCAACAAATCAAAGAAATAGCCCCAGCTCTATGCCTGCTTCATTCAGCGACTGTTTTATTTTTAGATTTGATAGAGTGAGCGCACACCATCTTGAACCGTGTGCTGAAGGGGAAGCCGAAGGCACCCTGTCATGGCCTGTGAACCCCCAGTTTGGAGTAGACAGAAAGCATGTGTGACTGGGCCATGCAGAGGCCAGCTTGCACCTGCTTATAGAAGCAAACTTTCACCAGGAAGCCCCACTCCCACTTCCACCACCAGATGGATCAGCCTGTAGTATCCTTCACCCATCCCAGTCAGTACTTTTAAAAAAGCCAAGAACTCACTAAATAGCACAGTCTATCTTGTTGCAACCAGGGGTCAGAGTGGGTTTAAGAAATCTGTCCTGTGTTTGGGTTGGAACCACCTTCAGGGGACTCAGAGCCCAGGAGAGATAACTATCCATTTAAAGAAGCAACAACAAATACACTGTTTTTACAGAGCATGGCGCACGCTTGTAATCCCATCGATTTTAGAAGCTGAAGCAGGGGAATCAGGAGTTGGAGGACAACCTGGGTTATATAGCGAGAATCTTTATTTTAAAAAACGAAACAAAACAAAAAACAGAGCTTGGGGCTGGAGAGAAGGCTCAGCGGTTAAGAGTGGGTGCTACTCTTGCAGAGGACCTGGGTTGAGTTCTCAGTACCCATATGGTGGCTCCCAGCCTAAACTTTTAGTTCCAGTGCCTCCAAAGCCCTGTCCAACCTTGCAGGCAACAGACATGCATACATGCAGGCCTACATGAACACCTGTAGACATAAAATGAAATAGGTCCCCAAAACAAGAGCTGAGGCTGTGCTTCCAGGGATAGAGAGCTTGTGCCTAGCCCACGCATGGTCCTAGGTTCAGCCCCTGCCCCTAAGTAAACAGATAAGTAATAGAACTTAGCTATTTCTACCTCGCCCTTGTCCTTTAGGGGTCACGGAGAGTATCCCACACTGGTTACTGAAAGTACACAGAGCTTGACACCTGTCCTGTCCCCAGACACCAGACCCCATAGAGTTTAAGGCACGGAATAAGTTCCTCATGAAGGCTACGCCGCCGTGACTTAGTAATTCCTGAAAGTCCCACGCCAGAGGAGACCTCCAGCTCTGAACCAGGCCAGCCAGGGCCCTTGCCAGCGGTCTCAGGAAGCCGCCCATTTTTCCTGTGGCTTCAGTGTGCTTGCCTGCACTATGGGGATCCAGTGAATCAAGGAGGCGGTGGCTCGGGGCAGCTGGAGGAGAAATGTGGATGACAACAGAGAAAGACATGAGCGTGTGTGTGGAGGGATGTGAGCAAGACAGGCAAACACACGGGTTAGGTGTGGGGACCGCAGTGTGCTGAGTGAGGCCTCGGAGCTGCGGAAGGGGCAACAGCAGGCAGCTGAGAAAATGTAAAAAAAGAGCTATGCACCTGACCCAGGATGGCTGCGTGGACTTCGATACATCTGATACTGAAAGCTAGCCGTGCCTCTACTTGAAGAAGGAGCCCACGGGGCCCCGAGAGGGCGGGGCAGGGTTGCAGGTGATGGTCTAGGCAGATGGACAGAGGCCCTCAGTGTTTCACCCTTCAGTTATGTCTGGTTTCAGGATTGCAAGGAAGGACTACATCACGGCCAAGTACATCGAGAGGAGATACGCAAGGAAAAAGCATGCAGACACCTCGGCGAAGCTCCACAGCCTTTGCGAGGCCGTCAAGACCAGAGACATTTTTGGGCTGCTCCAAGCTTATGCCGATGGTGTGGACCTGACAGAAAAAATCCCACTGGCCAATGGGCATGTAAGAGGGGCTGCAAAAGGATGAAAAATGAGGGGTAAAACAAGGGAGGTATGTTCAGCCACGTTCTCCATACTCTATTGCTCCCTGGAGAGGAATAGGCAGCAGTTTTCTTGTAGTTGGTAAAGAAATATACAAGTTGAGCTTACTGTTATCCTAACTGCTTGGACCAGAAGTGGTTTATTTTTATTTTTTTAATTTTGGATTTTTTTTTTTTAGGGTTTTAAATACTTGATACCTAGTGGGAGCTTAGAGATGGGACACAGTTAGTTGGCTCGTGTCTCGCATATGCCAGCTACTTAGAGGCGATTTTGTGCATTGTCGACAGTGTGCCTCCATTTTAACTGTGAGCCGTCATCTGAGCTCGGGTGTGGGGCTCTCCACCTGTCAAAAGTTCAGAGCTGTGTTGCGTTTTAGATCCTGACCTGCATTCGGGACACCCAGCCCATTCTTTGATAGATGTTCACGCTGTGAAGTGACACATCATATACTTATCATTTGTTGTGGACGCATTGCACATCCGCACAGCAATTTTGGATCTATGATTCAAATACAGAATTAACTACAGCCAGTGCTACAGTGGAACCTACCTTCCCCGATACAAACTTTTATTTTTATTTTTTTTTTGAAAGTGTCTCACTCTGCTAGCAATCCTCCTGCCTCAGCTTCCTGGGTGCACCACCACACCTAGACTGACTCCTTTCAGACTGCACCTTTGTGTGTTGGTTTGCCCTTCCTTTAAAAAGATTATTTTTATGTGTGTGTCCCCGAGTGCATATACGCACCATATGCATGTAGACATCCTCAGAGGCCAGAAGACAGTGTCAGACCCCTCAGAGCTGGAGTGGTGAGCCTCCCGATATGGATGCTGGGGACCAAACATGGGTCTCCACAAGAGCGGCAAGTTCTCTCAACGGCTGAGCTGTCTCCTTAGCCCTGTTAGTTTATTCTTAAGCCAAAAATGTAATGCCGGATGTTGCAGGAAAGGCCTTCTGAGGTGGAAGGGAATCCATCCTCGGAGGCCTAAAAGCCTGAGAAGCCCCTCCCTACCATAACAAGGTTTATCGACAGCCTCTCATTTGGATGGGAAGCTGGTCCCAGATCATCTCTGAGGCCATGCTGAGGCGCGCTGTGGCAGGGGCTGCCTTGTAGTTCATGTTCTGAGTGTCTTCCCAGAAGGGATGAGTAGAGTGCCTCCCCCAGTCTCCTGGTGTTGCCCTTGGGATCATGTCTGTATCTTACTGTCAGTACCTAAGGAGCTGTCAAGTCTCCTGGTCTTCCTGACAGAGTCCCCATGGCACATACCACTTCCACAGAAAATCCTGGTCTTGGGGGATTCTTCATCCTGTGTGGTAGGGTACTGGGTAGGGCATCATGTTCGATTCAGAATTCTAGGCTAAGCTAGATCCCTTGAGTGGGGACATGGTATAGTAACACTATTTTCTCCTGGTGACACACATTGTTCCTAAATATTAGCTAGTGTCACTCCCATTCTCTCTCAGGAGAAAACTCAAGCCCCATGCCCAGTACTGCCAGAGCACTGAGCAGACAGGGCAAGTGAAGAAAGGCAGCCACCCTCCCTGTTCGTGCCTTCTGCGCTTTGGCTATCTCCTTCCCCCTACTTTTTGACCCACCTGCCTGAAACAACTCCTGTTTATCTTTTCCCTCTCCTTGAGGTGGGGACACAATTGAAATGGCTTGGACTTAAAACCCCCTGCATTTCTTACTTCCCATGAGTAAGGGGGGATAGGGCCCAATCTTTAAGTGATGCTGTCTCAGTTGCTTTTCTGTTTCTGTGATAAGACGCTGTGACCAAGGCTACTTGTAGAAGAAAGCATTTACTTGGGACTTACTGTTTCAGAGGGCTGGAGTTTATGACTGTCATGGTGGGGAACATGGCAGCAGGCACTCAGGCCTGGTGCCGGGGCAGTAACTGAGAGCTCACATATTGAGATACATCCACAAGGCAGAGACAGACAGACAGACTGACTGACTGTCTGACTGTACCGGCAATGTCACAAATCTTTTTAAAGCCCACCCCTAGTGACATACCTCCTCCACCAGAGCTACACCTTCTAATGCTTCCCAAATTGTTTCACCAACTGGGGACCAAGTATTCAAACATATGAACCTATTGGGGGCCATTTTCATTCAAACCACCACATATGCTGTTGCTGTTCAGATTAAAAAGAGGACACTCTGTACTGTAGATAAATGTTTCATAGGGAAAAGGTGGAAAAGCTTTTGGAAGAGAAACGTGCCGTTTCACCTCGGTGATCCTGGGGTTGAAAGATGCCACTGGAATTCCAAATGTTTTGGTTTGAATTTCAGGAGCCAGACGAGACTGCCCTCCATCTTGCAGTCAGATCTGTGGACCGGACTTCCCTTCACATTGTAGACTTCCTGGTCCAGAACAGGTGGGTGTCTCAAAACTAAGTGGGGGCCTTTGTTCTTGTTCTCTGGGGCTTCTGAGGAGAGGACCAGATGCGGTCTCCACTACTTGGGTTGTGTTGCCAAGATGCTCATGTCTCGGGTTTAAATATGAATTATGGGAATTCCTTAGAAAAGCCCTGGAGGGTGAGAACAGAAGGCCTTCATGGTACCTGTAAGATCCCATATCTAGTGTGTAGGAGATACTCCAGGGAACCATGACTGCTCAGTTCCCAGCCCCAGGGAAGACCATGTGGGGGCCAGGGCCATCATCCGTGACATGAGCATTTCTCAGTTTCTCATGTGGGTGGCTCTTGCCCAAATCAGTCCCCACAGGGCATCTCAATAGCTGAGAGGTATGAGGGGTAAAGATTCATGAGCCACTGGCCCAAGCCAGGAATTGTAAGTCAGACCTCAGTGAAGTAAATCGGAACTCTCCTTTGGGTTGAGAGGCCGCTTGTAGTCATTGACTAGAAACGGCCTTTTGAGTTGCTCGGAAGTCCCGGTCTTTCAGTGAGTGCTGCTTCCGTGTGTACACCTGCCTGGCCACTGCAAGCCACATGTTAAGACCCTTCAGCCTATACTGTGTCTCCCTGATCGTGGCTGGGGTTAGCTGTGCTTAAGCAGAGGATGATGGTTAATGTTGCAAGTGGAATGGGAAGGTCTCATGTGACAAGAGCAACAGAGGATGATTAGTTTTTGTGGCCTCTGCCCTTCCCTGCCATTCCAGGAAAGAATGGCAGTGGAAAGACTTGCAGGACAGTCACCCCGAAGGCCTGCAGCTCCTTGTGAAGGCCAGGTTCACACAACTCAGGGCTGAGTCAATTAGACATTCTCCTCTGAGGCCAGCCTGGGGCCCGGCATGGAATGCTGCTTCCATGGACATTTGATATCCTCTGGGGCCAAAGTCTGATTTCTCCTCTTCTAACATAGAAGGAAGACAGTGATAGAGGATGCTTCAGGATAGGCCGTGGTTTGGGGTGAGCTCAGTGATGAGTGCTTGCCTCACGTGCACAAACCTCAAATTCCATCCTCAGAACTGCACAAAGAACAGAAAGGAAAGGTGGCTCTTTCTTACACAGAGGCAGCTGGGGGCAATGGGTACCAAAGCAAGGGCACTTGGGCACTTCTGTTCCTAATTGTCTGCCTGAGGATGCAAAGCCCCCGTCCTTTCTTGGCAGTGATGACACTTCAGATGGTAATTGCTTTTATCACGTATGTGGAACACATGTACCTTTGGCTTCGGATAACCTAGTCTTGTTTTATGGTAGAAAAACTTGTGGAAATCTTCAGAAGTGTTCCCTTTTCACCCACTTTCAGGGGCTCGTCCTAGGGCCAGCAGGCTTGTAGGAGCCTTGGGACACTAAACTGAACAGTATCATTCCCTTCCCTGATAGACATGGGAAATAAAATGAAAGGGCCTGGAGAGATGGTTCAGGGGTTAGAGCACTGGGCACTCTCCCAGGGGACCCGGCTTCAGTTCTCAGTTACCATCTATATCTCCAATCCTAGGGGATACAATGCCTTCTTCTAGTTTCCATTGGTGTCAGGCAGGAACATGATGCTCAGACATAGACACAAGCATAATAGCCATACGTGTAAAATAAAATAATTTTATAAAAGAAATGAACAGTTTGCTTGTTCTCCAGTGTGGCAGGTAGGGCTACTTATGTAGATTGAATGGTGGATGTGGTGGTCTGGGTACCACAGGCCAACAGGGAAGAGGACAGAGGTACCAAGATTGCTCCAGGTGTCTTTTAGCCTCTAGGAAGGATATTTTCATCCTTCCTAGTGTTGCAACCATTTAACATAGTTCCTCATGTTGTGATGACCCCCCCCCATAAAATTATTTTCATTGCTACTTCATAACTATAATTTTGCTACTGCCATGAATCATAACTATTCGATATGCAGGATGCTCTTAGAACCCCTGTGGAAGGGTCATTCAACTCACAAAGGCGTAGGACCCACAGGTGGAGAATCGCTGCTCTAACCCAAACTCGGCAACAGCACAGCCACGGTTCCTTGTCGGTCTCCTCTGCCTTCCTTTCATTCTCTCTCAGTCAGGCTGTTCCCCAGCTGCCTTCCTGCCAGCCAGCCTAGTGCCCACACACTGTGGGTTTGATAAACTGCTACTCAACTCACACGTCTTTCCAAAGTCGGCAGGACAGCTCTCAGTCCTGTGGCTTATGACCCTCTTTCCTGTCCCTGTTCCGAGCAGTGGGAACCTGGATAAACAGACAGGCAAGGGCAGCACGGCCCTGCACTACTGCTGCCTGACCGACAACGCCGAATGTCTCAAGCTCCTCCTTCGGGGAAAGGCGTCCATCGAGATCGGTAAGCTGCCTGGAGTCTGCTGGCATGCAAGTGGCTCTTTCGGCCTCTTTCTGCAGCTCTGCACTTCTGTTGTTGTGAGGAGCAGTTCTCAGAGCAGAAGGAGTGCCTCTCCCTACCTATCCCACAGTGTGGCCTGTCCTGGGCATCAACAGGCTCCTGTCTGGCTTAACCTGCAGGCTTCAGCAGTACTAACGTTAGGCCTTGCAGAAAAGCCCTGAGCTGGATGAGTACAGGTCAGCTGTGCAGCCCTGGCTCACCTCCCAAGATCAAACTAGCCTTTCTTTGAAGATGTGCTCTTGTGCCCCTCCTTCCATTGGTAGCTCCTAGTCCCTCAGCTGTGGGCCCTTGACCCTCTGACACTGCCAAGGCACAGTTTACCTGGAGCCGTCCATCTGTGGTTGGTTCCTGGCGAAGTATTTGGAAAACTACTGAACTAAACAAGAAGCATAAAAAACGGGACATGTTCGGCTCAAAAGCCACGCATATGAAACTAATGAAGCCAGACATGGTGGCACATACACTTGGAAGCCAGAGGCAGGGGGATCACTATGGTTTGAAGCCCGCTTAGTCTCTACAGAGAGTTCCAGCCAGCCAGAGCTATTTAGAGAGACCCTGTCTGAAAGAAAAGCAACAAACAAGCAAAGCTTGTTGACAGAGACTTACAGAGAAGGAAGGGCCAGTTCAGATGTCTGGTCTACAAGGCTCACCACCTTCTAGTGTGGGGCTGGTGGCACTCACTGCGCTGCTCCTGCTCCGTTGATAACTGGAACTGGGGCAACGGCTGGCTGCCTCGACACTTCTTTCAAAATTAGTTACTCTACTCGGTTGTACCCTGTACAAGTGACAGCCAGCCCTGCCCAGGTTAACCTGACTGCATTCCACTAGTCCTGCTTAGTTTAATGAGGTGGTTCTGTCTTGGCATTTTATTTGCTGTGAAGAGACGCCATGCCCATGGCAGCTCTTAGAAAGGCAAACATTTAATTGGGGCTGGCTTACAGTTTCAGAGCTTCCCTCCATTATCATCATGGCAGGAAGCATGGCAGCGTGCAGGCTGACATGGTGCTGGAAGAGCCAAGAGTTCTACATCTTGACCCGCAGGCAGCAGAAGGGGGCCGCGTGCCATGGTGTGTGTAGCTTGAGCATAGGAGACCTCAAAGCCCGCCCCCACAGTGACACACTTCTCCAGCAAGCCTGTCACACCTCCTAATAATGCCCCTCCCTATGGGCCAAGCGTTCAAGCACACGAGTCCATGGGGGCCGTGTGGTTTCAAACCACCACACCCTGTCTAATAAAATGGGCTACAGAACTAAGCAGAGTTTTCAAAAGATGAAACACGTACGGCTGAGAAACACGGAAAGCAGGATCCAGTTGACTCTCAATGGCGCCACCAGCTGGGGCTCAGCTTTCAACACCCGAGTCTTCAGGGATGTTTCATATGCAAAACGTAAAGGCCAAAGTTCTGCTCTTTCCTTTCCCCTCCCTTGACTTTCAGCCAACGAGTCAGGAGAGACGCCGCTGGACATCGCCCGGCGGCTCAAGCATGAGCACTGTGAGGAGCTGGTGAGCATCTGCCGTGGGCATGCGGCCTGGGGCGTGATGGATCGGGGGAGTGGAGCAGAGCTGGTCTCCCAGGACAGCACCGACAGGGCACAGCGTGTGCCACAGTTCATACCCGGGGAGCTGAAGAGATGGCCCAGAGGTTATGTAGCACTGGCTGCTCTTCCAGAGATCATAGGTTCAATTCCCAGCAACCACATGGTGGCTCAAACCATCTATAATGATACCTGGTGCCCTCTTCTGGCCTATACAGGTATAGATGCAGACAACATTGTATACATAATAAATACATAATAAATCTAAAAACAAAAAATGCACACCTGGGGCATGCTCAGTACAGGTGGGCTGGAGGAGCACTCAGGGGAATCCTTGCCAGCCAGGTGGCGACCCGCCTCAGCATGTGCTTATTGAACATGACGGCTCCTAGGCTCCTTAGGCAGCTGGAGCAAGGGCTGGGCCGGGCCTCCCAGTTATCTGGTTCTCGTGAGCGCCTCGCTCTCTTCTTCAGAGCATGTGCAGCTGGTTTCCCTACTTTTACCCTTCAACCCATAGCACACGGGTCAATCTGTGTTCCTCTTCCGCTCTGGAAGAAGAGGTCCTGTGGGCAGTGGAAGGAGCTGCAGAGTCTGAATGGGGAACACACACACACACACACACACACACACACACGTGCAGGCTGTGGCCTCGTTTGTGAAGCTGAGTTAGTTACACTCCCTTGTAAGGTTACCGTGAGAGCTGTTTTGAGTTTTGTAAAAGCAGGTGTATACAGTAAGCACCCAACCCACAGAACTCTTGGTGCCTCAGAACTAGATCAGGATAAACAGGTGCCCGCCTAGATGCTACCCATCAACTTATTTAGTTTTTAACCTCGAGTCAGGGACGGGGACCTCCAGCGAGACCCGGGAGTTTAAATGAGCCCTCCTCCCTGGCCTGTCCGTTCTTGGTCAGGACACCCTGTGAGGGGTCCGTCCCAGCGACACTGAGCGCTCCTCCTCCTCCCCAGCTTACTCAGGCCTTGTCAGGGAGGTTTAACTCCCACGTCCACGTTGAATACGAATGGCGGCTGCTGCACGAGGACCTGGACGAGAGTGACGACGACGTGGAGGAGAAGCCACAGGTCTGCGCCCCAGCCAAGCGGCTCCGTGAGCTTCAGGGCTGGGCCCCCGGCCTGCTGTCCTGTGTGTGTGTGTGTGTTGGTCTGGGTGGGTTCCGGTCTGCCCCTGCTCACTTCTCTCCTTGCCTCCGGCCATTATGTGATCACCGGTTGCTGTTACTCGGGAGGTGTGGTCAGGTGCTGGAGTGGGGGAGAGGATCCCGCTTTCTCTGGAGGCATTGTATAGTCTGGTCCTCCGGGCAGGTGACAATGTTCACTCAGCTGGTCGTGTTTACCCGAGTGACCCTAGAAACCACCAAGTGGGAACCGCTCAACAAACAGCCTTTAGAAGTTCACTGGATCCAACTCTTTATTGGAGGGGGACTTGAAAGCCTCCAGAGAGGCCACCGCGGCCAAAAGCACAGGGCCGTTCTCACACAGCCTTGCAGGGGCCCCGGCCCTGGTCGAGCTCCCTAATCACACACACTGCCAAGCATCGCTGGGGGTACGTCAGGATGATGCCACCTTCTCGCGGGTCTGTGGTGCAGAGCCAAGTTCAGGCAGCCTCCCTCCGAACCCTTAACCCTTGGCCAGGACCCTTCTTTGCCCCCAATGCAGCATACTGTCAGGTGTGCCAGCGTGCTCTGTTTTAAAATGAGAGGAAAGACCTTGTTGAACACATTTTTACGGTTTGATATTTCACCCCCCCCCCCCATAGGACTGTAATGTAAAGTATAAACAAGGATGATTAGTAGGTACACATGGAAAAAAATCATTTCTGAAGGCTGGGGTGGAAAAGCGTTTAACATCTGTACTTAGTATTTCTCTACAGTACAGATCTGCAATGATGTGACATGGTTGCATCTCAATAAATCTTTATTTATAAAAGCAGGAAGGTGACTCGTATGGTGGAAGGAGAGAACTGAGCCCCACAGTTCCCTCTGGCCCCCACACATGTGTCTATCCATGTATAGGCACACACTATACAGAGAACACACTGTTCTTTTTTTTTTTTTTTTTTTTTTTTTTAAAGCAAGTGATACGGTATCCCTGAGGTCAGGATTTACTGACCCCTGATTTATTGGGGTCTCAACAGCTCATCATCTCAGGGGAATGTGAAAAGCACTTGTTGATCTGCACTGAATGAAGCACAGTGCTGGTGGAGACTGATTGCTGCTCACTGGCCAGAGCCATTCTGTCACATAAGAAAGTGTGTTTGGCCTCAAGGACAGCATAGAGCTAGACTGAGTGAGAGAGCTGGTTCATAAGCTCTATCTTGAAGTTCTTTACACAATAAAGAATTGCAATTAGTAAACCACTGCCTGAGGTGTGTGTGTGTAATTGTAAGACACAAGAAGAGTGAACGTTAAAGTCTCACAGCTCAAATGCAGCAGCGTAGGGATGAAATGGTTCCCACCGCAATGGGTGAGTGTTCACTGTTGAGTTGGTCTGACTCACAGGAAGCCATAGCTCCGTCTCACGCTCTTGCCCTGCCGTTCCCCTGCAGCCCAGTCCCAACCGGCGGGAGGACCGGCCTGTCAGCTTCTACCAGCTGGGGTCCAGCCAGTTTCAGTCCAACGCTGTGTCTTTGGCCAGAGACACCACAAACCTCACCAAGGACAAGCAGAGGGCCTTCGGGCCCAGCATCCTGCAGAATGAGACCTACGGAGCCATCCTGAGTGGCAGCCCGCCCTCCTCCCAGTCGATCCCCCCCGGCACCACCAGCGCACCCCCACTCCCACCTCGGAATGTTGGTGGCAAAGGTATACTTTTTTGAGTCCCCCACAAATGCATATGGGCTTTGGCTTTGAGAAGTTTGATGTGTGGATGTTTATTTTGTAGTGATTTTCTTTTCTCTTCCTTCAGGAATTGTTATTTTTAACATGCCACACCAGTAGCGATCCTGCCTGGGTTCTTACTCGGGCAGAATGCATGGGGCAATGCCAGGCTGCCCAGGCAAACCAGAGGTGATGGGCCGACCTGCAGACGGTCAGCTAGGGCGCCCACTGCTGCCCTTCCCACAGTGCTCTTGTCATTCTTTCCCCGATCAGTCTCCTCCTGGTGTCCTGATTATCCCCCTTCTTCCTCAGGGCTAGCTTGAAGCACTGTAATGAGTTAGTATCTCCCTAGAACACCATTGAGGCGAAGGAGGAAAAAGTAGCCGTTTGGGGAACGATGCTCAGCCTAATTGTAGAAACAGGAAAGTGTGGGCCCTCCTGATATCTTTTAAGTGTGAAAAGCTTTACGAAGCAACCCCGTCTCCACATGGCAGATACACCGGACAAATTTGTTTGTTTGCTTGCTTGCTTTTACAAACACGGAAACACGAAACAGTTTGCCTCTGTGCTTCTTGAAGGAGCCAGCAAGTGGCCAGTCCAGCCCAGATGGTAGGCTTCAGGGCCTTAAGAGTAGCAGCTTCCGCTTGCTGTCCCCGGGCTGCGGCTGCTGTGCATAAAAACACCGTACCTTGTTTCTTGCGGCAGCTGGGGAGTGTGGGATGGTACTGGGTGCTGAGTAGCCGGAAGGCCAACTGAACAGGCCACAGGTGTCACTGTCCTGCACTCAGGGAGGCCCAAAGAGGCGAATCAAGAAGGAGCCACAGGCATGAAGAGCAGGCCCTACGCACGCGCGCGCGCGCACACACGCACATAAACATGTACAAGCACCTCCCACAGATCATTGATTCCTCCTGGGCATAAGAAGCGCTCTCTGTCGCCTCCTACAGGCTGTCTGGGGCAGTGCAGCCCCTTTTAGGCATCTCACTGCTTCTTTGACCTGGAGAGGTGTGTTAATTCTGACAGGCCCAGTGTCCCAGAGACTGGGAATCTATAGGCATTCCCAGGAGAGGCTTGTGCTGGCCCTGTGACAGAGACTGCATTCGCTCCCGTGGGTGGAAGGCAAGGACTGGTCAGCTCCTCATCTTGATTTCTTGCAGTCCTGGAAGCAGATTTTTTTTCCACACTTTTTTGCCATTCTATTTTTAGCTTTTTTTTTTTTTCTTTACATGAAGTAAATGACACCCCTGTTCTGCCTTTCTCCTGCCCCGAAGTCCATACTTGGTGTGAAGATGGAGTGGTCACACCCCGGGGTGGGGTTAGCGCTGATGTTTCCCCATGTCCCACCCTGAGACGCAGAATTTACCGTAGGAGTGGGAAGGCTCCCGCCCAGCCCTGGGGCTGCTGTGTCTCCACACTGCCAGGCCCAGCCCTCCCCCTTGGCACAGGGCCACCCCTGTGCATCTCAGCGAATGGCACACGGTAAGCGTCATCGCTGTGGGGATCACCTGAAGCTAGTGGACCGTCTATGCTGATTTCCAGGCAGACATGTTCCAGGAGCCTGGGGGAGAGCCCTGCCCCTCGTATTTGGAACACGCCCTTCCTCTTGTCCACACTGGCCGAGAACAGCATCTGTGGCCCACAGTGGGAGGCCATAGGAGGGCATTGATGAGCAGAAGTTCCGTACATCCAAAGCAATGCTCAGTAGACTTATGGGTATCTATTTCCTTCTTCAAACTATGCTATCTTTTTAGATGTTGACTATCAAATTGAGAAGGCCCCCTGTGAACGTTCCCTGGAGCGCCTCTTTTATTCGTTGTTACATTTTGTTCTTTGCGGCGTCTCACTTTCCCCACTGGAGGAAAGGGTAAATCTCAGGGCCCCGTCGCTGTTCTAGAAGGCTCATGTTGACCTTTTATGAGTGAGAGGATCAATAACAAAGTGTTCTGTTTCTGTTTTTGTTCCGTGCGTGTGCATGTGTGCGCGCGTGTGGGTTTAGTTCAGGCAGCCACCTCGGCTAACACCCCGTGGAAGACAAACTCTGTAGGTGTGGACGGTGCCAGCAGGCAGCGATCTTCGTCAGATCTGCCAGCTGTCCACCCACCGCTGCGAGTGACATCTACCAGTACGTTTTTTTTGGATATTTTTTTAATTCCCTTTTTCCTTTCTTGCCAGTGGGCCTTAGGAGTCTGGACGACAGGGGCCACTGTTGGCAGCCAGCTGGGGGAGACAGCTGTGGGCTGTCCACAGACACACACCAGGTGTTGCCCGTGGCCCCAGCCCCGGCAGCCTCTGCCGCAGATCCCCATTCACTCCCTCGCCACCCCCGAGATGGCTCATTCTCTACTCCGTCTCGCAATTCATTTTAACAGCATCCACACCTTCAGTTCCTCTGGCTATGTAGTGGTTTATTTGGGAGCGGTCATTTCAGTCATGCCAGTGTGTGGTTGGCAGTTCCCAACGCCGGGAGACAGACAGTAGGAAAGGGCCTTTCTCCTGCTGCAGAGCCAGACACTTTTCACCGGGCCAATGACACCAGCCCTGTCTGTTTCCTACTTTGCCGCGGCCTAAGGAAGTCCCACATCTCTGGCTCTATTGCTTCCAGGGCTGAGGCTCTTCCTAGGCCATGGTGCCTGTGGCTTATACAGAAAGTGGCTCTAGCCCTTCTGCAGGAATTGCCAAGAGGGTAGCAGCAGCAGGGACAGTATGTCCAGAAAGTTCTGCAGAGGGATTTGGGGCAGGATCCAACTGCAGTATGCTCGGGTCAGCCATCGAGGAGATTCTCAATATGGTCTTCCTGGGCTAATCTAACTTGGCTTTTCCATTAAAATGGAAAAGGGAAGAAAGAGAGAGGGAGAGAGACCATAAAATAGATCCTTTCATTTTTCCCCCCTCCCCATAGTCCATCTTGTTCTGTATGTCTGTTTCCATCCTGAGGCAAGCCACTGTCAAGGGCCTGGGGATCCATAATTTCTGAGAGATAGGTGGTATGAAGGAAGGCCCAGGCACATGACCGCACTCTTTGTTGATTTTGTTTTGTTTTGTTTTGTTTTGTTTTGTTTTGTTTTTTAAAGAGCTCTGCCCACTTTGGAAGTCATCACTTTGCCTCAGCCATAGCCTGTTTTAAAAATGCAGTAATAGTAATAGAAACCATCACCTCTGCACTCAGACTAGGGACCCCATACCAGGTGGATTGTCACAGATTGTCCTTAGACTGTCCACAGGCCAGTGGGGTGCCTAGGGCTTTGCTCCTTTCTGGGGGCTGGCTCCCTTGATGCAAGAAGAGCCCTGGCCCAAGCATTCTGGACTCCCCAGGGCAGATGGTGGGTGTGGCTAGCTTCGGACTCTGCCCCCTCAGCTGGCTTACGGGCAGGTGAACACAGAATCAAGGACTGGCCCCTCCACAGGTTCCTGGCTAAACACACACACACACACACACACACACACACACACACACACACACACACACACAGTGGTAGCTGAGGCTCTGCGCCCCTTACTGGTCTGCCCCTCCTTGTGGTTTCCCAGAGGAGACAGGCTGAGAAGCAGCCATAGGTGTTCTCAGAAGAGTGAGTGCTAGAGAAGGGAGAAAGCTCCAGAAAGACCAGGTATGGATGGGACTTAGGGGGCTCACTCTCTTCCTCCCCCTTTCCTCTCCACAGATTCCCTGACTACCACACCACCCCCTCCTACGGCTAAGACGTCAGGCACGCTAGAAGCCATGAGCCAGCCAAGCAAGTCCTCCCAAGCCGGGGCCTCGCAGAGCAAGCCCCCGCCCCTGCCACCCCAGCCACCCAGCCGCCTGCCTCAGAAGAAGCCAGCTTCCGGGTAACCACTGCCCCTGCCTGGCCACTCTGTGCCCGGCCACATCCGCAACACTGCCTCTCACATTCAGAGGGCTTCCAATGGCATTGGCCCCATTTCTCCATCTGTTGGGATTTCTGTCTGAGCCCCAGAAATCTCCCGTGTCTCTACCATGCTAGGGTGAGAGGTCAAGTGCTATGGACCCTACTGCTCGGCTCTCCAGTGAGGAGGTTTTATTTCGTTTTTTTGTTTGTTTGTTTTGTTTTTGTTGAAAATGAACTTAGATTTTTGTGTATCAAAACTGGGATTTTTTGGAGCCGAGTTCTCAAGACCCGAGGTCCTGCTGGGTCTCTGTTGTGCTGTCTGGAAACATGATCTTGATTTTGATTGCATGGTCCCTCCGCAGCATCCGTTAGATGTTTTCCGTAGACAAGGGCTTTCTCTTTTGTGCACACACTGCAAAGGGATCTAGTGACCCTTTTTGAAAGAATCTAAAACTTTTATATTTTACTCTGTGTCTGCGTGTTTGGCCTGCTTGCATGTGTGCTCACTGCATACGTATCTGGTGCCTGAGGGGGCCAGATAAAGGCGCCAGATTCCTGGAACTGGGAGTTAAAGATGGTGTGAGCCACCATGTGGGTGCTGGGAATCGAACCCATGCCCTCTGGAAGAGTAACCATGCTCTGAACCACTGAGCCATCTCTAAATCTCTTAATCTATATTTTTATAGGAGAAAGTGGATTTTGTTTGAAAGTCTTTGTTTTTGTGGCTACGCTGCTCAGACATTTCACGTGAGAACCTTTTGGGGGAACATTTCATACCCAGAGCCTAACATGAGGCGGTGTGGCTATTTGTCTACAGAACTCTGAGCGAATTTTCTTTTTCCCCTTTTCTCTTGGGCAACTCAGGTTCTTGGTGTCTGCCTAAAAGGTGTACGATTTCTGGGAGCCACGTTAAAATTAATGTCATACTTGGTCCCTCTGCTTTCGGGATGTTCTCACCAGCTGCCCCTAGCGTCCTCGGGTAAAATGCCCTGTGCTGTGCCCTCCCTGGAATGGAAGCTGTCTTCAGTTTACTGGGGAGGGGCACCTGGGAGTCCAGGGGTCTTCCAGCTCCTTACATAGCTTTGGGGTTTTTGTTCTTGTTTATTCTTGGTGAATTCTCTTGCTCGCTGCATGACCTACCCTATCTTCCAGAGGTTCTTGGCCTGACGGGGATATCACCGTACACCTGGGACTGTATTCCAGGCCTTTCCTTAAACGTGTGTGGGAGTCCCCTGCTTGGTCAGCTGGGTCAATTATAAATCATCCTGACATTTGTAGCTTCTAGCATTCTTTCCTTTTCAGTTCTTTGTACATTTGGTTTGAATTTTCATTTCTAATTCTTTTGCTTGGGAAATGGAAGTTTTTTTTGTTTTTTGTTTTTTTTTAATATATGCTATTCCCTCCTTCTCCGTCTTTTTCTTTCACTCCCATCCCACTTCCTTTGTGATCCTGGGGATGGAACCCAGAGCTTTGGGCCTGTGAATGCATTCCTCGCTGAGCAGCAGCCCCAGGCCACAGTCTGACAGTTTTAAATCAGAATGCTGCGTGTACTGCTTTGCCAAGACACCCTTCTGCAGCCCAAAGCACACGTCCTCGCTGCACTATTTGTCAACGGTGAAGTAAGGTTCGCTGCTGAATGACACCGTGACGAGCATGCGTCCCAAGCCTCTATGCTAGATGGCCTGTGCCTCTCCTGGTCCCTTTGTTTCCTTCCTCTGACTCTTGTAATGTTCTTGGATTCTCTGGCTCCGAGATGTTCTTTTTAAGGGGCCAGGTCATGTCTAAAAGTCATGGACAAGAAACAGTGGACTCCTGGCACTCCCCAGGCAGATGAGAACAGTGGTACTAGCCAGCAAGCGCCAGGTCCCAGGATCCTCCTCCTAGCCACTTCCCCAGGGCCCGTAAGAGCCAAGCTAGGACTGTGGATGAGTTCTCTGTCCAGTGCTGTCTCACTGGTTTTAATCCAACTGAGAAGGAAGGTAGGGACGACAGAGCAGACGATGCGAGGGTATGGATGAGCGGAACCAGGCTGCCACTGCCGGTAGAGCTCCATTTAAAGGAGGACATGGTGTGTATTCTTCATAAAGATCCCCCCCCCCATTATTTTGAACATGATATAAATCTGTCATTTCATATTTGTTCCTTTAGAGCAGGAGCCAGCGAGAGCAGGCCCACAGGCAAGCTGCCACTACTGCTTATGTCCATGAGTCACAAGCTGTCAGTGGGGTTTGTACTGACAGTGGTGGGTAAAATTTTCAGATGAGAATGTTTCATGGCATGTGAAGTTCCTGGGACTTAAGATTTTAGTACCTGTGTCTTAGCTTCTTTTCTCTTGCTGCGAAGAGAGACACCATAACCAAGGCAACTTACAAAAGAAGGCATTTATGGGGGCTCACAGTTCCATAGGCAGAGTCCTTGATCATCAGGGTGAGGAGCATAACAGCAGGCAGGCAGGCAGGCAGGCAGCCCCTGGAGCAGTAGCTGAGAACACACATCTTCATACTCAGGTACAAGGCAGAGAGAGAGCTAACCGGGCCTGGCATGGGCTTTTGAAACCTCACAGCCCACCCTCAGTGACACAGACCACACCTCCTCATCCTTCCCAAATACTTCCACCTAACTGGGGGACCGAGTATTCAAATATGTGAGCCTATGGGGGTCATTCTCGTCTAAACCACCACACTTGTAGGTGAAGCTTTGTTGGCACGGCACACTCAGTATGCTGACAAAACATCCATGGTGCCTTCCCACCTAGGCAGCAAAGCTGAATAGTTGCCACAGAGACAAACTTACAAAATGTATCATTTGGCTTTTTACTTTTTTTTTTGTATTGGCCTAGGTTGGCCTTGAACTTTCGACCCTTCTTCCTCCTGAGAGTTGGGTGCATTCTGCTTTAACCTGGCCTTTGAGGGCAAGGCTGGCTGACTACGGTTCTCTGCTAAGTACCTCTTGTGAGCCCTTCATAGCTGGGTTGACCACAGACTAGGAAGTTGGCCACGCAGCTTAATGCGTGCCCAGAGGCAGTGGAATCAAACTGAGCCCCAAGCAGAGGCTCTTAGGGTTTTTCAGCCCCTTGAAAATAAGAATACAACCAAGTCTTGTTCTTTTCCTCTACATCCCGAGGCTGTAGACACTAGCACCCAGATAGTCTCACTGGGGCTGCAGAGGAAGCTTCTGAAGGAAGTGACCTGCTGTGGAAAGAATGCCATCCCAGGCCGCCTCCCTGCTTCCTCAGCCCCTCCCAAGGCTTGCCTGCCCAGTTGTTTGTCTTGCTTCCTGCTAGGTCCCACCAGCCCCGCTAGGCCGGGAGGATAAAGTTTCTTTCTTAGCCCTCCAAGACCGTAGTCCCTTCTTAGAGAACGAACGAAGCAGGTGTCCTGCCCTCTCCAGGTGAAAAGCTACTTCCCTGCGTCTCTTCCAGTGGCAGGTCTGAGTGCATGCCGCCCCCTTTGCCATCTGCCCCCTTGTTTGTGTCCACGGCACGGCCACAGGAGATGCTGGACACGGAGGGCGACAGGCCTGTGGTCAGCCTGTGGACCCCAACATTGGTTCCCAGAGCAGGCGTCACGGGAGCTCAGGCATGGGCGGCACTGACTTGTGATGCCTGCGCAGAGCCACATCCAGGCCTGTACATCCCAGGCCTGAGATGAAGTTTCAGCCCCTCCCTTTCACGTAACACTGAAGGCTCAAGCTGGACTAAACAAACGGTGAAGGGAAGCAGAGATAGCTGCTTAGCCTTCTGGCCCATGTTAGCATCAGGATCCAGCACTTTGCTCCGGACCTTTCCTTTTTACAAGAATGTGGAGGCAGCACCCATGATGGGATACAGCAAGAAAAGCTTGAGCCCTGATGAGGGGGGCTTCCCTGATGGAGGGAGTAAGATCGAGCAGGTAGCCTCCGTGCTCAACAAGTCTGTATTTCCTTCCCTGTAGGACTGACAAGCTAACCCCACTTATCAACAAAGGCCAGCCACGAGGACCTGGTAATTACTTAGCTTGGATCAGGTTGATTCTGGGGTGGGGGGTGGGGTAGGAGAGCCAGTGGATTTCTAGGTAGCTGCTCAGCCAGCCCTGGTCTGGGCCTAGTAGCTTAAGTTTCTCGAACTGTGAAGGCAGGAAGTTCTCCGCCTTTTCCAGGGCTTTTCTCTTGATACAGCCAAATTTGTGGAGGTCCCCGCCTTCAGACATAACCCTGTGATACTTACAGTTGTTGTCTTACAGTTAGAGCGGATGGGGGCGGAGGAGGGGTGTCTCGTGAAGCTGCTTAGTCTTGGCCCTAACGCAGTGGATTTCTCTCAACAGAAGCTTCAGGTCCTCTGTCCAACGCCATGGCCCTGCAGCCCCCAGCCCCCATGCCTAGAAAGTCACAGGCGGTGAGTGGACACGCCTGCCATCCTGCCCCTCACTAGTTACAGGGCTCCGAGGCAGCCAGGCTTTCTGGTACCATCTCTCCTGGGGGGGGGGGGGGCGGGCGGGGAGCTTGCTTGACCTCTCTTGTGGGTTTCCCAGTTCAGGGTACTTGGCTCAGGAGGCAAGCGGAAGGCAAGAGGCCTGGTCTCTACCTGAGGACTTGGCTTCCTGCCACACTAGCCTTCACCCTTCCTCTTCTGATGCAGACCAAGTCAAAACCCAAGCGAGTCAAAGCTCTCTACAACTGCGTGGCCGACAACCCGGATGAGCTGACTTTCTCTGAGGGGGATGTGATCATTGTGGATGGGGAAGAGGATCAGGAGTGGTGGGTGAGTAGGGGAGAGGGCACGGGGGCCCTGTGCGTAAGTCAAGGGCATGGGGTCACGGTGAGGGGAGGCTGTACCTAAGTCAGGGTGGGGCCACAGGGCCTGTGCATGATGGAAGCTCTCGGCCTTGGCAGTCTGGGTCTGGTGCTGCTAGACTGGTGTGCAGTGCCTTCCGCATCCTCTGGTGTCTCCTGTGTGGGCACTCTCCTGAGTGGGCCTGATCTGTCCTCAGGTGCCTACCTCTCTATTATGATGGGTAGACCACTTGGGCTACATTTTTAGGGCACGCTTGACCTGCACTGAGAGCTTTGAGGTTCCAGGTTCCCACACGCAGCCCTTCACTGCCAGTCTGTGGAGGAAGGCATCCAGAGAGCCGGGCTCCAGGGTAGAGTGCTCGTGCCGCCAGAGTCCATCATGCTCCTGGGATGAGAGTGGCACGGGCACTTACCGGTTGGGGACCTTGGCAGCAGGTACACAGATCTATAGACTGGGTGACATCATTTCTGCACGGAAGCTGTCCACAGCGCTGTGGCAAAGATGCTGTGAGAAGCAGCAGTGATGAGGCGGGTGGGGCTGTGGAACACACCAGGGGAACAGAGTACATGGAGAGCAGGGACTGCCACCCAGTGGCCACTCATGTCCCTGCCCCGTGGACAAGGCTCGGATACCTCAGGACTTGGGGAGGATCCTGCTTGTCCATCTCAAGGCCTTTGATCTGTAACTGCCCCTCCTGCAAGCCCCCCCTTCTGCGATCTGACCCCTGTGTTCTCTGCCACCAGTGGGTCTGGGGCAAGGCTGTTGGTGTGGCTGCCTTCACCTTTCTGGAAGGAGGCAGGCACTCTAGGAAGCACGGGCAGGAAGGAAAAAGAAAGTATAGCATAGCTGTCTTGCTGTCATTCTTTGGCAGAAGAAATTCTTCCAAACAGACACAGGAATGTTGTGTCCCCCTCCAAGCTTGCACCACTCGTAACCAAAGCTTGCTCATTTCAGATTGGCCACATCGATGGAGACCCCAGCCGCAAAGGAGCCTTTCCTGTGTCATTTGTGCACTTTATTGCCGACTAGACTGCCACTGAACAAAAGCCTTTGTTTAGCCATTAAGTTCCATTTTGTTATTGGTACCAAGACAAGCCACAGACAGTCTCATGGGTCGTGCTGTACGGCAGCCCATCTTCTCATCATACTGTTCCGTTCTGAAAACTCAAAGGCATTTTTTATATATAAGCAGATTGTTTTCTAAGTTGTGGTTTTCACGCAACATTGCTATACTTTTACTAGGAAAAGCGGAATTTCCTAAAAGGGGGGAACGAGAAGCTATTTTAACTATATACCCAGGATCCTGCATTGCCAGGAGTAGCTGAGCCTAAACGAAGCTTAAACAAATTTGGGGGATTCTTACAGCTTTCCTTAGCCCAGTTCTGACATTGGTTACCTTGTTTAACAAGCCAGCACCATGCTGTTTCCAAGTCTGTTGACCTGCCCCGGACTTTGTCCACAAATGCCATCCATTCACATTTAAAGACACATATTCCTTTGAAACTCAGCCAGTGTCTGTTTAGAGCAACTTGGCAAAGCTTACACGTTAGCCTGGTACTTTCCTGCACCTGTGAGGTGGCAGCTGCCATGATCCCCTGCATGCATGTATGACCCGTTGTTGTGGACAGTCATACCTAGCATACTACTGCTGATGGGTTATTACAGCAGAGCTAAAAGCAGTCTGCTCTGCACCAGGTATTTTTAAACTGCAGTTCCTGAATTTGGTTAAAAACTAAAGATGATGGATTGCAAAACAGCCCTTTAAACTAGCTTGTATGCCTTAGGTGTCTTAGCCTCCTTCAGCGTCCCCCGTCACGCAGAAAGCAACCGTACACTAATAGGGTACGTGGTGCAGAGCACTGTAAGAAGCACGTTCCTCCCCGTGTCCTGGCACATGCCGCGGCCTTCCCTTCCCAGCTCCCACGGACACCTGCTCAGCTTAGTGTCTTGTCGTTAATAGGGTTCTCCAAAAGGAATGGTAGCCACACTGTCTTGAATTTAGCCTGTCCAGTTGTTTGTATTCAAGAGCATATCAGAAATCTGTAGGTCTTGGGGAGCACAGTACCCCTGAACATCCCAGTTACACTAGGTAAGGCCATCGCATCACTCTGAAACTTGCAATATGTGGGGTGGGGGAGGGGAACTAGGTTGTATATGATAAAAATCAAAACTCATTAGTTTCATGAACTTGACTGTCATACCTCTACTTAATAACTAAGCGTAAGAGTCACAGTAGGGATATGGGAAATTCTGGCACTCTTGCAGAATAAAGAGGCAAGCATAGGGTTTTAACAAAAGCTGGAGGTTAAGCAAAAGGCATAGATTTAGGTGTAAGCTTGACGGCAAGGCGGTGACGCTGCCGAGGTGGCGCCCGTGACTGACACAGCTCCGTCTCTATTCTCTGTGCAAGGCCCGTCCAAGCACAGAGCTTTCCTTTCTTTGTTTCTTTCAAAGAAAACAGGACAAACTGGAATGGCTTATGATGTTATATAGTGATTGCTTCCTGTCTTTCAGATTCTGGGTAAAAAAAAAAAAAAAAAAGCGTGTTACATCTGTAAGTCTCTCTCTCCCAACACTACATCCCTTTTTACTACTTGTTAATTTCTGTCATTTGAGCCCTTCTAGTGACTTTTCTCGTAGACTTACGAGCGTGAACGGATGCATTTTGCACATTGCACTTCCCAGTACCTCGTTTCCGGCGCACCTGCCCCGCCCCCACGTGCATCTGTATCATCAGTCTTCGGTGGCCTGGTGCCAGCTCTCTGAGGAATCAGGTTGACTTCTGTCAACATTATAGCTGCAGTCCCAGGCTAACCTATCGGGTTCTCTGGTACATAAATACCTAGGAAATATTTTTCCACTCTCTAATTTGATGGCGCTATTGTGGAGTAATGAATAGTACTTTTTACCAGAAGAGAAATTCTATTGACTTCCCTCCTAATTATCTTTTCGTAGTTATTTGCTCTTTGCAAATTGAAAAGAAAAAGTTAACTGAAAGGAAAACATTGTAGATATCTATTTATATTTAAAGTTTACATTTCATGAGCGTCAGCTGCAGAATTTTGGCTTTTTTTTTTTTTTTTTTTTTTGCCACTTTCCATCAGGTCTGACTTGGAGGGAAGATGACTCAGAAATAGGGTGCACAGACTAATGTGACCTGTTGAGGGCAGAGAATGACCTGCGGCCTCGAATGCTATTTTGAGATGTATGATATTCAGTTCATTCACTTGATTACGTTGGTCTAGCTGCAGCGCAAATGTATATACTGTATAACCTAAACGGATTATTTTCATTGTCTTTAATGCAGTGATTTATAATTAGAGCATGTTTAATAAATTGACTTCCTGTTAACCAGTCATTTGACTGGAAGAAAATAAAGTACTTTTAAATGGACATGGTTTTCATCCTTAAAGTGTTACCATTGGCACTCATCAAAGAGGATTAGGACCCTGAGAGCCTCTGAAGGCACCTGTGAGAACCAACAGTCTTCCTCCAAGGTTCTCTGACTCTGAGATCCACACAAGTGTGCTGGGTATTATCTTGGCAATACCTTTCTGTTCGGGTGCTCTCTGTCTAAGCTGACACGGTCCTACTCCGAGGTCATGTGAAACCGAGGTCTCCGGGCCAAACCTCTGCCAGTCTCGAGTTCCAGGCAAGTGATCCCGAGTCCCTGGGAAGCTTCCGGGTGCAAGTCTCATTCAGAGGGAACTTGGGTAACACATCGGTGTCAGGCTTGTTTGCAGTTTTAAAAAGACAACAGGGGTTTATCTTTCTTAGGTTTTACTTTATTTTGTGTGTGTGTGGTGGCATGTATGTATGTATGTATGTATACCACATGTGTGCCTGGTACCTGAGGAAGCCAGAAGAGGGAGTCGGATCTCTTGGAACTGGAGTTACAGGCAGTTTTGAGCCACCATGTTGCTGCTGGGAACTGAACCCAGGTCCTCTGCTAGTGCTCTTAAGTACCAAGCCATCTGTCCAGCCCCCAAGATTTCTTTTAACCCAGAAAGGTGATTTATTGAAAGTTAACCTCCTGTTAATGACACCTTTTAGTATAAGGCCCATGTTTTATACGTTACACTTGAGGAAACTGGATCAGGGCGTTACACCCTCTAACAGTCCACTGCGGCAGGCAGATGCAGGAATAGGTGAGTTCATGATGAGTCAGCTTCCGCTTGACTGCAGACTTCAGGACTTGTCAGAGGTCAACACGGAGTCAAACGCTGTGGACAAGACCTTGCAGATGGCTTGAGCTTGCTCCTGCAGTATATGAAGAGATACAACGTTGTGGGAAGGGAAATGTGACCAGTGCACATTGTGCAGAATTCTCAAGGAACTAGTGAAAAGAACATAAGGTGCAAATGGAAGTCATGTCTCTCCAGAAACCACCTGACTACCTCACATTGCTTCCCCAAACCTCCCCATCAGCACCTGCCCAGCTAATAGGCGCACCTGACACGGGCAGACAGTAATGGCTGGTGCAGAGTAGGCCCCGAGACTAAGATGGCACCTCAGGAGTAGGAGAGCTTTGACCCAGCCCAAGTCAGTGTTGCCCAACAAGCACTTCCCAGCCCTGTCTGAGTAGCTGCTGACCCAGGGTTCATTCATTCCGAGGAGGCGGATTTCTGAGTTCAAGGCCAGCCTGGTCTACAGAGTGAGTTCCAGGACAACCAAGGCTAAAACAGAGACACTGTCTCAAAAATCAACAACAGCAGGTGTGGAAGATCATAGATCACCATTTCATCTATTGAACAGCAAGATATCTCACCAGGCTGTTACACTGGTAAACCCAGAGGCTGTACTCTTCATTGCTTGCATCTGTGGTCTTGAGTGCCAGCAAGCTCTTCCCAGCTCCCAGGCCATCATCATAACACACCATCCGGATGATTAAATACAGGGCATGCCTATGCAGAACACCCTGCGGGAATCACAAAGACCTTCAGAAACCTGTGACATGGCTGCCAGTGTTTCTCAGTTCTCAGCAAACACATTTCCCCCACACAGAATGCATTAGGAGGCTTGAAAAGGCAGGGCCACAGATCTGGGGGAAAGGACTGCACCGTTTCTCAGTCCAAGGGACACTGGTATGTCTAGTTATGGGGTGACCTGCTTTCAGGATCACATTTTTTTTAACCCAGAGAAATAGGAACAAGGTAATCTAAACTGTTGTCATTGCTGCCTGGCCTCCATGCCAACGAACAGCTACTTTCAAAGGACATGAGGTCCCTTGATGAAACACATGGGACCCAGAGGTATGTGGGAAATAGAAAAGAAGCCCATGTTCACCCTCAGGAATGAGCAGACCCTAACCCCAGCAAGCAGGCAACCACCCAGGACACAGGAGTCCAAGTGCGCCCTTGAAGGCTCCTGAGCTCAGAGAAAGAACGTACAGAGTGCTGCACCTACATGCTGATCTGTGGTGGAGACTTTTATGCCGTACTTGGAAACACCGAGAATGAACTCTTCTTCCAGGGGAACAAAAGGCAACTTTCCATCTTGCTTTAAAATGAAAATAAACCATGCCACACACATTAAAACCACGATCATCTTCAGTTCGCTTAGTTGCATTTGGTGTCTGGTTATCACAGCCTCAGACCCTTTAGAATCCAGTCTACACAAAAATTTCCCCCCAAATTCAGATCCATCCATTCTGTGTGCTGTTCTGTCCTTGGTAGTGTAAACCCTAATGGCAAATGGAGATCCTAGCCACGGGTGACATTAAGATGTTCACGTTATTAAGCCAGGCGTGTTGGTACAAATTTTTAGTCCCAGCACTTGGGAGACAGAGGCAGGCAGATCTCTGAGTTCAAGGACAGCCTGATCTACACAATGAGTTCTAGGATAGCCAGGGCAGTCTGAAAGGAAAATGAAATTTACACTGTTTAGATTTAAATATCCTCAAAGTGTATCTTCATGTCAGGACAAGGAATGACCAGGAAGCTAGATAGCAGAGACATCTCCAAGTCCTTTTCTGTATTAACGCTAAGATAACACCTTGCTAGCGACAGCTCCCAGGGCTCAGGATGACAAACTTGATGAGTTAACGCCACTCACAAAACTGTCAATCAGTGGTTTGAGCTGTTAACAGTGAGTGATAACCTGATCATACCCAACCCCCAGCAGATCAGGTGGTTCCATCTACCTAAGAATGCTGCCTAATTTGTCTTTTCAAGAAAGAGATAGCTGGCCGGGTGGCAGTAGCACACACCTTTAATCCCAGCACTTGGGAGACAGAGGCAGGCAGATATCTATGAGTTGGAGGCCAGCCTGGCCACAGATTGAGTTCCAGGACTGCCAAGGCTATACACAGAAACCGTCTTGACACAGACATACACACTAAAAAAAAAAGGAAAGCTATAACTGACAGATAGGAGGTCTGCTGTACTGTAAATGTTTCTGTGGAATGATGAATTATAGTAAGTGAGCCATGTCCAGACACCTCAGTTCTTGGCTTTCCCAGTGTTAAGAGCAATACCCTGCCAATCAAAATGATGCTACTGTCAATGATGGTACTTTACCAAACAAACGCTTTGTGGTGGATGAAAAACTTAGCCATCCTTACAGAATGAAGAGGATGCTAATAGAGCTTTGAGCATCTTTCTACACAACGCTTAGAATATTTGTCCCTTCTGCTTTGTTTGAATGACCATATTTCAAGCTAAATGCAAGGATAACTAACAGGCTCTGCCAAAGATTCTGCTCAACTGCAAATTAGATTCACTAAGCCATAAAGATCTGCGTCCTATCTAATACTCCTACTCTCTACGATTTAAGAGACGGCAGGGTCTCTGATGTGTTGGCAGTTCTGCGCTCTTGTGATGTAGACCCTGGTGGCCTTGAACTCAGAGATCTGCCTGTCTCTACCTCCTGACATGTAAAGGTAAATGTATACATCTTATAATTTTATTTTATAAACTGTATGGCAATATCTTAATTTTCCTAAAGATACATGTGTGTTTATTTTTAAGAAGGGGGGTTTTGCATGTATGTATGTGTACCGTGAGCATACAGTGCCTGAGGAGGCCAGAAGAGAGGGCTGGTCCTCTGCGGCTGCAGTTACGAACAGTTGTGAGCTGTCATCTGGGTCCTGGGAACAGAAGCTGGGTCCTCTGTAGGCTCAACCATCACACTGCCTTTCTAGCCCTACCGGGATGATCTTTTTATTTTCCTGACCTGAGTATATTTTCAAAGACCCTCTCACCTTAGTTTTTGTTGGAAATAGAGTATGAAGAAGGAGATACACCGGCAATGGTGGTTCCCACCTTCAATCCCAACACTTAGAGGCAGAGGCAGATGAATCTCTTGAGTTCAAGGACAGCCAGGGCTACACAGAGAATCCCTATGTAGAAAAAGCTAGCAAGAGATATTTTTTTGTTCACATCATGAGTTTTTAAATCAGTGAAACCAGTTTGGTGAAGTAAGGCTTTGACAGATTGTTTTAGAGAAAAATCTAGAGTCTAAGCGGTCAGTGCAGTCAGTTCTTCAGTCAACCAAGGATACTAGTCGGCCCCAGAGTGAAAGGTTCTGCCTGAGAAAAACAGTCTCTTCCTATGAGGCTCTCTCTCCAGGACACCTTGCACTGTCTACGACTCAAAGCTGTCTCAGGATGAGATCCAGCTTCAGCCAGAGATGGGGAGCACACTGCAGCGAACCCAGAGAAGCACTGTCCTTCAAGGCCCTACACTTAGCACCATCACAGGTGTTTCTGCTGGGATTGGGTTTTCTGTCACTCACCTGGGCGACGTCTATATAATTTATCAGGTCTAGTGGTCCTTCGAGGCTCTTCCCCTCAGACACATCCAGTTTCTCGATGGCACCAACGTACTTTATTCGAAACTCAGCACATGTGTCCAAATTGCTGTTGCTTTGTCCTAACATTATAATAGTGAAAAGTGATGCCTTGTTGCAGGATCTCTGATCACATTGTGAACCCCGAGATTGTGTTATTTACTGGCAAAACCTGTTTCTAGTTGTGGTGTGGCTCAGCCTTAGGACACACCTTTAATCTAAGAGCTTTCTGCTTGAATATTGTAAACAGAATTAAATAATCAACCATGGATCAAGAGTGGGAGCAAGCAACCAATTGACAGGAAGTTAATATAAAAACTATAGAGAGTAAGAGGGAATCAGGATAGACGCACACAAAGAAGGGAGGGACACTGAGTTTGAAGGAGGCTTGTTTGAGACAGTGTGGGAGAGGGGGATTCCCTCTGGGCTGTTGGCTGAGGAGGAAGGTCAGCTGATGCTCTCTTCCTCTCTGAGCTAGCAGGCTCTCACCCCAGCATCTGGCTCCCGAGTCTCTATTGGTAAAATCAGATGATTGGGATTTTGTTAAAAACAACAATGCCTACTTCACAGCACATTCTCATATGTCCGCATATGGTTGTATGTGTGTGTGTGTGTGTGTGTGTGTATAAACATACACATGTATATGTAAAATAAGACTATCATTAGAATATAATCCTAATCATAATGTTAGTTTTTGTTTTAAAGATTTATTTTTAACTTATGTGTGCAGGTGTTGACCTATATTTATATAAACGCATCATGTGCATTCAATGCCTGAAAAGGTTGATGGGTCCCCTGGGACAGTTGTACGCTGCCATGTGGTAGCTGGGAACCCAGCCAGGACCCTCTGCAAGAGCAGCCAGTGCTCTTAACCTCCTCAATCCCTCTTTCATTTTTGAGACAAAGTTTCACTATGTTTACCTGTCTTGGCCTCCCAGCGTGCTGCTGTTAAAGGCACACTCTACCACAGCAGCTTTTTATTTTTCACTGGGTTTTGAGGCAGGGTCTTGCCATGTAGCTCTGCCTAGCCTGGAACTTGCTATGCAGACCAAGCTGGCCTCAAACTCATAAAGAACCACTGCGTCTAAGTGCTGGGGTTTTAAAGGCAGGCACTATCATGCCTGGCCCCACACCCAGCTTTTTAGTTACAAGTTTCTAAATGCAAGAATTTTTTTTTGATGTAATAAAGAGGAACTTAAGTTTTTATTAAGGTTTTTCTTCAGTGACTGCTGACACCAAATGTATAAAAGCCTTAATAACGGGCAAAGGAATACTGAGGACCTTCATTTCAAAATAAGAAAAATTATAAAAACCAACTAGATAATGAATGGTGCTGTTATAATACATAGCTACCATTTTACTTCATTTCCTGACTCAGGACATCTGTTCAATCATTCAGTCAGAAATGACAATCTCTTTTTAATTTATATGGAATAATGTGAGAGATAGGATGTCCCTGAACAGATGGCAACAAAATCTAGCCAGTATAGAAACTCCCACAAACCACTTGTGACAACTGCCATGCTAAGGAAATATAGTGCAATTATGTTTATGCTGTGTGTATAACATTTTAACATATGGAGCTAAAGATCGAATTTTATGTGACAATATTATTTTAGGTAACATAAAAATGAATGCAGTGTATTTCATTTACTAGCTATGGAGCTAAATTGTGGAGCTCAGTTAGGAGTCTCCTAGTTCCTAAGGAGCCACTAATTTGAGGTGCCTGTATAACTAACTGCACAGGTCTGGGACACGCCCTCATTTTCTGGGTATCCACTGGTCATCTCAACTAAGGTATCTGGAGACAGCCCTCGAGGTTAATGGTTCTTAAACCCTTCACCACAACACATATCTCCTGTTCCATAAATTTGGCTACCCTACCTATTAAATAGCTGCTTTGAAACTGCTAAGTCATTGCCATGGGGTGTTTTCAGATGCTTGCTCTCAGATCCACTGAGAACACTTTGCCTAGATGCCTTTGGCAAGCTCCTAGCACACAGCGCCTTCATCCATCTTGCTAAATTATGGTCCAAGTCTGAACTTCCCAAAAGTGGCAGAGGAGAGGGAGAAAAACCAGAACAGGAGACCCCGACACCACACAAAACCACGAGAGTAAACCCAAGACCAGTCACCAAGTCGCCCGGCCCCTCCTCGTACCTGAGCTTTTGGTGGAGTCAGTATCGAGGCTGGCGACAGTGCTGGATCTTGAAAGACCTCCCAGGCTGGAGTCCACAGACTGAGAAGAAACACAGTAAGGCATATGTCTTCTCTGATGCAAGTTACTTATTAAGCTGAGCTGACCCTATCGGGTCAATTATTCAAGCAGACTGACTGTGGCTGAAGACATTTCCCACAGTGAGTGTCAAGAGTCACGTGACAGCTCTTGCACCTACACACCAGGCACATGTGCTGTCAGCATCTTCAGCCTGAGGCTAAGCCACGAGCTCCCTCCCTCACTCTGCCTTACGCTTGAAGACTTTGTGAACACCTCCTCTTGCATTCCTATTGTTTCCATGGAAGCCTCAAAGGAACCCTGTGCAGAGAGGCAGCCAGTGAGCAGTGTTTCTGTCTGAGAAGCGAAGAGAGACCAGGTCAAACCCAAGTCTCTCCCTGTTCCTAAGCTGGCCCTCAGCAATGACTTCCTCTAGCTTCTGGCACCCAGCAGGCTCAGGGTTATTAGCAGACAGCATGGCTGTCAATGTGACAGAATAAACAAACTGGTGGCCAAAATTAAGACGTAATTAGTTCTAAGGAATTAAGACGTAATTAGTTCTAAGGAATAGATGTGTCACTCGTTTCTTGGAAATGGCATTCTGTGAAAAGCCTGATTCAGAAGGGTTTCATCAATCCACTGGTGCTGCCAGACAACGCTCAGGAAGTCTGGGAAAGGGAGCTTAAGCATTCTTGCTGTGAAGGAAATACTGTTAGGCACACAACAAACCCTAGACTCTGTGATAGCTCACCCCCACTGCCTGCAGTTTCTGTCATTTAAGAACAATATTCAATGGGCTGGTGATCCAAGTTCAGGTCCCAGCATACACAGCAGCTCAGAACCCACATAACTCCAGCTCCAGGGATCAAGTGCCTTCTTTTGGACTTTTTTGTTTTTCATTTGTTCGTTTTTGAGGCAGGGTTTCTTTGTGTACCCTTGGCTGTTCTGGACTCACTTTGGAGACCAGGCTGGCCTTGAACTCAGAGAGATCCACCGGCCTCTGCTTCCCTGAGTACTAGAATTACAGGCATGTGCCACCATTGCCGAGCTAAATTTTTTTTTTTAAGATTTATTTATTTTATGTATGTAAGTGCTCTATCTGCATATACACCTGCACGCCACAAGAGGGCATCATATCCCAGTAAAGACGGTTGTGAGCCGCCATGTGGTTGTCAGTAATTGAACTCAGGACCTCTAGAAGATTAGACAGTGCTCTTAATCACTGAACCATCTCTCCAGCCTCCTAAATTAATTTTAAAAATTAATTAAATTTAAAAAAAGAGTCAAGCATGGTGACCCACCTGTAATCCCAGCACCTGGGAAGGGAAGAGTCAGGAGATAAAGGTTATACTCTGCTACAGGAGGCCTTGTTGTGAGTTCAAGGCCAACCTAAGCTACCTGAAGCCCTATCTGGAGGAGGAGGAGAAAATGGGATTGTAGATGGGTCTTTAAGATGGTTTCAATGGGTTAAGGGTGCTTGTTGCCCAACTCCTACAACCTGAGTTCAATCCCCGCTATCAACATGGTGGCGCCAACTCCTGCCATCTGTCCTTCCGGCCTCCACAAGCGTGCTTCGGCCCACATGCATCTCAATCCCTCAAGGAAATAAATTTTTTTGAAAAATGTTAAATCAGTATGTTTTAATGAGACCACTCACGGCTTTAGTCTCATCTGGTGTAATGAATTTAAAAATTTCAGAAATTTTCCGAAATAATAAAATCAGAGCAAGCACAGAGTGGCTCTCTAGTACAGAAACAAGTATCCCAGGCGGGCAGAGTGAAGATGGGTTGGCCATGGCCAGTACGCTGCGCAGCGCCAGTTCCGAGCATATCCTCGGTGCTCCGGGCCTCTGCCCACCCTGGCCTCTTACCTTGCTCTTTGTACTGATCTCACTGCTCTGGGAACTGCTGCTGCTGTGTCTCTTCTTGCCCTTGCGAAACATCTTTCACCATAGCTTGATCCACAGAGGAGGCCCTGGTGGAACAAGTGTTGTTTCCAGTAATGTCCAGAAAAGCCACATCAGCAGGGTGGTGGCCACACCTTGAACCCCAGCGCTCGGGAGACAGAAGCAGGTGGATCTCTGTGAGTTTGAGGTCAGCCTCATCTACAGAGTGAGCTCCAGGCTGGCCAGAGCTACACAGACCAGGTCTCAAAAAAAGAGAGAGAAAACCAATAGCAGATCATGTTCTGCACAGCACGAACGGAAACCATCAGCCTTTTCCACATCTGGGGTTCTACTTATTTCCCTTGGACACTTACTAATCTTTTTCATCCTTTTCTTCTATTAAATTATAAGATGCTGCTCTGGAAATGTGGCTCCGTGGTTTGGCACTTGCCTAGCTGGGTGTGAGGACCTGGCTTCAGTCCTTATTGTGCCCTTAAAGGTTTTACAGAAGAAGCTGGAGAGAGAGCTCAGCAGTTAAGAGTGCCTGCTGCTCTGTCAGAGGACCTGAGTTCAGTTCCCAGCACCAGCATCAGGGGGCTCCCGACCACTGCAGCTCTAGCGCCAGAGCATCTGATATACCTTTCCAGTCTCTGATGGCACCTGTGTATACCTGCGGCATATACCTGCGGCGTATACACGCAAAGACACACACACACACACATTAAATACATCCATAAAGCTTACAAAAAACCAGGGCAGGAGAGATGGCTCAACGGTTAAGAGCAGTTGCTCTTACAGAGGGCCTGGGTTAGGTTCCCAGCACCCACAGCAGCTTACAACAATCTGTGAACTCATAGGTACCACACACATATGTGGCCCACACACACATATGCAGGCAAAACACTAATACATTAAAAAAAAAAGTCATTCTTAAAAAAAAAAAAATTGGCAAAAAGCGAACTAACAAACCAAGAACCCTGTCTGTAGAAAGCCCTTTTTCTCAAACTTAACACACGCCTCGCCCAGTTCTCAAGGGTTCAGATGCTCTACTTTTCAGCTCATTCACGCTTTGACTAAAATATGCGACACATCATCAACCAAGACTGTGAGACCCAGTTACCGGAGGCGCTTGGTGGGGTGGTGGGGCTAAGAGCTGAAAGCAACCTACACATCCTATATGGAGGGTGTGTAGCAGCATTGACACCCCACCTCCAGCATTTTGACACAGGGTCTTTCTGGCCAGGTTGGCCCTGAACTCAATGTATGACCTAGAATGACCCCAAACTTCTGCACCTCCCACCTCTTCCTCTAGACATGCACCACCACCAGGCCCTCTTCCCCACCCCCTGAGACAGTATCTTGCTATGTAGCCCAGGCTAGGCTTAACCTCATGATCTTCTTGCCTGAGCTTCACAAAGGCTGGGATAACAGGCAAGGACAAAAATAAATAAATAATAAATGATAAAAAATAATAAGAAAAGTGCATTTTCTTTTCATAGAGAAAGGCATTTCAGTAAAAGTCTCATAAAAACACACCGAGAGATCAGCTCCTCTCCTCCCTGCAACAAGAAAAAGCAGGGGCTTAAGGAAGGTGGGATACAGTCTGCGTTCGAAGACAAGGGAGTCTTGACTCAGAATTATGAGTAAACTAATCCTAACATATTTTACCAAAAACTGAACTCTACAGAGCTTACGCCAGAGCCACTTGTATTGTTCTCCAGGGTTTCACACACAGCACTTTGCACGGCAGCTTCCCTTCCCCTGACTTGCCCAGTCCTTTCCCGGCTGAACAGGACCTAGCGGAGGAAGAAAACAAGTTAAATCGGGTAGTGGGTAGAGGGCCAGGAACAAGCCTGGAGCTTCTGATTGTTCTTGTAGAACCCACTCCCAGCCCACCTTCTAAGCCACCCGCCATGGTGGCCTGAGCCTGAGAGTTTAAGTCAGCCTCTCTTGACTCTCCTTCTCGATGCCCACTTTATTTGCAGCAGGAAGAACTGACTTATTCACTTAGTCCAGAACAGGCTGTAAGCACCTGGGCTCTGGAGACCCATGGCACAAGGATAAAGCTGACCCACGGGGTAGGTGTGTGTGTGTGTGCGCGCGCGCGCGTGCTCGTTTTTAATGAGTAGATCAAGAAAAATACAAATATTAGAGAACAATCATTCCCATGAGGAAAACTAAAAGGGAAGGGCAGGAGGAAGTGGAGAGAGTGCCCAAGGCCTAGCAGGCCACAAGAAAGGAAGGGTTTGAATGGAACAGTCTGTAGAGGTGTTTCCAAAGCAGACAAGGGAAATGATCAGATTTCTGCTTTGTATACCCTCACTGGGCACCAGGTATGGAACTAACTGCCTGAGGTGAGAGCAGAGGGAGCAGAAGTCGCTGCAAAGGATAAGTCCACATCAAAAGATGCCCGCAGTGAGGGAGTGACAGCAGGAGAGCCTTATTCCCAGGCCTGTGAAAAACTAGGTTAACCTAGCAGCATAAAGTACCATGTTAGGGGCCTCTGATGGTTAAAATGCTGGTTTATGACACACTTAGGCATGTTATATTTTAGTGCAGACTTCTGGGTATTTACAGAAGATTGGTTCCATAATGATACAAATGCAGCCCATACACTTTGAATCACTTCTAAATTGTTTAGAATCACTAGGCAAGCACTCTCCACTGAGCTGAACCTCAGCCTTGTATCTAATGTAAGTGCTACAAAAATATTTGTTATGATGCATTTATTTAGAAAATAATGATAAAGGGGAAAAGTCCCTTTGTTTGGTACAGTGGAACTTTGGTTTTGTTTTTACAACACAGCTTTGAAAATCTGGGGTTGTTTGAATCTGAGTATGCAGAACCCACTCGATGTAGAGAGATGACTAAATATATAATTGCATATTTATATATTAATATTTAAAGTTACTTAAAAATAAGATCTGCATACCCACAGATCCCTGCATAGCACTAAGGCCTTTGCAACTTTTCAAAACTTGCTTCCCAGCATCAATCCAGGAACTTGAGGGGGAAAAGAACTGGTTAGTCTTTGATAGCTACTGCTATTCTGGATGCATGTACTTAAGCAAATGGTTCTAGCTTCTAAATTATTCATGCATAAAAATGAGCCAGGGGAGGCTGCCTGTCAGCTGACTGTTAGACAGGTTCCTCAAACGCAAAGACTGCCAAAGGCGGATCACAGCACCCTCCCTCCAGATCTGCGCCTCTCTCATCTCTCCTACTCAGGCAATTATGCCATCAATGGTAGAAACCAGAAAGTCATCAACCCCACATTATTCTTCAAGCCCCCACATCCAATTAAGTGCCACGATCCCAGGGTACAAGGCTGTGTGCTCTGCCTCAGCTCTGTAACCAGCCCCACGTTTTTGAGGGGACGAATGGCATTCTTTCCACATGAATGTGATGAATCCTCAATCTATAGGAAATGCCCAAGGACACAGTTTGACACATTTAAAGAATCCACACACCCACTGAAGATACTATGTGGATAAAAGGCCTTTGCCTTAAAAAAAAAAAAAAAAAAGTGTGTGTAGGCATATGATTCCCTCTGGAGCTGGTGTTGAGCCGCTGGATATGTGTGCTTGGACCTGAACTTGGATCCTCAACAAGAGCAGTAGAATGTCTTAAGCACTGAGCCACCTCTCTGGATAAGTGATCATGTCCTAAAGGACTCCTTGTGGCTTTAAGATCTGGCCCCACATTTTAGGGAAAAAAAAAAAAAAAAAGGTAACAATGATTTCTTTCAAACAGAGATCAGAGACCACTATTCAGCCTGCTGGGAAGCTTTCAAATCTCTCCACCAAGATATGCAGGGTTCTCCAGCCACTCTTCTCTCAAGCTTCGCTTCCCACTCAGTTCATCTCTCAGGGACGCAAAGCCGCCTTGGTTCTCTGAGGTTCTAGGCTCCCTGTGTGTTCTTGTGCTATGCTCCAACTTTTCCTCCCACAGAACTCTCACTCTCTCAACTAACTAATCCAAAGCGAGGCTAGAGTTGTCATCAGTGGATAGACAAGACAGTGGAGGAGGGCATGCTACAGAGTTCTGAGAATTACCTTGGGAGGTGATATCCAAAACACAACTAGTACTGAACACCCAACATCGCCAAATGAAGCACCAGGAGCTCCAGAAACCGCTAGCCTTTACTCCCGCCCATCTGGAGCAGCTGGTCCCCCGGGTCGTCTGAGCCTCCCCAGCAGTGGGAACGCCCAGCTGCGTTCACAGGCGGCAGCCAAGCCAGAGATTCAGTAAGTTGCCCTCCATCACAAAGTTAACTTGGGGGCCCAGACAAGAACAGGCTTCACCTCTTGGCACACATGCCTCGCACAAGTGAGGATCTAGACAGCCAACCCCAACCCCAGTGTCGCGGGGCAGCAGCAATCGGAGGGAGGCCTCAGGGCCCTTGCTGAGCCTGGACCTCGGGGAGGCAGGCGGTAGACCTGTCACGGGAACGCGGGTCCCTCCCAGACCGGGCACCGAGGCTCCTCTTCCTCTCCCCGGTTTACACTCGGGACGTGGGGGAATGGGGGAAAGGCGGGCTCCGGGGAACCCTTCCACGCACCCGCGCCGCTGGGTTCGGCTGGGGCGAGGTCCGGTTCTCACCTCGCCTCCTCGGCTCGTCCCCAGGCCGTCCGCGCCTCGAGGGGTGCAGATTGGTTCAGCAGCGTCGGCCGGGCGGCTACTCCAGTTCGTAATCCAGCGCCAGCTTTGCCAGGTCTCCTGCACTGGTCCGCTAAGCCACGCCCCAGATGTGCGCAGGCGCAGTCCTTAGGCCGCGCCTCCAGTTCCTTAACGGCGTCGCGGGGAGCCTAAGGAACCTGGTCCTCCGACCGGAAGTTGAAGGGAGGAGTCGAGCGCCGAAAGTACTAGGGTGCCGGAAGTTGTGTGTTGGTTGGTGGTCGGGGGTTTTTTCTTTAGTTTGCTGTGCCTGTGCTTTCAATTTAGAGACTGCGGCGACGGATTCGTGGTCCACGCTGCTCCTGAGACTGCCAGGATGTCTGCGATTCCTGCAGAGGAGAGCGACCAGCTGCTGATCCGACCCCTGTAAGGGACGAGCTAGTGAGGGAGCGTGGCCCCCGGGTGTGTGAGAGCCAGGAGGGGTCGCCGCGGAGGCGGCTGCGGGTCCAGCCTCCCAGGCTCAAAGGGTTTGGAGAATGTTGATCTAGGGACCAGCTAGGTTGAATGTCATTCTACTTTTCCTTCAGTCTCCGGGGAGGTTATGTCGGAGTTGGAAAAAAAAAAAAATCCAGGCCATTGGACGTTTTTATCAAGAAAGGGCTGCCAATTAGCTCAAGTCTGGATTCCTGACATCAGGGCACGCCTTGAGGGAACCGACAGGTAGAGGAGGACAGTGCAAGGAAGAAGTGCATCTGACTCATTATTTCCAGGCCCCCACACGTGCTCAGATGGGCGGAGAAATTAAAGATGGGGTATGAATGCGTACCTTCAGAGCTGAGACCTTAGCAGAAAATGGGAGGAAATTGGAGAGGAGAGAGTACAGGTTCTACGGAGGGAAATTCAGCGCTGTATTACCATAAAAGACTGGTTTTGGTGGAAATGGCTTTCAGCGTTCTGGAATGTTTTATAGGAATTGCCTCACATGAAAAGGTGCAGAATGTATTGATAGAGATGAGTGATTTGATTCTACAAACGATTGCTGCTCGGTATGAGAAAACTAGCTGGCACCACCTGAATATGTACATTTCAAAAGATGGAAACCAGCTCCATTACCCATTCGTAAAGTAAGATTTACTGAGCACTTAACAGTTAATGTACCCAAGTGTTCCTGTCATCTCCCTACATACACTAAGCAAGTACCAAACAAACAAATCACCAGGCCTGGCTGAGTTCATTGAGCTCACATCTTTGGTGAAATTGTAGAACAAATGGGGAGTACTGTAATGAGTTTGCCTTGGAGGCAGACCTGAAACCCAGGCTTGCTGGCTAATACGGAAGTAGCCTCAATGACCCACTTCCTCGTGTAGAAAATAACAACAAACAAACAAACATTGTGAGGAGTAAAGTTCATGAACATTGCTCAGTAAATGGCAGCCAATGACCATGCTCTGCTCTTTTGACATCTGTGACAACACAGGTAGGCACTGTGCTGTCCCAGGAAAGTTGGAAATGGGACTTTCTAACAGATTGAGGGAAGCATATCTCACACATCCTGGAAATGTGATTGATGTGTGAGCTAAGGCTTAGAGAATTTGTAGAAATTAAAGACAGTGTTGGATCCAAAGTGTTCCAGAGGCACCTGAGAGTGGTTCCAACTATGGCCAGTTTCACTCTGGTTTCAGTTAACAGGTTAGCAGATGGATTGGGGCTGGCTGTCAGGGTCCCCCTTATGAAGGACCTTGAGCATTTGTCACACCAGTCATAGTAAGCCAACAAGGGGCCACACCCCCTTTTAAAAGCACTCAGTGGGCCTTTGCTAGTGACCCGCTGAGCTGTCAAGAAGGGGCAGAGCCAAAACATCACTTTTGGGTGAAGTGGCCATGTGTGTTGTTTGCTGCAGTCAGTGCTATGACAAGAAAAAAGGAAAAAACCACTCCAGTGCGGTAGATGAATAAAAATATGGACGAAGTTAAGAGAATCTGGTGGGATGCCATTGAAATAGTGCAGTTCTGAGTGAAGAGAGCCTGTCGCCAGTAAAGTGAGGGGTGAGGGAGCAGGAAGAAATGGGTTTGAGGACTTCAGAAGTAAATCTAAGGACTTTATAACTGATCAGCTGGTACCTGAAGGGACAGTGGCGGGACACAGGCCGAGAGAACATTTCAGATCCCTTGGTTCTGCATGGGAAGTGCAGCAGAAGAAGAAAATGTGATTTTGTTTTTTGATAGAAGCTGTAAATATGTAACTCAGTATACAGCTTATAAAGCTGTGCGATTCAGTATGTGCTTGTTTGCTTTGGGAGTGAGAGAATTGTCTTGTTTTGCTTTGCTTTGGCATAGGCTCTGGCTATATAGTGCACACTAGCCTGGAATGAAGTCATGACAGTTCTCCTGCCTCAGTCTCCAAAGTGCTAGGATTACAGGAGCGTGCCATCATGGTCAGTTTCAATAGATTTTAGTATATTTGAGGAGTTATATAACCTTTATTGCAACTGTATGCCTAATTCCAGAACCTCGTCATTATCCTTTTTTAAAAAACTCATTAGAAGTCACACTTGTTTCTCTCCACCCTCCGTAGCCCTCTATTTTCCTTCTCTGGATTTGCCTTTTTGAGACATTTCATGTAAATAGAATCATAGGATGAGCCCTTTGTGCTTGGTGTCTCTCATTTAGTATAGCATTTCTAAGGCTTCTGATTTGGGAATTTTTAATTGATTTGGTCAACATTTCAGACCCCGTAGCAGGTCAGCAGTGGACAAGGTAGACATGTCTCTTAATAGAGCGCCCATTTTAAAGTGTGAAATAATCCATAAAAGAACACCTACCTTTGTGTAGCTGTGTTCTGCTGCAGTGATGCGGGATGGCAGATGGAGGCTTGCTGTAAAGGATAAAGTAGTAGGTAGTTGAGAAAGGGTCTGAGAAGGTGTAATCTGAGCTGAGACCCAAATGATCTCAAGGAGCCAGTTGTGTTGGAAGTTGAGAGCTGAACGAGCCAGGCCAGGGTCTTGTGAAAAGTAGCTTGGCATATTAAAATATGAAGTAAATGGCAGATATCCCAGTAAAGAGGCGTAAATGTCAGGTATAAGTATCAGAGTCTAGAATTCAGAACAGTTTGGGCTTCAGGTGAAGACGGAATTCAACAGTGTGTCAGACACATAAGCGTAAAGATCTGTGAAGTTGGGAGGAGGGCCCTGGAGATTCTTCGGGATATTAGCATTTAAAAGGGTAGAGAGAGCCAGGGCAGATGAGTGGGAAAACCTGGGAAAGCTCCCAAGACAGACCGCAGTGTGGAATCAGAAAAGCCAGGAAGCGCTTGAAGAAAACCTTAAAGAAGCAAGGTAGTAGTTGCCAAGGGGACCGGTTGGATTAAGGACCAAATAGATCTGCTTGCAGTTAGCAGCAAGAACAGTCTCAGAAAAGTAGCTGGAAACAGCTAGTGAATGGAGTGGATGGGAGGGGAGGACATTCGGACAAAGAGATCTGTGGGGAAGCTGGTTTTATAATGAAATGGGAATTCATGGAGATAAGGATCAAGGAATTTTAATTGGAGGCAAAAAATAAAAAACAGTCATGAATAAATTTATTCACTTATTATTTGAGACAGAGTCTCACTGTGTAGACCTGGCTGTCGTGAGCTCTATAGGTCAGGCTGGTCCCGGAGCCTTAGAGCTCTGCCCAAATGACAGCTCTATTCTCTGTCTATCTCCCAAGTGCTGGGATTGCAGGAAAACACCATCCCTAGCATTTCTTACTCTCCTAATCCGTGGCTAGCCCAGTGGGCGTGTCTCCATCTCATGCCTGTTTGCTGCTAGACTACAAGGTCTTTGAGGTCTGAGCACTGTGTTGGATACATCCTGTCCTATGCTTAAGGGCACTAAGAGAATTGTGAACTAGATATTTGGGGAAATATATCCACGAAGCTGTTACATTTAGCTTAAGGTGTGCCTGAAGGGGAAGTACTGAACCGTGGTGACCAGGCTGCTTGGTAAGATGATCTCAAGGTGAAAAGATTTAACAGGATGGCTTTATTTGAAATGGCTGTCCTGGAAGTCTTACGAGGCTGCTGGTTTACATCTTAAACATCCCTCAGCTCCCCAGGATTGCTTTCCACCTTTTCCTACGGCGACGCTCATCCTCTGTCTGAATCTGTCTCAGGAATTTTAACGAGTGCTGTCGTCACTTGGGGGCAGTGTAAGTTGTAAAGGAGTTTGAATTGATTATGTTGAATGGTATTGGGGTAGAGTGAGACGGGGTCTTACTGAACACTTGATTTATTTGCTGTAGCCTCTTAGTGCTGGCATCGTAGGTATGTGCCACCAACCCAGCTTTGAGCTGCTTTGATTGCTTTTTAATTGTTTTGTTTCTCTCCTTTGAATGTTTGCAGTGGTGCTGGGCAAGAAGTGGGAAGATCATGTATTATTCTGGAGTTCAAAGGAAGGAAGATCATGGTAACTGTTACTATTGCTGTTATTGCTGATTGGCACTAGAAATTGAACTTTGGGCTTTGTGCATGCCAAGCATGTGTTCTGCCACTGATCCCGCCCCTAGCCTGGGTACTTATTATTTATACAGTCAAGAAAACAGTGTAGCTCTGTCCGGACTGGCGATAGGTCTGTCCTGGTGAGCCAGTTACCCTGTCGGGTTGCCTGAGAGAGGTGTGTACCCGTATGTAGCTAACACTTTGGTAAGAGAAAGACTAACAGAGTCTGCTTAGTAATTAAGCATCAAGTAACTTAAAAAGATAACTTAAGAGTATAGAGCTGCCAGCCAACTCTGCCAGACTGTTGTCTCTTCAGAGTCCTTGTCCATGCCCTTGTCCGGATAACCCGAGGACCCCACCCCTTTAGAAGATTCAAGGAATTAACTGCCCTGAATGTGCGTCAGCGTTGGCCACCCCACAAGTGGCATCAGTCTTGCTAGAGCTCTGTCAGGGCCATCTCCTTGCCTGAGAGGTGGAAGGACCAGGAACACTGGTTCCTAGGGTCCAGTGGAGAAGACGGGCCGCTGGCTCTTGTTCCTTTGGTTCACCTCTTTCTTCCTTCTCTCAGTCTTAAGACAATGGCACGTGTCCACCAGAGTCACCTGTTTAAGCAATTATTTTACGTGTATGGGTATTTGGCCCGTATGGGTGGGTCTGTGCACCATGTTTGTGCCTGGTGTCTGGAAACCAGAGGAAGGCATGGAGACTCCTAGAAATGGAGTTGCAGATGGTTGTGAGCCACCGCGTGGGTACCGGGTGTCTAACCGCAGTCCTCAAGAGTGGCCCGTGCTCTTGACCACTGAGCCGTCTCTCCAGATCCTACCAGAGTGGGTTTGTTTGTTTGTTTGTTTGAGACAGGGTTTCTCTGTATAACCTTGGTTGTCCTGGGCTCTCTTTGTAGATCAGGCTGACCTCAAGCTCACAGAGATCATCTCCTGCCTTTGCCTCCTGAGTACTGGGATTGAAGGCATGAGCCACCATGCTGGGCTTCCCAGAGTCATTCATTTAAGCATTTATTAACTTGGTAATAAAACCCCATAGAATAAATCCCTCGTCCCCAAGCTGTAGGAGTGTGTTAATAGTGTTCTCCCTGGTGGGAGAAGTGCTCAAACCTACAACCATGTAAATGCCTGCCGACTTCTGAGAGCAGAGTGAACCCCAGCAATGGCTTGTACTTTGTACCCTGGACTGCTAAATGTGGGTCCACGGCGGCTGTCCGCTGGGTGAGTTTTGATTAGCTCCGAGGCAGTTTGTGACCTGATTTCTTTGTTTGGGTTTTTCCTCCTTCAGCTGGACTGTGGGATCCACCCTGGCCTGGAAGGAATGGATGCTCTTCCTTACATTGACCTCATTGACCCGGCTGAGATCGACCTTTTGTTAATCAGTCAGTAAGTTTCCCTTTAATAACAGCACCACTGTTCAATCTGTTGGTGTGAGGGTCAATCTTCCCAAGTTTTAGTGTGCGTTTTTGGTTTTGTTTCCATTTGCTTAGAGTGTGTGTGTGTGCGTGTGTGTGTGTGTGTGTGTGTGTGTCTGTCTGCCTGTCTGTGTGTCCCTGTCTGTTTATCCAGGTATAGGTCTGAGCATGCACAGCCACAGTGGCTATGGGAATCAGAGGACAGCTTGTGGAAGTGCTTCTGTCCTCCCACTGCGTGGTTGCGCTTGGGCGGCCAGGCTTGCTGGCAAGTACCTTTCTCCTCTGAACCATCGTGTTGGTCAGATTTTGTTTTTTGGGTTTTTTTGTTTTGTTTTTGTTTTTAATAAACTGGGAATAGTGTTTCACATCTTTTGTCCCAGCACTGGGAGGCAGAGACAGGCAGATCTCTGAGTTTAAGGACAGTCTGGTCTACAGTGTGAGTCAGCCAGAACTACATAGTGAGACTGTCTCAAAAATAAAATAAAATAAAAATTAAAAAAAATTGTTATGAAATGACACACACCTGCTTAGGGTGGTCCATCCTTTTTTCTTTTTCTTTCTACATTTATTTATTTATTTATGCATTTTATATATATGGGCATTTTGTCTGCATGTACTTCTGCACACCAGAAGATGGCATCAGGTAGTTGTGAGCTGCCTATGGGTCCTGGGAATTAAACTCAGGACCTTTGGAAGAGCGGTGCATACTCAGCCGCTGAGGAAATTTTCAAGTCTAAACCAGCGCTGCTTCCTCATCAGGCTAGAGAAGCTAGGAAGCACCTGTGTGTCATCAGCGAGAGGGCAGAGCTTGTGTCTGCCATGAGTTCTCATTGGGAAACCAAGGAGGCTCTCTTGGGAGCTCCTTGGCCTTGCTTTCTTGTCACTTTCCTCAGTAAGAACATCACTTAAAGAGGGTGTGGTGGTACACACCTGTAGTCCAACACTCAGGCTGGCTGACGATGGAGGGAGGCCGAGGCTAGTGCAGGTGACTCTGTCTTGAAAACCTTTGTTTAAAGAAGTCAGATGGCGCACGCCTTTAGTCCCAGCACTTGGGAGGCAGAGACAGGATCTCTGTGAGTTCAAGGCCAGTCTGATTTACAGAGTGAGTTCAAGGACAACCAGGGCTACACAGAGAAATCTGTCTCAAAAAAAAAAACAAAACAAAAAGATAGTGACAAGCTTCAATTTTATTTCCCTAAATTTTTATAATTCTGGCTGTCAAGTGTAGATCAGGTTTACATTTTACATTCTACCTTTTCTAATTAGTCAGTGATAGAGGGGGAAGGGTGTGGAGAAGCCCAGAGGGTGAGGTACTAGTTGCCAGCCTGACATGACTTTGATCTCTAGACCAAAGGAGAGGACTGTCATGTCCCCCCTTGGCTTTCTAAGTGTCCCTGTGTACTTAGCACATTCTTGTTCCGTGAGCAGGAATTCGACGCAGTGTGCTGGCCTCCAGGTTCTCAGCACTGATGGCCCTGTTTCTTTGTCAGTTTTCATTTGGATCACTGTGGAGCTCTGCCCTGGTTCCTCCAGAAGACAAGTTTCAAAGGACGGACGTTTATGACTCATGCCACGAAAGCTATTTATAGATGGCTCCTCTCAGACTATGTCAAAGTCAGGTAAGTCACCTCATGGGGTGCTGTAGGCTCCACCATACTTGCAGTTCAAGATGCAGACTGTTACATTTCAGAAGGATGCGTGATCCCGCTCCAGAATACGCCTTGTGCAGCAGCGCCATCCAACTTTAGTCTATATATGGTTTACGTCCTTTCAAACATAGAACTAAATCGAGAACTCAAAAGGTCTGATAGAAACACTCTGTAGGGGCTGGAGAGATGGCTCAGTGGTTAAGACGACTGGCTGCTCTTCCGAAGGTCCCGAGTTCAATTCCCAGCACCCACATGGTGGCTCACAACCATCTATAATGAGATCTGGTGCCCTCTTCTGGCATGCAGGCACACACGCAAGCACAACACTGTATACTTAATAAATAAATCTAAAAGTAAAAAAAAAAAAAACAAAGAAATACTCTGTAAGTAGCACTTGGGCATTCTGTTAGTTGAAGACTGAAGACTGACTGCATTAAGCAGTGATGCATAGTGGACTCTTTGTTTGGACAAGCTGAACAGAGAATGTTGACGTAAGCGAGGCTGTTCTCTAGGGAAGTTGGCACCAGTTGTAAGAAACATCCACTTCTCTACTATCAAGGGTACAACATGTTAGTGACACCTACAGTGTGAGCTGTTGGCCTTTGGAAGATGACTCGGGGGGGTCTTGAGTGGTGTTTGTTATTCATATATAAATACAAGGGAATGGAAAGATGCACAGTACTGATGCTGTTAGCAAGTACTGCAGGCCGCAGCGTTTAGACCTTCTAACCCTCCTGATGCCACCTACGCTGTGAATCCCAATTACAGACAGTGCCAGTGAGGCACTTAAAGGTTACTTGCCTAGTGCAGTTTCAGTGAGGGACAGCTAACCTGTGAACTCATCTAGTGTGGCTACGCAGTCTGTCTGAAGTTCATTTATGTAATTTACAGGAGGTAGAGTATACTTAACTTTGAGAGAAGTCGTTTTCCAGGGCCAGTGTTTGTGTGTGTGAATATTATTCTCTCAGGAGTATCAAGAGATGAAGAAGTTGAGAAATACCATACTAAAAAGTGATCTGTGGCCGGGCAGTAGTGGCTCATGCCTTTAATCCCAGCACTCGGGAGGCAGAGGCAGGTGGATCTCTGACTTTGAAGCTAGTCTGGGTCTACAGAATGAGTTCCAGGCCAGCCAGAACCACACAGAAACCCTGTTTCAACCCCACCCCACCCCCTCCCCCCAAAAGTGATTTATGTAGCTGGGCCTCAGAACACAAACCCATGATAACAGCTCAGGCTGGTACAGGAAGATTGCAAGTTCGGGGTGAACCTGAGCAAATTATTGAGATCCTATCTCCACAAAACAACAACAAAGAAAGAGTAAAGGGTCAGGAAGGCAGCTCTGTGTTCCAGCACCTGCCTGGCATCCATGCCTCTAATGCCAGTCTTTCCTGCTTCCGGTAAACATGCAGAGTACTTTGTCTTAGTGTACTGACGTTTACTTCCGGTCAGGAGTGCTCAGTCACACAGAGTTCAGCTGTGTAGCTGTGCACACCTTTGCAGTGTGGTCATAGAAGATATCTGAGATTCTGGGGCTTGTTGTTACTGTTCTGTTTATATGGGGGCTGAACCTGGAGCCTTGTGCATTCTGGCAGATGCTCTGCTCCTGAGCTACAGCCCCATCCCTGTGTACTGTGCCGTTAAGAAATACTTTATTCATACGTCACCTACAATTTCAGCAACATATCGGCAGATGATATGCTGTACACCGAGACAGACCTGGAGGAAAGCATGGACAAGATCGAAACCATCAACTTCCACGAAGTTAAGGAAGTTGCAGGGATCAAGTTCTGGTGTTACCATGCGGGCCACGTCCTGGGAGCAGCCATGTTCATGATAGAGATTGCTGGTGTGAAGGTACGCTCTAGCTTGGGCCCCTTCTCCCCAAGAGGAGTCAGTATAGCGCCTCATGCTCCCGAGAGGTCTGGAAACTTTCCTAAGCTCTGCAGAGTTTGAGAACACTGACCAGGTAAAGCTGAGTCACCGCTGATCCTTTGAGGATGTTCCTTCACATCTTAACAGCCAGTTCCCCAGCGCAGCAGAGGCATAGTCCCGCTTCGGTGTCTGTCGGAAAACCATCTGCCCCTGCTTCTGTTGAATAGCAACACGTGGCGGGTGTAAAGGTGCTCCCTGAACGAGCCTGAGGACCCGAGCTCGGTTCCTAGAACCCACCATAGAAGGAGACAGCCAAAAGTGCCCTCTGCCCTCCTGATACAGGCAGTGGCGTGCACCCACCTACCCACCAGCACACTCAGTAAATATAAAGTGGGTTAACTAAATTAGAACATAGGCTGCTGCTGTCCCTCATTTGGAAGGACTCAAATAAGCACCTGAGCAGGTGGCCTGTAAAAGTGTCAGTCAGCACAGAATTCTGCAGCCGTGTTGAGGAAAGGGGGGTGGGAATGTCAGTGAAATTGGGAAAACCTGAGAGTGGACTGAGGAACCTACATCTCTTTATTAGTGTGCATGTGATTGCACGTGTGCATGCATGCCACAGGGTGAGTGTGTGTGGGTGTGTCTAGGTAGTAAGAGGACAACTTGAAGGAGGTGATTTCTTCAACCATGAGTCAACCTGGGATTGACTCAAGGCATTAGGTTTGGCAGCAGGTGCCTTTACTGGCTGAGTCTTCTTGCTGGCCCTGGGTTCCTAGACTTCAGAGCAGCTGTCTACACTCCGGCTGCACACCAGAATCAACTAGCCAACTTTCTAAAAACGCCCACTGGATGCTACCTAGAGAGGGCCATGGCTTCTCTTTAAGTTTTGAGTGATTCTGCTTCAGAAACTGGACCAGGGTTTTAGTGAAGCACGTTAGCTGCTCATCTATTTGAAATGTCTGCACACCTAGTTGCTCATTATCACGCTTCTCCCTGGCACCAAAAATAAGCAGGAAATAGCAGAATGCAAATCTGAATTCTCATTTGGAATCTGGCCCTTCTAGAACTGATGTATAGATTATCTTTAAGGGATCGTTATGGAATATATTTTTCTGGAAAGTTGGATTGAGTAGTTGAGACACCGGGTGGCTTTAGTGGCCTTAGTTACACATTTAGAATTAGATGCAGGCATTGCGTCTGAAATCCCTTCGGTGTAGGTGTGAGCTTTCTTCTTTAAATTCAGTTTCACTGTTAGACTTGAGGAATCTTGATTTTCTAGTTTTATGTTTTTTCGCAGCTTTTGTATACAGGTGATTTCTCCAGACAAGAAGACAGACACCTAATGGCCGCTGAAATTCCTAATATTAAGCCAGACATCCTTATCATTGTAAGTATTAAAGGCCTGGGTTACTCTCAGTGTAATGTAAACCTGAAGTGTTTCTACTGGAAGAATAAAATCACGGTATCAAGTTCCTGTTGTCCCTGATAGAAGTTTATGATTTTCTTCATATAAGCATTTTCTTGGCTCTTTTTATCCTTTGCTGTAGGTGCGTTAATGCTAGTTTAGTTTTAGGGACATGGTCTCTCTACAGCATGAGGAGACAGGGCGTGCCTCCCTGTCACCTTCAAAGCTTTCTCTAGGTGAGTTTGTTAGAACTATTGAAACGATTTTAGAGGTGGTCCCACCGCCTCTGGCATGCTGATCGCTTTCGGCCTTTCCCACAGAATACTTGCCACATTAGTTTAGAGGGCTCAGGAAAATAAAAGAGTGAGCTGTCTTCAGGAGCATTTCTGTGTCAGGAAATGGTCATCTTCTGGGCCTGTCCTACACACAAGAACATCAAGTACCTTTGGTCCCTGCGGCTATGGCTTGCACACATACTTGCAAGCGTGAGGAGCTCCTGCCTGTTGCTGTCCCTCCACAGCATGCAGAGTGGATTCCATGTGGCATGGCTGTGCGTTCACAGGCACCAGCCTTAAACTGAAGAAGATGTTTTCCACTTTGGAGACATAGCTCCTTTCATGGGGCTGGTGCTGCAGAGCAGGGTCTCCCAGGCTTATGACTCATCTGGTGCTCTATCAAGTGGGCTGGAGCCTTGGAGTCTGCATTTCTGAAGATCAGAGAGTGCAGCAGCTCACTCATAGGCTCCAAGGGAGGCTCTTGAATACAAGCCTGAGAAACATTACCTACAAAGCTTTGACTTCTGCAGAGTAGCAGGAAAAAAGATGTAGCAGCTACCCTGAAGGAAGAAGGACCATTTAGACTATTCCCTGACTCCATTCCTGACTCCATTTCTGTAACAGTCTTTGTAAGAGTTGAATGTTATTTACTCGGTGTTTCTTCAAGCTACTTCTGTAACACCGTGTGTTCAGGTGAGTGCTGAGGTGCTCTTCTTAATGCTAAAGCTCTGAATTCTGTGCGGTGCTTGGTCTTGGTCTCACACGTCTGACTTGTTGTTTAGGAATCTACATATGGGACCCATATCCATGAAAAACGTGAAGAGCGAGAAGCAAGGTTCTGTAACACTGTACACGACATTGTCAACAGAGGAGGCAGAGGGCTCATCCCCGTCTTTGCTCTTGGAAGAGCTCAGGAGCTGCTCCTGATTCTAGGTACCTGGATGACTGCTGAAGTCCACTTTCTCTTACAGCCTTGGATATGGCAGTTTGTCTTTTGTCTAAAAATGCGACTTGGGGACTGAGGGTGTAGCTCAGTGCCAAAGTGCCTGCCAAGATTGCACAAGACCCCAGGTTCAGTCACCAGTGCTACAGGGACCATCATGGTGACCTGGTGATATGAGAGCCAGGGAAAGACAGCACCTAACATCCATTTCTGCTAGAACCAAGCTGGCCTGCCCTTCTGGTCCCCATCAGTGTCAAGCCTTCCAACATAAGTGCCTTCAGACTAGCTGTGACAATTCTAGGACATGAAGAGAGATAGGTAGAGGCCTGTGTCTTCTTAAGTCCTTTATTGTTGTTAAATGAGGGGTGTTTTTTGTTTGTTTCTTTGTTTCTTTGTTTGTTTTAGAAAAGGTCTATGTGTAGCTCAAGTTAGCCAAGAATTTCCAAGTGCTAGGATCCCAGGCCTGAACTTTCATTATTGTAGTATTTTTAGGAAATATCATGTCAGTGAGTATAAGAAGTCAAATTAGAGGACAGAGGGCAGATTTCTCATAGAATATTACGTATGCAAAAAAAAAAAAAAAAAAAAGAGAGAGGACTCAAAAACTACATGTTCCACAGTTTTGTTTAGGTAAAAATATAAATACGAATAATAGGAAGACGAGTGGTGGTTGTTTCTGCTTCTCCGTTTTCCAAGGGTGTCAGTCATATGCATAACTTTGAACTGCGAGGGGTGTGCATTTGTGCTCACTGATCCCTCTGAACTCAACTGTGATGATTCTGGGAGGGAAGCAGTCTGTAGACAGTCAAGGCCTGTGTTCACAGTGTGTGTGGAGACCTAGAGGTGACCCTCCTGCATGCTCAGTGCTGCTGTCTCTGACATTGGGACGGACAGTGTTACTCTGAATGGAAAACAGGCAAGGGAAGACGGGCTAACGCACCTCAGGGCCACAGCCAGTCCTTCCTGGAGACCACGCTTGTTTAGTTCACCTTCTGAACCTGATGGCGAGTCAGGCTGGTCTATCAAAATCTAGAGTGGAAAGCTGTCGGAACCAGCAAGGAGCAGGGGAGCAAAGGTGGTACTGTGCAGTCACAAATGAAAACATTTGTCATCCATGCAGACCTGATTGCAGTTGAGTGATGGATGGCATCTCAGTGTGCCATCCACAGTAGCTCGTGTGTGCACTAATTCCTAAACCCTTTTCATACCACAGACATTTCCTGGGTGCAGTGGGCAACTGAATGGCAGCATGTTTATAAAATGCTGGGATTTAATGAGTTTTTCCCTGAAAACAGGCTTCAGGTGAACATTTTGTCTGCTACTTTCATTAATAATAAATACTTCGTGTAAAAGATTTTTGGGAATTCAGTTATGTAGAGGAACTTTTATTCTCCTGCTTCAGTTGTTGTCTTAGAGCTTACTGCCTCCTTCTGTTAACCGAGGCGTAGTCCTGAAAACTCTAGCCTCTGTACAATCTATTCTAAGCCTACAATGTTTTTAGCCTCTGAGAATGCTTAATAAGCTTACCCTTACTTGTTCTCTTCCGGCTCTGGGTTGGCTGGTTCAACTCAGCTCCCCTGGCTCAGACTTCCTCTCCCAGTTAACTTATACAATCTGGCTTTTCTCTCTGCCCCTGAGTTGCTCTGCTTGACCTCAAACTAACTCTAGCAATCTTCTAATCTTCTGGCTCCTTCTCATTCTCTGACTTGTTCTGTCTTCACCTGTGTCTCTCTACCGTGTTCTCTCTGTAACCTGTCTCTCACTGTCTTGGTAAAACTTCCTCCTCACTTTCTACATTGGTCCTGAAGAAGCTTCCCTTTCTTCTCTCTTCGTGTTCAATTGGCCATGTCCTATCAAATCTTTCTCTCAGTCATCTCTGTTTCTGCCACTCAATTAGACATCCCTTTCAAACAGGGATGCTTCTACAAACAAACTTCACCTTCATTGTTTAGGATTAAAGGCATGCACCACCCACGTGGATCTAAGCTTTTCTTTACCTGAATCTTGCTCTAAACCAGGCTGGCCTTGAACTCAGATCTGCCTGCCTCTGTCTTCTGGATTAAAGGTGTGTTAGTATCCCAGCTAGATCACACAGACCTAGAAGGTCTTTAGATGTGATCTCTGGCCAGAACAGCCCTGTCTGTATTAACATTCCTCTGTACAAATATATAATAATATGGCTTACTAAGCAGTTGTGTGAAATAATAAATATATTAATAATACTTGCATTAAAAACCTGTACAGGCAGTCAGGAGGCAGAGGCAGGCAGATCTGTGGTCTACCTAGTAAGTTCCAGGACAGCCAGAGCTACACAGAGAAACTCTTATCTTGAAAAACCAAAAAGCAGGGCTGGAGTGACGGCTCAGTGGTTAAGAGCACTGTTTGCTCTTCCAAAGGGCCCAGGTTCAAATCTAGCACCCACATGGCAGCTCACAACTGTCTATAACTCCAGTTCCAGGTGATTTGACACCCTCACACCAATGCACATAAAATAAAATTAAATAAATTAAAAAAAAGAAAAACCAAAAAGCAAAACAAACAAAATGTACTGGACCTAGTGTCTCTGGAGTAGTAAGTTATGGTCTATTAGTCTAAGTTTAAAATGAAGCATTTGCTGGGCGGTGGTAGAGCTCACCTTTAATCCCAGTACTCAGGAGGTGGTGGCAGGTACATCTGTATGAGTTTGAGACCACCCTGGTCTAAAGCCTGAGTTACAGGACAGCCAGGGCTACACAGAGAAACCCTGTCTCAAAAAACCAAAATACTATAAAATAAGATGAAGCATTTATTGAAGCGTCCACATTTTTGATCTTTGATCACCACTTTATTTTATTTTTAGATGTTGTACCAGTATTTAGATTTGTAGTTTACATTAGTCAGGAACCGGGTAGTTTTCTCAACTACGTTAAATTACAGCTGAATGGTACTTGGCTTCTCGGTTGTTCAGTTTTTGTTTAGTTTACGTATATGCATGCTCTCTGCATGTGCACCTGCATGCCAGGAGAGGGCATCAGATCCCAGTATAGATGGTTGTGAGGCACCATGTGGTTACTGGGAATTGAACTCAGGACCTCTGAAGAGCAGACAGTGCTCCTAACTGCTGAGCCATCTCTTCAGGCCCAGTTGTTTAAATTTTTTACGAGTTAGTTATTGTTATCACTATTTGAACTGTGTACATTAGCTGCCAAGTGATGCCCGCCTCTCACAAACCCCTGCAGACGAGTACTGGCAGAACCACCCAGAGCTGCACGACATCCCCATTTACTACGCGTCATCTCTGGCCAAGAAGTGCATGGCAGTGTACCAGACCTACGTGAACGCCATGAACGACAAGATCCGGAAGCAGATCAACATCAACAACCCCTTCGTCTTCAAGCACATCAGCAACCTCAAGGTGCTGCTCGTGGGGGAGGGGGAGGCCGGTGGGGGAGAGCTGGGCAGACTGGCCTTTCTTGTTGGGGCTCCCCGCTCTCCAGCCAGCGTCATGGTGTTGGGACTCACTGTAGTCGGGCTTGCCCTTGCTCGGGTTCTCCGCACACCCTCAGTGTGCAGGGTAAACCTGCATCTCTTCTGCCGCAGGGAGAGAGCCCTGGCAGGAAAAACACAGTGGCTCACAGGGTTAGATCCTGTTGTCCACATCTGATTCTCTTTGATTAACACTGCAGGTTCCACATACGAATTTATGAGACTCCTCTGCATGACCAGATGCTTCGTAAATAGCATGTTTTAATTTTGTTTGTTTGGTTTTGGTCTTTTTTTGGGGGGGTAAAGGGGAGCAAGGTCTCCCTCCGTAGCCCTGGCTGTCCTGGAACTCGCTTTGTAGACCAGGCTGGCCTTGAACTCAGATACTGCCATCTGAGCACTGGCATTAGAGGTGTGTGCCGCCATGGCCAGCACACTTAAAAGGTGGCATTTAAACACACAGTGCTAGCTAGTCTTCCCAGGGCCCTTGCAGAAGTGTGATCACTGCTTGACCAGCCTGGTGATTGTTGTGCTTTTCACCCTTCCTTTGTCTCTTAGAGCATGGATCACTTTGACGACATTGGCCCCAGTGTTGTGATGGCCTCACCAGGCATGATTCAAAACGGCTTATCCAGAGAGCTCTTTGAAAGCTGGTGTACAGATAAGAGGAATGGCGTCATCATCGCGGGGTACTGTGTGGAAGGGACACTCGCCAAGGTCAGTTGTCATCTTGGAGTGCAAGTCGATATTTCGTCCAGAATGCTGGCATAAGTCAAGCTCCGGTTCTTGCTTTTGGGTCTGGGCCTAGCTATTTGTATAGGCCTTAACAGTTGAGCTTCCCAAGACATTTTTATTCAAAAATATCAGATGTAGAAGTTTTTCAGATGAGGGGAGTGCTACCTGTGACATGGACTTTTACAGAGCCGTAAACACTCCTGGGCTGACCGCTATCTTTCTTTTGGTGTAAAATGGCTCTTCTTAGCGTGTAGTGTGCACGCTGCAGAGAACACTGCAGAACTTTAGAGGCAGTTAATGGGCTCTTGTCTTCTTGCTGCTAACGTCTGTCTTAATTTAAAAATAGGGTGTGCTTTCTCATTCTGATCATTTTCATCCCGTGCCGCATGCTGTGACGTCAGCCAGCCTGCTGGTCCTTTGCTTAGAGGGCTGCAGATAGAGGATGCCCGCACCTTGCGGGTCCTGCCTGCGAGGAGCTGTAGCAGCAGAGCTGGGGTGCAGCTTTATTTCAGTTAGAGGCTTCACTGCCAGTGTTCGGCTGCGCCGAGTGCTGCTCGGTCATCTGCTCTTTCTGACGAAATGTTTACCCAATGAGACATAAGTGTGTGGTCCTTGCTGAGTCAAGAACATCAGAATGACGTTCATGGTACGGGTCTTAGAGCCAGCATAGAGATCGACTGTGTGACACATGACCAAAATGCACCGGCTTTCATCTAATCGCCCAGTCTGCTTTTCTTATATTGTTTCCAACAGCACATCATGTCTGAACCTGAGGAGATCACTACCATGTCTGGACAGAAGCTGCCACTGAAAATGTCGGTTGATTACATTTCTTTCTCGGCTCACACAGATTACCAGCAAACCAGTGAATTCATCCGTGCTCTGAAGCCGCCTCACGTGGTTAGTCTGTGAACTCCATGCGTCGTCTAAAGCTGCAGGACACACACGGGGCCCTCACAAGCCCAGCATCCCTTTGTGAACAGTGTTCCAGCTGCACTTGACTTAACCTGTACCGCTCCCCATTGAGTTAGGAAGCCCACTGCGTTTGGGTTTCCTCAGTTTGCACTAAGTCCTTCAGACTCCCCAACCTGTTGTAGTTCTAGTGTTCTCCCTGAGAGCCAGGCTTGCCTTGAACCCCAGCTCCCCCCTTTGCCTGCTGTGGATCTGGCAAGTTGTGGAGCCTCTTTGTGTTTTCATAAATAACGGTGATAGTTTATAAGGTCACTGTGCAGAAAGAGCGAGAAAAAACGTGACGTGCTTGACACAGCGACTGGCCCAGAGTGCGGGCTTTATATTGTTAGTAAATTGGCAGGGCAGACATCATGTTTTAAAATAATTTATTTATTTTTATTGTATGTGCATTGGTGTTTGGCCTGCATGTATTTGTGTGAGGGAGTCAGATCCCCTGGAACTGGAGTTACTGACAGTTGTGAACTGCTTTGTGGGTGCTGAGAATTGAACCTGGATCTTCTGGAAGAGCGGGTAGTGCTCTTAACCCCTAAGCCATCTCTCCAGACCCCAAGACATCATTTTAAGAGAGGAGAAAGTCATAGTAAATGTTCAAGGTTTAAATAGATACAGATATAAACACATACTGTATTTATTAGTTCTTTATATATTAGTATAATTTACTTATATTTTTAAGTATCATGCAAATAATAATAGCCAGCGGAACAGCTGTGGGTAGAGGTGCTTGCCTTGCAAGCCTGAGTCTAACCTTCAGAACCCGTGTGGAGGTAGGAGAACTGACCAGAGCTGCCCTCTGACTCCATGTGCGTGCTGAGGAATGCACGTGCCCCACACATACACTCATGTGATGATAATGAATAAAAATAAGGCTGACCCAATGACAGTTACATATTTTGGTGGGATTTGGGAGTTTTAAGCTGAAAACAATTAGGTGCTTTTAATTGGAAGAGGGACAAGTGTCCATAAAAATAGACTCCAGTGCTCTGAAAAGTTGCTTAAAGGAAATGGCCTTTTGTTAGTGCCTTTAGTTTCTTTATCAAATATTTTTACTATTCCAAACTACATGCAGCATACACTTTGCAGCTTTTACCGTTTTTAAGTATGGAACTCAGTATGGAACCTACACTGACGTCACAGCCACCCCAGTCCCGGCTTTAGAACTTTATGCTAGCCAACCAGAAGCCTATGCCCCGTTCTTCCTCCTTAGCCCCTCTCGGCTTCCCTCTCATCGCTTACTGTCTCTCTGAGCCTGACAGTTCTCAGTATTTCGCATAAGCAGAGTCACCTGTCTTCAAGGTCCAGCCATGTATACTCCGTATACAGCTGTGTATCTGTCAGGCTGTTGATACCCGTTCTGGCTAGTGGGAGTGACATCTAGCTTTTGAGCACTTTCCCGCATGCTGGGCCTCCTAGCCATTTTCCCTGTGCCCTTAGTGACCAGACTCTTCACGGAGAAAATCACTCCTCTTCTTGTTAGCAGCGCAGGTAGCCTGTAGAACCTGAGCACAGTGTAGACCCCACCACGTCTTATCGTATGTCTGTGTGTTACATGGGCACCACCCGTACTTTGAGGCCAAGCGGGGAAACGCTTCTCCTCTCCCCTGCTGCTTCACCTTCGGTGCTGTCTTGCTCTGTCTCTGCTCTGGCTGGGACTTGATGTTGACCTTCTAATGAGCAGCACTTTGAGTGTGGCTGCACAGGAAGTTTCCGCTGAAGTCGCAGTAACCTGCCTCTGCTGTGTACAGAGTGCCACATGCCGTGTTCAGTCTTCACACCCATTGCTGTTGTGGAAGCAGGCAGCTGAGGTGTGGGCAGCTTGCTCGGGGATACACAATGCTCGGCAGTGCTATGGTGAGTGGTCAGGCAGCCCAGACTGGGCCTTTCACCCCAGTGAGACAAGCCTTTGGGCTGGAGTATTGCTCCCACAAGCCAGAGAGAAGCTACAGTGGTCTGGAGGCTAGGTTCCTGTCACAGGAGGACAGGTGATGAAAACAAACAGACTGACAGCCAGTGCTAGAGTGGTAGATACCCTTAAGACACTGCATTTGGTTCCAAAGCATCTCGTTTGCAGTTGCTTTAAAAACCAGAAACTATCCAAAACCTTTTTTTAAAAAAATTGGATATTTTCCTAATAGAAGGAAGAAAAAAAAAAGTGCGTTTTAGCCAGAAGGTCCCCGGAGGCCATCTGGTTCAGCCTTTGATGAGAGTGTAGGAGTTGGAGATGAGGAGGATGTGAGTCCAGTTAGTGCTCAAAGCAGGGCCTTTACTCTTTCTTAAAGTAGGTACGCCTAGGATCCAAACTGAGGAAAGCATGCCACACAGGCGTAAGGCATAAAGGTTCTTAAAACCAGGGAGCTGGCTCAGTGTGGTTCAGAGGACCTGTTTGGTTCCCAGCACCCACATCTGGAGCTTACAGCTGCCTGGAACTCCAGCTCCGGAGACTCTGCTATCACTGTGCTCACGCACACAGACATGGGTAAAAATAAAGTCTTTAAGAAAATAGGGACGTTTCATCAGTTCATTAACTAATGTTTCGCCACGGTGAAGGGTGCTTCTTCATGCTCTCACGTCTTACTCTGTGTAGATTTTAGTGCACGGGGAGCAGAATGAAATGGCCAGACTGAAAGCAGCACTGATCCGAGAATATGAAGATAACGATGAAGTTCACATCGAGGTCCACAATCCTCGCAACACAGAGGCCGTGACTCTGAACTTCAGAGGAGAGAAGCTGGCCAAGGTACAAGGCAGCAGGTGCTGACCCTACCGTGCTCTTTTCGGGGAGATAAGTTCAGGGTGGGTGGGAGGGTATGTGTGCGCATGCGTGCATGTATGTCTGCACCACGTGTGTGCCTGGTTCCGGAGGAGGTCAGAGAGGACATCACATTCCCTGGAACTCTTAATGAATGGTTGTGATCCACCAGTTGGGTGCTGGGAATCAATTGTGGGTCCTCTGCCAGAGCAACAAGTGAGCCATCTCTGTAGCCCCAGGAGAGAGATTCTTAGGAGAGGTTCCTTGGTGGCTTAAGACCCAGCTCTTAGAGGGTTGAAAGTTTGATGCCAGCCTGAGCTACAATAGTGAAACCTGTCTCTGAATAACAAGAAGAAGAAGAAGGGTTGGAGGAGCGGTGGTGCACAACTTTAATCCCAGCACTCGGAGGCAGAGGCAGGCGGATCTCTGCGAGTTCAAGGCCAGCCTGGTCTACAAAGCGAGTCCAGGACAGCCAAGGGTACAGAGAAACCATGTCTCAAAAAAAACAAAGAAAAGAAAAAGAAAGCTGACAGATAGCCATTCCTACGGAATCGTAGGGGTACAAAGCCCTTCAGACCCGGGTGTGTGTGCGGACTTTGCACACGGGAGGGATTCTGGCTGACGCGGCTGCACACAGACTGGTGGTCTGTTGCCTGTGGAAGTGGGCGTTCAGTCAGAAACCACAGTGTATGTCTGAAACCCCTATGTAGAGAGGGCGGGAAGGAGGAGGGTAAAAAGGTTCCGGGTGTGACTGAGGAGAGCTGTGCACTGGAGTTTGCTCTCCGGTAGTTCGTTCTTGGGAAGCCTCAGCAGGCTTAGGCGTGGCCCAGTGGTTGGCACTTGCCTAGTCACGCCCCAAGATGGATCCAAAGCACCACCAAAAACATTTTTTAAAGCCTTAGCTTTTTTAATTCTCGTCGCCACATTAAAGTGTGTATCTCTGGAGTCAAGCAGTCGCTGTGAAACAGCTGTTCCGGTTACTCAGGCTCCAGCTGCTCCAGGACAGCGCGGCTCCATCCCTGGGAGCTCACTCACTGGTTTGTAGCGGACAGAAGTTTCTCTTAAGGATGGTGGGTTTCACTAGACATGGTGGCAATGCCTGTTGTTCTAGCACCTAGAAGATGGAAGCAGGCCAGGCTCTGCTGTATCGTGAGATTGAGGCCATGCCTGAGCTACATAGGACTGCCTAGGAAGGAAGGAAGGAAGGAAGGGAGGGAGGGAGGGAGGGAGGGAGGGAGGGAGGGAGGGAAAGAAAGAAAGAAAGAAAGAAAGAAAGAAAGAAAGAAAGAAAGAAAGAAAGAAAGAAAGAAAGAAAGAAAGAAGTGGTGGGGGCCTGGAGAGATAGCTCAGAGGTTAAGAGCACCAACTGCTCTTCCAAAGGTCCTGAGTTCATTCCAGCAACCACATGGTGGCTCACAACCGTTTATAGTGAGATTTGGTGCCCTTTTCTGGTGTGACCATGTACATGCAGGCAGAAGACTGTATACATAATAAATAAATCTTTAAAAAATAAAAAGTGGTTTCTGAATATGTAAGATTTTTTTTTATTTGAGTGGTTGAAAGTGTCTTCTTAGTATCTGATCCCATCATTACTGAATGAACTTTGTTCAGAAATGCTATTTTCTGTCACATGACCGGCACATTCCCTAGAGGGCCGGGACAATCCTCCACACACCCTACCCCGTATGATGACAGCCTGTGTCTGCCTTTGATACCACTCTGTGTTCTCTGTTTTCACTAGGTCATGGGCTTCTTAGCAGACAAGAAACCAGAACAGGGCCAGCGAGTCTCTGGAATTCTTGTTAAGAGAAACTTTAACTACCACATACTTTCTCCCTGTGACCTCTCCAGTAAGTACACTGTTCTCTGTGGAATACAATCTGAGCTTAGCACCCAAGGAAAGTCTGTGAAAAGTGTTCAGTCTAGTGGTGTGTGGGTGTGTCTGTGTGTGTGCATGCACGCTCACTGTTGTGTGCTGCTAAATTTTAAGTGTTTTGTGAAGGAAAATGGTCACAAACTTATTTAGATATTTACCTGTGAGGTAAGTCACCTTTCAGCCATCATAGCTCATACAAATAAATGTGCAAGCTGTTTTTTCACTAACTCTTTAAAAACCTTTTATTTTTTAAAAGATTTATTTTTACTGTTTAAAGCTGTGCGCAAACATGCTGCTGCCTTCAGAGGCCAGAGGTGTCAGATCACCGTGGGCCTGAGGAACTGGCAATTGACCCAACGTGGGTGCTGGGAACCAAACATAGATCCTCTGCAAGAGCAGTCTGTGCTCTTCCCTGCTGGCCTTTCTCCAGCCCCTGTGAACTCACTCTCAGGCCAGCCTCTGCGCTGATGCTGGGCCCTGAAGAGTTGTGAAAACGCAGTGCTGTCCACAGAGACAGCAAAGGACAGACTTCCCTAGAGAGTTGGGAAGCGCCTGTCAGGTCAGGAGCACTAGTACCAGGTAGCTAGTGAGCGCCATAAGGAGTCGCTAGGCAGGAAAGGAGGCGAGACTAGCTGGCGTACTGGCTGGGAGATGTCCAAGGACCTAAGGGGACTTCCCTCTGTCCAAAACCCAGATTCCCTGGGGGTGGCACGGGGAGTGTGGGGAGGAGGACTGGGAAGCAGGTGGCAGCAGCCTGCCAGTTGGGCACATGTGGGCTGTCGTCCTGCTGCTCTGGGCAGGCGCTGAGTCTGCGGCTAAGTCTGTGGCTCTGTTCCTAGTCCCTCTTGTGTGTGTGTGTGTGTGTGTGTGTGTGTTGCAAGTTGCCTTTTGTGTGGTTTGGTTTTGGTTTTGAGCCATTGTCTCACTTTTTAGCCAAGGCTGGCCCCAATTTCCAAATCCTTCTTGCCTTCTTGCCTCTGACTCTTGGGTGTTAGGATTATGTGTTTACCATCATGCCCAGCTGGTCTGGTTTCTTAAAGTGTGTTTACTCTGATTTTCTTCTCAGACTACACTGACCTGGCCATGAGTACTGTGAAACAGACCCAAGCCATCCCATATACTGGGCCCTTTAACTTGCTCTATTACCAGCTACAGAAACTGACAGGTATGTTTACTGAAATTCATCTCACTGTGGTTTTTAGTAACACATTTTTTTATCTAAGAAACAGTGTTACTTTATTTTAATAATTGTCTCAGAATTCTACGTGTGCACTACGTGGTCATTTTATACATAAAAATGAAAAATTTAAAAGTAGTCTCATGAATTTTAAAAAACTCCACAATATCTTTGATCACTTACAGTCCTAAGAATATCAGTGGTCTTTCTCCTTGTATTTAAAATCTGTTCTAGTTAACTATACCTGAAAATTTATTTTTTGTGTGCTTTGTTCTGTCAATACTGGTAATGGTTTGGTAGTACTTCAGTGATAATCTAAGCCAATGTCACCCATTCTAAATGGATTTTGTTATTGTTTTTTTTTTTGTTGTTGTTGTTTTTCTTGAGGCAGGGTTTCTCTGTATAGCCTTGGCTATCCTGGGCTCGCTTTATAGACCAGGCTGGCCTTGAACTCACAGAGATCCTACTGCCTGTGACTTCGTGAGTGCTAGGATTATAGGTGTGCACCTCTGTGCCCTGCTCAGGGTCACTGTTTTAAACAAAGGGTTTGTGTCTTCACCTGACTGAAGGGTGTGGGCTCTCCAAGGAGGCAGGAGCCTCCCAGACTGTGACACACTTGCTGCTGAGCCTCTCACAGCCCCTGAAGCAAGTGCTGCCCTGTAAGAAATGGGGGGTCCCCCCTGACCTTAGACTGAGCTCTTGCAAGAACTATGGCCAAAGAGAAAAAACCATGAGGTAAGTCTGAATGCATCCTTGAGAAGATTCTCTTAAAACTAGTGATTAGGAGGTGGAGGCGTTGAGATGTTCTCGGAGGCTCATACTAAAGCAGAGGTGCTGTGGAGGCCATCTCTCCAAGTGTGGCTGCCCCAGGTGTATGTGTAGGAGTTTATATAGTTGCTCTCTCCAGTTGCTACAAGCTACAAATTAACATAAAACATTGCCATTAAATGTTACTAGTTTTCCAGTGATTTTAACTATCTCTACAAAGACAAATGCCTCTTAAAGTCTGTAAGAAAAAATCATATGAATCTTACAACTTTTTCCAGGTGATGTAGAAGAATTAGAAATTCAAGAAAAACCTGCTCTGAAGGTGTTCAAAACCATTACTGTGGTCCAGGAGCCAGGCATGGTGGTTCTGGAGGTGAGGCCGAGTCAGCGCCTCCGAGGGGGCGGGGTTCAGTAAGCATGCGTCATCACAGAGGAACTTGGTTATTGCTCTTCCAGGATGCCGCTAGTTTTAAGGAGGAAAGTTCACAGGCCCAACCCTAAACAAAACCACAGGCAACCAAGGCATTCTGGGAGCTGGAGGAGCAGTCTTCCCGAGGGAATGGTCCATGATAGGTTTTCCAATTCCGTCGGTCAGCCCTGAAATCAGTACATACGAATAACATTATATATAATGAGCAGATTGTATTTATATATCTAGGTAAAAAAAAATACAGCAACAATGAAAGTAAAAGAGGCCGTGAATTTGAGAGAGAAAGGGCTGGGGGTAACATGGGGAGAGGTTGGAGGGAAGAAAGGGAAAGGGTAAAATGATCTAATTATATTTTAATGTTTTTTTAAATGGCCTTAAAAGTCTCGAGGTAAAATTTTAATTCTCTGGAAGGACTGTGGCTAAGTTGTCGGTTCCAGCCTCACATATAATAAGTAGTAATAGTAACTAACTAATATGTGCAAAGCCCTGGTCCAACCCCCAGTACCACCTAAAGCTAGGTAATCAAATGCTTCAAGGTCATCCTTGACTACCAAGTTGGAAATCAGCCTGGACTGTATGACACCACTGGGCCTCTAAGACTTACTTTAAATGGTTGCTCAGGTGTGAGTTATTTGATAAAGTGGGCATTCTAGACCCTGTCTCAAAAAAATTTTGTTGTTGAATTAAAACATACAAACTAGTTGTGCTTTCTTTCTTAAAAAGTGCTATTTTCATGTTTTGGATAAACAGTTAACTCAAATCTAAAATGGTTAGACTTTATTAAATTAGGTGGAGACAGTAATTAGACTCTTCATTAAAACAAACAAACATTATCAGGGCTGGAAAGATGGCTCAGCAGTAAAGAGCACTGGATGCTCTTCCAGAGGACCCAGGTGTGATTCCCAGCAGCGCATGGCCACTCATAACTGTAACTTTAGTCCTAGGGCATCTGACACCCTCTTTCGACACATGGTGCACAGACCTACAGGCCGGCAAAATACTCCTACTATTTAGGGGCACAGGGTGGAGTGAGGATGCCCTGCTGAGACCCAGTACAAGTCTCATGTGCACATATATACATCTGATCGCTTGCTTATCTCACCCTTCCGGCCTGCTGTCTGTGCTACTGACATAAGGGTTTGGAATCTGAGGTTGAATCCAGCACCAGCAGTTAGGTTGCCTGTGTTATTTTGGGGTCCGTTTTCTCTTTTAAAATAAAGCAGTTGGGGAAAATGAAAGAGCATTTTGCTACAAAGGTGGTGCTTAGTAGGTTTCTTTTTGCTGATTAAAAGGAGATTAAAGGAGTCTCATGCCGGGGTCAGTTACTGCAGGCAAGGCTGGTGGTCGGCTGGGCGTCGGCTGGGCAGAGCTCCCGGAGTGCTGCGCTTCTCCCTTCCTGATTCCGTCTTTCTTTGTAGTGGCTGGCGAACCCCTCCAACGACATGTATGCGGACACCGTGACCACCGTGATATTGGAAGTTCAGTCAAACCCAAAAATAAGGAAAGGTACAGGCTTGCCCCATGCGTACCCGTCCCATCTTTTCTGGGTCCTTTGAACTAAAACTCAGTGGAGCCCTGAGTAGAACTTAGCTTTTCCTGTTTTTTTCAGTGTGTAATTTTGAGGTATACACACAACAGAACAGATCCTCAGTGTCTTAATTTTCATTTTAAGGTAGGAATTTGGGCATGGTCCCACAAAGGTTAAAGCCCTATTTAGTTATAGTTCTCCTAAAACACTGTGTACAGGGCTGCTAAAATACTGCTTAGCCGAGCTGGCATCTCTGTCAGGAAGATTGCTGTCTTCATGTTCAAAGGACGGTGCTGGATAGAGTGGTGGCCTGGCCAGCAAGCACGTGAGCCGTGCTTGGCTCTGGCTCTGGCTGCACGGTGTGGTACAGGGTGCCTATCCAGATGCGCGACCAGGCAAGGAGCCACCCTGACTGATTCTGGGCAGTGCCTCCCATACTGGACCCTTCCCATGATGTCAGAGCCTGTTCAGTGTAGAGTGCTCCTGTCTCACACACGCACAGTGGGCGTGTGCTGTTAGCACTTTGGTTTCAGAGGAAGAAAGTGGGGCTGGTCACTGCCTGAGTCTTCCTATGCTGGCCAGTCTGTCACAAGAATAAACAGGCACGTCCACATCCTCACTTGAGCCTCATTTGGGTGAGCAAAGTGTCTTTGCTCGTTTGGCTCATCCTCGCTCTTAGCCCTGTGTCCAGTGCTCCGTGTGGCTGACGTGGCTCAGTGCTGACAGCACTTGCTTAATGTGCATCTAGTCCTGGGACCCTTCCCCAGCACTGAAAGGGGTTCTGGCCGGGTATGGTGGTGCACACCTATCATCCAAGAACTTGGCAGGAAGATGAATTCAAGGCTAGCCTCAGCCACATAGCAAGTTTGGGGCCAGCCTGGACTTTACAAGAGATCCTGTCTCATAGAATCAAAACCCAAAACAATGAAAAGAAGCCGAGTGTGGTGGCACGTTCTTGTAGTCTCAGCACTTAGAGAGGAAAGAGGATCCCTGCAAGTGTGAGGCCAGCCTGAGCTGCGCAAGTGTGAGGCCAGCCTAGGACGTCATAGTAAGCCATCAACTCGGGAAAAGGAGTCTGTGTCTGTGCACACTTCCCAGGTTCTGAGTGGGGCAGGGTTGGAGGCTAACGCTCTCCGCCCTCTGGGGAGGCAGAGATTGTGAATTGTGGTGCTTTCTGTGTGGCTCATACTGGCCATGGAGGTATGGATGGATGTGCCAGGTGGCCTTTAGCCCAGGATTAAAGATGATTCATCATGCCCACCAAGTTCTGTGTTTCTTGGGGTTTAAACAAAAAAGGAACTAATTATTAATAGGCAGACACCTCAATTATTTTTTTAATTTACTTTTACTTACATGTGTATGTACACGTGAGTGGAGGTGCCTGTAGAGACCAGAGTAGTTAGATTCCCCGGAGCTGGAGTTACGGTTGAGAGCTGCCCCATGTGGGTGCCGAGACCCGAACTCAGGTCCTCTGCAAGAGCAGGAAGTGCTCCTAACCTCTGAGCCACCTCTCCAGCCCCTTAAGTACTGATGCTATTAAAACATTCATAAGCAGATGGTGTGTCAGGATTTAAATGTACATAACATTTAGATACAAAAGAGGTCTTTGCACTCAGATGTGTGCTCTAGCATTGTTGGACCTGTGCTTTTGCTCACCTGTACTCAGATGTAAGTTTGAGAAATACGGGAAATAAAAGTGAACTGGAACATCATTTATGATCCCTTCAAAAGAACATGAAAGAACACAGTGCCCATGGCTTTGCCTTAGCGGGCAGTTGGCGCACCAGGGGCTTTAGCTTTGAGCTCTCCGTGGTTACTCAGGCCTAGGATCTGTGGTGTAGTGACTGGATGCGAGTATGAGACTGAGCCTTGTCCTGCAGGTGCCGTGCAGAAGGTCTCGAAGAAGCTGGAGCTGCATGTCTACAGCAAGCGGCTGGAGGTCATGCTGCAGTAAGTGTGGGCGGCTGCGCCGGCGCGGGGAGGTGGAGTTCAGGGTCTGTCCCCGCGCCGCTCCCAGCCCAAGTATGTCCAAGTCCACGCTGTGCCCCGCCTAACAGGCCTCGGGGAGCTAGCAGGCTTGTCAAGACTGGGTGCTGATGTCTCAGCTAACACCACTGGGCCTCTAAGACTGACTTTAAATGGTTGCTCAGGTGTGAGTTATGTTCTAGACTCTCCAGTAAGTCTGTAACTGTGAAATGTCTCTAAACTCACTATATTTCTAATGCCAGGTGCCTTTCTGTGGGTGCTTTCTAAGCCTGACTTCAGGATGCTTTTCCAAGCGCTCTTAGGAAACCTCTTAATAGTGGACACTAATTTATAATTTCAGCACCTAATATAGTGCCTAAGGTGCCGGTCTCTCATTTGCTTGCTGAGAGAATAACTTAGTCTTTCATTATAGACAAATGCCTGCAAAAGACAAAGGGAGAAAAGTACATTTTGGCTCATGGTTTCAGAGGGCTCTGCCATGGCCGAATAGCCTTGACTTTGGCCTGATGTAGAGCAGAGTGTCGTGGTGGTAGGATGTGGGAACTCGTCTGAATGCTCTATGCTGCTGTCACAGGCTGTACCCAGCACTGCATTGCCCAAGTTGGTCCCAAACTGGAGGATCACAAGTCCAAGCATATTCTAGGCTGCATAGAAGTTAGAGGCAAGTTCTAGGCCGCTTAGTTAAAAGGGCGATCTAGCATGTCTGCCTGCTGTGCACAGCCCCAAGCTTAGTCCCCAGTGTTCAAGACAAAAGCAAAGCCAGCGCTTGCTCAGTGGAGTAGCGAAGCACCCTCTCGGATAGCGCTGCTGTAGGGCCTTGATAGCCAAGGGCGCAGCAAGTTTCCTGGGCAGCTGACAACACCCCACTTCAGGACTGGGACCTTCTCCCCAAACAGGTAAAGTTGGACTCTTCCAGTAATATCAAATTTCTGTTCACTTAAAGGGACATATTTGGAGAAGACTGTGTCAGTGTGAAAGATGACTCTGTCCTCAGTGTCACGGTGGATGGGAAAACAGCAAATATTAATTTGGAGACGCGGGTATGTAGCTGTCTGCATCTCAGACATTTGGGGAATAGGGGGAAGATGGATTGCACCCTGATAGTTGGGTCTGTTAATTCAGAGGCTGGAGGTGTAGCTCAGTTGGCCGGTGCCGTCATAGCGTGAACGAAGCCCTGGGTCCCTGGTAGCACACAGAGCTGGATGGCATGGAAGCGCGCGCCTGTCATCCCAACGCCCTGGCCTGGCGTGGTTTGCTTTAGTTTGTAAAATAGGTTCTCACCCTGTAGCCAGGCTGGCCTTGGCCTCACCAGTGCTAGGGTATCAGGCAGTTACTGCCATGCCAGCTTTAAACAAATAGCACTATAGCCCAGGCTTGCCTGTGAGTCTGTAGCCTAAGCTGGCCTGGAGCTGTTTTGTAGTTAAGCTGTAAGACATGAGCTGCCATAAGCTGGGTGAGTAAAGTAATGTATGTCTGTAAGCCCAGGAGGCTGAGGCAGACCATCAAAGTTCTAGGCTAGCCCGAGTTAATAGCAAGTTTGAAGCCAGTCTGTATAGTGAAACTAACAGTCTTTAAAAAAAAGAGCAACAGCAAGGCACTGGCCATTTGATGGTTAAAGTCAAATGAGCACTAAATGGTGAACAGTTTATCACATCTGTTGCTGGCTAAATAATTTGTGCTGCACAGACTAACTTGCATGGAGTATCGAGGATTGAGCAGAGGTAGAGGCTTCGGCCTAAAGCTCCGCGTGCCCGCCCCTTTGGCTCTCCAGTCACTGTGGACAGGTGCCGCAGATGACAGGAGAGCGGGTCGGTGGCTCTCGCCTTACCTAAATGGTTGGTTTTCTCCAGGGGATAATTCCAGGCTGAAGTTCGTGCTTTCGCTTTCAGGTTGTAGAATGTGAGGAAGGAAGTGAAGAGGATGAATCCCTCCGAGAAATGGTGGAACTGGCGGCCCAGAGACTGTACGAGGCCCTGACGCCCGTGCACTGACAGCCTTGCCTCCCAACACTTCAACTGTTTACACTCTTGGCTTTACTTCTGTTACTTCAAATAAAATACCTTAGTTTCTCTGGGCTGCCTGTTTACTTTCTATACAAGAGATCATCAGATGTCTTGACTGCTGCTGGACCACCAACTAACCTGTCTGTTTCTCCTGAACTAATCTTCCGAGGAGCTGCCTGCTACCTGAGGGTTGACTGCGCCTGCAGGCGTTTACTGTGTGCTGAATGTTTAAAGATCTAGTAAGAGGCAGACCTGTCTTCCTGTCCTGGGAAAGGAGAAGCGGTGGTCTGTGCTGGCATATCTGTGTTTTGAGTTGAATGCAATATTGTGCCACAAGTTGGAAAGCCCTGTTCTCCGCTTCCTTGCCCAGTTCCTTAGTTTGTGTTTGTAAAATCACCGCTTTCGGACTCATTTCTTTTATGGGATCTACAGACTAGGAAGTAACTGAGGGGCAAGGGGGCTGAGTCTCAGTGATTGCCGCCCTTCTTCCCAGAGCAGACAGAAGTTCTTAGTACCCCACCTCACTACCAAGCCAAAGAATTGCACCCTGGTAGCCTGTCCTGTCCACCTCCGCTCTCGAGTGTGCTTTGGTAACTAAGTCCTGAAAATGAAATTTCTGTAAAAACAAGTTCCCATGTCTGGCCCATACTAAAACTCAAGGGCCCCACCCCATATTATACAAAACCTTATCATATAAAGCTAAACGTTTCGATTTAATTGCTGGGACAAGATGCTGTGGAGTCTAGCGGTCTGGAGTGAGGGTCCTGGACAGCTCTGGCTTTCAAATCTGCCCCGTTAACTCTGTCCATCGAGGCCACAGTAACCAAGGAGGGCCGAGTCCCACCTGGGCATGCCCCGTGATGGACGGGTGCGCCTGCTAGAAATGAGGTCGCCAGAGCACCACAGCTATCGCCCATCTCGGAGACGGGTTTGGCGAAAGCCTGGCCAAGACAGCCCTGGTCCACAGGCTGCCGGGTCCGGAAACGCAGGCTGGAGGAGGCGTGAGAGCTGCCGGCTCCGGGCTAGCCCCGCCCACGGCCAGCCCCGCCCCCAGAGCGTGGAGCCGCCACATCCGGCGCAGACTCCGTGTCCGGAGCCTGGCACCATGGCGCTGTGCGAGCGGGCGGCCAGCGGGAGCTCTCTGATCTGGCCTCGCGTGTTGCTCTTCGGGGACTCCATCACGCAGGTACCCGCCGCACCCTCGCTGCGTCGGCGCGCGTGTCGCGACGGGCCAGGCGCCGTTCCCCTCGTGCCCCGCGGGCCGTGCACCTCGCGGGCAGGGGCGGTGGCCGGGCTGCCCCGGGGGACTCTGCGGCCGGGTGCACGGGAGCTCGGAGGGCCTGGAGCCGCCCCGTGTTCGCCTCCCGCCGCTTCCTCGGCGAAGCCGCTTTGAACTTCGAGCCGGCTGGTTCACCGCTGGCCTTCTCCCGCGGCTCAGGTCCAGTACCAAGTGGTTTGGGAAGCTGCTTTCAACAGCACGCCAAAGTAACCCTAGCTGAGACCGTTTAACTCCCAATTAAGGAAATTCCTCAAGATGCCCTCCTTCAGGGAGACAGAAAAAACTTCTCTGGGGTTTTCTAATACGTGGCTTTCCCTAATACTTGACAGCATTATTTTTCGGTATTGGACTCTCGGACACTAAGTTTTTGTGGGCAGGCGTGGTGGCGCGTTGCTGCTGCAGGATTGCCAGGACTGTTGGGGAAATCAGTAGAGCGTAGTCTTCTTGGTTTTCAGCTGTGGAGAAGTGGCATAGCACGATGGCATCTCCTAATTCCACATAATTAAGTTTCTCCTGTACAGATAACAAACGTCTCTAATGTTAAGTCGCTCGGGGCCATTGGATGAAGAAAACCTCATTTCCAGAGAACCAAGTGAAGCGACAGTGACCCCCAAAATACCTTCCCAAGCAAGGACCACGAGAGGCCTCGGGGTGCCCACATAGCCTGCATCTAAAGGGCCTAGCCCAACACCTTTGCCGTTGTGCCTGGCTGCGTGGATAGTAACGGGCTTTTTCTTCAGTTTTCTTTCCAGCAAGGTGGATGGGGCGCATCGCTGGCTGACAGGCTAGTCAGGTGAGAACAGTGCCTGGATCGTCGTTGACTGCTTTCTAGGGGGAAGCAGAGTCTCAAAGAAAACAGTGGGTTTTCTCTTGTTAGCCGGCTCCCTCCTCCGGTGCCTGTTAAAGGGAAGGAACACCAGGCCCGCACTGGGTTCTGCCAGATCAGGTTTGTCTCCAGGGAGGTCTGGCAGGACTTGAGTTGGCCTGGCGGGCCACCTGTAATCTTCCAGACCTCTGGGGTTCTTCCTGTTAGTGGCTTTCTGTGCTTGCTCAGATTAATGTCCATTGAAGTCCATTTTAGGTGTACCCCGAGCCACGACTAAAATGTATAGAATTGGCCCCCCGTGTGGAATTCATCTCACTGAGGGACATGGGGAGGCTGGGCAGAGTCTGAGCACTACCGTAAAGCGCACACAGCACGCGTTACCACTGTCCAGCTCCCAGGACAGAGAAGCACTTTGATCATAACCCATCTTTTTAACCACTTTATTTCAGAAAATGTGATGTTCTGAATCGTGGATTTTCAGGTTACAACACCAGATGGGCCAAGATTATCCTTCCGAGATTAATTAGGAAAGGGAGTGGTATGGAAACCCCAGTGGCAGTTACAATTTTCTTTGGTGCAAATGACTCTACACTCAAAGGTAAGGGCATTTCTCGATCATTTTTGTTTTCCTGGACTCAAACAGATACATGTTTATATACTTTTTCCCCCAGACTGCATCTCCTGGCAGAAAGTTTTCCAGAGAACAGTGTGTCCCTGGGCCTCATCTGTGTGGGTTTCTTTGGGCTTTGATGTGGGTAGATTGGCACAGGCGCTCCAGGGTTTATGTTCCACGTGGTTGCCTTGTTGGCTCACCTGAAATCACTTTGTTCCTGTCCTCGAATGTTCTCACATGATACAGTTGGCAGCAGAAAGCTCTCCTCTAGGGCCTGTACCCTCTGCCGAGAAAGGAGTGTCTCTTTTTGCTGTTTTTTTTTTTTTTTTTTTTTTTTTTGAGACAAGAACTTCTGTAGCACAGGCTTGCCTCAAACTCAGTAATTGAGGCTAGCTGACCCTTCTGCCTCTTCTTCTAAAGTGCTAGGAGGTGGGTGTGTGCCATGACTTTCCTTTTTTACTTCCTGCAGAGCGCCTTGTGTTTGTGTGCCAGCCCACCTGGAGGCAAGCCTCTCTGTCTGATGAGCATTTTACACACCTAACCATTTTTCCCAGCTGTCCAAAGGGGCAGACCTGCCATTACCTTGTGTCCCAGTGAGTGCATGGAGCTTCAAAAGGCTAAACAACCAGTCAGTGACAGTTGGGGTTAGAGCGGGTCAGTCATGTCACAGCCCACAGATCAGCCTTCTGGATGATGGGGAACCTAACACTCAGTCCCCTAGCCAGCCTCCAAAGAGAACTGTATAAGTAACCCGGTATAAGACAGGGTGTCTTTTGGAACTCAACAGTACCTCAGTAACACTGTAAATTTGCAAAACCACATTCCTACCTGGGAGTGGTGGCACACACTTGTGGTCTCAGTGCCAGGAGGTAGAGACAGAAGGATGGCTGCAAATTCCAGGCCATTTAAGAGTAAGATCCTGTCTCAAAACACAAAGGCCTGGGGATGTCACAGAGTGGGTAGAGTGCTTGCCCATCGCACATACAGTCCTGAGTTCGGTTCCCTTCCCTGTGTGACGTAAAATATGGCTGGGTGTGGGGGTGCAGGCCGTTAATCCCAGCCCTTGGGAGGCAGAGGGTAGGAGCAGGAGGATATCTGTGAGTTCCAGACTAGCCTGGTCTACATAGCAAGTTCCAAGCCAGCAGAGCTACATAAGACCCTGTCTTGGCTATATAGTGAATTTAAAACCTGTCTGGCCTATGTGAGACTCTGTCAGAAAGAATATTTAAAAAGCAACAGAAGTGTCATCTTATTTTTGCTGTTTCTACTGCACTTCAGACTAAGATCTGCATTGTCTTGAACAGATGAGAATCCCAAGCAGCACGTTCCCTTGGATGAATATGGGGCCAATTTGCGGGACATAGTGCAGTACCTCAAGTCTGTGGACATCCCCAAGGAGCGAGTCATCCTCATCACACCGCCCCCGCTCTGCGAGGCAGCCTGGGAGAAGGAGTGCATCTTGAAAGGTGAATAAAACACACCTTGGCTCCAAAGCTGGATGTGGGTGCTGAGGGCTTCCGCATGAGGGCCTGTCAGTCCAGTCTTCCCCTAGACAGTGGCTGGCGACCTTCCTAACGCTGCCACCTTTTGAATACAGTTCATGTTGTGGTGACTCCCAACTGTAAAATCATATGTATTGCTACTTCATAACTGTAACTTTGAATCATAGTGTAAACTCTTGTGGAGATAGAGGTTTGCCCAAAGGGCTCGTGACCCACAGGTTGAGAACTGCTACAGACTGTTTTGACATCAATTAGGGCAGGGGATTCTGGCTGTAAGTCAGGCGAGCACTGATGCCCCAGAACCTACTGTCTCAAGTTGCCAGACGCCAAGATGCACACACAGCCCGCGTGCTAGCTGCAGCATTCTCCCCCAGCCTGGGGAAGGCTCCTGTAGCCGCGCTCGCAGATGACCCCTCTCCAGCTGCCAGGCGCTGCTTGCTCTTTGCCTCCTTTGGCAGTTGGAAAAGAATGATGGTCAAATCCCTCCATTTTTCTTCCCTGTATGCATTGTCCCTTCAGCACAGCAGCTGTCGTGCTGACACACTTGACTGGAAAGGTGTACTGTGGGCTTTGTCTGAGCTGCTTGAAACTGGAGGACATATTAATGGCTGTTCAGCACAGGTCTGTCAAAATTAGGGACGAGCTGTTCTTTTCCTCCAGGCAGCGGTCAGCCCAGCTCCTACTGTATCCCCCCTGCACTCGAGATTCTCCCCAGCTGGGCTTCCTCCATCTCCTTGGTCCTCTAGACTAGGAGGTAGCATGTGCTTGGTTAAATATGTGCATTTTGTACGGGAATCTGCGCATGAATGAGATGGCCAGCACACAGACTAGGAAAGCCTCAGAATGGTCGAGCATCTTCACAGCCATGAAGTAGCAGCCCAGGCAAAGACCAGTCTCCCTGCAGACTGCAGACTTTTCTCACATTCCTGCAGTAGCTGTCGGCTGTATGTTGACACTGGGGTCTCCGTGGCAGTGTCTCTCATGATCTTGACATCTAGCCATGCCCTTTCTTGCCCCTTACCCAACTCAGTAGGGTCTGCTCTCTTGCTGGTCCATCTCTGCACCCTGACCCTGGAACCTAGGAGCCTCTGGATGAACAGTTGGCTGTTTCCCCACACTGCACTCTGTCCTGTGCTTTATGGAGCAGTGCCATTGTAGCCAAGCAGAATGGTATCAGTGGCACTTAGAAACTGCCCAATCAATGTAGCTTCATGAGGACCAGCACCAAGTTTGCCAGTGACCCTTTGGAGTTTTCACCAACAGGTTGCAAATTAAACCGCCTGAACTCCGTTGTTGGTGAATATGCTAAAGCATGTTTACAAGTAGCCAGAGACTGTGGAACTGATGTCCTTGACCTGTGGACCCTGATGCAGAAGGACAACCAGGTACCACGGTTTTCTCAGTCCTCATGGGGGCTCTTGGGATGACACAGTTAGACCAGGTGTGTGCAGTTTCCTAGGAGAGCTCTTCAGACAGGCATGGTAGTACATACGTGTAATCCCAAAACTTGGGAGGTGCAGGGTAGAGGGATCGGGGGTGATTGAGACCAGCCTGGCTACATAAAACCGTTGTCTCAGAAGACATGTCAGCCACGCTTTTCACCAGGAAAAACCTGGAGAAGCTGAAGAAGCTACTGCATTCAGAATCTTAGCTAGCAGTTACCTAGGGCACCATAAATGCCAAGTCCATGTGTAAAAGAGCAGGACAAAGTTCAGATAAAACAGTGACATGTATCCACTAGCAAAATCCACAGCTCAAGATGCCGCTCTAGTTGAATTATTTTGTCTTAGAGCCTGAAAACAAGCCAGTGCAGTGGTGCACACCTGTAATCCAGCACTTGGGGAGGCAGGTGCAGGTGGATCTCTCTGAGTTCCAGGCCAGCCTGATCTACAAAGTGAATCCAGGACAGACAAGGCTACATAGAGAAAGAAACCCTGTCTCAAAAACAAACAAACAAATAAATAAATAAATTTTTAAAATTTTTGAAAAGGAGGCCTGAAAACATACACACATATATAAAGCTAGTTGACATGAAGTGTAGCCGCTCAGGAGGGCAGCTGCAGCTGTGTCCAGTCACACACGCACTGACGGAGGACACAGTCATCCACTATATAGTTTTTGGCAGCATTATCCACACTAGGCCCAAAGCTAGTAATAAGTCGCCATTTTTCCATAGGTGAACTGGGTTAGCCCAAATCCACCAAGTCCTGAGCAGTAAAGAGGCCAAGTCTGATGCCCGAAACATGGATAAAGCTGTTAAGAAAGGAGGGCTCTCAAGTCATGTTCTAGCTATGACATCTCAGACAAGGCTGCAGTCTGCAGTGACAGGTTAGGGTGAGGACAGTGTGACAAAATTCAGGTTGCCCATTGTTCCTGCTCCGTGGCATGTAAGAGGCATAGTCAAGACTCTATTTTCACTCCCATCTCCCCATTTTGAGACAGGGTTTCACATATCCCAGGCTGGCCTGGAACCTGCTGTGTAGCTGAGGACGACCTTGAGTTTCTGAACTCAGCCCCGGAGGTGGAGTGCTGCGGTTCCAGGTGTGCGCTGCCATGCAGTTTATGGGTGCTGGGGACTGGGCATGTGCCAAAAGCACTCTGGTGACTAGGCCTCATCCCCAGACCTTCTCTTTACTCCTTAGTAAAATGCGGGTGCTTGCTTGTGATGGTGAGACCCCAGGAGGGAGCCAGGGCTGGGAACTGGTGGTATTTAAAGTACTCAGGGGAGAAGAGGATCACTCTACCGCAGTCTATACTGTCTAGTTTTGCCATGTAAACAAAAGGTAGATAAACCAGATGCTGACTTGCTCCTCCCGTGATTCTCCATCCATCCCCTCCTCCATGGACCCGGAAGGGTCTAATATTTCTACAGTTCTTCTGTAAAGAGGGACACGTGCTGCTTCCTTACTGAAAGGATGTAGAGGCAAAGCCTGGATTAGTGCTGGAAGGTAGAGACACCAGTCAGTCCCGGGAAGCTGACTTGAGAACCTCAAATTGCTACATCACAGATTGTAAGAGACTGAAAGCTGTTTTTGAAACTTAAGCCAAGTTGGGACACTTCTCAGAAAAGACTTATTTGTCTTTGGAGGCTCTCGGAGCCCCAGGACTGCAGTCTGCCTCAGCATCCTTGACTGATCTCTGCTCCCAGAGCAGAAGAGCCACTGTAGCCTCCGTGCTTGAGCATGTGAGTTTCACTACGAATCTACTCCAGGGCCAGCAGGATGGCTCAGCTGCTTAGGTCACGTACCTGAGTATCCCGAATACCTGCACTAGGGTTGGAGAGAACCAACTCCTACAGGCTGTCCTCTAGGCTCCCTGCGCTCCCATGGGATGTGCTCCCCTTCCCAAGATCCCTCTCTCCCAAAATAGTAAGTTGGAAAAAAAAGATTCCATTAGAGATGGCCTGAGAATGCACTGAAAGGGCATCTTTCAGCACTGTTACTGCCAAGTCCTTTCTGGTTTGGTATAGTCAGGGTCTGAGCTGTGGGAATCTCCCTTATACATCACTAGTTAGAGCCATCTAGCTGGGACGGTGCAGGGAAAGGCTGCTTGCTAGAACTGTAATTCCCGGCCTGTGAACAGTCTCGGGGATTAGGCGAGTGAACAGTCCTCCAAGTCAGGGGGTCTCTGAGTAAATCCTGGGTTTAGAGAGGAGTGATGGAGACGGGACTCACCCCTGCCTTCTTGTTCTAGTCCATGTTCCTATCACCCAAACCTGCACACACCTAAGGAGATGACTTCATAGAACATGAGCTCTCTTACCAGTAAGCAAGTCACAGGCACTCATTAATCCTCTCTCTGATAACATGTCATGACACAGGAGATACAGAATGGCCTCCCAGTTCACACATGAAGGCCCACGACTTTGGGAGCTCAGGTCTGTTAGACACAGGGCAGCAAGGGGCTTGTACCCCAAGTACCTGTGCAGAAGCACACTGAGGTCACTGTGGTCCTGGTGTGCCCCACAAAACACAATGGCTGCCGAGCTCGTGGCCAGCCTGAGACTTGACACCAACATGACTCCTCTCCCTACAGGACTTCTCCTCCTACTTATCAGATGGCCTGCATCTGTCACCAATGGGAAACGAGTTTCTGTTCTCACACCTCTGGCCGCTGCTGGACAAGAAGGTTTCTTCGCTACCATGGCTGCTTCCTTACTGGAAGGATGTGGAGGAAGCAAAACCTGAGCTGAGTCTGCTGGGAGATGGAGACCATTGAGCTAGGTCAGCCTGGGAAACTCTCCAAGAACAAGTGGCCACATCTTTCCCTTAGACCGTTCCAAGTTGGTAATCAGACATTTCAAGAGTAACCATTCATGTGCATAACATCATTGATTCACAAACATCAAGAGCTTGATTAAATGTTTTTTCCAAGCCTAACTTCTGTTCATGACTATTGATCAAAAAGCCCATTAACTTATTTTTCAGGGGACTGTTATACTTGATGCATTTTGTTTTGACATTCAGTATTTATTGACTGAAGCAGGTATCATCAATGCCACAACTACAGAATATACCCTGAGCAACTTGTTAATCCTGTGCATGGCAAAAAAAAAAAAAATCCTGGTTTATAAAGTCACAATTTTATAAAAAACAATTTTTATATTCTGCCAAGACTGTTTCATTCATACATACACCCACACACCCCACTCACCTTATAGCAAATCCTCAAAGTGTAACTAAAATATAAGGCTGTCAATGACTAGTTAAAAGAGCAAATACCACAAGGTACATGTTCAAGTATTAGTGTAACAGATGTCCTCAGGAGAGACAAGGCACAGGTTCGGGTAACTGTCCTCGGAGTTTATAAGTTATCTTGGTTAAAATACGTTGGCTGGTGAGCACATTTCAATTCTTAGGGAAAAAAAGCTTTCAGAACTGAAACTTACAGAAATCAGAATTCAGGCTAATGGTGTTTTTATGCCTCATACAGTAAGTACAGAGCATCCAGGGTCCTGAAGCATTGAAGCCAGAGGCCATGTGAGAGTTCTCTTGTTGAGTCTGAAAATAGTTCTTCCTGGCCAGCTTAGCCCACCCAGCCTAGTCAGAGTGGGTCTGGTTAGAGCATCTGCTCGTCTACTCAAGCTCGTATTTTGAAGCAGTACAGGCTTTGTGGATATTGAAATTTCTTACAGCACTTGGCTTTTTTTATACATGTGTTTTGCCTGCATGTTTGTGCACCGCTGCATGCCTGGTGCCATGGAGGTCAGAAAAGGACATCTCCCCTGGGACTGGAGTTACAGAGTTAAAAGCCACCATATGGGTGCTGGGAATGGAACCAGGTGTTTGTAACTATGGAGCCAGCTCTCCAGCCCAAAAATGTTTTTTTTTAAGGCAAACAATGTTAGGGACTGTGAAGACACTTCTGTAAAACAGAGAAACCGCCTAGTTATTGGCCATCATGAAGTTCATGTTGCTGTTACTGTAGATTGTGCTAGAAATTAGTCTTCATCATCCTGGAAAGGACTGCTCTTAGTCAGTATGGTCCTATGTGTGGACAGGACTCTCCATCTGTATCTCCATCTTGGGTTCAGTGCCAGGACGGGCCACATTTGAAGAAGAAGAAAAGTCTTTGTTCCAGTTATCCTCACTAACTGCTTCACTGTGGTCGGGACTATTACAGTATACAGAAAGACAGACTGCAGACTTGAGGCTGGATCAAGTTCTTTTCTGCTTTTGTACCACAGGTTGAAGGAGATTTTAGATTATAAAAGAAAAACCCAAAACCTGAAAGCCTTAAATACAAGACAGATTTCCCTCACTTCTTCAAAGGGCACACCTACACAGGATGCCATGTGATGGTCATGTGACATGAGCAGCATCTACTAAGCTGTTTCCCTGTTTCTCAGATCATCACAATATATGCTTTGATTTAGGTCAGCTCTATAGAACATCTGCAGGTGTAAGTCCTAGAGCAGGCCAAGGCTCCCACTAGCACTCTGTCTCTTTGCTGTCAACTCGGCTCTGACGCTGCAGCTTGAAAGAGGCTGCCTTTTCACTCCTGGTGACTGGGTGGTCTGTGAGATCCTCAAAGGACTTGGCAGCTGCAGTGCTGTTGGGGAAGGGGTCCTTCTCAAAGCCATCATCGTCCACATGTGAGTCAGTGCTGGGGTCTTCCTGGATGGTGTCCATCCTCTGGTGGTCCAGTTTTGGCGCCGCAGACACTGGTAGCATCATGGCAGCCGGCTGCAGAGGCTGCAGACGACCTGGAGTCTGGGGTGCAGGAAAGGGTTTGATAATGCGAACAGACGCTGAATCCATGCTGCTCAACATCTCGATGTTCTGGAAAGGCATTGATCAGTTCAGTGGAAGGGGGAAAATGAATCAAAGGTCATTATCTAACCTTCTCCACAGTAGCCCTGGGCTGTGCTCACGCTAAGCCTAGTGCTAGGCAAGGCCCACCTGAGCAGGAGCTCCAGTGCACTGAGACACTGACAACTTGCGTCTATCAAGATCCATGACAGAGGAATTCAGTGCTGAGAGGCTAAGTCACCATCCATGGCTGTGGGGATCAGGGTTCCTCTCTGACAGCTTTCCTCCCATGCAACTATGTCAGGTGTGCCAATCATTTTCTCAGGACCATCCACATCAAACCAGACCCTTGTAACTTCCACTAGCCCAAGAGGGAAGAGCTCTTCCTGAGGCCTCTGTTAATGCGGCCTAAGTGCAACTGGAGACTGTTCTTTTTGTTTTATGTGCATACTTACACTGTGGTGAAACACAGACAGGGATTCATACTGCTTGTCCAGTTTCTTATCCTAGAAAGAACAGGGAGTGAAAATGGAATTCTTACTAAAAGAAACCCAACCCTCCATCAGTGAGTGCTTCCTGTCCACCGCTCCTGAGATTGCATGAACTTAGACCTCAACAGGGGGAGGTGGCTCAGCAATGGAGTGGTTGCTTAGCACACTGGAGGCCTCGGGTCTGCAAGCCACCCCTCCACACACTGCCAAAAAGAAACCCAAGGGATAGCAGGGTCACCAACTAGAACACATTAATGCAGACTGACACACACACCCCAGGCAAGAAGTTCTGCTCTACACATCAGTGGCATGGCTACAAAAGCAGGGGTGCTCTGAGTCCTATCTTTCAAAGATACCTTACACAATAGCGGGAGGATGACAAGAGCATTTATGTACAACAGGATCCACAGTGCTCATGCACTGGGAAGTACTAGCTGCCAGGACTGCTGGCAAAAGTTAAGGTGACTATTTGCAGTGTCTTTCTGTCCTGACTTCGCTGCCCCAATCCATAGCCTCTTGTCTGGGAACTGAGTCTGGATCCCCATGTTGTATTTCTGCAGGGAAAGGTCGCCTGGTGCCACGAATTTCATTCTGTCGCTAGAGACAAACCACCATCAGTGGCTTTGCTCTGGAATCAAAGATCAGCTTCATGGTCCACATGTACCCAGAATCCACTCAACTCCTTAGCAGAAGCACTGAAAATGGTGCTGCTGCTGTCCTGAAATGTATCTTCTAACAGCACAACAGCAGCTCTGCCTGGCACAGTGCCCAGAGCCTTCCCACCTCTGAGCGCCATGTTCCAAACCACAGGGCAGAAGCTGTATGGAGGCTGGTCACTCAGCACCTGAGGACAACTTTGAGCTCCTGGTCCTCGTGACGCTTTTCTGGAGTGCATGCCTCACTATAACTAGTTCACAAGGAGCCCTGTGCAAGCTAGGGAAGCCTGCTACTAGCTAAGTACCCATTATGTTAACAATCATCAGGTAGGCTTTGAGGTGAGCTGGCAACATTTTACATCAATCTTTGAATTTGGAGATGTTCAACATTTTTGTAACACGTTTGATCACTTAAACTTTGGTGACTTACCACACAGTGGACAAGAATGCTGAAAGGAATCCAAAATATCAACGAGAAAACCAGGACGGACCCAACGATGTTGTCTGCCAAAAACTTTCCTGTGAATAATCCAGACGGTGAATGTCTCAAAACACATACTTCACAAGACTACTATAAATGCTCTTGTGTATCATGGCCAGGCTGTGCTTCCTGTGTGGACTGTGCCAACAGACTGAGCACAGCATGCTTAGGAAGATGATGCTTTTATTGCCTGAAATAAACTCGGGGGGGGGGGGTACCTTCTGAAAAACCTGAGATCTACTGGTAAACAACTCTTATACAAGGTCATGGGACTGAACTATGTTCAGGTGGAGCACTCTCCTCCGAAAACTCAAGCACACAAGATACATGGGAATGGACCTATAACTTAGCCAACAAAGTTGTTTCAATTTTTTTAACCTTTATTTTGATGTGTTCTGCCTGCATATACATGTGTGCACCATGTGAAGCAGTGCCCTGAGAGGCCAGAAAAGAATGCTGGATTCCCTATGACTAGAGTTACAGGTATTTATGAGCCACCATATTTATGAGCATATGGGTGCTGGGAATTGAACCTAGGTCCTCTGGAAGATAAGCAGTGTTCACCTTAACACTGAGCTATCTTTTCAGTCCCCATCAGAGTTATTTCATAACAAATGTGGTGAATACTTTAAGTCTTCTACTGCTGGGTCACAGCACAAATTCTGAAACCACTACGGAGTCACCATGGAAATCAGCTCAGATCTTGGTAAATAATCCAGGAAATACTTCACTTACCGAAAGTGTTGATGCTCAGCTGGTCAATGAAATCCCAAAATCGCTCAATTACATCCTGTACTCGTTTTTCACATTTTCCCTATAAGGAGAAAACAGACTGCACTGTCCCAAACATCATGTGTAGACCTAAGGAAGCCTTAGAGATACAATGGGCGTGTGAACTACTTTGCTTATTGACTCACTTTGGACACAGGATGGTAATTCCAGCATGAAGATAACCAAGAAAGAAGGTCCAGTCGTTAGCATTTTCACAATTAGTCCCTTAATTTTTTTCCGGTACACTGCTGGGTGGGTGTGCTCAGACAGGGTGTGCTGCATAAACTGGGCTTGTCTGTTCTCTAACCACTATGAATACGGGCATGTGTTGTCACACCCAGCACAGAAGTCCACTTTTAGAATAACCAGGATAAGGCTGAAGATGACTATCATCCTAGGAGCACTCCAGAATGACAGCAATTATTCATAGTGGACAGGGAGGGCTTCATATGTAAAGTACTTGATTTTGCAAACAAGGGCAATCCAAACACAAATGCTACCTTTTTATCTTTCTAACCAGTGCTTGCTTTCACTAAGTATGTACAGACAGGGTCTGTATAAAAGGAAGTGGGCAGGTGTTCTAGGTCACTGGAGTTCAAAACTGAGCTCAAAGACAGAAGACCTGTAACAAAAGGTTTTTGTTATTTTTTGAGACCAGATCTCACTGGTAACCCTGGGTGGTCTGGAACTCTGTGTGTTAGTAGGCTGAGGCATGACTGTATGGTAAAGACAGCTGGTTTCAGACACTGAGTCCTAATTTCCTAGCTTGGAGAAGGGACACAGACTGTGAAACTGCTCAAGCTGTGATTCTGAAGGAGGCATTGAGTGAGTAAAAGAGACCGAGGCTGCTTAAGTTGCCCAAGTCAGACTCTGTGCCTCTCAATGTATGCATAAGTCCACAATAGGATACTTACATTCATATCACAAAACCCTACTGTACAGGGCTTCCCTTTCCTCAAAAATAAGTTCTTTTGCTCTGCATCGACGTAGGGTACACATGGGCCAGAAAGGTTCCTGCAGCACACCTTACACGAGTTGTCAGTGTCTGGAAGAGAAGCATGCGCTGACACAGAAGTCTTCCACCACAGGCTTCCTCAACTGCTAGTCTCTGACTTCATTCCCAGATGTTAAAAGCTGGCACTATACAGAGCTGAAGGTTTCCATCACAGAGTATCTGCCTGCATGGTGTATGTGATGGCTTGGGTTCCCGGTCCAGCACCAGAAGAAGAAAATGGCCCAACACTCCAGATTCATCTAACAGTTCCTGAATTCATATTCTTCAGCTTTTAAAGTTAAACAATTATTAGCTAGGCATGGGAATGCATGTCTTTAATCACAGCACTCTGGGATCAGAGGCAGGCAGATTTATATGAATACAAGGCCAGCCTGGTCTACATGGTGAGTTCCAGGGCAGTCATGGGCACAAAGTGAGACCCTGCTTCAAAATTAGAAAATAATCATCATCATCATCATCAACAGAAAACTCCACAATAGAGCCAAAGTATACTGTCTAAACTGCATAATGTTCCTGCAAATGTGTCCCTAATGGACATTCCTGTCACCCTGCCACAGCTAAGCCAACACAGCTGTGACAGAACTGTCCACCTGTCCACCTGAGGAATGCAGCTAAGTAATTGCCAGTGACATGAGCACCACAGCCTGGACTTGATAGCACTTTCCCCAAGATCAGCTCCGACACCACGTAGGGTAAAGGCAGTCGGCACCAGATGTGTAGCCACCCAGAATGAAACTTTACCCTCCAGTGTAACTTGGGACAATCTAAATTTGCTCTGGGAATGGGGGTGGAGGAATCTAAGTTTATCTTCAGGGAAAAAAAAAGTCAGGTAGGACACAAAGAAAGCCAAACATCTTTTCCTTATCACATTATCGAACGGTTACTGTAGTCTTCCCACACCACACCAAAGCCTATTGTTAATCAATCATTTTCTGGCAGCTTTGCTGTCTTTGCTGTCAAACCAAGGGCCTCAAGCATACATGCTAGGCAGGTGCTCCCTGCTGAGCTGTCCCCAGGGCCTACTGTTCTTGCAGTGATCCACTGGAGGAACCACTCACTCCAGTGTATGGGTGAGTCCCAGCCTCATGGTTAAACAGCTGTGTCTATACAGAACAGAGGACTGCCACCAATCAATCCACCAGCTCCATAGTGGCATGGAAATATGGAGTCAAGCCAGGCCCTGGATGTCTTTAAGCCTCCCTTCAGACCTAGTGATTCCCAAAATAAGAGCATGGGAGCCCAAGGAAAACTGAGGCTAGCATTAAAAAGGCTGCTTTCCCAGGCTGGCCCAGCAGGGATCAGAGTGACAGACCTTGGTGGCATCATCAAAAGCCCTACCCAGAGGGCAAGGTGGGTAAAGGCACTGACTGCCAAGCTTGAAAACCTGAACTCGACTCCTGAGACCTACATGTCACCAGGTGATAACTAACTCCAGCGAGTGACCCTCTGACTACACACATGCATGGTGGAACGTCTGTATGTACCCATATGTACACATATACAAGCACAACATGCACATACACAAATGCAGTTTTGAAAATCCCACCTGCATGACATAGCTCCTGGAAATGGCTTTAGTTAAGTCCAAGGAGTTTCCTCCATTACTGCCATGGGAACAGATCTGTTGCTGCTTCTATGCTTTATATGATATATGAGGAGAGTAAGGACAGTCAGTCCTCCACCCTTCTCCTCCTAATGCCTTTCCATTTTTCCATGAAGCCTGCCTGCTACATGTCTGAAATGCAGTGGGAAAGAGTTCATATAGGGGAGTGTGGAGCCAGCATCTGAACACAGGGCTCTCTATCTCCAAACACAAGCTTGACTTGCTGCTTTCCCTATTCCTTGCTTAGTTCTCCCCACTGTGATGAGCAGCAGGGAACAACAGACAAAAAAGTGGGTGTTACCCAGCTGCAGGACTCAGACACTACTCACCAACACACGCGCAGGACTCTAGCTCCTGCTCTCTCTTGCAGAAGGGGATGCACTTCCCAGCCTTGCACTTGCCAAGGTCCAAGCACACAGTGTCATCTTCAGCATCTCCTGGTGGGGGGCACTCACTGCTATTCCCTGGAGGCAAACACCAATCAAAACTCAGCCCAAGGCACAACAGTTGCCACACAATGCTTCTTGCAAGAGTGAGTACAAGCACAGTAAGGTGTCAACAGCTGCTTTCATAGGAAGGGTATTTGACCCTGGTTCCAAATATATGTTCTCATGCCACAGGGTACCTGAAGAAAGAACGGAAACACATACCTGTGCAGTAAGATACTCCTTTGCAAGTAGCATTAATAGCCTCCTGGCACTTCTTCTGGGCCGTCTCAAACTGACAATTTTTACAGCAAGGACTGTTCCTATCACTATGGAAGAGCAGACAACACCGTTCAGTTCCAATGGCGTTGGGCTCAACATCAAATGCTATGGCTCTGTTAGTAAACTGAAACTGAAGCAAGACCCCAGGCCAAGTCACTACTGCAAACCTGACTCCTCCTACCTGCTGTGCCCTCCTAATGTGGAAGGCTTAAGCACACACTGCAATCACCTTTACAATAATTTGGCATTCTTTGTTTTCATTAACTAGTTAAGAAAAGAACCAGGGTGCGCAGACACTGGGGAAGGCAAGATGGCGTCGCTAGCTCCCCTGAAGGAGAAGCTCATGGAGGTGCGATTGGCCGAGCTGCCCCGCTGGCAGCTCGCGCGGGACTTCAGCCCCAGCGGCATCGCGGGCGCCTTCCGGAGAGGCTACGAGCGCTACACAGCAAGTACATCAACGTTCGCAAGGGCAGCATGTCGGGCATCACCATGGTAGTGGCGGCCTACGTGCTCTTCAGCTACGGTCTGGCCTACAAGGAGCTCAAACACGAGCGCTGGCGGAAGTACCACTGAGGAGGGCACCGCACGCCGGTCACGGCTGCCCACCCACCGGAGCGCCCGGCCGTGAGCCCGGGCGGCACCCAACAAATGCCCACTGACCCCACCCCCCAAAAACATAAAAAAAGAAAAGAACCAGGGTAGCCAGGCGGTGATGGAGCATGCCTTTTAATCCTAGTACTGTAAAAAAGAGACAGATCTCTGAATTCAAGGCCAGCCTAGTCTACAGAGTGAGTTCCAGGACAGCCAGGGCTACAAAGAGAGACCAGTCTTGGGGGGCAGGGGAGGAGGGGGAGCCAGGGATGTACCAGTGGCTAAGAAACAGCAGCCCGAGCCCTATACCAGTCCCAATAGAATCTACAAATTAAAAGGCACAATGTAAAGATGAATTATTCACCAAACACTGGTCTAATAGGATACTTTAAAAAAATGGAAATGTAAGTAGCTTCCAACTTAGAATCTGCTTAATATCATTAAATAGCACCTCTACAGTGTTTTAGTATATGGGAATCTTCCATGATAACACTACACCAGCAGCTCTGCTGTGTTTTCTTTTATGAATACACAATAACAATTTGCCACTTCTGACTGTTGCAATATGTTGCCACTGTGACAGATGGAGCCATGAGTAACCTTGTTAAATCAACTATTTATTTTAAAAAGACTTTTTTTCCAGATAGGGGTTCACTTTGTAGCCTTGGCTGGCCTGGAGCTCACTAGGTAGACCAGGTTGGACCCTAATAACATGGAAAGATCTGCCTCCCTCTGCCTTTCAAATACTGGGATTAAAGCCATGCCCTATCATGCCTGGCTTTTAAAAGATTCTTAAAAAACTCAAGTGAGATAGCTAGTAAAGACAGTCACTACCAAGCCTAATTTTAAAATAAAAATAAATCTCAAAGCACTAGGGAGGCAGAGGTAGGTGGATCTCTGTGAGTTCCAGGGTAGCCAGTCTATCTATATATAGTTTCAGGTCAGCCACAGCTACATAGTAAGATTCACTCAAAAAAATGAATGAATGAATGAATGAATGAATGAACGAACGAACGAATGAATAGGTAAATCATAAAAGGGAATGCTGTATATTAGAGGTCATACATGCAAGGTCAAGAATTTTTTTTAAACAGGTCTAAATATTTTCATAAAGTACTGTGCGTGTGCACAGACATACTCTTCCACTCCTATGTATTACTTAGTGCCTGCATGCACAATGCCCTATTGCCTGGCCCCTCACTACCCACCCCCTAACTCTGGGGAAGCGCTCTCACCTGCACTGCACACCTGGCTTCAGCGTGCAGTCACTATTGCAGCACGTGTCGTTGTTCAGGTACATGATGCCTGGATCGCACTCTTCTCCTTCATCTACCCTGGAGTTGCCACACACCTTGTTGCTGCGCTCCTGGAAGCACTCTTGAGCCTTACTTTCTATGGTCTTGTAGATGGACTGCTTACTGCAGTTTGAAAACATCTTAAGAGAAAAAAAGGCCATGAGTGAAAAAGAACAAGATGGAATTCATTCTCATGTAGTGCTTCTCTACAGGGAAGTCCTAACGGTGAAGCTGCCATCAACGCCACCACTGAACTATGTCAAACAATCACTTGCAAATGCCACAGTAAGAAATTACTGATGCTGGGCCCTGTGGCTCACGCCTGTAATCCCAGAACTCAGGGAGGCAGAGACAGGTGGAAATCTGTAAGTTCAAGGCCAGCCTGGTCTACACACACACACACACACACACACACACACACACACACACACCAAAAAAAAAAAAAAAAAAAAAAAAAAACCTATCTCATAAAAAGAGAAAGAGATTACTGAAGTAGAATAAGGTAGAAAGACCAATTATTAGATATTTATTTACTCAGTGATTTACTTAAAGTACTGCTTGTACTGTCTATTTGCCAAGCATGACTTCACTTGCTGTCTGGAACAGAATGACCTGGAGAAGAAGTATGGCTGTTGTTGCCGGGTGCAGTGGTGCACGCCTTTAATCCCAGCACTCAGGGAGGCAGAGGCAGATGGATTTCTGTGAGTTCAAGGCCGGCCTGGTCCAGGACAGCCAGAGTTGCTATATAGAGAAACCCTGTCTTGAAAAACAAAAACAAAAAAACAACACAAAAGAATGGGCTGTTGTAAAATCTTGCTTGCTTGCCCATCTCACCTTATGGTTTTAGAGCAGTGGTTCTCAACCTGTAGGTCGTGACCCTTTCAGATATCCTGCACATCAGACATTTACAGTGTAATTCATAGCAGTGGCAAAAATTAGTTATGAAGCATCAACAAAAATAACTGTGTGGTTGGGGATCACCAAAACATGAGGAACGGTATTAAAAGCATTAGGAAAGTTGAAAACCACTGATTCAGAGTATAAATGAAGAATACAAACTGAACCCAGCACAGAAGCTTTTCAGGAGCTATCCTGACTTCGGCGCTCACTGATATTGGTGTTGAAATGCTTATTCCAGAAAGACTGATGCAACAGTATTTTCCTCTATTCAATAAAAAATGGCTAAGGTGTTTGTTTTATTTTTTGTTTTAAGACAAGGGTCTCAATTGTGTGGCTCAGGCTTGCCTTGAACTCACAGATACACCTGCCTCTGCCTCTCAGTACTGGGGTTAAAGGAGTGTCCCACTATGCTCCATAGGCCAAAGTGGTTATGATAACTAAACCACCACAGCCAGCAAGAATACCTCTCCGTTAGCAGTTAAACTCTCAAACAATGGATCTCTAAGCCTAATACAGTGCTGAGCACATTGTAACCAGTCTGTCACTAGCTTTCTGACCACCGCCTGTAAATCCTGGTCTTCTGTTTACACCTTTACCTACTACTTTGCTTTCTTTCAGTGACTTTCCCTAGGAGGTCCCAGGCCTCAGCACCTTTCTTTCTTCCCACTAATTGTGGTGTTCACAGCTCATGCAGTCCATAGGGTAGGTGCTCGTTGGTCCACCTAGTAGCAAACAGAGCTATTTTTCATCCAGGTAAAATGAAAGAACCACCTTATTTCTGACCTATCATCCTTTCACCTAGTTAAAAAATAAGAAACTCATGAACTGGGCATGGCAGTTTAATCCCAGCACGGAGACAGGAGGCTCTCTGTGGATTCAAGCCTGGTCAACACAGCAAGTTCCAGGACAGCTAAGACTATAGAGAGAGAGACTGTCTCAAAAGAAAGAAAAAAAAAAGGAGAGAAGGAGGGAAGAAAGGAAAGGAAAAGGGAAGGGGAGGGAAGGAAAGGGAAGGAAGAAAGGAAGGAAGGAAAGGGAGGGAGGGGAGAGAGGGTGGGAGGGAGGGGAGAGAGGATGGGAGGGAGGGAGGAAAAAAGGAAAGGAAGGAAGGGAGGGAGAGAGGAAAGGAGGGAGGGAAGGAAGGAAGGAAGGAAGGAAGAAAATAGAAAGGAAGGAAGGAAAAGAAAGGAAGAAAGGAAGAAAGGAAGAAAGGAAGAAAGGAAGAAAGAAAGAAAGAAAGAAAGAAAGAAAGAAAGAAAGAAAGAAAAAATGTATGTAGGACAAGAGAAATGACTCTGCCTCTGTAAAAGGAGCCTGCTGCCAAACCCAACTGAACTCAACCACCAGGTGAAGGAAAGACCTGCCAGAAGTTGTCCTCTTAGATCCACTCATATGCCATGGCACACACATGACTTCCAAAAATAAACGAGTGTAAAATTTCTTTGAAAAAACCTAAAACATAGAAGATGTATAATATATTTTCATTTCATAAGGGAAGGTGCCAACAGTTTAGCTGAGAAAACTATTAGAAGAAAATATGGACTAAGTGTTCTGGGTGCAGGACAAAACCAACTGTGCTTCACTGACAACTCAGCATCCTCAGAAAAAAACAGTTCTGCCCATGCTCCACTCCCACTGGCAAGTTCTCACAGGCCGTCAGGGCCCATGGGGATTTCCAAAGAGGAGGAAGTAGCAGCATGTGCTTTCCTTTGCAGAAAGTGCACAAAGTTAAATAGGCCCCAAGCTCAGGCAGCATCCCATAACCAGAGCAACCCAGTGCAGAAGCTACGAACTGTATTTGGCCACTTAAGAATCTTTCCTCACTGAATGTTTTATACTTTTATTTTTTTAAATTTAATTTTATTTATTTTTTTTATTATTAGTTACATTTTATTAACTCTGTATCCCAACTGTATCCCGCTCCCTTATTCCCTCCCTCCCCTCCTCCCTGCCCCTTTCCAAGTCCACTGATTGGGGAGGACTTCCTCCCCTTCCATCTGACCCTGTTTTATTAGGTATCTTCAGGACTGGCTGCAAAGTCCTCCTCTGTGGCCTAGCATGTTTTATACTTTTCAATTGCAGAAGCATCCAAGCATGCATTAAATAAGCAACAGTCTCATTGGTGCTCACACCCCTCATTAGTTTCCACACAGCATCACAGGTTTTCTGTATTTACCCATTTTCCTGTTTTGCGTTTGTTTTTAACAGATTTATTAAGGCACGTTTAATCCCTGATATAGGAAGGGGAGGGTGGAACAGCAAGCTGTGAAGTACTGCTACATTAAGATGAGTGACAAACTGTAAATAAAATTGTCAGGTAATTTTTAAGGCCACGCCAAAAACCCTCAAAAGTAAAACTCTGACAAAAGTCACTATTGTAATTGGTAGCGGAAGTTTTGGTTTCTTTAAAACTCACTTATGTTATATAAACAGGTTTTTAGTCCCAAGTGTGGGATATGGAGTTGCTTTTAGTTTGTCCACATTTGATAATTGCCTTGTGTAGCTCAGAGAAGCAAATGATCTTTGCCAGCTATACAGAGTTTAATTCTGAGGACCCAAAGTATACAAATACGAGAGCCCAGAAGGAGAAGGGGCAAGGGCTTCGAGAAGGTGGATGCGCAGAGAGAAGGCTTTGAGGACATGGAAGAAGGTTGCTGGTTACCTGGACTGCTAGATACCCTGACAACTGAGATTGGCATTTTCCCAAAGAACCTGACAACCCTAACCAGCTGGAACTAAGTTTTAAAGAGGTCTATGTCCCCTTTCCTTTCTAACCTTCTCTCTCCTACCTAAGGTTAGAGGGTTGGAAGGGAGGTAGAAGCATTAAGAAACCTCAAATAAACTAGAGTTTAAGACCAGCACCTTCAGTAATTGTCATAGTGAACCCAATTCTTCATGTGATTAACCTTGACAAAAGTGTCCAAATGACAGCTGGAACTACACTTAAGATGGGGTTTGTGTCACTGAACCCATACAAGAAGTTCCCACTGTGTGTGACAGTTCTATCTCTAGGGAAACACCCAGGAATGGATGCTTTCCCGAGCCTTCTTTCTAGTAACACCACACACAGCCTTCTTTCCTACCACTAAAACAATCAAAACACACATACCTTATTGTTCTCGTGGTCACCACTCACAGCTATGGGATACATGACGTACTTTCCTCCCTGGTCTTCATTTGGGGCACATTCTGCTAGCCCATCAGGATCATGTTCTGCTCCAAAATTGTGTCCCAATTCATGAGTTGTAACCAAGTCAGCTTCCTTAAGAACCAGGCAAAGAAAATATGTAGCTATCAGCAACTTTTGCCATGTTACATTTTTCAGATCAAGTGGAAGTAGAATGATTCCCATAAGTGGCCCATATCCACACACATCCATTATATACAATCCATATATAAAAAATACTTTCACTTAGGGGAGGCAGTGAATGTGTGAGGTCAGGATTGTTTTGTATAGTATCTTTACCTGCTAAGCTATCTCCCTGGTCCCAATGAATGTAATTTGTAGGGGGAGGGGATAGAGGAGGTAAAGAGAGCTGGAAGATGGCTCAGTGTTTAAGAGTGTTTACTGCACTTGCAAAGTTCAGTTGCAATCACCTGTAACTCTAGTTCCAGGGAATCAAGCCTGCAGGCTCCTGTGTGCAATAAACTCACAATTGCACATATGCACATATATAAATACTAAATTAATTAGTTAAAACACAAAAATAAGGTGGATAGAGCCTGAGAAACCACAACCAAAGCTGACCTCTGACTACTGCATGCATAGATGGGGAGAGAGGGGGAACAATGGGGATGTGGAGTAGAATGTGGGGGCTGGAAGCCAAAAGTTTCCCTCAAACACTGATATGATTTACTTTTCCATCTTTCACCAACAGTGGCACTCTCCTCTCAATACTTAAATGCATGCCTAGCAGGGCATCCAATTCAGGCTGTGAGGCTTGGAGGCAAATGTCTTTACCTTCTGAGTCATCTCAACTGTCTCAATACCTTTAACATTTCTTGGGAGTTGAAAACCGTAACAGGATGCTTCATTACAAGAATGAACACTGCACTTACTTCTACTCTTTCAGGAATAAGAAATACATGACCTTCCAGGGAAAGGAACAAGGGTGGAGGGCAAGAGCTGACAAGCTGAAGAAAAAGGACATTAGTTTTTTTAAAAAGTGAAATACTACAAGCATGGAAGAACAGAAAGCTATACAGAAAGGGGCTGTGAAAGAAAAAGGCTACTGTAACGAAAAACAAAAGTTAGCACCCATGAAAAACTCAAAAAGGCTGAAGAGAAAGTTAAAAACACATGTAGGAAACAAGAAAATAAATGGAAAGCAAGAGAAAGCATTGCAAAGCAACAGATAATTTACTCCAGGCAATCAAATGCCTGGTTTAATTGATTCCCAAACAGAACAGACAAGATATTGGGCCTATCTACAATCCCAGATACTTGGGAGGTAGGGACTGCACTGGCCTAGGAGATTAAGGCCACCTTGGGTGATACACACAGTGAATGACAAAGAATACATAACACAAAAAAGTTTCCAGGAAATAGCCTAAGAATACTTTTAAACCTACATGCCTGCAATTCCAGCACTCAGTAGACAGGTGCAGGAGAATCTCAAATTCAAGTGAGAATCTGTCTCACCAAAATAAACACACCAAACAAAAAATAAACATTTTGCATAAGAACAAAAGTATCTAGATGAAAGAGCCCACCTGCCCCACAAAGGAGGAAAAAAAATAAAAAGAGCCAGATAGTCGTGGCACATGTCTGTAATCCCAGTGGACTCTTGAGCTCAAGGCCAGCCTGGTCTACAGATCAACTTCCAGGCCAGCCAAGGCTACAAAGAAAAACAAATAAGCAAACAAATACACTAATACTACTAATAATAAATACTACTAATACTAACACTAATATTAGTAATACTAAAGATTTATTTTAGTTATGTGCATGCAGTCTCTGTGGGGCTATGTGTAATGAGTAGTACTTGGAGAAGCCAGAAGAGAGTGTTGGAGCCAGCCTTCCAGCCCCACATAGTCTATTTTAAGCTCAAAGTCAAAATACCAGTGTATCATATACTAATGTTTCCTAACAATACCTACTCTACATAGATCTCCACATAGTTATGGAACTCACTATGTAGACCTGGCTGGCCACAAACTCAAAGAGAACAATCTGCCTCGACATCCCTGAGTGCTGGAATTAGAGGCATGGGCCACCGAACTAGCTGCTCGCTCTTACTTTTAAAGTGCCCTTATCCTGCACTGGGCAGCAACATATTCAGTTAAAATAGCTACTCTCTTCCTGCACTGATGCTAAGGGCATTCATGTTACCAACGTGTGTCCAGGGAGGTATAACAAAAAACCAATGGATGAAGCTCGCAGAAAAGTTTTGGTAGAAGGACAACCTACAGTAGCTCTGGTCTCTGTCTCCTTTCCTTAAAGAGACCAGAACCACGTTGTGCCTACGAGGCTGCAGCATGAAAGGACAGAGGGCCTGTCCTCAGAAAGGCAGAAGGGAAGTCTGGGAGACCCAGACTGAAAACATCTCTGAATGTACCAGTGTACACCAGGAGAAGGCTACCTCAGCTACCATAACTAGGAAAAATAAGTCTCTTTTTAGGCCACTACCGCCTACTGTATTTTCTATTACTTGTAGCAAAACATACTTGAACAGGTATACCTACACAGAAACTAGGGTTTTTTGTTTTGGTTTTCTGAAACAGGTCTCAAGTATTCCAAGCTGGCCTTGGGCTACAACAGAGCCGAGGACAGTCTGGAAATGTTGAACCTCCTGCCTCCACCCTTCCAGGTGCTAGAGTTATAAGTGCCATGCATCACTATCTCTGGTTGTACATGGTTCATGCTGGGCAAGCCCTTTACTAAATGAGCCACATCTCCAGACTCTGAAACAAGATACAAAAATCTTTTAGAAAAAAATAAAAAGGTTGCAAAGGCTAAGGCATTTTTTTTAACAGTAAATGAACACCAGTAGACAACAGAGTAATGCCTTAAACGCTGAAAGGTAGAACATACCCAACCACATTATCAACCAAGTACACATTAAAAAGATAACAGTACAAATACATAACTGAGTTCTAACGCAATGGATTTCGAATCTGTCCTGTTTAAAAATAAAAACCAAGGCTGGAAAGTTGGTTCAGTGGTTAAAAACTCTTGGGGTTCTTCAAAGCCTGCATGTTCAACTCCCAGCACTGATACCAGACGGCTCACAACCACCTATTACAACTCCAGCTCCAGGAGTTCCAACACCCCGTCCTGGTATCTGTAGGGACCCACTCTGTCTGTCTGTGTGTGTCTCTCTCTCACACACACAGAGGTAAATGTAAAAACATTTAATAAAGTTATTTTTTTAAATAAAAACATACCTTTGTAAGGATGGTTTTACCATAATTTTTTGTACTTGTCAGACCACTATTCAAATAGATGTTTTTCTTCCCACCTGGGCTGAAATAAGCTACAGGGGAAAAAAAAAAAAAAAGTCAAAAATTGCCTCCTAAACACAGACCTGAAACACAACCCATCAGCTTTCTCTTTAGTTTCTCTCACTGCCATGACAGCACAAATGAGAGACTTACCTTTTGGGCAAACCCCTCCATGACTGTTTGCTCTGGGAGAACCAACATAAGCTAATCCAAGAGTTCCCATATCAAAATCTTGGTATGTGAAAAGATGCGCCAGGCAGACTTTAGACGCTTCTTCAGCTATATCAAAGCTAAATTGCTTTAAAGAGAGAGAAGTTTTTATTAGACTGTTACCATGCCAGATATAAGGGCTCTTCATGAGCATTACAGAATAGCTGCAGCTAGGCACTAGCACCTACAATCACTTGCCACACAAGATGCTTTCTCTGGGGTTCATACCCAACCATGTAAGCAGAAAGCAAAGTGGTCATGGAACTAGTGGCAACACTCAGGCACCTTACATCTACTCTGAGTGGATTCATTAGTCATCCACAGAGATCTAGTCAGGAACAGAGTAGCCCCAATTCCAAAGAGACTGCAGCCCCATGTTACAGCACATCCAAGTACTTCAAGAGTTTAACAGCATTATGCAGAAATTCTTTTACTTTTAATTACTTGGCTTGGGAGAGTTTTTTGTTTGAATTTAAAAATTTTTTATAATACAAGGGAGTTGTAAATGTAAGTTTATAGAAAAGCATACATACTTGGTTTTATGGTACCAAAACAAAAAATTTAAATGTATTTAAAAAACATTGTGGCTTGCTCTCCCAAACTTCTACTCCACCCTCAACCCCACACACCTTAATTCAGTGGCTTTTATTTTTCTACCCTAAAAATCCAAAAACTTGAAATTTAAGGAAAAAAAATTTTTTTTGAAAATATTTAATGCCAGCACTTGGGAGACAGAGGCCAGCATTTAAAATGAAAGATACGAGAATCCCATGTACAGAAAGAACGGCTATCTGGGATCTTGACAGTCCCTTGGCAATAGGACAAGTAAGGCTCCAGGACTTTTCTGGGGCTAAGGGAAGAAAATGGAAGGAGCATGTTTGGCCGCACAGGAAGCGGAGGTGTGCTGGGTCAGCTGTCTCAGCATGCAGGTCTGGCTGCTCAAACTTACTGAGTAACCCAGGACATCTACACTTGATGGGGTGAACCACAGTCACCACAAGCTCATACACTGACGTTCTCGCCTCAACTAACTCAGAATGCAGCTGTGGAGGCAAAGACTTTACAGACGCAAATAAGGCTATACTCACAGGCCCTAATTAAAGAGAACCTGTTCTCTTATGAAAGCTGCTTTAGGGGAGGGTTTGTTCGTTTGCACTGCTATGATCTAAATGCAGGGCCACGTGGATATGGCCCCAACAAGAGCCGCACTAGAACCATATTTCCAGTACCATGTATGTCTCCATGAGATCAGAACAGACACACACACAAAAGACGACATCAGCCTGCTAAAGATAGGCCTTAGGAGAGAACAATCCTGCTGACACCTCAATCTTCCATTTCTGGTTTCCAGAGCCGTAAAAAAATAAGTGCCAGCAGCTCAACCCTCCCAGGCTATGGTACTCTGCTAATAGCAACTGGAACTGACTCACATTTCCTGAGACTTCCCTCAAAAACAATGATATGCACACCTTTAATCCCAGTACTCCTGAGGCAGGGGCAGGAGGATTTCTGTGAGTTGGAAGGCAGCCTGGTTGGTACAGAGAAACCCTGCCTCAGAAAAAGAAACATAAAAAAAAAAAAAAAAAAGATACTATCTCAATCTCCCTCAAAGTGGCTGGCAAATCAAATTACATATACCAGTAGTATACAAACACCACATAATCTCAATCTGGGGGGTAAAAATGATAAAAGACTTTAATTCCATTCAAGTTTGAAACTTAATCTTGGTCTTGTAGACGCATAAGAAAGAAATGCATGTATTCCACCTGGACCAACATATTGAAACTACGATAGATAGACAGATAGATAGATAGATAGATAGATAGATAGATAGATAGATAGATAGGGAGATAGATAGATAGATAGATAGATAGATAGATAGATAGATAGATAGATAGGGAGATAGATAGATAGAGAGATAGAGAGATAGAGAGATAGATGGACGGACGGACAAAGCCACAGGGCCATAGTCGGGGCACACTTGTAATCCCAATCCCAACACTGAGAGAGGCAGAAGCAGGTGGTTCTCAGTGAGATCAAGGGCAGCCTGATCTACAAAGCGAGTCCAAGACAGCCAAGGCTATACAAAGAAACCTTGTCTCGGAAAAAAAAAAAAAATACCATAGCATACCATAGCATTCTTTAAATTTATTACCAGAAGGAAAATAAAATGTATGAATTTCTATAGATGTCAAGTTACCTTTGTGCTGGCCAATACAAGTTCACAGCTTCTTTGCTAAGTACTGCCCTAAAGACCTGTCGTTAAGTCTCAGAGAGACCTGAAGCACAAACAGTGTAAAAGTCTACACAGTGACAATTCACGCTAGATTCCAGAGAAGGGCCATTGTGCTGAACTAGATGCTCAAAGATATTAGGGTTTCTACCATGTTCCTTCACTAATACAGACACATCCACACGTTAGAAATGAGAAGACCTATGCAGAGCATGACCTACCTCTAGCAACATCTTCACATCCCAAGCATCTTTTTCTTCATTTGGGTAACTTTTTGCCATATTGAAGTGTCTTTCACCAGGTTTTACTTCTTGTGGAGACTTGAGAATTCGAATCTATACTTAAGAGAGAACATCCTTAGAACAATTCCAAAACATCCTAAGACTTTCACTGCATTATTTCATTACTTTAAAAACAAACCAACAAGAGTATCTAACCAGGCATCATGCTGGCGTATACTTTTAGCCCGAACTCCTAAAGCAGAGGCAGCTAGATCTCTGTTTAAGGCTAGTGTGATATACATAGTGTATTCCAGGATAGTCAGGGCTGTCTGGAGAGACCTTGCCTCGGGGGGGGGGGGGGGGGGGCGGGGGGAACAAACACCAAATAAAAGACTAAAATCCCAGCATCTGAAAGCTAAAGAGATTTCAGCAGCTAAAGAGCATTTGTTCCTACTCAGGTACCAGGTTTGGTGCCCAGCACCCACATGCAAGTTCACAACCTTTTATAACTTTAAATCGTAAAACAAACAAACAAAACACCATCTACATAACCCTGGCATTTGGCATGCCAAGACAGGACAGCACTTCGAGTTCAAGGCCAACTTGGGCTCCATAGCCAAAGCCTGTCTCAAAACCTAAAGACCCAAACCATACATATGCACGCATACACATACACTCATGCACACAGGCAGACAGACAGACAGAAACACACACTCAACTGCCTACGTCTATAAGAAATGTTTTGCAACCCAAATTCTTTAGCTCAATATTCAATGTTCAAGAAATCTGATAATCTGATATGGTGTAGAAAACATGTCAATGTTTATATTATTTATAAAATTATAAATTCTCACATCCTCTACATTTATTTGAAAAAAAAAGAAAAAACTGAGAACTTGGGTTACATAAACCTAAGGTATTTATTACAAGTATAGCTAATAATTTAAAAATGAAGGGTTGGGATGAACACCACTTCTGCACCATTAGTATAAGAGACTATAAAAACAAGCTTCTCCTTGCATGTGTGTTTAGGACAAATTCCTTTTAAACCCACAAAGAAGAAAGGAACAAAAGTTTGTGAGCAGAGACTTTGGGAAAGGCAGAAGCCATGGTCCCTTCTCTCTGCACCAACACCATGGTAAGCTTACAGGGGAAGGTCAAGGCCAATTCTGATAAGTATCTGGAAGCCCAACATGACTACATGCCTAAATTACATCCTCCAGCTCATCTTAAACGGTTTAAAGAAAATGGCATTTCTGTTTCCTATATTACCATATTCTTCAATAGTTTCCAAGTTCCTAAGGCAAAAAGGAAATATTTACTGCTCCTTAAAAACCTGAACAGAGTGTAGTAAAACCAGTAAGTCTGTTTTACATTATCAATAGGGAATAATATACAATATAACATAAAATAAAAAGCTGAAGGGCCTAGAGTGTACAGCATACTGCCAGTGTGCTAAATACAGACTTACCTATAGACCTATAATACACAAGCACACACAACATCTTTGGAAAGCTAAGCCGTGACTGATCTAGAGCGCACTATGTAGATCAGGCTGCCTGTAACTTGCAGAGATCCTTCTGCCTCTGCCTGCCAAGAACTAGAATTATAGACAGGCATCACCAAGTGATACATACTAAGTAGTTTTTTTTTTGTAGTCTACCCTTTTCTTTTTTTAATCTATCAACTCCACACAACATAAGCTGTAGGACTATATGTTTTAATAAAAAGAAGCTGAAAATTACATCACAATATGTATTTTCCAAAGCAATACTCAATTTCCAAACCACCGAGGTCAATTTTTTAAAAATAATTAATTTTAATTTTATTTTATGTGCATTAATGTAAAGATGTCAAATCCCTTGACATTGGGGTTAACAGACAGTTGTGAGCTGCCATATGGGTGCTGGTATTGAACCTGGGTCCTTTGGAAGACCAGACAGTGCTCCTAACCACTGAGCCATCTCTCCAGGGGCCCCCAAGGTCAATTTTTTTTTTGTTTTATTTATTTATTCGTATGTGGGTGTAGTGGCTAGTTTTTTATCTTTATAATTTTTAATTTATTACAACTTATTCACTTTGTACCCCAGATGTAGCCCCACCCTTGTCCCCTCCTAATCCCACCTTTCTTCCCTCCCTCATCTCCTCTCATGCCCCTTCCCCAGTCCACTGATAGGGAAGGAACCCCCCACCCCTTCAATCTGACCCTAGCCTATCAGGTCTCATCAGGACTGTCTTTCATAGTCTTCCTCTGTGGCCTGGTAAGGCTGCTCCCCCCTCAGGGGGAGGTGATCAAAGAGGCAACCACTGAGTTCACATCAGAGACTGTCCCTATTCCCCTTACTAGGAAGCCAATTTGGAGACTGAGCTGCCACAGGCTACCTCTGTGCAGGGGGTTATCTCCATGAATGGTCCTTGGTTGGTGTATCAGTCTCAGAAAAGACCCCTAGGCCCAGATTTTTTGGTTCTGTTGTTCTCCTTGTGGAGCTCCAGACCCTTCTAGGTCTTTCTATCTCCCCCTTCTTTCATAAGATTCCCTGCACTGTGCCCAAAGTTTGGCTATGTGTCTCAGTATCTGCTTTAATGCCCTGCTGGGTAGTCTTTCAGACTCCCTCTGTAGTAGGCTCCTGTCTTGTTCCTTGTTTTCACCTTCTTCTGATGTCTATCCCATTTGCCTTTCTGGATGAAGTTTGAGCATCTTACCCAGGGTCCTCCTTCTTGTTTAGCTTCTTTAGGTGCACAGATTTTAGTATGATTATCCTACATTGTATGTCTAATATCCACTTATAAGTGAGTATATACCATGTATTGTTTTTCTGCTTCTGGGATAGCTCACTCAGGATGATCTTTTCTAGTTCCCACCATTTGCCTACAAATTTCATGATTTCCTTGTTTTTAATTGCTGAGTAGTATTCCATTGTGTATCCATTCCTCAACTGAGGGACATCTTGGTTGTTTCCAGATTCTGGCTATTACAAATAATGCTGCTATGAATATGGTTGAGCAAATGTCTTGTTGTATTCTTGAGCATCTTTTGGATATATGCCTAGGAATGCTACAGCTGGATCCTGAGGTAGCACAATTCCTAATTGTCTAAGAAAGCGCCAAATTGATTTTGAAAGTGGTTGTACAAGTTTACATTCCCACCAGCAGTGGAGGAGGGTTCTCCTTTCTCCACATCCTCTCTAGCATGTGTTCTTGATCTTAGACATTCTGATGGGTGTAAGGTGAAATCTCAGGGTCATTTTGATTTGCATTTCCCTGATGACTGGATGTTGAGCATTTCTTTAAGTGCTTCTCTGCCATTCGGTATTCCTCTATTGAGAATTCTGTTTAGCTCTGTACCCCACTGTTTAATTGGATTACTTGATTTGTTGCTGTTTAACTTCTTGAGTTCTTTATATATTCTGGGTATTAGCCTGAGGTCAATTTTTAATGAGAATAATTATGATGGTTCTAGTGTAAAACTGTCAGCATGCTTTATCAGCTAAGAAACAGGAGAGAAAAGACTACTGCTGTGTATAAAGGCTTCCCCTACATTATATTTTGAGTAAATCTTCTGACTACAGATTCAAAATTGTAGGATTCCATCAGAATCTCCTTTGCTCTTCTCAGAAATACGAGAGGTATAAAATTAGAATATCCTGTCATTACTGATTTATATACTAAATTCTAACTAACTAAAGTCTGAAGCACAATCAGAGGGGAAAGAAAACACTACAGGAAATGAACTATAATTAACAAGAGGAATATTATAGCATTAAGAGGTTTCATTCCTAAAATAACCCTCAAGACAGAAACTTTATTAACTAATATTAAATACCAGAAACACAATTTATCATCAAAAAAAATCACAAAATGAGGATGTTTATAATTAATATTAAGTTAGGTTTTGAAAAAATAAAAATATTTACAATACATAATCTCATGGATCAACACAAGGCCTACTATTGATGAATACCTGTTCTATCTGTATTCCATAACCTTTAAATCCTGCATTATCCCACGAAGTGTTCCGGTATATGTCATCAACACGGTCAATTAGCTCGATCTGTGGATATAAAAGGTAAAGTTATGTAGAACTCTACTATTCTTTGCAAATGTAATAAAACCTACTGAATAAACATCTAGTAGAGAAAAATGTTATGAAAACTGGCATTAAGAAGCTAATCTTTATTACTGATGGGTCTATCAAAGAAGTTATCCCTACGACCAAACTTAAAATATTGCTACAAGAAATAATGTTACTGTCTGCACCTAACCTTGGGCTTTTAAGATACTGCCATTTCAGTCAACTATGGATAAAAGTCAACTGATTTACCAGAAACCCTAAGAAGCAGTAGGTCTCCATTCTGGATCACATTCATGGTATACAATATGAAGAAGTAAAATACAAGGAGTCCTTTAATACAAAACCCATATGAATATTTTTCAAGAAAGACTGTCTTGCTTAGGAACAAGAATTACAATGATTCCCACTATTCTCCTAATAAATTCATCCATATGACAGAAGAAAAGAAAAGAAGGCCGAAGTAGAGCTGGAATAAAATGGAGAATGGGAAAGGAGGCAATGAGAAAGCCGTCTTTGCTGCATCAGGCTACTGACTCATGAATAGCTGCACTCTCTTTTATTCCCTCAATGACGACATTTTAATCAGTGCCAAGTCACCAAGATGAATGGGGGTCATACTGAGGAAAAAAAAAATCCTGGAGAGAAATCATTTCCTTGACTTTAAAACTTTAGTAGCTGGTGCTAGAAGTTCCATGTCAGACTGGGGATATAGCTCAGTGAAAGGGCAACTGCTCAGCAGACATGAGTCCCTGGGTCTGAGCGCCACAACTGTATTAACACTTCTTTAATCTTTCCTTCCTATCTCTGCCCCTAGAGTTAACTACGGCTATGAACGTCTCACTCATTTCATACACTATCCTAAGGTTATCTCTTTAACATGACAAAAACAAACCTCTGTGGAATACAGATACAAACAGAAAATACACACTATAAGTCCACACAAGTATGTATTTTTATAAGTATAAATCTATACATGTGACACTAACATTTGTAAAGAATCCATTTGTATAAAGAACATTATAAATGTTCCCCTAATTTAGCATGTAGACAAAAGTCTAATGTATAGAAAAATAGTAATTTTAAAGCAAAATTCTTTCTTGTAATTTTGCACTATAATTTCTATGTAGAAATGTAAGATCCTAGTAAATGGCCCTCAGAATCTCAGAAAGAAAATAACTGTCTGGAGCAGGACTGGTTTAAGTTGTGAATTACTGCAGCCTTCTCTTCACAGAATTAATTAACCTACATAAATGACGTGCTGAATTTACCCTAGATGTCACCAAATACTTACTAAGTAATTTGTAGTGGTGCTCTCTTCTCCTCGGCCCATGTATTTATAGAATCGATGATCTGCTACCACCAGTAACTTACAAGTATTCTTCAAGGGGTTAGGTTCAGCCCGTCTCTTCACTCGACGAACAAACTCTAATATGAATTTGTATGCACTATTAAATTAAAATTCATCAAAACAAGGAGGGTTTTTTATAGTAACACTTAGTTCTAATATGCTTCTGAAACAAACATTATGTAAGTTTAATACCATTAAAGGTATCTTTTTCTTTTCTGGGGGAAGGGTGGAGACAGGGTCTCATGAAGCCTTGGTGGATCTCAAACCCACTATTAGTCAAGAATGACCTTCAACTTCTGTTCCTCCTGCCTCTATCTCCCAAATACGAGGAGAATAGTCATGCACTATCACATCTGTCCTTAATGGTTATCTTGAAATAATAATAATAATAATTTGGAAAAAGCCAGAAAAGTAGAAAGTAACATAAGGTTTAAAATTGTTGAATTCTACCAGGTGCAGTGGCACACACCTGTGATCTCAGCACTCGGAGAGGCACAGGTCTCTGTGAACTCACAGATCTCTGTGAGTTCGAGGTTAGCCTGGTCTACAAAGCAAGTCCAGAACAGCCAAGGTTACACAGAAAACCTTGTCTCAAAAAACTAAAAAAAAAAAAAAAAAAAAAAAAAAATCAAAACCAATGTAGCTTGCGATATGGAAGATGTTAGCAATATGGAAGATGTTAGTTCAAACCCCACCACCGCAAAAGAAAATAACTTTTTATATATGTTTGATACAGTAAAATAATCATTACTAGGCAATGAAGCCATTGGTCATTTTCTTCTAGAACTCTATGAATTAATCAAAGTAAAAGTAAACAAACAACAACAAAAAAGGGTCATGGTAATTACACATTAAAACTTAAGCAATACTGAGTCAGGTGTGATGGCACACATCTGTAATCCAGCATTTAGGAAGCTGAGGCAAGAGGACCGAGAGTTGAAGGCCATCGTGAGCTATAGAGCAGACCTTGTTTAAAATACTTTAAAAGCCCTGGGTATTTGGAAGTGTCTCTAAGATCATCATTGTGAGGCTACAATCTTTCTAGCTCCCTGGTACAAGCCTCTCTAATGTTTACCTATACTCACAAGCCAACATGTATTTATGGAGTATGTAGACAAATGCACATAGCCATCTGAATACCTACAAGTAGATATATTTAGAAACATAGTCATAGATAAACCCATGTTCACTGGGTTGGCTACTTTGTCAACTTAACACAAGCTAGAGAGCCATATGGAAACAGGAAACCTCAACTGAAAAACTACCTCCATCAGACCGGCATGTAGGCAAGTCTGTAGGCATTTCTTTGATTAACAATTAATATGAGAGTGATCTTGGATTGTATAAAAAAAAAAAAAAGCTAGAGCTGGGCTGGAGAGATGGCTCAGCAGTTGGGAGCATTGGCTGCTCTTCTAGAGAACACAGGTTCAATTCCCAGCACCTACATGGCAGCTCACACCTGTCAGTAATTGCAGTTCCTGAAGATCCAACACCCTCACACAGACAGACATGCAGGCAAAACACCAATACACATGAAATAACAGTAAATTTTTAAAAATGTTAAGTCAAAAACAAAAAACAAAGCTAAAGCAAGGTATAGTAGTACTCGCCTCTAACCCCAGCACTCAAGAAGCAGAGGCAGGTGGATCTCTAGGCTTGAGGCCAGCCTGCTCTACAGAGCAAGTTCCAGGACCACCAGGGCTCCACAGAGAAACCCAGTCTTTAAAAACAAACAAACAAACAAACAAACAAAAGAATAAGCTGAAGGAGCCACGAGGAGCAAACCAGTAAGTAGCAACCCTCTTCTGCTGCAGTTCCATCCCTAAGTTCATGCCTCGACTTTTCTCTGTAATGAACTGTAAGCTACAAGATCAAATAAAATCTTTCCTCCACAGTTGCTTTTGATTGTGGTTATTTGTCACAGCAATAAAAAGCACACTAAGATATTCACACTTTCAGTCTGAGAGCCTCACTAAAACAAGTAGAAGCAAAATCACCAGTGCATCTTCTTAATGAAATTGTGTACAGACATGGCTATAAGCAAATGTATCCTTGTAACAGAAAGTTTAAAAGATTAGTCATTATTAACAGAAGACTTATCAAATACTCTAATTGTTTGAGAATTTATTATCAATATCCTAAAATATTAATAATGCTTTTCAAGATTTTCACAAATAATGACAGCAAGCCTGACATGCCTGCAATCCCACCTCCTCAAGAGCTGGAGGCAGAACCACTTGAGCCATGCAATTCAAGCCAACCTGAGCAACATATCAAGACCTTGCCTCTTTAAAAACATAAAAATAAAAATAACAAAGAAGAACACCATTGCAACAGTTTTTTTGTCCTAAGTGACCCCAAAAAGATGTGTGCGTGACTGATAGCCTATGTGTATTTCAAACACCACAGAGCTCTCTTGCCACCTGACTCATCTCTTACAAGTGCTAAAGACCATTTTTCAAAAACGTCTTTCCTTGGTCTCTTTTATTGTTGTACCTATTATTTTCTAGTGTTTTCAACTATTACTGAACAGAAAAAAAAATTAAGAGTTTCTGTAACAAAACTATATTTTCAAAGCAAACACTAGAGTTACTTAATAATTATGCTATTTTTATCAATTAACAAACACCCTACTGGAAACCACTGTGATGTACTTATGTCATGTCTGAAATATATTTTAAGTCTTACCTTCAGGTGGCTCTCTGTCTATGAGCCCTTCTGGAAGCAACTCTTCACTATCCGCTCTTAAATAACCACACACTTTTGGAGATTGCAAACGTGAAACAGCCTTGATATCTTCAGACTTATAAACTAACATTCTTTTATCTTTAGTATCATTAACAAACCTCCAAAGTGGCTAAAAAGGAAAAACATAGTTGACAAAATAGAAAGAAAAAAAAAAACTTCTAAACATTAAATAATATTCCCACAACACTCTTTGTTCTAGGGTATTGTTTTCTAGAGAATAAATTATTTTTTTATCTTACAATTTCTACACTAGAAATAAATTCACAGTTATTCACTATGCTATGCATATTTCTGTACAAGGTAGTAGAGAAAAAAGTCTACCCTTTCCATAAACCATTTTAAATATATCTGTAATTCAACTCGACTCCAGTGTTATTCCAGGTAGTCATGTTGCAGTGATGTCAGGTGACATTCCTATTATGTGGTGCTTTCACTCCATTTTCCTTTAACATTCAGACATTCACTGTCATTTTGCCATGACAGATTTTACACACAGCAAGAATGTTTATAAAAGAAAAAAAAAGTTTACAAGAGATGACCGAAAACTCCTAACAATATGCTTAAACCTTCTACTGATTTCAGAGAAAGCATGTCTCTGTTTGTTTTAAGCCATGATTTCAACCCCCAGCACCACAGAAACAAATGCTAGAAGAGTCTGCATTCATAACATGGCTAGTCCACAGTAAATACAACTTGTATACTTTGAAGGATACACAGTCAAAAGGGCTGTTTCCATTTTTACAAAGCAAATGTTTTCTGTAAATATTCTAGACTCAGCTGTGATGAATATAAAGCAGTACATAAAGTCATGTGTGTACAAGAAAAATAAGTAAGACATCGTTTCATACCCATTCAGTCGTCTACAATCAGACACATTCTGGTGAGGCTCTAGAGAAATGAACCCTCGCACAAACTGCAGAGAATGCTGAAGCCCTATCATAAGACAAAATATCCTCCTACACAGCCACATAGGAAGACTCAATCTCAAAACCAAAATGAAACAACACAACGGAAATTTCCTAAGACTGGTCACCCAGACCATTCCAATTAAATATATACACCCAAGAGCATGTTCCAAGGCTGTTCATGCTACAAATTTCTGTTTCAAGAAATCAAAACACAGTGGGGCATGGTGATACACGTCTGTAATCTCAGCACCCTGAGAGGCAGAGGCAGGTGGATATCTCTGAGTTTAAGGCCAGCCTGGTCTACAAAGTGGGTCCAGGACAGCCAAGGTTTCGAGAAACCTTGTCTTGAAAATAAAATAAATTAAAAATAAAAATAAAATAAAGCACAATAACTGATCATCAACAGAGGATTGGCTAAACAATGGTCTACCTGGAAGCCTTCACTGAAAAAAAACTTCATTTAGATCTATATTTATTAACTTGAAAAGATATACATAATTATATTGCTAACTGAAAATGTATGATGACAAACTATGTATTTTGTGAACCCAGTTTTGCAGGAACGAAGAGCCACACCTGGTGTGCCTATCAACAGTAAAGCAGGCAGCAAGCATGAAGAGGCCTGGGCTCAATTATTAGCACCACAAACAAGGAAGGTGGCATAATTATAGTACTTAGAATTAGGTTTCTTAAAGCATCCTGGATTTCCCTATGTAGCTCAAACTGGCCCAGAGCTCACTATGTAGCTCAGACTGACCTTGAGCTTACAGTGATCCTCCTGCCTCTGCCTTCCTGAGTGCTAAGCAGAGAACTCATGTAAATCTTCCTGCCTGAGCTTCCCAAGTGGGATCTCAGGTGTGACCCACCATACTTAATTAACCTTAGCATCTTAAAACAACCAAGAAGCTTTGTAAAAATCAGAGAGACAAGCTACTGAGAGAAAGACAATTCCAAAGGAAGGCAGACAGGAAAAGAGGCAGTAGATCAGGAGTTCAAGGCCAACCTTAGCTACCTAGCCAATCAGAGGCCACCATGGGCTATAAGAGACCCTCTTTCAAACTCCTGCCCTCAAATCCAACCCTCTTACGTGTAGACTTACCTCTATGTTATATTCTGCCCCATCTGTGTTGATTCTTACTGTAACATCATCATCTCCTATGTGAGCCAGAACCCTAGAGTCAGGCTCACCTTGAGGAAAAAAAGGTATTTTTATTATCAAAAATCTCTGTTTCAGGGCCAGCAAGAAGGATCAGCAGGTCTACCAGCCCCTGTCACCAAGCCTGATGAGCTGAACTAGATCCGTTGGACCCACACATAGTGTACTAACTCCCACAGGTTATCTTCTGACCTCCATATGTGCATACACACATACCAGTACATAAATACAAAAGAAAGATTGTCAAATAATAACCTATTCACTGTTGGCAATAAAAAAAAAATCAGATAAGCCCTTCACCAACTTGGTCTTTACCTCGGTAGACTGAGAGCTCTGCAAACTGGAAACACAGGCCTGAAAAGGCCCAGCACCCCAGTCTTCTCCAGAAGAGAAACAGGTCAGAAAACGTTGACACCTACCCACTTCCCTCTATATAATGTAACCTAAATTTGTTTAGGAAAGAAAAAAGACTCTATAATCTCTGCTGCCAGGAAGCTGAGGCAAGAGGGCTGTCATGAGTTGCAGATCAGCGTAGGCTACCCAGTGAGACCCTGTCTCAAAAAACTAACTAAGGGAAGTTAGCTGGGCATGGTGGTATTCACCTTAATCCCAGCACTTGGGAGACAAGACAGATCTCTCAGGTCAAGGCCAGCCTGGTCTACAGAATGAGTTCCAGGACAGCCATGGCTACATAGAGAAACCCTACCTCAAAAATAAAAATAATAAAGTATAATAATAGCAACAACTAAGAAAAACAGGAAGCACAATTTAGATATGTAACAGTGTCAACAGTAATTTGGAGCTTTCCATGCCATTTCCTTTTTCTTATCACAGAAAAAAGTAAAAAGCAAACTTAGCCAGGTGTGATGTCTCACACATCTGGAGGCTGACGTGGGATAGGTCAACAGTGCACTTGAGCCCAATCTGGGCTACATTAACAGGACGAGAGGGAAAGAGGAAAGCTAGCTAAACAACATCTATTTCCTCCTGCTAGAATGTTTCTGTTAGGGAATGAGGGAGCAGGATACAGCTGGGACACAGAGTTAACAAAATGTAACTAATAAGAAAAATAAAATTAAAAAAAAAAAAGAATGTTTCTGTTCCCAAACTTACACAGCTCAAATAAAAACATGTAGCATACTATGACCTCTTTCTTTATTCATCCACCAACATGAAAAAGAAAAAAAGACTTTGTAATTAAAGTTAGAGCCCTATGATGGTCTGAATTATTAAATGCCTCTTAAAAGATTTATGTGTTCAAAGCTTAGTTGCCAGCTAGATTTTGAGAGGTGACTAGACTACGCGGATTCCAACTTCATCAAGACTGATCCATTGACGAATTTATAACTGAATGAACTAATTAGAGAAGGAATCTACTTGGAAAACATAGCTCATGGGCCAATGTCTTTAAAGGAGGCCTTGTCCCTATACCCCTCTCTCTTTTCTCCATGCTTCCTGGAAGACCACTTGTGAGGTGAGCGGCTTCCTCCATCACAAGCTTCTGCATCATACCATCAGTCCACCTCACCTCAGATCTAAAACCTCGTGAACCAAACCCTCATCAACCATGCACTGACATAAATCCTTTCTCTTTCTGTCTATGTCAGGTACTTCATCACACAAAAAGGGACAAGCATAAAACAGTCCAGAAGCACTGCAAAATGCAAGCCCCATACTAACCAACCACATGTCCGCTGAAGAAGTCCTGCCACTTCACGCTGTACTCGCTTTCTTCTTTTCCATCCACCACCACAACTCTGAAGTTTTGTGCAAAGCGTTCAGTACTTGATGTCAGGTATAATTTAAAATGCCTGAAGGGAGAGTGCATTCACAGTTTAAAGATACAAAATTAAAAAAAAAAAAAAAAAATGGGGCTGGAGACATGGCTCAGAGGTCAAGAGCACCGACTGGTTTTCCAGAGAATCCAGTTTCAATTCCCAGCACCCACACAGCAACTCACAACTGTCTGTAACTTAAAGGTCTGACACCCTCACACAGACATACATGCAGGCAAAACACAAATGCACATAAAATAAGAACAAATAATTAAAATAAAATAAAATAGAGACCTAATTTTCACTTTAAGATCTAGATGAGACGAGATGAACAAATCTCTACCCAAGTTATACATAACTACATAATATTTCTAAGAATTATAATGTGTGCTCACTTTGAAAGCACATACACTAAAATTAGAATGACAAAGTAGATTAGTATGGACCTTTGCACAAGGATGACATGAATATTTGTAAAGCATTCCATATTTTTTTCCTCTGGAATAAAAAGATTTATTCCATTATTCGGTGTGTCTGTATGTGGCATGAATCCATATGAGTACACATATGCACTCAGCAGGAACAGAAGAATATGTTGGATCTCTTGAAGCCAGAGTTACAAGTGGTTGTGAGCCATCCAACATGGGTGCTGGGAAACTGTAGTCTCCTGCAAAAGCAGCAACTACTTTAACTGCCAAGTCATCGCTCTAGACCCATAGCAGCTAAGGACTTACTAGGTACATATAGCATTATTTCTCCAGTAAAGACAAATGGACTGTTTTAAAACTTTAGCAGAATAAAAGAAACTAATTATAAAATAGTCTTTAATGAGGTCATGGGAGCTAGGTAGCTCATAGGTAAAGGTGCTTGCTCCCATGCCTGACAACCTGAGGTTCAATCTGTGGGACCTACATGGTAGCTCATAGGTAAAGGTGTTTGCTCCCATGCCTGACAACCTGAGGTTCAATCTGTGGGACCTACATGATGAAGAGAGAACTCACTCACACAAGTTGTCCTCTTACCTCCATATGTATGCCATGGCACATGTGCCCACACACATACACGCACTAAAAGAAAGAAACAATGAGGGACCTCTGACTGCTTGAGAGTTCTACCAGACTGTTTTATTCTTGTAGCATTGAGACCCATTTGAAAAGATTGGAATCCAGGCTGTTTTTACAGCACTGTGTGAACAAACACAAGGGCAGTGTGCAGCCATGTTGTAGTGGTTTCTTTTGCAGCACAGTGCTCTGGTGTCACCAAACATTCCCTTCCTCCATTCTGAGGCTGTTTGAGCTGAAGGCACCTGCTGTCTTAATTTTTACAGAGTAAGATTATTCCCCACATTTCTAAGTATTATGCAATCTATATTTGCCAAAAGTACTGTTACATTAAGTGAATCTGTATATCTTGGTTTAAAGAATGCAATTAAAAAATACAAGTATAGTCAAGAAAGGAAGAAAGGAACAAAGAAAGGAAGGGAGAGAGGGAGAAAGAGGTGGGGGAGAAAGAGAAGCAAGCAAGCTTATTAGCTAATACTTGGGGAATGAGGGTAAAAACGCACTTATCTTTCCTGGAAATTGATTAATAAGGAAACAGGTGTGGACAGTTTAAGAATGAAGTTGGGTGTCCTGCTTATCTCAGAAATTCACCATTAAAGACTGTGTTACATGACATTAATTACATCAACTTGCTCTTAGATAACCTGTATATTATCTCTACTTCATAAAAGAGATAGTCACACATTCAGGTTATACAGCTAGCAAACTGAAACTCAATAATGGACTCGCTTATTCAAAAACCAAGGAATGTGTATTTCACTGCTTCTAGCAATCAAGCTGGTATCCTGCAAGAGGACTCTTACTACTGTGTACAATTACTAAAATTCTGCTTCTGTATTTATTTCAAAATAACCATGTTTTTTCCTCCTTAATAGAAGTTACCTTGAATAACAGTAATATATAATTACTACTGAGAAAATAGATACAAAGCTTCTAAATGCAGATATTAAAATAAATACATTTCATCTCTTTATATTATTTAATACTTTAAAAGCATGTTCATTCTAAAATAAAAACTTGGCATAGTGAGGCAGACTTTGTCAATATTTACAGAGACCTTTCAATGTGCCCACTAATACCCAAGGCAAAGTAAGACATGTGATTCATCTCAGCCATAGGAACAAATTTTGTCAGCTATGGTGTTGAAAATATGAAATGTTACTTCCCTGTGGGTATGTATAAATCTTTCAAATGCCAAGAAGAAATCCAGACTGGGACTGTATCCAGAGCAACAAGTATTTTTAACTTTTTGAGCATACAAGGTAATTTTAGTTTTGCTTATATATTTTTTGATGGTCAGAGAGACACAATACAGCATTTCATAAAACCTTGGCTCATTTCCTCTGCTATCCAAAACCGTGTCCTCCTACGTTGCACATTATCATTACTGTTCTCTCGACTGTGGCTGGACCCTGAGAAGAAAAGCACCCTATTACAAACGCCCTATTCAGTGGGAAAGCTCCCCATGAGTTGTACTAGTGTCTCTAATGTTCTTCCTAGGAAAGCCCCAGAAACTGCATTCTAGGTTTTCTGCATTAAGAATCTGTTGTCAAGACTGGGTAGACCTACCTTAGTGGGGAGGGCACTTGCCATGCCAACATGAGGACCAATTTAAAACAAAAAAAGTGGCAGATAATGGCTGATGCCCAAGATTGTCCTTTGATCTCCATATACCCGCAGCACCATGCATACATCCACACTCGTACTCATGAACAACACAATTTTTCTAAAAACTAATCTTACTGTAAAGTTAAAAAATAAAGCCCAGTAATGATAAAATTTATGTTTTTAAAATTGTATGATCTTGGAGCCAGGCATAGTTGCGTGCACCTATAATCCTAGCACTCTGAGAGGCTGAAGCAGGCGGATCTCTGTGACTTTGAGGCCAGCCTGGTCTACAAAGTGAGTCCAGGACAGCCAAGGCTACAAGGATAAACCCTATCTCAAAAAAAAAAAAAAAAAAATTGTATGATCTTAACATCAACTTTTATAAACCTCCAGATAGTACGTCAGGTAAAACCATTTTTATCAACTTTTTCATTATGTAAAATAGGTATTTATTTATTTGTATCAGCAAGGAAACAAAACTCAGAAGGCAAATTTGAAACTAGGTTCCTTTTTCATACACTACTATTCATGATGCAATCACTTCAGTATTCATTCCATGCTTTTCAACCTCTAATACTCACTTCCAAATCTAATGTATTCTGGTTTAAGTTATTTTGTTCTCCACTGCTATCTGAAAATGAGAATCTTAGCCTGGATTCTTAGTGATGGCATATGTAGCCCTGGCAGCCCTGAAATTCCCTGTGGAAGCTATCATGGCTCAGACCTCACACAGATCCCCCTGCCTCTGGCTCCAAGTGCTGGATTAAAAGAGTGCACCACTATGCACAGCTTAGAGTAACATGTTCTTAATGAACATTTTCTGAATGTCACTTGTGAAACACAACAGAGATACATAAAACCTACAAAATATCTGCCCCTATCACACGTAAGGACTCCACAAGCTGCCTCAAATCTATGGAAAAGAGAAAATTCAGTTTTCAGTTCTCATTTTGTACCTTCTTCCTTGCTCCTACATACTAAAAACATTTTACTACTTTTTTTTTTACTTACTGTGCGTATGTGCAGGCACACACTAGCCACAGTGTACACGCGCAGGGAGTCTCTCCTACCATGAAGGTGGAGGGGTGGAGCTCAGGTTGTTAGCAGGCACACTCACACTAAGCCATCTCCCTTCCCAGCCACTCCTCAACACACTTCCCACCAGTGCTGTAGAAATAACTTAATTCTGGAATCCTATTTGTGCACAGACAGCTCTCTACTGTGGGCATTTACCCTCTATGAGCCACAGGCATGTGCCTTCAAAAAGGAAACAACTATGAAGAGAATGGTTAGAATTAGAGAGAAGTTATGCCCAGTAAACCAACCTCAGTTTTGAGGTTGGTTGGAAGCTAACTAGTCAATATTATATCTGTAATCACTATTGTACTGTCTGTATATAAATCTTAAAAGTTACTGAAAGATACCATACAGATAGATATGGCAATAACTAGAAAAAAAATACTATTAAAAACTTCTTGCAGTCACAACAGCGTAATGCAGCCATGATCATTCAGGCCTTTACAGCCATTGAAGCAGGACAGTCTCCCCAAGCATGGTTGGCTACCATAAAAAGCTAAAATGTTATGCTCAGGATGCGAGGCTAAGCACTGCACTCAGGGTCAGCCGCTTTCGACCCAGAGAAGAGCATGTCTGATTGCATGCAGGCTGATGTCCCAGGTCCCGCCTCTGAGAAAAAGGTATCGGACGGGTCTGATGCTCTTTGGGTGGATGACACCTAAATGACCATCGGTACAAAGTCCCAATTTATTTCTAATATCAGAGATCAGACCTCTACTCTTGCCTGATGTGTCTAAAACAAAAAGGGGGAACTGTAGAGAGCTGCGTAATGCCGCGCCTTAAAGATGGAGCTGGTGTCCGCCTTCCACCTTCCCGATGGTGAGTGCTCTCTGTCACAAACAACTCCACATTTGGCTAAGGCTGAGGATCTGGCTTGCTTCCATGTATGTGGACCTATCTGCATTGCCCACGTAGCACACTGGGGTTGGCTACCCAGAGGCTATTTAAGCTGTGGGCTGGCTTTCCCCAGGGTCCGATGATTGTTCAAGGTTCCTGAATAAACTACATTGAAAAAAAAAAAAAAAACTTCTTGCAGCTGGATGATGGTGATGTATGCCTTCAATCCCAGCACTCGGGAGGAAGAGGCAGGTGGATCTCTGTGAATTCGAGGCCGCCAGGTCCAGAGAGTAAGTTTCAGGACAGCCAAAGCTACACAGAGAAACCCTGTCTCAAAAAAAACAACAACAAACAAACAAACAAAAAACTTCTTGCACAAAATATCAGCAACGTGCCAACAACTAACCAATTTCCTGAATGTCCCAAGCAATAATATAATTCAGGGAGTCAAAAAGAACAGAAAAAATGGTGAAAGCATAATTCACAGAAAGGAAATGAAATGATACTCAATTTCATTTGATATACAAATCAAAACAACTCTGAGATATTTGCCCTTGGAGAAGATGGAAGCTATATGCTGATAAAACCTGGAGCACTAGGCTGGGGACATAAGTGCAGCTGGCAGAGTGCCTGCCTGGCAGACACCAAGCCTTGGGTTCCCCAGTACCACAAAGAACCAGGTACAAAGGCACATTTCTGTAATCCTAGCACCTGAGAGGTAGAAGGTTTCTGCAAGTTCAAGGCCAGTGTGGTCTACACAGTGAGTTCCAGCCCAGTGAGAGCCACACAGCAAGACCTTGTCTCAAAAGTGTATAAATAAATAATCTGATTCAATTTAAAACACTTATTTTTCAGGGAGTACTAACAAGTCAAATTCTGGACATGTTCATATCAGATGAAAATGTATTCTGTTATTGGCTGAACTCATTAACATAGTGAGGTAATGCTAGGTAGGCATATACATTTTAATCTATGTGCAAAAACTTTGCACTGAAGGGGCATTGAGACCGCTCACTGGGCAAAAGCTCTTGCTGCCAAGATGGTCCCAGTTTGATTCCTGGGACTCACAGAGTGGAAGCTCAGAACCAACTCCTATAAGTTGTCCACTGATCTACATATGTGTTGTAGCATAAATGTCCCCACCGCCAATAAATAAATAAAATGTCAAAAAATAGTTTAATGGACTAAAATGTTTTAAAAGTTTACAAAACAAGAAAGCTCTTTAAACATGGGAAACTTAGGAAAGGAAAATTTAATATAGTCCCTGTAAGGTTTTTTGCTGTTGTTTGTTTTTTGTTCGTTCTTGTTTGCATGTAGGGGGTTAAATAAAACACAGGACCTTGTGTATGCTAGACAAGCACGTTACGAATTAAACTACCTCCCTGTTCCTCTGTGACAATTTGGTTTTTAAATCAAATGCATATATTACTAAAACAGGCACCTAGGAATCTTTGTGCTTAATTCAACTGGGCCCATAGGTACTTTGTATTACCAGGAAAACAAAATCTCACAAGTCAGATGTCCACCTTCACCAGCCCAGGTGAGAACAATAATCCAGGAGAGTGAGGCTACACCCAAACTTCATCCAGTAAGACTCAGAGTAATGACAACTGATAAGGACTTTGGACCACCCCCAACGAACGAGAACGGAGGCAATGGCAAGGAGAACCACACCTCAACCAGGACTGCTTAATCATAAGTATCTCTTTCCCATGACCCAATTTTTTTTCTCTGCTTAAACCTCATGCTGGAACTAGAAGATAATCTTGAGAGTCCCTGGACCCCTTCTTTCTATGTGTGAGTCTCACTGCTGTCTCTTTAACTGGAGTACTAAATGGGCGGAGCCTAGCCTTGTTGTTGTTGAGCTTGAGCTGGAGTTTTGCCCTAAAAACAATGCTAACATTACTTGTATTTGTTTTTATTTGGGGGAAAAAAAAAAAACCTTATCCAGTGATTTTTTAAAATAGCCCATTTATATTCTTCTACTGCTTTTTAACTAAGATCTTGGGTATTTTTGCAACTGATGTGGCTGCTGAGAATCCAACTGATGCCCTGCAAGAGCAGTCAGTGCTCTCAACCAGAGCCATCCTCTAGTCCCATCTTACTGCTTTTTTAACTATCATGGGAACCAACCATCAGTTCAGATCTAGCACGCACATCATATGGCTCACAAGATCCTTTAACTCCAGTTCTAATGGATCACTTTTCTGGCTTCCTCAGGTACACACAGTTCCTTCACTAGCACACACCCATGCACATATACTTACACACACACAAACATAAATAGTAAAAGAATTAATTTTAAAAAACATAGGGGCTTGCTCAGCAGTTAAGAACACTGGCTGTTCTTCCATAAGATCCAAGTTGGAGTCCCAGCACCCACATCATAGCTCACAAAACTCTGTTAACTCCAGTCCCAGGAAATCAATGCCCTCTTCCAGCCTCTGAGGGCACCACACACACACTGGGTATACAGACATATTCGTGAAAAAATTCATATACAAAACAATGAATAAAACTTTTTGAAAATATAAAGTATTATAAGCATTCAATTAATAAAACTGTCAGAATTTTATAACACTCTTACCATCAGTAATACTCTTAGGACACTTAATTCCTTTAAAATATTGATAAATAATTTAAAATATTTTAAAGTACTTTAAAATAGGCATTACACAATGTTAGGATCACACATAACCTGTTGTAATTGCATTAAGTACAAATCTTTAAGAAGTAATTTCTTAAGGTTTCTGTAAATAACCTTTTTACCATTTTGCCAAACAACCCCCACCCCCACATTGTCCCAATATTACCCTGTGTATAATTTTAGTTACCTTTTCAAAGCTGAAAAAGTTAGTAGTGTTTCTAAGTGTGTCGCAGACTGTAGATCCCTTTTTCTTATGGAGTGCTGCTGGATATTAGATAAAGAGAGGATATCGTAGTCTGAGAGCAAAGAATCAAGCTTCTCTGAAATAAAGGTAAAAAAGTATTAGAGGCTGGGTAAATAGCTCAGTCGTTTAAGAGCATTATCTGCTGCTCTGTCATAAGGTTCTGAATTCAGATCCCAGCACCCACATCAGACAATTCAAAAACACCTAGTAATAACATCAACTCCATGAGATCTAAGGCCATCTTCTGGCCTTTGGGGGCACCCACACAGACACATTTTTTTTTCTTTTTTTCTTTTCTTTTTTTTTTTTTTTTTTAAGGATTATTGAGACCAAAGCAGTAGCTCAGCAGTGAAGAGCACTCGCTGATCTTCCAGAAGACCTGGGTTCAGATCCCAGCACTCACAAGGAAGCTTACACCCCTGTAACTGCAATTCCAAGGAGAGGTATGCAAGGCCCTCCTCTGATGTCCATGGGCAACAGGTACGTACATGGTATACATGTATACATCCATCCATACATACATACATGTAAAACATTCATAGACTAAAAGTAAGTAAATCTTTAAGAAATAAAGGCTACCAGAGGCTACCGAGCTGGATCAGCAGTTAAAGCACTTGTCCCTGCACCCACAGGGCAGCTCACAACCATCCATAAATCTAGTGCCAGGAACTGGACACCCTCTTCTGACCTCCACTGGCACAAAACACACAAACAGTACATATATATACACATAGAGGAAAAACATTCATACACATAAAGTGAGTAAACAAAGTTTAAAGGTTATTAACACTTATATCTAGTAGTCAACTGTGCCAGACAATAAGCCGAAGTGCTCAAATGCCCAGCACAATAAATCACATATTCTTACGAAAAAATCTGAACCTGTACTTAATGGATATCTAAGTTCAGATTCTTAGTACATAAAAGGTTCGATGCTGCCAAGTTAAATAACTAGTGAAGGAAACATCAGCCACACCTAGAAAGTTAAGATTCCTGCAGAACAAATGACCCAGTTTCTCCCGGAAGAAGGGAGGGGTAAGGAGGTAACAGACTTAATACAGGAACAGCTACAATGTTGGAATCACTATGGATCATGGCAATCAAGCTAGCTGTGGGAACATACTTAAACACCCAGGGAAATGAGTATGAACTGAGGTTAGATAATAACAATTTGGTACATCTAAATACAACCACATACAAAGAGACTTTAGGATAAAAGACATTTCTAGCATACATGTTTAAAGTGTGTAAGATAAAAGTAGCTGACCCAACATTTTCATTGTCAAACTGAGCTAAATTAATCCCTTATCGGTGGACTGGCAATAAAATATATAACTGATATATGTATTAACAGCCTAAGAAACCAAAACCAGGAAAGCAAAGCTTCAACACGAAGTCCCAAACTGAAGCCTGAGTTCCAGACCAGTTTGGGCTTGTCAGAAAGACTCAGTCTACAAAATGAGACTGGTAGTAGCATCACTACCACCGCTGTCCCAACAAACACATCTGCACCTCCCTACTCAGTAGGTGCAGAGAAGGAACTGATTGAGACCCCAGAAGGAAATCAACACCAATTGCTTTACCACACCAAACCACCATCCAAGAAAACAAAGATGCACTGTCCCCAGCTCAGAAAAAGTACAGTGAGATTGAAAACCAGACCTACACGCTGGCCTGGAACTCACAGAGATCCATCTGCCTCTGCCTCCCCAATCCTAGGATTAAAGGTATGCGCCACCACGCAGAGCCTCATCCCCACATTTTCAATCAATCAACAGACTCTCTGCTGTTTTCCTCCAAGAATAAGAACCTTTAATTTTCTTAAGATTTTAACTTAAAAAAAAATTTTAGAGGACAATATAGAGACTCTAGTCTCTTAAAACTGCCTAAAAGGGGGCTAGAGAAATGACCTCAGTACTTAAGAGTGCTTACTGCTCTTGCAGAGGACTCAGGCTCTGTTCCCAGCACCCACAGGGTGACTCACAACCATATATCACTCCAGTTCAAGGAGATCTAATACCTTCTCCTGGCCTTCACAGACAACAGGCACACATTTGATGTGCATACATACATACATGCAAACACTCAAACACATAAAATAATGTCTAAAATATGTGAGTTGAGATTTTCCTTTCCTTTCAACAATCATGGGCATTCAAATCATTCCAATGGACCTAGAATTCCTAAGAAGAGCAACAGCCTGCACTGTTTATTGTTACACAGTAAAAAACATAAATTTAAAAAAAACATCAAAAATGTCCAATTATTTTATGCCAACCAAAAATTAAGAATAATTTTATTTGGGAGACAAGAGTAAACTATGTAGTTATACTGCCCAGGAACTCAAGCATTCCAAGTGCTGAGACTATGAGCATTTTTGTTTGTTTGTGTTTCTAAAACAGGGCCTCACTATAGCCCAAATTAGCCTCCAATTTACAGCTATCCTCCAGACTCAACCTTCCAACTGCTGGGACTAAAAACATGAGCCAACAAACTCATCTTTTAAGAGAGACAGAGACAGAATCTTCTACAGTCCAGGGTGACCCTGAACAGGCTGTATAGTATAGACTAGCATGACCTTGAACTACCTCACCTCTCAGGTACTGCCGCCTCTGCTATCACATCCATCCTTAAAAAGTAATTTTTAGGGTTGAAGAGACGGCTCAGAGGCTAGGTGTAACTGCTGTAACTCTAACTCCTTAGGACCTGGCACTCTCTTCTGACCTCCAAGGACACTAGACATACAAGAGGAACACAAACATGCACACAGGCACAACAATCAATCAACCCAAGAGCAGAAGTCCTAAATATCCACAATCAGTGTGTTCATCAACTCATTCGCCTGCTGCTATACTATGGCCAAGCACTAAATGAAGTCCACGGTGAAAGACAGCAGCAATGGAACAAAGTCCTTGTCCGACCAAACACTCATTTTAGTATGAGACACAGATATCACAAGAGAAAGCCAAGCCTGGATCATACAGCTATAATGCAGACATGTCACAGACTAAGACAAGAAGAGCATGGGTTTCAGGACAGTGGGAGCTACTTAGCAAATTCCAGGCCAGTGTGGGATAGATCACAGTAAGAGACTGTCTCCAAAAAAGGGAAAGGAGGGAAGGAAAAGAGAAGGAAGGGGGGAATCCAAAAGGAACAGAGTGTAGGGATGTGGACATTAAAGCAAGATAAAAGTACTGAACAGCCTCTACAGAGTGGTCAGAGATAATACCTTACAGTTAATAATGCTTAAGGTAAGCCTGAGGGAAGGGAGAGCGAAGGCATGCTGCAACCAGGTCAAAGTTAATCAGCATTCATTCAAGGTTCTAATTAAAAATTCACAGTGGCTAGTTTGTGTTTACAAAATTTCCTTTTAAAGTAAATCCAGAAAAAAAGGCTGTTTTAGATCTCAATCACTTTTCTAACACAAGATAGATGATGGTGACTTGACAGTACAATCATACAGCTTAGGGCTACAGTGGAAAACCTTCAAGAAACTTGCCCCTTGGTCAAACAACTTGTTCACCAATTCCCAGGCTTTCTTTACCACACTATCTCCATAGAACATCCTAAGAGTGTATTTCTCCTCCAAATGAGGACGAAATAGGCTCAGAGAAAACTAAGTAACATGCTTACCGTCCCAAACCCTGATGCCACTGATGTGCCAAAGAACCAAAGGATGAAAGAAAAATAAAACCAAACCCTAGTGCAACACAGCAGTGGGTTTTTTAAAATTCTTTCCAGGCTGAAATACTCAAGCTTTACTGGAATGGCGCTTTAGAACTCCTCTGAAAATAGCCTAGCCCTCCTGGAGTTAGCTACTTCTTTGGTCTTTGACTTTTTAGCGTTTCAAACAAATGTGACATTTCTACCCTCTGAAGTTTAGAGCTCTCTGTATCTTTCTTCCAACACTTTTGATTATGACATGTCTTACCTCATCGGTTAGGATATGGCCCAAAAGGGGCCATATTTTATTCATCGCAGCATCTTTTTCTCAAGGTGTTACCTCACAGAGCCCCACGCTGGCCTTGAACTCCTGATCCTGCATCCACCTCCCTAGTGAAGGCCACCACACCTGGCTCTCATAGTATTTTACCAAAAAATATTCAGCAAAGAAGCTTGACCCATCAGGCTTATGTTCACAAACCACAAGAATTCTCAATGCTGAGAACCCAATACAATCCTTTGGCATTCAACTGCCTTGATACAGGCTGGTACATGACCTCAGTTTCATTTCAGATAATAATCGCACCTACTGACTTAGAAACCTGACTTCAATATTATACTTTCCCTGTCAAGAACATGGATCAGGGAGGGCTCTTCAGAATGTGGTCCCCCCTACACCAGCAGCATGACAGCTGAAAGCTTGTTAGAAATACAAACATTCAGAAATCCTCAGTGTAGGGTCCAGCAGTTCATGTTGCCTTCCAGGTGATTCTCATGTGAATTCAAGTCTGAAAACCACTAAACAAGTCTGGCAGAGTGAAGGCTCCTACTGGTAATCTCATTTACTGAAAGCTGAGGCAAGAGGATGGCTGGAGTTCAAGGCCACTAAACAAAGAAGGCCACCTGCCCTCAAAGGCCTCCTTGCCCCAAACCGGGGATTGGGGTGGGGGGAGAAGCGGGGAGAGAAAAACCACTTAGGCTAAAGTAAGCAAATGGCTAAAAACAATGCTTGCAGCTAGAGACCAAGCACCTGATACAGAATCAAGCCTGTGGGAACCACTCCACATAGGGCTCTTTTCACCCTCTCCCTTAAATTTATAGCAAGGCTCAGCTAGCACCTGGCTCCTTTTTACAGGTAATACTCAAATGTTTAATAGCCAGCTTACCCAGTTCACCTTTTATTCAGCCTGACATGCTTTTAAAAACAAGAACTAGAAACAACAAGGTTAGTTAAACTGGAAAACAGATAAACTGTAGAACTTCCAAAGGACAAGAGGAACCGCTCACCATTAAAAAGCCTGGTCACAGCAGGTTTTTAAGAACATGTAAAATACAAAGTTGAGCAAAGGGAAGGTTTCAAAAGCTATTTATATCCCAATATCTTAACTATGTATAAAATTGGGGCTAGAAGAAAATTAAGGGCAAGATAGTTGTTAGTTATTTTGAGTATATTGTCTACAATAAGCGCCTTTTAAATGTAGCTTGCTAACATACTTTAAAATAGCTACTGTGTTTCCATTGCAATTATTTTCTTTTAATAACTGGATATTACAAATTAGATGTCCTGGAGCTATTACAAACAACTCAATAAAAACAGCTCCTTCTTGTAAAGCAAACTGGAGCTACCTACAGCTCCTAATACTGCCTTCTAAACAAGTGCCCCTCAGATATACAACTTCTCACTTCCAGAACTTTAACCTTTGGTGGTCACATTCTCCTATAACCTTTGCAACAATTTTTTTTCTCTCATTCCTACCCAAATCTCTCAATAAAGAAGTAGAAACTAAAATTTAAAAAAAAAAAAAATGATTAAAAAAAAAGGCCAGGTGGTGGTGGCACACATCTTTAATCCCAGGCTGGCGGATCTTTGTGAATTCTAGGCCAGCCTGAACTACAGCGTGAGTTCCAGGACAGCCAAGGCTACACAGAAAAACTCTTTCTTGAAAAATCAAAGAAGAAGAATAAGAAGAAGGAAAGGGGGAGGAAAAGGAGGAAAAACTGGTGCCTGGCATGGTGGTGCACACCTTAATCCCAGCACTCTGGAGGCAGAGGCATGCATGAATGTGAGGTTTACATAGTGAGTTCCAGGCCAGGCAGAGATACACACTGAGACCCTGTCACCAAACTATGACTCATTTATTCAACTAATATGGCAATGTAACAGAGATTTTTTTTTAATGTATATTTTTTTTTAGTATAGCGGGGAAGAACACTCACACAAAATCATCATAAAGTGTATCACCTTTATGGCGGGAGGCAGGTAATTATGGAAGAACATAGCAGGATTAGCATTCCTGCCTGGCAAGCCAAGGATGCTTTTCCTAGAAGTAGTATCTATATCAAAAGGATGGGGTGAAGACTGGATAGAAGGTTCAGTGGTTAAGAGCACTAGCTGCTCTCCCAGAGGACCTAGGTTTGATTCCCAGCATCCACATGGTTGCTTAAAACTTTAACTCCAGTTCTAGGGGATCCTCTGATACTACATGTACATAGCACACAGACATGCAGGCAAAATACACACACACACACACACACACACACAAACACACACATATGTATATATAACTTTTTTTAAGGATGAGTTAACAGCTAAAAGAAGGCATGTCATACAGTGCAGTAGAAGTAAAAAGGCAATTCAGCTAAACTGTACTGTACAACATCACAGCAAGAATATAACATAAGGCAATGAGGACATCTGTGGGGGCACAAGTCTTTAATCCTAGCACTCAAACCTTAGAGGCATAAAGATCTCTGAGTTCAAGGGCAGCTCGGTCTACATAGTGAGTTACACAATGGCCAGGACTACATACTGAGACCCTTCCTAAAACAAAAACAAACAAACATTAAAGAATTATGATTTACAAGACTGGAGGATGGAGGTCAGCTGATGAACACAGAATGAAATATTAAGGATTTTAGACTTTGTGTATAAGGGCACTGTTAGGCAGAAATTTCAATGAACTTCAGTGTGGAACAAAATAAGACTGGAATCTGGGAGATCAGTAGGTTAAGTTGCTGAAGAAACAAAGTGAGTATCAGAAAAAAGACTCCTGGGATTCTGGCTTCCATATCTACATGGACATTCTTATGTATGTATGCATGTATGTACACTCACACACACACATGCATCTGCACACACACTCACTACTGACGAGCCAGACAGTGATTTTAGGCAAAACAGAGAAAACCTATATTATCCTATGAGTCTCAAATTCAAGCCAGTGGCAAAGCAGCTTATACTTTGCTCCTTATGAATTTCTCCAGGTTCTCCTGGCCTCAATGTGGTGGTGCCTAAAGGACACTTAATAAACATTCCACCTCACCCTTCTCTTATACATGAATTGCTGTCTCGGATAAGTTTTTAAAGCCACTGACTTTAGTGAATTCATCTCAAGTATAACCAACTTTCTCCCATCAAACTCAAAGTCAGCATTTTTAAGCTGAACATAATTTTTAAAATTTAAAAATGTCTACACTTTTGTGTGCACCTACACACATATTCACAAGCAGTTAAGATAATGTATTCATGTGTGTGAGAAAAATATAAATAACATGTTAGAAAGAAGGGTCTAGAAATATCTACAGACCTTTTACATTCTTTTCATTTTTTTGAGACAGGGTTTCTGCATGTAGCCCTGGCTGTCCTAGAACTAACTCTGTATACCAGGCTAGCCTCAAACTCAGAGATATACCTGCCTCTGCCTGGGACTAAAGGCATGTGCCACCATCCCCTAGCTCATGCTCACTCTTTGTTCAAAAATAGATGAGAAATCATTTTGGACATACTACACTAGTATGCTTTTTTGAACATGGAGGTGTAACCATCAACTTGATATGAATGGGGCTTCAGAGAACAAGACAAGGTCAGAGATACATATTTAGCAGCTAAGAAAACACAAAGAGCAAGTGAAACCAGAGTACTCTTCAGAATCTTCAGTTCCTGTTGGTGGGGCACAGACAAAGGGGAAGTTGGGGACAGACATGCTGGCTCTCTTAGCTGATTTTAGGGCAAAAGGCCAAGCAGAAACCTTTCTTTCACTTCCCTACCACAATAAAGCCTGTCTCGTCGTCATTTCTTCTCTATCAACCTAGTTCACACTCTCTTCAAAGTATGCTTCCACTTGCATACAGGTGCTATCTTCCACAACACAAATGGTGAAGGATCCAAAATCACCACACTCAGATGAGGACCTTCACACATAACATTCTGGAAAATCCTGTGAAAGCCAAAAGGACTTCTCCAATTCCCAAAGCGTTGCTCTATTAATTCTTCATTTTATCACAGAAACAGTTCACCTCTTTACTACTGCAAAACAAAGTTACCTTAAACCTCGCTTGCAGTGGTTTGTGTTAAGTATTTGGATTTCATAGGATTGCAGCTTATAAACAGCAACTTTAGCATGAAGAGGCCAAGCACCTAAAGCCTGTAAGCTATGAAACGGGGCTCAAACTCAGGACCTTGCACATAAATGCTAGGCAAGCACTGTGCTATGTCACCACGCCAGACTTTTTTAATGGGGTAGAAAAAAATGGGTCTCAGAAGAACATAGTGAGTTGTCATGCACATGAGGCAATGAACACAGCCCTTGTGCACATCTGAAGAAGGACTTTTTTGTTTGTCTGGCAGTTCGTGATAGTTTGTTGCTTAGCCCAACCCTACTGTTACACTTGGTTTTTCAAGACCAACAAACATTTTATAGTTTTTTCAAAGTTTTTTTTTTTAATTAACTTACCTGGTTCTATAGTTAGACTATACATGTACTAAATATCAATTAGGCATATAATTTTCTGAAGGGCAAAAAGTACATAATAAAAAGAAACTTGACTTTTAGGGTATTCTGCGGATCACCAAAAATGATTTCAGGAACTGTTATGAATTGCATAATTTAGGAAAGTTATGAGTCACATGAGCTTAGTCATGATATCATAGCAAAGTTGCAGCTGGGGTGTATAAGTCTCACTTTGATTACAAAACTGCTTTTCCTTTGTGTTACTTTTATAAAAGAGGATGTAGTGGGTGGAAGGGAAAGAAAGTAGGTCACAGATTTTGTCTGAAATCTTTTGAAATTTACCTTGACGTTATGAGCCCCACACATACACACAAGTGTCTGCCATAAAAACGTCCTAATGCACTGCACACTGCTTTAGCCATATCTGTTTAGGTCTCAGCTTAAAGTGCTGAGAATCAACCTAGAAATAATGTACTCTTTCTCTACACTGTATGAGTCCCTAGGATTCACGCTTTTCTTTCCACCTGTGGACAAAATGATAACAAGCTGTGTTGGAATGGTGCAAAAATCACTTTACTGTCACACATCCAAGTTTATTCTCACTAGCATCTTTAAAAGGAAGCATGTCCTTATGCTCCGCTATCCATCTTGAAATTTTTCTTTCAGTTTGTATCAACTTAAATTTTAGCACTTTCTAACTAGCTCCTTTGCAGTTCTTTAATCACACTGTCACATATGTAATCCACTTTTAAAATGCAAACACACAGAAGAAAGTTATTTGGATAAGAACATATAATACATTCAATGTCATACCAGTCAATTACATCCTCTGTTCAGTAAAAAGATGAAAACACAAGGTAAACAAACAAACGAACAAAACTAACACAAGCCAGCCTGGGAGTGACGGTGCAAGGCCTTTAATCCAGCTATTGGGAGGCAGAAGCAAACAGATCTCTGTGAGTTCGAGGCCGGCCTGGTCTACAAGCGAGTTCCAGGGCAACCAGAAATACATAGTGAGACCCTGTCTCAAAATGACATAAAAAGCCAGGCACCGTCGCACATGCCTGCAGAGGCAGGTGGATCTCTGTGAGTTCGAGGCCAGCCTGGTCTACAAAGTGAGTCCAGGACAGCCAAGGCTACACAGAGAAATCCTGCCTGGAAAAATGTAAGTAAAATAAAACGACATAAAGAAAACCCTTAATCTGAATAATAAAATACTATAATGACAAGATCATAACTTAATGCAATGGGGAATATACTGTTTCACACTTTGTTACTGATTACCTGAAATGTCTTAGATGGCAACACTTGCAAGCTAAAGGATCCTAAGATACCCAGTAAGCTGCCTATCACCAAAACTTCACACTCTCTAATGCATGGCTATCCTTATAAGCCAAGCTCTCTAAAAATCTAAGTAGGAGCCCTCTGGTTTCTAGGCTGTTTAAACTGTTAAACTGTTTAAACGGGTCAGCGCTGGTAATTTGTTTAAAATCTGCAAGGAAGGCATTCAGCGTGGCAAGCCAAGTCAAGAGTTAGCTTAGGAAGTTTGAGCCTCGCTCTGTCCGTCATGTGCTTAGGATGAGCTTGAAATCCAACTGCAAGATTCCAAATCCAGTCAGGAAATGCAAATGAAACTACTTCAGCCGGCGCCTTCCAACTGGACCACTGCTTAAGTACCTCCTCCATAAGAAATTCAAGTCAGCCTCTGAGAGCCAACAAGTGGTGGGGAACTTGGACCCTCCTTCCTCCCAGGGTCTTGCTTTTGTCAGCACCACCCAACACCTTAGATCCACTTGTTAGCAACGGATCTCTCCCACTCCACACACGAACCGTCCACACGCCTGCACCTCTTTTCTAGAGACGTTCCAGAAATGCAAACCCTGGCGAACTGACCCCTCACAGGCCCTCGGTCCCTACGGGAGAGCCCTCCAGGATGTCCCTCCTCACGGGAGAAGCAAGTCCATCTCTTTTCTCTCTCTAAACACCGAGAGCCACACCCCCCTTCCCACACGAAAACTCCGGAACGCGCCACTGTCGCCCAACACCCCGCCCCCAGCGCCCCTGCGCGTCCCCCCAAGCGCTCTGGGGCCAGCTAAGCCAATTTGCTCCCCGGGCTTTGCTCTCCCGGCTCTTACCAAGTCGCGGGTGGGAGCCAGACCCTGGCTCCTCTGGAGGTCGGGGTGCCAGGACGAAAGGCACCAAAGTGGTCAGGAAGAGGAGACGCCGCCTCATGTTCCCGTCCACCACCTCTCCAGGCAGCCTTCCCCTAAAGAGCGTTCGGGAAACTGCTCACATTGGGAAGAGGAGGTGATCCTCCCAGCGCGGCCCTACAAACTTTTCCCTCCCGCGCCGCCTACAGGGAAGTCTTAAGAGCGAGGCTCAAAGCCCCGGAAGTGCAGGCGGCGCTCGAAGTCGGCCGCTCAGCCCGCTTCCGGTCGCAGTCGCCGACCCTCGGAGCTGCCCACAGCCGGAAGAGGGGAGCCGCAGAGCATTGTGGGAGGCGTGGCGCGCCCCGCCCCGGCGCGGGCTTGACGCCATCTTGTGGGCTCTGTTCCTTCCTGGTCCCTCTGGGGCATGCCTGGCGCCTTGCTGGCCGTCAGCTCGCGGCGTCCTGACTCGACCCAGAACCGTCAGGTCTCTGTCCTCGGGTGACCGCGGGGAGGGAAGGTTGGAGCCGTTGGGCAGGCCCTCAGACCAGTGCAGCCTTCATCTTGATTAGCGCCTTTATTAAAGGGGCTGTGGGAGTCTGGCTGGTCAATACCAGCCTTGTCTCAGGCGCTGGTGACAGGATGGGGCCGTGAAACCCCCCACAGTGCCCTGGGGCCTAGCCGGTCCACGCGGACAGGGTGGGAAGACCAGGTCTCAATTGTTACAGGAAATGATCAGGGTACTGTACATAGGCCTCTGAATGTACATTTATTTCCTCCTTCGCAATCTCTGGGTACCGGAATCCTAATTGCTCACTCACCCGTAAAGAGGAGCGACCACCTACCCCCAACTCGTAGTTGGTTTCCCTTCTCGATCCCTTGAGTTTGGAATAGTTGTGTTTTTGCAGTCTTTTTTTTTTTTTTTAGGTTCTGTGTTTACTGTTTGTATTATTATTAGCCCTGGTCAAATTTCAAGTTGTCTTCCTGAAAAAGATAAACTGTGATTTAAATTTGTCTGTTGTAGAATGTCCCAGTTAAAATCTTACATCATTTCCAACAGTTTGTACATCTTTTGGCATGTTAGGTAAACCTAGTCTGTATGATGGCATACTAAATGAAAAAAAAAAATATTCACCCCCATAAATTAGATATCACAGCTGTTTGTGGCGTTTTAATAATAGAAATGTTACAGTATTTCTTCTTTTGAGTGTCCAGGCCCCATATCCTCAAGTTTCTAACTTTAGAGACTGTATATTTTTGTGTCCCCTAACTCTTGTGCAATCAGCTATGTTTAGTAAATGCTAGTATTGTGGTTCTCAACCTTCCTAATGCTGTGACCCTTTAATACAGTGCCTCGTGATGACCCCCACCATAAAATTATTTCATCGCTACGTATAACTTTTACTACTGTTATGAATTGTAAATATCTAAACTGCAGGGTACCTGTGAGGCGACCCCTCCCAAAGGGGTCAAGACCGGCAGGTTGAGAGACCGGCAGGTTTGGGATCGCACCTGATCCACTTCATCAAAACAAAAAGCTCAAAGTTTTCAGGGTTAGTCCTGTTTCACGTAATCTTTGCCATTCATACGTCAGGACTCAAATTACGATTCCTATTTGAAGTTCATCCTTGATTTAGCAGTAGTCTATACCTTTAAGATGAAAGAGCAGCTCGTGCAGGAGGTGAAGGGCCACGAGACACCACAGAGGGCCATGCTGGATAAAAGACCGAACAGCAGAATCGGAGTAAAAAACTGACAGTCCAAATCTGATCTTCAAGGGCTTATTCTTTGGGGATTTGTTTGCTTTCAGCGGCGGGGAAAGGTTGCTTGGTGTACTTTTTGAACTAGGCTCATTTTGTAACCCCATTCAGGCATTCCTGCTGCAGCCTCCCAAGCGCTGGGATAATAGGGAATGAGCCATCACATTTGGCTTCCAGCTTTTATTCTTTTACTCGCAAAATAGATATTTTTTTAGAAATATGTTCCCCCTAGGTAACTTTCATTTTATATCTATAACTGGTTGCAAAGTTTGAAATTTCCATCGTAAACATATGTTCACTTAACTGTGAGGTCATCCTTTTACTGTCTGCCAGTAAAAAATAAATACCTTCAAAGTCACAGCACTGTTGGATCCTTCACCACAATCCATTGGTCCTTTTTATAGTCTGCCTCCTTCCCCACTGGGCTCCTTCCACTGTTGGTCTGTGTGACATAGGGCATACACATGCAGTAGAAATCACAGCATTTCACTTCCAAAATTAGGTTTTTACACTCTGCCGTATCAGGTTCGCTTTATTCTGATTGTTGTTTTAACGGTCTTCTTATACAGCCTGAGGTGGCCTCGAAACTAAGATTCCTCTGTCTCAGCCAATATTAATGCTCCAAGAGCATGGGAAACGCAGAGGAGTAGATAGGAACACAAACCACCAACCAAAGACTTGAGAGTGGCAAGGATTCTACAGCTGCAGCAAACTTCTGAAATCATTGCAGCCCCACCTGATCCTCAGAAACAAGAAATGTGGAGAGGGCTCCACAGTTAAGAGCACCCACATGGTAGCTCACAGCCATCTGTAACTCCAGCCCAGGGAATCCGAGGCCCTCTTCTCATGTCCAGACAGCAAGCAGTTAAAACACCCATAAAAATAAATGTTAAAAAGGTTTGCTAGTTTATTATCCTAGTTAGGGACAATTTGCTCTACAGCCATTACCATGGTGTCTTGATCTGGGTTCATCTTAACATCTGAACTTTTTTTAGATTTAATGAAGTCGGAAGTGCTTTAATCCCAGCACTCAGGAGGCAGAGATAGGCAGATCCCTGAGTTTGAGGCAGCCTTTTCTACACACAAAAACCTTGACTCAAAAAAAAAAAGTAAGATTTATTGATCCCACTCTGAAATGAATTATTCAGTAATAGACTGCAAGTCAATTTAAGTAGTACTTGTTAGAAATCACTTATGTGGTTCTGCACTACTGATAAAAAAAATCTAAATGAACAGAGAGATAGGCCTGAGAACTTAGCTCAGAGCTACATTTAATAACCACCCCTGTGATGAAACCTATAATCCAGCACTTAGGAAGTGAGATCAGGAAAATCGGTTCAAGGTCATGCTTGGCTACAGGGGACATTTGAGGCTATCTGTAAATTTTAAGTGTGATTCTAATGCCCGTTCTAGTTCCCAAATAATGACACGGAGACCTGTTATATTTATTAATAAACTTTAGGTACTGTAGGTAGGCAGATATTCGTCTATATTAATCCATCTACACTGTTCCAGCCTACTTCCCAGCTATGTGCCCTGTTACCTGCCAACTAATCTCACCCTGGCTGCTACTGCTCCATCTGTGTTCTCATGGTGACTCCCTTCTGGTGATCCTCCTTTCTCCTCCTGGGATTCCAAGTCCCACCTCAACTCTCCTGCCCAGCTATAGGTTGTTCATCTCTTTATTAACTAGTCAGAGATGATGGAGAACGATTTTGACACAACATTGAGACAGGAGATCTTCAATAATAATGATGATGGCATGTCCAGACTTCAGCCAGATCTCTGGGTACAGAAATCAGCATTTGAATACACAGTGCACAGAACCATCCCCCAATAGCTACCCTGGACAACATGAGACCTAAGTCCAAGAAAAAAAAAACTAGAGAGATAGCTGTATAACATTTGTGTATACACATGATGCATGCATGTGGAAATCAGAACTGCAGTGCTCTTCATGGCTCCAGGGACTGGCTTAACTGGGATAGGAAGGAATAAAAAATGGCAGACACAAAATGCTGTGGTTCCTGATGAAGAAGGCACAGCACCACAGGGCACAGTGTCTTTATTACATACATCTGAAGAAAGAGGCAGGTTTGCTTAATCTCAGTTGGAACAATCTCAGTAAGGGTACTATAAACATTTGGAAGCAGAGGAGGGCCACTGCTCCATATACTGTCAATATATGCACTCAGACCCGAGGGAAGATATTGCTGTCCTGGCCTCTCCCACTTAAATGAGGTAAAAGCAATGAGGTCCTTGATATGGGCAGGCCTATATCAACACCATACTCAAGATGTGACTTGGGAGGAGTAGGTGTTCTCCTTCCACCAATACGGGTCATAAGGATCAAACTCAAGTTGTCAGGCTTGACAGCAAGCCATGATATCTACCACTCACTGCAACACCACGAAGTCCCACTTACTTGTCTTACCCTTCCTGTCATAGAGCCCATACTAGTTCTAAGATGCTAATTATTCCTTAACTTGGATGCCTGTTTGTTTGTTATCTGCTGAATAAAGATGGTACAGCTAGCCCTTCAAGAAATAGGAATTCTCATGCTTGGGCATGGTGGTGCACATGGTCCCAGCACTCGGGAGGCAGAGGCAGTTGGATCTCTGTGAGTTTGAGGCCAATATGGTCTACAAAAGGGGTTCAAGGACAGCCAAAGCTATACAGAGAAACCCTGTCTCAAAGAAAGAAAGAAAAGGAAATATGACTTGATGGGGCTGGAGAGAAGGTTCAAGTGGTTAAGAGCTCTGTAAGAGCACATGCTTCTCTTCCAGAGGACCCAAGTTCAATTTCCAGCTCCCTCATGGCAGCTCACAACTGTAACTCCTATTCCAGGGAAACTGACACTCTCACACAGGCAGGCAATATACATAAAAAAATTATTTTAAAGAAGAAATATGGGGGCTAGAAAGATGGCTCAGAGGTTAAGAGTACTGGCTGTTCTTTCAAAGGTCCTGAGTTCAATTCACAGCAACCACATGGTGGCTCACAACCATCTATAATGAGGTGCCCTCTTCTGGCCTGCAGGCAGAATACTGTATAAAAAATAAATAGAGCTTTAAAAAAGCAATATGAATTCTTAAATCTCATAAAAGGATGCTACTTAAATATGACTATACAAAATTCATGTATCAACTCATTTCCAAGGCTTTAGTTCAAACAGTTCATATGTAAACATACAATCCCTTTAGGAAGAAAAAATGGAAAACAAACATGGTACAAAACTGTTGAATGAGCCTGACTGATGAACACATTATCCTTTGGGAAATTTTTTTGAGTCACAGTCTCATTTTCCTAGGCTAGCCCTGAAACTGTTCTTGCCTCTTCCTGCTGAGTAGTAGGGTTACAGGTGAGGTGTGTACAATGCCCAATTTATGTGATGTGGGGTTTGAACCAGAGATTCATGCATGCTAGGCAAGCACTCTACCCATGGAGAGGCATCCCCAGCCTGGGAATTTTTAATGGGCCTGTAATCCAGACCTATAATAACTGAAGTCACAGTTCTCTTCAAATTGGTAAAAAGAAAAATAACATTATTTTGAGAAGATCCTATTCTAAAACTTTCTTTGTATCACTTTCCCTTAGACATTTTAGAGAATTACCTGCAGTGGTTGTCCTTGATATGTGCAAAAGTATTGTACATCATATGTACTTTCTGGCATGCACAAGGAGCTATGGAGTTCTCTTCCTGTCTCCTTTGGCTGCTCAGAGTCACTGGACCACATAAGAAACTAAAACATAAGGAGAATTTAGATAAAGAGAACCAGTGGAAAAGATCATGGTCAAAGTTACTTAAGGTCTAAAGTGGCCAAGTTCTGACTTAGATTGATTGGCCCCACTTCTCCAGTTTTACAACGGCCAGAGACCTTAGCCAAAAGCCTTTTCCCAACACTCAAAATCTGGTAATTCAGAAGAGACCCATATCATAAAAATACTTTCATTCTTAGATAACTGAATTCCTACTTAGTAGTCAATCAGCATTCCGTGTGTGTGTGTGTGTGTGTGTGTGTGTGTTGTCAAAACTAAGAAATTGGGCTAGAGGGATGGCTCAGCAGTTAACAGAAATAGTTCTTGCAGGTGCCAGGTTTCCAACACACCCACATGGCAGTTCCAGTTCCAGGATGTCTGATGCCCTCTTCTGCCCTCTTCTGGCTTTCTAGGGTACCAAGCACACATGCAGTGCACAGACGGACAAGAAAACAAAACACTCACACACATAGAGAGGTAAAAATCAGCATTAGTATAATGAACTGTGAAAGCATTTTAAGCCTCCCCTCACTTCCCTCCTTCCCTGTTTTTGTAACAGTTAACATTCCTCATGTCTTGTCCTCCTACCTGCTTATATGTATATGCAGAAGAGCCATATGTTAATGTGAGGAAAAATTTTGGGCCTGCCTTCACAGCCATTATGATAATTTGAGACAGCACAGGAGACAGCAGAAAACGAGGAGAATGTTTACATAGTTCTCCCAACTTGGAGGTTAAGTCTCTTATGATGTAGTTGTCCTCCCACTGTCCTCCCTTCCCCTTTTTTTCTTGAACGAATATAATAAAATCCATAAGGGAGTCCAGTTGCCATCAATTGTTGCCCAGCAATTTAACCTCCTTTCTCTTGGTCCAAGGCTATTAACAAGTAGCTGTATCTCTGTCCTTCCTCTTCTTCCCTCCCATCCTGCCTATTGGCAGAGAGCCTTTCCTAAGTCATAAGACACCAGCTATCACATGCTAGACCAGAAAGATGACAACAACAACAACAAAACCCGAGATTTTTTTAGATAACAGGCCCTGCAAAAACAGGCCAGAATCTAGAAGTGGCTTTTACATTTAATAATGATCAGATGATTTAAATGGATGTTTGGAGCCTGAAGGGTAGTGTTCCTCCCATTTTAATGCTCAATACAATTAGAGTTAGGAGTAGAAATTCCTGGTTCCTGGCTACTGCAGGCAAGCCCATCCATTTTGTCAAGAATCAGTTTACTCCTGAAGACAGGGAATCAGGGGAGCATTTGGTGCTGTAGATGACCTGGCTCGAGCAGTAAACATTCACATTATAACTGACAGAGGAAATATCACCACAGCAGACCAAGATTTGCTTATGAAAACCTTTAAGATCTAGACTAGGCAAAAGCATTCAATGTATATTCAGGTTGTGCATGTGCCACAAAGATAGGGGGCTTAGGTGTCCTCCAATTCTGATCCTATGTGATCCTTGTGCAGTGTGGTGCTTTGCTTTAGACATACTAGTCACCCCGGAGAATCACAACATAGTCACCTTGGGTAAATATTACCATTTATTTATTGGCTTACTTTATAGGAGCACAAATCAGGCAAGTCCACTTAGAATTAGAACACTAGCTTATTACCTGTATAAGGTATATACTATCCTTGTATTTGATCACTCTTTGATTTGTTGACATTTTACTTGGTTCCAGAAAGAAAAGCAAACATAAATTTGTTAGTAGAATAGATGCAAATTGAAGCATAGAATATAGTTGCCATTTAATCATTAGCTTCATGCCCCATGTTCTATCTTGTTTTTTGTTGTCTAGTTGTGGCTACTCTTTAGCTCCAAAAGAAGTCTTCTATGGAATCTTAGTGCAAAACATTGAGCATAAAATATTCTTGAATTAGAGCTGGAGATATGGCTCAGTGGTTAAGAGTGCTGTCTGCTTTTCCAGAAGACCTAGGTTCAATTACTAGCATCTACATGGAGGCTCACATCTATAACTCGTATTCCAGGTGATTCTATGCCCTCTTCAGACAACCAAGCATGCATGTGATACACACACAGAGAGACAGACAAAACACTCATATGCATAAATGAAGCCAACATTTTTTTTAAATATCCTGAATCATTTGGTAGCATCCTTCCACCTTGTCAATAGAAAGAGGCTTAGTTTTTCTCACCAGGTGCTCAGTATTTATGGCAAGAATGACAGCTGAGGGTTCCTGATCTCCAGTCCACGGCACATTGCCTACATATAGCTCCTGACAGTGGGCCCTGGCTCGGACAAGCTAGTTCTTGACTATCTCCTGACCAATGAAATGCGTGTGCGCCCGGCTGGTGAAGACCATCCTACCCAGCAAAAGATATTCTAGAACAGCTGGAAAGCCAACCGTCCACCTTTCCCACTTCAGGCCATTCAAGTTAAGCACCTAATGCAGAGTTCTAGTGAGATCTATTTTGGGAGATGTGAAAGAAGCTTGCCAAGCTCTTGAGAAGCAAGAGCTCTTAGAGAGGTAGGGTAGTATTTGCCCTTGAGATCTGTCTTAAATAGAGGGGATGCCTAAGTTAGGTATGAAGTGAGATCTGATCTTAAGGAAGGGAGACTAAGCAAAGTGAATCTCATTAATGTGTGTTTTTTTTGGCTTTGATTTTTGCTCCATGCAGGAAATTGTATCACTCTTCCTCTAATGGAATGTTTCCATCAGCATCACAAAGGCAGGTGAGCCTTTCTTCAAATTCATTTCCTCTTCCAGATTGCTCCCAGATTTTTTACCAGAAATGGAAGGTGTTAGTATTTAGGCAGCCTGCTTCTGGGTTGCCTAGCAACCAATGATGTCATCATGTGTCGCCCACCAGGTTGCCTCACCTTGCAGGTGTGGTTAAGTTGCTCCTTAAAAGGATCAACTCTCTTGCCCTCTTGTTCTCTTACTCTTCTTGCCCTCTTACTCTCTCCTCTTTCTCTGTCAGGGCGCCCCCCCACCTCCCCCTATTATGTCTGGCTCTCTCCTTCTCTCTCTTCATTTTCATCTATTAAACCTCTTCATATAAAATCTTTGTGTGCATCATCATTTCATTGGCCCTAACACTGGTGTCAGATATTTGTTGCCTACATAGTTTGAAAAGTCTCTGATGAAACTTGGCAGTCTACAAAGACTAGAAAAATCTCTGTTTTATCATCTAACTTAAGCACTTTTACTCATACATTTTTGAAGAGTGGGGGTTTATAGCTTTTGTTTTTTTGAGACAGGGTTTTTCTGTATAGAGCTCTGGCTATTCTGGCTATCCTAGAACTGGAGACCAAGCTGGCCTCGAACTCACACAGATCCGCCTGCCTCTGTCTCCCACCATGCCCTGTTCATATATTCTTATCAATGTCCTCCCTTCAGATAGGGATAACCAAGGCATACTATAACCCAGGGTAGCATCACTTTCACTATCTTCTGCCTCCCAACTGTGGGATACAGGCATGTGATATCATGCTCAGCTATCTATGAGCTTTTAGCTAGTATTCAATACATAAAACTCTTGATTTTTTTTCTTCCTGAGACAGGGTTTTTCTGTGAGCCTTGGCTGTGATTTTTTTTTTTTTTAACAAGATAGTGAGTAGCCCTAGAACACTATATATAGACTAGACCAACCTCAAACTCACAGATATCCACCTACCTTTGCTTCCCAAGTATTGGGATTAAAGACATGTACCACAAGAAAAAAAAAAAAAAAAAAAAAGACATGTACCACCATGCCCAGTCCAATACATTTAATGCTTAGATGACAACCTTGAACAGCATCTTATAGCTCGGGATTTCTGGTCAGTGGCTACATGTTAGCATACACAGAGTTAAGTGCTGACGATACGGAATAGTCAAAAATATATAAACTCATTAATATAGGGCTAAAAAGATGACTCAGCAGTTAAGAGCAGTGGCTGCTTTTCCAGAGGACCCAGGTTCAATTCCCAGCACCCACATGGCAGCTCCAGGCTCACAATTCTAACTCCAGTTCTAGGGAATTCTGACACCCTCACACAGACATGAATGCAGACAAACCACCCATGCACATAAATTATATTTTAAAAATTCATTAATGGGGGAGAGACTTGAAATCATTTACATTACCAGTAACAGCTGCAATAACTGGCGCCCCTCCCCCTTCTGGAAAGTCTCTCTGTGCAGTCCAGTCTGAGCTTCCCAAGTGATGGTCTTTACAAGTATGTGTTAACATTACCAGGCAAGTAAGCTCTTGACCAAAGAGAAACAAAGGCATTTCTTCTCTGGGTACTGATTTTTTCTAACTTATTTCAACAGAAAAACTTTCCCCCACTGTATTCCATCAGAGGACGCTAAGTAGAAACAAAATCACCGCTTAATAGTTTTTCAAACCTTTTATTCCCAAGTTAGTCATTTTCTTTTTGTGTCTGTGTCCTTGACAATGTAGGCCAATAGGATTTCTTGGTGTAGTTGGCTGCTTTCTATTTATTAGAATACTCTAGTCCTAAATTAGGCTCTTCCGATGTACCCTGGACCTTTTGCACCAAGAGCGTTTTATTTTGAGCAGCAGTTTGTTTTGTTTTTTAAGATAGGGTTTCTCTGTGTAGTCCTGGCTGTTCTCTAACTTACTTTGTAAACCAGACTGGCCTTGAACTCAAGAAATTCACCTGCCTCTGCCTCTAAAGTGCTGGATTTAAAGGCCACCACCTCTGGCTTAGGATCTTTTCTACAACTGGAGGGTTTCATGTAACCCAGGTTGGCCGGGGAATTTACTATGTAGGCAAGGATGGCCTCTGCCTCCAAAGTGCTGAGATTATAGATGTGTTACCATGCCTGGCCGAGAAAGGGTCTTTCTGCTCTGCTTGAGTAGCTGGGAGTACAGGTGCTTGCTACCATGCTCAAACTATTATACCTCCTTTCTAACACTCACAGTCCTGTACATTTGAAAATTCTTTCATGCACTGGCTCACAAGCAGCAGAGGCTGTGCACTTTTTATAGCTAAGAAAAGGGAAACATTGGTTAAGGTGGCAGCTATAAAGTCGTGTGGATCAAAATTCTACTTTGGGGGCTGGAGAGATGGCTCAGAGGTTAAGAGAACTGGTTATACTTCCAAAGTTCCCGAGTTCAATTCCCAGTTACCACATGGTGGCTCATAACCATCTAAAATGAGATCTGGTGCCCTCTTCTGACATGAAGGCATACATGCTGTCACATATACAGGTAAAACACTGTATAAATAATAAATAAATAAAATAGTAAAAAAAAAATTCTACCTAATATTTGACCAGTCTCTGACCCATAACAGAAACTCTAGTGAATACACACGGAAGCCAGAGGGCCTGACTTCCAGGCTGGTCATCTCTCTCCACCACTCAGTCAAACCATCTTACTTAACTCATCCTATTTTCCTCGCTCTAAAGCTGTGGTGTTGCCATCTGTCTCCAATCTACGAGTAAGTCAGTATTCCAAGATTCTTGGTGGGGTCCAGAAATCTGGACAAAAAAACTCACAGATTATGGAGAATGGCTCAAACACAGGCCCTGTGAAAAGGTCCCAGAGATAAACTAGAGGAAGCATGCTTAGCACTAACTCCAGATAGGAAAAAAAGCAAAAACAAAACCCTAGTGATGCCAGTAGAAATTGGGCAACACCCAAGTCTGCTATTTTGCAAAAGCTATTGTTGGGGTAGGGTGGTGAGGAAGGATCACACAGGGTGACTGGGTAGCAGGGATTTTTGAAAGAATTACCTACTTCTAGTCCACAGGAAGAGGGCTTACTTACAGTCCTTTCTACTAGGAACCACCAGGCTGCAAGTTTCAGTTAGTTATACACCAAGCTGTCCCAGAAAGCTCCTCTTTTAGCTACTTCCTGCTGATGGGTCGATGGGTTCTTTGGGGATTACCAAACACAGAATACCAGCAGTCTAGTCAAACAGCAAAGAAGCAGCAGAAACATATCAACAGAAGTGGCCAAACTCCGCCAAAGCAACACGGACAGGTCTCTGGAGCATTTCTCTGTAAAGACCATAGAAGGATCCAAAGTGTTGCAAACCTTAGCAATGCAAAAGCGTTGTTACTGTTACTGTTTGTGGGCTTCTATTATCCTTTCTCAGAGTCCACACAGTATGTATTCCAGCTCACAAAAATCACACCCCTCATACAAGGTAATTTTCAGCTGACAAACATCACTCACCTTTTTACCGGGGCTGTTTTCCAAGGGGTGGGGGGAGACATTGCCACATCCCACACTTGGGACCAAAACAAAAAACATGTACATGACACAACTGAGTTTCCAAAGCAGAAACTTTCACTTTATTCAACCCTCCCCATGTTTCTGGTTGCTGTTACTTCAGTTTGATGAAAAGTTGGAGATATCCTGACTATGAAAACTGGACTTGCACCAAGAAACCAACAACCCTACCAGCCCAAAGTAATCAAAAGAGAACCACACTCCCTCTCCCATTAACCTTCTTTCTCTCCTAATTGGTGTTGGAAGAGATTGGGGTGAAGGGGGGCAGAGGCATAAGAACCCCAATAAAACAAATAAAAAGAAAGCCTACAAGACCCTGTCCCAATAAATAATCAGGGCATTTAAAGATACCTAGAATTCTGATCCCCAAATTATTTTGTACATTAAGTTTTTTAAATGCCCTTCCTAATATTTTTCACTATTTGAAAAAAAGGCAACTCTCCAATTATTTAAGTCATAAACATTTGAGTCCTTCCTACTAACAATTTAGAGGAAAACTTATTGTCTTTTACCCTAGTCAAAGATGAACTGGTATTATATGGAAATACAAATACAAATTCCCAGTTTGAATAGTCAGGGTAAAGAGCAATCAGAAAATTATGACACTATTCAAAGCTAATTCCAATTTAAAAAAATTTTATACACATGCCTATTTCCCCTTTATACCCATTAGTCATTTGTCCCTAGTTATATATAAACATATATGTAAATATATTAAAATATATTATATACATATATAAAATGAACTTTGAGGTTGCCTTAGTTCACATTTACAGTTGTACCCATATCCCTAAAAAATATTTGTTCTTTAAAGTTGAAAATTTTTTTCCGTTGTGCACATATGCATCTCTCTATCCATTCCTGATGTTGGACATCTAGTTTAGCCCTGTACTTTGTCTATTGTGGATTGGCTGGAACAATGATGTTCAAGTCTGTGTTACACTGACTTGGGACTCATGAGTAAATATACAGAAGTACAGCAGGGTCGCATCAAGCACTTTTAACTTTGTGGTTTTAAGGCCATGGTGTTTTGCCTGCATGTAGTCTGTGTGAGGGTGTTGGATGCCCTGGAACTGGAGTTGTAAGCTGTCATGTAGGTGCCGGGAATTGAACCTAGGTCCTCTGGAAGAATAGTGTTAACTGTTGAGCCATCTCTCCAGTCCCCAACTTTTAGTATAAAGAAATCTTTATGCTAGCTGGGTGCGGTGGTGCATGTCTGTAATCCCAGTACTGTGGGAGGCAGAGGCAGGCAGATCACTGAGCTCAAGGCCAGCCTGGTCTACAAAATCCAGGACAGCTAAGGCTATACAGAGAAACCCAGTCCTGAAAGTGCCAAAAAAGGGATGGAGAGATGGCTCAGTGGTTTAGAGCATTGGCTATTCTTCCAAAAGTCCCGAGTTCAATTCTCAGCAACCACATGGTAGCTCACAACCATATATAGACTGGTGCCTTCTTCTGGCCTATAGGCACACATGCAGGCAGAATACTGTACAAATAACCTTTTGTTTCAAATATTTTACTTAATTTATACATATTAGTGCTCTAAGAGGGCAGTAGAAGGTATAGATGGTTGTGAGCCACCATGTGGTTGTTGGGAATTGAACTCAGGACCTCTGGAAGAGCAGACAGTGCTCTTAACCACTGAGCCATCTCTCCAGCCCCCAAATAATAAATCTTTAAAAGAAAACAAAGAATTTTATAGTGACTTCTAACGTTGACTAGTTTATTTTTTTAAGTATTTCATTTATTTAACCTTATTTTATGTGTATTAGTGTGAAGGTGTCAGATCCCTTGGAATGGGCATTATAGACAGTTTGTGAGCTGCCATCTGGGTGCTAGAAATTGAACCTGGGTCCTTTGGTAGTGCTCTTAACTACTGAGCCATCTCTCCAGTCCCAGACTAGTTTATTCTTCTTACCAGCAGTATAGTGACTCTATTTTGTCAACATCTTCACTAGCATGCCATCTTCTGTCTTTAAAAGGAAGCGGGGTGGGAGGGAGGGAGGGAGGAGTCTAGAGGGATTTTAATCCAGACATGGCTACTCTGCCTGGAATACAGACACACACTTAATCATAAACAATGAAGGTAAAGTTAGCTTGGTAGAAGGGAAGCAGCTGTTTGAAAGTGACATCTAATTGAGAAGCACACAGAGTAACAAACCAGAGAAAGATTTGACAAAATGAGTCAGGGTAGGGTATCTCAACTCTCACCAAGAGACAGGAAAAAGAGAATTTAGGAGAGCAGTGGAGAGAGAGAGAGAGAGAAAAGGAGTTTTAACGGGAGAGTTTTACAGAGACAGGTTGGGGAACAAGCTAGACACAGGTGAAGACAGAATGAGCCAGAGAAGCCAGAAGAATAGAGCAGGTTGCTAGAATTAGTTTGAGGCCAAGCAAAGCAATTCCATCAGAGGCTGAGAAAGAAGAAAAAACAGCAAGATTGAATAGGTTAGCTGGGAGAGGAGCTTAAGCCAGAACAGCTGAGTTGAACCGGCCAGCTAGAGTTCACAAACTAGAAAGGGTAAGCCTATTCACCATTAAGTCTCACAGGCTGAAAACATTCTAGGTCTAGATTAGCAGACAGAGGTAGCAAGCCTCAGAACAATCACAACACCTTGGAGGCAGGGTTTCTGTGTAGCCTTGGCTATCCTGGAACTCACTATGTAGACCAAGTTGCCTCCCAAGTGCTGGGATTAAAGGCCTGTGCTGCTACCACCTGGCTACTGACTGTTTCAACACCTTCTGAATGGTTTAATGAAGAGCCAGACAGCATATACCAAAGGAAGATAGGAAGGTGTGACTTCTGGAAAGAGACAGGAACTCTGGGAAAGAATCTCAGGGGATATTTGTCAGCCAGACATGAAGGAAACTGAAAATACAGTACTGAGCCACATGACAGAATGTAGATTAATCCAAATGGGTTAATCTAAATTATACGAGCTAGTTGGGAACAAGCCAAAGCTAAGGCCAAGTTTTCATAGCCTACATGTCATTACTCGGGCAGCTGGCAGGTTGAGAGTCCAACAATTGGCACTCAAGTGCCCTTATGAATTGCAAACACGCTTTCTACCATTACGGTTTGTTTTGAAACCAGCTGTCACCATGTTAGCCCTGGCTGGTCAATAGCAGCTGCCTGCCTCTCCTTCCCAAGTGATGAGATTATAAGCAAGCACAATGACTGGCTACCATCAAGTTACACCCCATCCCAACCTTATTTAAACGCTATTAAATTCCGTCTTTTGATTCCCTCAAGAAACAAGTTTAAGGAGCTGGGAATGTACACAAGGTATGTTCTAGCATGCAGAAGACTCTGAAAGAGAAGGAAAGCAAGAAAAAAAAAAAGTGAAGAGAAATAGAAAGCCAGAGAACAAATCCACAGCAACGTTCCACCTGCCTATTTTAGAAGAGCATAAACGTACAAAGATAGCCTAGTGAGGTTGTACAGGCCTGTGATGCCAGCACTTGGGGAGGCAGGGCAGATGGATCTCTGAGTTTGAGGCCTGCCTGGTCTACACAGTGAGCCCAGGATAGCCAAGGCCACACAGAGAAACCCTATGTGTGTGTGGGGGGACACAAAAAAATTACAATACTCATTTTGCACATTATGTTGCCTTGAAAATCATTTTTCAAACTAACTCAGGTTAAAAAGTAATCGCTGATAATTTATAAAACCAAGCATGAATTTATGGTATGCAGAATGCTCCCAAGTGGGTTATCTGAAAACTAGATACTATAATGCTCATGTAGTTGAAGCAGATTTTCATACCAGCCAAGGCACTCATCACCACATAATTAGCTTTTCTAGTTTTCAAATGTCCACTTTATTCCACATGACACCTAATCAGATTATCATTTACATCTGAGGAAGAGATGACCCATGAGGCTATCTGGAGAAATATGGTCCAATTTTACACAGTGCCAGGCACCCCAGGCAAGTGTACCACAATGTAGAAATACGGTATCACCACTACATTTTACATAAAGAGAAACAGCAAGAAACTTCAAAAAAGTAGTAAATTCATCTGTTCCTTAAAATACGTGTATGCAACTGTTACAAAGCCATAATAAATGGTTTTATAAAATGTAATTTTATTTTATGTTACTCTGCTGTTACATAGGGCATACATTTTCACAAGGCTTTTTTGGGACTACAGTCAATGATTAGCAAACACACAATATAGTGGTCCAACTCTCTAAAGAACAATCACTGGACAAACTGGACACCCTCTCACATGTGCACAAATCTGCATGGAAAAGTACTAAAGTTTAGACTTGGACTTGTGTACTTTATTCCCCCTTTCTAGTGTAGTAAGAAAGGACATGCATTTTAATTTGCCCAAAGCAATGCTTGTATTCTGGCAGCAACATGCTACTTCTATTACAAGGTAAAGTGAATACCAGAGCTACGAAGGCAGGAGGTGTAAGTGAATTTTTATTGGGAAGGAAGTTGTCAACTTAAACAGCAGCAAATGAAGAATGCATAAGGAAACTCCCTGTTGTCACAGACAGATGTAACCTCCAGAGTATGTGACACAGGAGACATTTCAATCTGTGACCCCAAGCCCGGATGCATTAAGCGCTTTCCCATTCAATCTAACACTTCTGGATTCCTACTAAAAAGGAATATGTATTAAGAGCATGGAAAAGTTGCTTTTGAAAGGAAAACCCCAAAGGGTCAGAGAGGGAATGTAGAAATCAAGAAGTTATTATTACAATCACTTTAAATTGTAATGCACTACATTTCCATATCTTCACAGTAATACAAAACACAGTCACTTGCAGAACTGGTTCAGATTACTTAAATACCAACTGTGCTGTCAGTCTTCTACACAAGTGTCTGGAAGTTACTCGTGTTTATATGAAATGAAGCTACTGATACTTTTCTACAGCAGTAACTGCACACCAGGAAGGCCGAGACAACACAAACCAAGGGATGGAGTTTTCCCAAAGCTGCAGTGTGAAAAGACTATAAACAGTTGATCCCATACACATGAGTGGGCTTCCTTGCTAGAGGAAATCCAAGTGGAATAAAGAATGGAGATGTAAAAAGGTTTTCTTGAGGGGAAGAAGGAAGGCGCCCTGGATGCCTTTAGTTTTCGGCCCCCTCTGCTGCATCACATTCTTCTCCCGCACTGTCTGATGTCCATAACTACAGAAGAAAAAGAGAATCATGGTCAGTTATTACTTCCATCCAGACATTAAGTCCCTTAATAAGCCAATCCTTTAAACAAGAGGATGACCGAGGCAGTCCTTTCTCAAAACTGAAAACTATCCGGCCTTTCAAAAGCAGCCTAACAGACACTTACAAACCACACATGTGCTTCTACAAGATACAGATGTTTACTGTGGCAGTGCCACCAGTCTACAGCTTCCTCCTTGAGCTCCTGCTCTGACCTCCCTCAATGATGGACTACAACATGTAAGCCAAATACATCCTCTTCTCCCTAACTTTTGGTCATGGACTTTATCACAGCAATGGAAAACAGGCTGAGACAGTTCCCAACACCACACATGTAGTTAAGTAATTTCATTTTTTTCCATTCTTAATAGTGAAATGCTTTCCTTGAAAACAGTATTAAAATAGAACTATTTAAGAAGAAAATCATGTTCTTGGTAACTGTTTCCAAATACACGAAAGGCTAACAGAAAAAGGAGCAGACTTACTCTGTACTGACAGAAATTTAAATGGGGGTGGGGGAATGAAACAGGGCATGTATACCTGTGTATTAACTGAATGCTAACACTACAATATTCCAGGGTCACTCACACCTAAAGGAATTTTCTCCAAGACCTACTTTGTCTTCTGCCTATATATATGTTCCAGTGTCCTGCCAGATCCATGTGTTTCCTACATCCATGACAGCAACAAAGCAGCTACCAAAGGTGTTCCAGTCTAACTTTGCAGACTTCCTCAAGCTGGACCTGCACTTTTCCCTCATAGCCACAGATGTTCTCACAGACCCTGAACTGCATTAAAACAGCCTGTTCTTCTTGGACTTGGCCAGCATTCCAGCCTTTTGACCTCCCTACAGTGGCCCTAGTGTCAGGAGGAAGCAGCCAGAGAGAATCTTCTACTGTTACCCACTTATTATCAAGAAAAGGGTGAAATGGTGTGCTTCAGCCCAGGACCAACAGCTCCAGGTTCTTCCAGCATTCCTCAGTCCCTATCTGCTGCTGGTGATGTCTGGCAAACCCTACCCTCTACCCTAAACTTCCCAGGGCAGGGCTTCCCTCTTCCTCGCCATGTAATCTGGACATTTTGGAGCGCTCTCTTTCCCTCCTCCTCTCTTGCGTGGTGACCAAGAGCTGCTTCCACTGAACCTACATTTATATACTTTAAATTGCCTTATATGAGAAGCAGTCCAACGCCCTCATTTTTTAATTACAGAAAAATGGAGGAATGTCGGCATTTAGGCAGCCTGCTTCTCAGTTGCCTGGTAACCTATGCTCTCATGTGTCACCCGCCAGGTGTGGCACATGCGCTTCAGCTATACCAGAGCCATAAATGGATCCCTGCCTCTTACCTCTTTCTCGGTCAGGGCATACCCGCCCCTCCTCCTGCCAGCTTTCTCTCTCTCTCCTTCCCCCTCTCTCCATGTCCATCCAATAAACCTTTCATCTGTTGTGCGCATCATTTCTAAAATAATAACAACCAATGGCCAAGATGCTACTTGCAACTTTAGAAAAATTAGGCTCTGAGATTATCTTAAATTATTACTAAGATATTAAGATAAACAGAACAAAATCTCAAAAAATACCCCTCAAAGAGAGAACAGAATCAAACTAATTAAAAGACAGTTCTGAGTCCAGTATCATCAACCCACGGAACCAGCTGTGTGTCACTGTTCTGTTCCTCGCGGCTGCAGGCTCTGCTAACATCTAAGAATGCACAGTGCTTTCCAATTTCCTTCTTAGTGAACTTGTCACTGGTTCAGGAGCATTGGGCAGATATGGAGCTTTATAAAACACAGTAACAATAATACCACCTAGTTAGAGCAAGTTGCAAGAGCACGGGAGCGCCCTTGAAGAGGACACTGCGGCCTCTTTCCTGTGGCTGCCAGGAGAGATGCAGGCCTTCACCTCACACGTTCCTGTTGAGTTGCTCAGCACAACCCGGCCAAGCTCCTACTGTGGACTGAACCTTCAAACATGTGAACCAAACTATATGTTTCCTTGTTTTAAAGTTGGTTAATCTCAGGTATTTTGTCACAAGAACAGAACACTAATGTGTCCTTTATCTACTGCTTAAGAATTAGTGAGAAAAGCCAAAGAAAAAGATAAAACAGGCTTTAGCTTACTTACTAGCAGAGGTAAGCTTACATATAGGCTTAGTCTCTATACAGGCTAGTTTTTTTGTTGTTATTGTTTTTGTTAACACAAACCAAAATCATCTGAAAGAGGGACCTTGACTGAGGCAATGCCTCCATCAGACTGGCCTGTAAGCATGTCTGTGGGGCATTTTCTTGATCTGGGAAGGGCCACCCTGAGCATGTGTTTCTAGGTTATAAAAGAAAGCAGGCTGAGGGAGCCATGGAGAACAAGTCAGTAAGCAGCACTTCTCCATGGCCTCTGCTTCAGTTCCTGCCCTTACTTCCTTCTATAATGGACTACAAATTCTAAGCTGAAATAAAATCTTCCTTTCCCAAAGCTTTGGGTTATCATGTTTTCTTACTGCAATAGACTGCAAACTAAGAAACACTTTATTCAAGCACAACAGAATTCACCAAGAAAACTTAAAAAAATACCTTGTCACCATGAAGACCTTTCTCCAAACTTTTAAGAGACTATATAGTTCTAGTCAGGTGGTGGCACACACCTTTCATTCCAGAACTCAGGAGGCAGAAGCAGGAGGATCTCTTGTGAGTTTAAAGCCAACCTGGTCTACAGAGTTCCAGGCCAAGGCTACATAGAGAAATCTTGTCTCAAAAAAGCAAAAACAAAATCAAGAGACTATAGCTCTTCTCTAACTGTCCCCCCAAAAGACAGGAAGAGGTTACTATTGTTTCTGAAAACAAAGCCACAGTTTGTGGACAACTTACTGTTAAGTTGTCTCTAAGCAACTGCATGATGAGGGTGCTGTCTTTGTAGGAGTCTTCGTTCAATGTATCAAGCTCTGCAATGGCTTCATCAAAAGCCTGGTGAAGTGAACATTCACAATGAGTAATACATTCAGTTACAGAAGCTGCAGTCTGCAAACACAATCATGTGTACGGCCACATTATTATATGGGATAACACTATGGAAGTACTGCCTTGGTGACATAATTTAAGATTTTGTGAGGGCTCCTCACAAAGCCCCTTCCATTTGGGGGACTTCTGGCCTCACTTTTCCTTACTAAATCTATACTGCTCTGGTCAAAAAAAAAAAAACAAAAAAAAACAAAAACTTGAAACTCACTGTTAGTACTTATGCCAAAAGGACACCAGATTTCATTACAGATGGTTGTAAGCCACCATGTGGTTACTGGAAATTGAACTCATGACCTCTGGAAGAGCAGACAGTGCTCTTAACCACTGAGCCATCTCTCTAGCCCACAATACAATTCTTATAAAAGCTAGCAGGTAGTTATGCTGCCCTTCTGAGACATTTGAGGGGAATGCAGGTTTCTAGTGCTCAAACTTAGCAGGCACTCCTTTCTAATATTTGATGTTTCCTTCCTGAAGTTACTCTACTTTAATCGCTTTGCCTTCTAGGCAGACACTACTTAGAATCACAGTGAGAGAACCATATTTGGGAGGCTGACAGGAGCAAATGCAAAAGACGGTAATAAAAAGAAAACATCTAACGCAAAAGAAACAGCCTCCTTGAACATTCAAATACCTAAAATTAAATATGCTTAGCATCTCAAAACCCTTAGCCAAAAAGGGATATTCCCAACATAGATCTTACCGTTTTAGCCAGTGTGCAGGCAAGCTCTGGATTATTAAGGATCTCATAGTAAAATACAGAAAAGTTAAGAGCCAGCCCCAGGCGGATTGGATGTGTAGGCTGCATCTCTTTCTTGCTTATATCAAATGCTTCTTGGTAGGCTCCTTGGGAATTATCTATCGTTTCTGTGAGTTGGAGAAAAAAAAAATTGTAAACACAACAGTAAAAGTATCTATCCAATATACAACATGCTAACAGCTTTAAACAACAGCTACCAGTTCTGAGTCATCATAGCTCCAGTGTACTTAAATAAAACTTAGGAGGACAAGCAAGACAGTCAGTGGATAAATGTGCTTGCCACCAAGCTTGACAACATGAGTTTGACTGATTCTTAGAACACACAGGAAAAGGTGTCCTCTGACCTCCCCATGAGTAATGTGCCATTTAGTTGTGTGCATGCGTACACGTACACACACATAAAATTAAAAAGAAAAAAAAAAGAGGCCAATCTATTCATATAGGTCATTTAAATTTACTGGACAAACCATATACTCATCCTCCCTCCCCCCTTCTTCAAAAATTAGTTATAAGCACCAATGTTTATATGGCGCTCTAAAAGTGCAATGTGTCAAACTGAGCCTGATGGAAAAAGCCTGCATTCCTAGCTACTTGGCAGGAGACTGAAGTTTCACGGTGAATTCAAGTACAGCCTGGGTAATTTAATGAAACTGTCTCAAAACTTAAGTAAGGCTAGGAACATAGCTCAGTGGTGGGGCACTCTGCCTAGCATGTATAAGACCCTAAGTTAAATCTCCAGCAAAATAATAATTATTATAAATATTTTAAAAAGAACCAGAAGTATAGTTTCAGTGGTAATCTGTACCTATCATATACAGAACCCTGGGTTCAAGCCCAGCCCCCCCACAACCTATCACACTCCACTTCTATGTTCTATATATGTTATATATAAATACATATATTCTATATAAATACATATATACATACATATATAGAATAATTTATTAAGTATATATAAAGAATTGTGGAGCTACAATTATGACAAACTCCCAAAACATGAAAGCTAAACCTGGAATATCAAATCAATGGATCAGTCCTTTGATGGATAGCATTACTGGGATATGATGGGAACTAGGAGGTAGGACTATGTAAAGAAAACAGGTCAAAGGAGTGTTTTCTGGACAGATATACATTGTCTCTAGCTATCCCTAACCCTCTTTCTTCTTGTCTGCAATGAGGTGGGCAGCTCTGCCCCACCATATGCTACCAAGTTCTGCCTACTTCTGGGTCCACACTGATGTTATTGAATAAGCGAGTCACCAGCTGAAACCTCTGAAACCAAGGTAATTCCTTAAAAGAAAAAAAAAATGATTAGTTATTTCCATGTACATGTGTGTATGTCTGTATATATGCATATGCCTGAGATTAGGAGCATCCCTTGGAGCTATAGTTACAAGCAATTGTAAGCTGCCTGACATGGGGTGCTGAAAGCTGAACTCCATCTTCTACAAGAACAATACATGTTCCTAACTACTGAACAATCTATCTCACCAAGCCATAACTCTCTCCTTTAAGCTTTTTCTCAGGTATTTTGCTACTGTGACAAGTGTACCCATTCTCCCTTCTTTTTATATGTTCTGGCTTTACCCACAGGTCAAATATACTTACGTTTTCGATCATCGCCACAAGCTACTTCAGCAAGATACCGGAAATAATCTCCCTTCATTTTCAGATAGAAGACCTTACTCTCTGGATTAGTTGCATTGGCTATTAAATACTTATCCAACAATTCCTACAAGAAATAAAACAAACACTAGTAAAAAGCCATATCATCACAGACAAGAACTTGTAATGGTATACTTCTGCCTATCATTCCAACCTGGACCCAAAACATGTTCCTCACAACAGGATCAGGTTGTTGTACTCTAGCTTCCCCGGCAGGTCTTAAACAATTCAGCCCACGGTTTACAGCAAAATGCTTAGATAACACCAAACACTGTCATTAGAAAAAGCCTGTCCTTTCAGCAGGCTATTTACCCAGTATTAACTGATGCCTGCTTAGGTGCCATGTACCCGACTAGAGTAAATACATTAAAAAGCCTGAAATAGCCAGGCAGGGTGGTGCACGCCTGTAATCCCAGCATTCAGGATGGAGAGGCAGGTGGACCTGTGAGTTCAAGACCAGCCTGGTCTATAAAGCAAGTCAAGGACAGCCAAGGCTACAAAGAAACCCTGTCTTGAAAAACCAAAAGAAAGGGAAAGAAAGAAAAAAAAACTGAAATTAGGTTCATGCTGCCCTCAATAAGTGTTCAGTCAGTTAAGTATACTATGAACTATTAACATCCAAGTTCTGGAAGATGAATGAATGAGATGCTATAAAAGCACAGGAAATTGACATGAGGACAGGCAGGGAAATGGAGGAGAAAAGCAGGTAGGAGAGGGTCAACCAAACCTTAAAAATGTATGAAAATCACATTAAAACAAACAAACAAACAAACAAACAAACAAACAAACAAAAAAACCTGTCATAGATAGGGAAGGGACTCATGAGGCCTCATCCTTTTCTGAGGATTTATAAGCAACTGACAATAATTGGGAGACATGCTTATAAGGCGTGAATTCCTCTCTTAAGTATCTCTAGGTAATTAGTAGCTAGTAGGGGAGAGCTCTTCAGCAGTACAGCTACTGGTAAGGCCCTCAAGCTCCTGTAAGCAGCCCAAGTAACTCACTATGGTTTAAAATGGTGCATTCAGTGTCCTCTGCAGACAAGTGTCTGTCCAAAAAAAGAGAAGTACAGTATCCACAGACTAGATTTAGAAATGTGTATAGCAATTTGAAAACAACTTTTATGTCAACTGGATCTAAATTGATTAGCTTTATTAGAGTGGTGCTGGGGACCACACGGTGCAAAACCTAGCATGTGCTGTCTGGCACGAGCTCATCTACTGGTTCATACCTTTCATTGCTGAGTCTAATAAACATGGTTATATTATTTATTTAGACACCGGGTTTCCTTATGCAGCCCGGCCTTTCTTGGAACTTGTGATCGTCCTGTTCTAGTCCCCAAAGGATTATAGGTGTATGTCACCACACCTGGCTATCTTTTATCTCTGATTTCATACAATGACATTCTGCACTTAAACCAACCACCTAAATTGAAATGTTTGTGCTGACTGAACATACAATTTCTTTAGACTACCTATTTTACTTAGTATTAAGTGATTTAAAATTTAACTCTTATAATAAGTGTTACATGCTCAGAGCTCAGAAAACAAAACAGTAACCGACCAGCTCCTCTGCCTCAATTCAGTTTCAGAAGCTGAACAAAGAACAGAAGTTCATGTTTGCATTTTTGAAAAAATACCAGATACTATCTATTAATAAGCTTCAAAGTGCCAACTATGATATAAATTGGAAAGCCTAGAAAATAACCCAGAAGACTTTTAAATTCAAATAAAAAGTCTAATAAAAAATGCCCAACAAAATGCAACCACTGTATCTTTATATAAGTTTGATAGAAACAGGAAAAAAACATTTAAAATCTTTAAAAAATACATTTGATGAGTGTTCTATCTTCATGTACACCTACATGCCAAAAGGGGGCATCAGATCACATTATAGATGGTTATGAGCCATTATGTACTTCCTGGGAATTGAACTCAGGATCTCTGGAAGAGCAACCATGCTCTCAACCGCTCAGTCATCTCTCCAGCCCCCTTAAAATCTTTTTAAATTAAAAAAGAAAAAAAAGAAAGAAAGAAAAAAGCCTTTAACATGGGGCTGAAGACATGGCACAGTGGTCTTACTGCTCTGCCAGAGAACCTGGGTTCAATTCCTAGCATCCACATGGTGGTTCACAATCACCCAATCCAAACCTGATGCCTTCTTCTGAACTGTGGTACCAGCCACACAAATGGTACACATACATACATGCTGGCAAAACACTTATGTACATAAAGTAAATCTTAAACTTTAACTCCAAAATTTTATTTTATAAAAGCATCAAAACTATGTATGTTTAGCCAGGCACAGTGGCGCACACCTGTAATCCCAGCTATTCAGGGAGGCAGAGGCCAGCCTGATCTACAAAAGTGAGTCCAGGACAGCCAAGGCCACACAGAGAAACCCTGTCTCAAAAAACAAACAAGTAAACAAACAAAAACAACTATGTTCAAGTTGGCAAGTTGCTGAGATAGAAATACAACATAAGAGGTCACTAAGGGCCACCCCCAAATTCTAAAGGCTGGACTAAAAACCAGTGTTCCTCCTGCAGCACCATCATGAAACGGAAAAATAGTGTCCAAAGACCAGATTTTTAAGAAATTCAGCTTCACAGGCACAGAAATGCATGCTTTTAATCCCAGCAGAGGTAGAGGCAGTTGGATCTCCATACGTTTGAGGCTAGCCTGGCCTACAAAAAAAGTCCAGCCAAGGTTATACAGAGAAACCCTGTCTCAAAAACAAACAAAAAACAAAAAACAAAAAAAATTTAAGAACTTCAACTCATCTTCACCAATATTATGTTTTAATGATTTATTTTATCTACATCAGCACTTTGCCTGCATTCATGTCTATGTGAGTGTGTCAGATACCCAGAAACTGGAGTTACCGTCATGAGCTGCCATGTGGGTGCTAGGAATTGAACAGAGGCCCTCTGGAGATACATAGCCCTCTTTACTGCTGAGTCATCCCAGCACTCAGGAGGCAGAAGCAAGTGGATTACTGTAGCTTCATGGCCAGCCCGAGTTCTAGGCCAGAGAGGGCTACATAAAGAGACCCTGTCTTAAGAAAGAAAGAGTGGAGCGGGCAGTAGTGGCACATTCCCTTAATGCCAGCACTAGAGAGGCAGAGGCAGTCAGATCCCTCAGTCTGAGGCCAGCCTAGTCTACAGAGTTCCAGGACAGCCAAGGCCACACAGAGAAATCCTATCTTGAAAACAAAAAAGAAAAGGAAAGTTAGTATTTACAGTTAAAAGCTTTCCTATTGCTAATAATAATTATTTTAAGAGTCCCTCTCTGTAGCTAATACTGGTATTAAGCTCTGAATCTTCCTGCCTAAGCCTCCAGAATTAAGGATTACAGGCATGAGCCACCATAGCTACTTCTAAGCATTATTTTTATTTAACTCATATTGTAAAGTCTTCAACCAGGAACTATGGGATCCTGGAAGGTGTGAAGGACCCCTGCCAGGGCTTCCCTGCCACTGGCAGTGTTATCTGGCTGAAGGGTACAGAAAGCAAATAATGTGAGGAAGCTGTAAGATGCCAGTAACACTATTCACAACTATAAGATGACCTGGTAACGAGAACACTCTAGAGCAGTTAGTTCTCAACCTTCCGAATACTGCCATCCTTTAATACACTTCCTTGTGTTGTAGTGAGGAAACTAGGAAAGGGTTTCATTGCTACTTCATAACTGTAATTTTGCCACTGTTTTAATCTGATATGCAGGATATCTGAAAGGGGTCAAAAACCACAGGTTGAGAACTGCTACTCTAGATCAAAGAAACAAGAACAAGGAAAGGATGTAAGAAATTTACTCTCAGAAAAACAAGATGGGAGTTAACAGAAACACAATACCACAAGAGCTATAAACTACGAAATGAGTCTGTCAAGAAATAGCACTGAACTATCCCTGACATGAACTCAGCGGCTGGCTCTTTGACCTCCCCCCAACCCCGAGAGGGAGGAGCAGCTTTGCTAGGCCAGAGGAGGACATTGCAGCCAGTCCTGAAGAGACCTGATAAGCTAGGATCAGACTGAAGGGGAAAAGGACCTCCCCCATCAGTGTCCTTAGAGAGGGGCAGGAGGAGATGAGGGAGGGAGGGTGGGATTGGGAGGGAATGAGGGAGCAGGATACAGCTGGGATATAAAGTAAATAAACTGTTAATATAAAAAAATAAAAAATTTAATTAAAAAAGAAAGAAATAGCACTGAGAGCAAATGTAGATTAGTAGTATTTCCTTTTACTCCTTGCTCCCATGTCTTAGAAAAAAAAAACAACAACAAGAAAACAAACCCTATTACTAATTCTTAAAGGTAACCCACTTAGCATTTCACAATTCTACACAATTCTATCTTCACGTAATTAGCCATTTTTAAAAGTATGTTTATTTGTGATGGATGCGTTATGTGGCGTACTGTCACCTTCAGAGGCCAGAAAATGATGCCAGAACCCCTAAAGTCGGAGTTATAGTTGGTTGTGAACCTCCTGGCTGGAAAGCCACCTCGACATTCCAGGAAGAATAACTATTCTTAATGCAGTCACCTCGCCAGCCCGTAAGAACAGTTAATGTTTTTCCACTAAAAGTCTCCTGTTCAGCAAACTGTAACAACCAACTGTATATATTAATGTCATCCATGTCCGAAATAATGCACACAACTGTTAGATACTTTAGAGCTTTCATTTTAAAATGTCTGTGTTGTCATCTTCCTTTTCCTATTTAGTTCTTCTTTCAGATAGCCCTTTTAGCTAATATCAACGCTTTCTTAACTATCTTAAAATGAAATTGGTAGATAACACATACATATATACACAGACAAAACTATAAATTTCATCACCTGAACTTGTATATATATATATATATATATATATATATATATATATATACACACACACACACAGACACACACACACACCAAAACCACTGTGTAATCTGATGCGTAGCTTTGAGACTTTTTAACTACCAACTTGTTCAAGTAACATGAATGATCACTCCAGTCAAGTTACAATCAAAGCAAAGTACAAGTTTCTCTTCATTTTTAAGTAATTGTATTCCTACATAATTTCTTGATCATTAAAACATTATGAATTATATCTAAATATTTCAGTATAATGAATCTTGAGCCAGTATCTGATCCAAGAGTCAAGCAGGATCAAGCTCCAAGTTTTCTGTTTCCTCAGGAAATAAAATAAATAAAAAGAAAAAAAAAATTGGCAGGTCCAGTTCAAATCTAACACAAGTTTTCCCCCTTACTCTGTGTCTTCTCTGCATACAAGCACTGACTCCTGCTGAATAACGAATACATGCACTTCATATAAAATATGGAAGTGAAAAACAGAAGTTCCCCCTGCAATTCCTTAGACATCTAGATCTTCAATTTCTTCAAGGCAGCAACTACTACTTGCTTCTTTTATATTTTTTTCAGAGATTCAAAGCACTAAGAATCCACTTTTTTCTCTTCCATACATTATCCCACACGGAGTCCCTCTATATTATAATCCCTCTGAGGTATCTCACTTGGAAGACAGAGCCAGGAGGATTTCTCTGAGTTCAAGGCTAGCCATAGCAAGATCCAGCATAGCCAGGAGCCTGTTTCAACCAACAAACAACCAACAAACCCAGAATTTTTTTTTTTAAGGATGTATTTATTTATTATGTATACAGTATTCTGCCTGCATGTGAGGCTGCACACCAAAAGAGGGCACCAGATCTCATTATAGATGGTTGTGAGCCGCCACCATGTGGTTGCTGGGAGTTGAACTCAGGACCTCTGGAAGAGCAGCCAGTGCTCTTAAACTGAGCCATCTCTCCAGCCCAAACCCAGAATTCTTAAACTATTGAAGTTGGCCAATGAGTACATATTCTATTTATTTTTGCATAAGATTTTATTACTTTCATGACATAAATTTTTTTAAATTGAAAAGAAATGAAGTCAGGAGGAAGGAACAAAATAAAGAAAGGCAGTCCACTTCTCCAGCCAGCATCTGTACAGCTTAGATATAACAGGCTCCTGACCTTGGTTTTGCCTATTTACCACAAACACCCTCTGTCCTCACAGTCACCAGTGGCAGGTGGTCACCAAAGACCACAGATAGGTACTTGAAAAGGACATTCATGCCACAGTGCAGCGGGAAGTCACAGGCTGTGCTGACCAGTTCTGCGATGGCGCTAACTACATGCTTAGAGTTCTTAAGGTCTCCAGATATGCCACACTGAACCTCTGCTCAGTACCCAGTAGCCAAGCTGGTCTGGAATTCGCTCCAGCCCAAGTCAGTGCAGAATCCACTCCAACCTTAGTTACTTTTCCATTGCTGTGATGAGACAACATAACCAAGCCAACTTATCCACAATGCATGGCGCACATGTGCACATATAACTGGTGATGGCATAGGCTTTGAGCCCAACAGTGACACACACACATCTTCCAACAAGGAATACCTAATCCTAACCCTTCCCAGGTACAGCAACTGGAGATCAAGCATTCAAATATATGAACCTGCAGGAGCCATGCCCACTCAAACCACCACGGGGCACTTGCTATTAATCCCAGCACTCTGGGAGGCAGAGGCAGGCAGGTCTTCAAGTGAGTTCAAGGGTAGCCTGGTCTACAAAGCAAGTCCAGGACAGACAAGGCTACTTGCTAAATTAGTGCCATGAATTAATGAGGGCTGTCATCACAATGTCAGAGACTTAATATATTACTCAGGCTCTACAGAGTATACACCACTCTAGCTACAGTGAAAACAATAAGCCAAAGTAGTTCAGGCAGTCAACTGGTTATTTTTGTGGTCAAAAGAGCTAAAATCCAAAAGATGAACAGACAAAGGAGGCGGAGGGGGAAGCACTCAGAATGTAAGTTTTCCATAAAAACAGAAAAATGTCCCTTCCTCAAAGATCTCTATTTCCAGTCTCTAAATCCTTTCTCCTGACCCATAGAACCTCTAGCCACCACTAACAGAGGCAAAGTTAGTGTTAGTATCAATTTCTGCTTTGAAGCACAGTAGTGCCTCACAGAGACTAGAACAGTTGTCATGAACAGGATGTACTTCCTACACGCACACAGATAAATCAATCAGAAGGAAGGGAGGAGCAGACAGAAACACACACACACCAAAAGATACTCTGGCATGTAAAATGTTCCTCCAGTGTCTGCTTCAATTGCCAAGCTGCTGTGGTTATAGTAATGCTGAAGACACACAACAAAGCTCGATCTGTAATTAGGCATAAAGATGGTAAACTGCCATGTGTTCAATAAAGAAGTCATTCTTGCCCTTCAAAGCAGCCGCACCAATGTTTAATATTACCAGAAATGTCCTGTCGGACTTCTGCAGAATTCCCATGTTGGCAGCTAAGTACTAAGCAGTTGTAGCTACCATATAAAATGGTAGAAACACTGTCTCTCAGAGTTCAAAGATGTATATAGAGGAAAAAAATATCCCCTGTATTTTGTCAATTAAAAACTATTGTACTGCGGGGCTGGAGAGATGGCTCAATGGTTAAGAGCACTGTGTCCTCTTCCAAAGGACCCGGATTCAATTCCTAGGACCCACATGGCAGCTCATAACTCTCTGTAACCTCTGTAAAGGGATCTGATACCTTCACACTAATGCACATAAAATATAATTAAATAAATTATAAAAAAATGTCAAAAAACTATTGTACTAGGCTGGAGAGAAGGCTCAGTGGTTAGGAGCACTGGCTATTCTTTCAAAGGTTCTGAGTTCAATTCCCAGCAGCCACATGGTGGTTCATAGCCATCTGTAATAAGATCTGGTGACCTTTTCTGGCATGCAGGCACACATAAGACAAATACTATGTAAATAATAAATAAATCTTAAACAACAACAACAAAAAAAAACCAAAACTATTGTACACAACCAACATTTCTTTTTTGTGATAAAAACAAAAACAAACAAAACAAACACCAGTGCCCATACTTTCCCCTTCAACCACAGAATTTCAAGGGAAAGGATACAATAAAAGAGGGGAAAGATCTTGGTTTAGACCTAAGTAATAAAACTGAACAGATATTCTGACACCCAAAACAAAGCTCCATTAACAAAGAGGTCAAAATTGCTTGGTTAGCTCACTAGATATAGGTCATCTAAGATCACAGAAGACAGGAAATGACTGGTATTAGCAAGGACACCAATGTAACTTTAGTTTGTGTCTTGTTATGTCCAAATTGTATTAAAGCAGTATGGGATAGAATTTGCACTAGATTATATATGAAATCTATAGCTATCTATTATCTATGTAACTGTATTACATGTACCCCTTACAGCCACCTCTATCAGCTCAGTCTCAGGGCTCTCAATGAAGAAGTATGTTTGCTTAGGTGTGTAAATGCTGAGCACTGGAACACTATAACCTGCAACACCCACATGGAACACTGTAATCACCATACAAAGCTCCTTCCTGCCCCCTCATCTATCCCAGTCTATTCCCAGATCACTATGCTCATCTCCAGCAGTTTTGCTTGTTTTAGGACTAAGAAGAGTATCTGAAGTTTTTCACTTAGCAATTTTTCAAATAGTCTACTCCTGTTTATTGCTGAGAACTATTCCATGACTAATATACTACTGTTTTTTTTTTTTTAATCCGTTTTCTCTAATGGATTAGTTGCAGCTTTCTACTCTTAGAATAAATTTTCTACAGATATATTTTTCAAAATATTTTTATAAATTTGCACCTCTAACTATGGACACCAAAGGTGGTACAGAAACATCATTTACAAGAGATGTAAAGAGAAGAAAACTTATAGTTTATCCATTGTCACCTTAATTCTAGTCTGTTGGTTTAATTACCTTTTTCTTTTTTGGTTTTTTGAGAGAAGACTCTGTGTAGCCTTGGCTGTCCTGGACGCGTTGTAGACCAAGCTGGCCTCCAACTCAGAGATCTCCTTGCCTCTGCCTCCCTGAGTGCTGGGATTATAGGTGTGCACCACCACAGCCAGCTTAAATCCTTTCTTGAAAGTGTTGTTCACATTATTTCATAAATAGTTTAAAAAGGCCTCTTAATACCATGTAGCTCTCATGCCACACTATTCAGATTCATTAAGGAATAAAACGGCAAGTTAATGAGCCCTCTCAAGCCATTATATCAATTAAAGGACTAAAAATATAGGAAGAGGTTAGATATGGTAGGCCTGTTAGTTGTCCCATATTGTAAAGGGTTAACCTATGGAAGCTTTATTTAAAACAAACAAACAAACAAACAAACAAACAAAGCTTGTCCTGGCCAGGCTGTGGTAGCACAGACCTTTAATCCCATTACCCAAGAAGCAGAGATGTCTAGAGTTCAAGGCCAGCCTGGTCTACATAGTAGGTTCCAGAAGAGCCAGAGCTACATAGAGAAACCTGTCTCAAAATAATCTCCCACCGAAAAAAAAACTTGCCCTCAAACACACTTCTACTTGAAAAAGTAGTTATCACCATTAACCCAAAAGCAGCACAAAATGCAATAACGAAGGCTCACCATCAGACCACTGTGGCTTGTTGATGGGTCAGCCATGTATTTCTTAATTGTTTTTTTTAAAATCAGAAGGCACTGATTTTACTTTGCCACTCTCTACTGGTATCTCTTCACCTTAGTCTGTAGCACCCTTACTTTCTACCAAGATAAAGCTCCATTGATTCAGTGTCCATTCTAACTGTATGAACTTTACTGAGCTGTATAGTTTGGGACTCTGCAGGCATTTGAGTGGCTTCATTACTAAAAGTATGGAACATCTTGGAAACACACCACAGGGTTCAACAACCCATGGCCACAGACTCCAACTATCAATAGCAATTTTCATGAAGGAGGAGGAGAATTATGCATCTTTCATTGTCTTCCTAAAATGACAGAAACTAACAGTTTTTTCCTCTGTGACAAGTTTGTCCAGATGTTGTTAAAAGTCCACATAGCATAGAGAGGACAAAATACCCTGGTTGAGAAATACTAATCTAATTTAGATTAATAACATTCCATTCCATTTTAGTTTTTTCTCCTTTTCCCATTGCTATGATAGATGGAGAGATGTCTCAGTGGTTAAGAGCCCTGATTGTGCTTCCAGAGGACCTGGGTTCCATTCTCAGCACCCACATGGCAGCTCACAATCGTCTGTAACTCTAAGATCTGACACCCTCACACAGACATACAAACAAAACATCAGTATACATAAAAATGAAAATAATTAAAAATAAACCACAGGGCCATGCACATGCTAAGCAAGCACACAGTGACTTCCATTCACTCCTAAAAAACAAAAACCTACAAAATTCTTGGCATCAAATAACTTATGTAACCCAAGGGCAAAATACCCAAAGTCAAGACTAAAATTTTGTTATATCCTGTATATAATAAGAAGCCTTTGGTGATATGAAGTCCTACTCATTTTGTCCAAAGACCTGTCTTCTCTCTCCAAAGTTCTAAGTATTAACTATATTTAGTAAAGTGCCCTTCTTTTTTTTTTTGGAGACAATTCCCCAAAACAGAAAGCTATACTGTGGTCTACAGTCAGCTACCATATATTTAGGAACTACTATTTCATTTCATGTGATGGCATACAACTTGGGGTCAAATCTTTGTTCTACCCTTTACTCACTTTGTGATCTTGACCAAGTTACTAACTTCCTTATGCTTCAGGGTTTTTTTTCAACTTTAAACTTAACTTATGGCAATAGAGTAAATATACAAAATGCTGGGAGTACAGAGTGCTCGCCTAGCATTCCAAAGACCCTAGGTCCAATCCTCAGTATCTAGGATACACACAACTTAAATTGGACCTTATTAGAAAAAAAAAAAAAAAAATTGCAACAAGTATAGAATACACTTAAGAGGTAGTGGCAGGACCAGAAATCAAGGCCAATTACAGGTACATTTATCTCCCCCATTCTACCCCCTAACCCAAAAGCCCACCAATGTAGTTATTGCACCTACAAACCTCTAACAGTGGGCACCATACTCAACTTATAGATGAAGAAAGAGTGATCTGTTAGTGCTCAAGGCAATGAAGGAGCAATGACTTACTTAAACGCTGCCCATTTCAGAGCCCATACTTTTCCTATTACACATAGAAAATTGCATTAAGATCTATGATTACTAATGATCAGGAATAATGTATCTGTCTTAGGCTAAAATAAACCAGCATGAGCTACATTTTCATTAGAAGAGGTTAATTTAGAACCTAAGTAAATTTAAGGTTATCACTGAAATAAGGTTATACAGTTGTTATAGAATCAGAGCTTTCTAAACTGTCTACACTTTTTATTTTATGTGATTCTCTTTTTGGCCCCCTCCCCCTTGAAACAGGAGAGGTTTAGCTAGACAGAGCAGATTAACAGGGCAGCTTTTGATAAACAACCTCTGCCTCCTGAATACTAGGATTAATGGTATGCACTTCTCTACTCTTTTGATATATATGATTTTTTCTTCTTTTTTTTTTTGGAGACAAGGTTTCTCTGTATTGCCCTGGCTGTCCTGGAACTCACTTTGTGGACCAGGCTGACCTTGAACTCAGAGATCCATCTGACTCTGCCTCCCAAGTACTGGGAATAAGGTATGCGACCATGCCTGGCACTTGATTCTTATTTTGACATTTTCTTTCTGTCTTTCTTTCCTTCCTTTTTTGTTTTCTAAAGCTAGCTCTTGCTGCTCCCCAAGGTACTACAAACCCTAAAACCTGCTTCAAACTCCCAAATGTCTGGGATTATAGGCACATTATCACTGCAGTTGTCTCTGGCTCTTGCTTGTTTTGTGAGACAGGGTCCCACAGAATCCAAGCAGGGCTCAAACTCACACAATATAGCAGAGGCTGATCCTGATCTTACTACCTCCACCTTTCAACGGCTGGAATTCCAAGCGTGGGTCACCAACCCAAGCTGATTCTTACTTTAAAAAATATCATAGTACTGATATTTCTCAAATTTCAGTATTATACTGAAACTCATCTACTGAAAGTCAGAGTATTAGAGTGCTAGCTGTCCAGAATACAATTTAAGCACCTGGTTCTTCTTTAAAGATTTATTTATTTATTTTTATGTATGAGTGCTCTATCTACACTATCTGCACATATACCTACATGCCAGAAGAGGGCATCAGATCATATTATAGATAGTTGTGAGCCACCATGTGATTGTCAGGAATTGAACTCAGGACCCCTAAAAGAGCAGACAGTGCTTTCAACAGCTGAGCCACCTCTCTAGCACAAGCATCTGGTTCTTAGTCCACAGTTTGTAAATGATAGATTCTTGTTCCTAAGTCCCAGAGGGGACTTTATGAATCCATCTGATTTATTTGACTTGCTCTGACTTGGTCTTACTTCATTTCCAAGTTCTGAATTATTCCCAAACATTTCATACTTGCTATTTAACTACTGCTTGATTTTTCACTAAACTTTGCTCTTGTCAACATTCAGATCACGAAGACTTCTTCACAAAGCCAGTACACTAGTCACTGATTTTCACCTTTCATTTATCTTTGATGGCATGTGCTTCAAACTGAATTTTAGAGGTTGTCTTAGTTACTTTCTTATTACTGTGATAAGACAACTTATAACGGAAAGTGTTTGAGCCTTACAGTATCAGAGGGTTAGAGTACACAATCGCAGTCAGGCATGATTCTGAGAGTTTACATCTCAGTCCAAAAGAGGGAGACAGAAAGTTACTGAAAGTAACTCCTCCAGTGGCACACTTCCTCTTAACAAAGCCACACCTCCTAATCCTTCCCAAATAGTTCCACCAACTAGAGATTCAAGCATTCAAATATATGAGCCTATAGGGGACATTCTCATTCAAACTACCACAAAGGTGGGAGTTAAAGTAGAGGTGGAAAGGCAAGTTCCCAATTGTTATAAATAATTTTAAAATTTTAGGCCAGGGCTGGAGAGATGGCTCATCTGGTAAGAATACTGTCTGCTCTCCCAGAGGTTCTGAATTTGATTCCCAGCAACTACATGGTGGCTCACAACCATCTATATTGGAATCTGATGCCCTCTTCTGGCATGAAGGCATACACACAGACAAAGCACTCAAATATTTAAAAAAAAATTTTTTTAGACCAATCCTCTCTATCCACATAAATTATATTGACATGTACAGCCCTCCCCTAGCATTTTCAAGGCCCTGGGTTTTAGCTCCCCAAAATGAATTACTAATCTATCATTAATCAGATTTTTATTGACTAATTTAACACTCCCCTTGTCTGTGTGTTCAAATTATAAACTGGTTAGCTCATACTCAAACCATGAATTCTAGATGCAGCTACACCATTCCAAACATCTATAGGTGCTGGAGATATAGCTCATGGTGGCAGAGCACTTGCCTAAAACTTGCAAGGCCCCGAGTTCAATCCCCAGTACTGTAGAAAGAAAAAACAAATGCTGTATACAGTGCTGTAGACCTGTAATCAGCACTAGGGGAGGCAGAGGCGGGCAGATCTCTGTTGAGTTCGAGGCCAGCCTGGTCTACAGAGCAAGTCCAAGACAGCCAAGGGCTACCGTATCTCGAAAAACAAAAAAACCTAAAACTTCTCCCTTTGACCTGTGTAAACTATGGTTCCTACCAACAGACCATTCACTGGACACACTGAAAGCCTTCTTTAAGCCCTGTCTAGAATTCTTCCCAACAGCCTAGAATACTGACAACCACTTCTAACACTCACCCTCAAACCTACTCTGTGACGTCTTGAAATTTGTTTCCTTCTAACTACACTGCATTTTATTCCTAAATACCTTATAGAAATTACCTTATATATTGCCCTATATTATAAATTACTAGAGGACAAAAATCAGTGGTTTTCAGCTTTGTTCTTCCCTGCATTATTTAACCTTTCACTATACAGCAAGCTCTCTGGTTTATTTGCCAACCTGAAGACCTGCTTTCTCAGGATACTTTTCCCGTTGGTCATCAAGGCAAAATTCAGCTGAAGACACTTTTAATTTGTGCATTGGTGTCTCAGATTAATTAAACCTACCTCTTCTATTTCTGTCTCAGGCAAGAAAATGAACTGTCCTAATTTCAAGAAGTCTCTCTTTATTAAAAGGATATCCATGAGAGGTCTCTGGTGTCTGGTCACTCTCTCAAACCACATCATCAAAAAAAGGAAAACTCCCACATTTATGTTACCATAAAACCCAAAATTTCTGAGACTGGAGAAATGATTTGGTATTTAACAGCACTTGTTCTTGCAGAGAATCCCAAGCCTTAGTTGAGTTTCTAGCACCAACATGGTGGCTAAGAACTAACTCCAGTTCCAGGAAAATGACCCCTGACTCCTTCTGGCTTCTTTGGACAATCCATCTCCATAGGTGATGGACACAAACACAAAGTATCTTAACATAAGAATTTTTAAGAGCTGCAAGATGGAATATATATTTCTTTGGTTCAGAATTAAATAGCTTAGTTTACCTTTAAAATGTGATTTTTAACTGAATGAGTCAATAAATCACAAAGTGGTAACAATAGCCATCAATATATGCCATTAAAGCCTGCTATTATTATCAAAGTTGGCAGCTCTCCTGAACACAAAAGACTCAGACCAGAGTTGCCTCCCACATGCTGAGCAGGGACTGGAACTTAAGAGCACATATGCTACTACAACAAAACCTCATCTTTATAAAACCCACAGTCTTGTTTTTTATTTTTAAGACACAGAGTTTCTCTGTACAGCCCTGGCTGTCCTGGATTCCCTTAGTAGACCAGGTTAGCCTTGAATCCACCAGCCTCTGCCTCCCTGAGTAATAAAACAGCAGTTTTTAGACGTTACTATGTATAAACTCTGATTGCTTCTGGCCCCTAACATCTGTATCTATCAATCATGACTTTGTTCAGATATTCTCTTTTGTTTTAGAAAAGCGGGTAGGATTTTTTTTTCCTGTTTTTCTTTTTTTGTAGGTTAAGTTTTACACAACAGGGAACAAAAGTTTTAGGTTCCACTGGCTTGCTGTAATGAAGGAAAGAACGCTAGAAAAGTAATTTTCCTTCTTTTATGAAACGTTGCATGCTTGCCTTTCAAAAGGCACCTAAACAATATATGGAATAACCCTAGGAGCTACCAGTCTTTTAGAAAGGCGACCCGTAAAGAACAAACCCTTTACAGCTCCCTTACAGTGGTCTATGACTACATATGAATGTGCACACGATTCATAGAAATAACTGCAGCATTAAAATATCTGACACTCCATGATATGCTATTAAAATCTTAGAAACTTGCTTTATTGACTAAAAGATCTGTACAATGACAGTTTTAAAAAGGTTCCCTCTAATGAGGGTGAATCATAGCAGTTACCACCCCTGCTAGGGCTGGATATTTAAAAACCTGGAAAGCTACCCTTGCCCATTCACACCAGAAATGCTTTCAACACACCAAACTTACCTGAGGTAACAAAGAGAAAAGAAACGCTATTAAATAATGAAATTAACCAGGACATTCTATTCTTCAGATTGTATCCTTTTCATTCAGTAAACTCCCCTTACACACGGACACACACACATATTAGCAAGGAAAGGCTCAACATATTCTTACCTGAAATTTCTAAATCTTGGGGAGGTTAATGCTAGCATCTCTACGTTAAAAGGCGCCATGCCTTCTCTCTGCGGTGAAGCCCCCAAAGCGACCGACACAGATCTCACGACCAAGTCTCCCGGAACAAGGTTAAATAGATCTTTTCCAGCCTTGTGTAAGCCTACGCGGCTGTTCCCAAGTTTCTGCAACCCAGAGCCCGAAGAAAGACTTACAAACCCTTGAGAAAGCTCTGCAACAATGTGTGAAGGAAGCCAGCGGCTCATCTCACAAACTCTCCACCCCAAAAGGTTCCTCGCCGTCGAGAGCATCACACAAAAGGGTCTCGGCTACCGCCGCCCTGCTCCCCCACGGCGGCCAGCGCCGACTCACGACTCACCAGGACCGTGGTACAGATGGACCTCAGCTCCGACTCCACTTTCTCCCGATAGTCCTTGATCAGCTGCAGCTTCTTGTCGGAGGTGTCGGTCTTCTGCTCGATGCTCGAGATGACCCTCCAGGCGGACCTGCGGCCCCCGACCACGTTCTTGTAGGCCACCGACAGCAGGTTGCGCTCCTCGTTGGACAGCTCGGCGCCCTGCTCCGTCACGGCTTTCATGCAGGTGGCCATGTCGTCGTAGCGCTCGGCCTGTTCGGCCAGCTTGGCCTTCTGGATCAGCTCGGTCTTCTCCATGGCGAGCAAGGGGGCGAGAGCCGAGCCGGATCCGGAGTCCTCCTGAGAGCCGCGAGGGGCGGGGCGGGGCGGCGCCGGGGAGGACAGAAGAGGAAAAAAAAAAAAGGGAGAGAGAGAGAGAAGCGAGGAGAGCACGTCAGACAATGCGGCCGGACGCCCGCTTTGTCTCGGCGCACGAGGCTGGGTCCGCGGGCCTCGCGCGGGGCCACCGCCTTCCGCGCGCGCCCTCCCGCCCGCCCTGCCTCCCCGAGGCCGAGGCGCGGGCCCCGCCCGGCCCAAGATGGAAGCGGCCGTTGGCGCCGCACCTTCCCGTCCCAGCCCATCCCTCAGGCGCGCGGAAGCCCAGCAGTCCCGAGGACCGCGCCCCGCCAACCTCAGCTCCGGCTCGGGCCTCGGCCCCTCGCGGCAGCCGCCGCTCCTCAGCTGCACCCGCACTCACCTTCTAGTCTCCGCGGCCACGACGCGAGTCCCACCACTTTGATCTGCTTGGGGCTTTAGCCGAGGACCCTCCCGTCTCAGCCTAGCGCGGAGCCGACGAGCTCTCCGCTGACCAATAGCGCGCTGCACCTCCCCGGGGAGTCCCGCCTCCAGATTCTCCCCTGGCCAATGAGGAGCGAGCGCGCGGAAGGGGGCGCAGTGGGGCGGGGCGGGAAGCGAAGCGGAGGCTCGGAGGGTGGGTCGGCTCGGGTAGGTTCGGTTGGCCCGCAGGCTGCGGCTTCGGCCACGGGGTTTCCTCCAATTAGATCCAGGGTGAATGGACGTCACTGTTGCCATGGCGATGCTTTTACCACCTCCCCTCATCCTCCCAGCCAGCCCCGGCACTCCTGGGTGCGGCATGGGACCCGGAGGTGCGCTCGACCTCAGTGGCTGCGGCCGCGTGTCCTGCAGCACCGGCCGCTGCAGATGGGGCGTTGCAGCTTGCTGGCTGCTGCGGCTGCAGTGGACTTCTCGGGGGTGACATAATTGGCCGTTTTGTTGCACAAGCGCCTTTCTTCCACCTTCTTATTCTTGACAAAGGTTTGGAACCCCCCCCCCCCAAAGACTTTAAAATGCAACCTATATGACTTTCCTGTTCCGGCTGCAAATTAGAAGTATCCCTATCCCCATTTAAAAAAGAATTCGTCCCCAGAGAAAGTGGTTTAATTCAAGTTTTCACACAGGTACCCTTGAAAGCAGGAATTCCCTTGTGGAAAGGTAAATCTAGGAGATCTGGGCAGGTCCGCGTGGCAGCGTCAGGTACGCTTTTCCTTACAATGGGAAATGACATTAAGCACGATTTGGAGAAACGCAGCTGTGACTTAACCGCAACCCAAAGCATTTTTAAAAATTTTTTCCACATCACTGTCTAAATGCAGCCCCCCGCCCCAACACACACATAAACGTACTCTGTAAAGCATGTGTACACGCTTTTGTGTGTGTGTGTGTTTCTTTTTTCTGATATTTTTTCGAAAAACCAAAATTTTTTCTTGCTGACTTCCGATTTTTCTCCCCGCGATAAACACCCTTCTGAAATGAGAACACTTGCCCTCAGACGCTACGCATTCAGGGTCATCGCTAACATTTTCTTTTCCTTTTAAATCAGCAACCTACTCTCCCGGTCCTTCAGCCGGACTTAAAGAATGAAATTGCCACCTGGGTTCATGGGCGCTGACATTGCAATTCCAGTTGTTCCTCAAGGGTTCAAGGATCTTCAGTGACTGCCACAGGCAAAGTGGATTCAAATGCTAAGTACAGCCTAGCGGATCTGGAGACTCCAAAATGGAAGGTCTGACAGAGCCTGCAGATGGCAGGGAAAAGGACAACCCTCCCAGAATTTCAGATTCTCTCCCAGGTGCCCCTCCCTACCCAGCTTGTAAAGGTTGCTTTGTGCTTTGACCAGGAGAGGCCTGTTTGGAAAGTGACTGCCTCAGTGTGCTCCAGTTCAGTAGCAGAGGGCCCGGTGTTATTTCTGGAATCCCTGAGGCCGTGCTGTAGACACACAAGCGTTTATGGTCCTGTGGGTTGGGGTGGAGCTGGACACATAGAAATCCCAACGGAAAGAATTTCCATGTGGAAGGTCAGATAAAATGTCTTCTGTGTACCCAATGAATTTCAAGATTCCCTAAATTAGAGCAGCAAGTCCAGGGCATAGACAGGAGACAGCCATGGAGGCAGATGGGGAGAAGGAGGCATTTGAAGGGAAATTGTCAAAAGTGTTGCTTCAGAGAGGCACCAGCCAGAAGGAGAATGGGCACTAAATTCTTTATCAGTAAGTCAAGATGCTCTGGCCTCTCTCCGGGTGGCATTGAGCAAGTTTGTGCTTTTCTCTGTACTCTACCCCCTAAAATCTCTAATTTTATCCAAATATTTTCTGCACACCAGCTCATATAGTTGTGATCCTGTGAAATGAGAAACATCGACACATTGTGAAACTGTAATATCTGAGGGTCTCTAGAGAATCTGCCTCTGTCCGAAAGAAAGATCTGGAAAGAAAGATCAGTGCCAGGAAACAGAAAAGCTGAAGCTTACTGACATTTATTGAGCATCACACGATTTAAGTCCTGCAAGGATTAACTCGTTCAATATACTTAATGCCACCTGAAGGCAAACACTGTAGTTAGTAATCGTCATCTCCAATTCAAAGAGAAAGAAAATGAAGCACAGCCTGATCGAGTTTCAGGGACAGGTCACCCTGCTTCTCAGCAGCAAAGCCTACATACACGGACCTAGCAATGTCAAAGCGAACTTTGGTGTCAAAGTTCACCCTTGAATCCTCACTGTGGCTGCCTCCTTAGGCTCTGATAGTGGCTGTAAAGATTCCAAGGCTCCTACTAGTCTCTCCGTCCTCTTGGAGTTGCATCCTAGTGAGTGCGATTGTATTCGCACATCAGTGTGCTGGGAAGGATTCTTAGGGAATGGACAGCAAAGAAAGTACTAAGCAGTTATCTTCTTTTTCCCTGAATTGCCTGCTAACAAGTTGTTGTTGAACATAACAAGACACATTCATCTTACAGCCAGATGATCCTAAATCTCAGTCCTGATATTTACAATTTGACCTTGGGCATCTTGATCCTCTTTGGACCTCAGTTCCTGTACCTATAATCTGTAAAAACAGTTCCTAATTTAGTTAAATCAGCTATCACATTAGAAAATATGAGAAGTCTCGCAAGTACCCAGTAAGTAATTTTAATTTTGTTCTGTTTCCTCCTTCCCTATGCTTGGGGCTAGGGAAGGTGTCCTCCTGCTGCAGGGAATTTGTGAAATGTTAATGAAAACCTAGCTCTTTTTTTTGTGTGTGTGTTTGTTTGTTTTGTTTTTCCGGACAGGGTTTATCTGTGTCACCTTGGCTGTGCTGAGCTCACTTTGTAGACCAGGCTGATCTCGAACTCACAGAGATCCCCTGCCTCTGTTTCCCAGAGTGCTGGGACTACAGGTGTGCACCACCCAACCCAGTGAAAGTCTGTCTCTCGAATCATTGTTGTAATTAGCATATGTAGGAACTGCAGGATGGCTACCGTTAGTGTCAAGTGTGATGTTTCCACAAAGGTTTTTTTCTTTTCATTTTATTTTTATTTAATTTAATTAATTAATTTTTTTTTTCAGGATAGGGTTTCTCTGTATAATGCAGGCTGTCCTGGAACTCACTCTGTAGCCAGGCTGTCCTTGAACTCAGAGATGCCCCTGCTGGGATTAAAGGGCCACCATGTCCCAGGGAGACTGACATTTTAATCGGTGGATTTTGAGTAAGTTAGATTGCCCTTATCTTTATGGGTGGGTCTCATCCAGTCAGTTGAACTCCAAACAGAGGAAAAACGCCAGCCTGCTTTGAGCAGGAGGGTCCTCCAGCAGTCTGTGTTTGAGTGTCATCATTACCAGGGGCCCCTTTAAGACCTTTGGACTGAAAATGGAATATCAGCTTTTCTGGGGCTCAGCTTGTTGGCCCACCCTGCACAATAAATCAATGAGTTATAATCAATCAATCTCTCCTATTTTTACACTGTGACAGTTAATGTGAATTTGTCAGCCTGACAAGATCTAGATCCACCAAAGAGACAAGCATCTGAGCATGTAGGAGGTCATCTCTAGTAGGTTAACCGAGGCGGGAAGACCTGTCCTAAATGTGGGTAGCACATTTAGTCTCGCGTGGGCCTAGGTCCAGGTCTGCAGATACAGAAAAGTGGAGCTGGACACTTGCATCTGTCTGTCTCCTGACTACAGATGTAACAAGGCCAGCTGCCTCTTGCCATTGTACCCTCAAACTGAGACCTGAAATAAATCCTCCCTTCCTGAAGTATTTTGGTGAAGTATTTTGCCACAGCATGAGAGAAGGAACTAATACATCTATTCCGTCTAAGTTCATGACTTCATCCTGTCTGCTCAGCAAATGATACACATCTCTCCATAGCTTTAACTGTAAACCTGCAAGAGGCCTGTCCCGCCTCCCCCCCACCCCCCAGACCATGGCCTTCCTGAGGTTTTTGTTTGTTTGCTTTGTTAACTTGTTTGTTTTTCTATCTCATCTCCCCAGTGTCCTCTAAATACCTGTAGTCTGGTTGGTTCTGCTGAAGCTCAGACCAGTTAAATCACCTACCCAATTGGCAAGCCTTAGAGTTAAGAATCAGAAACAGGTCTGCTTGACTTCTCCTACAACAGCCAGGACTCTGTATGCCTGCGGTGGGGGATAGGCCAGTACTGCCGGCTGGCTTGGGAACAATGTTCAGTTATTTGAGGCTGGTGGGTGGCTAAGTACGTATCTGCTGGTGAGCTGGCCACTGTTTTCTATTTTCATATGGAAGCTCTGTTTCGCTCTCAATGTATCTAGAGCAAGTGAGGCAACCTCAACCTCGCTTACTCCCTTCGCTTATTCTCTTGGATGGTTTCTGCATTTCTTTCCCCAACTCCATCCTCCAGACTGTGCTATTCTAGTGGGCAAAATTAAATCTCACTCCCTCATCCTTGGTGACCTCCCCCCACCCCAAAGGCATTAAGTGAAGGCTTGTTTTGAGGGTGAGTTCAGACCATCAGGGGGAAGCATGTCAGTCACACTGATGGTTACTGTGCTAAAGAGAAGCAGAGAGCAGAGCTGTGTATGTTCAGATACATTATGCTGACTCTGAGAAGCTTACCAAGATTCTTGAAGCCAACACAGAAGGTCCTGGATCTCTCAGAGAACATGACAAAGATGAGGCATTAATGCATGCCCTAGTAGAAGGTCCAAGCCCTAACTCAATTTCTCATAAATTCATTATTTATTTATTTATTTTTTGCCAGGCACAGTGGTGCACACCTTTACTCCCAGCACTCAGGGAGGCAGAAGCAGGTGGATCTCTGCAAGTTCAAGGCCAGCTTGATCTACAAAGCGAGTTGAGGACAGCTAAGGATACACAGAGAAACTCTTGTCTTGAAGAACCAAAAAAAAAAAAAAAAAAAATTAAGGGACTAGTACATGCCAGATATCCTAGATGCTGGAGTTTTGGAAAAACTAAAATAAGCTGTGCCTGCAAGGAGCTTGGAAGAGAGTAAGGGATGGGGCACTTATCTTGGAGCTCAGTGAAGAGCAGAAGGAGCACCGCCTTTTTGTCAGGCCCTGTCATACAGGATTACCCACTGAGCCAAACAGCTGCTGTCATCAAAAGTGCAGTTGTGTCTACTTGCAAAAAATCATCCCAGCTAGGCTAGCTGACAATTGACATCCACTGATGGAAAGCAGGAGGGTCAGAGAGGGTCACAGACCCCTGAGCCCAGTATCCAGCTGTTCCATTTTCCCTGTTGTAGGCAAATCTGCCCTAACTGCATGTAACCTTGTAGAGAATCTATCTATCTATCTATCTATCTATCTATCTATCTATCTATCTATCTATCTATCTATGAATATGTGTATATATCTATGTATGTATGTAAGGTAGAGAAGATGAGGCGTATGGGGCTCCACCTATGTATTTTTGGGAAAATCTTCATCCCTGTTGGGAAAGTCTTTCTAGTGCAACCTTTTAGGGGAGAGCACCCACACTCCTGTAAGGAATCTCTTGTCTACATTCGTAAGCCCAAAAACCTCTTTGATTTCCCAAACTTTTGTGAAATCACACCTCAGTTTGTCATTGGGACCTTAGGAAAAGGGAAATATATAGTTTACATCTCCTCTGGGGAAGGACTTTTAGCAACAGGCCCATTCCCTTGGTTTCCTACCCAGAAGCCATCCAGAAGTGGCTAAGCCTAAGGCATAAACACCAACTCTCCTTTTCCAGCAGGAGGTTCTGATTAGAACTGAGGTTTGTTCCTAGAACTTCCCTGGTATCCAGGGACTTCCCTCAAAGCAGTCATTTGATCAAACAGAGATAGCCAACTTACAAAGAGCCAGTGACCTCAGACATCAGGGGCACACGGCCCACCCATCTCAGGGCCTACATGTACAACAATGAGCCTTAATAATCACGTGTACAAAAAAAATGGTCATCATGTTCTCAGTCTTGTTATGTCAGGCATGTACCATATACACACAAGTGTGTGTATATTTAAATAACTAAATTAATATTTATTTTATGGGTATGAGTGTTTTGCCTAGACATACGTATGTGCACCATGAACGCAAAGTTCCTTCAGAGGGCAGAAGTCACTGGATCCCCCAGAGCTGAAATTACAGATGGTTGTGAGTCACCATGTGGGTGTGGGTCCTGTGGAGGAGCTGCCAAAGCTCTTAACTGTTGATCCATTCCTCTGGATATACATACATACATACATATATACACATAGATGCCCCACAAGCCCAATCTCAGGGCTTCATGCAAGCTACCCAAGCACTCCATCACTGAGCTCTATTGAATATCTCAGCTCTACTGTACATTTTTTAAATGTATTTTATGTGCATTTATGTGCATTAGTGCGAAGGTCCCCTACTGTACATTTTTTAATTTTTAAAATTTTTAATTTTTAAAATTTTACTAAAGCTTCGTACCAGTTCATTTTTACTCTTCTGCCAAAGCAGGAGGTGAGGGAGGGATGGTCAGAAACTCCCTTAGTTTCCCTGCCTTTTCCTTATTTGAGACCTCCACAACGTATAAAGACATTTGTTGTATCCAACTTCAAACTTCACCTTATCCCTTTGTTTCTTGCTCTTGGCAGATTTAGCATCTTTTCACCTGGCTAGGAATAGAGACTCCAAGAGTCCTTGGTTTTCTAGCTAATGATGAGGACGTGTGCAGGAAAAGAGTCTGGCCAGGCAGAGCGAGCAGTAAGAGATGTGCTTTTTTAATGTCCAGAAGAGCAGGGCCTTAGACTTTTTGTACACAAAGCAATAAACCTTTAACAGTCACCCAAATTATGACTCATCTCCAGACAATTCGGGAGAGCTGCATGGATGAGTGAACGAAAAACAGAGAACAATGCACACAGGAGTTGATTGTGTGTCCCTCACAATAAGTGCCATGAGAGTTGAGAGAAGGGAGAGGCAAGTGTGGGCTGGAGCGATGGCAGAGATTTCAGGCATCAGGAGGCTGCAGAGTGAGAGGGGCCACTCTAGCAAGCCAGAGAAACAAGAGGCCACACCTCTCCTTTCACTGCCCTTAGGGTGCTAGCTGTGTTAATTCCTTTCATTGCTATGACAAGTCACAAAATACTTCAAAAAAACCAACCGCTCAAGGATGCTGGCATTCATGGCAGGGACATCCTGAAGCAGGACTCGTAGGGTAGCTGACCATGTCACTTCCCTAATCAGGAAGCAGAGAGAGATGAGCAGCGGTGTTCAGCTGTACTTGTTAAGCCTAGGATCTCAGCCCACGGAATAGTGTCACCCACAATTAGGACTGCCTCCCCACCTCAATCAAGCCAAGGCAGAAACTCCCTTACAGACATCACGAGAGTCCAGATCTGGTCAAGCTCAACCAGAGCTAACCACTCAGGGGCTCACACAAAATGTGCTCAAGCAGATCATCCAGGAGACCATGGCCCAGTGGAGGTGGTGGGATTTCCTCTGCCTTTGTTGTTACACGGCAACAGCTCAGTCACCAAGCAAGCTCAGGTTGTGCTGGAGAGACTGGCTATGAGCTCTCACCCCCTCTCACCGCACAGTCCCTCAGCGGGCCTACCTTGTTACAAACAAGACCTTCCCATTCCTCTGCCAGGTCACTTCAGTCACCAGGACTCAGCTGAAGCTCATCATGAGGGGTGGACCCAGAAGCCAGATGGCCTGGGTTCAAAGTAGGTCTCAATCACTTGTCACAGTGGGGAACCCAACCACTGAGTGTTTCAGTTTCCCTGTCTGTGAAGTGAGGGTGGTAAGAGCAGAGGTTCATTGCCTCCCTCTGAAGGTTTCGAAGCAATATTGGCAATGGCCTCACCACGGTTCCTTTCCTATCTTAGCTCTTGGCTTCCCCTCCTCTGTTTCAGCCTCTTCTGGTCTTTGTTCCTGCTATCTCTGGTCCCCCTGACATTCTCACCTGGCTACCTGCTCATCTCTCAATTCTACCTGAGGTAACACCTCTCTCTGAGTTATCCTTCTGCTCCTTGCCCCTCCCAGCTATCCGAGCTCAGCCTGTCCTGTGTTTCCGGAGCAAGAAGTCACTTTGGGTCTGGACAGCTTGCCCACAAGCTGAAGGCACCATGGCAAGGGGTCTGTCTATGTAATTTGCCTACATAGCCTCAGTGTCTCCTCGCTGAGTGCTCGGTGGCCAAGAAAGGGATGGTGAAAGGGATGAATTAACAAAGGCAGGAAGGAGGAGCCCAGAGGACCGGGTGAGATGAGCTGCTGCTCAGGGTGGCTTCAGGATTTGGCCCAGGTCCAGCTACAGCTGGAGACACCCGTGACTCTAACCGGGTGGGGGTGGAGTGGGTGGGTGGTGAAAGATCCAGGCAGCTCCTCCCAGTCATGCCCAGCTCAAGACCAAACTCCCAACTGCCCCAGAAGGTCTGATAACTAGAGATATCCAAGAAGAGGTCTTTTGGCAGAGGGAATGAGGCTTTTTAAAAATTGTAATAAGATCCCTAATTTAGTTGAACAATTTCTCTTCTGGGTTTCCTACTTTTTTTTTTTTTTTTTTTTTTTTTTTTGAGACAGGGTTTCTCTGTGTAACCTTGGCTGTCCTGGACTCACTTTGTAGACCAGGCTGGCCTTAAACTCACAGAGATCCATCTGCTTCTGCATCCCAGAGTGCCGGGATTAAAAGCGTGTGCTACCACATCCAGCTCTGGGTTTCCTTAAGAGAGGGTAAGTCCAAGATTTACATACCAGAATATGACACTCAGAAGCTTGACCCATCAAAAGCTGCCCCTGGAGGAAAGGCGATGTCTCCGCCCTGCTCCACTGTTAGTATACCATGAACTGCTCACCCTTTGCCTGGGTCAGCGGTTGCTGCAATCAATATTAATGAGTAAATGAGTGCCAGCCATTCTCCCTGCTCCTCATCAGCCACCAGACTGACGAAAACAGCCTCCCTCTGAAGGAGTCTATGGCGAGTGAGCTGCTGGAATGCATTCAGATAGAATCCGGTGGCAGTGGCTGCTACAGTTGTTTCGCAAACTTCCTGAAACAACAAAGGGAGAAAGGCAGCAACTCGTCCCTTCTTGAGCAGATGGATTTAAAACATGAACCCAAGTGAGAGCAATTTCAACACACACACCAGAGAGGGAGAGGAGAGGGAGTCAGTGTAACAAGAACTTTGCTTACCAGGCTTGAGTCTTCAAAACGGGAAGTTGTAGCTGCCACTCAAGCAAGTCAAGAGCTGAGGTCCAGAGGTTTGTTTTGAAGCTTTTCCTGAAAGTGATGAGGTAGAGGCAAGGACTTGACTGCAAGCCTTAGAGGTCTGGCTGTTCCATGATACAGTCATCACAGGTATCCTCAGACACTGCTGAAAAAAAAAAAAAAAAGAGTTTTGTCCCGGTTTTATGTCAGCTTGACACAAGCTAAAGCCATCTGAGAGGAGGGAGCCTCAATTAAGAAAATGACTCCATAAGATCAGGCTGTGGGCAAGCCTGTAGGGCATTTTCTTAACTAGTGATTGATGGGAGAGAACCCAGTCCATGTGGGTGGTGCCATCTCTGGGCTGGGGTCCTGGGTTCTATAAGAAAGTAGGCTGAGTCAGCCATGGGGAGCAAGCCAGTCAGCAGCAGTACCCTTGATGGTCTCTGCGTCAGGTTCTGCCTTCAGGTTCCTGCCCTGTTTGAGTCCCTGTCCTGACTTCCTTCAGTACCAGTCTATGGTGTAGCAGTGCAAGGCCAATAAACCCTTTCCTCCCCTGGTTGCTTTGGTCATCGTGTTTCATCATAGCAATAGTATCCGAGACTAAGACATGTTTCCTTTCCCTTTTCTGAACAGGGACCCGGCATCAGTTACTGAATCCCAAAGAATGGGTGTCTCAGTGATAAAGTACCAGCCTAGCGTGTGCAAGAATCGGGGTGTGAACCCCAGCACTGAAAAACAAAAACAAACTCTCTCCTATTATAAGTAATAAAATCCCACTCCCCTTAGCTTAAGTATAACACTGTTAATTTTTACTGAAGGCCAGGGAGAGTGATGAAGCGAGTCTAGGGAAGAAGGAGAACTGATGAGGGTATCTGGCTAACTATGGCCATGATCACACCTCATACCTTGTCTAGATGAACCTTGTGGCTTCCACCATTATCCAGCTGATATCAGAACATACTACCCTGACTCTCTGGGTATGAGGCACCAGACCTCGGATCCATTCCCTACTCTGGCATCATCCTTATTGAAACCCATTGCTAGTCCCAATGATGCCCCTAAAGGCTTTTTTTCACAGTGAGTGAAAAAAGAAGTGAGTGAGTGAGGCTCTTCAAGTGCCTCACTCCAGGTACTAAAGCCTGGTATGGGATATGACAGTGCCTTGAGTCACACGCCAGGGCCACACCTAGATGCCAGATAATCTGGGAAAGAAGTATCTAGAATATGCATCTTCCAGGAAGGTGTGCTCCACCATCCACTAAGATGTAAGGAGGGTTCAACACATAGAAGAGTTTCCTAGGCTGGGTGACTTCCACATAGCACACAACAACTAATATCTGGCCTGAATGGCAGAAAGAGCAATAGCTCTGGGGAGCCTGGGAGAAGCTGAGCTTGAATCTCAACTTCCTCTCTATATAAAAAGCAGGGGAAACATGGCTGTCACTGAGGTCCCTACCTGGGAGACTTTTCCAGTGCAACTCAACCTCTTCCATAACTGACAAAGCTCTCCCTTGCTGAAGGGGCTAGTCTACCTCTGAATTACATCACACTTCTTTGGGATGAGTTACATCACATAGTGAATCATGTCAAGCTCCCCAGTGAGAGGAACAAAAATGTTATTCACTCAAGAGTCCCTTCAGCTAGGCCTTGAAGGGACAGAGGGAACAAAGACACACCTATGTCTTGGGGCAAAAGGTCATATCCAGTGCTAGCTGTGCGGAGGTGGGAAGGTTTGAGGAGAAGATGTTTGAATGATAAATGATTCCCATAGTCTAGGGCATTTGAGTATTTGGTCCCCAGTTGGTAGTGGTCTTTAGGTAGGTTTAGGAGGTGTGGTCTTGCTTGAGGTAGTATGTCACTGAGGGTGGGCTCTGAGAGTTTAAAGACTCAGCCATTTCTACTTCTCTCTGCTTTGTGCTTGCAATTCATGCTGTGAGCCCTCAGCTTCCTGCTCACTCTGCCACCAAGGACTCTAACTCTCTAGAACCAAAGCCCAGAAAAACTCTTTCTTCTATAAGTTGCTTTAGTCTTGGTGTTGTATCAGGGCAGTAGGAAAGAACTAACACAGGAGGTGAGTTGGGTCTTGACAAGAATCTGTTCTTAGCCATTCAGAGGAAGAGAAGGAGAGCATTCCAGAAAAACAAAACAAAAGAGGAAGGGTAGGTGAGGAATGGAGACAAGGAATTGTTGGTCATGTTTCTATTGTGATAAAACACCATGAGTGGGCATCTTATAAAAGGAAGCATTTGTTTTGGGCTTACAGTTCCAGAGAGCTTAGGGCCTTAATGATGAGGGCAGCATGGCAGCAGAGAGCAGACATGGCAGCTGGGGCAGCAGCTGAGAACCCACATCTCCCCCTTCCCCCCATTAATGGTTGGCACATCAATCCTTTATTAGTAACTGCAAATGAGAAATTTTCTCAACACCTGAAGACCAAACTACAATAGAAGATTCCATAGGCTTGAGATTCTGAGACATTCTGCCACTCTCACCTCTCTCTCTCTCTCTGATTTTGTTTCCCTGTCAGGGTCCCTCTCTGTCTCTCTGCCCTCATGGCTCACTCAGGCCCTAACTCTCTTCTGCTTCCCTTCCACCAAATAAAACTCTTTCGTAGCATATCTGTGGATGCCCGGCATTTTAAAATAAATGCTAACAATGAGAAGGGGTGACAATACGTCAGAGTTGTTGGTTAGATTTTGGAATTCAGAGACGCACATGGAATTAAGATATCTTTTTGTCTATTTCCTGCTCACTATTTTAGCCCCCTGCCTCTTCTCGTGTGAGGAAGGAAGAAGATTATGATCTTTTAAAACTGAATTTTAAATAATTCTCTATCAGTTCACAGCTGTTTCGAAATTACAAGCCATTTTCTCGTGGGTGGTTTGTATCCTCAAGCTGTGAAGGTGAGGTGCTGAGAGCACTGTGGGGCAGAACTGACCATTTGGTGCTTTGACCAGTTTCAGGGAAGGGAAGTAACAGATGGCAATATTTTGCACTTAGTAATGGGCAGTGGCAACTCAAAACAGGTCATGTGCTAGGAAGAGCTATTCAAGGCCTGTGTTCAGACAACAGCTGACCACACCCAGGGGCTGAGGCAGATCCCAGAAGACAGGGTTCCAGCCAGCAGCACCTTTCCCCAGCTGTGTGACCCCAAGGGACTCCCGTGGGACTCCCAACCTCTGTTTGCTCTTTAGCAGTTATGAGAATCCAGCGAGGAGATTGCCATGAAGTACTGAGGTGGGCATCTGGCCCACAGCGAGTGCTCAGTTCACATAGAGTGCTACTGTTATGATTTGTCTGTATGACAACAATCATCACAGTCCTCCTGTGGTGCCTGTGGAACACTGGTTCCAGATCTCCAGAAACCAGAAGCCTCAGGTTCACAAGCCCCTTACACACCATAATGAGGTATTTGGAGATAACCTAAAGTGTCCATCTCTTGATTAAGACAACTAATACAATGTAAACACTATTTAAATAGCTGTCTACGGGATTGTTCAGGAAAGAGTGACAAAGGCAGTCCTTACATGTTAAATACAGATGTAATTTCAAAAAAAAAACATGTTATTTTTAATTATGCGTAGGTGTGTGTCTGCATATATGGATATTGTACATATGAGTACAGACACCCAAGGAGGTCAGAGGTATCAAATTCCCTAGAGCTAGAGTTACAGGCAGTTGTGAGCTGCCTGACATAGGTGCTGGGAGCTGAGCTCAGAGGTCTTCTGAAAGAGCAGCAAGTGCTCTTAACCACTGAGCCATCTCTCCAGCCCAAACAAGTGTCATTTTTTTTTCTACAATTTTTACATGTATTTATTCTGTATGTGCCTGTGTAGGTTTATGTGTGGGTGATCATGCCACAAAGCACTCGAGTGGAGATCAGAGGACATCTTGGCAGAAGTTGGCTCTCACCTTCCAACCACGTGGGTCCCAGGGATCAGTCTCAGGTCATCAGGCTTGGTGGTGCCGTTGAGCCATCTCGCTGGTTCCCAATTATCTATCTGTCTGTTTGTCTCTCTGTCTACCTATAATTCCACTGTCAGTTGGCTGACTGTGAAGGGTCCTCTCAGCCTTGACACTACGTACTTTTCTGTGATCTTGAAAGGGGGACAAAACCGTCCATTCCTGGGTGTTTCAAAACATGTATGCCACCCACCCCCCTCTTGTGGTGCTCGCCCAGCCCAGCATGCTCCAGGCCTCAGTGCTATGCCAGCTTCGTCTCTTTTCTCCTCACTTGCTCTGGTCATGTGTAACCCTGCCTGGCCTTCCTTAGCAGCTGGGCCATTTCCTTCTGTATACCATCACAATGCCAAATCCTGCTGCTGGGGTTTTGTGACAGAAGCAGGAGACATGGAATGAGGCCTTGCCCAGGAGCACAGATTCCCACCATCACCCTTTTCTTTAACCATGCCACTTTTCCCCCCAGGAAACTGTCACACCACCTTCCCGATGTCCCTTCCCCTTTCTTTTCTGGAGCTCAGAATGCTCAAAAACTCTAATAATCCAGCCCTTCTTCAGGGCTCACTCACTTTGTGAGACTCCTAAGCTTGTGCATATAATTAAATAGGATTTTTCTCTTGTTAATCTGTCCTACATAGATTTAATTTGTAACTTAGACAAAAGACTTAGAAAGATGGGGAGGGGTGTCTTCCCTCCCTTACAGTTTTTTTTTTTCTCTTTGTAGGGTTGGACATGCATCGAATAGGCTAATTGATTAGAGAAGCAGATACTTGTCGAAATGAGAAGCTTTAAAGTGCTTTTTAAAAATCTCTCATTGGCGTTAAGCACCATGCTCTGTGAATGGACTCTGGCTGTGGGGCTTGACATTCTATATCGCCTTTTATTATTACCGGTTCCTTCTCAGGTCCTAACAACTTCCACTAACAACTTTCACAAGGCAAATTGTGTACCAGGTGGCATGGTGGTTTTCCAGCTTAAGAGTATAACCGTATTTGTGCCTTTTCAAGTGCCTGACAGAGTGTTGCTTGCATACCAGGAATATGTAGCAAAGATAAAGTTATTTTCCTCAGAAACCCCAACTTGGTCACTCCCGTGTCTGTCTGACTCCTTGATCTGAAGACTCTATAAGAACTGCCCACGGATGCCTACCTGAGGTCACTGGTGTCTTCCTCAGTTCTAGTGCGGCCGACTGGGGGAGGGTGGCTAACCTAATGGAGGGAACGGACGCCTTACCGGAGCCTGGCCTCACACTGGCTTATGTATTCATGCAAAATTCTAGAACCAGACGGTGTTTGGGGAAAACCTGAAGCAGGCAAGCAATTGAAAGCTTCAGAGTTCTCTGATGGGGGTTCATGACTGGCAGGAGTTTTGAGTACACTTGTATTTGTGAGAAAGGAAGAATACTTCTGAATGGCATGGGCTTCTTTCAGCTCTGAGCCTTGGTTTAGTTGGACTTGAACTCTCTGCCTTGTTGCTAGAAGGTTCTTTCATGAGCGTCCATTCTAGCTTCTTAGTAGCTATGTGGAAACATGCTTGCTTCCAGGAAGAAATAATTGAGGGAGAACATTCATGCCTCATGAATATTCCTCTGTTGTTCCACAGCCTTCCCTAGAGCCCCTGACACTCTGCATCCCGATCCAGTAGCAAAAAGGGGATGGGGTAGGGGTGGAAGATCTAGTTCTGCTCCTGTTGAGATCCTGCCACTTGCAAATGTGTTTTGGGGACATTCAGCTTAGTAGCAGGAAGATGCTGGCATCCGAACTCTGTTCTTCATGATTGTGTAACAAGTATTACTGACTACTGAGCCATCTCTCTCGCCTCTGGGTTGTTTTGTTGTTGTTGAGACAGGGGCTCACGAATGTAGCCCTGTGCTGGCATGGTACTTGCTTATACAGAACATGCTAGTCTCAAACTCACAGAGACGCTCTTGCCTGCCTCTGCTTCTGGCTCCCCGGTGCTGAGCTCAAACACTGTGTGGCACTGTGCTTGCCTGTTTGTTGGTTGTTTTCTGTTGTTGCTATTTTGCAGCTTAGGCAGACCTGTAACTGACTCTGTAGCTAAGGACGACCTTGGGTTCCTGATTCTCCTTGTCACCACCTCTCAAAAGCTGGAAATATTGGCATGTCCCTCTACTCCTGGCTTTGCAGTGGTGAGTGAGCTGGGCTGCTGCTGAAGGCTGAGCAGTGGGACATGGCAGCAGGAGGTTGAGAAAGTAACATAAGGATGCTTGGGATCCAGGCTGCGTCACCTGCAGAGAGCTGGGAGCTTGTGGTGGACCTTAGAGAGTGATTAGGAAAGATGAGGGGTCACCCCAGGTTTAAACCCTTTTCATGGTTTTTCCACCCATGCAGGAAACACAAAGGCCTTGTCCACATTCTCTCTTCTTGCAGGGGGTGGGGGATCCTCCTGCCCTCAGCCCCTCCCCTGCCCTCTTCCTCTCTGAGCTGAGCTCATCTCATTCTTCCTCCTTTGTTGTCACGGAGGTACCTACCACTCATCTTTTAAACCCAATTCTCCTTTTTACAATTCAACTTTTACCTGGTCACGGTTGTCATTGCCTGTAGTCCCAGCACTTGGGAGACTGGGACCCCCCAAGATCGATACCCAGTGATTTCAGTGCCAGCCTGGTTAGGAAGCTGTAAAGACCAGATAAATAAGGGAGTCAGAGAGCCAGAACAGGTTAGTGGCACAGGAGAGGGTTGAACCAGATCTGCATTCTTCCCAGTACTGAGGCCTGCTCCGGTTCTCACAACCGCGTTTTGCAACAGAAACTCACTGGGAGAAAGCATCTTTTTGGTCAGTTATAACTAAAGTGGGTCATGACGCTCAGGACAAAAAATTCAGACTCCCTGATGAAGGTCAGGAACTCAGGGGTATCCGTGGTGTGTCAAGCAGGCTTCTGTTACACACACAGGTAGACTTCTCAAAGCAAAACTTTTGTCTGCAGGGTATTGACCTTACCCCGATGTCATTGTCATTGAGCGAGCTGTTTTAGGCCCCCTTCCGTTCTCTCTCTAAGTCACCCTTGCATGCCATCAATCCCACCAACATTCTTGGCAGGCTGCAGCTGATGTAGACTGCGGAGACAGCAATATTGGTAGGTTAAAGGCTGTGCTCCGTGGGGCCTGGGGAGGTGACACCATGGGGAAAGTGTTTCCATGTAAAAATAACCAGGCAAGGCAGCACATACCTGTAACTGTGATATTGGAGGGGCAGGCAGGTGGGTCCTAGAGGCTAGCTGGCCAGCCAGTCTACTGAGAGGCCCTCTGCCAAAAGAAAAAGATGGAGGCCAGGGGTAGTGGCACATGTCTTTGATCCTGGCACTCGGGAGGCAGGGGCAGGCAAATCTCTGTGAGTTCAAGGCCAGCCTGGTCTACAAAGCAGGTCCTGAGAAACCCTGTCTCGAAAAACAAAACAAGAATAAGGAGATGACTCCAAGTATACAGACATACACATGCACACACATGTGTATACACACATGCACACATACACACCTCTACATTCCTGCACCCCTGGCTTTCTTCTAACATTCTGGACCCTGTGACTAGATGCAGCTGAAGAGGGTGGGGGTGGCCAAAGCTTGGACAAGTGGTCTCCAGGTACCAGCTTCAGTACCAACATTATGACTGCATCTTCCCGCCTCATTCCTCTCCCTTCACCCCAGGGCACCATCTGCATAGTCAGGAACTGGGAGTCTCCAGGAAGCCTCTTTCCCCGTTGTGTGGAATGCTTGGAATGGGAGGCAGATGCACCCTAGGGGCTTAGATGTGTGGTTTGTGGGCCAAACCCAGGCTTGGTGGCAGACTGATAAGGCTCCCATCCAAACTCTCTGCTTCTGGTTTTGGTTTTATGACCTTCAGAAGGTCACTTGCCCTTTCTGAGCCTTTGGCTCTGTTATTTTGTTTGTTGTTTGTTTTTGAGATTGAGTATCACTGCGCAGCTCAGGCTAACCTTGAACTGCAAGTTGGGTGCAGGAATTTTAGGTACAAGCTGCTTTATCTAGCTCTGGAGCCTTTTAGAAATCAGTGTAGATTTATACTGATGGCTATGGTAGCCCCTGAGCCAGGAAGGGAACACACGTGCTAGATTCCCAGGGTGCCTTGGAAGGCAGGTGTTGGAGGTCTGCATAGCTTTCCTAAGAAACTTAGGCTATCCTTCAGACCTTCCACGCGCAAGGGCAACCAGCTGGACAAACACTGCAGATGGTTGCCTCTTGGTGGCTTGTCCGGGGTCCCTGACCGCATGCGGGATGAGGACTGGACTGCAATGAGGGTGGGATTGAGCCGATGGGAGCTGTAGCCCTGACCCTGTCACGAACTTCGCCCACACCCCTGGGTGAGCTCAGCAGCCACTCCTTCCGAGCCGAGCCTAAATGCCTCACCTGGAAAGCAGACTCGCCTCCCAGGGCTCCTGCCAAGAGAAAATGAGCTAACACCTTTGAGGTTCCTAGTATTGTCCTGAACTTGGCAAACAGGGATAAATATTAGTGATGGCTTGGAAGGGCCCTGGAGAGCTTTGTCCTCCCACATCCTCCCCAGGTCAGAGCAGCAGAAAAAGGCTTTCTGTTGATCCCCATCACTTCCTGTCTCTCAGACACAGGGTACCTGCTTTTCTATGTACTCAGGTGTTCTGGGTTTGGAAAATGGTACCTGGACAGGGATCCTTCTTGTGTAGTTGGAGTTACTTTGGGAGCTCTGTGACTATTAATGGGGGTGGTTTGAGGCAGCTGGAAGGGGACAGTGTCTGTTTGCTTTAGATAGTGCCCTTAATGGCGGACGGATGACTGCCAGCTATGTCACAGGTACCTGAGCAGGAAGTGGGGGTAGAGCCTGTATGAATCTCTGGTTTTCATGCATTTTGATGGGTAAAGACTGTCCCCATGTGACAGTCTACCTGGAAGATGCTTCAGCAGGATGGAGCTGGCTGAAACACCCCTCAGCTGCGTATTCTCTAGCTTAGCAGTCCCAGAGACCTATAGTAATGCCTATCAGAGGTCTGCCTCCCTGGCTGGAGAGATTGCTCACAGGTTAAGAGCTCTGGCTGGTCTTCCAGAGGTCCTGAGTTCAGTCCCTGGACACCATATGGTGGCTCACAACCATCTGTAATAAATGAGATCTGGTAGACTCTTCAGGCATATGAGTCTACATGCAGACAGAACGTTGTATACATAATAAAGAAATAAATCTTAAAGAGAGAAGGAGAGAAAGAGAGAGAGAGAGAGAGATCTGCATCCCATTCCAGCAAGCCAGTTGGAGGCAGATTCTGAACAATTTTGTTTGTTTGTTTCAAGACAGGATTTCTCTGTGTAGCCCTGGCTGTCCTGGAACTCACCATGTAGACCAGGCTGGCCTTGAACTCAGAGATCCATCTGTCTCTGCCACCACTGCCTGGCTTCTTTTATTTTTCTTCATGAAGTAATAATCTTTGCTTTCTGTTTGCCTTCTAAGACACAAACAGACACAAATATTCAAAGAGAAAGAGAGGCAGACAGAAGGATATGTACATTAGCACCTCCCTCTGAAAGAGGCTCCCCTCTGGCCAGCTGCTCACCTGACTACATCTCAGGAGGTTGACCCTTCCTAGCCTTTCATCACCCTCTGGTCCACCAACGAGGGACCTGAAGTCTGAAATCAAGCAGGAGCACAACGAAGAGAAGCAAGCTCCAACAGTTTCCCTCTGGAAATGTGTAAGGGCTGAGGAGGTATGGTTTCTCAGAAGCCTATGGGAAGCTGGCCTTAGAGCCAACCCTCTTTTGGGGATGAGTAAAATCCAGAGAACTCAACAGACCCCAACTGAGCTGCAGACACAGCTCTTTGCATGCCAGATGTGGTCCTGCAAAGATAAGGCACAACTCTACCCTCCGCAGCCGTGAGAGTGAGGCAGGGGGAGGGGTATGCATGCAGGAGACTTGCCCAAGATGGTGAAACCAGTGCATGGAATTAGCTGTAAGGTGCTTAAAATTCATTCACTAAACATATAGAGAGAGCCTGCTGGGCAACTGACATCATCTAGATGCTGGACCCAGGAAAGGACTGCAAGGAGGACCTCCCACTCTGAGAGCCTGAGTGAAGATGACAGAGCTCTCTGAGAGGAGAGCGGTGGGGAGGCTGAGAGATGAGGACAGAGCTCCCACAGACGGGGACCCCTCTCACTCTAGTACAAGGTAAGCACTTAGCGAACTCGGCTGACTTGCAGAGGAGGTGCTGGGGACAGTCTGTTACAATGTAGAGCAACAGCAAAGCCACACGGTGGGACGACAGCCCTCCCCTCTGCTCTCCTCTGTCTCTATGGGGACTCGTACCAGCCCTGGTCAAGGTCAAGCACAGTCAACCAAACAGCTCTACTTCAGAGGACAGTGAAGCTGCAGTTTAGCTGAATACCACTGCATGGAGATCTTTTGTATTTCAGATCCGCTTTTGTTAAGGCACAAACGCGATAAAAACCTAAAATACGATCTTAAGATAAGACAGACCATCCGGTTGCCTAGAACTGATTTGGTTTTTTGGTTTTTTTCCCCCTCCAGTCTTTGTCTCCATGCCTGTGCGATTTAACTCAGCAGTGATCACAGTGAACGTGTAATCTTGTATTCTGTTTGCAATCCTTTTTTTCTCTCTCTCTCTCTCTCTCTTTTCTTTTTTTCAAATAAAGCATTTGTTCTTTCATATAGAGGTGGTGCTCAGGGCCAATCTTTGTTGGCACACCAGTTTTCCGCTTAGCAACTTAGCACTGAAAAGACAATGGGAGATGTTTTCATTGCTTCTATCGGGGCGTCTGAGAAAGGCTTTGTGTTCCGGAGCTCTACAGACTGAGGAGTTAGCACAAGAACAGAACAGAATAGACTTTTCACACAGATTATTTGCATTGTTATCTAAACGGGGCATTTCGCTCGTTTGGGAGGAAGCCTCCAGTAGGAATCGAGTGCACACAAGTGTCAGTGCTATAGCCTGAGCAACCAAGGTTTGAATTTGGAGACTGTCATTTGCTGTCTGCGTGACCCTCTCTGTTCCTCAGTTTCCCTCTCACGGGGAGTGGAGAGAGGTGAGAAACATATGAGATAGACTCTCTGTGACTTTATTTAACTAATGTAATGTTCCCTGCATGGTGTATTTTTTTTTTTGAAGATTTATTTTATCTGTATGGCTAGTTTGCTTAAAGTTAAGTATGTGTACCACGTGCATGCTTAATCAGAAGAAGACAGAAGAGGGCATTGGATAACCTGGAACTAGAGTTATGGATGGTTTAAGAGCCACCATGTAGGCAGCCACCATGTAGTTTCTGGGAATCAAACTCTGCTCCTCTCCAAAAGCACTCAGTGCTCTAAACCACTGAGCCATCTCTCCTCCCACTGCATGGTATTGAGATTGACTCTGGGTTAGTCTTCAATGTGTGCACATGCCAAAGTCGGGAAAAACAAAGGTCTCAATATGTATTGGTTACCTCTGTGAGTGTGTGTGTGTGTTGGTCTGTGTTTCTGTGACAAAATGATTAGCAGAAGCACTTAAAGAAAGTAGGATTGCTGGGCACAGTGACACACATCTGTAACCCCAGCACTTGGGGAGGCAGAGACAGTTAGTTCTGAGTTTGAAGCCAGCCTGGTCTACAAAGTGAGTCTAGGATAGCCAAGGCTACACAGAGAGACCCTGTCTCAAGAAAAAAAAAAGATTTATTTGAGTCACTGGTTATATTGCACAGGCCAGCATGTTGGTGGGAACATGTGCTACTATTTGTCCTTATGCTGAGGATCTGGAAGAAGAGCTCTCAGGCCGGATGTGAAGCTCAAATCCACCCCTAACTGTCTACGCCAACCAGGTCAGTCCTATATCCCCAGAGTGCCATAACCTCCCAAACTAGCCCACCAACTGGGGACCAGCCATCCAAACACACAAGCCTCTGGCGGACATTTTCCACCCAAATCTTAATATAATGTGCCTAAGTGAGATAATGAATACAGGTGTGTCCTGCTGGCTAAAATGCACATTTGTCTATCTGGTTATAGTTGTGGCCAATTTCCTGCGCGTGGTATGGAAGTTTGCAGATGAGTCCTGAAGGATATCCCACAGCTGTAGTCAGAGATGCATTGTCTGTCCTGGGCCAGCAGCTTTTACAAACCACACTCAGAGCTCAACATCTGCCCTGGGCAGCTTCAGCTCTGAGATGCTATGTGGGGTGGGGGCCGGGAAGCTGAAGGCTCTTCTAGACACATCCCTGCCCTGCACTCTCTGTCCAGGGCTCAGTTCCAGGGAAACAAGAACCAGGGTGCAGAAGGCATTTCTGAGTCCTGGTGTGGGCCAGCCCAGCCAACTTATGCTGTGAAGAGACACCATGATCACATGATCACAGCAACTCTTTTTATTTATTTTTTATTTTTTTAATGAGACAGGGTTTCTCTGTTTTAGCCCTAGCTGTCCTGGAACTTACTCTGTAGACCAGACTGGCCTTGAACTCAGAGATCTTCCTGACTCTGTCTCCCGAGTGCTGGGATTAAAGGTGAGTGCCGCCAATGCCCAGTAACTGTGGCAACTCTTTTTTTTTTTTTAAGGTTTATTTATTTTTACATATGACTACTCTGTTTGCATGTATGCCTGCATGACAGAAGAGGGCATCAGATCCCATTACAGATGGTTGTGAGCCACCATGTGGTTGCTGGGAATTGAACTCAGGACCTCTGAAAGAGCAGCCAGTGCTCTTACCCACTGAACCATCTTTCTAGCTCCCGTGGCAACTCTTATAAAGAAAAACATTTACTCAGGTCCGGATTACGGTTTCAGAGGTTTGGTCCATTATTGTTAAGGCCGGAAGCATGGCAGCGTGCAGACTGACGTGGCACTGGAGAAGAAGCTGGGAGCTCTACATCCGGTCCAGCGGGCAGCAGGAGACTGTCACACTAAACCTGGCTCGAGTATCTGAGACCTCAAAGCCCACCCCCTAGTGACACACTTCTTCCAACAAAGCCATACTTCCTGTGAGCCTATGGAGGCCATTTTCATTAAAGCCACCACAGGGAGGCAGGTTAGCTAGACCTGACTAGCCTTGTTGAATGAAAGTCATTTCTCTTCCCTTCTTGCTATCATCCTCCTTCCTTCCTCTTTTTCCTTCTGCTTCCTTTCCTCTCTCCCTCTCACCCCCTCTTCTCCGTTGCTCTATAATGCTTATTGCTACCTTACATTTTACCAAGTATCCCACATCAGTGACCCCCCACCCCCACCCCAAACAGTAATTGTGCTCTTCTGCACACAAGTTTTCAAAATACATGCAGAAAGACAGCAGGGCTGGTGAGGGGCTTCCAGAAACCTTGCTAAGGGGATGGGCAAAGTGTTGTCAAGCGCCTGAAGAGCTGTGCACCGAAAGAGAAGCAAGCTTTTCTCCTTCGATTTCAGAAGGAACAGCTAGGAAGAGAGATTGCTGATCTCTGATGGAAGAGGCTTGCCTAGAAGGTAGTGAGTGGCTTGTTATTAAAGACACTGCCAGCCAGCCTGGACCACCTGGTGATGCTAGAGAGGAGGATCCGAGTTCCCGGGAGTAACAAAGGAGGTCAGACCTGATGACTCTTGGGTTCTCCCCTCCCTAGCTTGACTGTTGCAGCAAATTAAGAAATGGCTGTTGGGCCATATATTATTTATAGTTATGATTATCACAGTGGTATTATTTAATCTGCTATCACAAATAAGACAGACACCTGTTAGATTTGATAATTGCCTCATTTACCTTGGCCCAACAGATATTTCACTCACACTGTCTCAATATCCTCACCATCCATCTCCCAGCCCCCATCCAATCCTATCCTCCTTAACCATCCTATCTTCCATCCGTAATCTTATAAACATTTACATTTATTCTTCATCTGGGACTTCTCATGCCCTTATTGGAGTCCTTCCTCCTGGCCCCATGGCCTTCTGTAGGTCAACCCATCATGGTGTCCTCCTTCTTCCTCTCTTTCCCATCAGTCTGTTTCCTGTGATCCCCCCTGTCCTCCAAAGTCCAGAAAACCTTAGCCACACCTTCCCCATTCTGCCCTGCCCAGGTATAGGCTGTTTAATCAACCAATCAAATATGTCTTAGGCAGGTTTACAAAACAAAGATAGGTGTAACCAGATCTTAAGGGCCAGTAACATGGGTCAGACCAACCTCCAACACGTGACTTTGAATCTCCCAGTTCAGATCTGCAGAAGAGGGGCCATGACTGTCAGTCAAACAGGCAGTGGGTGCAAACAGCTCTGATTTTCGTCTCCTGTAACTGGCTGAATGGCACCGATAACTCAAAAACTCCTTACTAGAGCCTCTGGAAAGGTCTAGAAACAAGAAGAAAGGTAGTCAGGATGGCTTCCCAGGCACACTGCAGAAAACACATGCTGAGCAACTTCTTTTGCTCCCAGAGGGCGCTGAGGTGCCTGGACCATGGTCTGCCTTTCCAGGGTAGGATATGACTCCCCTTCACAGCCCTGCAGGGTTTGGTTTGGTTTTGTTTTTAGAGATTTTCTGAAGAGTTTACAAAGGAAGAAAATCCATTATCAAGTTCTGAGCCACCTGTTTTGCAGCACCAAGCTCTTCTGTATTAATGGCTTCTGTTGGTGAAGAAAACCAGGGAGGGAACAATTCACAGGTCATTTCAGAGACAACCAGGCCTGACCCCAGGTCACAATAGCCTTGGCATGAGTCAGAACCAAGAGAATGCTCCAGTCTGTCATACCCACCTACACCTACCCTTACCCCTAAGACAGACCCCAAGGGGACAGAATCCAGAGAAATACAGCCCAGAAAGATGTAGACCCATGGAGTTGGGGTACCCAGTCTCTATTTGCCCTTTAATATAAATGTATTCACCAGGGAAAGCTATGTTTTATTATTGCTATATACTTACTGGTTTTTTGTTGTTGTTGTTGTTTGTTTGTTTGTTTGTTTCTCAAGACAGGGTTTCTCTGTGTAGCCCTGGCTGTCCTGGAACTCACTCTGTAGATCAGGCTGGCCTGGCCTTGAATGCATAGAGATCCACCTGCCTCTGCCTCCCCAGTGCTGGGATTAAAGGTGTGAGCCACCACTGCCCAGCACTTTTTTTTTTTTTTTTGTCTTTTAAAATGGTTTTTCCTTAAGTCACTCCCTCAGTCTTTCCTTGAACCATTTTTTGGGTAAAACAGCCTTGTCTCAGGCTTCTGTCTTGATGAACCCTGAGCTGGTATAGGCTGGTTAGGTCCCCTTCTTTCATGTTTGGCAAGTTGACTCTTTTATGTGGTACCATGTGCTTCTCTTCTTATGAACCTAACAATGGCCATTCGTAGGAGCAGGTACCAACCTCAAAACGACAGGACTCTGCCTGGAAGACTCGGAGCCACCTGTAGGGTTGCCACGGCCGCTGTCTCAGAGCTACCCCTGTATCTGACCCTGATGCCCTTCACCGCAGGTAGCAATGCTGTGTGTTAGGCAAGAAGACTGGGGCTTGAGTGGCTCTCACTTTGCCACAGCCGCCAGGTGTGACTCATCTCTGCTCAATGCGGACCATTTCAAGTCCATTTGGACAGGACACTTAGTGTCACAAAAATAGAAGCTCACCAGGGGTGTGCTTCTGCTTGGATGCTTAGCACCTTGTAATGGGAATACAGAGGGGAGACTGGTTATCTGTGTGTGTGCACACGTGCATGCGTGGGAGGTATACACACATGTATACCTCCAACATCTTTTTTCATTTTACCTGGCAGAAATCATTGCCCACTTGCTGTAACCTCTCCTCTTCTGATTCTATTTCTAGCTAGTGCCCGCCTGTGCAATGAAGCAGGTTTAGGTAGCGGCAGCTCCAGGAGACACATTAATTTACTGTGTTAATCTGGGCCACTCACCAAGCCCAGAGCTCTGGGCTCCATTTTTCTTTGTCTTAAGCCGGACATGATGAAAATGCATAGGTTAGGACACTTCGATTTAACAAATCAAACGAGGGGCTGCATAATGACAAAGGAATTCTGCAAGCAGTAAAATCTTGCACAAAAGAAGAGAGGGAGTCTTTATGTCTCAGTGGGAATAGATTTTCCATTTTCTCTGGCTAGCTCTTGATGGGAGTAGGAAATGAAGATCGAAGCAGAAGGCATTCTCAGTTGGAAACAACGCTAAGAGACTTGCACTAATTGAACTTGTGAGATTTATTGACAACGCTTTTATGTGTTGTAGACTTGCCAGAACCCTACTGAGCCAGGTGTGCTAAGTTAGCAAGCTCCAAGAGCAATGGTCACAAGCCCAGGCGCTGCTGAAACCAACTTCCTCTTCCTCCTCTTCTCTTCTGCTTCTTCGTCCTCCTCCTTCTTCTCTTTATTATTATTATTTTTTATTTTTTTGATTCAAGGTTTCTCTGTGTAACATCTCTGGCTGTCCGGGAACTTGGTTTGTAGACTAGGCTGGTCTCAAACTCACAGAGATTCTCCTGCCTCTGCCTCCCGAGTTTTAGGATCAAAGGTGTGTGCCACCACACCCAGCTTGAAGTACTTTTTAACACAAGAAAATGTGGTTGCTCAGCTACTGCTGTGGCCCCTGTGACCTGCATGGCCCCAAGGCCAGGGCACTTAGTACTTCCAGATGGCCTCTGCCCCTTTCAATCTAGCATCCCAGAGGCAAGGCTAATATCTCTCCCTGTACCAAACTGTAGGGAGGCTGGGACAATGGCCTTCGGGGCTTCCACTTGTGTGGTGAGAAACAGGCTAGAGGAAGACACACCATGTCAATCATCTGGAAGGGCTGTGGGATGAGGGAGATGGGACATTGTGGAGACCAATGAAGGTTTTGGTATGCAGCTTGGGAAATGGCTTGGTGGGTGAAAATGCTTGCTGTGCAGGTGTGATGACCTAAGGTGGGATTCCAGAACCTAAGGCAAGCCAGATGTGATGGTGTGAGTTTTTAACCCAGGGGTTCCTGCAGTGAGGGGACACCTCACCTGGCAGCTTGAGGAACAGCCAGCCTGGCATATGCACCCAAGACACCCTGTCTCAAACAAAGCATAAGGTTGAGGGCCAAGAGCCGAAGTCGTCTGAGGCCCTCCACTCATGTGCTGTGGCATCCATGCACTGCACTTACTCAGCCATGCATGCACACCATACACACGGGTGTCTCTAAGGCCTAGGTTAATATGGACACTGTCATTGTTCATGGGTCAGATACCAGACTTCCCAGCAGAGATTTGTTGAGGTTCTACAGTGGCAGAACACTTCCTGTTGGTGCAGTTCAAAGCCCTAACCTCTGTCTTATGACTTTGCTTCATCTCGAAGGAGAAGATGGAGAGTTTACCTACTCTTGAGTCTTCTGGGGCCTTCTGGGACCTGGGAGGGCCCTTCACTCTTCCTGTCTTCGTTAGTGTCACAATAGGCAGGACAGAGCTTTAGCCTTGAACATAAACTATGTACGTGATGTAATCATTTGTTACTATTAAGCATCTTTATCAAAGTGTGGACAAATGCTTTTGACATATGGTCAGCTATATATTGAATTGTTATTTGTTACTTGATATATGGAAAAAAAAAGAGTATCAAATTATACATATGCTTGATTACATGGACACAAAAATAAATGTGGAAATAAAAAGTAATCTGTAAAATGGGAAATGGCTGTTTGGGGTTTAAAATTGTGTGAATACAGGTAATATATATATATATATATATTGGTAATTTTTATTTTTAAGTACCTTTTTCTTTAAGGTTGCTGCCACGTAGCTATTTTACTGAAAAGAAATGTAGTAAGTTCTAGTAGCCATATTTAAAGGTGAATTAAAATCCTATCTTTGGAAGACATTTGCAATACTGGAAACTCCAGTAGTGTTGAGAGAGAGAGAGAACACACTTGTAAGACGCTTGCCTGCCTCTCTCCCTGTTTTCAGAAGGATAACATTTGGTTAACGCCTGGACCATAATGTGATGAGGTGACCCGGGGCCTGTCGCACAACACCTGAGCCTGCTGCCGTGTTCTGTAGCAGCCAGAGACTGTAAAATGACCTCTCCCGCTGCAGCTCTCCCAGCTGTCACAGCATGAATTCCTGATGGGAATTCTTGTATGAATTCCCGCCATCTCAGAGGAGTAGCAGCAGCAGCGAAGGGCTTTTCCCTAACTTGTCTTCTGGGAGCCTGACTCTCAGTTCTTCCTGTCTCCTATCTCAGAAGCCAACCAAGTTGGCTTCAACTGGGCTAAAGACAGGGTGCTGCCTGTTCAAATGCAAGAGCTACAGTTTGCACAAAGATTCGTTCGGAGAAGTTCCTGCCTCACTTGCTTGTTTTCCTGAGGGTGGAGGCATGTGCCAGGGTAGCTTGCCTGCAGGATGGAAAGCTGACTCTTGCAAAGCACTAATCAATACTGGGAATTTGGCTCCACGTAATCAAAATTTGTGTAAGACGGAGAGGTGGGTGTTTTCACAGCTGCTTCAGTAGACTCAAGAGAGGTGTGCAGGGATCACCAAGTTCTACAAGATGGCTGGGCTTGCTGGGTACAGTGTGATGGCTTTTCTAGAGCGCTGTCCACACTTTCTGATCATTCCATGTTTGTGTGTCCAGCCTACAGCCGGTGGGACACACTCATCCTGGGATGGCTCTGAATGCAGCCCAGCACGTTTATAGACGACGTATCACAATGTCAAGGGGCTGCCCATCGTAAACTCCTCTCCCTCCGTCCCCCTCTGAGCTCTTTATTCCAGTAGCTCACGTCTCTTTCCATTTGTAATCAAAATGTCAGCATTCTTGATCAGGGTTAGAGTGTAACTCTCCAGGGTTCATTTTTTGTCATTAAAAAGGCCTTCCTTTTGGGATGCCTTCCACCTCCACCTGTTGATTAACGGAGAAGGGGGCAGTTTAATATTTCTAATATTAATAATTTTAATAAGTCTAATATTTAGACTTCTGTAGATGTCAATGACCTCTTTAGGAAATTCTTTTACTTGTGATATGTTCAGTCTATGAGACTACCTCTACTTTAGAACCTCCTTTGACCCCCAGATGTCTGAAGCACAGTGTCTGTGTGTGTGTGTGTAGGAGGACAAGCACCCTCTTACAGTAGCTACAGAGGCATGGAGTCTTCAATGGCAGCATTCTCTTTTTCTCTGTGCCTGCCGGAAGGGCTTGGTCCATCTGAATGCTTTCCACCCCAGGTCTGAGGTTGCTATGTATACTACTCCTACCCACAGCTTCTTGGGAATCTGCCCTGTCCTGCACGCTGCTCTCTTACTTGCTTCTGCCATGTCCACCTCATCCTGTCATGGTAGTCCCTCTGCCCTTGATGTCACCTTGAACAATGTGCAGACAGGAAATAGTGGACATCCATGCCCTCCTCCTTTGCCTGCCTTCTCCTCCCTCTCCCTCTTCCAGCTACCAAGCCAGGGGACCATGGACCTCTTCTTTTATGCCTCTCCATCAAATCTTCCTCCATCTTGCCTCTAGCTAAACGTTAATGATGAGTTGGGCTCTATGCTACCCACTGCAGTGAACTCTGTGGAAGAAGTTCTCCCAGCTCCAATGTTGTTATGTCAAAAGAAGAAAAGAATTTGGGAAATCCCTTCTTCAGACAACAGTGCAGCTTGCTGAACCATGCTTTCGGACCTGCTGCTGTTAGGATAGGAGTTTACTGGCGCTCTGCAGCCCTTCTCCCAGGAGCCCATTTGTACCCTGCCATACAACCAGGAGACAGATGCCCGGAAAAGCTAGAGCAAAGGTTTTTGTTTTGTGTCTGTAAAAACTTCACCTATGACTCTATTTTGTGGGTTCTTTAGTTAGCACTCAATCTGTCTGAAGCCAGAATCCCCCTCTTCTGCCTCCAGCTAAGCCTTTCTAAAGTCGTACCCGACTGTGTCATTGTCCGGCACAAAGCCTTCAAGTGATCCCTGATGTCTTTATGTGAACGTCTTCAGATTCACAACTCCCTGCCCTCCCCTTCCTAACTTTCTCCCCGGAACACCAGGGCTTGCTCTCCTCTAACTCTCTATTTAAAAATATCTCCTTTACTCCCTGCCGTTCAAACGCCCAGCACACTTTCCAAAAGGTGACATCAGATCCATCCTTTCAAGACATTCTCTAGACCTTTACCCCAGCAGTAGTTGGAAGCTTAGTCCAGCCTGCTTTGTCAGGCCACTCTCACTACTTGGTGGGTTCTTTTGTTCTATTCCAAAACTGTAAGTTGTAAGTAGGGCCTGGGGCAGTGGCTCAGTATCGAAAGCACTTGTGATGCAAGTGTGAGAATGAGGGTACTCAGAAACCCTCATAAAACACCAGGTGGACAAGACAGGCTCCCTATTATACCATCTCTGGGGGGCAGACACAGAGGCTCCCCAGAGCAAGCCGGCTAGAGAGACCAGCTGTATCGATGAGCTCTGGGTTTGATTCAGAGGCCCTACCTCACTGAATAAGATGGAAGGGTGATGGAGGATTCCTGACATCAACCTCATGTGTGTGTGCATTCATATACATGCAAAGATGTCAATATGCGTATGTGCACACCACATACAAAAACACATGAAAAAATTTTAAAAGGAGGAAAATGAGAAACAGTGCATAGGCAAGTAATTTTTCTGGTGTTGGCAAATCCAATCCCTTGAGCGCCAAGGGTTTATGACAGATTCAGCGGCTTGTAGCTCCAAACCCCGAGAGCATTGGCTTATCAAGCTGGAGATGATGGCTCTAGGCACTCAGCCTTGAAGGCTTACTGCTCAGCAGCCTGTGTGATCCTTAGATCCTAGCTGCGGCTGGAAGGTAGCAGCAGTCTCTCTGCCTTCTACCGATAGGGTGCCTGAGTGAAGGTTGTGACTGTGCTCAGTGCCACGACTCTGGAGCCTCAGCTCTAGGGGTCCCCATCAGCGACGAGCATTACAGCTTTTGGGCCTTGATCGCTAGGATCTCCCCAGAACCTGCTCAGTAACTGGAGGCCACAGTCCTTCATCTTTGACTCTCTGAAACTGCTCCTTTTTTTTTTTTTTTTTTTTTTTTTTTTTGGTCCTCAGACTTGGGTATGACCTTGAATTTCTATGCAGTGCTGGGGCTGGAGCCCAGGGCTTTGTGCATGCCAGGCAAGCATACTAGCAGCCCAGCTACATTCTAGCTGCCAGCTACACTGTGATGCTATTGCTTTGCTGCCACGGCTTGTCATTGCCACTGTCTCCTCTTTGTGTTACCTTCTCAGCCTACTCTACCCATGATAAACATCACAGACAAGCAAAATCACCCAGGAGAAGTCTTTCATGCGGCCCAATGTTATTACAAAACCCCGGGGCAGCCTAGGAGGGTGTCTCCTGGCTGACGCAAAGTGAAAGCCGACAGGTTGACTATAAAGTCAGAAAGGAAACATGACATGCAAACGAAAGATTATTTTTGCACCATTCACAACATAGCTTCCAGTCCCACCAATCACAGGCCTGGCATAAGGACCAATCACAGGCCCCACATAGGGACCAATCGCAGGACTAGATAAGGACCAATTACAAGTTCAGCATTGCACCATCACTAGCAACTTGGCAGCTTCTCCTCCTCCTCCTTCTTCTCCTTCTTTTTTTTTTTTCCTCTTCCTCCTCCTCCTCTTCTATTTCCTCTTCCTCCTCCTCTTCTTTTTCATCTATAGGGCAGAATAATCTCAATCTTGAGAGCATCTGCTTCAGCCTCCCAAGTGCATTTGTTACTTCACCTGGCTCTTCCCACAACCCACCTTGAGTGAAAACAGCTTCAGGGTCACCCAATATTTATAGAGGCCTTGTCTTGCTTGAAGTGCTGCCATGGTGACCATCTGGCTAGTTAGCATGAGAGGCGACAGTCAGTGACAGCTTCCTGCTCAAGGCAGCCAGTCATAGGCAAGGATGTGATAGTTGTCCCCACCCCCGCTCCCCAACATTTTTGCTTAATTGAAGGAGAAGTTAATGTTCAAGGTGTTTACTGTAAAGATGAATCACCAGGGCTTTGAGGCAGCTCCGTGAGTAAAGGTTCTTGTCCCTTAATGATGCAAACCTGTCAACCCGAGTTTGATCTCCAGAACCCAGCTAAAGAAGGAAGAGAGACCGAACTCCAGAGTCTGACCCTCAGTGCATGCTCTGATGCATACGCACACATCATTACTGCCATTATCAACAGAATCTAACAGTGTTCAGCTTAACAAAATGCCTCTAGTGAGAGACCTCGTGTCACAATAAGCTGACGGGTAGCTTTGTCATCCTTTGGGCTTTTACCTAAGTGAATGTCCACAAGCCCGCACGCATATGGGTCATACTAACTGGACTCAGGAGGGTCATTAATAACAAAACAAAATAAAAAGACATGACACTGGGAAGGTGTCCTAGTTTGCCTTCTGTTGCTGTGAGAAAATACTGGCCAAAATCAACTTGGGGGAAGAAAAGGTTTATTTGGATTACAGGTTACATCATTCATCATCAAGACAGGAACTTGAAGCAGAAACCATGGAGAAGGAACTGTTTACTACCTAGCTTCCCTGCTCATGCTCAGCCGGCTTTCTTACAGAATCCAGGCCCATCTGCCCAGAGGTGGCCCCACCCACCACAGGCTGGCCCCACCCACATCAATCACCAATCAACACAGTGCCCCACTGACGACATACATGCCCATCGGCCAGCCTGAGGGAGGCGTTTCTTCAGTTGAGGCTTTCTCCTCCAAGGCAAGTCAAGTTGCCAACCAAGATCTGGCACCACAGGTTTGGAGGTTTGGAGCACTAGGAGAATTGGAGGGAGGTACTGGTGGAGATTATCTATCTATCTATCTATCTATCTATCTATCTATCTATCTATCTATCTACAAATGTATGGAACTTTCAAATAATAAAAATGTATTAAAAACATGAGCTGACAAGAAATCCAACCTGCCTCATCTTCAAGGTGACAAGGATGGGTGTAACCTTGACTGTCCTGGACTCTTTTTGTAGACCAGGCTGGCCTCGAACTCACAGCTGTCCTCCTGCCTCTGCCTTCCTGAGGGCTAAGAGTAAAGGGGAGAACCACCATGCCTGGCTTAAAGAAGGTACTCTAAAGAGACACTGTGCTCTCCCTTGGGCTATCAGATATGAGACAATGGGCCCCAAGAAAATGGGTTTTCCCCAGGAATCTCGCACTGAGCGAAGGAAAAGCTGAATCCTGGTGTCAGCCAGAGGGAAGGTTTGTCTCCCCAATGAGATTTTACACAGTGGAGCCTGAACCTCATGTTAAGACCTAGAAGATGGGTCACTGGACCTCTTTGCTCTTCTTCCCAACATGGCGACACAAAATAAATACCCTTTATCTGATTTTCCTATTACCCAATTGTTCAATTGGTCTGTTGAGGTAGGTGTCCACCATCTGCTTTATGAAGGTATAGTCAGGGCCAAGGTTCTGACCCTAACTCCAGTAACAACACTAACAGGTGTGTGTGTGTGTGTGTGTGTGTGTGTGTGTGTGTGTACACGCCTGCACCCGCGTGCACATGCACACACAGGCAATGTTGATGTCTTCTCCATGATTCTCCATCTTATATTTCCAGACAAAGTTTATCACTGAACCGTAAAACACCGACTAGACTGGACTAGTCCCAGCGAGCTTCCTGTCTCTATCTTCCCAGTGCTAGGATTACAGTCATGTGCTGTTGTACTTGTTCATATTTCTTTTTTTTTTTTTTTAATCATGGATTCTTTAATGTAGATTCTGAGGTATTGAATTCAGGTATTCAAACACTTTACTGACTATAGCTCAAAGTGAAGGGTTAACAGAGACTACTGAAGGGCAGACGCCGGAGAGCAAGCAGGATGGTCTCTTTGGTCCTGAGAAGGTGGTGTGTGGTGGCTCTGACCCAAACTTCTGCAGGAAGCAAGCAGGTGTGGCCGTCCATGGTGATGTCAGCAATGCAATGTGCCTTTCATCCCTCTCATTGGCCTTGTCCTGTGGGATGCCACTAGCAGTGCTGATTGGCTGATTCAATCCAGAATCCAGCCAATCTTCTATTAGCTTCTGGCTTACACTTTTGTGGCTAGCTAATCCATCAATCTAGATCAGCTATGTAACCTGTGCAATCACCTTCCATTAGACCCCTGGGGTTTGGTGACCACATCAACATCCTGGCCATGTGTTAGCTGCTGGGGTTCCATGTGGACTGTTCAGTTTTCCTGAGGAGCAACTCTGAGACACAGCAAAGACAAACAATAAACACCTGTTGCACTGACATGGCCGAGGCTCCCCAAGTAAAGAAAGAGCCCAAACTATGGACCTTTGGTTCAGAGGCAAGTCCCACTAAGGAAAAGAATAGAGTTGGAATAAAGGTTATGCGCTCTAGGAGTGTCCCAGGGACAGAAGAAATAATTGGGAATGTTGAAAATAGCCACTTCAACAGTAGTCGCTGGTCACAGGGTCTCCAAGGAGCAAGGAAAGTGAGCAGTGTACAGTCTTGAGGCAGAAACTGGTAGTTTGTAGGCTTTCGACACAAAGGAATGCAACTGTCCATTCTTATGGTTTAGGACAAGCCCCAAGCTAAGGACTCATCCCTTTGAGGTACTGGGCAGGTATAATACAATTTATACTGGTAAATTGTTACGCATTGTTTGTGCTTCTTGAGAGCTGGTTCTAAGAACAAGAAATGGATTTTTTTTTTTTTAAACCTCAGGTTTGAGAATGATTATGCTTGAAAATGCTCTCCTGGGTCAGGCTGGCCTCCTGGCTCTGAAACAGGGAGAAAGGAGAACAGCAAACAGCTAAGTGTGTTAAAAACACTGTACCCTTGAGAACTAGAAGGTAAACTATTTCTACCCAAGGTTACTATTGTTTATCCAGTGGTACAAAAATGCCTGCATTAGGAACAAGAATACAGAAACATTCTGCCCTGCTCAAAAGTCTCTCAGTTTGGAACTCCAGCAAGACTGTCTCAGCAGACTTCCACAGCTACTTTCTTGGGCACTGTCTGCATTCTGCTTGCTCTTTGTCCTTTTGCTTTTACATGCAGCACGTTTTATAAGCTCACTCATTCAAAACATGGCTGTCACAAATTGATTTCTTTGGGTAAAACTGTAGGTCACTTCAAGCCATCTATGTCTTAGGCTGTAGGTAGCTGATAGCAGCACCCGACAAAGCTAACCCTCAGGCTTGGGGTGGGGGGGGCAGGCATGTGCATCCCCTTCTTTCCTCTAAGCATTTGCTCTGTCTCTAAAGCCTCTGTCCTCAGGCTGACTCCAACAGCTAGAACTTGGTCTTGGTTCTAGGGACACATTTGATTTTGCTTCTGCAGGTAAACTGTATGAAGCCCCATAGTAGCAGAAAGGCATATGTAGGCTTGGATTTTTCACCAGATCTACTTTATTTGGGGTTCTAAGCACCTTTACCTCCCTTTCAAGCCCCCTAAACCTTAGGTAGGAGATTAGTAGAGAAAAGGGCTGTAGTCCTCTTTTATCTGCTTCCTGCTGATTAGGGTTGATGGGTCCTTAGAGTCAGTCAGGATGCCAGCAGCCCAGTTCAAAGGTCAATACGAAGCAGCAAAAGCTGAAAGACTCAATTGGATTGCCCAGAAAAGTATTCTGGAATGTTTCTCTCTGTGAAGTCAAGTGTTGAAGCAGGAAGACCAGCGATGTCGATCCAAAAAGCAATGTCTGTCTTCAAAGAAACAGAAATTTCCACTTCAGGCATAATTCCCCAAACCTAAAATATGGAAAGATTAAGTTATTTGTATGATAAACAATATTTAAATCTAAAAATTATAGGTTTAGGGTTTGGGCTGGTTAGGTGTTTGTTTTGTTTTTCAACTTGACATAACCCAGAGTCATCTAGAAAGAAGAAACTTCAATTGAGGGAATGCCTCCATCAGATTGGCTGTGGCTATGGGGGACATTTCTTGACTGCCATTGAATGGGGAGGGCCCAGCCTGTGGTACTCAGTGTTATCCCCTTCAGGTGGTCCTAGGGTATACAAAGCAAACAGAGAGAACCAGTTAAATTAGCCAGTGTACAGCCTTCCTGCACACTCTCTGCCTCCGTTCCTGCTTCAGGCTTCCTGCCCTGCATGAGTTCCTGTCTCCACTTCCCTCAGCTGTGGGCTATCACTTGGAAGTGTAAACCAAATAAACCCTTTTCTCTCTAAGTTGCTCTTGGTCCCAGCAATTGAAAGCAAACTAGAACAGGGGGTTCCTGTGAAATTTCAACTTATAAAAATTGTACCTAGTACATCTTTTTAGCAACTTTTTTTTTTAATTTAGTAGAAGCAGTTCATTTTCATGAAAAAAAAAATAGGGCTCAAAACATGTAACCATGAACTTTGGAGTGTAGGGCCGCCTTCTATCACGCATCAAACTCAGGTTGTCAGGTTTGGTTGTAGGAGCCTTCGCTCACTGAGTCATCTTGCAGACCTTCATTTTTCAGACTTCTGGATTGAGCTGGACCTGTTAGCCATTACCCCCACCCCACCCCCACCCCAGGGATCCTCCTGTCTCTGCCTCCTCAGTGCTTGTTTTAAAAGTAAACTTTTGGGGGCTGGAGAGATGGCTCAGTGGTTAAGAGCACTGTCTGCTCTTCCAAAGGTCATGAGTTCAATTCCCAGCAACCACATGGTGGCTCACAACCATCTATAATGTGAACTGATTCCCTCCTCTGGCAGGTGTAAATGCAGATAGAACACTCATATACATAAAATAAATAAAATCTTAAAAAAAAAATAAAAAAAAAAATAAAATGTAACTGATAAAAAAATAAAAATAAAATAAAAAAAATAAAAATAAAAAAAGTAAACTTTTTTATGTGGATACTGGGGCCCTGAATTCTGGCTTCCTGCTTACATGGCCAGCACTTTACTGACATGGCCATCTTTCTAGCCCCTGCAGTGATGTTTTCATTAAGCATGTCAGTTGTATGTTAATATCTGAATTTTTTTGTTTATTTGTTTTTGTTTTGTTTTGTTTGTTTTTTCAAGAAGGGTTTCTCTATGTAGTCCTGGCTGTCCTGGACTCACTGAGACCAGGCTGGCCTCTAACTCACAGAGATCTGACTGCCTCTGCCTCCCCTGAGTGCTGGGATTACCGGCATGGACCACCACACCCGGCAATATCTGGATATTTTTAAACAATATTTTTAAAGACAGCATCATACCATGTAGCTGAAACTTGTCTTGTCATGTTGCTCAAGCTAGCTGCCTGTGAACTAGAGGTCATCATGCCTCAGCCTCCTGAGTGCTGGAACTAGAGTTGTACCAACACACACGACTGGCCACTTTTGTTTTTAATGTATGTCTCTGAGCTTGGGGGTTAATTTTCTGCCAATAAACCCTGAGAAGCCAACGTAGAGTCTAACGTGTGCGAACCGCTGGAGGAGGTTCTCTTCACTGGAGGCGAAGAAGACCTGCGTGGCTGTGCCTTCCGTCTCTCTGGACGGGCTGTACTTTGCCCATGTGATGATGGACCATTCCTGATGGACCTGCATTCACTCTTCTTGGGCTGGTGCGAGCCTGCGTCGGGGTACCAGGTCTGGGGGCCGTGGCAGAGCCTGACGGTTGGTAGAAGTGCCGCAACAGCACCTCATCTGGGCCAGATCGGGTGACTTAAGCCAAAGGGCAAAGCAGCTGTTTACACTCTTGGCTTCAGGGATGTGAGCGCGACAGGTACCCAGCAGCTCTGCACCCTTACGCCCTGTTGGCTTTGCCTCCGGGACACTGTTTACTCATGAATCTAAAAGGAAATATTTACTTTAAAAGCGAACAGTTTTAGGCAGCTGAGTAAACGCTGGCGAATCGTTTTACGTAATCTCTACATGGTCTACATGGACACCAAATGCGCACTCTCATTTTACAGAGGAGGCCCCAGGAGCTTTCATTCACTTCTGCAAGAAGAACTGAATGAGGACAAGCAACATGGCTTAGTGGGCAAACGTACTTGCTGCCAAGCCTGACACATGCACCATGGCACATGCACCATGGCACACACACACACACACACACACACATCTCAATCCCCCTCAGAAAACAAATAAAATGATCTTAAAAGAATGAAGGAAAGACACACATCTTCTGAGCTTCCTTGGTCTCAGATGTCTGGATGTTTTGGCTTCTGCTGCTCCTGTCTTTGGGCATACTCACCCTGTCCTCCCCACCCCCCAACCGTAAGACCACTTCTAGGCCTCAGACTTCTAACACTTTCTGAGAATGTGTCTTGGAGCCTCCCGGTCAGCACATGGAACTCAAAGTTTCATTCCTCCTCCACTATGAGCCTTGAATTAAAATGACTCCCCAGATACTCTTCAATCCTCGGTAACTGGACAGCTGTAGCCATGGACACAAAGCCATTAGTTGTTCTCTGACCATGGCATAAAGTGGCTGATGCTTTTTTTCAAAGTACCTAAAGACATCGCAGTACCCACCCAACAGAAAACTGTATCGTGACTTTTCTTTCTTTCGCCAAATTTTACTTTACGTGCATATAAATGTGATGGTTTATTTTTTTTTAAAGATTTTATTTTTATCTCTCTTCATGTGGGTCTATCTGTGTAAGTATATGCCACATGTAGGTGCCAGCAGAGGTCAGGAGAGGGCAGCAGATCCCCTGGAGCTGGAATTACAGGAGGTGGTGAGCTTCCTGATCTGGGTGCTGGGAACAGAACTCAGGCCCTTTGGAAGAGCCATCTCTGTGTGTTCAAGGCCAGCCTGATCTACAAAGAGAGCCCAGGACAGCCAAAGTTATACAGAGAAACCCTGTCTCAGAAAAGAAATACAAACAAAACAAAGATGTCAGAATGCAAGTGAACCCTTTGTGGGAAAATCATTCTGCCTTTTGGCTCTGAATCTGTGCTGGATTGTAGCCACTGGAATCTTGGATGTGGTCACAGTAGGATGTTTACACTGAGCATGACCTCAAAGGTTATTGAATGCAATCCCTCAGCTCACAGTACAGAAAGCTGAATGCACAAAGCAGCAGCCCTTGCTGCCACCACCATGCCCACCACCAGTCACATAGGCATGGTTGTTCTTGAGATCTAGTAATCTGAACTATAGATCCCAGCTGATAAAATTAAGTTCTTAACAATAACAAGGTCTTGGCTCAATGGTCTAGACTTGGGGCTGGCACAGATTGAGTGTTCACATCTGGCCCAATCATCCGTGGCCTGATGATAGAGTCATAGGAGAATCTAGAAGCTCCTACTGGAATCTGAGTCAGAGGGCCCTGTCTCCCTAGGAGAACAATTGTCCCACAGAAGGGACAGAGCTTCCGCTGACAAAGCACTCTTCGCTCTCTATAAGCAGATGTTCATTCAGAAGGGCCAAAGAGTTTTGAAGAGGAAAGAGGTTCTGCCCTCCTGTTGATCAAGGACAGGAATAGCTGATGACGTGCTTAAGATGGAGAGTAAATGGAGGGACTAGGAATCAGACGTGTTTGCGGAGCAAGCACAGAGCCCTGGGTTCAGTTCCCAGCACTGCATAAAGTGCAGTAACGGTGTGTGCTTATAATCTCAGCACTCCAGGCATTGAGGCAGGAGAATCGGAAGTTCCAGGTCATCCTTGACTACACAGAAAATTTGAGGCCAGCCTGGGCTACAAGAAATCCTGTCTCAAAACCAAACTCACAAGGCCAGGTGTGGTGGAGCACACCTTGGATCCCAGCATTCGAGAGGCAGAGGAGGCGGACCTCTATGAGTACAAGTACAGCGTGGTCTACAGAGTGAGTTCCAGGACAGCCAGGGCTACACAGAGAAACCCTGTCTTGAAACCAAAACAACATAAAACAAAACAAAACAAAACCTAACAACCACTAAGAATCATAAACTAGAGAGTGAAGGGAAATGAGTTTACTGAAGTCCAAGGCCGGGAAAGAGAAAGCGAAAGCAAAGGGAGGAAGTGTTTGGCCTTGTCTGAAAATAAAAATGTACAAATAAGGGAATGGTGAATTGGAAATAACTCAGGAAGGGGTCAATCTGGAACCGGATGCAAGTTGTAGTTATTAGGGTTTACGCTGCCAAACAGAAAACAGGATGCCCGATTGAGTCCAGGTTTTAGGCGAACAAAGGGTGTGTAGTGGCCATTTTTATACTAAAGAATTATTCATTGCATCTGAAATGTAAATACACATTTACATTTGCTGTATCTGGCAATCTTTTTATCTTTTTATTTTTTTTAAGGACAGAGTCTCATTGTAGTCTATGCTAGCCTCAAATTCAATATGGCCAAGGATGACCTTAAGCTTCTGATTCTATTGCCTCCGTCTCTGAGTGCTGGGATTACAGGTGTGTGCCGCTATGCCTGATTAATGCAGTGTTGGGGACAGAACTAGGGCTTTGTCATTGTCTGGCAAGCTCTCTGCCTGCTGAGATACACCCAGCACTCTGACAGCCTTGAACAAGAAACCAAAGAAGGCTTCATAGCTTGAGGCTGTTGACGCAATGCAAGCCCCAGAACCTCATGCATCTAAAATCTAGGCAATAAAACCCAGATGCCCAGGACGAGGAGTAATGCTTAATGCCACCCTTTTCCTCTTCTGTTCTTCACAAACAAGTCCCATTATAGTGTCAGTGTGTTGAGTGCAATCTTTAAATGTCTTCATGCTTTCAGCTGTCACAGGCATCTTTTGTTACTATGCCAACTCAGTTGAAGACACAGAATTCAGTTAACCAAATGCCCCCTTTCCTTGAGACTAGCCACCAAACGGCTGGGTTTATTGATGTCACCCATGATCTAGTCCTTCAGTGAATCATGACAGAAACACAGACAGGAAGCAAGTCAGAAATCCCAGGGGTGCAAACCTGTTGCCTGCTTTCTGTCCCCATCCTTCCTCCTCGGCTGAGAGAGTCGTGGGCTGGGCATCAGGAAGGCACTCACAGCTGGGGGCTTCCCAGCCAGCAGCTGTAAAGGAGCTCTGTAGCCTTCACAGCCAGGACCTGGGGGGAGCTATTAGGAGCACAGTCAAGAGCAGACTTTCTCAGCAATTTTCACTCAGGAGAAAAGAGGGCCCTGGGGAAAAACATCCTCTTTACACTAGTTCACACGGGCCCGGTCTGGCTTCACTCTTTTCCAGTTTTCACACTCACCATGCCCAGAGAGGACTTTAAAAATGAGAAGTAATTTGAGATCCTGCTCTAAAATCCTGGAAAGTACTAGAGGTAGCAAAGATCTTCTTTTCCTTCTAGAAGCTTCCATGTTGGCTACATCACAGACGGCTCTTCCTTGGGATTGCTGCTGGAGAGGGTAGGTAGCTGCTATCCCCTACAGGGGGTACCCGCAGCCCTGAGCACACTCAGCTCCTTTCCAGCTATGCCTCTCATAGCCTGGCCAAGGTCACAACACTGATCAGCCATAGCTGAGCTCCAAATCCTGCCCTACTCCATTCAAGTGTTTCTGGGACCTTATGCTTCTTTTCCCTTCAGCATTGGGCCTACCTGGGGTCTGTCTGTCTGCATAGTTGGTTCATTTGTTTGTTTGAGTCAGGGTCTTTTGTAGTCCAGTCTGGCCTTGAGTCACTATGTGATTGAGGATGTCCTTGAACTCTGGATCTTTCTGCTTCTACCTCCCCAGTGCTAGGGGTTACAGCCTAGCTTCCAGTGGGCTCTGTTCCTCCAAAAGGTGGCACCGGACCTAGACTCTCCCCATTACCCTGCACCCCATCTCCCTTTCTTGCATAAACTAATTGTGGATATTTATAGCAGAGAGTATGACATTTCATGTTCAGACAACATGTAGCGATCAGATTCATCATCTCAATCAGAGAAAATCTCTTTCTGTTAGAAACTTCTCTACTAGATATTTTAAAATACCCAAGCTGAGCATATGGCCAGAGGCAAGAGAATTTTGAGTTTGAGGCCAGCCTGGGCTACATGAAGACATCTATGACCACATGTCAAGAGCCCTGTCTCAAAAAAACAAAAGCAAAAGGGCTGGAGAGATAACTTGGTGGTTAAGAACATTGACTGCTCTTCCAGAAGACCCAGGTTCACTTCCCAGCACCCACACGGCAGCTCACACCTGTCTGTAACTCCAGTTCCAGCGGACCTGAGACTCTCACACAGACACACATGCAGGTAAAACACCAATCTATGCACATAAAATAAAAACAAATACATCATTATAAAAAAACAAAAACAATAACAGTAGTGAACAGTTGTTGCGTTGCTACCCTCCTGGGCTATGTAGATGTTGGTCCTTCTGGCCAACCACACCTGTGTCTGTTAACCAGCCTCGTCCATCCTTGCCCCAACTTCCCAGCCCTTGTGCCACTATTCCAAGCTCTGCATCTACGAAACTGCTACTCCTAACACACTGTCCCCAATCTGTCTGCTCACGTAGCCCTTTCCTCACCGAGTGCGGCCTGCTCTAAGTCAAGGATTGTGCTCTTAGCCTTGACTGGCAGGGCATACCGTGGCTCCTGACAGAGCAGGACTCACTAACGATTTCAAATCAGTTTTTAAAACATTGCCGATATCAGAACAAATAAAGGCTTCCCATCACTTCCTAACTTTTTTTTTTTATTACGCTTATCTATTTAATTTGTGTGTATGTGTGTGCATTCTCATGCCATGGCACATGGAGGCCAGAGGACATGTGGTTTCTGGGACTTGAACCCAGTTCGTCAGGGTTGGCAGCAGGTGCCCATTTCCACTGAGCCATCTTGCCAGCCCTTCTTAGTCCTTCATTCACTTCAGAGGCAGAGAGGAGCACCCTTGCAGATCTTGACTCTACCTGGGCCATCACAGCACATGTGTGTGTGTACAGGGTCACTAACACATGCCATTCCACACAGGGCCCTTTCCACTTAGGACACATCTTCCAAAACTTTCCAGGTGGTATGAACAGATCTTCCTTTTTCTTTCTTTCTTTGTTTTCCTTCCTTCCTTCCTTCCTTCCTTCCTTCCTTCCTTCCTTCCTTCCTTCCTTCCTTCCTTCCTTTCTTTCTTGGAGACAGGGTTTTTCTATGTAGTACTTGCTGTCCTAGAACTCTCTCTGTAGACCAGGCTGGCCTTCAACTCATAGATCTGTCTGCCTCTGCCTCTTGAATGCTCGGATTAAGGGTGAGCACCATCACACCCAGCTTTACTTCACTCTCCTCCCTTAAGTAGTAAGCATAAATGGCATCTAAAGATAATACTGTATCCATGAGGAGGAAAACTGTTTCCCCCACACCCCCTTGGGCAATGCTGTATGGATATCCCACTGTTGTGTTTTTGTGTTGTGTGTGTGTGTGTGTGTGTGTGTGCCCTTGACTACTGCTACGAGAAATAGTGACAAGACATTTCTAGAAATGAACTCCATAGGATTTAGAGAAAGCATTTGAGATTTATTAAAGGCTCTTTTAAAAGGTGGCAACAGCTGGGCCAGGTAACACATGCCTGTATTCCCAGCATGTGCTGGGCTGAATGAGCATGGCCCCCATAGGCTGATAGGTTTGAATACTTGGTCCTCAGTTGGTGGCTCTGTTTGGGAAGGCTTAGATGTGGCCTTGTTAGAGGTGGTGTGCCACTGGGAGTAGGCTCTGAGGTTTCAGAAGCCCATACCATTCCTAGTTGTCACACACTCTCTCCCTGTCTCTCTCTGCTTGTGGTGATATTGTTTTATATCTGCTCATATGGAATTCGTGTTTGCATATGTGTGATATGCTTGTAGGTTGGCCATAACCTTTCAGCTCTTGCTATGGTGCCTGGCTGCCTGCCTGGCTGCCTGCCACGCTCCCCACCATGATGGTTATGGACTTTACTGCCCTCTGGAACCATGAGCTTCAGATTAAATGCTCTCTTTTATAAGTTGCCTTGGTCATGGTGCTTTATCACATCAACTGAAAAGTCACTAAGCCAAAGCACCAAGACAGAGGCAGGCAGATGTCTGTGAGTTCAAGGTCAGTAGACTGATCTATATAGAGATTTCCAGCCAGGGCTACACAGTAAGATTCATCTTGGAGTGAGGCATGGGAGTGGGGATGGAGGTTCGGGGGAGGGGGCAATGAATAAAATGCCCACAGTGTCCGAGTCTTTTTTTTTTTTTAAAGAAACTCTAGCCCAATCATTACCTTTATTATTTTTACCAGTGTGAAAAATGTAATTTTCTGCTAACCCCAATGACTTCATGTTTTAAAAACGCTTTCAGGGCTGGGTTGCAACTCGGTTGGTAGACCACTTGCCTAGCACACGCAGGGCCCAGCTCCGAATGAACAGGATATGGTGGCGCACGTCTGGGCTCCCAGAACTCGGGTCAGGAGTTCAAGGGCATTCTCAGCTACCCCGGGAGTTGGACGCCAGCTTGGGGTATATGAGGCCCTGTCAAGAAAGAAAGGAAAGAAGGAAGGAAGAAGGCAAAGGAATAAAAAAAACCCTTGGTACTTGTCTGCACTGCGTTTTGGAATTCCTGTGTTTTCATGTTGTTGGATGTGCAGTTGCTCTTGCCTTCTCATCTGACTGGAAAGCAGAGCTGAGACTTGCCCTGCAGGCACAGTCAGCCCACAGGGTGGATTCCCTCTTACCCCTTTATTTTGCGTTAAATATTTGGTCATCGCATGAAACAGCATGTGACTATCTTACGGTGACAGAGTCGAGCACAGACATTTATCGTGGAAACTTGGGGATCCATAGAGGAAATGATTGAGCGCACCCATGGACTCCCGCCCACGCCACGTCGCACAGCATGATATTGATGTCATGTTAGGGTGCACGCTGTTTTCCGTGACTCTGTTTTTGCTTATCAAATTTGACCTGGAAAAAAGAAGTTCAAGTTGGTAGCCCCCTCTCCTTGTTCGTAAAGGTTATGATGTATCCTAAAGCAGATTTTAAGAGGGTTTTACATTGTGGCCCAGGAGCCTCTAGAGCAGTGGTTCTCAACCTGTGGGTCACGACCTTTTTGGGAGTCACATATCAGATATCCTGCATATCAGATGTTTACCCTATGATTCATAACAGCAGCAAAATTATAGTTATAAAGTAGCAATAACATAATTTTTGTGGTTGGGGGCCACCACAACATGAGGGACTAATTTAAAGGGTTGTGGCATTAGGAGGGTTGAAAGCCACTTTTCTAGAGCAATCTATAGTTTCTTCAGTGTCCTCAAGGTCAAGACTGTGTGTTGGCCTTCACGCTGGTGGCATAGAAGCCCCATGAGTGATGTCCTGGTGCTTCAGTACTGCTGTCATGGTCACTGGGCATTCACTGTAGTCATACAAAAAGAGAAAGAAAAATAAATGCTCTTAAGAATCTCCTTGATGTACAAATTACTATGGTGTGACATCTTACCTCCTGAGCACTTGCTTCTCAACATTCCACACGAGGGGGGGCAGCGATCAAAAGTTCTCACCAAACACCCTGAACGCCATGATTTTCTGACAAACAGGGCTCCCTCCGGGAACTGTAAGCTGACCTTGTTGTGTCTCTCTCGCAACATCATCTTCCCTTGGAAAGGACATGTTGACATCCACAGGATGGTCCTCTTGACTTTGAGGGTTGGCAAACATTTCCGTAAAGACCAACCGTGTGAGTCAGTCACTTTAAGAAAGGAGCGGATGGCGCATGCCGCTAGACACGGTTCTGGCTTTCAACGGGAAAATAACAGTTTAGATAACCTAATTGTTATAAGACCCTCTGCCATCTATACCTTCTTAGCCTCTCAGTACTCAAAGGTAGATTTGCCGTGGGTAAAGATTAATGAGCATATCCTTCGCACGGATATTTAATTTGCAAAAATGTATTGTGTGTGTGTGCGCGCGTGTGCCATCTCACTGCCTCCTGATTCCATCGTTATATGATGAAATGTGTCAGCATTTTAAAAAGCTCTGTGTAATTTAGCAAACTAATATTTTCCAAACACTGAATGTATTATGTTACAAAATCATGCCCGGATAAAAGATTCATTCAAAGAATAATAATAATAAAAGAGTGATGGAGTTTTATATAACAAAGCATTAAAAGTGTTAAATTCATATTGATTTGAATTCAGATTATACACTGCAACCTGCAATTAAGAAACTGCTGCTTACCGATGTTTAATGTAGCACAAAGAGCATCCACAGTTTTCTGGAGAAGACTATTACGAGTCTCCTTTTGAACTGCATGTCTCTGGAGAGCAGATATTCATGAAACAGTGCCGTCAGACCAGCAGCTGTGAAGAGAACACAGCACCTCTATTCTCACAAAACTGTTTTGTTTTGAAGTATACCATTGTTTTTCAGAAAAAATACATAGCTTATGTTAACCTGCCGTGGGTAATTTTGCTGTGTTAAGTTCATTAAATACATATATTTTATTTTTACTGTTTATTTTAATTTCAGGCGTATGAGTGCTTTGCCTAAATGTACCTATATGTACCAGGTGCATGCTTGGTGCTCACGGAAGGCAGAAAAGGGCTTTGGATCCCCTGGAACGGGAGTGACAGCCAGTTGTGAGCTCCAACTGTTGTTTTACAGGGCTTGTTTGTGTAGTCCTGGCTGTCCTGGAATGTGTTCTGTAGACCAGGCTATCCTCCAACTCAGAAATCTGCCTGCAGATTCTTCCTCCCCAGTGCTGGGATAAAGGGCACGAGCCATCACTGCCTGGCTGAGTAGGTCAATACTTTCTACGATTATAAAGATGTGCTGAGATCAGGTTTGGAGGGTGCTAACAGATAATGGACTCTGGGGTTGGGAATGAAGTTGGCTTGAACAGGCGGCGGGTAAAGAGTCACTCAAGCACCAAGGATGCATGCAAATTGTTCTTGTGCTTATCTCTGGTAGGGCCTCCTAACACATACACACACACACACACACACACTGTGTCTCCCTCTCTCTTCCCCTCCTCAGTAAGTAAAATTTAATTAAAAAATTTTAAAATAATATTTCTCTCTCTCCCCCTCAATAAGTAAGTAAAATTTAATTTAAAAATTTTAAATTATGATTTCTGTCTTAGGGTTTTATTGCTGTGAAGAGACACCATGACAACTCTTTTTTTTTTTTCTGAGACAGGGTTTCTTTGTGTAGTCTTGGCTGTCCTGGACAGACCAGGCTGGCCCTGAACTCACAGAAGTATGCCTGCCTCTGCCCCCCCAAGTGCTGGGATTCTAGGCAGGTGACACTGTGCCCGGCTGGCAACTCTTATAAAGGAAAGCATGTAATTGGGGCTGGCTTATAGTTCAGAGGTTTAGTCCATTATCATCATGGAGATGAGACATGGCAGCATGAAAGCAGACATGGTGCTGGAGAAGGAGCTGAGAATTCTACATCTGGCAGCAGGAAGAGAACTGAGACAACTTCCTCCAACAAAGCCACACCCACTCCAGCAAGGTCACACCTCTTCATGGTGCCAATCCCTGTGATCCAATGGAGGCTGTTTTCATTCCTATCACCACAATTTCTGAGCTAGGATGTACCTCAGTTGATAGAATGTTTGCCTAGAATGCACAAAGACCTGGATTTATTAACTTATTATTAAATTTTATTTTATGCGCATTAGTGCGAAGGTGTCAGATCTCTTGGAACTAGCATTACAGACAGTTGTGAGCTGCCATGTGAGAGCTGGGAATTGAACCCTGGTCCTTTGGAAGAGCAGACAGTGCTCTTAATCACTGAGCCATCTTTCTAGCCCCGAGACCTGGATTTAATTCCCAGCACTCCACAAGCTAGGTGTCACGATACTAAGTTGTAATTCTAGCATTTGAGTGCTGCCAGAGACACAGAAGTTCACAGTCATTCTTGGCTACATAGTGAGTTTGATGCCTTCCTGGGATATATAAGACCCTGTCTCAAAATTTTAAAAAATAAGTTGTATTACTGTATTTTTATGTTTGGACACAGTCATATCAGTTGCTGTAATCTGAACTTCAGTTATTAAAACACTCCTTGGGTGATGGGTCAGAGGAAGAGTTTGTAGTTTCATAAAACAAGCAGTCCAGAGGCAAGGACTCGAGTTTTCTTCTTTATGCACTTTGAAGCCCTCAGGGTGAGGCCCTTCCTAGTACCATTTTATGGACCCAACTGTCACATTTGCAAGACATGTCCAGAGATCCTCTCTTCATGTCTTTTTTGTTGTTGTTGTTTTGTTTTTGTTTTTTTGAGACAGGGTTTCTCTGTGTGTAGCCTTGGTTGTCCTGGACTCGCTTTGCAGAGCAGGCTGCTTTCGAACTCACAGAGATCTGCCTGCCTCAGCCTCCTGAGTGCTGGGATCCAAGGCACCACATCCAGCTTCCAGGTCTTGTTTTTTTTTTTTTCCCTTTTCTCCTTTTATTTGAGGAGCTGTTATCTCTGAAACTCCTAAGAACACTTTTAATTTCTCGTTGACCAGCACCCTGCTTGCAAAACCATTTAAGATGATAGTTGGCCAAGAAGACGAGGTTATCTCATTTGTGCTGTCCTGCTGCTAGGAGAGGATTGTAAAAAGAACTTTTCTTCACTGGTTTTTGTTGCTGTTTCAGAGGCTTACTGCCTTCTTATGCTAACCTAGGCCTAGTCCTGGAAACTTCTAGCCTCCATACAATCTAACCTAGGCTTAGAATGTTTTCAGCCTCTAGACTTACTGCTTAGTAAGCTCACCCTTTCTTGTTTTTTTCTGAGCTCTGGCCTTGTTGGTTCATTCAACTCAGCTAGCTGTTCTGGCTCAAACCCTTTCCAGCTGAGTTATTCAATCTGGTTTCTCTCTCAGCCCCAAATTGCTTGGCCTCAAACTAACTCCAGCAATCTGCCCTAATCTGGCTCCTTCTCATTCTCTGGCTCGTTCTGTCTTCACCTGTGTCTAGCTTGTTCTGCAGCCTGTCTCTCTATTACTGTCCTGGTAAAACTGCCTCCTCTCTCTCTGCATTGCCTTTTAAGTAGCTTCCCTCTCCTCTCTCTCCCTTTGAGAATTGGACTTATCCTCTTATGTCAAATTTTTCTCTGATTTGTCACTGTCTTTGCTACTCAATTAGACATCACTTTCAAGCACAGGTGCTTTTTTTTCTATAAACTAACTTTACCTTCATTGTTTGGGATTAAAGGCATGTACCTCTCTGCCTGAATCTAAGCTTTTCTTTACCTGATACCTGCTCTATACCAGGCTGACCTTGAACTCAGATCTGCTTGCCTCTGTCACCTGGATTAAAGGCATATTTGTATTCCAGCTGGATCACACAGACCTTTGGATGCAATCTCTTGGCAGAACAGACATGTTCTAAATTAAAATTCCTCTACAGAGGATCATCCTCAGAATCCTGCCCCAGGGAGGGTGGCTGCCGAACAAGTTGGTTCTGCTGGGAGAGAGGACAAAGGAACTAGCTATAGTTGAGAGTCCAACAGAGCCTTGGAGACCTCTTTCTGGAAATATCTGAAGTTGGGGGAGCTGAAATCACCCTGTTATCTCCTTAGAATCTCTCCAAAAAGCCTTATATTCTGATTTGAAAAATGAGTATCACAAAAGTTCAAACTGAGGGTCCAAGGTGGCCAAGGCAGGATGGAAACCTAGAACTTTCTCTTTCCTCCATATTTTAAAAATCTTTTTTGTTTGTTTGTTTATCTTGAGATGGGATCTTTCTCTATAACCTTGTTTGGCCTGGTACTCACTATGTAGCCCCAGGCTGTCCTGGAACTCATGGCTAGCTCCTTGCTGGGCTCACATATGTAGAACCATGCATGACTTCTCAGCCTTTTTTTAAATTAAAAAAAAAAAAAAACTTTTAATCTTTCATTGACTATACTGCAAGAGAACAACAGCTGAGCAGTAACTAGCAGGTCACCTACAGCTTTCTTCTAGGACTACCCTTCTGGATGACATGTAGTGTTTGTATTTTCTTGTGGTCATGTCATTGCAAGTCCATACATGCGCTCAACACACACTGATCCAATCAGGGTAAGTGGCGTTTCATCTCCTGAAAGGTCAAGGCTGTATTAGATAGAGCCTTCTAGCTGTTCTCCTCCAGCTATTTTCAAATGTGTAATTAAATGTCATAGGCAAGCCCATGGCTTTCCAAGGCCTGCAGCTATGTCTTTCATGTTCAACCCTGTCTCCTGGGGAAAAGGACGTGGTCAAGTGGCCCAGGGATGAGCACAATTTCATCTCTACCTTTTTAATTGACAGGAAGTAAGCCCTAGCTTAGCTTCAGCTTTCCCATTTGTATCACACAGGGATTAGATACTGAAATTGCCAAGGTTTTGTCAGACTCTTCACATTCATTGATTTAGTGTGTCTAAAAGAGGTCTGAGCCCCAGAAAAAGAGAAAGAGGGGTAGGGAAAGGAAAAAAGGGAGTAAGGAAACAAGGAAAGGGAAAAGAAAGGAGGGGAAGGAGAAGGGAGGAGAGGGGAAGGAAGGTCAGGACTTGAGTTTGCTCAGCACAGAGGCCAGAGAGGCATCTGAAGGCTTTGGTTCCACCTATTTCTGGTTCATGAGTTCATCCTGGGGTCTATGCCAATCCCTGTGGTTTTTCATCTTTCCACCCTTGTCAACATGACAAAATGACTAAAAATACAGTGCTCCCCACAGTCCGGCCACCCGGCCAACACCCTCCTTTGAATCAACCCATTTTCAGACTTAGGTGTGAGGTGGAAGAGAGCCAGGGACAGGCCACATTTGGAAGTTTTGAATCTCAGTCGCTCCATGCTGGCTAATGCCTGAGCCTCAGTCTCCTGGTATGGTGAGGATTAAATGAAACAAGTGTAGATGAGATACTGACCACAGACTGAGGGCTGGATCTGTATCGGTTCCTACTTCCCTGGCCCTTTTCTTCACTCGAGCCCTTCTGGGAGTTTGTGTTACTAAGAAAGCACATCCCTGGGTTGTTTGGGAAGGGGAAGACTGCCCTAGTTAGTTTCAATTGTCAACCTGACGCTGACCAGAGTCATTTAATAGGAGAGGCCTCCATGGAGGAGCTGCCTCGATTGGAATATCCTGGGTCATGTCTGTTGGAGACTGTCTTGATTGTTAATTGATGGAGGCCCAGCCCACTGTGGGTGGCACTGCTCTCTGCCCAGGTGGTCCAGGGCTGTGAAAGGAAGCTGGGTAAGCATGAGCCAGTGAGCACACAGCATTCATGCATGGTTTCCACTTTAAGTTACTGTTTCATGTTTCTGTTCTGGCTTCCTTCAATGGTGGGCAGAGACTTGGGAGATGAAATCCTCCCTAAGTGCCTTTTGATCAGTGTCTTATCACTGACCAAGGACAGTAGGAATAAAACCCTTTGAGCCCGGCCCTCAGTCGTAGCATGCAGATACTTATCGCTGAAGAACCATTATCTCTTCTGCATCACTGTTTTCAGTGTTGTCACTGGCCCAGCGTCAGACTTTTCTTCAGATATCTCCAGGTCCTCTAGGCATCAAGGGCTCTATCAGGCATTCTTCTGGAAGCATTTGAGTCTGCAGGTGTTTTCTGAACCATTGCTCCTGGGCAGGAGTCCAGTCCTCTTTCCAGCGCCTGCCGTTGCCTCATCTGTGGACTTCTAAGAGCTGCTCACTCTTCCACGCTGGGTTACCTATTTTCTGCATCACTTGACTCCATGACATGGGTTGATTTTCTTTTTATTTCTTTTTATTTTATTTTTTCCAGAGCTGAGGACCAAACCCAGGGCCTTGCACTTATTGGACAAATGCTCTACCACTGAGATAAGTCCCCAATCTCATTTTCTTTTTTTAAAGAACCACCTTTTCTTGGGGTTTCCTCAAAGGCGGTTAGTTGTTGCTGTGAGCTTCTGGGGTCCTTATAGGTCTGGACATGTCCTTGCTCTAACCCTCGCCCTGAAGAGGAGAAAGGCTTGGTCAGGGCTCACCACCCGTCCTACTCAGAAGCTCTAGTTCTCCCATACTTCAGCTCTGATGAGGTTCTGTTGAAGACGCTGCTCACAGTAGCTCACAGCTTTAAAGTGTGACCTGTGTCCCCTCTTTGGGAAGTTGGAGGATGTTTGTCAGAATGTCCTGACATGTCACAGGGCCCTGAGCCCTGATGTGAGTCTGAGGGCTCAGACAAGAACAACGTACATGGTTCCATGTTTCTGTCACCTCTCGGAGGGTGATGGGGATCGTGGTCTTGATATCTGTTCATCGTGTGCTTAGTCCTTTCTCTGTGGTGAGGTGGGATGCCCTGAACTGTGCCTGCACATGCCAATCCAAGGAGTCACTTTTTACTTTCCCGATGCAAATATGGCTGAACAAGAGCTTGCTCATGAGGAGTGGAGAGCCTGCCACCTCTCTAGCTGTGGATCCTTCTTATTTTCAGTTTATTTGTGTGTGTGTGTGTACTGGGGGGGGGGGGAGGGGAGAAAGAGGAAGAGAGGAGGGAGCGTTGTTGGGGATAGAGAGAGAAGAAAAAGAGAGGTGGAGGTCAGAGGACAACTTTTGGGAGTCAGTTCTCTCCTTCCACCTGTTGAGACAGAGTCTCTCTGGCTGTTTCTGTGTACTTTAGGCATCTGGCTTGTCCCTGCCTCCCATCTCTACAGTGAGAGATATATTGCTTGGACCTGCCAGCAGTAAAATAATGACACAGAGGATTTTTTTTTTTAATATTTTAAAGCTTAGGCCTTTTGGCTAGGGCAGTTTCCCAGCCTGCTCTCTTGTTTAACCCAACCAATCCTGGCATTACGTTCCAGCACATGGCTAACCTACCTCTCTGCTCCCCTGCAGTGCATCTGTTCACTTCCATGTCTCCACATTTGCCTTCTTCTCCCAGGGTCTCTGTCTCTCTGTCTTGCAAGTTCCCCCCTCCACTTCCTGCCCAGCTATTGGCTAACAGCTCTTTATTATAACCAACGGGCAAGTGAGGAAGGACAAATATTTACAAAGTATAAGACCAGTGACGGGCCATAGAGATAATAGCAAGATCCGGCTAGTACTCAGCTGTCTGCCTGGTCAGCAATCAACACCTGAAGATACAGACATACACCACCACACAATGTACCCCAACACATCTACTGCGAGGCTGGAGGATAGACAGTCAGGAGAGAATCTGAAAAGAAAAGAACACGATTAAGAAGTTGATTAAGAAGCTAGTGCACACCCGTAATCCCCGCACTCTGGGAAGCAGAGGCAGGCGGATCTCTGTGAGTTTGAGGCCAGCCTGGTCTACAAAGTGAGTCCAGGACAGCCAAGGCCACACAGAGCAACCCTGTCTCATAAACCAAAAAAACAACAACAAAACAACAACAAAAAAAGAAGTCCCTTGTTGTGGGTCCCAGGGACAAGGCTTTTTCCTTTCTGGGCTGCCTGGTACTCTGGGGGAAGGGCATGTGGAGCCCACTGCACCATCCTGGAATAGCCCACGAGAGTGAAGATGGTGGCATGGAAGAGCAGAAAGAGGGACCTGAGAGCCCCTCACCCCCTCTAAACCTCCAGCCCCCACCCCCACCCCTGGTTGCTAGGAGTGAGTGCTACTTCTGAGCAAAAGATTGGACAGAGAATTCCAAGCTAAAAATAGAATGAGCCCCACTCAAGGCTGAGGACAGCAGGGGCTGAAGGCAGCCCCAGCTCACAGAGGTGATGGTGTAAGCTCCCTGAAGCAACAGATAACATCTAGGAGAAAGGAGAGGGGCCCCAGAGTGGCAGGCATAAAAGTGTCAGGACTTGGGAACCCACAGGAAATATTTACTTTAAGTCTCCATCTTCAAGAAGAGGTCTGGACTCAGGGAGGGAGGAGCTTGTCCCAGGTCTTCTAGTTATGGAAAGACAGTTACAGGAAAAGATCTCTTTGAAAAAAAAATAACCACAAGGGCTGAGGCATAGCTCAGTGATTAAGAGCACTGGGTGCTCTTCTAGAGGACCAGGGTTCATTTCCCAGTATACACATAGTGGCTCTCAACTGTCTGAAACTCCAGTTTCAGGGGATCTGTGGCATTCTGACTTCTCTGAGCAAACCCTTAAATTTTCAGCCCCTCTAAATAGCCAGTCTCTTTTATTATTGTTGTTGTTGTTATTATTATTATGTTTTTTTTGAGACAGGGTTTCTCTGTGTAGCCTTGGTTATCCTGGACTCACTTTGTAGACCATGCTGGCCTCGAACTCACAGAGATCCACCTGCCTCTGCCTCCCTGAGTGCTGGGATTACCAGTGTGTGCCACTGCATGCAGCAAACCAGTCTCTTTTAAAATCCAAAGTCTTTTAAAATTCAAAGTCTCTCAACTGTGGGCTCTTGTAAAATCAAAAATAAGTTAAATACCTTCTCACTTCAGGAGGGAAGAACCAGGGCATAGTCACACTCTGAACAAAGTCCTTCCTCACTTGCCTGTTTGAAGACTGGGACTTTTAACACTTGGAATGTTTATATCCTTTTTTTTTTTTTTAAGATTTTTTATTGTTTATTATTATTAGTTACATTTTATTAACTCTGTATCCCAGCTGTATCCCGCTCCCTTATTCTCTCCCAATCCCACCCTCCCTCCCTCAGCTTCTCCCTGCCCCTTTCCAAGTCCACGGATTGGGGAGGACCTCTCACTCTCCAGATGAGGCTCAGAGAAGTAGCATAGCCCATATGGACTCATAACTATGCATCAGCTGAGCTCCACATGGGGTATGTGTGCACACTCACCCACACACACGTGAGCGTGTATGGAGATGGGGACTGCGTTGCCACACTCAGGGGCGAGGGAATGAAACTCTGGTCATCATGCTCGTGCTGCTAGTACTTTACCTTGTTTTTTTGCACAGCAAGCTTTCTCCTCAGGTCAAGACCTAGGTCTATTTAGTATTCATGCCCTTTTTGACTGTAGAACTAAATTATTCACAGCTTTTGACACGGGGGTACAGTGAACATTCCCCAAATGTGAGAATTAATGCTCAGAAGCAGACACAGGGAGAGCAGGCCCTGGAGAGCACCCTGGTACTCTGGGGGTTAGACTTCTGGTAGACCTCAGTCTTTATGGCAACCCCTGTGGGGTAGCCATGGTTGGTGTGTGCAGACCAGTTTCCTCTAGGTTGTCATGGGAACGCGGTGCCCTGTTACAGCCGCTTACCACAGCAGGGCTGCCAACACTCACCACACCCAGCTTGCCTGCCGCTCTGTTTTTGTGTTGTGGGTTTGTTCTCTGGGGTGTGAGGAACCGCCTCTGTGAGCTCGCCGTCACCGGTCTCTGAGTGCCACCCATTGACGTGCCTTGGCACTGAGCTTTTATAACTGGTCCCCACCCGCGTGTCCTGCTCCTTGAGATCACCTCCTACATCCCAATAGACTACTGACATGGAGGGCCGTGGTCAGATGTAGAAGTAGAAAGGGCAGTTGACCCAGAGACCAGACATCAAGAACTCCTCCTTGACACTCCTTGGCTCAGCTTACCCCAATTTCTTGGGAAAACATCAGAGGCCAAACAGTCAAAGCTGAGGAGAAGAAGGCCACAGACCTGTGATCCCAGAGACTTGGGTCTGAATCCTGGCCCCTTTGCTAGCCCCACTTTTCAAAATGAAGTTGTTCTTTTGGTCATCAAACATATACTCTGTGCCAGGCCCAGGGTGGGGATCTGGGGTCATTCAGTTGAGACAGACTTTCTTCTCTTGCCTAGATCACAGTTTTTATGGGAATGTCAAATATGTCCCCAATAGGACAGCAGTGGTAACCCCCAGAAATGGAAGAGTTCTGCTTAGTTCTTCAAACTTATAACTGTTCCCATCTTGGGCCCACAGCTAGCAAACAGTTCTTAAGAAACACACACTGCAGGTGGCACCGGTGGACGCGTGGCCTGACTCTCACCCTTTTTCACCAAGTGAGGCTTCCACATGCCCCCTGTCCACTATGTCCTCATCCGTGAAACGGTATGATCGAGGCTACACACATAGGCTTGGGTTCACCTCGCTGAGTGTCTCTCTGTGTCTGGTCCTGGAGAACATACAGGCTTTCCTAGAAGATTTGTCCTCCTTGAGCACCCCACGCTCACATGTGGATGGAACTTTAGAGGGAACAGTTCCTCTCCTGGTACCCAGGACACGGAGGAGCAAGCAGCCAGGAGCAAGGAGCCTGACTGCAGAATGAGATCATTGACTGTAGCTATTGGAACTGCTTGTGCACCACTCTTTGTCACTGAGGACTATGTCCTGTGAAGACATGTTACTGAAGGGTGACTTTAGAGAAGAGCCACAAGGATTGTGCAGTGAGTATCTTTATTCATGGCAGACACTCCGCCCTGGGAACTCCAGGCTTCAGACTGGCAGGTTTCCCCTGGACTCCTTCCTTCCCATGCCCTTGCCTGGAGTCTGTTCTGGAGCCCAAGCATGGCACAGTGTGGACCTTGAAGGGCATGCCTGGAGGCCTCAGGAGAACCACTACACCCACCAGCTCCTGCTGTAGGGGCTTCTTTGGAAATGCCCAAAGGCAGAGCTCGGAGCTCCTCCCAGGTCCAGCATTGGTAGGATTGGATAAGGACTCAAGGTTCCTTCTGAGACCTAACAGGTTAGTCTGAGCTCTCATGGGGATTTTCATCCAAGGACCAAAGAGAGAGCAGGCTGTATCACTTGCTTGGTCAGCTATCTGTACACTAAGGGTCCATTTTACAGATGGAGGAATTCAGGTTGCCAGAAGGCTGAGTCACAAGAATAATTTAGAGGTTCCTGATGCTTCTGAGGTTCAAAGATAAAATGGAATATGGAATTACATAAACAACATGATGCATATAAGATACAATAGAGGACAAATTGCAGAAGGCTGTGCCAGATGAATAAAGGTGCTTTCTCTGTGTGTGTGTGTTTTATATGTGGATGTGTATAAGTATTTGCATGCATGGAGTTACATGTGCACACATGTGTAAGCCTCAGGTTGACATGGGCTGTCTTCCTGGATGGCTCTCTACCTTGTGTATCAAGGCAGGGTCTCGCACTGAATTTAGAGCTCATGACCATCTGGCTAGTCTGGCCAGCCTACTTACTCAGAAGACTCCCTGTCTTGGCTTCCCGCCTTCTGGGATTATAGGCATGCCTCCCTGTCGGGTTTGGGGAGTGGGAGTCTGGTCCTCACGCTTTCATGGTAAGTGTCCTTCTCGCTGAAGCATCCCCCGTTCTCTACCACTGAGCACCCACCTCCTCAGCCCTGTTCTCTCCTTAAAAGGAAGCTAGCCCTGGAGGATCAGGGTCTCCCAATTCCAGGGTGATCTTTTCTCCACCATTTACGTAAGCATTTGGAACCTGTCTCCCGATAAAGCCACATTCTGGCAAGAACGTGAGTTTCAGGGAGACACTGTTATCTAACCCAGGGTACAGGGCAAGGGTGGAATGTGCCGAGGCTGTATCCTACATGATGCATTAAGCTTCAGCCCACAGATGGGCAACAGGAAGTGGAAAGGGGGGTTGAGCTGAGCCAGAACCTCGTAAGCATTCCCAGGGAATCCTGCCAGGCAGAGTGATGCAGAGCAGTCTGGGCGCTTGCTATTGCTGTGGTCGTATGCCAGGGCTTGGCTGTGAGCTCTGGTCTCCAGACTCCAAAAGCCCAGGCATCTGCCCCCTTCCATCCCCAGGCTCAGGCCTGCAGCACTGCTGTTCCGGGAAGGTAGAAGCCTGTAAGACTTTGTCTCTAAGGTACAAGGTCATACACACACCATTACATAACCTATAACCTCTGCACACCCCAGGCATCACACACACACCGTACGTGCACACCGAGCATCACGCATACGCCACACATACATGCACCACACATATCCACGTCTCCCACGTGCCCTCATTATCTCCCACTACTTAAGCTACATATATTATGTTGCTCTACCAAGCATGTCTACACCACCCTCCTTCGTTCTCCCCTTTACCTGGGCTATCCCAGCATCCTCCAGCTCCCACTCCACTTCCATCACTGGGATGGCTAACCCCACCTTAGCATCTGCTTTTATAGGACCAGAAAGACAAAACAAAAGAGACAGTCAGAAAGGACCCTGGGTGTATCCCAGTGTCTGTCCCATCTTTCCTCCATAGTAATGGAACTTTCAGCCCTGTTTCCAGACAAAAGACTATTCCAGCCTCCCTTGCAGCTATGTGGAAATCCACTGGCTGGACCTGAAACACATGGATTCAGCAACTTCTGGGCTATATCATTACCTTAGGTAGAGCTAATCAGCACCTTAGGTAGAGCAGAGCAAGAAGACAAAGGGGGGCTGGACCCCAGTGGAGTCTGAGCCACAGTGCCTGCTCAGATTTTTATCAGAGAGGGAAAGACTTGGCATTTGTTCAAACTACTGTTATAAACTTTTAGAGAACCTAAATGTTCTCTGCACAGACAATCTCACTGTCTCAACTGGTCCAGATTTGAACGTGCTCTTAGCGGACAAAGTTCTAGGTTTTATTTTATTTTTAGGACAGGGTTTCATATATCACAAGCTGTCCTCAAACACACTATTTAACAGAGGATGACCTTGAACATCTGACATACAGCCTATGTCCACCTCCCAAGGGCTGGAGTTAAAGGGTGCTAGGATCACAGTCGTGTGCTGCCGTACTTGGTTTATGTGGTGGAGAATAAAAACTAGGGCTCCGTTCACTAGCCAATCACTCTACAAACTGAGCTATGTACACAGACAAGCCTCTGGATTTAAATACACACACATATACACACATACATAATTTTGTATTGAGACTGAAAGGCCACAGTGAGAGTATGGAGGTCAGAGGGCAATTTCGAAGATTCAATTCTCCTTTTAACCTTTACAAGGGTTTTGGGGATCAAACTCAGGTCATCAGGCTTTCTTTTACCCGATGAGACCCCAAAGCTCTGGATCTTAAAGGGCCTCAAATACGTTTACAAAAAAGCAACTGCTGTGACTTGAATAAGTTCCTTAGGGGTTCATAGGTCACAAATGGAACTCTCAAATTCATGTTAATGTACCTGGAGGTAAGGCCTTTGGGAGGTGATTAGGGTTAAATGAGGCTCTGAGGGTGGTCTCCTCAAAACAAGGTTATAGCCTCGTAAGAATAGGAAGGGAGGTGCAAATTGTCCACATAATGCCCTCTGTCAAATTATAGCACAGCAAAAAAAAAGTCCTTACCAGATGTGATAGCCATAAGCTAAACAAACCGCTTTACAAATTAACCAGTCTCAAGATTTTTTTTTAAGTTTTTTTTTTTTTTTTTTTTTTTTTTTTTTTTTTTTTTTTGAGACAGGGTTTCTCTGTGTTACAGAGCCCTGGCTGTCTTGGACTTCTTTTGTAGACCAGGCTGGCCTTGAACTCATAGAGCGATGCCTGCCTCTGCCTCCTGAGTGCTGAGATCAAAGGCGTGCACCACCACGCCCAACTAAGTTTTTATTTTTTAATAATTTTAATTTTATTTTTTATTTGTATGTGTTTTGCCTTATGTGTATGAGTGAAGGTGTCAGGTCCCCTGGAATTGGAGTTATAAACAGTTGTGAGCTGTTGTGTGGGTGCTGGAAACCCAGGTCCTCCGGAAGAGCAGCCAGGGTTCTTAACCAGTAAGATGTCTTTTCAGCCCCCTCAAGTTTTCACTATAGCATCAGGAACCTGACTAGCATAGCAACCACAGGGAGGAAGGTAATGGATAAGTTTGATGGCTAAGACTTGCTTGAGGGGGGCTTGATGGCTTGGTAGGTGGCAAGATGGCAGGTGATACTGTCACTCAAACAGGGTGTAACACTAAGGTTAGCCCTGAGCCTGGACCACGGTCTGCCGTGGGAACCACTACGATGGAAAATACTTTCAATCAGTTGTGGGACAGGGATTTGATAAAATAACACACACACACACACACACACACACACACACACACACACACAAGGGACATGGATTTGATAAAATAACACACACACACACACACACACACACACACACACAAGTTCAGCCCAAAGCAGTGGAAGCACTTTCCGTAGCGATGGGGAGGTCCTTGAGCCCCGCTGTGGGTGTCTGACACAGCTCTGTTAGCCTAGAGAAGTAGAAATCAGCCTGCATGGCTGCAGGCTTTGAGCCTCCACATCACCAGGTCTAAGGCCCGCTACAGCCAGCTGCACACTGTGGGGGCAGGTGGGGCTTTCTGAGCCTCTGTGATCTATTCGGGGCTCTTCCCTTCCCTTGTCCTGCAATGTCCAGCCAGCATCCAGGAAACAGCTTTCCCAGTGCCCCCCTCTCAGTGTTTCCTTCCTCCTGGAATTCACGGGACAGAGGGATGGTGAGGAGCAAAGGGTTCCTGCCAATTTATTTTCTCCATTCCGGGTGAACAGCAAAGTGCTGGGCATAGGCGTGGGTTCAGTGGATGGTCAAAGACACAAGCCATTTGTCACCAAACCCCAAGTGGTCAGAAGTGGAGTGCTCACACGTTTATGCAGGAAATCACGCAGGGGCTCTTGTGACAGAGATGACGGCCGTCACTGTTGAGAGGTGTCATGGAGACAGCTGTCAGCGATGGCTCCTGGAAACACAGCTGGGGGATGAGGTCAGAGCCAGCCTGGGGAGGAAGAGCCTGCTCTGACGGTCCTGACACTGTGAGTGATTTCCGTTGACTACTGCAGTAATGATAGTGGGAATGGAGCCTTCAGAGGCCTCAGGAGGCAAATGTGTCGGGGTTAAGGCATTGTGTCTGGCTTCCTGCTCTGCACAAGAGCCTTGAGCTGCTGGGGGCTTGTAGAGAATATTCCAGACTCCGAGTCAGAATGCCTGGGTTTGAGTGTGCCCCAGGGATTTGCAAGAGGTGCTTTCCTTAGTGATGGAGAGTTGATTCAATGATTATTACTATTATTTTCTGCCTTTCTTCTGAGAGAGACTGTGTGTGTATATATATATATATATATATATATATATATATATATATGTTTACATGTTTGATGTGTATAGGCACATACGTGCATGTGTGCTCATGAATGTGTTCTTGTGTACAGATGCAGATCCAAAGTTGGTGTTTAGTATCATCTCCATCAATCCTTCACTTTATCCATTGAACAAGGGTCTCTCAGTCAAACTCAGAGCTCGGGAGTCTTGTAAGTATAAGTATCCTTAGTCAGCTTGCTCGGTGACCCCATCTTAGCCTTTCAAGACTGGAATCACAGGCTGGCCACCATGTCCATGCTGCATTTGTGCAGAAATTTGCACTCTGGTTCTCACAGTTGCACAGCAAGCTCTGTAGCCACTGAGTCATCTCCTTAGCTCTCAAATGTGGGTTTTTATCTGAGGATTGCAAAATTAGATGAAAGGGCACAAGAGCTAAACAGCTCGATCCGTAAAGTTATTGCTTAAGAAGAAAAAGCACTTAGACAAAGCTTCCTGGCAAGACAGATAGACAGATAACGTGGGGCGTTGAAAGGTGACAACCAGGGCCCAGTGGAGGGAGGCTTTTGCCCTGTCTTGTGTTTGCATTTTAAAAACTATATGATCTGTAATTGTTTTAGAGTGAAATGTTCTGTACAGGCGTGTCTGTTAAAGGCTGGGTTCCTGGAGCTGGGAGTATTCATTTTGAAAGTTCTGGCAACATCAGGATGTAGAGCTGAGCTAGAAGTAGGTTTTCAGGGACATATCACAGGGTGTGTGTGTTAGATCTTGTCCCCACTCCCTTTCTGTCAGCAGCCACAGCCCTCTTCCTGATTCCCCAGAGAGCAAGAGTCTCCAGAGGTTTTTGTTCCAGGAGTAAAGTGAGTGTTTTTTTGTTTTGTCTTTGTTTTGTTTTTTTTAGCACCACTCTGGTTCTATTTCTGCTCAATTTACTAGAGCCTCTGAGGTGTGGTCCAGCTTCCAGGAGCTCTGTAGTGTTCAGGGACCAAAACAGGTCCCTCTGAAAGCTCAGGGATGCCCAGGATTTTGGAAGCTAGTTCAGTACTTTGTTTTGAGACAGGGTTTCTCTGTTTAACCTTGGCTGTCCTGGGCTCGCTTTGTAGACCAGGCTGGCCTTGAACTCACAGAGATCTACCTATTGATCTTCTCAAGGCTGGGCTCTGGTAAGGGAAGTGTATGTGTTCAGGGCTTTCACCTGCCCTACCTATCCGAGTGGTGGAACTTGGCCAGGTCAGTTTGCCTTGTCCAATCTCAGGTTCTCCAGATTCAAAATGGAGATAGCAGGAATGTACCAGGTAGGTGGGGAACAGTTGATGAATACTTTGGGAGGGACAGATGTGAAGTGCGGGCCCATTTAACCTCTTGGCAGATTCTCATTCTCTTTACAACATCTGGAAGCCAGTGGCACATCTGTTTCCTCTCCCTGCCTCCTAGTGTTTGTTCATCATATAGGGAGAACTCAGAGAATGGCTTTGACAGGACGACGCACGAGGACCTAGGGCAGGCATCCAAACGTGGTAGTGCGGCATCCTCGGGAGGCAATGGGACAATTCAGTGTGGACCAGCTAGCAATTTAGCTTCTCGGTGATCTTCTTGGTACGTGTGCCCAAGGCAAATCCACCCTCTTCCCACATCAGCCGTGGCTACAATTGGTGTTGGTGTCAGTGGCGATGGTTTCGTCTAGGTCAGAACAGACATTTGGCATGGTTGATTCCGAAGTGTCACCCACAGGCCCGTGTGTGTATTTTTGGTCCCCAGCTGGTTCTACCAATGTAGAGCTGTGGGCCTTTGAGGAGGTAGGGCTGGCTAACAGACCTGGGTCACTAGGGCAAACCTTCACAGGTTGGGGCCAGGCCTCTGGCTCTAGCTCCCACTGTTTTCTCACGGTCTCTGCTTCTCTCACGTGGGCCCATGGCCTGGAGCTCCTATGTACTCTCCCCACCACGACGGACTGAAACCTTCTGAAACCGTGAGCTGGAATAAACCTTCCTATAACCATTTCTGTTGGGTATTTTGTCACAGGGATGCAAAACAATGAATGTATTGCATAAGAGCATACCAAAGAGAATTTTTAAAACTCACTATCGTTCACTCATTTAGCCCTACTGGAGATTGAGCTGAGGGCTTTGTAAGGGCAAAGCAAGCACAGTACCGCTGAGCTACAGCCCTAGTGCTCCCTGCAGCGTCTTCTATCCCATCCTCCCTGATCCAGCACTGGGTTTAAACAAGGGCTGAGGTCACTGCCCTGCCACGGGTAGTTTAGTGCCTCAGACTGTCGTACAGCTTCCTCCGCTTGGTAGAAGCAAGTCCACACTCTTGCCATCTTAGCCAGTGGTGACACTGGTGTTAGTGGCAGTGTTAGCCCCCACCCAGGTCACAGCGGGCACCCAGTGGGTCTCTGGGTTTGATGCCCTCTGACTGACTGACTGAGACAAGGTCTCTCTCTCTCTGACTTGGTTTTTCCAGGAAGCCCCAGGGAGCCTCCTGCCTCTCCTCCTCTGAGCTGGACTTGCAGGTGTTTTGCATAAGGTCTGTCTTTGTGTGAGAGATAGGTCCTCGTTTTGCACAGCAAGCATTTTACCCAGCTACCTCCCTAGTCCCTTTACACCACGGTCAGTTCAAATAAAGAACGTCTACCTGAACTGAGTTTCAGATAAACAGAGTCAATTTAATGAAAGTGTGTGCCGTGGGACATTAACTAACTCTGGCGATGTTCTTTTTTTTTTTCCCTGCAAAACAAAGCTGCTGAGACTGTTCAGTAGAGAACCTGCCACAAAGCAGCATTTGATAAATATAAACATCCAAACAAAAACAAAAAAGCAAGCTCTACAGAGGCCATATAAATGACCCCTTGTCCCTTTCCTGTCCTACCTTCAAGCCCTTCATGCCTCAGGGTCCGGAAGCCTTCTCTGCCAAGTGGTAGATGGCAAATTCCTTCAGCTCAGTGGACCACACAGGTGGAAACCGCTCAGGTCTGCCACTGAGGAAATCTCTGGCTAGTAACAAATAGCCATGGCCATGGAGACAATAGGAATAAATAGTCATGGCCTTGGTCTAATATAACTCTCCTTCCAGAGGGTGTGGTTTCCCTGGGAATTTGCTGACCCCGCCCTTGTGGTGGTATTCTTGCTGCATTTGCTCATCATTAGTTAAAGGTGTGGTTATTTTGTTCCTGTTTATCATAGAGCCACGCAGGCAGCTGTGGAGACCACAGGCCTGGTCCTCACTCCTCTGGGGGATTTGCAGCCCTCTTGCCTGCCCGCCTAAACCCCAAAGCTGCCCTTTCGATCAACACAGACGTAAGTTCTGCCCACCCAGGAAAACTGGCTAAGGATGCAATTACTCCACTCTTCTCTACCAGTGAGGAATCACCATGGCAACCCGCAGCTCAGCCCTGCAGAGCCCTACACGCCTAAAAATGAACTCCGTAGGGGGGTGGGAACACAACAGTATCACTGATTTTCTAGAGAGGTCACAGGGCCCAGGAACCAGGAAAGGATTTAAAGGAAATATTACAAGACCAATACAGGTTGAATAACCTTGTCTAAAATGCCTGGAGCCAAAACAAAGTATCAGTCTCGGATTTTTCATGGTTTAGATTTTGTAGTATCTCCATATACACAATGAGATATCTTGGTGTGATAGCTAATATTGACTGTGAACATGACAGGATCTAGAATCGCCTAAGAGACACGACTCTCTGTGTGAGGAGGTTTCTAGATTAGGTAACTGAGCTAGAGAGACCTCCCCCAACTGTGGGTGACACTGTTCCATGGATCCTAAATAAAGGGGGGAAAGACGGCTGTGCTCTGTTGTTTATCTTCATCTCTGCGTCCTACCAGTGTGACCGGCCATCTCACAGTCCTGCCGCTGTGACTCCCCTGCCGTGATACCCGTCAGCCATAATCCAAAGCAAATCCTTCCTCTCCTAAGTTGCTCTCAGGGGGCATCTTGCCACAGCAATGAGAAAACTAATACACCCCGGGAAGGCAGCCAAGCCCAAACACAAAGTTGCTTCTTGTTTGAATAATACCCCACGCACATATCACGGAGGCAACTTCATCCGATACTTTCCGTGAGTGCACCTGCACTTTGAGTGCGACCCTTCACACGTGTGTCTGTGTGTGTGTAGGGGGAGATCATTGTTTCCCACTTCTGATGCCCTGGCAGTGCTCAGAAACTGTTGGCTATATGGAACAATTCAGACTTTCCGATGAGGGTTGCTCAACCTGAAATAATTATGATAGGAACTGGATTGTGAGCACCCTTGGGGAGGTATAAAGTTCCTGCCCCCGCCCCCACCCCCCAGCCTCTCAATTTCATTTTCCTTTTCAGCATCGTGTCATTGGTCTCCTTGACACCCAGTCATGTACCTGGCACTTTCCTGGCCGTAAGGACACAAAGATGAGGCAGTCATTGTCTCTGTTCTCTTTAGGACCTTAGTGTTCAGTACAGGGAGCCAATGAGGTACGTGCAAATCAAGATTATGAAGTAAAGAGGAAACACGGTGGGCCTGGAGGGAGGGCTCAGGGCTTAAGAGCACTGGCTGCTCCGGCGGAGGACCCGGGTTCTGTTCTCAGCACTCACAGTGGTGCACAACCATTTGTAACTTCAGATCCAGGGGCCAGACGCCCTCTTCTGGCCTCTTTCTGAAACTGCATGCTGTGTACACACATCCATGTAGGCAAAACACCCCTACACATATAAATAAATAACATTTTAAAAGTAAAATACTGCAGAATAAGAGAACCTGTCTAGACAAGACCACAGGTATACCTATCTAGAAGGTGCATTGAGGGTTGGCCTTTCAGGGGAGGTGACATTAAAGTCAAAGGCTGAAGAGTCAGAAGGAGTCATCTCTACAAAATGAGGGGAAATGTCTCATCCTCAGGCAGAAGAAAAAAAAAAAAAAGACTGCAAAGGGCCCAGGAAAGACTTGTAAGGAGAGGAGAGTGACTGTGCTATGAAGTGTGACGAGGGAGAAGTCAAGGCAGAAGAGAAGCAAGGACTGAATCATGGCGCTTCGTCCCATCTTGGTGAGTGTGTTGCTCTAGGAATCAACAGCCATTTGGCAAGTGAACTTAACACAGGGAACAATTAAAAGGTGATAGAAGGAGGCCAGCCTGCTCTACAGAGTCAGTTCCAGGACAGCCAAGGCTATACAGAGAAACCCTGTCATTCTGAAACCAGCAAGATGACAATGACTGTGCCCATAAACCTACTTTCCCTCCCTATGGACTCCCTCTCCCTCTCTGTAAGCCCACTCTCCTCCCTGTCACACGAGCGAGCAAACTGAGTAAAAGCTTTTAAGAGGGAAGGGCAAGGACTTTGCTTTTATTGTTTACCAAGCCCTCCAACAGAATAAAGCAAAACAAACCTCTAGTAAAAAGAACAGAAAGATGTGCACGTGCAGGCGTGTGTGCGTGTGTGTGTGTGTGTGTGTGTGTGTGTGTGTGCATTTGTTTGCAGCAGTGTTTGTGGATGTGCATGTGTGCGTAGTGTGGGGGCCAGAAGTTGACATCAGCTGTTTTCCCCTATTGCTCTCCAAGCTATTCTTTTGAGACAGGGTCTCTCACTGAGTTTGCCATTTCCCTTCTGGCTAAGCTAGGTTAGCTAGAAAGCTCGGAAGAGCTCCTCTTACCACTAATGCTTTTTCTGTGGGTGCTGGGGATCCAAATTCTGCTCCTCATGTCTGAACAGCAGGCGCTTTACTGACTGAATCAGCTCCTGACTGCAGAGGGAAGATATTCTAAGGAGGCCCGTATGTCTCTCCCTTTGGCTATGAGACTATTGAGACAATGGTCCCAAGAATTTGAAATTCCCCAACAAATCCCCTTTTGAGCAAGGGGTAGGTGCCAGCCAGAGGAGGAGCTGGTCTCCCGGGAAGAGATTTCATAGAGTTCTGACAGCTTGATACAACACCTTGCAGGAAAGACCAGATCCAGACGGCGATGATGAGTGAGACCATACCTTGACCAGAACTCTCGGCTATGCGCACCTCGTGTCCTCTATTTGAACCCAAGCCTCTGGTCCGTGAGATGGCTCAGCAGATAAGAGCACTTGCCTGCCAACCTGAGTTTGCTCCCCAGAATCCCAGTGGAAAGAGAGAGCCAACACACACACACACACACACACCAATAATAAAATAAACTTTCAAAAATAAAATAACCTTCAGCCTCATGCCAGGACTCTGAAGGTAGCCTTGGGGAGCCACTGGGCCCCTTTATTTGCTTCTCTTCCAATCTTCTTTTCGTTGACTTCACATCTTGGTTTAGGTGGCTGAGCTTGCCTAGTAAGGACTGCCAGGTCTCAGCCTTTGATGCCTAGAGAGCTCTGGCAGCACATCCAAATCTCATACTGGGCCATTCTACACTTCTAGTGTCATCACCATTTCTAGACTCCAAGGGTTTTAGTCATCTCTCTGCCCTCAGTGTCAAGGTCCCTGTGGTCTCCAGCATCCAATGGCCTGTGGTGTATACTGTCAGGGTCATTGAACAGGTCAACTACTCTTGCAGGGACACAAGTCAATAAACAGGCCTTGCCAATAATGTGAGCCTGGGTCTGCACAGATCCCAGGAATAGGCTTTGTCCTCCCTGTTTCCATCTCCGTTTGAACAAACTGGAAGACCAGCTTGTCAGCCATCACGGGCCTCCTGCCAGAGCTCTTACGAGCAGAGCCTGGGCCCTAGAAGCCCTAACAAGCTGGGCTCGGCTACGTGTCCTCAGTAGGCCAATTAAAGAAACAAGTAAGAGTGAAAAATAGAGAAAGGGGCTTTTTAAAAATCGCATTGGGAAGTGGAACAAAGAGGTCCAGGGGGGACTCCCTCCCGCAAGTCCATCTTCCGGCTACTGATGTGAAGTTCAGCCTAGAAGGCAAGAAATAAGCATAACTAACCAGTCTGGCCAAGACATAGTCCTGCCCATCCATCACTGTACAGGAGACAGGAGCCCCCTCTGGCTGGCACCCGGAGCCCCAGCCTTTTCCTTCCCAGCATGAGACTTCTCGGAAAATTCTAATTTCTTGGAGGGATCTTGTTTCAATTTCTTGATGTCCAGGGGTGGGGAATACAAGTATGTCCCTGTTGACTCCATCAGGTCCTGCCTAGCCTGTGACAAACCTTTCCCTTTTTACCCAGAAGCCACTGGGAAGATGCACAAGGTGGTCGTTAGGATCTGAATCTGAGCCTTGAGGCTAATCAGAAGTATTTTTGGCTCCAAAGCCCTTCACCTTTATCTCTTTAAATGCTGGTATAGCCAGAAGGCTCTTGGAAACCAGTTTGGGAAGAGAAACAATTAAATTAGAGCAAAGATTCAGTGAGGCATGTGTTGAAGCAAAGCCTGTCATCAGAGGCCTGGGCTCACTCCCCTGTTTGACTCTTTCTCTCTCCCTCCCTTCATTTTAAATGAGGACATCTATGCAAATCTGTCTCAACTTTTCCCCAGAGCCAAGCTCTGCTCCCTTGATTGGTTAGGGGTAACCAGCCCTGTTCCCTACCGGTGTTCCTCTCCAAATTGCATGTTGTACAAAGCGAATCTCAAAAACATATAATTCTGTTGTTGTGAAATCATTGTGTTGAGGCTGAGTTTTGAAAACATGGAAAAGTTCACTGGGGAAGTGAGGGAGGGGGGTGTTATTCCCAGTTGTGATCAGGGAGGATGTCATTGGCCCAAATGTTATCTTCAATATTATAGAGGAGACCAAGGCTTTTGTGGGTTGATTTCTCAACAGTCCGGGAAGACCCTGTGATTCCAGAGAAGATAAAAAGAAACTCGGGAATCAGATTAGGAGACCTGCGTCACACGCCACCCCGGGCTGGGCTGCCGAGCTGCTTGAGTCAAATCTTTCCGCTCTCATTCTCCCCTTAGGTGAATTGAGAGGAACAGGCTGGATGCCCCCACGAGTCGCTTGGTTCCTGAGAAACTTCATGTCTTCATGCTTCCCTTTTTCTAAGTGGCGGGCGGAGGAATTGAAGACTTCAGGAAAAGTCCAGCCTCCGGGTTCCACCATTTGAGGCACTGTGGTTGAATGGTCCCAGGTCTGAGGAAGCCGTTGCTATGTGCCTAACTTTAATGTGTTGTTCCTCCCCGTGGAGTGAATGAGATGCATCCCCAACCCAAGGCTAGGCTAGACTTTTCCAGTGGGGCTAGACAGAATGGGAAGCTTGAATTTATTCCTTTTAGACCGGTCACAGTTTACTCTTTCAGTCCACGATACACCCCTTCAGTCTCAGCACTCAGGAGGCAGGGGCAGGCAGATCTCTGTGCATTCGAGGCCAGCCTGGTCTATAGAGAGAGTTCCACAGAACTCTATCAAGAGCCAGCTACACAGAGAAACCCTGTCTTGAACCGCCCCCCCCAGAAAAGAATCTTTGTACATTCATGCCACTCATCCTCGTGCTAACCCCATCCCCTGCTTTCCTGCCTCAATTGCTCTGTAATGCACAGAGTGAGCCTGTCCTGGCATCAGGCTTTCATAATCTGAGGGTCTAAGCACAAAATGGAATAAGTAAGTCCTCTTCTAGCCAAACATTATTAAGAATATGTAAGACAGTGACAAAACATTAGCTGAGTGTGGGTCCCTTGAAAGTCGAGGGGCTATGTGACCATGAAGGTCACACACACATGAAGCTGACCCAGCATGGCATAAAACGAGAGCAGACTGTCCCATGGAGGCATGTCAGTAGGTCCATAAGACACCTGCCTCGGGCTGGAGAGGTGGTTCAGTGGTTAAGAGCACTGTCTGCTCTTCCAGAGGTCCTGAGTTCAATTTCCAGCACCCACATGGAAGCTCACAACCTCCTACAGTGGGATCTGATGCCCTCTTCTGGCATGCAGGTGCGTGCAGATAGAGCACTCACATGAAATAAACAAATCTTTTAAAAAAAGATTTTAAATCTTTAAAAAAAAAAAAGCAGTGGACGCACCCTGCTGCTATAGGAAGCATCACGCACCCCAAGGCCTCGGATGTCTGTGAAGGCCTTTGTCAATCCCACGTCCCAGGTGATAATAGAAACTGAGCAGCATACCCCGGCTTTCGTCTTGTTCTCCCTTCATTCTTTCCAGGCTTCCAGACTTTGAGATGACACTCTCCACAGTCAGGCTGTGGGATTCCCTTTTGGGAACACTCGGGCGATCTCTTAGGGGCTTCTCAATTGAGGCAGGTCGATACCAAGTTAACCACTTGCTGTCGTTTGGATGTGAAATGTCCCCATAGGCTCGAGTATTTGAACACTCGGTCCCCAGCTGGCCGTGCAGTTTGGGAGAGTGAGAGAACCCTTGGGAGGCGAAGGCTTGCTAGAGGAAGTGAGTCACTGGTGTGTGCACACGTGTAACTGGGTCTGCGCACCTGTGTGTGCCCATGTGGAGGTCACAGGTCAGTGTTAGGTATCCTTCTCTATTGCTCTGAATATTAGCATTGTTGTTATTACTGATACTCTGAACCTGGAACTTTCTAATTTGGCCAGACTGAGGTTTTTTTGGACCAGCCCCACATTTTGTCCCCGCTCTGCTTCCTGACTGGGTGTAATTTGACCAGCTGGCCTCCCCTCTTGCTGCCATGCCTTTCCTGCCACTTCAGAATGTATCCCTTTGACCACTGAGCCCTTCCTTCCTTCCTTCCTTCCTTCCTTCCTTCCTTCCTTCCTTCCTTCCTTCCTTCCTTCCTTCCTGCCTTCCTTCCTTCCTTCCTTCCTTCCTTCCTTCCTTCCTTCCTTCCTTCCTTCCTTCCTTCCTTTCTCATGTCCTTCCTCCCTTCCTTCTTTAAATTGCCTTTTGCTGGGTGTCTTGTCACATCAGTGAGCAAAGCAACTAACATGGGGACCATGGGGACAGAACTGCACGTGAGAAATGCCAGTGAGAAGTGCTGAGGTGGAGTGGGGACAGGAAGAGCAACAAAAGCCGAATGTCTGTCTACACAGGCTGGGGGCTGAGGCACCCAGGGGGGCCTATGGGTCAGGGAGAAGTCACAGGAGGTCAAGAGGACCAGCCATCTGGCCATCGGGATGAGGGTGGCCATGGGAAGTATAACGGCCTGAATGTGAAATGTCCCTCTCAGGCTCATGTATCTGAACACCTGAAGGCTGTAGAACCTTTAGGAAGTAGAACCTGCTATCGGTGGTTCTCAGCCTGTGGGTCAACGACCCCCTGGGAGTTGAAGGACCCTTTCACAGGGGTTGGTCTGCCCAAGACCATCGAAAAACACAGATATTTACATTAATGATTCATAATAGTAACAAAAGTACAGTTCTGAAGAAAAAATTTTATGCTTGTGGGGGGTGACCACAACAAGAGGAGCTATATTAAAGGGCGGCAGCATTAGGAAGGTTGGGGACCACTCTGTTGGAAGAAGCGGGTCTCGAGTCACTAGAGGAGGTTCTTGAGGGCCCTGCACAGCTGCTTCCTGGTCTGCTGAGGTGTGAGATCAGCAAGCCACCTCATGTCCCTGCTGTTATAGCCACGAGCCTTTCCACTGCCAAGCCTTCCCTGCTGGAACTCTCAAACCACCGAGCAAAGGAGGCCTCCTCCCTAACACACGGCTGTGGATTTGTGAACCAGTGCATGCGTGCATCTGCAGAGGCCGTAGGTCTCCACCTCGGTCTGCCGTTACTCTGCTCCTTAGCTGCTGGGACAGGGGCTCTTACCGAACCCGGAGCTCACTAATTTGGCCAGACTGCCCAGGCAAGCTCTTTCGGTTCCCTGTTTACACTTCCCAGAACCAGAATTACAGGGGCACATAGCCTGGCTTGTTTAGGGACTGGCATGTCCTCATGACTGTGCAAGAAGCACTTTACCCTCTGAGCCATGTCTCCAGTCCCCTTCCTTTCATGGGTTGCTGGTCAAATATTTGGTCCCAGCAATAAGAGATGTTAACAAATACAGAGAGTTTAATTCAGCTCCCTCATTCTGATGTGTCTATAGGTTCCACAGGGGAAGCTTAATGGCTTGCAATGGAGGCCTGTGGCTCCCTAGGTCAGAGGAGGACCAGGCTTGTTGTTTTTTTGTTTTTCTCTTTTCTGATAATACACACACACACACACACACACACACACACACACACTTGTGGGAACAGATCTTCTGGCCACAGACTGGAGCCACGGAGCAGACTGTGGTCTCACAGGATGCCTCAGACAGAGAGAGTGTTTACATCAGCTCACAGATGACAACACAGAGGTAGCACACTGTCTTCGGTGGGTGAACATGCCATCAAAGGGGATGCTTCAGAGGTGACAGTGAGGTGACGGTGTGGCTCTCTGGCTCTCTGGTGTATTGCTTGGGCCCATATCCTAGCTTCCTGCCCCAAGTCTGTTTCCTTATCTGTAAAAACTGTAGTCATACTTTGCAAGGACTGTGGAGCAAGTCAAGACATGAAATGTTAATGGTTTCTCATATACAGCTGGTGCTTGTTAATGGTTTCTCGTATACAGCTGGTGCTTCATAAACAGGCATTGGAAGTTTTCCAAGGAAGACACTCAGAGGTGACTCTTTTTTTTTTTTTTTTTTTTCCCTGCATGTAAATGACAAAGTCTAGACAGGGAAAGGCTTGGCTTTGTTCAGAATACTTCTTGGTATAGTACATTCAAGTTGGGGTTGGGGATGGGGCGGGTACTGAAAGGAGAGAGTTAAAAACCCATGGAAAAATGGTTTCCCTCCTCAGGGTATTGAGAGTCTCCTTTCAGGAGCCACTACCTCTAGGGAACTTTTCCTGGCTCCCACCCTGCCTCGTCCCTCCTCACTCTGGCTTCTGCTGTTCTCTTCAGCATCCAGTGTAGAGTTGACCGTAGCCCTTGCCCGGCTGTGTTCTCAGTTGTTCCCTCCTTGTCAGCCAGGAAGCTTCCTCTGGAGCACATTCTGGATTGGGACAGGGATGAGTCAGGTCCTGCTGACAGGGTCCCGCGGGACCAGCCTCTGAAGCTAACCCTAACCCAGGCACAGGAGGTTTTCTCAGCCTCAGCCTTGTACCTTCAGAACAACTATGACCAAGGTGTTGGTTCTGCAGTTCGTTCTTCTGACCGGTAACACTCCCTCCCAGGGGAGGCACAAGGCCCCACAGGAAACTTTCAGGACTCAAGAGGTCCCTCTCCAAGGCTGTACAAGCAGCACACGGTTGCTGGGAGGGAAAACACCGCTCAGAGGCCCAGCCTGCAAGCTGGGCGGTGGACTCCGGCGACCTAGATTTTGTGAGTGCAAAAGGCACACTGCCTCACCAAGCAAGACTTCTGTCACAAGCACTCTGTCTGAGGTGAATCTCCAAGAAAGGTCACACAGATTTCCTCCCAGCAGGGACTAACAGAACCAAAGGTGGGTTTGGGAGAAACAGTGGCCTGGCCTCCGCTGTGGGTGCCAAGGCCTGTAACCGAGGTCTCTTAGATCTGCAGGGCCAATCCCGGTTGGATCTCTTTTGCATGTGGGGTGGAATGGTGGACCTCCTTGCTGATTCACCTCCCAAGCTAGCGTAGGTAATCCTATTTTGGTGACATAGCTGCCTCAGTCACCTATGCTATTGTAAGTAACCTCTCACCCACGTTCCTGCTAGTGATTCTAACAAAGGCATTGGTTCACTAAGTCAGACATCATTGGCAATTGTTTCTTTGGTTCAATCGCTGCCTTATCGGGTGTGAATAGGTGTTTATTCACGTCACCTCAGCAAAGCCATGCAAGCACACTGCATGGGCCTTGCCTCAGGGAGGAATCCACACAGACACCTCTTCTGGTCTTGACCGTCTGTGTGGATTATCTCTTTGCCAGATTGTGCTGAAAACCTAGATACCTTTGTAACGCTTTGGCTGTTCTTAACACGGTCTGGTGGAAATACCAGTATCCAGTGTTGACCTGGATCCCAGTGGGGCCCGCTGTCTGCACTGTGTTTCCAGAGTCTCTTCTGAGGGGGCGAAATAGAGGGAGAGAGCAAGAATCTGGAAGCTGGTGCAATTTCCTGTTGAAAACAGGTGGAAACAACAGCTAGGTGCTACCTTATCCTTTCTGAGGGTCACAGGTCTGGAGTTCTTGGGTGCTGCCAGCCATGTTTTCATCCTGGAAATCCTGGAATGAGGTGAAATCACATAGACAGCACACCACATGGCTGGCAGCTAGAGTCTGGGTTCCTTGACACCGGGCATGTAATTGTCATCATTGGAGATGTGCTATTGGTACCTACAGGGTAGCGAAAGGTTTATTTATCTCATCCATCCTTACTGAGCTGTGAGGGCCCGGCTCTAAGCCCCCTGGTTTGTGGGACCTTGCCTCAGCAGTGTAAGCTCAGTAACACACCATGGGAGAAAAACCCTACTCTGCTACAGTCTTTTGAACAAGGGGCCCTGCCCTGGCAGCACAAGGCCCTCATGGTAACACGGCGTCACAGTTACTAGGTACTAGTTACTAGGTACTAGTAACTGTACATGAACTAGGTACCCCTCCCTAACCGGCCTCTAATTCATGACCCTCCCATCTCCACCTCCCAAGTTCTGGGAGTACAGGTGTGCACTGCCACAGATGTCTTCAAAGAGCAGCTTTTGTCACTAGGAGATCCAAGTGACCCTGGGTTGGAATAGAGTCTCTCCTGTTGCACGAACACCTTTAAGTTCAGAGGCTGAAGGGTTTCTGATCCATATTCCTGCAGAGCTGGAAGGCTCCTCTGCCCAGCTGCTAAAACTTCAGGGCCGGCCTAGTTCCTGTTCTCAAAACAGGACTGCTGCACATTGGATAATTTATGAGACAACTTGTTTCTCACAGTTCTGCGAGCTGGGGAATCCAGAAGGTGGTGCTGGCATCCGGAGGGGGCCTCGGCACTCTACAAGAACGCCAGAGAAGGGCAAGTGTGCATGCACGCTACAGGGGAAATTGTGTCAAAGACTCAGTCTTTATCAGGGATCTGCTCCCATGATGACTCAGCCCACAAAACAGCAGTGATGCATTGTTTGCTGTCATGCCTTAAAGGACTCACCCCTTCATACTACAACATGTGTATGTGTGTGTTATATGTATGTGATATGTGTGCATGTGATATGTATATATGTGTGTGTGTGTGTGAAAGGCACCAGATGTCCTGTATCTGAACAAGGCAGCCCTGCCTGTGCTGCCTGACCCCTCTCCTCTGTCCCCTGCCTGCTCCACCTTCCCTATCTGTCCTACCTACCTTGCCTGTGCCCCCTGCCTGCCTTGTCTGTGTTAGTTTCTCCCTGGTACCCTGCACAATGCAGGCGTGGTTCCCCAGGCTCCTCTCCACGGGCTCCGGTGGCATGACCGCAGCCTTATGTTCCACTTGCACCTACGATAACGAGCTCAGCCCCGGAGCAAAAAGAGCGAGCCCCGACACTTGTTAAAAATGTGGGTGTGGGCTGTCTGCCCCCCTGAACCTCAGCGGTAGATAGCGCTTCTGCTCAGCAAAGCCTTCATCCAGGGAGGCAGCCCTTGGTGCTGAGCACAGATCCAGCTGATTACTGGCCGGGAAGACCTTACGTGAGTAGCGTTTCTTGTTTTCATGGTCAAATGGAGCTCAGAGTTAGTTCCTTTTGGGGAGTCAGGCTCATGCAATCCCCAGAGAGGGTTTCCTTGTGGGGGAGGGGGGCTCTCATCCACCGGAAATGACAGCAGTAACTCATCTCCCTGGCTCAGCTTTTGCAGGCAGAAGGCAATGACATCTGCCTTATTTACTTATTTATTCCCAGCTTTACAGCTCAGAGAGAATTGAGCGGATAGAACCTCCTGAATCCTAATGATGCTCCAAGCAGCCATCAGCCTGGTACAGACAGAGCCAACCTTCCCCATAGCTGGGTGTCTCCCCCTGGCTCTCCACAACCCCAAGTCTGGAAATCCAGGCTGTGGTTTTCCATTTGCTGTGCTGCTAATCGGGTTATTACTTTCAAATACAAGGTAATGAGTTTTCTAGAATTATCACTCAGAGGAACAGCACATTGGAGAATAAACCTCGGATGTTTCCAGAAAGCCACATGTATTCTAACAGCCAGCAATGGGAAAACTCAGCTAGGCAGTGGTGGCGCAGGCCTTTAATCCCAGCACTTGGGAGGCAGAGGCAGGTGGATCTCTGAGTTTGAGGCCAGCCTGGTCTACAGAGTGAGTTCTAGGACAGCCAAGACTACACAGAGAAACCCTGTCTCAAAAAAAAAAAAAAAAAAAAGGTAATGAAACAACGTGAAAACTCAGCTACAGAATATTCAGGGTAGGTGGAAGACTTGGCTCAACTCTGAGACCAGGTGATTTAGTGGACCTTGGAGGATGGGAGCCATTTTAGGAGTTCATTGCACTCTTAGGGGACAAATCTGTGACTGCTAGTGGTCTCTAAGATGTGGGAGACTAAAGATGGCTCATCTCAAACCTTCCAAAAAATGTAGCTCAACCCCACCCTTTTATTTTCATATACAGATTTTTTTTGAGTAGCCCTGGCTATCCTGGAACTCTATAGACCGAGCTGGCCTCAAATTCTCAGAGATCCACCTGTCTCAGCCTCCTGAGTGCTGGGCTGAAAGGCATGTGCCACCGCCTGGCTGAACCAGGCATTTTTTTTATTTTTATTTTATTTTATTTTTTTACCTCTCCTGGGCAGAGAGTGTGGTACACAGGCAGGGACAGCTTATGCCGTGGGATCCACTGTCCTCTGTCCGAAGGTACTCAGTTTTGGGGTATGGTAAGTAGGGGTTATATGTGGCCTGCCTTTCACTCACCACACAGTACCCAGGGTGCTTTGTCTGTTCAAGACCAGCTCCATTATGCTCTTCATAGCTGACTTTAGAACAAGGGTGGAGGGCCGGGGGTGGGGTGGGAGTGGGCCTGGATACCACCATCACGTCCTTGCCTTCCTGATATGCTGTGTTCTCGCAGCTGTGTTCACTGGCTCACAGACCTTCCCCAATCTCTTCCTGCAGCCGTGCTCCGTCATTCCAGCTAGCTCCTGAAGCGGCTGCTCTAGTCAGATCTCATCCTGCTGCCTGGAGCACAGTGAAGATCATGCTGACCAAGCAGCCTCAGGGTCTGCCTAGAAGAGACATGAGTGGTGGGGGTCCTCACCTCTGCTCTCGGCAACCATGCTGAAGATGTGACGTGCAGTTCTGCTCAGACTCCATCTTCACAGAGCCTCCACGTAACTGGCTGTTACAGCGGGGCTGCTTTCTCCCAAACATCCACCATTATGAAGCCGTTGCCATGGTGACTTACAGATCACTTTAGCCTACAGTCCTGGCAATGGAGCTGAGGCTGCTACTTTTCCTGTGGAAAGGGGCATGAGGTGGATTGTCACCATTCCATCCTGTCACCCCACTGTGTAAGCTATTGGCAGGTGTTAGGGTACCTAAGAGGTAGAAGGGTGGCTGGGAACAGGGACTTGTCAGTGACTTGGCTTTCTCTGAGTTGTCACCCTCTTCAGGAGGGCTTTTTGGTGCTGTAAGCTGTCCTCCTGTAAATAACCATTTATCCGTGCTCCTATGAATAGCCCAGGGTTCTAGTTTGCTTCCCTGAAGCTGTGATAAAACACTGACCAAAGCAACCTGGAGGAAGGAAGTTTGCCTTACAGGTCACAGTCCATCATCAAAAAAAGCCAAGGCAGGAACTCGAGACAGGAGCTGAAGCAGAGGCTGAGGAGGAATGTTGCCTACTGGCTTGCTGCCCATGGCTTGCTCACTCTGCTTTCTTAAACAGCATCAGGACCTCCGTCCCAGTGAGAGTACCACCCACAGTGGCTGGACCCTCCCACATCAAATCAGATATCAAGAAAATGCCCCAGAAGCCAATCTGATGGAGACAATTCCTCAACTGAGTTTCCCTCTTCCCAGGTGTATCAAATTGATGAAAACTATGACACCCAAATAAATTCATTGGTTCACCAAGCTGAAGTTGAATGGGGTCCTTCCTGAGCCTGCCAGCCCTTCTCTGAGGTGCGTAGATGGTTCTCTACCTCTCTCACGTGACACTGGCAGGAATAGAGTCACACTGTGCTCTTCTTCTAACCTGCTGGGCTAGAAAGGCCGGCTACGCCCTTTGCTCCCGTCAAGTGATGCGTACAGTAGGTGCTTGAGCAATCATCTCATCTCAGATGAATTCAGTGATCAAATACCCTCACATATCATTGCCTTGCTAGCTCCTCTCTTCCGGTCTCCCCATAAATAACTCAGTAGCTTTTTTTTCCTTTCTCCTCTCCCAAACCATGGCCTAAGGGCTCATACTCCTGCACACTCTTGTGTTTCTCTGTGCGTGTGTCTGTGCATGTGTGCGTCTGCGCGTGCATGTTTGTGTGTGCATGTGTACATATGTCTGTGTGTGTGTGTGTGTGTGTGTGTGTGTCTGTGTCTGTCTGTGTGTGTGTGTGTGTGTGTCTGTGTCTGTCTGTGTGTGTGTGTGTGTGTGTGTCTGTGTCTGTGTGTGTGTGTGTGTGTGTGTCTGTGTCTGTCCGTGTGTGTGTGTGTGTGTGTCTGTGTGTGTGTGTCTGTGTGTGTGTGTGTGTGTGTGTGTGTGTCTGTGTCTGTGTCTGTCTGTCTGTGTGTGTGTGTGTGTGTGTGTCCGTGTGTGTGTGTGTCCGTGTGTGTGTGTGTCCGTGTGTGTGTGTGTGTGTGTGTGTCTGTGTCTGTCCGTGTGTGTGTGTGTGTACATATGTGTGTGTGTGTCTGTGTGTGTGTGTGTGTGTGTATGTACAGGTACAAAATGTAGAAGTCTGGAGCAACTTGCAGGAGTCCATTCTCTTCTCCCGACATCCGGCACCTTTCTTATGAGCACACACACATGCCATACCACACCCATGAGCACATGCCTGGCCTCCTTGTGTGGTAGGACCCTGGCCTCTAGGCTCTGGCGCCTGAATCTCAGCACCTGGGGCTTCTGTACTCGATCCTGCCTCCTTGACTCACACCCTGGGGTGTCTCGGTCCTCCATTGCTCTCTCACTCCAGGCTTTGGCCGTTTCCTAACGCTGTCCTTGATCTCAGAGTCCCAACAGGGTTGTTGCTTGCCAGCCTGTCGGCCTCACGCCTTTGCTTTTTTTTTTTTCCTGACATTTTCCTCTTTGATATACGGCCCTGTCAGCAGGAAAGCGTGAGGAGGGGCCTCCCGGCGAGCAGCCTGGCAGGCTGAATCCAGTCTTTATACTTCTGTCCACACAGCCTTATCAGCTGGGCTCGTAGCATGCGCCCGACGAGGTTGTCAAGGAGATAACAGGAAATGATGTCTATCGGGAGAATTGGATAGTCACCCGATTGTCGTTTGGTGGCATTCTGTACAAGATGAGCTAGACAGTCCACGAGGAATCACTACAAGCAGGAAGGAGACTGACCTATATGTACAAGGTCATGTGGCCAGCTGTCGGCAGACCCGTGACTAAATGTCTCCTCACTTCATGTCTTGGCTGGGGTTTTTCTTAGAGCTCCCATCTTTGGACAAGAAAAGTCAAGTGGTACATCCTGAGAAAACGTTGAGGCTCCTGAGGACCAAACTGGAAGCTTCTGTGCCCCTAGCTTACCAGCTCACTGCCTGAGAACACAGCAGTGAGTCAGCCATCTTTCTGGCCCCAGCAGAGTTTCCAGCTCCCTAGGAGATTTCTAAGTAGTGGAGTGGAAGAAAATGAGCTGTCATCTCCGAATCGCTGACAGCGGAAGGACGTACCTGCCCTCCGCCGTTCTGCTGGAGAGGCAAGCGCTGTCGGACAGACGCACAAATTGAATTACAAATCCAGAGATGCCGGCATGTCGATAAGTACAAAGGCACACAGGACTCTCGCACGCGCAGAAACCTGTCAGGCATTAGGCCGTGGCTGGAGGGCCTCAGAATCAGTGGACCCTCACACTCAGTGTAAGATAAGGGGCTGGTACTTTCCGTGGCTGTGTTCCCATTCTCAAGTACCCCTGTGCCCACCCACGTGCTGTCACGCTGGCCTGTGCGTGGGGGAACAAGAACAGGAGTGAATACTAAATCTTGGCTTAAGCAGCACGTAGGTGTCCCAGACACACGCACACACACTCACGCACACACATACACTTCCCAGACGGGCAGCCGAAGGGCATGGGGACCAGCCTCAGGGTTAGCTGAGCATCAGTGGTCCTGCTCAGGGGTGGTGCGTGTTGTCATGGAGACAAGAACAGAAGATGTTGAGTTTGGAGGCAGGCATCATGTGTGGGCAGCTAGGCACCACAGAGGCACAGATCTCAAGGAGAGGGGGCGGGGAGCCGAGGCTTCGAGCTGGGAAGTGGGCTCTGGGGCGGGATTCTGAGTTAACCTCAGAATGAGGAGTCTGCTGTCACATGGTACTGTGGCAAACCCTTGCCTGGCAACTGTGCCGAGGCCACAGCCAAAGCAAAGCCCACTAGCAAGGGCAGAGAAGAGGTGGAAAGTTGAAAATGCCAACTGTTTCAGGGATGACAGGTGTGCTACTAATTCGCAGGAAAAAAAAAAAATTAGCTGCCCCAAATCTAAAGTCATCCTAGGCGAGGAGTAGAATGAAAATTCAAATCCCTGCTGTGGTCAGGTCTGTGGGCTGTAACCCTGAGTTGCTCCCAAGTTTAGGGTGCTTATGGCCTGGTTGATGGTAGCCGTGGTGATGGGCAGGGTTCCAGAGTCCCCACTCTTGGTCACTGAACCCAGCTAGCTACCTCTCCTGACTGCACGGTGCCTCCAGGAAGGAGCCTGGCTCGTCCTGAGTGCCCACTCTCCTGTCTAGAGGTGGTTTATCCTGGACCATGGGCTCCAGCTTGCCTGCTTCCGCCCTGGCTCGAGTGTGGCCCTAGTCACTTGTTCCCACCTTGACTGCATTCAGTGAACAAATAGGCAGCGCTGGGCACCAGGGTGCTGGACCCTCGATCCTCCCACCTAGTTCTGTGCACACCAAATGCTTGAGATCTGCTTCTGTGTCTGGGTTCAAGCCTGGCAAAATAATGATCTAGGTCACCAAGGGGCCGGGTTCAAATCCTGTTTGTGCCTCTCACTGGCTGGGTGTCCTGGAGAAAGCCCTGTGGCCTCTCTGAGGCTTGTTCCTAGGACTTATGATCTCAGACCTTAAACTTCTCCAGGCTGGTGAACCTGAGGCTGACAGAGCTGGGGAGCTGATGCTCTTCTTCCACGCAGCCTTTTCCCTTCCCCCACCTCTCCAGTGCTCCCTTCGGAGGGCTCTGGGCCTCCAGGATGGGAAAAGGCCCAGGGTGGTGTGGTCAGTTGGGTGCTGGTGGCTATGTGGGGAAATTGAGGAAGCCGTAGGGCAAGGCATGGGCCCCTCTACCCAGAGAGGTCTTAGGAAACAGGAGGGCCCACTGTAGGCCCTGAGGCCTTTGTGGGTGTGGAAGGAGGCAAAGTGTTCAGTGCTCTGACTGCAATCTCTCCAGGTTTCTTGGAAATGTTTCCTCTGACAGAAAGAGGAAAAAAAAAATCTGTTGCTATGGCAACCTAATGTCTTTCCCCTCCCAAGCTGAGTCCTCAAGGGGAAATAATCTAGCAGTACCAAGGATGTGCGATTGGACAGACTGAACAGGGCTTCTCGGGCCCAGGTCTTGACTCAATCACTAACCCTCCCTCCCAGGACAGTGAAGGCTGGTTACCATTTTTAGACGCAGTCATTCGTTTCCTCAACAAACACTGACTGGGACTCTGCCCAGGGTGCTGTGTGGCGCCTGAGGAGGCAGGAGGCTGCGTAATTTGATCCAGGACTTGGGAGAAGCGAGTACTCTCACCAGATTGGGAGGCTGTGCAAGCCTGGGGGGAAAGATGGGAAGGCTTCCTGGAGGAAGCCCGATTTAGCTGGGTCTTCGGGCTTCTCTGACTACCAGAAGCTCTTAGAAACACTCTAGCCCTGTCCATGTTTCAGAGGAGAGCACTGACACCCCGAGCAGACAAATGACCTGTCAGGGAGAAGCACGTTAGTGACAGCCCCCCGGGGGGGTCGGTAATGGGCGTAAAATGAGAGGCGCTTTTATATCTGACCTGAATAAATAATTTACTTCTGGATTTTTAATAATTTAAAAGCCTTCATTTCATCTGTGTCTCATCAAAAATAGAAACATTGGCTACTCTTTCTAGATTTCTCTTAAGGTTGCTAGTGGGTACAAAGGCCAGAGTGGGGGTCGCTGGAGGGTTTTGGCTCCAGGACGGAGGCTAGGGACATTTGGTTGGAGAAGGAGCAAACAGCCTTCCTCTTAGACCCTCTGATGCCCTGTCCCCCTCCCTTAGGGTCATTCTGTGTCCACTCAGTCCTCAGCCAGAGGTCAGTCCACTGAGATTCCTCTGTATTAGGGCTCTCTGCAGGAACGGAACTGAGAAACTACAGAGAGGGGCTTTATTACACTGGCTCATGGGATAGAGTTTGGGTAGCCCAGCACGGTTGTCTCACACCAGGCAGGCCGAGAATCCAGCAGTCATTCAGTCCAGAAGGCTGAATGCTGCAACAGTCCCAAGATGGCTCAAAAGCCCAGAGGATTCCTGGTCTCCAAACCCAAAGCAGCTGGTTCTAGAATCATTGAAAGCGAGGCTGCAGCAACAGGATAGATGGACTTGCCAGCTGGAGTAAGAGCAAGCCGGCAAAACAAGAAGTTTCCTTTCTCCATGTCCTTTTATGGGACTGCCAGTCAAGGCGGCATCCATGTTTAGGGTGGGTCTTCCCTGCTTCAGATAATCCCTCACAGGAGTGGCCAGTGTCCCTCACAGGGGTGCCCAGCAGCTTGTGTCTTAGTTGATTACAGGTGCAGCCAACTTGACAACCGAGATTAGCCATCACACCCCCCAACACTTGGAAGCCTCCCTATCACCAAGGTCCTTTCCTGAACTAATAGGATCGTGACCCCCACTTCCTAGAGTCGTTCAATGAATTCAGCAAATCCACGTCTTCACGTTTCTGGCCCAGGCTCCCAGTCTGATATACAGTGGGCCTACAACCTAGAGGAATTTCTTCTTGGGTTCTAGCCTTGGATAAAAGTGGAGCACAAACTGCTGAGAGGCACTAGAAGGAGCAAGAATAGAGAACTGGGGGGCTGAGACAGGGGCCCACACTTCTCCTCAGGAGTTCTGGAAGTTTTCAAAAATGGACTAGCTCCCCAGAATACCACTCACTCCTTCCCCTCGCTCTTCTGCGTGTCCTCTTAGAGCTCATGGATCTCATGGGGACCAGCTTCCTCCTCACTGGGAGCAAACCATGAAAATATTAGGACAAGGCCCCTATCCTTCACACAAGCCTGGCACCAGGCAAACTTCCAGGAAATGCTGCCACTGCCATCCTCGGTCCCCGCTGTCCCTTCTTGGGCCTGGAGCCTGGCTCTAGGCAATGTGCATCCTCGTGGCATCAACTACAATGATACACAAGCCAGACAACATCCAGCACAGCCTGGGTATCTCCTCCTCTCTCTACAGACTCCACCCTGAGCACTAGCGTCTCCAAGGAAGCAGTCAAGCTCCAGACTCAAAGCTTTTCATACCCATGATGCTCAGGTGCTAACCTCCAGAGAGTTCTATGTCTTCATGGTGGTTTCTATCACATTGACCACCCCACCCCCGCCCACAGCCACAAATGGTCCAGAGAGATAAGTATTATTTTATTTTTATTTTATGTGTATGGGCATTTTGCTTGAATAAATGTCCATGGACCATGTGCATGCAATGCCCATGAAGACCAGAAGAGGGTGTCAAGTCCTTTGCAACTGGAGTTACAGACAGTTGAGAGCTGCCATGTGAGTGCTAGGAATCGAACCTGGGTCCTCTGGAAGATCAGCCAGTACTCTTAACTGCTGAGCTATCTCTCAGTCCAGGTACTATTTTTTAATGAATCCACTGAGCTAAGAAGTAACAGGGTCAGAGCAGGACTCCAGGCCATTCCAAATCCCACGCCCCCCCCCCCTTTTCCCTGCCTCAGTGATCTCCTTGGATCTGGACTACTCCTGGGAAGGGTCATGCCCTACTTTCTAGGCAAGGGCATCTAGAAAAGCCAGGCATCCAGCTGAGGTTTGCTGCCTTTTTGGGTTTCTTGGCTCATAGATGCTTCACTCCATGTGTGAGACACACACACACACACACACACTCACACGGTGGGGGGAGGGGGAGAGAGAGAACAGTCACACTGGTTTAAAGGCCACCCTACTCAGGTCTGACCTCATTTTAGCTAATTTTACCTGCTGTGATCATAGTTCCAGATAAGGTCCTGTGACTAACTGCCTCCACTCCTGCCACTATGAGAGTCTGCATCCTAGAACTGTGAGCCAAAATAAACCCCTCCTCCATCTTGTTGCTTCCGTCAGGTGTTTTGTCATAGCAATGGAAAAAAGTAATGATACAATGTACCCCTGTAAAAGAGCAGTCTACCCTTCTAGACCAGAGACTCAGCTGCCCGTTGGTGTACTTTTACTTATTTCTCTTTGTAGTCCTGGCTGTCCTGGAACTTGCTATGTAGACCAGACTGGTCTTGAACTCACAGAGATCTTCCTGCCTTTGCCTCCCAAGAGTCAAGGCGTATGGTGCCACATTTGGTTTCTTTGGTTTTTAACCGTGGCGGACACACAGGACTGGTTTGGAAACGTAGACTTTTTACTTGGTAACTGTGTGTTTAGACATTTCCTTTTCATCCAACTCTTTCCTCTAGAGCAGCACCTTCCTAATGCTGCGACCCTTTAATACAGTTTCTTATGTTGTGGTTATTCCATTGCTACTTTCTAACTGTTATATTGTTATCGTTCTAAATTTAATGTAAATATCTCTGTTTTCTGATGGTCTTATATGACCCCTGTGAAAAGATCATTTGACACCCACCCCCAAAGAGGTCATGACCCACTTTGAGAACAGGTTGAGAACCACTGTTCTGGAGGGCCATCACTGCTGTCATCTTGAATCAAAATAGCTGTGGCCGGCCACTCAGAATCCTCCCAAGATGAGGTGAGGCGTCAGGGAGCAATCCCCATGCTGCTCTTCCCCTCCCCAAGGTTATATGGAGGTGAAAGTTGCCTGGGATGGAGTCCAGTGAGGCACTTTGGTGAATCATTACCCACGCTGTGCTGGAGTGGGGCTCCCAGGAATGCAGCTGCTCTGGTTCACCCCAACCCTGTCAGTAACCCCAGAAAACTCACTGGTTCACCAAGCTAGACTTGGATGGAGGCATTGCTTTGATTTGTCAGTGCCTTGTCTGAGGTGAAGTGTTTCCCCAGGAAAACAGCATACAGCTGCTCCGAGGAGAGGCCATGTTGCACATCTGGACCAGTGGTGGCAAGTTCACACTGGTCCCGGGAGGGAGCATGCTCCCAGATCAAGACGGCAGCCCCACCTGAAAACCTGCACACCCAGCACTGGGCATGTGCACCTTCTCTGGCTTAACCCTCCCCTGAAAATGAGGTCATGTATTCCTTCCTCAGTGCAAAACAAGTGGGCTGAGTGAGAATGGGTCCCTTTCATGCAAGGGACCCCAGCCAATGTACAGAGGGAGACTATAGAGAGTTTGGACAAAGGACTGAGGAACTCACCTGCATTGTATCTTGGGGCACCCCTTTGCCTTTCTTTGTGACAGGAACGAGTTCATAGGGGGAGAGGGGAATAAGAGGAGAGCTCAGAGACACCACCCCAAGGACCAGCCTACCATCCCGCAGCCCCAGGACCACAGGGGATGAACTGAGATTCTAGATGAAAACCTGCCATCCCGACCAAACTAGAGAGGTCAGAGCAACATCTCAGTGCCTCTTATGTCAGTGTCTCAGAGTGAGGGCAAGGTAGACCACCTCCATTGCCGCACCCTCTCATGGAGTTGTTGAGATGATCGAGTGAGGTATCCTCTGAGCAATGCCTGGAAGATAGTAAAGTAGCTTTGGGTGGGGACACAGGCCGGTGACACTGTTCAGAAGAAGCCATTATGATAATTGGCAAGAACCCTGAGGCTGGCAGAGGGGACCAGTGGCCTAAGCTACATGGCACTTAGGATCGGTGCCACCAGGGGTTTCCAGGTCTGTCTTCCAGGGATGGCTGGGCCGGCCCCTCTTCTGGGCCAGCAGCTGCAGGTCTTATGGGGGGGGGGGCGACCCATTTCACACAGTAGAGAGGCCCCAAATATAGCACCCCAGGAAAAGGACACGTGATGTGGGAGGTGTTTGGGGACACAGCTTGTAGACAACAGCTCTGGCAAGGCCTGGGCAGCCTCAGAAGGTTGCAGCAAGGGTGAGGATGGTACCTGCGTGACAAACAGTAAAAGGAGGAGAGCAAACACAGAGCCTTCCCTCAGTTTCCCGGGGAAGGCACAAGTCAGGGTCTTGCTGAGTCAGCACAGCGTAATTTTGCAAATCCCTGGGTCACAGAGCCATGGAGATGCAGCCCGGGGCAGCACAGACTTGCAGGATCACTCAATCACGTTCCCAGCAGGTGCTCCTTAAGTCCGGGCCAGTGTCACAGTAGGAAGGGTCACCGTGTAGGTGCCACAGCAGAGCAGGCTGAAGCATAGAACACGGACCTGGCAGGGGTCCCCATTGGTCAGGGGCCCAGCTGTCTACGTAGACTCATGGCTTCAACACACAATGGATGCTTCTGTGGTTTGCAGCCACCTAGGCAGGCTCTCCCTGCTGCAGTTCCATTATACCTGGTCCTCATCACTGGACCACAACAACAGCCGCCTCCACCACTCAGGAGCCAGGATGCGAGGGCCACGCCCAGGTGGGAACTGCAAGTCTCACTGCCAGAGATAAAACAAGGAGCTTTGTGCACTTCTGCTTTCTTAATGGGGTCTGGGCAGACATGAAAGGGGCCAGTGACAAAACACAAAATAGAACTCTTGCCAGAATTAGAACCTGACTTTATTTAGGGTAAGTCCTAGTGAGATGGCGCCTTAGTGCTGGCTCTGAACAGATGAATTTTGCAGTAAAGAAGAGGTAAAAGGAGTTCCAGCACAACAGCCCTGTGACTTGTTAAGAGACAGCCTCCCCCCCCCAATAACTCAAATGAGACCCCTTACTTCCTGCTTCATATCAGCTCCGGCTCTTCCTCCCCTTTGTCCTCTGAGTGCAGTCACAGGGGGAAAGATGTTACAGGGAGACATGGCATTCCCAGACAGCATCTTTAGAGTCAACCAAGCAAATGTAGTCATCCCAGATGGGAGGGAGTGGTCAATGAGTAGGCCTGATGGTTAGTATCTGAGGTGGTTTGAATAAGAATGGTGTCCGTAGGCTCATATATGTGAATGCTTAGTCACCGGAGAGTGGCACAATTTGAAAGGATTAAAAGGATCAGGAGGCATGGCTTTGTCGGAGGAAGTGTGCCACTGGGGTTGGCTTTGAGGTTTCAAAAGCTCACCACAAGCTCAGAATATCTCTCTGAATGGATCAGGATGGCCAGTGGATCCAAATATAAATTCTCAGCTGCTGCTCCAGCATCACGTCCACTTATGTGCCTCCGTGGTCTCTACCATGATGATAACGGACTAAACCACCAAAACCGTAAGCCAGGCTCAATTAAATGTTTTCTTTCCTAAGAGTTGCCTTGGTCATGGTGTCTCTTCACAGCAATAGAACAGTGACTAAGACAGGATTGACTGTTAACCTGACACGATCTAGAATCACCTGTATACAGATCTCTGGGCATCTCTGTGAGGGGGGTTCTCGACCTGGTTAATCTAGTGTAAGAAGAGACACCCTAAAAGCGAGCAGCGCCATCCTCTTCCTGACAAGAGGCGCAATGCCACCGGCTGTCTCGTGTTCCTGTCACTACGACAGACCTCAAACTATGAGCCAAGATGAAGAGCTCCTCTGTTCAGTTGCTTTGGTTAGGTCTTTACTCACAGCCGAAAGAAAAGTAACTACAGCGGGGGTGGCGGCGGCAGCGGCCCTTGCACGCCTTTAATCCCAGCCCCCACGGGGCAGAGGCAGGTGGACCTCTGGTGAATTCAAGGCCAGCTTGCTCTATAGAATGAGTTCTACACAGAGAAACTATCTGGAAAAAAAGAAAAGCATCTAATACGTTAGGTAACTGGATGATTTTGTTGTTGTTTGTTTTATGGTTACTGTTTTTGTTGTTGTTTTAGTGTAGGTGTTTGGTTTTTGTTTTGTTTTGAGGCAGGATTTCTCTGTAGGTAGCCCTGGCTGTCCTGGATCTCGCTCTGTAGACCAGGCTGCCCTCGAACTCACAGAGATCTGCCTGCCTCTACCTCCGAAGTGCTGAGATTGCAGGCGTGTGCCACTACCACCCAGCTCTAATTTGACTGTTTTAATTGGCTTATTGAGAATGGGTGCCTGATTTTGACTCAGAGCACAGGTTGTGACCCACAAATTCAATAACGATGTCTCAAAAACAAACTATTAAAAACACGTAAATGTTCTTAAACAGCAAACTCCTCCTTGGGCAAGCCTCATGGAATATAAAAAGAACCGTGTCCGGGAGAATGTGGAAATCCTGTTTTAGGGCATATTTCCTTTGGGATCTAAATAAGCAGTACCTAGAGGAAAAGAGCCAGCCTGATAGACCTCAGATCCCAAGCTGCTGTGCATATTGCACAGGCACATACATTTTTGGCAATAAGGGATGTGCTATGCCCCCAGGGAGGCAGTGTTCCTGTTGACAACTGTTTCCATGGTAACACCGGGCCTGGCTACAAACAGGTAGAAATAGCTGGTCTTACTCACCTTGGAACTCATCATTAGGAAGTTGATTAGGTTTCCGCAGACTCACAGGCTGGAGGGAGAAGCATTATTCTCCTGAGGCAACTGACCCTCAAGGCTGCTCTGTTGGACTTAGAGGCAAATGGGTCTGCCTCTCCTGGTTGCACTGTCATTATCTGTGCTTCCCCTCCGGAACCTCACTTCCTCTTTCCCAGATGCAACTGGAAGGGCTCCTGAGAACCATGAAAAAGCCCTCCCCGGGTGTCATGTCATGTCCTTCAGAGGGCAACATGACTATTCAGTTAACTCTGAGCCTTTTCTTTTCCAAGAAAAAAATATTTTGTTTTGATTGCATTAAAAAAAAAAAAAAGTGATTTCAACCAACCAAGAATATCACAGGAAAACGATGAAGATCAAAAAGTGAGGGCACCAGGTCTGGTGGGAGATGACTGTGATTCCAGCTCCTCAGAGGCAGAGACGCATGGAGCCAGGCTCAAAATGAAACAAACAAACAAAAGTAAGTGGAACAAGAAAGGGGTGGGGAGCTTGCCTAGCATGCCCGGGGCCCTGTGTTTGATCCCCAGGGCTGCCTAAAGCATCGTCAGGCGAGAACAGGAGGACCAGATACTCAAGGTCATCCTCCGCACTCAGAGTTGGAGGCCAGCGTAGGTTACGTGAGTCAACAGATGAAAGCGCTTGCTACGAAAGCCTGGTGATCTGAGGTCGAGACCTAGAACCCACATAAAGGTGGAAGGAGAGAGCCAGCTCCCCAGGGTTCTCCTCTGACCTCTACAGGCTCAGTGGGATGTGCAACCACACATGTGCATGCACACACACACACACACACACACACACACACACACACACACACACAGACACACACACACACACATACACACAGACAGACATACACACACACACATACACACAGACACACACACACATGTACTAATGAAATAAAAAAGAGAAACTCATTACTTTGTGCTAAAAAAAACCCTGTTCTTTTAAGACAGGTTTTCTCTGTGTAGACCAGGCTGAAATACTTTTTTAAGAATAAAAATATCATCTTGGCAAACTCTAGCAAAATTCTTTGTGGCAAAGCGGAAGGAGAGCCTTTGTTTGAGAAAAGACCTTGAATGCCCTGGTATGAGTGACAGGCCAAGGCTCTGAGGCAGTGAGAGGAGCTTAACGGGGACCTAGGAATTCTCTGCTCAAAGGGGACACTTATTTCTTTGTTCCTAATCAGAGGAGGGAAAATGCTGCCTGATGGGTTGGGGGCAGGGAATTCAGAAAGGGAAATGGAGGCAGCTGAGTGGAAGACTGGGAACCCCCTCACTGTTGTGGGTGGCTGTGTTCACTGTCCATTGTGCAAGGTCCATGCTGCCCCAGGGGTTTTGCTAACTGTGGAGAGGTCCACAGAGCAGCACGGACTTGCGCAGGTAGGCGTGGAACTAACTCCCCAGGGTGCAGGACCCCAGAAGTCTTGGGAACACAGATCTTGGATGAAACTCCCGGCAGCTCCCCCAGCAAAGCAGGGGGATGAGGATGCTGGGAAGGCTTTGAGAACACGGGAGGCCATTTGGCATATGACTCACACCTAAAACCATGGTGGGGTCCCAGTGTCTGGGCTTGCCAGAGGATTGACCTCTCACAGAAGTTGCTGGAGAGTCACTTTACCCTGCTGCCATATGGGAGCTGTGATCTCTGTCCCACAAAGGGAAATCCAGCCCTCACGGGGGCTCTTCCAGAGTGGAGGACAGGGTCCACCTTCCAACAGGGGCCCCCTAGCACTCCTGAGCCTGAGACCTGATTGTTCCTCCAGAGCAGTGGTTCTCAACCTTCCTAACGCTACAGACCTTTAATAGAGTTCCTCATGTTGTGCTGACCCCAACCACAAAATTATTTTCATTGTTACTTCATAAATGCAGTCTTGCTTCTGTGAATCATAATGTAAATATCTGTGTTCTCTAATGGTCTTCAGAGTCCCTGTGAAAGGGTCATGTGACCTCCAAAGGGGTCAAGGCCCACAGGTGGAGAACCACGGCTGGGACAACAAGCCACCAGAGCCGCACAACGGTAGGGAGCCCAAAATAAAATCACTGCAAGGCTGTCAGGGCCGCCTCAGCTAAAAATAACCAGAACAGCAAAGGCGACCTGAGGGCCCCTCATCCTACTCAGGGACAATACTTCAGAAGAGCTGGCAGAGGCCCAAAGAAAGTCATTAACTGGCCCGCAGCAACTCAGCTGGCACACTGACTTCTGCCAGCCCCAAAAGTCATAGCAACCCAGGCTCGAGAAACAAACAAACAAACAACTAGACCCTACCTCCTAAGGCGTGTATATCCCCTTTGGGCAGCTCCAGGGACAGGAACATCTAGGGCCATAAAAAGGATGAGACAGAACCAAGATTAGCTAGGATCACAGCTTGGAGCCTGAGTCAAAGGCGGACACCTCCCCTACCCCACCCTGCTTAGGCCAGCTGCTTCAGTACAAGCTCTAGCAGAGTGAATGAGGCTGCAGCTTCGCTCGTGGCCATCAGTGCTTCCTGGCTCTGCTTGCGGTGGGTGACTTTCCTCACTCACTAGACTCATTCCTAATAGTTTTAGGAATTTGTAGGTGATTATCCTTGTAGCCACGAGCCAAGACCCCAGATTTCAACCAAAATGTCCTACTTCCCTTGTCTGTTCCCGCCTACTCTTTGGCTTTGAGCATCTCACTTTGGGTCCTCCCCTGCCCCCTTTCTCAGTCACTTAGGAGGGAACTCTGACCCCATCACAGAGTTTCCCAAGAGCAGCTGGGATAGAACACAGTGTTCCGGGAATTAGGGATGCAGGTTCCCGTGCTAACTCTGCCACTTATGGGACGGGACTCCTAACTCTCAGCCCGTTTTCTGATCTATAAAGGATGCTAATAACCACCATGACACTTCACAGGTGGTCTTTAGGACTTATGGAGGGAAAACGTATCCGATGCAAAGCTTGGGGCTGGGGCAACAGCTCAGTCATTTCACAGGCTTGGCAGATGAGCACGAGGACTGAGCCTGGTCCCCAGGGTCCACATAAAGAGCCAGGCCCTCGGGCACACATTTGTTACCCCAGGGCAACAGACAGAGGAAGATTCCTGGGATTCACCAGCCAGCCGACCTTACTATCAAGTGCCATGTCCCAACGAGAGACCCTGACTCAGAGATCAAGGTGGGCAGCTCCGTAAGAGTGATGCTTGGGCCGGGCATGGTGGTGCACACCTTTAATCCCTGCACTCCGTAAGGCAGAGGCAAGCAGATCGCTGTGAGTTCGAGACCAGCCTGGTCTACAAAGCAAGGCCAGGACAGCCAAGGCTACACACCAGAGAAACCCCGTCTTGAAAAACAACAACAAAATGACACTTGAAGCTGACTTGGAGCCTCCAAATGCACATGCACACGCATACCCGAGAGTGAACACACACACACACACACACACACACACACACACACACACTCACACCCAAAGAAAGGAATGCTTTTACATAGACGATCCCAAAACATCATTGACAGAAATTAAGTAAATACCTAATCAAATAAAAAGACATCCTGTGCTCATGAATTGGAAGATCTAACACCATGAGCATTTTAACCATTTAAAAAAATTCTTTCCTTTTCTTTTCTTTTCTTTTTTTTTTTTTTTTTTTTTTTTTTTGTGACAGGGTTTCTCTGTGTAGCCCTGACTGTCCTGGAACTTGCTCCTTAGACCAGGGTGGCCTTGAACTCACAGAGGTCTGCCTGCCTCTGCCTCCCTAGTGCTGGGATCAAAGGCAAGGGCCACCACCACCCAGTCGGCCTGGCCCATCCAGTTCCCCCTCAAACTCAGCTAAGATTCCCAATTCCTCTGGACAGCTGTAGGCCCTCTTGTGCCTTCCTGACTCCATCACCCAGCAGGAACCGAGGGCTCCTTGGAGGCCCTGAGCTTTCTAGACTTGTTTCAGCGCCTCTTCGGCATACGATAGAAGGATGGAACTGGATTGACTTACTGGGAGGGTACCCAGTATTTACCTGAACAGTGGAAACACACTTCCAGATCTTGCCACCAGAGGGCAGACACATACAGCACCTGGAGCAGAGCCACTGCAGAAGCATGGGGCCTGGGAATGTAGGGCAGGGGTGGGCCGGGAAGAGAAGGAAAAGGAGTTGAGGACTAGGGCAGCCTCTGCAGGTCCCACGCGGCTCTAGCTTGAGCCCGGGAGCACTTCTTTTTTCCTTCTTGACTCTCTGTTCCCCACCAGTCTCCTTTACCTTCCTGCTCCCTATTTAGAGGCTCGTACCAAGGTTCAATCTTGACTTTGTTAGTCCAGATACTTCTCTCTGAGATTACTCATCTGTAAAATGGGAGAAATAATATACCCAATGCAGTGTAAATCCCCGTCCTTTTTCCTTAGGGGGTGGGACGTTTAATCTAGGCCAGCCCATTCCTGCTGTCAGAAAGGAGGGCTAGGCTAGGCCCTGTGCCAAAGCAGTCTGTCCCTCTACCCCGGCGTGAGCTGCCTCATCAGGCAGGCATCCTGATAGAGGATGCCATAGGGTTCTGGTCGGTGGTGCCAGGAAGACTGGCTGAACTGGTAAGACTGGAGTGACGACTACCCCAGCCTGGGAACTTTAGCAATCTTAGGATGTATTCTAAACCTCAGTAGGGCCTGCTGCATGTCAGAATAGATAAGCAGGTGCACTAAAAGGATGGGTGGATGGACAGGGGGGTGGATGGACAGATGGATGGATAGGGAGGGAGGAAGGATGAAGGAACAAAGGAAGGATGGATGGAAAAAAGGAAGTGAGGGAGGGAGAAAAGGAGGCAGGCAGGGAGTTAGGGAGGAAGGAAGGATGGATTGATTGAAGGAAGAAGTGACAGAGGTAGGGTGGGAGAAAGGCAGGGAAGAAGGATGGAAGGAAGGGAGGAAGGGATGAAGGAAGGAAGGATAGATGGGAGGGAAGGAGGAAGGGAGGATGAGGAGAAGAGAGAAAAATAGATTAGTTCATGGATTACTTCAGAGCACTTACAGTAAACTGATTTTCATACATGGTTCGAGTAGAACCCTAAAGCCTTCTTACACCCCTTAGAACCTAGGTCTAGATGGTTAACTGGGGGGTGTCCCTTTTAGGGGCTCCTTGTCTCTTGGAGTCAGCACTAGCAGTAGCCATAGGGTGTGGTCTAAGCTTTCAAAATGAAGGTAAAGATTCTTCCAGACTGTGGGGCATAGCTAGTGTTTGCATATATTTCTTCATTCAGCGAACACAGCCCAGGTCTTTCTCACCACGTGTCCTAACAGCAGAGGGAGGTGCCGCAGGAATGTCAGAGCAGGCTGCTCTGAGTATAAGCTGGTGCACGGCTCCCACAGGAGCTCCTCGCCAGAGAAGCCACTGTCTCAAATCAGAGCTGGAGGACCCAGAATAAAGCAAAGACATCTTATTTGCATAGAGTTAAGGCCAGACCTGGGATCCGAAGTTCCTGTTATCCCATATTGCAATGCATCAAGGGAAAGGGTTTCTGGGAGGACCCGGAAACGGGGATGTGTCATAAGCTTGGGCGCTCCCTCCCGCGCTGGCCTTGCCTTCTCTCCTGGCACTGGGTCACACCTGCAGGGCCTCACCCACTACTGACCTAGATTTCCTTGCCACTCTGTCAACAGTTCCAGGGTGGAGCAAAGCGTGGCTTCTCCGCAGCGGGGGCGGGGTGGGGGTGACGGAGTGGGAGTGGGGGTGGGGGTGGCCCAAACAGAGTCTATGACCAGCATCACAGACGCCTAAACGGCCCCTTCCAGGGTGGAGCCAATGCCGCATTTGTCTGGGTGGGAGTGAGTTTTCCTGGTGGCTGTTGGACCCAGCTGTGCCTCTGACCTTCCCAGCAAGGCCATGCACTGTTTGTCAGTGATGAAAACAGAGCCGGTGTTCAGAGCCTCTCAGTGAGTGGGTGGGTGTGGGCGACACGGTACTGGCATTTAGGAACAGGGACCACTAAGCAACGGTACTTCGTAGTTAAAGGTCATTGCTGCTCAGGGACTCCCAAGACAGCTCGGCCCAGGGTAACAGCAGGATTCTCTAGAGAGATGCCCAGGCCCCTGTCTGCTAGACTCTGCTTGGTCTTTGAGAGACCCAATCTGTCAGATACCATCCCCGCCCCCAGCACCCAGCAATGTTCTTGGGATGGTTGGTCCTGCTGTAGCATAGCCTAGAAAATTCTGGTGCAAGTCTCGGTCTCTTATCTCTGGAGCCAAGAGGACCCAGGAAACACTGGCTGTGGCAAAGATCCCGCGGGCTTACGACCAGGTGGGATCCTGTAGGCCTCAGAGCCTCCATCCTGGCTAAGCCCTCATCCACTTCCCTGCCAGGCTCCTCTGGGTGAGAACACTGCCACCCGCCTCTGTGGGCTCTTCTCTCTGTATCCTGCAGGAGCTAAAGCTGTCCCAGAGGTCTGGATGGAGAGTCCCCAGGAGTAAGGGGTTTATGATGATGATCTAAATTAGAAAGAACGATTCTTTCTAGATTGTTCTCAGATTGTAAACTCCCAATTAACGATCTCCCTAAGGAATCTCGGGACTTTTAGGGTGTCGTGGTGTGTTCTTGTAGCCCCGACACTTGGGAGGTGGAGACAGGAGTCCAAGGCTATGCTACAAGGTCAGCCTGGGAGAGATGAAAAGAAAAAAGAGAAAAGAAGGAAGGAAGGAGGGAAGGAAGGAAGGAAGAAAGGAAGGAAGGAAGGAAGGAAGGAAGGAAGGAAGGAAGGAAGGAGGGAGGGAGGGAAGAGAAAAAGGGAAAGAAAAGAACCTCAGGACACTCAAATAATTATGGCTCCTTTGCCTAGGGGGAACACAATCTGAGGGACACCGGGAGCATGGGGTAGGACCCACTTGCGGTCACCATGTTGCCCCGGTGTGAGTGCCCACAGCCTGGGAGCCTTGCTCCCAACTTGAGGCTCCTCAAAGTTCTGACATCTTTGCCTCTGGTTCTTTGGAGATGGCCAAGGCCTGTAGCCATCGGAGGCTTTGGGCACAGCTTGTGTCTGAACTTAGAGGAGGGTGAGCAGATTGTAACATGGGCAAAAAAGTGGTTCCGAAAAAACATGCTGTTTTCTCATCAAGGACAGGACGGGGGTCTGGGCTGTAGAGGGCGCTGGCTTTGTTGGGAGCCGTAGCCTAGGCTTCCACGTACAAGAGGGGCCTACTGGTTACAGAAGGATACCAGCTGGATGCCCTTGGTCTTGGCCACGTTTCCCTGGCACACCTGAAATTGTATCTGCCTCCCTCTGAAGCCAAGGAGGGGGAGTGGCCTTAGCGCCCTTCCCCTGAGGGTATAGGGTGCTATAAGGAGATTTTGAGCTGGAGAACACACTCTGGAGGCCAAGCCCAGAGTTCTATCTGTGCTCTGCCAGTGTGGACATCTGGACCAGGATTGAGAGCACACCTAATCCAAATGAACCTGGTAAAGAGGGCTGACCCACACCCAGGACTTGACTGGAGGCGTCAGGGACACCTGGACCTCTTGGGCCCCTGCCAGACCTGGGGCAGCAGCTTCCAACCTAGTGCACCTCACTGTTCCCAGCTGTGAAAAGTCCCCAGGAGTCCGGCCAGGAATCCACACCCGAGCACCCTGACAGCTGGGACAGCTGCTCGAGAGAGAGCTGGGCACACTTTTCACTGGCGTCTACTCAGCCGTTCTCCAGTGTGTAGAACTGGAGTCAGTGTTTCCACACAGGACACAAGTCTTCTGGGATCATGTGTAAGGACCCTCTGCTATCCTAGTCTACACTAAAGGATGGGCTCCTGGCTCAACCAGACCAGACAACTGCTCCCTTGAGAATCCAAACAATAAAAAGAGAGACCAAGATACTGGCCATGCAGGGTACCCCAGTCCTCTGGAGAAGTGACAAGAGTCAGTCATCTTTGACACCAAAGTCAAAGATGTCTCTCCCAAGCTTCTAGACCCTTCCTGCTTGCTGACTGGAAGCAAGCTGGCTCCCTCCCCACTCTGAGCCCAGGCTCTGTGTTAGCCTGCGGACTGTGCTGCTGCTGTAATCCGTTTATACGGTGAAACCCTGGCCCTCAGGTTAATGATAGCAGGCGTCAAAGCTTTGAGAATTCATGACTGTGGCACTCCTATGATGGGATCCACAGCCCTGTGAAGGAGCCTGAGCTGGCTTGTACAGACCTGTAACTCCAGCCCTCGTAAGGCAGAGGCAGGAGGATAAGAACAAATTTGCGGCCGTCTACAGTGTCAATTCCTGGCTAGTCAGATTTGCAAAAGAAAACTGCCTCAAAACCACCCAAAAGATCATTATATGAACACACTGCAGAAAGGCAACATCCATGACACCCTGACTCTGGAGCTCGTGGCCCCTGGAACCATGAGGAATGACTTCGTTGTTTACGACTGCCCAGTGTGTGGAAACTCTTTAAAGCTGTGCTCCAGAAAGCAACCTTTCTCTGCAGGTAAAATGTGTTCCTGCTAGAGGGAGCTTCTGACCTAAGATGGCTGGCTTTCTTCTACAAATGGGAAACATGGACAGGGATCTATCCGCCCAGGGAAAACCATGTGGGATGAGGACACTTCCTACAAGACAAAGAGGAGTTGTGACAGACTCCTCGGAGGAGCCACGTGCCAGCAGATTCTGGATTTCAAATCTCCACAGCGTAAAATTCAAGGTGAGGGAATCCTCAAGACCACAGCCCAGAAACCCAGCCTGAACTCCCAGCCTGCCATCTTCAGGCTCAAGCAGCAATGTCACCTGATGCCCTCCTTGTCCTTGTCACCTGCCAAGATGCACTGAAAATTGCAGGCTCGCCAACAGTGCTCCCCTGTGAGACAATTCGATAAGATGACTATCTCTGCTCCTCGTGAGAACTCTCAGCCAGTCTCCAAGTGACTGCCAACAGATCAGCTTTGCTAAGGTACCCTAAATTTCATCTGCTTGTTGGAAAAGAAAGAAAGAAAGAAAGGAAGAAAGAAAGAAAGAAGGAAGGAAGGAAGGAAGGAATTCTTTTATTTTTGTTTTTAAAAGATTTATTTTTATTGTTTTTAAATGTGTATGTGAGTGAGTGTGTGTGTGTGTGTGTGTGAGAGAGAGAGAGAGAGAGAGAGAGAGAGAGAGAATGTAGCCTGTAGAGACCAGAGTTGTCCTCAGGTCCCCTGAAGCTGGAGGTACTGATGGTTGTAAGCCACTTGACAGCTATTCTGAGAACCAATCTCAGGTCCTCTGCAAGAACAGTACATGCCTTAACCACTGAACCATCCCTCCAGCACAAAACCATTCCTATTTTAATTGAATTTATTGACACAGTTTTTAGAATTGCTAATTCAGAAGAGAGAGGTGCCTCATGGGAGTGGAAAAAGGAGGACCCAAAGGCAAAGGGGCTGAGTCAGTGACACTGAAGGACAGTTGGTTGTCAAGGCAACCCACTGGTGATGACCAGAGCACCCAGAACAGTCTGATGCCTCAGATACCCTAGTGGTTCAATTCTGATATACAGGTTCTGTGGCACCAAGTAGAGGTTGCTTCCTAGAAAGGAAAATGGACCAGTCCGGCAGATGCTAACTGTGGGTCCATATGACATCTGTTTCCCAGAAGGAATTTGTATGTTGAAATTTTGTATCACTTGAGTCAGGAGTCCTCCCTAGACCCGTGACACCTTGTGTATCACCTGAGTCAGCCAGTCCTGTGACACTCTGTACCACCTGAGTCTGCTGAGTCCTCCCTTCACCAGGGGCTCCATGTCGCCCAGTTAACAGATCACTTCCCGGGCTGCAAGACCCTGCTGATAAAAGCCCTCAGGACTTAGTGAGCTGGACCTGTCTGCTTCTGGCTGACACTGCTCTCCCTGGCCTGCCATGCTGTGCATTAGTTAGCCAAATGGTCCTCTCCGCTGAAGAAAGCATTAAGTGGGTGGTCATTAGCACACTGCTGTAATAGCAGGTCTCTGACTGAGCCATTGTCTTAGTTAGGGCTCCTATCACTTGTGATAAAACACCGTGACCAAAGCAAGTTGGGGAGGAAAGGATTTATTTAGCATTGTCCTCCATCACTGAAGGAAGTTGGGACAGGAACTCAAACAGGCAGGAACCTGGAGGCAGGAGCTGATGCAGAGGTCAGGGAGGGGTGCTGCTTACTGGCTTGTTCCTCATGGCTGACTCAGTCTTCTTTCTTATAGAACCCAGGCCCACCAGCCCAGGGATGGCCCCACCCACAGTGGGCTGGGTCCTTTCCCATCAATCACTAATTAAGAAAATACTGCAGCTGGATCTCATGGAGACATTTTCTCAATTGAGGGTTTCCCCCTGTTTCCTGTAACTCTAGCTTGTGTCAAGTTGACATAAGACTAAACCGCACAGCAATTTATTTAGCTCAAACCATGCAAGCTGGGAACTTAGGGGCCACATATGCTGAGGGCTTTTTCCCATGGTAGAAAACCCTGGGTACACTTGCATAGGCATGTACTGGAGGGAGGGGGGAAAGGGAGGGACAACAAATGAGGAGGGAGGGACCAAGTTAAAAAACTAACTCTCGTGATACCTAATCACCTCCGCAGACAGCAGCATCAACTCACGTGCAAGGGCAGAATCTTCAAATGTCCCACACGTTGGGCTGCGGAGATGGCTCAGCGGCAGGCCTGATGAGCTGAGTTTGGACCCCTGGAGCCCATGTATACAGTGGTGCAAGCATCTGCCATCCCAGGTTTTCCCTGGGATATGGGAGGCAGAGGCAAAAGACTCTCTGGAAGCTCTTTAGTATGAGCTAGAAGCTCTATTAACTTGCCCTCCCGCCCCTTGTCCAGGGAGAACCCAGTTTTTCTCTTCTCTGGGTACGTAGCCTTCACCACACAACACAGACCCTGCTGTTGCTTTGATTTGGATCAGCCTCCAGAAATGTGAGGAATAAATTTATTCTCCGTGGAACACCACCGCCAAGAAGCCTTACAGGCTAAGACGTTGCTTTTAAGTGCTGTGCAAGGGTAAAGCATTGTCTAGGTGTGGGCTGTGCCTCTCGCCTCTGTGCTTGGAGACACATGGCTACGGATGGAACTATAAACAAAGACACTGTCCTCTGGAAGCTCCCCCTGGGGGACAGCACCCAGTCTCCAGGCCTCCGTAGGGGAAAGCCCGCCGTGTGTCAGGGCTTCTTACTATTAAGCGGCCTCCGAAACGACACTTTCAGTCTTAGGCATACCTGGCCTCTTTCCCTTCCCATGATGTGAATTTGAATCCGACCACAGCCTTGTTCTCCCTGCTCCAATACCTTACGTCAACTCCCTCTAGACCTCAGTGACAACGATGACTCGTCTGGACCAGATGCCCTCCACGGCTAACAGCAGCTACCCAAAAGCGGAGTTCATTCTCCTCCTTCCTCATAACGGTGGTTCTCAACCTTCCTAACGCTGCAACCCTTTAATACGGTTCCTCATGTTGCGGTGCCCCAACCATAAGTTATTTTTATTGCTGCTTCACGACTGCAAATTTGCTCCTGTTGTGAATCATAATGCAAATATCTGAGCCCTGTGAGAGGGTTGTTTACCCAGAGGGGTCTCGACCCACAGGTTGAGAACCACTTCCGTAGAGGGGGCTGCTCTGCTTGTGCTGCCTCCGAGTGTCTCGATGTCATCTTGAATGGACACCAAGCTCCTTGGCCAGGATTCTCTGGCTCCCTTCATCAGCTCCTGGGTTATTAGGCACCACTGTCTACCACCCCCTTCCACCCTCTTCCAATGATTTCAGGGCTCTCCAGCAGGACATCCTCCTGCCACCAAGTGCTCCCTTTGAAAGTTAGCCCTGCTGGGTCACCCCGTTCTTGACAACAATTTAGATCGTGTATGCTATGCTTTGGCCATTCCTGCTCACCCGCTTCTTGGGCTGACCTAGCCGTCACCCGGAACCTCTGCCCTCTGTCTTGATCTCTTCTCTACAAGCCCACCTGCCTGCGTCACCCACCTGGCAGGCTTTCTGAATGTGGAGATCTCTCCTAGCCGGGGATGGGATGACGGAGCCCAAATGGCTATGTGATGCCCAGCAATTTTTCCTTTTATTTTTGCTTTGTTTTGTTTGGAGACAGGGTTCTTCTGTGTGGCCCTAAAATGTCCTGGAAGTTTCTCTGGAGACCAGGCTGGCCTTAAACTCAGAGATCCACCTGCCTCTGCCTCCCGAGTGCTGGGATTAACGGTGGTCACCACCTCTATAACTCCTTTGGGAAGTTAGCAGTTCCTGCCTTGCGGTTCCTGTTAAGGGGATTAGCAATACTGTGGTGGTGATAAGTGGCATGGGGCCTGGCACAAAGGTGCTCAAAAGCAGCAGACGACACCCTCTCACCCTGAAAGAGGCAGAACTAACATTTCGAGCTTCCTGGATATGCTTCAGACACCTCCTGATCTACCCTACCACGGCGCTGCTGTAAGCCCTAGAACCACTGAGGTCAGGGTGCAAAGAGTAGGGCAGGGTGGGGAGGGGGGATGAAGCTGGAGACATTCAAACATCTCCCACTCGGCACCCAAAAGCTGTGTGGGCACTCACCTCTCGCTCAGCCCAGTCTTGTGACACAGTGACCAGCCACCTCGATGCCTGGGGTGGCACGTTCTATTGCTGCGCTGTCATGTGCTGTTGGAGTTCACTGAGCCGCTGGCTCCGGGAGTGGGGTTGGTCCTAACCAAGCACATGTGTCCCAAAGTGTTCTCTAAAAACCTCTGCCACAGGGCAGACCAGCTCCAGGGTTCTATACAGGGAGAAGGAAGAGCAGTGCGCGTGAGCACTGGTGGAAGGTGGGCCGTTTCCAACAGACGTTACTGTTGTTTGTTCTGTGGTAGAAGAACGACTGTGTTGGGAAAGGAAGACTTGAAGGTCATCCATGGACAAGCTGCTAGGAGGAAGCTCTTATATGGGATGTTTCAAACAGGAACCTCAGTTGCCTGCCTCAACTTCCCCAGTGGTCTCTGTTGGATGTAATATACATTTGGCAAGGTTTTGCTTCTCTCTAGCCAGTACTGATTTGCAGTTTATTCTTTTTCTTTTGCTTGCTATCTGCTAAATGAAACCCCCCTTGCTCATTAGGTTTTTTTGTTTTTGTTTTTATTAATTTTCTTTCTTTTTTTTTTTTTTTTTTTTGTCAACTGACACAACCTGGAGTCATTTCAAAAGAGAAAACTTCAGTTGAGGAATTACCCTCCATCAGCATCAGACTCGCCTGTAGGCCAGTCAGTCTATGGAGCATTTTCTTGATTGATGGATGTGGGAGGGCCCAGCTCACTGTGGCTGACGGCACACCTGGGCAGGTGGTCCTGTGTTGAATAAGAAAACAGGATGAGCAAGCCATGGAGAGCAAGCCAGTAAGCAGCCTTCCCCCAAGGCCTCTGCTTCAGTTCCTGCCTCCAGGTTCCTGGCCAGACATCCCTTCAGGATGGTCTGTAAACTGCAAGGTGCAACAACCCCTTTCCTCCTAGGATGATTTTGGTCACAATCATTATTACAGCAACAGAAAGTAACTAGAACATTCGTGCTCAAAACAGAAAATCCAGCTGTCGGAACCACAAGAACAAAGGTCTTTGGTACGCTCGGGCAGTGTTTCTGAATGACCTGAATTATCTTGGGGCTACCTCTGGACGTGCACAGAATACAGAGCAGGCATCCTGGCTCCCAGCAGGCTGAGGAGGCAGCTGGCGGGAGAAGCATGAAATCCTGAGCCAGGATGCGAGGCTAATGGGCCTGTGTCCCTACTCACATACACTCACATTCTCTGCTGCCCATGTGCACTCACACAGACAGACCCACATGCACAGACAGACAGATACATGCACGCACACCTGCATTCACACATGCTCGCACAGAGCCACCACTTGATTTGCAGTTTAAGGCGACAGCCACTTAATCTTGTGTGTATGATCTGAGAGGCAAGGGTACACCCTTCCGGGATGAATCCCCTAGTTACAGGTCAGGTGCCGGTAAGTGCTTGCTTCTGTGTGGGCAGGTGGGTGCGGATGGACCAATACAATAGGTCACCTCCCTATTTGTTTAACTTTAAGTTATATCTCTTAGAGATGCCCAAAGTTGTGGTTGGAAGCCACACTCCAGTTAAGGAAAAAAACCCAAACCAAACCAAACCAAACCAAACCATTGAACTGATCTTTAAGAGAAAGTACACAGAACAAATAAACACAGCCACATGCCGCCCACAGGCATTTCTGTTACTGTCAAATCAAATATACATTGGTGTTCCTACATAGTTCTGCTGCTCAGTGACATTCATGGCTGTCGTAGTATTTGTGAGTATACACTACAGAACAAATTGCTTAACAATGCAGGTCTCAGTAATGTTCCTGTCTTAGTCACAGTGACAGTCAGCACCCCTTCCCTGCCCTCACATGGAAGCTGAAGGTCACTTCCCTTTGAGTATTCCGGTATGACACATCTGAGCGTGCTCTGAGTGGGCTTCTTTTACTCCTAAATGAGAAATCTTACATTTTCAAACTCCATGGCAAATTGCCTGTTTCAGAAGTCAGGTAACTGATTCCATAACAGCCATAAAAACAAAAACAACAAAACCCTTTCTGAGGGCGTGGGAGGGGGTGTGGTGCTCTCTCCTACTTTTCCCTCATCCTAAGCTAACAGTACAAAATCTGCCCAAGCATTAGAAGAAATGAGTGCCTGCTCTGGCTATAGGATAAACACCGCCTTTTCCTCTACAGAGTCAAGGAATTGAAGATGTAATGACTCATAGAAAGACAACCATGATAGAGAATAATTCAAATATGCAAGAATGTTTACAATAGAACTTAGAAATTGGAACTTGGCTCAGCCTCCTGCCGAAGCTGGGTTTGACCCCCACTCTGGGGCACATTGTGATTCCCTAAAGAGATGTGCTGACTCTATGTCCATCCAGATGTACCCTAATCCTATAGGGTAACTGTTGGGGATTGGTCTGGTGCTCTCAAATGCTGAATTCTGGGCCCTATGATATGATTGTAGTCTGGACAAGTGCATTATCACATACTCTGAAATGTTGTATAAACTTTGCTCACCAATTATCTCTGACTGGTTAGTAAAAAAGCTAGACAGCCTGTAGCTGGGCAGAAGAGAGGTAGGTGGAGCTTCTGTGTCCTGGGCTTGGCATCTCAGGTAGGGACCACACGGTGGAGGGAGGAGGAGGAGGACGAGGAGGAGGAGGAGGAGGAGGAGGAGGAGGAGGAGGAGGAGGAGGAGGAGGAGGAGGAAGATGGAGAGAAAGGATATGGCCTGATGGAACAGATGCAGTCCAGACAGGACCAGCTTTGGCAAGTAACTTAGGACATGTGGCTAGGAAGTAGCCAGACCAGCTTAGAGGGTTAGTATAAAAGGTCTTCCCAGTTATTGAGCTTAAGGCTTATCAACAAATTTAGTAAGTCTCTTTGTAATTTACTTGGGAACTAACAGGTAACTGTGCCCTCACCAAAAGGAAGTGACATGTGAAGGCAAAGACGATGAAAGGGTGACTCCCAGGACAGAGGCCAAGCTTGGAGTGATGTGAAGTCAGCCAAGGAGCACGGGAGACTAATGGCCACAGAAGCTGTGAGGGACAGGACTGGTTCCATTTAACCACTGAGGCATGTCTCTTCTGACCCCTCAACAAAGAACTTCTAGGTTCAGAACTACGGGGTGGGGAGATACATTTTTGCTCTTGACATTTGTGGCTCTTTGTTACAGAAACCAGAGCCTGTCCCCTGACTTAAAATGGGAAAGCCTGGGGCTGTCCAGGGGGAGCCTGTAGAAACCCCTGGTGGCTGTTACTTCCCCACCCAGGCCTCAGTTCCTCTGCACCTGAGCCTGGCTTGTTCCTGGTGGATGTGGCACACGCTGGTTAACACTTCCTCTCACTGGCGTACACTGTATTTAACAAGGACCCATGCCGGGCCATCACCCAAGGGTGCCAGCCTCAGGATGGCAGGCGTTATACTCTTCACCTTGATGCACTGGAGAGGAAACAGTATCTAACGAGATACTACGGGGTCACGCAGCTCCTGATCTCAGAGGGACTACCAGACTCAGATACACGTGACCCTCGCCTGCCTCAGACACCTGGGCCTGAAGCAAGAGGCAGGGCTTGCACTTTGGGGCTGAGAGCAGACCCAAACTAGGCTCCCATGATCTGGTGTGTGTGTGTGTGTGTGTGTCTGTGTGTGGTCTCTGAAGGTAGCAGGAAACACGCCCCTCTAGCTGGAGCATACCAATCACAACAGCTTTGTTGAGTACCTCGTGGTAGTCTGGGTTTCCCTATTTGGTAAAGAGACCAGCTCAGGGTGCTGCAGGAGGGAAGTGGGGGGCAGGAAGGTTTCCTGGAGAAAGTGATCTTATGGAAGCGTTTTCTCAACGGAGGCTCCCCCCTCTCAGGTGACTTTAGCTTGTGTCAAGCTGACATAAAACTATCCAGCATGGCATCTGTGCATAAATTCTCGCAGTCTGACTCAGGCTGCCCAGCACTGTGCCACATCCAGGGAACTACTCAAGGTCTAGCTCAAAGGAGTTGGTCAGAGAGGGGAAGGCAAAGGAGCTCTGCCTGGGATGAGAACATTTTAGGCACCGAGCCTAGACAGGGGGACTTCCCTGGGTATTTGGGTGGGAGGAGGTAGGGACTTCTTCTACCCACCCTGATGGAGACCCAAAGATGCCTTGAAACAAATGTTTCTTCTCCCCTACCCGTTGCAGTGAAGGTTCTGAGAGATAATCCAGAATATTTGGGCCTCCAGAAGAGACGCACACCTACCCAAACGGCCAGGGGCAGCTCCGCCCTATCTTCTCAGCCAGCTGTAAGAGGGATGGCGCAGCAGCAAGGGCAGCCCCGATCATGGCCGACATCCACTGAAGGCACTACAGACAGAGATGCTGCAGACTTTCCTCCCGGCAGCAAGACTGCCACTGTCTGGCCCGGCTCTCCCTTCCCCAGGATGCCTCCTTCCTGAGTGTTGCCTGTCTTGCTGCTAGGCACCTAGGAGCATCCAGGCCTCCCAGTGAGGGCAAGGGGAGGGCCCCACTCTCCTGGTGTGGCCTTCTCTCAGGAGCCTACCAAGGCCTCGAAGATCCACTGAGCCTTATGTAAAACTGGTGGGGGACCTAGGGCTGCCCAGCAGTCCCCGGGCTCCATCTTCATCTGTGCTCTTGCCATTCTCCTTCCAGCCATCTGGAGTTGGAAGGTCACGTGGAGATCAAGGGAAAGGGCTGAGAGTGCGGGTGAGTGTTCGTGGGGTATGTATGGGTTCATGTATGTGTATGTGCTCACATGTGTGGGGGGCTATGAGTTCATGTATGCGTGTGTGTGTGTGTGCTCATGTGTCCCTCTGTGTGTTTCCCCCTGTGTGTTTTTGTATAGGGCTGTGAGGGTAATTGTATTTGTGTGTGTGCCCGTGTGTGTGTGTGTGTGTATCCATGTATATGTATGTTCCTGTGTGCATGAAAGCCGGAGAGTGATATTAGGCATTTTCATTAATCATGTCCCACCTTATTTTTTTGAGACAAGATCTCTCACAGAACCCGGAGCTCAGAGATTCAGCCAAATGAGCTGGCCAGTGAGCTCCAGGGATCCGCCCTCTACCTCCTGCCCCCATTTGGACAGCTGCTGCACCTGGCTTTTTATTTGGAGCAGGATTTCCTCTCTGACTCAACCCACCTACCCGACCCTAACCCACTGATTGAGTGCAGAAGGTACTTTCAAGGGGCTAAAAACTTCTCCTAATAGAAGAGTATGGCACCTCCATTGCCTCTCCTGGTACACATCAGGGGTGGGGTGATCTGTGGGCGATGGCAAGGACAGGCAGGTTGGGACTGCAGGCTCTTTCCATCGCTGTCACTAGGTGGCACCCTCAACCCTCACTTAGGGTTAAGCACCAAGACTGGGGGGAATCAGGCCATTCAGGAAGATGGGTAGTGGTCAGGAAAGACCCTCAAAGCCGAGGGAGCCTTCTGTTTGACAGATACAGTACCTCACGCCCCTGCTTTTGACGCCGAAAGCTCCTATTTTAACACATTTCTGAGCGGTCAGGATCAGTCTGTACTCAAGAGACACGGTAGCTCAGACCTATCATCCCAGCACTTGTAGCCGGAGGACTGGTCCAAGTTTAAGGACAGCCAGAACTACACGGTGAGTTGCGGGTCATCCTGGGCTATGTCGACAAGAGTCTCGCCCCACCCCCGCCTCCTGCTCTTGTCATTTTGTTCACTCCAGCATTACGGTTCAGAGAGAGTCATTCAGTCTATAGACAGCGATGGACAGACAGGCCTTGCCTGAGCGAGTGCAGGGTTTTATGACTCACCGTGTGTCAAGAGTGCCCTAGGGATAGCCCCATTGGAAGAAGGACGGCAACAGGAAAGAGGAATCAGAAATCCCGGCAAAGAAAGTGTTACATCCTCCAGATGGGAGTGCGTCCTGGCCAGAGCCCTGATGAGGAAGTCGGGGGAGAGGGACAGTTCCAGCTCAGCAGGCCTGTCATCCATCCCCTGAAGGGGGCTAGCCCGTGACCTTCTGCTAGTGTCTGTACTTTCTGACCCACATCCTTCCTCGATGGCCACGCAAGGGCCATCCCCCAACGATGTCTGTGCTCTGTCTTGACCTTTGGCCCTGTCTTCTAATCAAAGTCCAAACCTCCTCTGTGCCATTTTGTTGTTGATTCATCTGTAAGCTTTAATTTTTTTTCATAGTTTAATGTTGGCATTACACTCTTATGGGTAAATATGCATAGTTTACGTCAAGTTTTATATTTATTCTTTTTCAAAGGCGTGGTTTCTACAAAGATGTACATTCAGTAATTGGGAAACTGTAAATGTTCTGACACTCACACACACATATACATATATCTATATGTATATACCTTCAGGTTTGTTAACTCATGGTATTTCTGAGCTCATCAGCTCTGCCCCTTTTAGAAAGACGTTGTTTCATCTGAGCAGTTCCTGTCGGTAACTTTATTCACAAGGTAAGTTCCCTCAGTTTGTTTTTTTGACACAGGGTTTCTCTGTGTAGCCTTGGCTGTCCTGGACTTACTTTGTAGACACGGCTGGTCTTGAACTCAGAGATCCGCCTGCCTCTGCCTCCCAAGTGCTGGGATTAAATGCGTGTGCCACTCCCAGCATTGGGCTCTCTCTGTCATCTTTTTCCTTATAATTTCTTTTCACAACCATTTCCTCTCCTTATCCATAGGTGAAGCTGAAAAACACCAGTGATGGCCTTTAGTCTTTTCCTTGTCATAGGCCACAATTCTGTCAGGACTTTGGGAAGCAAGGGGGCTCCTCCCAAGGTATCAGTGAGGACGGAGGCAGCCATCTTTGCAACCACATTGGTCTTAAAACCCATGCTGCAGCCTTCTAAAGCTCTGAGGGAAACCTGGAGAGGCTCACAGGGTCACTGTGCTATTGAGTTACACACCAGCAGCCTAGCCACATGAGGCATTCACCATCTTAGCCCAATAGAGTGGCCGGTGGTGATGGTGATGACGATGGTGATGAATATTATGAAGCAAACCCAGCTGCAGAGACACACACGGCGAAGAGTCCAGTGATGCCTGAAAATGGCAGCTCTTCAAGATAAGTGGGCAGCAGCTGCACCTAACCCAAGGTGTCCCCGAAACCAGACGTGTTCTGTACACTGGGGGTCACACGGCAGAGTCCACTTCTGACTTTTCCTTCCCACAAAGCTGTCCCATTGCCAGGCTGGGCAGTGGAGCTGTCTCATCCAGAGAAGAAGGCAGTCAGTTGGGCACATGAACTCCACCGGGTGACGGCAAAACAGGAACTTCAGCTGGCCAGTGGTAGCCTCCTGGGGTTAGATTTCAGACTGTCTCCATCGTAGCAGAGGCCAGCGGCAAGTTTTGCTTGGATCTCAGGATATCATACACTCTGTAGTCTAAACAGTGGTCCTCTTTGGAGGCAGCAGGAAGGGACAGAGCAAACTTCGGGACTGGGGTGCTCAGAACACCCTATCGAAACACTGCCATCGAAACAGGCAGCTTCTTCTGATGCCCACAGAGGAGTTATCTCAATGGCGAAGAGATCAGGATCAAAGATCTCTGTATCAAGGATCCAAAGAAAACGGCAGTGACAACCCACTGTATTGACATAAGGCTCTCTAATATACATTCTTTATATCCTGTGAGAAAGTCATTTTCTCCCATTCAACAGCAGGAATTGAGCTGGAGGTGTAACGACATCACAGTGTTCTGTAAGAACTGTCATCCCACACTCTCTCCATTCTAGAACAGTCTGGGCTGTTCCTGTCATCTGGTCTTGTAGGTCTGTATGCCTTACCTGGGCCCTATCTCCCTGCCTTCGCATTCCCCTATCTCCCTTGGTACAGTCCTGATTATTTGTTACATGCCTTTCAAAGCCTCCGCAAACTCTGAAGAAATGCTTACTTCATTAGAGTTGTTTTCTCCTTTACTCATAGGCCAATCTGCTTCGTGGAAAAATTATATCGAGCAGAATGCTGAACTCTGGTTAGCTCAGCCTGCATAAGAAATCATTGGCTAACCCTCAGGGATTCATGGGGAGACACCACCTAGTTCATTCTAAAAGGAACCACTCTATGTTACTCTCTCTATGCTTGAACGTGCAGAATATTTTTATAAAACAATCCACTGGCTTTTCTGAGGGCAGTTAAACATCCAGCATCCTAAAACCTGGCCATGGCCCCCCAAATCCAAGTGATTTATTATGTGTTAATTTCTGATGGTGAATATAATTTATTCCTATTAATACCACCAACCCCAAATATGAAAATAGTTAGGTTCTAAGTATTCAATACACTTTAGTAAACATACAAATGTATTTATTTTGTTTTTACTATAAATCAATAACCTGAACATGACTCTTTATTAATTTGTATATTTTGTTCTTCTCCAAATGTCTGCAATATAGCTGCTATGATTTCCATATATTTTTTTCTTTCTGAAAATATAATTTGGATTTTTTTTTCTTTTTTATTTGGTAAGCCAAACTGGCCTTAAAGTCATGATCCCCCTGCCTCAGCTTCTCAAGCGTTAGGACTCCAGGCATGTGTCACCACACCTGTTCTGGCCAGACTTTGAAAAACAAATATTAAGACTTGGCACTCTCTGCTAGGCAGAGCGGATGCGCACAGTCTGACTCAGTGATTCCACTCCTGGATTTAAACCCCACTGCCAAGAGACGGTGAGGAGGAGGCCGGGAGCAGCCCAGCTTCCCACATGCCCATCATCAGGAGAATGGATAAACACTCTCACAGAATGGAATGCTCCCTGACAATGAAAGTCAACAAGCTACCGCTACGCCCAGCAGTGCGACTTCCACAAACATGAAGGTGAATCACAGAGGCCAAGCACGAACCGCACAGACGTGATCGTATTTGCATAAAATTCATAACCAGGTAAAACGAGTCTCTGAGTGGCTGAAGTCGGGCCACCTTTGGGGAGGGGAGGCCCAAGGAGGCCCTCTTGGGCCTTTCTCACCACAGTCTCTTTCTTAACACGAAGAGTTATTTACATGAATGTGTCCACTTTGAGAAAACATTTAACAAGTTGTAGACTTACAATCTATGGAGATTTTGTGCATGTTTCACAGACGGTGGTTTTTCATGAAAGCCGAGTTTAAGAAATAAAGAAGAGGGATTAGGGATGTAGCACTGTCAACAGCGTGCTAGCTAGTTTTTATTGTCAGCTTGACCCAACCAAAAGTCACCCGGGGGGAAGGAACCTCCGTTGAGCAATTGCCTGGATCCAACACAGCCTTGTGGCCATAACTGGGAGACACTGTCTTGACTGATGGATTGATGTGGGAGGGCGCAGCCCACCGTGGGCGATACTTCCCTAGCAAGGCGTGTCTGGTCGGCCTAAGAAAGCTAGCTGAGCATGAGGCAGAGAGCCAGCCGGGGTATGCAGCCTTCCTCCTCGGCTTAAGCTTCAATCCCTGCCTCGAGTCCCTGTCCTGACTTCCCTCAGTGATGAACTGTGACCTGGAAATAGAAACCAAATAAATCCTCTCCCCACCTAAGCGGCTTTTGGTTCTGGTGTTTATCACAGCGACGGGAAAGCGCACTGTGAGGGAGCCCTGGGTTTGACCCTCAGCACTGTGTAAAGCTGGGCACCAAACATGGCGGATCAGGGCGTGCAGGAGGTAGAAGATAGAAAGAGCAGGAGTCTGAGGTCATTCTTGGCTATATAGCAAGTTCCAGGCTAGCCTGAGACACAGGAGACTGGGTCTGATGTCCTTGGATGTCTGAGGAAGAAAACAAACACTGAGTTGGGGGTGATGAGGATGCCACCGTCGAGGAAGAGCATGGAAGGGGGCGGGATCCCCATCAGTGGGTAGAGGAAGTGGCCCTCACACAGGAGCGGCATCCTGAGCGGGGACGGGGCAAGTTCACAGGGGTAGAGCGAGGGCCCAGAGGCACGTTTGTCACCAGCAGTGATTTTTCTGGAAAGAGCTCAACATCGTGGGAATCAACAGTGCAGGAAATGCTGGGAAAGTCCTTCCGGCTACGATTGAGGGTATTTACGCTCCAGGGTTGAAGGCGCCCGGTAAGTGGTTGAATTCAGGGTATTTTCTGCTCAGTCGGCTTCACCGGACCACTCTGGAAGCCATCGCACACGGCGACCCGTCCTTTTACTAAAATGCCACGGGCAGCTGAGACACAAATCCAGGTCTGAGTGGCAAGGCAACAATCTTGATTAGTAGCGTGGAGGGCTTCCCCACCCCACCCCCATGGCTCCTTTGTGGCAATACGGAAGACGCCGAGGTGGGGGCGGGAGCAGGTGCTTTAGTTCCAATATTTGAAGTTTCTTGTTAGAACTGATTCATTCTGCTGTTATTTATGGATGTGAGAATTGTCGATGTTTCTAGAACTTAGGCCTATAAAATTCTTCAAGGTCAAGGCTTGACCTGTCTGGATCCTGTTCTTCATCTACATTGGGTCTCAGGGGGACCGACTATCATGCAAGGGAGTTCATGTTGTTAGCCTGCAGGGCTCCAGCCATCTTCCCGTCTCCTTGCTCTGGACATACCAGGAAGTTAAGTCCAGTAAGGTCAAAGGTCACACAAAGGAGTCCGCTCCATTCTACACAGTGAAAAAGTGTGAGGTCATGAAAGGTTAAGAGGCTGATGAAGAAGCCTAGACTACAACCTGGTGATGTCACCCATGCCTGGTAATGTCACCGACTCAACTGCTGGCTCCTCCCAGTGCCTGGGTTGGAAGGTCAGAATCTGGACTCAGCAGGATAAGGATTCCAACCCTGGTGGCTATGTGAAACTGGTCACTAGCTCAACTTCTCTATCCCATTTTCTTGTCAGTTAGACTACCCATGTCTCTGTGGGGATCATTAGGAGCAAATGAGTATACCAGTACAATAAACATGGTTCCTAGCATGGTGGGAAGAGGTGGCTGTGCCTCTCTCCTCCCTAGGGGGGAAGATTCCAGAAGCTTCTCTTGTACAAGCAATTTTAGAACCAAATAGTCTTGATGTAGTGAGGGGGTTCCCATTAGTCAATGTATGTGTCCCCCCATCTCATAGGAGAGGAAAGCAAAGCCCCAGAAGACTCATGGCTTAGCTTAGCACAGGGCTTCCACTTGGCTGGCGTACACCTGCTTCCTGTGTCTGTCTGACCTTACTCCGAGAAGTTAGCTCGAGCCTAAATTTTTCCACTGGCTATACCTCTGTGCTAGGAGTTATCTGAAAGGATGGAACCTCCATAATGTCCAGCTGTAGGGCATCTTCTTAATTTGTGATTGATGGGGGAGGGCCCAGCCCATGGTGGGTGGGGCCATCTCTGGGCTGGTGGTCCTGGGTGCTATAAGAAAGCAGGCTGAGCAAGCCATGAGGAGCAAGCCAGTAAGCAGCAGTCCTCCATGGCTTCTGCATCAGCTCCTGCCTCCAGGTTCCTGCCCTGTTTGAGTTCCCGTCCTGACTTCCTTCAGTGATGAACTGTGATGTGGAAGCTTAAGCCAAATAAACCCTTTCTTCTCCAACTTGCTTTGGTCATGGTGTTTCATCATAGTGATAATAACCCTACCTAAGACAACCCTCAACCTCTCCTTTCTCAACTCCAACCCAAGTGAGCGTCCTTCAGGATGTCTGATACTTGGGTAGCCTGTGCTTGAGGACAAGGCAAGAGGCCTTGGCTATGTCATATAGCCAGATCACCAGATCCAGCTGCTGTCCAGCTGTTAGGATAGGCAGAGTCTCAAGGCCAGGTAGGTTTGGGAAACTGGAAAGCTAAACTGGCCTGAGTCAGATGAGGGCAGCTGTGTAATTCTGAGCTTTCCAGCTTCCTGGAAAGGCCAGGGTGGCCACTGAGAAGCAAACACACACACACACACACACATACAAATTAAATCAATCTTTTAAAAAATATCTGAGAGCTTTTGTGGGTAGAGTCTGGTCCACTGTGCCTACATTACAGATGTAAATGCTGAGGCCCAAAGTTATGAAAAAACTAACTCAGGGACACACAGCCCAGTGGTGGCAAGCGCCATTTACTCCCATCATCTATGAGACCAACCTATTTAAAATCCACACACACATGATTACTTAGCTTTGTGTTTCTAAGCCTGACTTACTTGCTAACTATAAGAATCTCCAGTGGCATTCATGCTGGATTCCATTATTTGTATAGCTGGATAATCTTCCATTGTGTGCACCTCTTGTATTTTCCTCGTCTACTCATCAGTGGGCAGACTAATTGGACTGTATCCATACTTTGGCTGTTGTGGGTAGTATTGCAATGACGATGGAAAGGGCAGATGCCCTCTAACTCAGTGGTATGACTCCCTTTGGAAATATGCCCCAGGAGTGGGGTTGTGGACCATAGAAGAGTTCTAGTTCCAGTTCTCAGAGGATTGGCCAATGGATTCAGTTCAAGAGTACATTTTCAGGAGTATTTGTCTTAGAGGCCTCTAACCTTGGTGCCTTAAAGAGCTTGTAACCCTATTAACTTTGTGTATTTAGACTGAGTGTATCACATTCACAATGAACTTTCCCATCATCTTGCTCAGCCCTGTCAGCAGCCCTACAGGGTCAGCATCGTGGCTTCTGCCTGGCAGGTGGGGAACCTGAACTTGGACAGATGGAGCAGGTGGTTCTGCTGGAACATACCACAGAGGCAGTGTCCTTGGGAGCCTGCCAGACGTATGGAGCATCTTTGTTCCTTCTGGAAGAATCTCCTCTAGCAGCAGGGGTTGGGACCCACAGAAGTTCCCATGGGTCGTTGCATACAACTGTGCTCTATAAATGGTTAGGGGCCCAGCTGCAATGACGGGTAATGGAAAGAGTAGGCATTTAGCCTCATGAACTATCCCAGGTGACGTGCCCCACGTTGGGCAAACTCTTACATGGGTGTCACTACTACATGCCCTAGGCATGCTGCTCCCCTGCTGGGTCTCCAGGGTGTCCTTCCGAAGAAGAAGAGTAACAGCTAGGTAGCTGCGTTCCTTGGAGCTCACTTACTAGTAAAGGCCCGGACTGGCAGACTCAAACATCTGTTTTGTTCTGGGCACCATGTTGTTTCTAGGGATAGGGACCCTGCCTGAGGCTTCTGAGCTGTCTGCAGAGCTTTCTGGTCTGTAATTTTCTGTTTTTTAATAAAGCTGAAGAGCACCTCAAGGCTGTGCCCATGCCCATTGATTAGTGCTTTTAAGAAGCCTCAAGTCCTGGGAACAGCAAAGGAAAATCTGTCAAGCTGAGAATTCTAGGCTCATTGGATCATAGCCTTTGTTAAGTCCCAGATCTACAGGTGACATTTTCTCTCTCTCTCTCTCACTCACACACACACACACACACACACACACACACACACGATCTTGCACTGTTTATAGACTGACCGTAGAGTTTTAATTGTTTAATTGTATTTATTAATAATGTGCTATGTCTTGTATGCATATGTCAGTAAGTATGCCATCATGTGTGGCTGGAGGTAAAGGACAACTCTGGAGCCCGTTCTCTTCTCCATTATTCTGGGTCTAGGAATCAAGCTCAGGCTGTCAGGCTTGCATGGTAAGACAACAAATGCTTTTATCCACCAAGCCTTCTTGCCGATTCCCAGATTTTCAATATGTGAGAGAGAAAGAAAAAAAAAAAAACACAGAGAGAGAGTTTGAGCCTTTGTTGTTTGACTTTACCTGGGGAGAGATGAACAAGCCATTTACTTCCAGACACTTCACCAATGACAGACCAAAAGAATAATTCCATCCAAGTCGAGATTTTAGTGAGTCAGTGAGTTTACTGGGGTTCCTTAAAGGAGCATGAAGGAGGAATTCCTTCAGGAGTAAGCATGACTCAAGGAAGCTACGTCACTAAAAATCCCACTTTAGTTTAAGTGACAATTTAGAAAGGCTCATCCCCAGCTCTCTGCAGAAAGAAGAGTCTTCTTCTCCCAGAAGCTGTTACTGATTAGATAACAATGGGGAGGGGCTTTGTGAATCTTGTAGCTTTCAGGAACCTCCTGAGACTTGTGTGCTTCATTTCCTGAGAGTTAATGAAATGTTTCAATATGGAGGAAATACATGCATACTTTCACTATGTAGCCCAAACTGGCCTTGGAGTGGAGATCTTCTGGCTTCAGTCTCCTAAATGCTGACATACACAGCCACAGTGGCTCACAGTAGGTTTTAAATGAGGAGCTAGGGCTAGAGAGCTGGCTCAGCAGTTAAGAATGCTTAACGCTCTTGGGAAGAATCTGGTTTCAGTTCCTGGCACTCACTTGGCTGCCTATAACACCGGTTCCACCGGTTCTGCCAGTTCCACGATGCTCTCTTCTGGCCTCCAAACATTCCTCCATGCACAAGACATAAGTAAAGTCATACAGGTACACACACATGCAAGTGAAAATAATAAACAAACAAACTTTAGATCAGCAGCCATGTTTAGGCAGTGTGGGGCCAGTTGGCACTCTCTAAACAGCATTTTACTATTTAAAGCAAACACATCTTAAATAATATTCATCCTCTCTACAGCCTTGTGAGGATTGGAAAGACCAACAAGAGGGGAGGCAAGGTCAACCCGGTCTTCTCACTCTAGACTACCACATCATGCAACCTACAGATATAATGAAACAGATATGACAGTCAGGCCAAAAAGCTAAAAACAAAACAAAACAAAATAATAATAAGAAGAATAACAAAGTATTTGTAAGAGGCATAGGTCTTTAAAAGACATGATATTTTCCTTTTAAAAAAACATATTAACATGTAATGACAGTGACAAATGATTTAGAAAATACAATAAAATGGGAGGGGAAAAAAGTCAACATGGAGCCAGCAAAATGGCTCAGCAAGTAAAGCCCCTCATTGCCCAGCCTGATGTCCTGTTCCTGGAAGCCGCATTCCAGTTCCTGGAAGCCGCATTGTGGAAGGAAAGAACCAGCGCCCACAAGTTGTCCTCTGACTTTTACATTCATGTGTGCGTGTGCACACAAGTACACTAAAAAAAGAAGTGTAAAAACATCAAAAGGACCCCCCCCTTTGCCCTAGATCTCTAGGTGCTGCTTCTATATCTTACTCGTGCCCTTCCTTCCAAAGTTTTCCTCTACAGCCTTTTTTTCCTTCAGTTGAGGACACAATCTCGCTATCATTTAACTATGGATTTTTGCTTTAACTTACATTTTTATCATGGATTCTGAGTGGTTGAATTCCAACAGAAAGTGATGGTGTAGGATTAGAGGATTCTGGAAGCGCAAAGACAAGAAAACTCCGGGGGCTGGGATACATTGAATGATTCTTTAAAGCTAGAACTTGTGCCCCTATCATGAACTGAGGATTAAGGATGAATCAGAGAGGCAAGTTGCATCATATGGTAGAGAGCCTGCTAAGGCATGCTAGGAAATTTCTGTTTATTCTATTCCCATTAGAGAGTATAGCATGTTTTATATATTACAAAAGACATACAGAACAAACATTTGGAAATAATTCATAATCCATAAGGCCACGAATCACTTCTATTATTATCACTTCTATTCTGGTACTTGTGTAGCCTTTCAGATTTTCCTGTACGTGCATTTCTTTCTCCTTTCTTCTCCCAGAGACATAAGAACACACATTATTTCCCAATCACATTGTCAGCTTCATTAGTCAGTGAAGTAATTTTGCAATAAAAGTTTTTGATTTTTAAAAGAAAGTATGTTCTTCTGTGTATTTATGTGTGTATAGAGAACTCAGGCCAACACACTGCATAGTAAATGCTTTTGCATCCTGAGCCATCTACCTGACCCCAAGAATAGTTTACATTTTCTTCACTGGGGCTCTTGTTGTTGTTGTTTAACCCGACCAGGAACAGTAACATGGAAAAGAGATAAAAATAGAGCTGGTGTGATCAGAACAGGACTGTAGGTGTGACACCTGCCTGGACCTGTCTGACAGCCCGAGCCCATTCTAACAGCCACCATTGCACAACGTCATTCTGCAGGCCGTGCTGGCACCCTTTGGCACCCTTCACTTAACCAGCCTGCTCAGTGGCTTCAATTCTTCCCTTTGTACATTGACACTCTATTCTTTGACCACATCCCATAATTATTTCCCAATGAAGGTTTTTGAACATTGGGGCGTGACATAATCAGGGCTATTAGTGTGAACCCTCAATGCAGCCGACTCTTACTTAACTGAAAGGCAGCTAACCACAATTCCCAATCAACCAATTTTGCTTTGCTCAACTTTGAGAATATAAAGGGAACTAGCTATATGTCACGCTTGGCTGTTTCTCTGCCTCGGTTTTTCTCTCACACAGAGAATTGGGGAGCTGAGATTAATTCAACAAAAACATCAATTATCTGTACTCTCAAAACAGTAAATCATGACTGAGAAAAATCAGAGATGAACAGAAGTGGTGAAATATACTACACGCATAGGTTTAAGGCCTTTGTGCTTGTTCAGATACCAAGTCTCCTCCCCAAGTTCATCTGCTGAGTCAACACGGTAACAGTCAAGATCTCAGCAGGGCTGTGTGAAAATGTTTTAGTAAGGGAAAAAAAATCAGTACACAAATTCTTTTTCTTTTCTTTTTTCCCCCCATAGAATAGCTGAGAGACAATTTTGAAGCATAGCATCGTTGTAGGGTTTATTCTGCCTCATTTCAAGACCTGGTATGAAGTTCATCATGACCTCGGTGGTTTGGTATCCAGGCAAAGGATGGAGTAAAGGTACCCTGGGACGAAATAGAAAAGCCAGAAATAGACTCACATCTTCACAGCCAATTGATTTTCACTAAGGTGCCAACACAGTGAAATGTGGGAAAAGATAAAAAGATAAGTCTCGAGAAAAGTACTGGAGGGGTTGGTTGGCTGTTGAACAAAACTGAGTCTTATCTCTTATCTCACACTATATTTGAAAATTAACTGGAAGCAGATTATAGATCTAGAGGTAAGCTGTGTGTGTATGTTTGTGTGTGTGTATGTATATGTGTATATGTGTGCATGTATGTGTCTGTGTGTGTCTATGTGTGTTTGTGCATGTCTCGCTGTGTGTATTTTTGTGTGTGTATATGTGTGTATGTATGTATGTGCATGTGTGTCTGTGTGTGTGTGTGTATGTGTGGTATATATACATATGTGTACACATTTATGTGTTTGTGTGTGTGTGGAGGCCAGAGGTCAAAGTTGGGTGCCTTCCTCTCTCACCCTCTCCTTGTGTGTGTGTGTGTGTGTGTGTATGTGTGTGTGTGCACGTGTGCAATCGCACAGCATCTGCATGTGAGTGAGTGAGTATTTTGCCTGTGTGCATGCAGAGGCCAGGGAGGACCCTGGCTATTTTCCTATATATTTTGTCTCATTGCCTAGGACGGACTGGGTCTCTCACTGAATGGGGCGCTCACTGTTTCAGCTGTGCTGGCTGCATATCCAGCCCTGGGATCCCTTGTCTCTACCTTGCCAGTTCTGGGGTTACAGGTACGGGCAGCCACGCCCAGTTTTCCCCACGGCTGGTGGGGGTTCAAACTCAGGTCTTGATGCTTGCACGGCAGCTCCGCTCAGCTGTCTCTCAGTACCTACCTTATTTAATTTTTTTAATACATCCCTCATGGACGCTGGGCTCTTAGGTGCTGGATATAAGTACACAGAGCATCCTGCCACACACACACACACACAAACACACACACACACACACAACACACACACACACACACACACACACACACACACACACGGCTTGTTACACGGATTCCAGGCTGTGGTCTTGAACCTATGGTGTGATCTTACAGTGCATATGGGCATGAACAAGCACAAGTCATGATCCTGGGGAGATCAAACAGGCCCTCACACATCCCAGGTTAATACTTCTACACACAGAACATGGACACCGAGATTCTGAGCTAAACCCTAAGACAGACAAAACCTTACCAAAATGAATAGCTAAAAGGCCTCAAAATCACATGTTAACCTTCAGGAGGTGGTTGTGGCAAATCCTCTTCACCGATCAGTTCAAACCACAGTCACCGCAGAGACGCAGTCTTAAAGCCACTGTGCACTTCTAAGCCTCTGAGCCATCTCCCCAGCTCTTTCCTCTGCTTTTAGTTTTTGTTTCTTTTTCTTTTTAAAATTTTTATGTGTTGGGAGTGTTTTGCCTGCAAGCGTGTGTGTGTGCCACACGTATAGCTGATTTCCTCAGAGATTCGCTGGCACAGGAGTCACAGACGGTTGTGAGCCACCATGTAAGTGCTGGCGCTCAACCCTGGGTTCTCTGCAAGAGCAGCAAGTGCTCCTAACTGCTGAGCCATCTCTCCTCCCACCCCCTTTGCTTTGTAAAAAATCCTCTTCTAGGACTCCCAGAACCTAGGACTAGGTTCTGTCTGGAAAGGTGTTTGCCCCCAAGCTTGGTGACCTGAATTCACTCCAGGATCTACATGCAGGACAGAGAGAAGTGACTCCTGTAAGTCGCTCTCTGACCTCCACAGGCATACATGTAAACACACATACACATGAACACAATACACATGAACACAAGGAAATGAGAAAAAAAAATCAGCTGGGTGTGGCAGCCCATGCCTTTAATCCCAGCACTTGGGAGGCAGTGGCAGGTGGATCTCTGAGTTCAAGGCCAACCTGGTCTACAAAGTTAGTCCAGGACAGCCAAGGCTACACAGAGAAACCCTGTCTCAAAACCAAACCAAACCAAGCCAAACCAAACCAAACCAAACCAAAACAAAACAAAAATCATCCTTCTAGCCACACAGGAGCTTCGCATTTAATAGCGGAGCTGTGACAATTACTAGTGTGTTAGGGCTTTTTCTCATTCTTGGGACCAAGTGCGTGGCAAAAAAATAACATGAAAGGATGGGTTTATCTTGGCTTACAGTTTAAGAAGAAATGTAGTCCATCATGGTGGCAAAGGCATGGTGGCAGAGTGCAAGGTGGCTGGTCACACTGCTACTACAGTCAGGAAGCAGAAAGATAGAAGGAAGTGGAGACAAATCTCGAGGCCCACCCTCACGACTCACTTCCTCCAGCAAAGCTCCACCCCTAAAGTTCCAGCATCTTCCTCAATATCTCCACCTAGTGGGGGCTAAGAGTTCAGACGTGAGCCTGTGGGGGACATTTCACAAACAAACCACCATAGCTAGTCTCAAGTAAAGTTTGTGTTTATGGGTTTTGTTGGACACAGGGCCTGTGTGTGGTGTTAGGCAAGGATTCTATCACTGAAATGTAGCCTCAGCCATGTGTTTTTGAGACAGGGTCTCACTACATTGTCCAGGCAGACAGGTCCTGGTCTCTCTAAGTTGTAATCAATCCAGCTGTCTCAGCCGTCTGAGTAGCTGGGATTATACAGGCCCAGCTATGTTTCTTATAGTCTTTTGTTATTTTGCAATGATTATTTTTGAGACTGAAAAATAACCTGGAAATATCTTTTCCTCGTTGCCTTCCAGACAGTGATCAAAACCATTTGTCACACCTTTAATGCCTACCAATTAGCCTACATAGTTTACCAATCTGCTTTTTGGGATCCCTTCCACTTGCCTCTAGAATCAATGCCATGGGCAGGGCTTGTGCCTCTGAGTCCCAGGCCCTGAACTCAGAAGGGCCCCTCACTTAGTTCAGTACCCCACTGCCGCCATCTTGAAATGCCTACACATTTGTTGGACAAAAGGCTCTGTGTTATTATTCCTTGTAAAGTCTCCAATGTAGGTATTCTGTCCCTGAATACAGGATGCTCAGAAGCCAGAGTTCTCTTTCCAGAACTCTCTTAATGACTCTTAATAACTGTGACCAGAGCCACAGTGTCTGCTCATTCTCTTTCCTAGAAGGGAGACAGTTGAAAGACCACGTTTGCCTTGAGACTATAAATGTGCAAATCAGCCCTGGACAGGTTCTGCAGCTTGTCAGATATACTCAGATGTTAGGGGCAACACCAGGGCACCTCACATGACTCTTACTTAGAAGGTTACTTTGCTTCTGTTGAGTTGGAAGCGTTTCTTCAATACTTGTTGATGTCCTTAGACAAAGTGGTTTAGTATCCAGCAGAGTTGGTTCATTTTGTTACTTATTCACTAAAGAGACCTCTAGGGAGCCTGGCGTATGGTGGCACATACCTTTAATCTCAGTGCTCAGGGAGGCAGAGGCAGGTGGATCTCTATGAGTTCAAGGCCAGCCTGGTCTACAGAGTGAATCCAGAACAGCCAAAGCTACATAGAGAAACTCTGTCTTGAAAAACCAAGAGGGAAAGGGAGATGGGGAGGGAGAGGGAGAGGGTGAGGTCGAGGGAGAGGGCGAGGGCGAGGGCAAGGGCAAGAATCACTCATCCACTAGAGAGACCTTTGGGGGAACACACAGGTCCACAGCAGGAAAGCTTTTTGCCTGTCATGTGACCTGATTGACTTCCCAAGCCTCAGTTTCCCCTTCTGTGACCAGACAATGATTTTACTCTAGCTTAGTTATGAGGTATCTTGAGTAATGGTTCTGGTGTTTGACATATAAAATGAACATCTAGCAGATATGTCTTCCCTCTCTCTTTTCTTTAAAACTGTGCAAATAACAGAAGCGTTCAGCCAGCTGTGGGCAGCCCAGGCCACAAGAACAGACCTTGGAACAACTGGAGAGCCCACAGAGAAAAAGACGCTCAGTGCCTTCTTCTCTCCGGGAGGAATTTTGAGGGAGGCAGGGAAGGAGGCTCCTTATAAGAAGTCTCAAGGCCGATGTCTGCTCTCTGGAACACCCCTGCGCTTTGTGATTAACATTTAATAAGTTCCCAAGAAGGCTTTGAAGATAATAATATGTCTGCACCTTCCTTTCAACTGGTGATCTGGAAGTGATACCTTCATGTCTGCCATGGAACAGGAAGGCTTTTGCAAGGAGCCAGGACTTGCTCCTTATCTTGAAAAAAAGCAGGCTTTTTGTGAAAATTCAGGCTTTCCTTACAGGCATCCCCTGCAAGCTGTGACACAAACCAGAAAGTATATAGTAAACTAATGATGACTAATAATATTTGTATCCTGTCCTTCAGTTTATGACATTTTGACAAACAGCTGCCAGATCCACTGTCCCAATTATACCTTGCTATACCTCTCGAGGCGATGATGAAGTTATCATTCCCATGATACAGAGGGGAAGTGAGGCTCAGCAGAGGGACTCCAGGGGCTTGTCTCATTCAAAACCTAGCAGGGATGTGTCAGGACCAGGATCCCTGGACACAATACTAGGAGCCCTCTGTGCTCACCAGAGCCTCTCTAACTGTCCAGCCAAGCTGTCCCGAGCTGCAAGCCCTCAGATGTTGGCAGCTTCCAGGGTGTGGGTGGCACTGACTGACTCGTCCATATTGGCAGGCCAGGGCTCCACTCTGCTACACAGTAGTCACATTCACTGAATTCCAATGATCTGGTCACTTGAGATAATACAGCCCCTCGGGGTGGCCGCATCAGGGGTCAGATCTGTCCCTTTCCCCCAGTTAAGGACATGTCTGTCAGCTCCTTCCTCTTCTGCAGGACTGACATTTCATTTACCTGAGTGCACAAAACGCTGCTCTGTCCACATTTCTTGACCCCTCTATCTATGGCTCCCTTCTGCATGGCACAGTTCTTGGCTCCTTGTTTTTCAGGGACTTGCACTCATTCAGCAACCAATCTTTTCCTTCGCCCACCCTACCTCCAAACCTCTCTATGCAAACTCTTAATCCTTCTCCTTGACTTAAACTCTTCTTGCATATCCTGTGCTGAATTTGCCCAAACATCTCTGCATTTCGTGATTCTGGATGCGCAATCCTGGGTCTCCTCCTCCACCATCTTTGCTGCATGGTCTTGCTTGGCCTGACCTCTGAGAATATAGTACCCTGTATCCCAGTCCTGGGATTCCCCTCTCTCATTTGCTGTTCACACTCTCATTTCTTAGGTGTTTTAATTTATGTCCCTGAATATCTCACCAGTCCAGATTGCCATTCCTAGCTAGCTGCTCTGTATTATGTTCCATACTCATGTCCAGTGTGACCCAGGTCTTGATTTTTCACTCCTGCATCTGCTTACAGCAAACCCCAGTGACAGACTCCACCTTTATCCATTGTATCATTCTTGGTCCTCTTTTTTTTTTTTAATCACATTTATATCCACTCCAACACTGGCACCCCCTTAAAAATAGATTTATCAGGGCTTAAAGCAATGGTTCAGTAATTAATGTCTGTTACTCTTTTAGAGGATCCAAGCTTGGTTCCCAGCATCCATGACTGGTGTGTGTGTGTGTGTGTGTGTGTGTGTGTGTGTGTGTGTGACAACTGTCTGTAACTCCAGCTCCCCTAATGTCCACACTTGCACAGAATATAAATTTGTGTGAAGTTTACCTTATACGTGCCTAACTGACTATTCCAGCCAACCCCAAGGGTCTGTGGCGGGCTTAGAATATGTCTGAAGATCTGTTTTCCTTGTCTCTCTCCGGCTCTAGGTCAAAATCCTGAGAAAGCTGCTAACAGCACATAAAGGCAGACTTAGTGGGAACCAGGGGAACTCTGAGCATGTGGCACCAGCTGATCCCCCATGACTTCCCCCTTCCCTGCTGAGAACCCAGGATGGTGGCCAAGCACAGAGAACTTCAGCAAACAACCAGGCTGTCTGTAAATCCTGGCTAAACCTCAGGCCTTCAGACCAAGAAGACCTTCAACAATTAGGCCTTGCCCATCCCTCTGATCCCACAAGCTGCCTCTCACCCACTAACTTCAGGCCACATTGGCCTCTTCAATTTCTCAAACACTCCACCTGGGTTGTGCCTCAAGGTCTTTTTAATCACCCTAAAATCTGTTTATCTCTTCTCTTCTCTTCTCTTCTCTTCTCTTCTCTTCTCTTCTCTTCTCTTCTCTTCTCCTCTCCTCTCTTCTTCTCTTCTCTCTCTCCCCTCTGTCCCCTCTTACCTTCTCCCTCTTGCTTTTTCTCCTTTTCTTCATCATGTGTCATATATATATATATATATATATATATATATATATAATATATATTCATTTTTTAGTTAGTGTTTTACTATGAACCCAGGCTGGCCTCAAGTTTGCTATGTAGCTCAGGCTGGCTCTAAACTTGCAGTTTTTCTGCTTTAGTTTCCTGAGTGCTAGATTGTATGTATGAACCACTATGCTTGGTTCTCTTTATTCTTTGTGTATATGTTTGTGTGTGTCCGGGGGTGGTGTATCATGTACATGTGTGTGTGTGTGTGAGTAGGTTGAGTTTTTTCTCACTTGCTCTCTACCTTGTTTTTGCTAGACAGGGTCTCTCCCTGAACCTGGAGCTCCCCATTCAGACTAGCCTGGCTGGTCGGAAAGGCCAGCTTCCAATCATCTCCAGTGCTCAGTGAAGCTACTACAGGGCTGCCATGTGGCTTTTTATGCGGGTGCCAGGGGTGCAAACTCAGGTCTTGATGCTTACAGAGCAAGCACTTTATCCACTGAGCTGCCCCTGAGCCCTTCTCCTTCATTCTCACAAGGCTCTCACACCATGCCGTCTCTGCTCAACGGGCCCATCTTGAGAACCGTCTTCCTGACAACTGTGTAAAACTACTCCCAGAGGCCCTCAGCACACACCCTGCTACATTGTCATAGCATTTACATTCATCAAAGTGACAGTTCATTCTTGGCTTCTTTCTGTCATTCCTCCTCCCATGATAAACATGATACCAAATGACAAATACTGTTGGAAGGCCTAGAAAATACCGATGAAGATTCAAAAGAAACAGCTTTCGGGTCAGATCTTAGAGGCCCACTGAAAGCTTGCTTACCAAGTGAATAAAAATATAAATGCTCCTAATCTTTACTCCCAATGAAAGATTTAGTTTCAATAATGGAATGCAGCAGGCTCCCTGCGGTGAGCATCTGATGAGAATATGCACCAAGGAGCATATAGTCCAGACAGCAAATGTGTGGTTTCTGGAGAGATAGCTCAGTAGGTATCCCTGATGATTTGAGTTTGAGCTCAGGACCCGCAGTGTGGAGGAAGGGAGCCGACTCCCACCAAGTTCTCCTGTGCCCTCCACAAGCATGCCATGGCAGGCATATATGCCATGGTATATATGCCAGCCCCCGATAGGTTTTTTTTTTTTAATGTAATGAAAAATTTACTAACAGTGTTTTGTGTTACAATCATATTTGCATAACCACTGAAGGAGTTGCTGATTTGATTATAATCATACAAGCAATCTGAGAAAAGGTGTCAGCAGGGATATGGGCGAAATTCACTCACTACAGAAGCTGAAGGCAGAGGGGTGCTTCCTGCTGCAGGCCAAGTTCTTGTTTTACACACATGCAGACGTGCTGGGGTCATTGCCGTCATCCTTGATGAATTAGTGTCTCAGTTTCCCCACAGAAGGCTTTGGGATGCTGGTAGCAAAATATTCCAGACGTCCATTTGGCCTACACGAGCTGAGTTGCCCACTTTCTTTCTCAGTCAGAAGTGGTCACGTGATGACACGGAGCTCTCAGAAGAATAAGACCCGAAGGATCCTTTTGAACCACGGAAGAGCGAATGGGAACAGCAAGGCCGGAGTGAGCAGCAGAAGCTGGGGAGTGCTTGATGCTGTTAGTGATTTGCAAGATTTCTTTCAGTTCTCTCTTTTCTCAGACATTTTATATCTGTCATCTCTCTCCCTTTACATTTTCTCCTTTATGTTGGTTTTCTCTAATTTTGAACATTTTATTTTTCTTAAAAAAAATTGTGTGTTTGCTTTTCTATGTGGGTATGTGCATGGGAGTGAAGACACTGGAGGTCTGGAGACAGCAAAAGATCCCCTGGAACTTTTCTCTCAACCACTCTCTCTCTCTCTCATCTATCCACCTACCTATTTATTGTATATGTGTGTGGACATACAAGTGTCATGACAAGTGTGTATGTGTGTGTCAGCCAGAATGCAAATGGAGGGATTTGGGTCCCTCCTTCCATTGTATGGGTTCCAGGGATTGACCTCAGGTCATCAGGCTTGAGGCTCAGCAGCAGGTTTTTTTTTTTTTTTTAAGGCAGCTTTAATAATAGTTCTATAACGTACATTGTGATAGGAACAAAGGAGATACGCTTTTAAAATTTTGTAAGTTACACAACCCAGTGTCATTAACTGAAGGCATAATGTTGCACAGTCTATCTCTAGAACGGACTTATCTTGTACTTTGAAGCTTTACAATTATTAAACAGAATCTCCATCAGCAGCAGGTATTTTCAACCAACTAAGCCATCCTTGCTGTCTTGTGATGTCTCTTGAAACCTCTCACAGCTCTGCCTTCTCCCTGCTCTCAGCTCCCTGCGACTTGCTTTTTGTTTCCAGGAAGAAATCAGATCTGACCTTCTACTGCGTCCCCACTTACACCTGCCCTCCTGGAGCTCAGGTTTCCCTGCCCACTCTTGCCTCGTCCTGTTCACTATTCTGTCTCTTGGTCATCATTAATTTTCTCTTTCTGAGCAAGTCAGGAAAAGAGCAAAAGGGGCTGAAGAGATGGTTAATGGTTAAAGGAATGTATTGCTCTTCTGGAAGATACAAGTTCAGTTCCCAGAACCCATCTCAGGCTGCTCACAGCCCGCTATACCTCCAGCTTCAGGGGATTTAACGACCTCTTCTGGCCTCTAAAGGCACTGCACTCATGTGCACATACCCCTGCTTCACCCCCACCACACATAAAAAGCGCAGGTTGAGCATTGTGGAGAACTCCTGTAATCGCAGCACTCTGGGCGGTAGGGGCAGAAAGATCTCTGCAAGTTCCAGGCCAGCCTGGTCTACAAAGGGAGTCCAGGACAGCCAAGGCTACACAGATAAACCCTATCTTGAAAAACAAAACAAAACAAAACAAAAAAGCAGACAAACTAATAAAAATAAAACTCTCATTTTATTGTTATTACCCGGAGTGACAGTAACTGTTTCTAGTTGCAATAAAAAAACAAACAAACAAACAAACAAAAAACATAACAAGAGGGATCTTTCGTTCTTTTTTAAACGCATTCTTACAGGTTTCATCCCCAACACCCCACTGAAGCTGGTTTCATTACTCAGGTTTGTCTAGAGGAACAGAATTGAAAGAATGCACACGCACACACACACATATACGATAGGGACTATTTTGAATCAGCTTAAAGGCATGTCCAATCCATGGTCTCTGGGTCAAATGTAGCTCACACAAATTTGTGTGAATGAAGCCCAACACAAAATTGTAAGCTTATCTAAAACATTATGAAGACGTGTGTGTGTGTGTGTGTGTGTGTGTCTGTGTGTTCTAGCAGTTCGAAAAGTTCCAGCCAAATTGCTTTTACAGTTGAACATGCTCGTGTCTCCAGAGGCGAACACTTTGGCAGCCATCTGGTAGGATGGACCATTGTGATTCAGCACAAACAGCTGTGTCACTGTCCATGAACTTTGAGCGACCATGTGTGGCTCTACTCCAGTGTCCTGCCTTGGAGCTGAGCCTATTTTTCTATTAGTTTTAATCCCAATCCATTAGGGAATGGGACCATTTTGCTTCTGTCTCTCAGCCAGAAATAGTTTGATTGTGAAAGTCTTATGAAAATATAAGGTAAGAAAGCTTGTCGGGTATACGGCTTACAGTGGCCCAGGCATGATAAGGGATGTACTTATAGTTGTAAGGTTTTTTTTTGGTTGTTGTTATTATTATTATTATTTTTTGGTAATTCGATTGTTCAGCTCTTGAGTGTGAACTTAATAGACGACAATGTCAGGCTACAGTGACAGTGCCAAAAGGTTGGACATCCTTAGTGTTCATGGGAAGCTGAGTGACTCAACAATGACCATCTGCACACTGGGAGCCAGATGACCTGGTCATCTGTGTCTGGCTTCTGTGTCTATGAAGCTGGAAACCTCAGAACAAGGGGCTCAAAGATGCAGCCCAAGTTTAAGGTTAACAGCCTGGAGGCTCCCTAGAGAGCTGCTGGTGTGAGTCATGTTGACAGGTTGAAGCTGCTGGGACCTGATGTCTGTTGGTAATGATAGAAGCAAGATGGGCTTGCAGGGGAGGAGGAGTCAAGTTTGCGTGCCATGAGGGCTTCCCTCTCCCGATTTGGATCCCTCCAGGTCTCTAGCTTATTAAGATGGAGCCACCTACATTCACGAGGATCTCTCCTCGCTCCATTGCTATCACACACGTCAATCGTCTCTGGAAACACTCTTACAGACATATGCAGATGTGTTTCACTGGTCACCTGACCATTGACTATCACACTGCTTTCCTTCCTGGTGACCCTCATGCCTAGATCCATCAGTCATCCAATAGATGGGAAGGCAAGTCCATCGTTCCCTCACTGCAGGTCCCCAGAACGTCTACTGGGGGTAGCAGCTCTTCCTCTTGGACACTGCTGGCTTCCAGGACGCCTTTTGCTGTTGGTTTTCCTTTTGTGTCAAGCATATTTATTCTCAGTCCTTTGCTGTATTCAGTCCTCAGAGCTTTTCCTCTCTGGACACCCCCGCCTAGTGACCTTACCCACGTCTTTATTTCCACATTTATACCCACAGTTGGGCTCTTTCCCCTGAATGGCCAACTCATCTATTCAGGGGGTAATCAGGGACCCCACATGGACATGGGACAAGAACAGCTAAGACAGACACCAAAATTGAAATATTGCTTTCACCCTCACTGTCCTGTGTGCTGACACCAAAGGCTTTCTGCCTCAGCGAAGGCTCACTACCTTCTCACAGCATGCAGGTCAGATCCTGACCCTTACACGCCATCTTAACTCTTTGCTCATCCAAACCATCATCTCCAGCTTTTGCTTATATCCAGCAGCTAGCCCCCTTTCTCTCTACCATCACTATTCCTCATCAGCATTTGGTCTTCTTTCTTTCCTTCTTTCCTTCTTTCTTTCCTTCCTTCCTTCCTTCCTTCCTTCCTTCCTTCCTTCCTTCTTTCTTTCTTTCTTTCTTTCTTTCTTTCTTTCTTTCTTTCTTTCTTTCTTTCTTTCTTTTTCTTTTTGAGGCAGGGTATCATTATGTAGCCTAGATAACAGTCAAACTCATGATCCTTCTGCCTCAGCCTCCTGAGTTCTTCAGTTAAATATGAGTGCCACCACACCAGTTCTAACCTTTAGTTTTACTTGAAGAATTTTTTTTCAAACATGTCTTTACCAATTTATTCTTTGATCAGCAATTTAGAAGAGATCTAAGTTATCCATAGTCTTGCCAAATCTTATCAATCTTTTAAATTGTGGCCATCCACCTGGATGTGTGGTAGTTTCTCCTTGGGGCCTTAATTTGCATTTTTCTGGTGAGTAATGAATATGAATACATTTGCATGTGAATTACTTTTTAAAACCCTTTGCAACACTGGGATTGGTTGGATTTAATGCTTCTCATTCTATTACCGGACTACATCTTCACTTTTCTCTCTCTTTTCAGAGACCACATGTCATATAGCACAGGCTGGCCTAGAACTTGCTTTGTAGTTGTGACACTAAACTTCTTATCCTCCTGCCTCAGCCTCCTGAGTGCTGGGATTAGGGAGCTGTGGCATACCACACTCTGTTGTCTTGTCTTCGGCCTGTTTTACACTGGGCTAGGCATTATTGGCTTGCGTGAAGTCTTGGTTATGTAAGTCTATTGCTGAGCAGACTAGCGCGGACACTTCCTGTCTTTTCTTTGTCTTGCTGAGTTTTACTTGTTTATTTATTTCCAGTCTTGGAGTCTGAGCCCATGATCTTCCACATGGCATCACAGCCCTAAGTCGGTTTCTCAAATAGCTGTCAGATCATTCAGATTTTTCTATTTCTCTTTGCATGTTGTAAAAATAATGTATTTTCTAAGAAAAAACAAAACAAAACAAAACAAAAAACAAAACAAAGAGTCCCTTTCTTTGAAAAATTTAAACATGGCTAGGTGGTAGCACATGCCTTTAAGCCTAGCATTTGAGAGGCAGAGGCAGGCAAATCTCCTGAGTTTGAGGCCAGCCTGGACTACAGATTTGAGTCCTAGGATAGCCAGGGCTGTTGTAGTCCAAAAATATTAACACAAACCACTCAAACACCAATCCCAGCCAGATATGGATGGTTTATTGAAAGCCTGTTCCAAGCTGATCATGGGCTTCAGAAAGAACTCAGGAGCCAAACTGGTCTGCCTTTAGGGTAGCCTTTTTATAGGAAAACCACGTATAGAAAGGCAAAGGGAGGGAACGTTACATTTTGGCTAACTATACAAAGCAATATTACATATTAGCTAACTAGACAAAGTACTATCAGCTAACCTTTAAGCTGATTGGTCCTAAGTGGGAAAACTGAGGCAGTAGTTAGGGTCTTCCAGAGTACAACCAGAGTGTGTCCAAGTGTGGAGATAACACAGAGTGCACCAGAGTGTAGCCAAGTGAGGAGAAAACGGAGGAGTTATAACACCATTGAGTCATAGTAAAATATAAGGTTAACTTGACCGTCTGGCAGAGTCTATAGGTAGGTTAACTTGATCTTCTGGCAGGGTTTGTTAGCATCAGCTATGAATAACTACTTCTAGGAAGTAAGTGAAGACTTTTTGAACTAAATTTCACCTTATAAACAAAAATGGGTACTGAATACAAAAATGGCTTCGGCTATGCTACAAAGAGCAGGCCTCATCAGGGCAATGTTTATATGTTTACTAACCCACTGGAAAGAAAAGAAAATTCTAATGAACTGGTTTAGGGTTTTCCATAAAAGTCTTTTTTTTTTTTTTTTTCCTATAGCATTTCTGGTGATACAGATGAAACTGGCCAATATTTTATTCTGTGTTATTCTATTGTGGTGTTGCTGACTCAGCCCAGGACCTCCCAAAGTGCTTTTCTTCTTCATCAGTCTTTCTGAGTTATTAAAATTCTCACTCTTTTCAAAGAGCTTATCTGTGGCAGCTTCCTGTTGAATGCTTAACTTACCATTTTCTTTCTCAGTCTAAGCTTTTCCTTCTTAGAATTGTATGTCTGTGTTAAAGATCCTTTCTCAGTGAGATCTTTCTTGACGACCCCATTCCAAGCTGAAACCACTTCTCTCACTGCATTTAACATTTTTATTTTTCATGTATGGATGTTTTGCCTGCATGTGTGTGTGTACACCATATCTGTGCCTGGTCCCCATGGAGGTCAGAGGATCTGATCCCCTTGGAGCTCTTCCTACCAAAGTCCGATATCAGGGCTCTGCCCCAGTAAAACGGATCACTCCACTTTTTCTAGTATCTCCCATAAACAGCCATACTCCTAGAGCATGGCAGTCCCAAGGGGGCGGGGCAATGCGATTAGAGTCCTAAATGATAGCCTTCTATTCTTTTAGTACCTTCAGTAATTTGCTAATATAGAGTCCCTCTCTCCCCCTGCAATGGCTCTCTCTCTCTCTCTCTCTCTCGCTCTCTCTCGCTCTCTTTCTCTCTTTCTGATTTTCCATTGTTCTTCAGGATCTTCACCACACTCCAGCTTCCCTTGCTGGGGACCTTATCACCGGAAATCCATCTCTAACCGCCCCTAGAAAGAATCCTTAGTATTTGAAACAAATATAGCCCAGCCACACTGCTGGCACATACCTTTAATCCCAGCACTCTAGAGGCAGAGGCAGGCAGATCTGAGTTCGAGGACAGTCTGATCTAAAAAGTGAGTTCCAAGATAACCAGCGCTACACAGAGAAGCCCTATCTTGAAACAAACAAAAACAAATAAATAAAACAAATATAATCTTCAAAGATGAAGCCTTATTTTGTTCACAGAGGAATCTCCAGAACCTAAAACAATTTTGGTTTACATAATGAAGGAGAAGGAGATAAATTTATCAAGACGTTATTTATATAAGAATTATATTCACGGGCGAACACACAATTCTTACACAGAAGGAAATGGAATCACAAGAAAGGTAAATTCATGATTAGAATCTAGGTCTAAAAGCGGGGGATGTAGCTCGGCGGTGTGGAGTATTGGCTAGCTTGTACAAGGGTTTGGGTCCTAGGATATGCGGAAGTTAAAAAAAAAGTCCAAATAGAAACCCAGTTCTAGCTCAACAGCCTGTGTTCTGTACTCAAACACTGAGAATTCATTTCGTAAAGCCCAGAAGCTGGAAGTGATGGCGTACACCTTTAATCCCAGCACTCAGGAGATAAAGGCAATAGGATCTCTGTGAGTTCGAGGACAGCCTGGTCTCCAGAGCGGGGTTCCTCGACAGCTAGGGCTACAAAAACAAACACAAACAAACAAACAAACAAAAAAACAACACGGGAAACTCCTCGTACGTCTGAGCCCAGTCTTGAGCGCCCTGCACTGCCTGACTGCAGCCTGAGCCAGGCTGAGGGAGAACCTCGGCGGCACAGAAGACTCACGGAACCCAAAGGCAGAGCCTGCGTTTCCGGCGGAGCGCTCTCCCCCGCCTCTCCCGGAAACGGTGTCTGCCGCTTGGGTAACGGTGGCGGCGTGGGAGCAGCAATGGATCAGGAGGAGGCGGTAAGGACTTTGAGGATCCCGTGGAGGTCCAGCTTTACGTTCCCTAACTGAAAGGGCGGAGGACAGCCAGGGGGAGGAGGAGGAGCAGCGCGGGGAGGAGGAGTCGGCTGACGGCGGTGACCGCATAGGGGGCGGGGCACGGGGGCGGAGGCCGCGCGGGCAGGGGAACCGGGCTGCGTGTTGTGTCAGCCCTGGGTGCCGGTGAGGGTGGGTGGAGTGTTTGTGCACATGGGGCGTAGGCCAGGAGAAAGATGCAGCTGTGGGTTTGTAGGGTGGCCATCCCCATGGCTTATTCTGTCTGGAAGGGACCACGCAGCAAAGTTCCCTTTGACGCTGGCGTGGGTGAGGGAGAGCGGGACCTGGAACTGGGGATGCCTCCAGATAATCCCTGTAGTCTGTCTGGGGTACCGATTCCAGACCCCTACCGAAGACATTCCATGGCTGCGATGAAACACCATAAACAAGTTGGGGAGAAAAAGGTTTATTTGGCTTATACTTCCGTATCCACTGTTCATCATCTAAAGAGCAGGGAAGGAAACTGGAAGCAGGAGCTGTTGGGGAGCAGTGGAGGGGTGCTGCTTACTGGCTCATTTCTCATGATTTGCTCAGCCTGCCTCCCCATAGAACCCAGGGATAGCACCACCCACAATGTGTTGGACCCTCCCGCCATCAAACACTGATTAAGAAAATGCCTTACAGGCCAGCCTACAACTTGATCTTATGGAGGCATTTTACTTAATTGAGCATCTCTCCTCTCAGATGACCTTAGCTTGTGTCAAGTTGACACAAAACTATCCAGTACAAGTGCCCATACCTCAAAAGTGAGCAGGATGCCGTTGAACTTTTCATGTGCTTTTACCATGATAGGTATAGTCAGTAATTGACCCCCTAAGTCAAACACCAAAGAATTAGGAACCAGTTCTGTTTGTGTGCATTGGCAGAATAATGATAGGGGGTCTCACAGTAGATTCAGTAAATGTTAATAATATTTGTATTTATTACGCATGTAATGTATAGATAATAAGTTGATAAAACTGAAATTACAATCCATCACGATCCATCCATATAGACCACAGTCTATCCTTTTGCTTACTGTAGAACACCCCCACCTCCAGCACTCAGTTAAATGTCTAGAACACATACAGTTGAAACCCTTTATGTTGCTGGATGAATAAATCAAAACTTGAAACATCTGCCTCATGTTACATTCTCAGTGCCCCAAAGGAAAAGCCAACCGTGTGTTTAATCTTTGTATTTTTGTTTTGTCTATCCATACACTGGGTCATCTTTTCGCCCTCCACAATTCCAGGAAGGTTTCCTTAGGTCTTTTTTTTCCAATTTGGCCCTATCCATCTTTCATTCTTTGTTCTCTGCATATTTTTATAGATTTATGGAATAGTGACTGCATTTCATACTACTAAAGAGACTAAACTCTTCTTACTGTAGATATTGTCTGATGTATTTTTAGTTTTCTATAATTTTTTTTAAATGTGGGGGAACACTGGAAGTAGAACTTAGAGCCATGGGGTTTAAGATGTAGTGTGTTGTCCTGACAGTAACAGTTTTCCTGCCTTCTGTAGCAGGCGTTCACAGACCGCTGTTCACAGTGTGATGCTGTCTCCTGGGGCCTTACTGATGAAGGCAAATACTATTGTACTTCCTGCCACAATGTCACAGATGTAAGTAATGTGTCATTCACAAATTTTGCTTATGCTTTAAAATTGCAGTTTCACCTTGGTGTGTGGCCTTACTCCTAAAAAAGGAGTCTATTTTATCATTCATTCATGGCCAGATTCCAAGAATAGAAACAGTGTTAAGAGCAATGTCTTGGATTGTAAATCAGATTGGAGATAAAGTTTTAAAGTTATGTTGAGCCACATTTATAAACTAATGTTTCATATAGACTGTATGTGTATAGAAGGCTTTTGTTTTCTTGTTCATTTTATTTATTTATTTATTTATTTATTTATTTATTTGGTGTTTTTGAGACAGGGTTTCTCTATGTAACAACCTAGGCTGTCCTGGAACACCCTTTGTAGACCAGGCTGGCCTTGAACTCACGAGGTTATCTTGCCTCTGCCTCCTGAGTGCTAGGATTAAAGGTGTGTGCCACCACACCCAGCTGGAAGTATTTAACATTACACTTGAAAGATACTATTAGTTTGTAATGTGTTGTACTAGCTTAGAGATTTGGAAGGTGGAATGTTAGAATGATGGGAGACTGTTGGGAGTATTGGAAACATGCTTCATTATCACGTGTCTTTGTCTTTACAAACTACAAAGTACTTTCTCATTTATTATGTAATTCCTGCCTCACAACAACCTGTGAGATACAATGTTATGCACAGACAGACCAAGCAAGCAGGGCTCATGAATTGTTAGTCTTTGTTGTTTTAAGACAGGCTGGGCTCTAACTCAGAAATCCAGGAGAGCTGGGAATGAAGGCTTGCACCACCACACCTGACACCAGTTGAGTTAGCTTGCTAATGTTACAGGAGTGCAAAGATTTGGGGTAGGACTTGCACCTGACTCTTCTAACCCTATCACACCTCTTCTTTTCTCTTCTCTTCTTTTCTTTTTTCTTTCATTTTCTTTCTTCCTTCCTTTTTTTTTCTTTCTTTTTTTTCTTTTTTCTTTTTTTTTGGTTTTTCGAGACAGAGTTTCTCTGTGTAGCCTTGGCTGTCCTGGAGCTCTCTCTGTAGACCAGGCTGGTCTTGAACTCACAGTGATCCCCCTGCCTCTGCTTCCTGAGTGCTGGGATCACAGTCATGTGCCACCACCACCCAGCCACACCAGTTTCTTAAACTAGAGATTGTCACTCTGTGAGGCTGTCTCCACACTGGAAGTTCTAGGTCCTGTTCTGGTGAGCGCACCTTAGGGCAGTAAACAAAGTGTGGGAAGCCTGCTGCTGGACTAGCTAAACATGCTGGGGTTATTCTCCGTAGGAAAGGATTTGCTGGGCGTGCAGAGCTAGGAAGGAATAAGTACTGTCTTTAGCACTGGTTCAGAAAGCTAGTTGTTACCCAAGAGAGACTGCCCCAACATAGAGTGTGATAGAGGACTGATTTACCTTCCTCAGATAACTCAAAATCTGGACGAAACCCATAAGAAACATAGCTAATTTAGCTTGCAACTCAGTTACACAAGTGCTTTTCTAAAAAGATAAGTGTATGTATGGGTATGTGCATGTGAGTGCAGGTGCCTGCAGAGTCCAGCAGAGGGAGCTGGGTTTGGGATGGTTGTGAGCTGCTGTACATAGGTGTGGAAATTCAAGGGTTCTCTTGCAAGACTGCACATGCTCTGAGCCCTGAGCCATCTCACTAGCCCCATGGGTGTGTTTCCTGGAGCTGGTCTTCAATCTACAGCTCAGATGCTTCTTTGCTTCCATGTTACTCAGGATATTAGCAAGATGTATGTTTCACCAAAAACACTGGGGAATGATGGAGTGTGATCTCCTTGATCATGGTGATGGTCTCATGGAGACATGTCTCATCAAGACGTATAAATGCTTGTACCCAAATACACCAAATTGGACACTTGGAATGTATGCCATTTGTCCTCTGCTTTGATGCTCATTGAGGCTCTGTGGTTTAGTCAGTGTTAATTTCGTAGGGTAATTCAAATGTAAACAGAGAGAAGGAGCGGGATGCCATAATGGAAGAGATGGAGTCAGGGCACTATTTTTATAGGACTTGAACAGCTGTCACTAATGGCTGCTTTTAGTTCTGTCTTTGATGTTTCCTGGTTCTGATTAAGTCTATTACCGTCATTTGTAGCTTGAAAGAATATAATATTACTACCTAGTTTCATATTTAAGACTCTCAACCTAAGGGAATAAAGATGAACAATTCTTGAATGTGGGTGACAGTTTTTTCCTTTTCCTATTGTGCAAGGGCATGAGCTAGTGCTGTCTGTGTGCCAGGCAAGTGTCCTACTAACTACATCCCTGGCTGCACCATGATTTTGTGAAAGCCTGCGAACCTCGGAGTCTTCCCTCCACGCAACAGGCAACCCTGCCTGTTACCCGACTCCAGTTGTTGCTCTTGGCTCTCACTAACCCTGGCACAGTCAATGCATACAATAGCATACCGCTGTGCTTCCTGGAGTTGTGCAGGGTGGTGGTGTTGAAATTCAGTGGGTGAAGAGTGGCCAGTGAGTCAGTAGCCTGTGACAGGCGGAAGCTGTGGGACAGCTCTCCCGACTCTGCTTCTCTCCTTCCCCCCAGTTCCCCGTGTGTGACTCTTCAAGTTCGTGGCACTGTGTGCAGCCCAAGCAAAGCCTTACGAGTGGGAAGCTTCTTTCCTGGTGTGTTTTATTCAGGGAAAAGAATCTAAAGTCCTTCATCTGTCCAGTTTAGACAACATATTTTTTTTTTAACTCTTGTATTTAATAAAAAGTATGGGCCCAAAATATGTGAGTTTAGGAGATTTTATAAGAACAAGGCATATTCATTATAGGAAATTTGAAACCTGCAGGTGAAAGCCAAAATCACTAATATTCTCAGTATACATCCAGCAGCTTCGCTCAGCCTTGTGTCTGTGTGTATGGAGGGGAAAGGGAGACTTGCAAGCACCATCGAGCCTTTTGTCTCGATATTTTTAACTGTGCTGTTCTAAGAATTGCAGGTTTCTATTAAGAATGTAAATAGTCTACAATCTAACCATGAGAATGTTTAGCGTTTCCGAGTTTTTCTTTTATGTCCTAGATAATTCAAATGTAAAAGCCCCCTTCTCACCGCTTGCATGTTTTACCTTCTCACGGTGGCTAACTTAGTATATCATATATCTTTGAAAATAATATCTGCAGTCCAGAAAACTTGTTGGTGGAGGCATGTCTCTCATTCTGTGTTTCTTTGAGAAGGGCTTATGTAGCCCAGGCTGGCTCTTGGGGATTGACCTAGGGTTTAGACATGTTAGGTTGGCTAGGTTACTACACAGTCATGCCTTTCACTCTTATGAGGCTCACCCTGCTGGGGGTGATAGAGCCTGGAAACCCAGTGCTCAGAGGGCAGGCAGATCCCAGACCTGACGCTTGCCCAGACTTTCTGGAATCCCCTTCAAAAAAAACAAAGATAAGCTTCATTCTCTTAGACTTTTGGTTGTGAGCCTAGCCTTTAACAGCTGAGCCGTCTCTCCAGCCCTTCATTCTCAGTCTTTAAAATTAGAAAAGTATATTAATATCATTTATTTTTTTTTTAATTTTTACTTTTCTCCAGAAATAAGACTCAGTATTTTGTTTTTGGTTATAAGAAAGTCAGTCTAAGATAATTGCCCTTGGTGGTAGTTGTCATTGATCAGTTTGTTATAAATGGTACTAACCATTAACCATTTTAAAATTCTGTTTTGCTGAAAATAAAAAACAGTGCTTTTATTTTATCTTTTCTTTCTATTTTTTTTTTTTTTCCAGATAGGGTCTTACTTTGTAACCCTGTCTTGTCTGGAACTTTCTATGTAGACCAGGCTGGCCCTGCCTCTGATTCCCAAGTGCTGTGATTAAAGGTATAGCCCACACCCATGACAGTACTTTTGTAAGTGAAATCCTCTCTGAGTAATGTTCACATAACCGTGCTGAACATTACTGAGGGAATGCCATCCTCCTTGTGTGACAGGTATCAGCATGCATGGTGAGTCAGGGAGTTGGTTGTTTTGTTTTTGTTGTTGTTTACTTGCTTTGAGGGAGGCTCTTGTGTAGCACAGGCTGGCCTTAAACTCTTGAGCTTCCTGCCTTCACCTTCATAGTGCTAGGATTGCGGGTATGTGCCACTATCTGTAACCATAAATTGTTTTACTGTTAAAGTGTATTTTGCATGAATACAAAATTGAGTATATTTTATTTTTGGTCTTGTTTGAAAAGTTAATATAATTTTTAAATGGTTCCCCTTATTTTAAAAAATTTAAATAAAATTTATCTTTTAATACTTTCTTTTGTTTTGTTTTTGCTTTCAAGATAGGGTTTCACTGTGTAGCCCTGGATGTCCTTGAACTTATTTTGTAGACCAGGCTGGCCTCAAATTCAAAAAATCTGCTTGCCTCTGCATCTCAAATGCTGGGATTAAAGTCATACATCACCATGCCATGCTTTTAGAATTCATATTTATTTAAAATATAACTACACGGTTTAAAGTAAAGGTTTGTTTGGTTACTATGTAACTCACTCTTTTAGGAACCCCAAATTTTTTGAATGAAAAAGACTGACCATCATAGTGTGGTTTCACTGTCCTCTGTCAGTCATTCTCAGTTTGGGGCCTGGACACTGCCCAGAGCACACTTGGACTATGTCTCGGGGACCGCACTCTGTCTTTACCGCCTGTGTTTGTTTTCTGCAGCGATCTGAGGAAATTGTAAGTACCGCAGTCATTCCTAACACCAAGATCAACTCCATCAGCAGGGGGCTGAAAAAGAGAAGCAAGCACGGTGAGCACTAGCATGCACTTCAAGGCTCTGCTCCATCTTCCTTCATGGTTTGAGGACACGGAATGAATTTTACATAGATTCCAGACAGAATGCCAGCATTTTAAGCAGAAAATCTAAGTTACTAAATATAGATAAATAACAGAGGGTATGTTTAAGTACTAACATATATTCCTGTTTAACCTTTAGTAGTGACTTTAAAAGAAGAGATTATTTTATATATATGCATGTAGGTGTTTGTCTGCATGTATGTTTGTGTACCATGTGTGCAGCTTCCTTTAGAGGCCAGGGGACTGTGTTGGACTCCCTGGAACCAGAGTTACAGATGGTTGTGACCCACCCTGTAGGTGTTGGGAGCCACACCCAGGTCCTCTTTGAGAGCAGCCGTTGTTATTCATTGCTGAATCGTCTGCCTCTCTAGCCCAGTAGTGACTCTTTAGAGGCTAAAACCTGATTGATTTTTATTCAGTTTTATCACAGTAAAGTGTGGTTAATGGTAATTCATGTATATAAATCCTTAAAATGTATAGGGCTTAAATGTCTACAAAAAGTTGGATGCTTGCTGAGGTGTCTCATAGTCAATACCATAGTCATTGGCATGGTCACCTGTGAAAGGAGAATAGTCACACCATTGTTACATACAGTAGGAGAGTGCAGAGAGTTTAAAAGGCAACATTATCAGTTTCTAAGTGTGAGACAGGGTGTGGGAACCCTATGCATGCATACCACTTGAAGGGTCTAATCCCACTTAACTTGTGAATGCATCAGAGATTACAGGCCTTTTCTTATATCTGAGACTCTTCCCAGGAGGGAATTTGTTAGTCAGTGTGGGCAGGAGACTCTATGATATTCAGGTAAGTGAAAGAGGTTTGAGTCTTCCCAGTGTGCGGAGGAGTCACGTGGGAGTCAGTAACAGACTTCAGAAGCCATGCGTGAGAAATTTTGATAGAGTGATTTGAATGGGTTTCTGTATTTGTCTGGTAGTGGCAGGTGAAAAACAACGGTCTTCACCCATTGTAACATTTTCTCCAGCTGGTTGCTACCATAGCTAAACCTATGATTCTGACTGCTCTGACAGGTTTCTTTATGATCTCTTAGTGTTGTGAGGCTCACAGGAATAGTCTGTTTAAAATATTTAGGAGCTGGGAAGATGGATCCATCAGTGAAATACCTGACATACAAGCACTAGAGGTCAGATCAAACTTGTGTAAAAGCTGCTAATGTCAGCGTGCTTCTTGTAACCTCAGTTTTGGGAGGGATGAAGCTTACTGGCCAGCCATCCTGGCCAGATCCATGAGTTTCAGATTCACTGAGAGACCCCATTTAAAAACATGAAAATGGAAGTGCTGGAGAGCTGGCTCAGTGGTTAAGACCACTTGCTTTTCTGGGACCTTGGGTCACTTCTCAGCACCCACAGGGTGGCTCACAACCGTCTCTAATTTGAGTTCCAGGGGATCTGATCCCTTGTGGCTTCTATGGGCACCAGGCATGTATATGTGGTACCTATATGTCCATACACAGGAGATGAGATAATAGTAATTTAAAAATGCAGAGTGATGGAGGAAGACCCTGTCATTGATTATAGACCTACACACACCCGTATGTAGCCACATGCTACCCACCTACATGTGCACACACACACTAACAATTACAAACACTGCACACAATACCACATACACACACACACGCACACACACACACACACAAACTTAAAAAGGGAAAAATGAAATACTTAGGATATATCTGGTACCTAGGCACTACTAGTATGTATCAGATTTTTTTATTTTCCGTTTCCCTCTCTAAGCTGGAAACATTTTCACAAAAGCATAATGCTATTGCAAGTTTACTTTTTTTGTGCGGATTGCCCTTTCCTGACGCCTGGACATCATTTCTTGTATCTTGACATTTGTTTATTTGTTGACCAAAATATGTGTTGAAATGGAACTGAATAATCTGAATAACTGAATAATAATTATTCAGGGATATAGAGTCAAGGCGGATCTTTGTGAGTTCAAGGCCAGCCTGGTCTACAAAGCAAGTCCAGGTTAGTTAAGGCTACACAGAGAAAACCTGTCTCAAACAAAACAGACAAACACAAAACAAATCAAAAAAAGAAATGGAACAGAAAACTGGTGGATGCAGCAACCAAGTATTTCAATATAGGAATGTTTTGAGCACTGTAAAATACACATTTAAAAAAACCTAAATTTCTCCTGAAGAAACCTGATAAGCTAGGGTCAAATGAAAGGGGCAGGGATGAGATGAGGGAAGGAAGGTGGGATTAGAAGGGAATGAGGGAGCGGGCCACAGCTGGGATACAAAGTTAATAAACTGTAACTAATATTTAAAAAATAAAATAAAATAATTAAAAAAAAACAAGCTTAAATTTCACTGGATATGCTCAGGAGGCAGGAGTAGACAGATCTCTTTGATTTTAAACTCAGTCTATAGAGCGAGTTCCAGGATAGGCAGGGCTACAAACACACAAACAAAAAACCCAACAAAACAAAACAAAACAACAAAACCCCCAAAGAAGGCACACACACTCACACACAGCATATACAAACACACAAATAGACACACACAAACTGTACATACACCAAGTATATATACACAGACATACATAAAATATACAATCACACATAAAGAAAAGAAACTGAGGTACAAATACATGTACAAATACATGAGGTACCTGTCTGTTAGCCCATATCAACAGAGATTGTGTTGTGTAGAAGAAGCATAGTAAAGTATTAGTATGTGCATCTAAAGCTTGTTGTCTATCCTGTAGAGAAAGGCTGGGACTGGTGTGTGTGTGAAGGTTTCCAGTGCATCCTTTATCACCAAGCACAAGCCCTGGAGGCCCTGGGAGTAGGCCCAGAGCTAAAGGTAAGCAACATGTATCTACATGTTAGCTACTCATCCTTTGAAAAGTGAGTTTTGAACATCTAGGCATGGTGGTGCATGCCTGTAATCTCAGCACTCAGGAGGCAGAGGCCAGGTGGATCTTTGTGAGTTCAAGGCCAGCCTGGTCTACAGAGTGAGTTCCAGGATAGGCAGGATTACACACAAACAAACAAATAAAATAAAATAATAGAATAGAATAGAATAGAATAGAATAGAATAGAATAGAATAGAATAGAAGAGTAGAAGAATAGAATAAAGTAAAAGTAAGGTTTGAGTGGACCTGAGAAGAAAGTAGTAGCAACAGCCTGGGCTCTGCCCTGACCAGGAGTGTCATTGCACATAAATTGTTTCATTTTGTGATCCTGAGTGTGTAAAAGGATAGGTTCCATGGCTGTCTTGAATACTTTTCCTAACACCAAGATTAGAAATGTATCTTGAGGTCTGTGTTTAGGAACATTTATTTATTTAGGTCTCCCATGTACCTGATAAGGGAAAGCAGATGAGACGGTGTTTAGATTGGGGGTGATCTGTAAAGTGTGGGAGCTTGTATGTACATGTGCCTGTGAATGTGTCATCATAATGTTCACCACTTGCTTTCCTTCCACCTTAGAATGAAGTTTTACACAATTTTTGGAAGCGCTACCTTCAGAAGAGCAAGCAGGCCTATTGTAAGAACCCAGTTCGGCCAAGTAGAAGAAAAGCCAAGGTGAGCCATGGAGCCTGACAGTGTGGCAGAGACAAAGGTAGTGTTTGTGGCTGCTTGAGTCTGACTATGGTGTTTGTCTGTGGATTTCCAGGGAAGAGGCTTCTGATGCAGTTCAGAATGACCTAGGCTACTAAACTAGTTGTAACATAAAGGAATTAAAATTTATCTTCCTTTTGAAAGTTTTCATTTGTTTGTTTTGGTTTATTTATTTATTTATTTTGAGTCAGGATCTCACTTCATAGTCTAGGCTGACCTTGAACTATTGGTAATCCTCCTGCCTCAGCCTTTCAAGAGCTAGAATTATATCCAGATCATTTTATAGAGAGAACTTTAAGGAATTTCTTATTTGCTTTGCAGCATTGGGGTCAAACTCACAAGCTAGGAAAGCTCTGTGTCTCTGAGCTCCATCTTGTCATTTGGCTATTTAGTTTGTGGGGTTCATTTGTCTTCATTTTAATTGTTAGAATTTTTTGCATATGCTATTTCTATTATGATGATGATGACTTTTTTGAGATAGGACCTTATTATTTATCTCTGGATGGCCTTAACTCAGAGATCCACTGCCTTTGCCTCCCAAGTGCTGTGATTAAAGGCAAGTGCCACCACCTGGCTTATTTTATTTTATTTTGAGCAGGGTCTTATGTACCCTAGGCCAGTCTTGCTGTGTAGTCAAGAATGACCTTGACTTGCCTCCACCTCCCAAGTGCTAGATTGACAGACATAAGCTATGGTGCCCTGTTTATTTGCAGAGGACTAAACCAAGGGTTTTGTCCATACCAGGCAAGCATTCTACCAACTGAGCTACATCCCCAAGCCCTGCATATACTCCTTTCACTTGGCATTCCTGCTACTTTTCCTGACATTTTAATATTCAGCCCCCTTATTTTCTCGTCTCAGAAGCTTTGACATGAAAGAAAGTCAATCTGGGTGCCTGTCAGAGGTGCTTTGTCTTCGAGCAGTTCTGAATTGCTTCATAAGTGCTGTGGAGCAAAGAACAGTTCCATTGCTAAGAAAGGCAAGTGTCCTGACCACAGATGTGGTCTGGTGAGTGGCAGCACCTCCAGGGCCCAGATGAGGGTATGAGTCCACGTGACTCACATTTGCTAGAAACTTGGGAGCCTGGCCCAGCATTTCCTTGTTTGGTCAGGTCCTCATAAGTCTGTACGTAAAGGTCAGTGACCCATGACTGAGAAGCTGGTGTCAAGATGAAAGGAATAGGTTACAGAGGTGAGCAAAGGAGGGGCCTCTGAGCTGCACATGCGTCCTCTGTGGTAAGGAACGAGTCCTCGGGATGAGGTTAGAGTAGTCAGATCATGCAGACATAGTTAGGGGAATGACCTAAGGAATGTCCCCCTTAAATAGGAGATGATGAACTTAAACCAGCTCCTGAAACTAATTTGAGTTAACTGGAGAAAGGAGACATTTGATGATGATAAAGTTATGGAGCACTAACCTGACTGGATACAGGAGCCACATGTTTGCCCAGAAAGCAAAAGGTGCTGCATAGTGTTATAGTGACTCTCTTAAAGGAAAAAGGACTATTCAAAGTATTAAGACCGTGACCTTCAAATCTCATGTTGGTGTTTGTGGTTGCCTTTGTGTACTGGGATGTTGCCTAGTGCATGGAAAACAGGAATGAGAACCTGGGTTTCTCTGTGACACTTTAATCTCTTTAGACTAACTGAAAACTTACAGTCAGAAGTTTTATTTGTGTGAGTGAACACCTGGGTTGACAGTGTCACACTAAGTCCTGGTAAATAATTAAGAAGTGAAAGAGGAAGATAATCATATAATTTCTGTCACCCAAGTACAGCAAGTCCCTTTTTCAAAAGGGAGAGAAAATTACATTTTAAATTAGAAATGGGTTTGGGTTGTTCTCACAGAGAACTTGCCTAGCAGTGTCAGACCACAGGTTCTACCCTCAGAAATGTAGGTACCTCAGTAAGGCTGCAAAGCTTTCTTAGAGCTTTGGATGCAGCTATTCCAAGAATTAGAGTGGCCTGTATCTGAATCGGGTCCTACAACTTTTGAGCTGTGGATAACGACTGGAAACTTTCAAAACAAGCATACAAATGTGTATAATGGGGCATTGGGAAGGGAGTTATGTTATGTAACCCAGAATGCCCATGGAGAACTTCCCAGTGAGATGAAGGGGCTCTGGGCATTGAGATTAACATGATGTGAGGAAGAGAAGAAATGCTGACCTTCAAGCCTCTCTGGGACCAACAGTCCAAGCCTACAGAGTGGTAGTGGGGTGGGCCCGAAAGAACACAGGAGATGTAAGTGGTAAGGCTGTAGAAGAGCTTTGGAGATAGAGCCAACAGGACTTCCTGATGGTCTAGATGTGGGGTGTGGGAGGCAGGAGTCAAGGATGATTGTGAGATTTTTGGCCTAAGCAGCTGGAAGGAAAGAATTGCCATACACTGACAGGGCAGGTGGGACCCAAAGATCAGGGTTAGGTTTGAGACAGCTGTTAGACATCCAGGAAGAAATGTTACATATGTAGTGAGACAGATGAGTCTGCAGTTAAAGATAGGAGGTCAAGGGCTGGAGAGATGGCTCAGCAGTTAAGAGCACTGGCTGCTCTTTCAGAGGTCCTGAGTTCAATTCCCAGCACCCATATGGTGGCTCACAACCATCTATAGTGAAATCCGATTCCTTCTTCTGGTATGCATGAAAACAGAGCACTTATAGCATACAATAAATAAATAAATTAGAAAGGTTTATTATAAAAAAATAGAAATATAAAACTGCCAGTTTTATATGATGCATTATAATCATCAAATCTAAAATGTTGTTTATAAGAATGTCCCTTCCTCTTTTAGAGACAAGGTCTTAGGCAGTCTCTGCTGGCCTCAGACTCAATATGTAGCTGAGGATGACCTTGAGCTTCTAACCCTCCCGTCTCTACTTGCTGGGATTACAGGCATCCATTACCACACATAGTTTGTGCAGTGCTGGGGATTGATTCCAGGGCTTCATGCACACTAGGCAAGCATCCTACCCTGAGCTACAGCTTCTAACAGTGTCTTAGTTAGGGCTTCTACTGCAGTGATAAACACAATGATTGGCAGCAGCTTGGGAGGAGAGGGTTTATTTTGCTTATACTTCCACATCACAGTCCACCAGTGAAGGAGGTCAGGCTGGGAACTTGGAGGCACACACTACGGAGGAGTGGCTTCATGGCTTGTTCAACCTACTTCCCTTTTGTTGTTATTTGTTTCACATGGAACATGTTCGCACTCTCTATGTGGCTTCAAGCCACCAGGACACAAGGCAGCTCCAGCACCCTTCATCTTTCCTCAGTTCCTCTGATGAAGAATGTGACTTTCAGGATGACACGCTACTTACAGAGCTTTCCCTTCCCCAGAACTCTCCAGTAGCCCGAATGCAGCGTATCAGTGATAGGAGCAGCTCCAGCCTTGTGCTTGTAGCACTCACCTGTGTCCGCTCACTGAGCAGTGGCCGCAGTTTATCCAGGTTGACAGTTGGGTAGAAGCTCTGGTTTTTCTTTAAGTGAATGCCTCAGACCAACTTTCCCAAAGTAACCTGGATGACATTTGTAGACATTGTCCCTGTGGTGATGCATGCCTCCGGCATTCTCCTGCCTCGGGTGCTTGCGGTGCTTCATGATGCAGCTGTAACCCACAAGGCCCTGGAGTTTCCAGGACTTCCTTAATCTGGATGGCATGTCAGCAGCTGAAAGGAAAAAAGGAGGCGTCCCTTGCGTCTCCCAGCCTACTTTCCTATATACCCAGGACCACCTGCCCAGGGGTAGCACTGCCCACAATGGGTTGGACCCTCCCATATCACTCATTTTTAAACTGCACAACATGCTTGCCATCTCGTTGGGCATTTTCTCAGTTGAAATTCTTCCTTAATGACTCTAACTTGGGTTAAGTTGACATAAAACTAGCCAGCACACCAAGATATTTCAACGTTGTAAGTACCCTTAAGAAAAGAAAGCTGTGAGTTAAACTGACATGCTAATGATTGTAAGAGTCACCTGAATTTCAGGGATGTTAAAATGTGGGGTAGGTACATCCTAGAAGTAAAATACAGTAGCTATGATTGAAAACCCTAAGTTTGGTGGATGTCACCAAAAGACAGACACAGAAGAGGACTAAAAACCTGAGCTTTAGGCCTTCCAAGTGTCATCTTAGAGGTGTACTTCCTCCATCTGCTAATCTAGGCCTAGTCCTGGAAGCTTCTAGCCTCCATACAATCTGACCTAGGCCTGGAATGTTTTCAGCCTCTGAATAAGCTCACCCTTTCTTGTTCTTAGCTCTGGCTGGCTGGTTCAACTTAGCTGTTCTGGCTCAAACTCCTCTCCAAGCTGACTGATTCAAACTGGCTTCTCCTAGCCTCTGAATTGGCCTCACTATAGCAATCTGTTTTAATCTGGCACCTTCCTGTTCTCTGGCTCATTTTATCTTCACCTGAGTCTAGTTTGTTCTCTCTCTGCAACCTGTCTATTACTGTCCCAGTAAAACTGCCTCCTCTCTTCATTCTCTGTGGCAGTCCCTTAAGTAGCTTTCCTTTTTCCTCTTTTCTTGTGAGAGTTGGGTATATCCTGTTCTGTCAGATCTTTCTCTGATTTGTCACTTTGTCTGCTACTCAGTTAGACATTACTTTCCAACATGGGTGCTTCCTTCTACAACCTAACTTTACCTTCATTGTTTGAAATTGAAGGAGTGTATCACCATGCCTGGATCTAAGCTTTTCTTACCTGAAATTTGCTCTGTACCAGGCTGGCCTTAAACTCAGAGATCTGCTTGCTTCTGTATCCTGAGATTAAAGGCTCGTGCCACCACTGCCTGGCTTGTCTGCATTTTAGCCAGATCACACAGAGGTTCTTGGATGATCTCTTGCCAGAGCAGCCATGTTTTGAATTAAAATTCTTCTACAGAGTACTATTGGGTAACAGTTCCCTAGAGAGGCTTCCCAGGTGTGGAGTATCTGAGACCCTGCCAGTTTGCTAGGGCAATGATGAACAGCAGCTGTTTAGAGCCACAGACGTTACCTTTCCAACTCAAGCAGTTTCTGTTTCTGTTATCTCATGAACAGGTATTGGAAGACAGTCTGCAGGGTTCAGACTGGTGCAGTGATCTTGAGCTGCTAAGTGACACCACCTGTCCCTTTGAAAGTGGAACAGAACTCCAGTCTGACCCCCAGATTCCAAAGTCTTTCCCTGCCACCAAAGGATCACCAAAATCAGGTAAAAAGGAGAAGCAATCTACTTAGAATATGTAAAAAAAAAAAAAATGTATTTATTGTGTGTGTATAAGAATGCACATGCGTGACAGCCATTGGCTGCTCTCATAGAGGATCTGGTTTCGATTCTCCATTTCTCGGGGATCTGGTATCCCCTCCTGCCCTCTGCAGGTACCAGACATGAAGGTGGTACATACACACATACAGACACACATGCACAGAAATAAAAAATAAATATTTTAAAAAATGATGATTTCAAGCTGGGTGCGGTGGCACACCTGTAATCCCAGCACTCCAGGAGGCAGAGGCAGGCAGATCTCTGTGAGTTCAAGCCTGGTCTACAAATGGAGTCCAGGACAGCCAAGTGTGTTCACATATGTAGAGAGAAATGCAAAGTTTTTTGTTTTGTTTTGGCTAAGGGGATATATAAATGAGTTTATGTTATTTTGAACTTTTTTTTCAAGAGAGGGTTTCTCTATGTAGTCCTGGCTTCCTGGAACTCATTCTTTAGGCCAGACTGGCCTCAAGCTCACAGAGACCCGCCTGCCTCTGCCTCCCAAGTGCTGGGATCACAGGTGTGCACCACCGTGTGCCCCAGTGCTCCCCTAAAAGGTAAGATTTTAAGTGCACATAATTCAGATAGTTTTCCATGTTGTTAAAAAGAATCACAAAAAAGAGAAATTAGTCTACTGTTTTCACAAATGTTCTGTTCATAAGACATGTTCATTTTCAACATTCATTTAGTAAAATACAAAGTAAGAATTCCTAGGTAGTGTAGCAGAAAGGAACTAGCATGGTAGAGCCATAATGAGACCTGTTGCTTTCACTGTAAGGGTCCTGCCACTGCAAAAGAGATTCTTCTAGAAGCAGGACACACACACACACACACACACACACACACACTCACCCTTGTTTGCAGTTGCTCTCCAGGAAGTGTTGCTGGGTACTCTTGGGGAACAGTTCCCCAGAAAGGCCTAGTATTACATCTTGACTTCTAATTTGGAATATTGTTTCCAAAGTTACCACTGTGGGGCCAATGGTATGGCTTGGCAGGCTAAGGCACTAGCCACAATCTCTTGACAGCCCAGGACCCACACGGTGGAAGAAGAGAATCTGAGTCCTGAAAGTTGTTCTCTGAGCTCTACATGTGTGTGTTGTGGCACACACACACAGAGACACACAGACACACTCAGAGATGGACAGACAGACAGACAGACAGACACACACACACACACACACACACACACACACACACACACACACAGGCTCCTCCTCATTGCTGCTGGCATGTTGGGATTTCCCCTCAAGGTAGAATTCGTCGGCTTTCTGCTCAGATCTCACCTTCTTAAAGAGGTCTTTCTGACCACCTGTTCAACAGAGCCATGCTGCCCCCTTCTCACCTTGATGCTCCTGCATTGCTGCTTTCCTGGATAGCACTTTTCTCTGTCCATTGTAATTTTTGTTGATTACTTTTGGTGTGAATTACAGGAGAGGTGAGACACAGTTCACTGTCATTTCCCCAGGCTTAGGGGAGTGGCACAAGGAGTGAGATAGATTCCTGTCTGTAGAATGAACAGAGTGTCAGAGGGCACCTGAGGGTGGACAGGGAGAAAGTGCTGCTTTCTTATCCAAGGGGTTTGGGAGAGGCCTATCTGCCAGGGACTTACACACTTGCACTTTTCTCTGTGATTGTTCATCCATTTATTTTTAAAATAGTTTGTTTTCAATATTTAAAAATGTATATCTCTTTTCAGAATCTCATTCCACCCACTCTCACGGATAACCCTAATCGCCTGTTTGCCTGGTTTCCTTCTGGAGCCTTCATTGACCGTCGTTGCTAGATTGTCTATGCGAACTGAATCAGTTATAATCTACTTTAAATGCCTACTGTTTTGTTACTCATTTTTCTTTCTTTCTTTCTTTCTTTTAAATCTCGCTGTGTATGAGCAGCGTATGTCTGCTCTGGATCTGTGGATGGAGTGGAGTACTCAGAGTGGAAGGAGAAGGGGATCGTGAAGATGACTGTGCCCCGGACACTTGCTCTCTGCTACCTGTCCTTGCTCTGGCAGAGAGAAACAATTACTCTTTCAGACCTTTTGAGGTAAGCGGAACTTACTTCCTGATCATTTCTTCCTGGTTATCGATGTGAACTTAGAACAGTCTTTGGATATTCTTAATTTTACAAGAAAGCCTAAAATGAGGAAAGACCTGGAAAGCTTTGATAGTACATGGGTTACTTTTCTCATTGTTGTGACTAAGAACCTGAGAAAAGCAACTAACTTAAAAGAGGAAAGATTTGCGTTGACTTGTGGTTTAAGGGGATACAGTCCACCATGTGGGTGGTGGTGGGCAGCTCACTCACATTAGATCAGGAAGTAGAGAAAGGGGAATGCTACTGCTTTTACTCAGTTTCCCTTATATTCAGTCCAGGATCCCAGGCCCTGGGATGACGCCACCTGCATTCAGGGTGGATTGTCCCATAGCTAACTCTTTCTGGAAACGTTTCTGTAGACATGCCTGAGGGTTATATGTCTCCTAGGTTATTTCAAGTCCAATCAAGCTGACAGTGATCAGTAATCACTGTGTGTGGCTTGGGTTCTAATTCTTAAACTTAATTCGCCTTAAGTTTAATAATTTGAGTTTTTACTGACATAGTGGAAATTGTAGCAAGTACTTCACATGAGATATTAGAAAGTTAATTATCTAATGTAGATAAAATACTTTAAAGAGAAAATGACATTAATATTCCTATGTAGAAATCTTAAGTATTTTTCTAAGAAAAGATGAACAGGGAATCTTTTACTAACAAAGTAGCTATTAGTAGTTATGAGAAACCATGATGTTGTAAAAACTAAACTATAGGCAGCCTGTGTTAACTTATTAGGAAGAGTTGATATCAAAACTAAAGAAAGACCCTGTTATAGTGGTAATAAACATTTACATATTTCAAGGTAGTATAGAGAATTTTAAACAGGAAGAGTGGTCTAAGGAAGTAGACATTTGAGTTAAAGCCCGCTGCAGTATCAGGGTTGATAACTAACAAGCTGAGTATACAAGAATCAGTCATTTACTAGGCAGACCAAAAATGTTTATTCTCCTTTTCCTTTATGTGTGTTGTTAATAATGGCAGTGAGTTTAACCGGCATATGGAATGCTTACAAGGCACGAGTTTGAAGCCACATTTCTGGTTCTGCCAATTCATTACCACATGACATGACATTGAGCAAGTCTGTAAATGTTTCTCTGCTGCTTTCTTCTAGGTAAAATGGGTCTGTAGTAGTAATGGCACCTTAGGGTTGTAAGTGCTTCGGCCCTTGGCATTGTGGGAGCACTTAGAGCAGTCTCTGGAGCATCAGGAGAGCTCTGGCTAGTCAGGATTGTTCAGTTTCCATCCTCACCATTATCGCTATCATCATCATCACCATCGACACTTGGCCTTTTATTAAACAGAATGCCTCTAGTAAATGATGATAGTGCCTTTGATTGGGCATATTAACCAAATAACAAAGTTTTTTCTCAGGTGTGATCAGCTGCATACAGACCACTCGTGGTTCTGTGAACTTTACTCCGAGTTGAATGTTGCCTGCTTTGTGCCTTCACTAGATGACATCATCTTCTCCCAAGACTCTAATTATTATCTGTATGCTGATGACTCCTGACTATCACCAGCCCAGGCTTGTCTACTGAGGGCCAGACCGTATATTCATCTGTATATATATATTCATCTGGACATGACTACTTGATGTCTTTATGGTTAAAATCAGTATGACTAACAAGTGCCTCACCATCTGTCTCCTTGGTCCTGCTCTTCTCCAGTGTTCTTAGCACATGCTGTGGACCCTAGTGTTGTCTGTGGGGAAGCCTGGCGCTTCTCCTGGACTCTTTCTTTGCTCTATGTAGACAGCCTGTCCTTATGCCCTGTCACTTATGCTTCCAATACAACTCTGTAGCTCATTCTTCCCTCCGTGCCTTACCTCACCTGGATTGATTGCTTACAGATTTCTTAACTGAGCTCTGTCTTGGTCTTGTCATTCTTATCCATCTTCCAGTTGATAATCAGAGGGTCTTTCAAAAAGATCCGTAATCGTAAGAACCTCATAGTGTCTTCAGAGCTGGTTCAAGGGGCCAGTTGTTCCAGGGCAGTCTGCAAGTGGGCAACAGAACTCTCCCAGAGATTTAACGATGAGAGAAAGTGCTTCTCTGAAGCTTTCCTCAGAAGAATACTGTTGTGCTTGAAACAGGCAGCCCCAGCCCTCAGTTCCTCTCTTGCTCACTCTTCAGTCTGCCTGTCCTCCCCCACACAGGTGACTTCTGAAATGCCTTCAAAGAGACTGGAGTGCAGATTGGAAGATTAGCTAGAGGGCTGTCACTGTGCTCCTTGGGGCATACAAGCTGGGGACAGAGCTGAGTTGCTTGGGGCGGTAGAACAAGGGGCTGTCACTACTGCTCCCCGTGCTCTGCTTTTCCCCCAGAAAGAGCTTCAAGTCAGATCCACAACCTGTCCCTCTTGACCAGCACCTCCAGCTTTGTCTGGGGACTGCAGGAGTCAGACTCTGGGCTGGGGCCTGTTTATCTCTTCTAAATAACCCTCCAGGAGGTTCTTCAGGGTGTTACAGTCTCGGAGTGGCTACTAGCTTTGAGAAGCTAAAAATCTATGGTCTGCAGGAGGCGGTTAGTCTGGCTGGAATACATATCTGCCCATCTGCCAGTTCTTTCTCTTCTTTTTTTTTTTTTTTTTTTTGAGACGGGGTCACTCACTGCTCACTGAGTGGCCCTGCTGGCTGGCCTTTAATTCAAAGACCTGCCTGTCTACCTCCAGGTGTGTGTTACCACGCCTAGCCCTGCATATTTTACCATTGATTGTAAGCTGTGGTTTCCTTATTTATCTTTAGAGCAGCATCATAGGCTTTAGGATTAATTCCTCTCCCTTCACATTTACTATAAAGGACCCTCCCTACTAGCAGTAACCATAGAAGCTAACAACAGCCAACATTTATCGTACAAATATTTGTTGACCATCTGCTGTACTTCCACAGTGTTCTAGAGTTTAGACCCTTGGGAAGCATGTAAGTCAAGTTCCCACTCTCATGAGGTTGAAGACTAGAGGGGAAAGAGATGAACATGAATAAAGGGGAAACTGATGAGTCACGCAAGTGCAGACCAGAAAGCTTACCTGGACAGCTGCTTTCCATGATAACAAAGGGATCTGAGCTGTGCCTAGAGTCAAAGAGCAGCCAACCTGGGAGATCCCAGCATTCCAGGTAGAGAGGGGTGCCAGCCCTCAGCAGGAGTGGGCTCTGTTTGAGCCAGGAGTAGAAAGTGAGGAGTGGCCTGGAGGAAGAGAACTGGTGGAGAGATGGGTGGAGGAGTGGGGGGAGGGGGAGGGCACACATACACTGAGAAGTGGGTCAGACAGAGGTGAGTCTTTGAGTCTCTGAAAGCCATGCTGGGGTCAGGAAGTTTTTTGCCTTTAAAAATTTTGTTTGACACTTTCATATGTATGTGTATATAATAAATGTTAGTTCTTTTTACTTCCAGTTCTCTCATTCCTTACAAATTAAAAGTACTAAAGTATAATTTACATATGATAAAAGTCTCAACCATTAAGAATATGCAGTCCCTTAGGGTTCCAGAGATGGCTCAGTGATTAAGAGTACTTCCTGCTCTTTCAGAGACCCTGAGTTTAGTTCCTGGCATGCCCATGACATCTCACAATGCCTCTAAGTACAGTTGGAGGAGATTGACACCCTCTTCTGGCCTCTGTGGGCACCAGGCACGTCTGTGTGTGTGTGTGTGTGTGTGTGTAATATTTATAAAATATATAATATGATATATATTATATAATACAGATATGCAGGCAAACACTCATACATAAAAAAAATAAATCCTTAAAAGATACACCATTTCTGTAAGCCTTTAATCCTCTGCACTGAGGAGACAGAGGAGAAGTTTTCAGTATATCCACAAAAATATACACCCGTCACTTTGATACACTTCCAGGATATATTTTCTTACCTCAAAAGTGCCCTGTGGGTTTTAAGTGCTGTAGTAAGCAGCAGGGAGACTGCGGCAGGAGCAACCATCTGAGGTGTCTTCATAAAGGATCACTCCGGCACCTGTGAGGAAGTGGTATTCTGTGCAGGGAAGGGAAACTGGGAGGCTAGTGGTCTTCTGCTACACCTTATGAAGAAGTGGTGGCTTGGATGATGCTGGTGGTGAGGGGAATGGAAAGGATAAATGGGACAGGACCATTCCCCAGTGCACACGACTCTAATGTGCCATTGCTGTATTGGTCTGTGACCAAGAGCTGCCAGCTTGTTAAAGTCTAGTGTGTCTCAAATCAAAGCTTCCAAAAATTGCAGTAAAATTATGAGCAGAGAATGTTTCCAGGAGAGCATGCAGATGCCTTTATTTGGTGCAGTTCCTTTGTCAACAACTTCCTGGTTGACCCAGATAGCATGCTGATAATTCCCACTGAGGGAAATGGCGTGGTAGAATTTTGATTGAGCTGCCATCCATTGGCAGGGGAAAGGTTTTCCAAAAGAAATTTCAAATTCAAGCAAACTTTAGAAGAGGTTAAGAACAATACTGTGAGTCATTGTTAAGACTTCATATACCTCAAGACTGGCTTGGGGTGCGTTTCTGCCTCCCCAGACTTGCTTATCTTCTCTCCTCTGCCTCTGTAGCAGTGAAGGAGCCTCTCTGGTGGCCCTTGTACTTATGTTTCTCTGGTGGCCCTTGTACTTATGTTTCTCCTGTCCTGCCTGCCTGAATTGAGGGGGACCAACTCTTCATCTCTTCTTACTCTCTCACTTCTAGCATTGGGCCTGCTGCTAGCATATATCCTCACATCTATTTTATATATATATATAGTTATATATATATAGTTATATATGGTTATATATATATTTATATATGTAATTGTTATATGTATATACACATATATGTCAAGGACTAAATAAATGATGCACATCTTAACATTGGAAGTCTAGGTGTTTTTGAAGTGATAGGTATGTACTATGTCATGAATATAATACTATTATGCCAATATTGTAGCTTACTAGGCATAGATACTTTATATATAAAATAAAGCAACTAATGGAAACCCAGCTGGGAGAGGTTTTCTTCTGTTTTTACTTTAAATATCTAACTCTCAAGTTTCAATAGACTAAAAGTTAGAGGAGTCACATTTTAATTTTGAAATTAAGTTTAGGTCAACACTTTTATTTCCAGGAAGCTGGTTATAGTGAGGCCAAGACAGAGCGTTCTGGATATATTCTCAACTGGGTCTTATTTTTCTGACAGTTGGTTTAGGAGTTTGCACAGGAAATTCTGTCATATGCTTGCTCTTCTCTGTTTCTTTCTCTCCTTTGTTTTCTTAGCATACTATAGGTTATTGATTGGCTACATCTTCTTTTAGCTAGAACACAAGATCTGTGGGAACAGAAATTTCACCTGTTTGGTTCACTGCTCTTTTCTCACATTGCTGACTATATGGTACTCTACAACTTTATTTGACTTGATGAGTGAGGTATAAATAAATGTTCTAGTCCGCTTTTAAATATCTGGAGTTTTCTTCAGACTCAACATTTGACTGGAAATGTTTGACCTCCTACTATATATAAGGCATTGGGATGAAAACCTTAATAGTTTTTTATCAGCCATCATGCACTAGCTGAGAACAGAAGGGGAGACAAACAGGGACCAAGGGAGAGCTTCCTGAAGAAAGGATTCACAGGGTGAGCAGGAGCTAGTCATGTGATAGGAACTAGACATGGAAGGAATGCTCCGGGAGCCTGGTGGTGAACTGGCAGATACACACTTCTCAGACACACTTAATGTATTGGTTAGAGTCAGGTAATCTGTAGACAGTTAGCCGACTGGTCTCCTACATGGGTGCTGGGAACGGTAGCTTTCTCTTTTAAAATATGCAGGAGATAGAATCCACTGAGCTAATTCTTCCTTCCCTGTGAATGGGGAGATTTTCAGAAAGAGTTTACTCAGAGCAGTACGTAGTTGTCATTGAGACATCTTTCTGTAAAATGCAGGTTTGTCGAAGAGGACCGTATTCCATACGTCAATGCCTTTCAGCTTTTTCCAGAGGAGATGAAAGTGTACGGCCGTGACAAAGGCATCTTTACTACAGAGGTAGGTTATATTCTGTTCGTTGCAGTGGCTAACACGATGACCGTACAGTTGTTTCTCTGGTCTCTGGTGCAGTATTTGATTTTACAGTTTTCAAACCTGTCTGAATTCTAGTTTCAGTAGCTGTGATTTCATGAAGAGTAGGGGTGTGTGTGTGTGTGTGTGTGTGTGTGTTTTAATTTGCTCATGTGATGGCTCTAAAAAATGCAGTTCTGTTGCTGTTTGTATACGGAATGGCCTCATGGGAGAGAAGAAAGTCATAGCCTTCTGTCAAGAGGCTGTGGCTCAAGTCTTCTGCTTGCGTTAGTTTATCTCCTTTCTGAGACAGGGTCTTACTGTGTCACCCTGGCCTTGAAATCAGCATCCATCCATCTCAGCTTGCTCAATGCTGAGATTACAAGCACATAATCTCCATAACGAAGGTTTCTGGAGAACAGATGGCAGGCTGCTGTCATGGAAGAGCAGTAAACACGGAAGAAGGTTGTCTGAAATAACGTTGGGGGTAAGAGCCAGATCTGGCCTGCCCATGGGAGAAGTCTAAACTTCTTCCCAAGGCGCTTAGACCCCCTCCAGAAAGGCAGCTATGGTTAGGTGAGAGAGTGACATACAGCCTCAAAAAATGGTGTTGGACTGACAGGGTAACTGGACTATGTGCTTCTGTACTGTTCTCTAGACTTGTTTCCTAGTGGGAACGCTTCTGCCCTTTAGCTGTGCGTCTTTATTAATGTTAGTGCACTTAAAGTTCCTTTCCCTTGATTCTTTATTAGATTCTTGTGAGTATGCGAAATATTAATATTAAATATTTTCTTCAGTTTCCCACTTAAGGCATTATTGTCCTAGGCTTTTGTGGACTGTCAATGGCACTGCAGCTTAAGAGACATCTATGGAATGCATGCCAATGGTTTCTGACTCCAGTATTGCTTGTGGCAACTTAATAAGTCAGTGTAGCTTACAAGACCTGAATTTGGGGCTAAACCATTGTAACTTTTCTACAGCCTTGTATAATGGGCAAATCATTAGACCTGGGTCTGGACTGTGTCTCCCATATGAGAAGTCTTCTGTGCCATGACAGTTTCTTAGTCTTTGGTGAAAATGACAGCTAAAGAGGTTGCAGGTCTTTTCTTTCAAAAACCACTATTGAACAACAGTGTCCGAAAACCCCAAGAACATGAGTCTTCAGAAATTGACCCAAGTGAACAGTGCATTGAGAAGCGTTTGCATATACAAAACAAAAACAAAATGTCAGCAGCAGAAAACTGTCCAGAACTTGGGTGAAAGCAGTGAGTCTGGAGCATTTTTACCTGAGGTTGCTCCCACCTGTCACCCAACTTAGCCCCAGATGGTAGGATGGTGTTGCCAGAGTGTGGCTGTTACCATTAGCTTCATGGCTGGAGAGAAGCAGGGCCACAATGGAATAGAGAATTCCACAGGAAATGTTGAGAAAAGGCCCGTATCCTACTGACCTGAGACTGCCTGCTGATAGGTGAAGCAGAGGTACTGCTAAGTTACTAAGGAGACAGCCCAGATCCTGAGCAAGTATCTCTTATGATACCACCATGATGGTGAGAAATTGGCATCAGTCAAAAGCTGATGTTTCATATCAAAAGTTAAGGCACAAACTGTCACATCTATCTCTGTCTCTAGCTATTTTTCTGTCATCCATCTGTTGTCTAGCCATTCATCTATCTATCTTTGTTACTTCACTTTTATTGTTCAGTTTTTCAAAGGTAGATAGATTCCCTTCTTCAGAATTAGAATTTGAGGCAGAAGAAATAAAAAAAGATTAGGACCAAATAATCTAAGATTTTTTTTTTCCCCTCAGTTAACTCTTTTAGAAAATACTTTCTTTGTTCTGTCACAGGTATGTAGGCTACCTAAGTAATTCATTATTTGGTAGTCCGTGGTGCGGAGAACCTTTTTGTGTTGTGTTTATTATTAAAAAGATTAGTGAGAACCACACAAGGAGAGCAACAGAACCAGAAAATTTGAACACAGGGAACATCTGAGACTCATACTCCAACCAAGGACTATCCATGGAGATATCCTAGAACCCCTGCACAGATGTAGCCCATGACAGTTCATTGTCCAAGTGAGTTACATAGTAATGGGAAGAGGACTGCCTCTGACATCTGATTGGCCTGCTCTTTGATCACCTCCCTCTGAGGGGGGAGCAGCCTTACCAGGCCACAGAAGATGACAGTGCAGCCACTCCTGATGTCATCTGATAGATTAAGATCAGAAGGAAGGAGAAGAGGACCTCCCCTATCAGTGGACTTGGGGAGGGGCTTGCGTGAAGAAGGGGGAGGGAGGGTGGGATTGGGAGGGGAGGAGGGAGGGGCTTATGGGGAGGATACAAAGTGAATAAAGTGTAATTAATAAAAAGATTAATGAGGAAGAATCAGTATGATGCAGACTATTTGATAGTGGTCTCACTTTTCAGAAAATCATTTCTATTCAAATGCCCTGTTATATACAAGTTGAATCAGATCTTGTCCTATGCTGGCTTATCAGTGTTGATATCATACAGACAGAATTTTGAAAGAATTCCAGTATTTCATGTGTCTCTGAAGTTTATCAGGGGAACTGATTGCAGTTTGTTACCAAATCAGGGCGTAACAGGACTGTAGTGTCCCATCCCCTTTACCCCAGAGTTTTAGTTAACTGTGGTCAGCATACTATAAAAATATTAGATGAAAATTTCAAAAACTTACTCAAAAAGTTTTGAGTAATATAATGGAACATGGTGTGTTTTGAGTTCTGGGTGGTGTAATGGCCGTCCTGTGTGCTGCTGCCGGGATATGAATCATCCCTTAGTGCACCTATGGACGCCCGGGGTGTGACCTGCCCTCTCAGCACTTGGCAGCCATTTGGTTATCAGACTGAGTGTTCCAGGCTTAGCCACAGTGCCTATATTCAGTAAACACTAATGTACTTAAATAAGGACCCAAAGATACCGGAGTGGAGCTGTCAGCAACTCCTATGTGCCCAGGAGTGGCTATAAACTGATGCCTTTAAGTGGGAAGGCCAGCTCCATTTTCATCACTGATTTATTATTTGAAGTAGGTAGACGGGGAGAGTATGTGCATATGAGAGCTGCTATCTGAGGAGGACAGAGGCATAGGGTTGCCTGGGACTGCAGTTAGAGGTGGTTTTGAACTACCTGTGTAGGTGCTGGGAGCCAAACTCAGGTCCTCTGGAATAAATAACGACATGTGCTCTTAAGCATTGTGCCATCATCGGCCCCGGCCACTTCTGTTATTGTGTGTTGCTGATTGTTGCTCGTTATTAGTCACTGATCTCCATTGCACTAAGTTTTGAATTAGCCATCTCATAGATGTGTGTATGCATGTAGAAGAAGGTAATACATACAGGACTGGGCACTGCTTGGGAGGTTCAGACATCCTTTAAGGATTTTGGAATATATGACCTGGGATTACTGTAGTTTATAATGGAAAAAGAAAAAGTCATTGATGAGGATGAGTGCAGATGCTTTTTTTGCTAGAAAATAATTCCGACAAGAAAGTCAGTGTAGGAAGAGGATCAGGTTTAGTGGGAGTATGAGGAGAACAGGAGGCGGTAATTGAGGGAAATGATAAAAATACATTGTCTGTATGTATGAAGGTGCTGTAATGGAATCCATTATCATGTGTGATAAACACATGCTAATAAAATGCTTAAGGTATATTACTAGAATCTATCAAGTAATTTTTCTCTTATCCAGCAAAACTGGATATATTCACATATTCCTTTTGTATACATTTGTTTCTTCTGTTTTTGTATGCTTTACAATAAACCTATTTATTCAGGGCAAAAAAATACATTGTTACTACAAAAATCACTCATGAGATTATATATTGGGTAGAGGAGCCTTTTGCCAAGCCTGACAAACTGGTTTCAATCCCTAAAACCTATATGAGACAAGGAGATAACCAGTTCCCTCAGCTTGTCCTCTGACTACACACACATGCTTTCTTTCTCTCTGTGTGTGTCTGTCTCTTTCTCACACACACACACTCACACACACACACACACACACACACACACGATAAAAAATAAGTGCAAAATCATGCCATCTAAAATGTTACATATAAATAAAAATTCTTTAATGGCTTATTTTTACTTTTGAAATTGTAGTCACTTTGTTTTATTTTTTAGATTAATGTCTTCATTTTCTGTCAAGGTTGTTGAAGATACTGTATCTGTGAAGAATTGAGCTTGTAATATTTTTTGTGGGGTACTAATTTGGAAGCATTGAACCAGATGAAATTGTATGACTAGAAAGGCAAATAAATAAACAGGCCACGTCATATGATTGACAGCTCAGGTCATTAAATACTAGCAGCTTTCTGCATCGAGTTGGGATGCTAGTGAGGGATTTGTCTAGCATATGACATTCCTCAGCCCCAGTGTCTCCACCTCAAAGTTCAACCAAGCCTGGGAGGGGCAGCCCCTAAAATCTTGGTGAGCAGGAAGCAAGCTTGGAGGTGAGGTCAATCCAAGGGCTGCCGTCCTTCGTCACCGTTTTCCATCATGCCAGGAAATATTGAGTGTGTTCCACATGTGTGTGCACTATGATGGTGAATATCCAGACAGCTTGCAGAAGCAGAGTGTGGCTGCAGCTTCTATTTGACCTAGAGAAAACAAAACATAATAATAGTGGAAGTCGTTATATCTCAGGAGCTCTGCTTTGAAATGCTTTACAGTCGATTATTTATGCCAAGCCCATGAGGTATGCTTAACAGTCGAGTCTGTGACAGTAGTTAGTAACTGGCCTGGCACGCTGAACATAGTTTAGGCCGGCCAAGGCAGGCCTTAGTTTGGAGGGACCATAGGAATCCATGAATGGTGAGAGGAGAGCTGGGAGGAGGTAGAGATAGGATAGTGATGTAAAAGGCAGTTCCGACCTGACTGCTGAAGCCAGTTCGACCCTCAGGCAGAGATGGCACTAGAAATGAAAGGCCTGTGACAAGGACTAAGCTTGAAGTCCTTGCAGGCTGGTAGTTCAAATGGGAGCTGTCCTGTTTCTGGCCTAAGGACAGGCCTGCTAGCCAGAGCAGCTACCTGAATTGGGCTTCTTCCTCATAAGGCAGGCTAGTGTTTCTTGTCTTGGGTTAGGTCACTGGTGTAAAGTACCGAGAACACCTGCTTTTCAACAAACGCTCTAGGCCTCCGCTAACTTGTCAGTGTGGCAGAACAGCCACACCTGGATGGCACCAAGGAGAAAATACCATCCTGGGAGTTTTGTTTTGGTTTGGGGGAATAAAAACCCAAGTTCTTAGTTTTGGAAGTGTCCTGGACTCCAAGTTGGTATTTTATCTTTATGTACATGTGTGTTAGGTATAGTACATGTACAAATGGGTATAGATGTGTGCACCTGTGTGCATGTATGTATAGGTGCCTACACCTATGCATACTTATGCAGAGGCCAGAAGAGGATGGCAAGTGTCTTCCACTGACACTGACCCTGAGGCTTGCTGTTTGGGCTAGGCCAGCTGGTCTGCAAGCTCCTGGGATCCAGCTGTCCCACCCACCAGTGCTGGGGTTATAAGCTCATGCAACCCTGGATTTCACCTGGGGGCTGAAGCATTCAACTCAGACCGTGGTGCTGCACAGTACGTGCTCTCTCCTCCTGAGCCATCTCCCCCACCCTTGTTTATATGTCTTAAATGGCACCTCCACACACACTGAGCAAAGCCCTGGCTTTCTGGGTTTGCCTTTCAGAGTAATAACTGAAATAATCACATAATTGGAGACTTGCTTTTAAAAAATTATTGATTTGAAATCTTTAACTTTAGGCGTAGTGGCTGAAAAATTGTTTCTGGTAGTCACCTGAGCCTTGTTGAAATGTCCTGCTAAAAAAGTAAGAAACCTGTCCTCTTGTTCTTGATGTCGTTAGATGTTTGGATTTCCCAGAGGGCCAGTGCAACTGGCTTATCACCTTTGTGTTAGTTCTTTCACCTTGGCTTATAAAATCCCTCCTTTCCTCAGTTTTGGCTGTTGTCTTTCCCGACTTTCCCTCCCCGTCTGTCCCTCCATGGCTGGCATGTTCTACAGCTCACCTCCTGACCTGTTAAACTTCCATGATTGCTCACAGCCGCTGCTCACCCGATACTCTAGCTTTGCTTGGACAAGGCTGTGTGTCCCTTCTACTAATGCCTGAAAGTATCACATCCCAGGACAGACACCAGCATCTTTATCATAGATGCATGGGAAACTCCAGCTGCAGGGGAACTGGGTGATCATGTGAGCCTACTTGTCACTTGCCATTATGATCTGTGAAGAGATGAGCACTTCCCTCAGTCCATGAGGACTATTTGTGAAGCACAAATATGTGACAGGCATTCACACATCAGCTTCCTTCAGGCCCCAGGAAGGAGGCCCCTGATAGGAATAAAGAGAATGAATGGTAAAGCTGTTGTGGAGAGAGTATTAGTTTTGGTTGAAAATAAGGCTTTCAATATAAGTTTCTGTTAGCCTTTGATTGTGCCATTTTTAGGGTTTGTCTAGGAAGACTGTACATACCTGGCTTCTAGTATTTTATAATCTTGACTAGAAAATATTGTTTTTTGAGCTGAGTTTATGTTGAGATTAATAACAAGATAGTTCTTTTCTTTTTAATTAGGAATATTGTTTTACTCTTTTTGTGTGTGATGTGTACAAATGTGGCCCTGTGTGTGGAGGCCAGAAGTCAAGTGTCTTCCTCTCAGTCTTTTTTTTTTTTTCTTTTCTTTTCTTTTGAGACGATCTCTCGTTGAACCTAGGACATCCTGTTTGAGGCTGGCTGGCCAGCAAGCCAGGGTCCTGTCTGTTTCCTAGCACCCACTTCCCAGGAGTGGGATTACAGATGTGCACACCTGTCATTTATGTGGGTGTCGGGGATCTGAATTAATGTCCTTATGTTTGCACCTGAGCCACCTTTCCTGTCCCTAGGGTTTCTATTGCTGTGATAAAATGCCACTACCAAAAGCAACTTGGGGAGGAAAGGGTTTTTATTTCAGTTTATAATTCCACAGCACAGCCCATCAGGGAGAGAAGTCAGGGCAGGAACCTGGAGCAGGTGCTGATGCAGGGGCCATGGAGGGGTGCTGCTTACTGGCTTACTCAATTTCAGTTTTCTCTCTTATACCTTCCAGGACCACCTGCCCAGGAGTGACTCCACCCACAGTGGGCGTCAATCAAGACAATTCCCCATGTACAGAAAATAGATTTAAGCACACACACACACACACACACACACACACACACACGTAGAAAGGATACTATATAAGAAATGAAAGAGACAGCGGGAGGGTGATGGGAGCAGCAAATATGAAGAAAACAAAATGATATATACATGCACAAAAACCTAAAGATTGTATGTGCTTATGAAAGAAATTGACAACTAAAAACTAATTATATAAAGAGGGTAGGGAAGTAAAACTAGGTGGGCTGGTTGGTTTTTTGTTTTAGTGTTTTAGGAACCTCCATATTGCCTTCTGCAATGGCTGCACTAATTTACAGTCCCACCAATGGTGTATAAGGAGCCCTACCTACCCACATCCTTTCCACATTTTGTTGGTTTTGTGTGTGTAGGTTCTTGTTTTGTTTGTTCCACACAGGGTTTCTCTGTCCTAGAACTCTCTTTGTTGACTAGGCTAGCCTTGAACTCACAGAGATCCACCTGCCTCTGCCTCCCCAGTGCAGGGATTAAAGGTATGTGCCACCATGCCTGGCTATGTATGTGTTCTTAGTGACAGCCATTTTGGCTGGAATAAGAGAGACTCGGTATTTTGGTTTGTGTTTCTCTAATGTTTTGAGAGACATGTTTACTAGATGTCAAATTCCGGCTACTTTCTTTCAATATAAATGAAAATGTTATTTTGTTGATTTTAGGTCTGCTTCACTCTAACCCACATAATTAATTATGCATATTTATGAGGTATGATCTCTTAGTTCAGTACATGTGTGTAGTGTGTAGTGTAGTGATCAAATGGGGTAATTGGCATGTTTGTCTTAGTGTTGTGGACATGGAAATCTTCTCCACCATCTGTTTTCAGATGCTCAGATTTTTTTTCTTGAAAGCTGTCCTACTGTGCTCAGAAGCCCTCAGCCTCTGGCCATCACTGTTCTACTCTCTATCTCTTGAGCTTCCACATAGGAGAAGATGGCAAGTCATCTTTCTGAGCCTGACTTACTTCAGCACCATGGCCTCTAGGCTAGTCTAGGTTGCTGCAAATTCAGGATCTCATTCTTTATGGCTGAACATACCCTGCTGTGGGTATAGAGCAGTTAGTCATAGATAGCTCGAAAGGTTCCACACCTAGGGTACAGTGAGCTGTGCTGGAGTAAGGGTGAGTGCATAGCTCTGATGCGGATTTCCTGACTTGTGGGTGCGCTCTACAGTGTGACTTGCGGATTTGCATGGTAAGCATTTAGGTTTGGAGGTTTGGTGATTCTTTCATTGTGTCTGTTTTCCAGACGGGCACTCTCATTGTAGCAAAGGCTGACAACCTCAAACCCACTGTCCCCCTGCAGCGTCCCAAGTGCCACTGCACTGGCCTCTATTTCTAGTCCATGATGGCGATTTCAGTTCACATTGCCATGGCAAGATGGACGAGCTCAGGTTAACAGTTGGGTTTTTTTTTTTCTTCTCCTTTTTTCCTTAGAAGGGAAGTGTTGTTTAAGATTTATTTTTCTTTTTTGTCTCTTCCCTGTATCATTTTATAAAAGAGAAAGAAAAATGTTTTTGTCGTTTTAGTAGGAGTCATCCTCACTAAGGCAAGATGTCCACTCGGTTTTCCTTTGCTCTCTTGACAGCAGTGGTGTTAAATGTTTTTCATGCGTATGTTGCCAGTTTGTACATCATTTGATATGCTTTATTCATTCACTTGCCCATTTAAAAATTCGTTTATAATATTCTGCTGTTTCCTTCCTTATGTGTTTATCTCTCACCAGATGGAAAATTCACAAGTATTTTGTAGGTTGTTTCTTAATTCTGCTGTTTGGAGTCTGATGTAATTCCATTTATCTATTTCTGCTTTAGTTGCCTTTGATGCTCCAACTAAGGCCCTGAAGCATTTCCCTTTGTTTTCTTCTAGATTCTTGATAGTTTTAGGTCAGATCTTTAAGCCTTTGATCCACTTTGAGTGTTTTTTATTTTGTTTTGTTTTGTTTTGTTTTGGGACTTTTGTTGTTGTTGTTGCTTATGGTGAAAAAGAAAAGTCTGGTTATGTTTTTCTTTTTCTATATGGGTCTCCAGTTTTCTGGGGCCCTTTATTAGAAACCATTTGTTTCTGGTATCTCCCTCAAAGACCAGTTGGCTGTTGTTCATGGGTCCTTTCTGGGGTCTCTGCTTTGTTCCGTTGGCTCTATGTATGTTTTTCTGCTGTTGCTGTGGTTATTACTATGGACTCATAGCACTTTTTGGGAGGCGGGTGTTAGCATCCCACCAGCTGTGTTCTCGTTCCTTACTGTTGCTTTGATTATGGAGTCTTTGTGGTTTGATGCAAACTTAGGAGGGTTGTTTGTGTTTTCTATTTATGGAAAGACTATTGCTGATATTTGATAGAGCTTGCATTGGGTGTGTAGGTAGGTCATGTTGGGTCACTTTGGGTTGTGTGGACATTTACTGATTTCTTTCAACTCACAAACTTGGGTTGTCACCCACACCCCACACCTTTTGGTGTTCTTTTCAGTCTCTTTCATCAGTGTTTTGAAGTTTTCATTATGGAGTTCTCTAATCTCTTCATTAAATCTTCCAGAGGCATCTGCAGGATAGCTCTCAAGCTGCTTTCTTGACTATTGATAGTTATCAGACATAGAAATGCTACTAACTCTTACATGTTGATCTTGTGGCCTGCAAATTTACTGAATTCATTTATTAGTTCTGATTTGGGGTGGGGTCTTTAGGCTTTTCTATGTATCTTGTGTAAACAGGGATGGTTTGAGTTCTTCTTTCCTATTTGGATGCCTTTTCTTGCTTTGCCTTGCCCAGTTGTCTTGACTAGGACTACTGACACACTCACTGGGAGATGGGCCTCATCCTGCTCCGGGTCTTGCAGGAAATGTTTCCAGCTTTGCCACCGTTAGTTTCCTATAAGCTGTGGGTTTGTCATACATAGCCTCAATGATGTAGAGGTTTGTTTCGTATATATATTCAACCAAGAGTTGTATTGTGAAGGGGTGTTGACTTTTATTGAATGCTGTCTCTGTGTGTGGAGCACACTGTTTTTTTACTTCATTCTGCTGGCGGACTTACTGATGTGTGTGCTGCCCTGTCTACCTCCCTGGGATAACTCGAGCTCACTCGGTTGTGCTGTACGCTGCACTGTGCCCTGGATTCAGTTTGCTAGTGTTTCCTTGAGAAGCTTTGTATCAGTGCTCAGTAGTGACCCTGACCCATAATTCCCTTTTGTTCTTCTCATCTTCTCTGGTTTTGGTGTCAGGTGATACTATACTCATAGAATTTCCCTCCTTTCAAGTTTTTTGAATGGTTTGGGAATAATTAAAGTTAGTTATTTAAAAGTTTGGTAAAATTCGACGGTGAAACTTTCCAGTCCCGGACTTATCCTTCTTAGTGATTCAGTTTTGTTGTTCCTTGTCTTTTTAGGTTGCTTAATGCTGCAATCTTGGGAGGTTATGTTAGTTCAGGAATGGGCCATTCCTTCTAGGGCTTCTAATCTGTTGGCAGGTAGTCATTCACAAGCGTCCCTAAGGCAGTGGTTGTCAGCCTGTAAGTAGCTACTCCTTTGGGGGGATCGCCTAAGACCATATGCACATTAGATAGTTGCATTACGATTCATAATGGTAGCAAAAGTACAGTTATGAAGTAGCAATGAGAATAATTTTATGGTTGCGAGGGGGGGTTCAGTCACCACGACCTGAGGAGCTGCCTTAAAGGGTCTCAGCTTGATCGAGGTTGAGAGCTGCTGCCCTAATGCTCCTTGGAGTCATTTTCTCGAGAGTCCTCAGTGCTGCTCGTATCTCTTTGGTGTTGGTTGCAGGGTCTTCTTTTTGTCTCCAGTTTTATTTATTTATTTATTTATTTATTGGTAATTTTTCATTATATATCCTAATTGAAGCCCCCTCCCTCAACTCCTCCCAGTCCCCCTCCTTCCCTCTTCCTCTTCCCCCCCTTCCCCTGCTGTTCCCCTTCCCCTAGTCCACTGAAAGGGGGAGTTCTCCTCCTCTGTCATTTGCCCATAGTTTGTCAAGTCTCATCAGGACTACCTGGAGCCTCTTCCTCTGAGGCCTGACAAGGCCACATCACCAGTCTCCAGTTTTATTTGAGGCTTCCCTCTGTTTATTTCTTTGTCTAACTAAATGTTTGTTGACAAGATTTTACAATCTCTTTAAAAAATAGCTTTTTTCCCCTTTTTTGGAGTGCGAGTGGTGTCAAGAATGATGGTACATGCCTGTAATCTCAGAATTTGGAAGGCTGAGGCAGGAAGATCAAGAGTTTGAGGCCACCAGCCCAGGCTCAGTCTCAAAACCAAACCAAATCATTAACAATCCCTTTTTGTTTCATTGATTTCCTTTTCCCCCTCCTGGTGCTGAAAATTGAACACAAAGCCTTCTGTGAGCCCTGGTATTTCCCAGTGATGCAGTTGTAGTTTTCACTGGCCTTGGGTGGTTTGTTTCCACAGATCAGCACTGAGCTGAAGACTTGACAGGACCTTTGGACAGATCTCTGCTTCCATTGTTTGTTTGTTTGTTTTAGGGCTGTGGTTTTATTTTTCACTATGCTAGGGATTAAACCTTCAACACGCTAGACAAATGCGCTGCCACTGAACTATATTTTGTTCTTTTCAGCAGATTCCTTGCACTCTTCTTCACAGGCCTTAAACTCAAAGCATTCCTCCTGCCTCCTCTTCCCAGTGCCGGTATTACATCCAGGTGCTCTGTGCCCTGCTTCCTTGCACAGATCGCCTGAGCTTTCTCTCCACGAAGCATTATCCTCTCTGGGATCTTCTGTCTGTGAACAACAGCCATTTAACTTCCGGGAGTCTGTTTCTGATATGTGGCTCTACCAGAGCATGGTGCTGTCACACCCCAGTTGCTCACAGTGTAGGTAGACGACTTCTCAAGCAGTAAGCTAGGTTCCTTGAGTACTTTGCACAGGGTTCTAGCTCAGTGCAGCCTGTGGTCTCACACCTGAAAACTCTTTAGCATCTTCTTTCCACTTCTCTGTTGTTCATGGTAAAAGGTCATTTCTCAGAGTAATTAATCTCCCTGGGCAGAAACAGGACTGTTCCAATGTTGGATTTTAAACACATCGTCTGTGTCAGTGTTCAGATGCTGAACAAGTCTTTCCCTGATGCTTACAGACATCTCAGTGCTTAGTCATTCTTAGATTTTAAAATCCTACTTGTAATCTCTGTTCACAAGTATCATCACTAGTGTTATCTTTTCATCATCAAGACCCCCCACCCCACAAATGTTTAGCTGAGTGGTAGAGCATTTACTTAGAAAACTTTTCCTGTAGGTGGGGTGTGGTTTTGGAGGCCATGGTTTTGGTTATGTAGATTACTTGTCTCATAATCCCTTCTGTCAACTATGTTTTCTTTCTTCATTAGTATTTTTAGCTGCTATAATCATGATTATATAATTTATGGAGTATACCATGTGGCCAGCGCTGCCATTTGCAACACATACAGCTTTTCGTTTGGGCTTGGGCCAGCTCCACTCTACACCTACAACTCTGTGCGGTGGCCGTCCCATGGGTCCTAGATCTGCAATGACCTGAGGTTTCCATTGTGAGACAGCTGAGCTTCCCCTTCACTGCTGGCCTCCTAGCACCTCTTTGCAGGGACCCTGACCCTGCCAGACAGCACCAGCCTCAGTTGCTTTCCATGAACCCCTCAATCTTGCATCTTTCCTTACCTCAAAACTAGTATTATAGGCTGGGCTGTGGTGGCACACGCCTTTAAATCCAGTGCTTGGAAGGCAGAGACAGGTATATCTTGAATTTGAGGCCAGCCTGGTCTATGAAATGAGTTCTGGGTCAGCCAGAGCTACATGGAGAAACCCTGTCTTGAAAAAAAAATCAAATAAGTAAGTAAGTAAGTAAATAAATAAATAAATAAAAGAAAACCAAGTGCATGCTATGTACTTGGAGGCCAGAAAAGGGCATCGGATCTCCTGGAACTAAATTTACAGATTGTGATTATGAACAGCCAGTGCTCTTAACCACAGACCTTCTTCAGCCCTGAGCCTCTCTCTTCCTTTAACATATTTTCATTACATTTATTTGGAGGCAGAGAGTACCGCGCCATGGTGATTTGTCAGCAGACAGATTATGGGAGTTGGCTCTCTTCTGTCCCCTTCTTGGTCCCACGGATCACACGGAGCTTGTCAGACTTGGTGGCAAGCTCCTTGTCCCTCCAGTGTATCTCACTGGCCCTATAGGAGAGCTTTTGAGAATAAACATTCTTTTAGGAGTGATCTGAGATGTATAGGAAAACCACAATACTAAAAACACTTATAGTTTGACCTGTAGTTCACCTATTATTAACATTTTGTTCTTTTAGGAAGTCTGGTGCTGCTGTCTCTGTCTACCTGTGTAGCTGCATAATTCTCCTTCTGAGTCACTGAGGGAAGTTACAGCCATGGCTTCTTGCCCCTAAGTACTTTTAGCAGCTTTCCCTAAGATTAAGAATATTCTGTTTCAGCTAGGCGAGGTGGCACACGCCCTTAATCCCAGCACTCAGGGAGGCAGAGGCACTCACTATGAGTTCGAGGACAGCCTGGTCTTCAAAGCAAGTCCAGGACAGCCGAGGCAACACAGAGAAACTCTGTCTTGAAAAATAAAAAGATGAAAAAAAATTTTTAAAGAATATTCTGGAAATAGAATTGTTTGAAACAACTTCAAATAATGAATAAAATTTGTTTCAGTTCTGGAAAAAAAGAATATTCTGTTTTATGCTACAATTTACTTCACCAATTTTTATTCTCTTTAGAACTGTGTCATATAGATATGCCATAATTTAAGTAGTTTTCTGTTTATACAAGCTTTGTGTTTGAGGAGAAAAGGCTAAAGAAGGCAGCTAGCTAATAAAAAACTAAAAGACATCTAAATGTCTACAGTAGGAAAATTGATAACGTATGTTAAATTTGTACTGACTATATTAAGCAAACGTGGAAATGAATGGACTGTAGCTATAAGGAACATGAGCGAATCTAAGAAACACGTTGAGTTTAGAAAGCAAAACATCTTCACATTAGTATGTTGATTACAGGACTTTCCCAATCTACCGCTAGAGAGGAAGCTCAGTGTCTAGAACATTAAAAAGCTACAGGAATGATCCCTGGATCTATGTCCTTTCTCTAATTAGTTCTTGGAGAGTTTCTTGGGAATTATTAGCTCACATTCACCCCACTTTACTTTTCCTTCCCAGGTCTGAACATCCTTAACTACAAACCTTTCTGTGACACTTTTTATCACATAAAGACTGTTGTGCACAAATTAAAAAAAAAAAAAGAAAGCATGATTCAGGGAAGTCTATGTAAAGGGATCTGATTTTGTTAGCATGAGTAATTGGCAATTCAGATTCAGGTACCCAGTGGGCAGAGGGCTGGGTGGGGAAGGCGCACACTGGGGTCCATCCATCGTCATGGTGTTCTAGTTCCTGAGCAGTCCATGGCTGTTCACTGTCTGCTTCAGGAGCGCTAGTACATGAAGTGCATTCTTCTGTGTCTCTCTAAGTGGAATTCCTGAAAGAGAGGACTCAAAGGCAGCTTATGGTACAGGGATATTTCCACGTCCTCCATCTCCAGCTGTGAGACATAAATTCCTTGTGAGCTGGAACTGTATTTGCTGATTCATGAACAGGCTCAGTTTGTGCGCTTGGTCAGATGGCGAAAGGTCAGTAGAAACAATATATTATACACTGCTTTTGCCGTTTTTCCACCGAAGTCAGAAATTTCTAGATTGCTTTTGATGTAATACATTGTAAGTCTATTAAATAGTATTATTTAGTTGGTTAGTAAATAGCTGAAGGATAGAACTTCTTTTTATAAGCTGGGGTATTTAACGGTGAGAATCATGGGTGTGCCGGTATCAGCGTGAGATAAGTCACCTCATCAGTTAATGTGTGCTCCTCACCAGTACTCACCAGTCCTCAGCCAGCAGTGCTCAAAAGGTGTATATGAGGGGACATTGATACTGCTTTTAGGAGAGCCGCACCTCTCTGCCAAGTGAAACTGGCGATTTCACGTGGATTATCTGTGATTTAGCTTGATCCTGAGCTACTACACCCCAGTACCCAGTGTACTCAGCCCAAGGTTCTTCTCCTGGCACTACCTGGGCAAGAAACTAGAAACTCCCTTTGCACTTCATATTGACAGGCATGAATCTGCTGCAAAAAATGTCATCACTCCACTCTCTGAGAGTCAGTCTCAAGAGGAGGTCACCTGCTCCTCGGGTGCTATGAGACTGTGGCATGGGAACACAGCTGCAACAGCAGCTAGTAGGATCTAGAAGGTTGTTCCCCAGTCACCAGCTCCTCAGGTGGGAGTCCTCCCTGAGCATCACCTCCTAATGCTGTGTTTGCTCACAGGGCTTAGATTTGCCTGCACAATGTTTCTAAAAAGCTCTCGCCTCTGGGGACCAAGGCTGTGCTCCATTCCCACACCATATTCACCACCATGACATGATGAACATAAGAATTTCCTTTTGTTACTACACAATAAACGTGTAACCATTAAGATAATTCTAGCAGGCTAAAATTGCCTGGTGAGCTCTTTTATGAATCATATGTGGAATTTATTTTATCCTTTCTCCATAAAGAATACATGCTATGGTGCATTTTAAAATAGTGATGCTACTCCTTTCAGTTTTGGGGGATGAAGTCTTGTAACAAATGTGGATTTACAGGTGCATTCAGAGCTAGCCAGTGTCTTCTTAGCTGAACTTCAGGTTCACAACAACAGTAGGCAGGGTGCGGCCCGCACCTCTTTAATAGCTGAGCAGGAAGTCAGCTCTGACGGAATATTGTAATCTGCTTTATCACGGGAGCCTGACGTTGTGTAACAGAAACTCCAGCTTGTCCTTGCCTGTCCTAAAGCATTGCTTCATGAAGGGAAATAAACTCACTGGAATATTTGTGAAATTCAATTAAAATGCTTTCCCAAGCACCCTATTTTTAAATGCATGCTGGAACAATTTATTATAGCCTTGTGGTCTTTTGCAGAACATGTTAATTGAGTGATTTCTTCAGTTGTAATTAAGTGAGTCTGTGTTACTCTAGAAGCCCTGTGTCACATCTGTATCAGATAGAGGGGTGGCCTGAACCCAGCCCTTTACTTTTTCTGAGAGGAGGGGAAGGTCTGGCTGCTGTAGACCCAGTGTTTGTTTAGTGGACGGGCGGCTTTCCCTCCCTGTGTGCTGGGCCTGCACTCACAAAAGTGCATTCACTCCCTGTAGTGTGTTGAAACTTTTCAATGGAAACGGCTTTTCCCTAACAAAGAAAGCATTCTCTCCCCTCTGGCGTCTTAGCTCTCCCCACTAAGTCTTGGCTTCTTCAGCAGCTGTGCCTCCGCCAGAAATGACAAGAGGTGCAACTGTGCTCAGAGATGGCCGTGAAGGTAATGTCACTGTAGTTTGTCTGGGTTCCCGGGGACTGTTTTTTTTTTTTTTTTTTTTTTTTTTTTTGTTATTTCAGAAGGTTTAGCACACCTTAAGAACATCAGGAGCAACCACCCCACAAAAAAAAAAAAAAAGGGGGCTTTAGAGACCCCTTTTAAATCTTCATCCAACAGGAGCTGCTTCCTTCCATTAGCTGTGCTGTTAGCTCTTAGGAGAGGCCTCTGCCCAGGGAACAGCAGGTCTGAAGAAATCCTTCTAGACAGTAGGAATGGAGTGGATCCCGAGGGGTGGGTGGGTTGTTTTCTCCCAGGCAGGCAAGAGTTTTAGTGTCCGACTTGAGGGCAGTCTGCAGAGCAGGAAGTGTACGCAAGTTAAGCTGTGTTACTTCCCGTCATCTTTTCTGAGTTGTGACTCCCAGCCTCACATTGGCAGCCTTCATGCTGTGTCTGTTTACTTAATTAACGTGGAGATAACATGTCTGCATCTTCCCTGGTTCATTTTCCAATCCCAGTTCTGATTCTGAAGCCCCACTGGGTTCTGGCAAAAATCTTTCAGGTCTGCTGATAGAGTTAAGCTGAATACCCAGTCTCCTTCAGGGGCAACCCATCCACTCAACAGTGAAGACATTGGTGGAGCCAAAGCATTGGACCTAGCCACTCTGGTCTCCATTGGATACAGGTTAGCTGGTGACTGACAGGCAGGAGGGCGCACCTCTCTTCTGGGCCATGGTTCTCGTATATATTTATAAATAGGCATAGGTGGTATACATATTCAACCACCGTCCTTGGCAGTTTTTCTAATTCTTCCTCTCAAGATTTAACCATTTTGTTATCACTCATCACTAGACTCAGCAAGTACGGGTAAAGAAGACACCTGAAAAATCTTTCTGAAGTACGAATGTGGTGTTCTGAATACTGATAAGCAGCAATCTCATCTTCCCTCCAAATAAGTAGAGAGAAAAGATGTAATGCAGGTTCAGCCAAAGCCACTGGCTGGCACTCTGCCAGGATGATTCATTTTGCCTTGGAGCAGTCTTACACCCTTTGTGAAATAGGTCTCTTCTGTTTGAAGGAAGAAAGCTCCTCCAGAGCTGTCAGTCACTGCTTAGGCATCAGCAAATGAAGGACTTAGTGGATAAAGTTTAATACACCTGAGCATCCAAACCTCCCTTTAGATCTGACCATGTCACTCAGTAAGTCACGGGTGTCCCTTGAGCAATCTTGTTAGAATGATGGTATGAGAGCCCGAAATCCACCTGAGGGAGATGACGGTAAGTATGGTGAGAACAGGTACGTTCAGCCCCCGAGGTCCCACTCTTCCCTCAGGGGTCACAACTGCCACACAGCAGGAGAAGCCAACTGATGGCTTCTTTTCCCAGCCTCCCACAACTTAAACATCCCTGGAATGTGTGTGTGCTTCCCAAGCTTGTACAGTAAAAACAACTGAGGAGTTCCGCCACTCAGTCAGGGTGGGAGGCCCTTTTGCTTCCTCACTACTGGCATATGTGCTCCCTAGGGATCCAGAATCTATGAGACCATCTCAAAGTTTACTATTTGTAAGACTATGACACACACCTGCCATCCCAGCACTCAGAAGGACAAGGCAAGGGAATTGTGAGCTCTGAGCCAGCCTCTGCCACATAGAAAGTTCTGGGACAACTTGCACTCTTTAGTGAGAGGCACTGTCTCAAAAAAATTAAATATAATAAATTCTGGAGTGGTCCTTTAGCCTGTTTCTTGTCAGACCCAGACTGACTCAGGAAATCTGGTTATGAGATCTAAGCAGACGCCTCAGTAATAAGCATCTTGCTGGTGATCCTGGTGGAGATGTTACTTTGCACGGTGCACAGGAGTCTTATCTCTCAGCTTCGTCTTCCCTCTGTGTTCCACACTGTGCCTCTAAAGAGTATGAGGTAGGGACTGGAGAGATGGCTCAGCGGTTAAGAGCACTGGCTGCTCTTCCAGAGAATCCAGGTTCAATTCCCAGCACCCACATGGCAGCTTACAACTGTCTGTAATGCCCATTCCAAGGGATCTGACACCATCACACTAATGCACATAAAATAAAGTTAAAACAAACTATTAAAAAAAAAAAAAAGATTCAAGAGTATGAGGTAGCAGAGAACCCATCTGCGGGAAGCAAAATGCCTGTTCGAGCAGGGCACCGAAGGCTTCTGCTGTGTCAGAACGCCGTGGGCTCCACTCAACAGTGAGAGCATGCTGCACATAGCTGCTGCTTGTGTGGGACCCTTCCCTGGGGCGTGTTCTGCAGACGAGCCTCACCTGGATATTCATGGCAATTACGGGCCGGCTATAGGAGCCTTAAAATCTTGTGAATATCAGAGGCTGACTCCCCTCTCTGAACTGAGGGCAGTAGGACAAAGGCAAAAGCGTTTCAGTTCTCCTTTTTAAACCAGGCTAAGAAGCAGTGTCGACCCTCAGACAGGCTTGATCACGCTGTCAGTGGGGCTGTGGTGTGTCCACAGTCAAGCCTTACAGGTACTGCCAAACCCTGTCTCGTTGTCACCTCCCGTGGAACAGGAGCGGGGTTCAACAATGACGTAACAAGTCTTGACCTCATTTGAGGCACTGAAGGGAAACCCCTGACCCTAGTCCGGGATCACTGAGTGATAATCCGATGCGCTGAGCAGTTGTTCCTCTGCTCTTGTTCAAGATGCTTTGTGACCTGGGACGAAGGACCCCTATCTTGGTGTCACATGGCTAATGTTTGAGTTCATGACTCTACCGACATATGCTTCCACTGCTAACATAAGATCAGGGTAACTGTTGAGTAGTAGTATAGACTTCATACATGTTGTCTCTTAAGAATGTCGTTACAGTTATAACCTAAGGAACACTGGTGGTGGATAGCATGTGAGACAGGGGATGGGATTTGCCTGGGATGTTTTAACACACAGGAGAGCCGACCAAGTAGAAACGTGAAGCTGGATGTTGGGATAAAAGCCCAGTGCAAACTTGCAAACTTGGGTGTGCCCAAGATGGCTGAGAAAGAAGCTCATCATATCAGAATCATGACTTTTTGGTGGTGGTTTTAGTGTGTGTGCGTACGTGTGCGCACGCATACAGTGTCTCACTGCAGCCCTGGCTGTCCTGGAATTGTGTAGATCATGCTGGCTTTGACCTCACAGAGATGCTCCTGTCTCTGCCTGCTGAGCATTGAGATTAAGATTGGGCACATTGCACCTGGCTTTTGTGGCTTTGTGCTGTTGTAGACAGTATAGTATTCTGTTTTGCTGAAATTTATGACCACATATTAATTTTATAGTCAAACTTAAATGTTGCTGAAATACAACTGTAGCTTAAATATATAGCAATGATGAAAGACTACTTTAAAAAATAAATGGAATATCTCTTAGTCATCTTTAAAAACATTTTGGGTAAAAAAAAAAAAAAAAAAAAAAAAAAAAAAAAAAAAAAAAAACATTTTGGGTTATTCATAAATTTAAAAATTGGACCTGTTTAATAATAAATTTTTCTAGTATGTGTGTATACAGTATATTAAGTCCTTAGAGACTTTGAATTAATACTTTTGTGCAGTTGTATTTTGAATAAAGCTACCACAGTTCTAAACACAAGAACAGGCAGTACTGAGCACGTGTTTCTGTTTTTTCCTGACTGCTGTAACTTAAGTTTTTGAAACTGAATTGCTTTGAATAAATTGAAGTGTTGTAAGTAAAAAAATAAAATTTCCCAAGAGTGGTAGCTCACATCTATAATCCTAAAACTTGGGAGGTAGAGGCCAGGGAATCACAAGTCTGAAGTCAGCTTGGGATACTTAGTGAATGTAGGCCACCTTGGGCTGCAAAGCCAACCCAAAGCCAAAATGAACACTTAAGTAGGAAAATGTAAAAGCGAAGTCTAAAATCAGATTAAGATTAGGTAAATTTAGAATCTAGCTTTTAGTATAAATGAGTAGATTAACATTGTGAGTAATTATCTTCTCCTCAGGCCATATTTGGAAAGATGGTGACCAATGCTGTTTGGATTGATGGATCAGCTCTTTGTGTGGTAGTTTCAAAAACATACTTAGTCGTATTAGCCCACCGAATTACTGCTCATTAACAACCTGTTTGTCAGGAATTTGTCATCTATTAAATCACTTTTTTAAGTGAGGTGACTGTTTTTCTAAGGGGACATGTGCTGCTCTAGTGTTTTGCTTGCAGGTAAAAAGTACTTACTTATGTCTCCTCCTTGCCTTATTTAAAAGGATTAGGGCTGTCATAAATCCTGTCAGTGATGCTAAAATTGCCTTAGCTTCAAAGCCACTGTAGGCTTTCTGTAGAGAGAAACAGAATTCTAAATGAGTTATTTTTTTTAAGCAAACGGACACTTTCCTTCCAAAGATTGATGAGAATTTGTTTTCCTTTTTTCTCTTTTAAATTGGCAAATTAGAATACAGTTAATAGTATTTTGTCATATAAGTAGAATTACTTTATCTCAATGATAAAAAGACTTGAAAAAAACACATTGCCACTTTGAATTGCCATCAGTTCACTTTGTGTTCCCCAATTGTAGATTAATCATGTCACTCCTGAATTCCTATAAAGTATCACCCCATCCTTATATCTGTGGAAGAGCTGAGTTTAACAATGTGACATCTTATAAAGAAATAATAATTCCTTCAGTTGGCTTCCAAGCACATTCATACATGTAGAAGGTGGAAAAGATGGCACTCTATAGCAGGGCTTTCTAAACAACTGCATTTCACTGACTGTGAGCTCAAAGTGGGGAGCAATTGTTTCTATAACTAAGGGAGAAATTTTTAATGCTTAGCCCCACTAAAGGAGACTGAAGCTGGATGGATAACTCAGTGGGAGAACATGTACCCTCTTCCCCCCCCAAAAAAAAAGAGAAAGTAATGGAATGTCTGCGTGGGGAAGTGCTGTGTGGGAGTCATTAGAGATCTGCAAGGAGGCCGGGCATCTTCCCAGGGGGTCTTGTAGATTTCCTTTGATACTGTCTTTACTTTCTCTCACAATGCTGATGTGCACAGTAGTTCTGTGCTAAGCAGTGTGCTTATTTGGGATTATCTTTACCTTCTCCTTTTCATTTTTACTGTGGTAAACTGACATCTGGGAGATGCACGCCACAAAATGTGTGCAGCACAGTGGGTTTTCACAGCCTGAGCAGCCCCACCTTTGGCCTCCAGCATCGCCAGGTCCCTCCCTCCAGCCTTGAGCCAGCCCACCTTAGAGTCAAACTGTCCTGACTTAACTGTACTTAAGACTAGGTCCCAGCCTCTTGAGTCCTCTACTTTTTACAAACTGAGGCCTTCCCTTACGCCTGACATCTTTCTTTGAACATGAACATTTTGAAAACTCATACTGTTGCATGTAGAGTGCATTTTATTGCCAATTCATGTTGCATTGTGAAATACCAAGATCTCCTCATCTGTCTTATCCCTGACAGTCAATCATGTTGTTCCTGCTTGGGGTTTTACAAACAGTGTCATTATACAATGTCTTGAAATGCCAGGATCATGGGACCCTTAGAGACCACCAGGAGACGACTTGATGCAAAGCAAGAGAGCTTTATTACGAGAGCGATTGAACTCGGAACCCAAGTCTCACTGACACAACAGTAGAGAAGTGGGACCCTGAGCCCTGAGTGAGCAGGGTTTTTAAAGGGAAAGACTGTAGGCAGGGGGTTTCCATGACAGCAAGTAGGAGGGTTCATGTTTCCATGAGAGAAAGCAGGGGGGTTCATGCCTTGATGTTATAGAATTGGGTAATCACAATTGCCAGGGTGATTGTCTCTATTTTTTACTAAACGTTTATTCTGTAAAATCTTCTGGAGGCCATTGCTTGGAGAGCTAACTTTGTTTTCTGCCAGGTGCACATTCTGTGATATGTCCTGGTACCTGAGTTCAGCTCCTGATTAAGATGGCTCCTTATTTCAAAATGGAGTCACCCAGGCTAACTTAACCTCTTCAGTCTGACACTCACATTTCTGTCAAGAACACTTAGCAGGGTCTCCACCTTAACGAAAACCTGGGGTTTCCTGAAATCCCATAAAACATTTGTTTATGTCAGTAGCCATGTTCATAAGCCTCATATGGATAAGTTCTATGGAGGAAAAAAAGGGGAGAATGTGATTCCAAGCTCCAGACTTCTAAAATGTCAAGGAGGATTGTACTTAACTTCCTGTGGAGGGCGTTAGCATGAAGCCAAGCTGCAGACTCTTGGCTGGTAGACTTTGAGCGTGGCGTCATCTCCCTTCTGGGAGCACAGATATTAGGTGACCGTGGGCTGCACCTGTTAGTGTGCTCTGACGAGGAATGGGAACGCACAGGAGAGGAGGGGAGAAGGTTGTGTGCTCCTGCAGTTAGGATAACACCATGACTCGAGTCGGTTGGTTGGTTGATTGATTGATGATACTGAGACTCGAACCTACATCCTTGCTAAGGCTGGACAAGGCTCTGCTACTGGATTGGATCTCACCCAGTGTGTCTTTAGCTGATTTTCAGCTTTATCTTTCTCCAGGTCTAAGGTGAGAAGTAATGATTTCACTGGATCATGAGTGAGGCCAGGATGAGTTTTATGAGCCAAGCAGAACTATGTGGGATTTTTAACTTAGTATCACTATTGTTTAAAATTGCCAAATTTGAATAGGAAGGATTTATGAGTATTTATCTTTCATACTTTTTCCGTACTCTAAATTTTACTTAATGCATACATAATTCTTTTTTGTGTCTGACTGGATCTCGCTATGTAGCCTGGGCTGGTCTGGAGCTCACTGTAGACCAAGTTGGCCTTGAACTCAGAGAGAGATGTCCGTCTCTGCCTTCCAGGTCCTGGGGTTAAAGGTGTGTACTGCCGTGCCTAGTCTTAGAAATACCTAGTACTTTTGTTACATTTATCTCGTTGGGGGAGGTACAGGGCCACAGCGTGCATGCTCTGTGGTATATGTGGACGTCAGAAGACAACTTGCCAAAGCCAGTTCTCTGCCTCCACCATGTGGGTCTCAAGAGTTGAACTCGGGTCATCATGCTTGGTAGCAAGCACTGTGCCCATTGAGCCATCTTGCCAACCCACATACTACTTAAAAAAAAAAAAAAAGATTATTTGTGTGTGCATGTGACATGCAGGCAGGCAAGGGCCCATGGAGACTGGAAGAGGAGGTTGGCGCTCCTGGAGCTGAGCACAGGTGAGCCACCCGATGCGGGTGCTGGGAACTGGTCTGTGCCCCTCCCCATGAGTGCAAATGCCTCGGACTGCCGCACCGTCTCTCCTCCACATACTGCTTCCCTCATTTACACGTTACCTTAAGTCAGAAAAGAGCTTTAAAATAATTTTAAGAAAATCTTTTTAGATAATTTATGTTGCAGGGATTACTATGTTGATTATGTCCTTTTTAAATTTCAGTCTTGGCCTGACTATGAAGACATCTATAAAAACATGATCGAAGTCGCCGTATTTTTAGACTTGCCTCGTTTCCCGGACATAAGCGAAGACTGCTACCTCCACCCCAACACCCTGTGTATGAAATACTTGCTGGAGGTCAATCTCCCTGGTGAGCTGTGCTGTGCCGGGGAGGAGGCTGGGCTGCTGAGTTTTGTGAGGCAGAAAAGTAAGGCCTTTCTTTCAGCTGCAGACTGCTCCAGCCACCTGACGGAGTCCTTAGTACCAGGAACTTAATTCAGACGCCTTCCTAAACTAACTTCGCCCATCTAACACAGTTACAGGGATGCTGCTCAGAAACAGCTCTATTTCTGTGTGACTTAGGCTTGGGAGAACTCACGCGGCTGCTGTGGCAAGTTGATCTTAGTGCAGGCAAAGCAGCAAGTACTTCAGTGTGGGCTACTGATGGCCTGTGTGGAAAAGCCACACTCTATTCACCTGAGAACATTAGTGCTGCATAACAAATTCTAATTAAAAATAAAAATACTAGTCAAGTGTGACGTCAGCGCTTGAGAGGTGGAAGAAGAAGGCCCAGAGCTCAAGACCAGACTGAACTAGCAAGGACAAGTATAGTGGTCTCGGAGATGACCTCACACAGTGCTTGAAGCCTGATACCATTTGCAAGTTCCAGTTCCCAAAGCCACAGAGAGCAGTGTGGATAGCCCAGGGAGCTTTTTAGGGCAGTGAGGACTGTGATGAGAGCCTTAGCCACCTTGTGCAGAGCATGTGTGTTAGGTCACCCTGGTGCAGCTTGTGGCAAAAGCCAGCCCTAAATTTTGTACTGGACTAGAAATACAAGATGTCTAGGACTTCTATATCTGCTTGGTTGCTTTGTTGTCTTCCAGTTGTTATTGTGGAGGGGAATGTTGAGACAGGGTCTGTCTATGTGGCCTGGAGCTCACTGTACAGACCAGGCTGGCCTTGAATTCATGGAGGTCTTTCTGCCTCTGCCTCCTGGGTGCTGGAGGCATCAGTCACCATACTCAGCCTCACAGTGACTGTTGCTGAGTTATCACAATGCATGCCATTTTCTGTTGCTCCTGCTTCATTACACATGGTCTATGTCGGGTTCCTAGTCTAGCAGATGAGGGAAAGCACTACAGATTATGATGTGACAATCCTTGTGTGTCGGGCTTCAGATTATAAAGCATCAGTCCATGTAGGCATCTTGGGGGAGCTGCCTTAGCACCAAGACAAGGCTATCTGGAAAGCCTGCTGGTGTTGCATAGGTCTCTGTAGGTCTCTGTAGAAGCAATTGGTGTATAGCCATGACCTGGGACATGAGAGTCAGCTCTGAGATGCTTGTGATGCAGAATGAGGAAAAGAACTGTTGAGGTGAAGGGACAGAGAGTTGTGCAAAGGAGAGGCAAGCGGCAGTGTGGGCTTCGGGGAAATCTGAGAACTGTTGGGGCTGGGAGCTAACAGTTTAGCAGGCATGTGAGATAACCTATTACACCCTGACTGGGGGTGGTCAGGAGAAGGGAGCTCAGTTCAGGAGGGAGCTAAGGACAGTCACCAGGAGAGGACAGACAGGGATGGAGGCCAGTCAGCACTGACCTGACTGCTTTCGGCAGGTCAGTTCACGTCATGTTTGTAACCATCAAGAAGGCACTGTTGTGGCTCATCTGAGGTCACACAGAGCTGGTCCAAATGGCAGGACCCCACAGTCTGCTTTAACCTGCACCGTGGGCTCTGTGAAGGGAATGAAGTCAGTCAGCTGCCGGGCAGACCTGTGTCCATTCTGTTAGTTAGGAGAGACTGTGGTACACCTCTTCTATGTAGGGGCGTGAGGAATTTTCAAAGTATGCTCATCTGTATAATCTGGTTTCATCTCACTCAGTTCTCTCATAACCCACTTAACAAGTAAGGGAAGTTACGGCTACATACAGTGGCTCGTGCCTGGAATCCCAACCCGCAGTAGGAGCACAACTGAGGCAAGCCTAAGCTACACAGCAAAGCCCTGTCCTGAAGTAAAACAGTGGTGAGGAAGCTGAGGCTGTGTGACTCTGCTCTCGAGGCCACTGGTGGAGAAGCTGGATACAGGTCCTAGGGTCTAAGTCTCATGTTATTTGGCCTTTTTGTGAGAAAGCAAGGCATCTAGCTTAGAGCTTTCAGAGCCTCCAGGACTCACAGCATTCCTGGAGAAGGTTGTCCTTGTAAGGAAGTGAATGTGTCTTGCTGTAGAGACAAATGTGGGGCATGTATGGGGCATCACAAAACTGGTGTGTGGCCATCTGCGTGAGACCCAAATGTGTCCCACACATAAATGCTTATGAGGTCAAATAGGACTTGCCAAGATTTGCCCGTTACTATTTCTACTCTGGCTTCATTTTTTTAGTATTATTTTATTCAAAAATTGCTCTCCAAATTCCTGCATGGTATCCTGTGTTAATAATAAAAGATTGCTGGGTAAGGTGTTGCAAGCCTGTAATCCCAGTTTACACTGCATGAGAGTCATGAGTTCAAGGCCAACATGGGCTGTATAGCAAGACCCTGCCTTACAAGCAAATCAGATGTGTAAAGATACCAGATACTGTATGAATATGTGTATTGCCAGGTAATATGCATATGCACAGTTAGCCAGGTAATTTAATTTGTGTTTAACCATTTTTTTTCAACAGAGGAAATGCACAGTTTAACCTGCCAAGTGGTAAAGTTGACTGGAATCGGAGAAGTGGATTTTCTGACGTTTGATCCTATAGCTAAAATGAAAAGGACAGTTAAATATGATGTGCAGGCTGTAGCTGTCATTGTGGTTGTATTGAAACTGCTCTTTTTGCTGGATGACAAATTGGAATGGTAAGTCAGTGGCAGGTGGCCCTTTGTTGAACTGACTCCAGTTTCTTAAAAACAGCGGGGAGAATCATTGCTGTTGCCAGTTATTCAGAATGCAGGAGTCCTGTTCTCACAGCAGGGTGGAGTCTGGTGTGCTGCAGCCACAGGGATTTCTAGAGAGCACTCAGGCTACCCGATCAGACCTTTTCCTGAGCTCGCAGCGTTTCTCACCACCCCTGTGTATTTCTGCTTTAAAGCATCCTACAGTGTAAAGAATTAGCTTGACACCATATCAGGGTGCCTTCAGGCTCCCGGCATCGCATCTCTGAGATTATTTTAGATCATAAAGGTGCACTGCAATGCCAGCCTCTTGAAAGTCGCAGGAATGAAGATCTTCAGTGTCTTCTTCCACGATGGTGATCGCCTCTCCAACTTTGCTGCTTTCCCTTCAGAATTCAAAATGAACTCTCCAAGCTGGGTATGGCGGGCCACACCTTTAATCTCAACACTCAGGAGACAGAGGCTGGCAGACCTCTGTGAGTTCAGGTTAGCTTGTTCTGCAAAGAAAGTTCCAGGCCAACCAGGGCTACGCAGTGGGACACTGTCTCAAAAAGAAAATAAAGTGAAAAATTAACTGTCCAGACAATGGCATCTAAAGATGTTGTCTTGTATGTCGTCACCTCCAGGTCTTACTCGGATCTTGCTGAAGCATATAATGAAGAACACAGAGAAGGTACTTGGATTTTTTTATTAGCCAAATTCAAAGTGATGCATTAAAAGGTAGTCCATGTGGAGGAAAAGGATGGACAGTTATACATACATGTGTCTGTATGAGCACAGACTGGGATGTATGCTGACTTTTCCATGTGTAGATCTAATTGTATCTGTGGCTGCCAAGAAACTCAGGTGACTTCTGTGTTCAAGACCCATCTGTTGTTCTTGCAGGCTTGCTGGCTGCACACTAGCCAGAGCAGACCATGAACTTTTTGCAACAGCTTTGTTTCTGTGGCTCCCTGCCCTGGCCCTTCTACGTGAAGTGCTCTTTTCATATCCCCACAGCCCTTCAGACTTAGCAAGTGCCTCTTCATTCTCCTGTGAGCGGTGTTCTGCCTGTTCTCCACAGCCACTCACCACACGCCAAGTTCCGCCTTTCCAAAGCCAGAGCTGGCCATGCCTGCCACCCTTGCTGCTGTCCAGACTCCTCTGGATCTTTACCCTACAGAATTATAACTCATGGCCCAATTACCTCTTGTCCTGTTAGACTGCTGGTATTTGTTAAACTCTGAGATGATTGTCTTGTGAGCACTTTGTAAGGAGACAGGTAGTTAGTATGTGTTGAACACCGGGCTTATCTGTGGCTTGGCCAGCTCTCTTCCTCTGAGCTGTATCCTTGGTCCCCCCACCCCTTTTAAGACAAGGTCTCACTAAATTGCCCAGGTTGGTCAGTTTTATTTTGTGCTTGACTTAAGATCCTCTTGCTTCAGCCTCTCAAGTAGCTGGGTTACAATCCAGATAAAAAGTTTATCTGATGCAGAGCAGAGTTACTGGCCTAAGATAACTCAGTGCATCTTTGTATCTATATGAATTCTTAAATTCAGGTGCAGTTCCTGTTTTGTAGAAGGAGTTTTGTTCATTGGTTTTAGGAGTTTGGGCTTAATGTTCTCAGTTCATGTATTTTCCGTAATAGCGATGAAGTAAAGCACCTCTCCTGCCCCTGCTCACAGTAATGCTTCACAGGGCTGAGCCAGATGTCTTCTGAGGTTCCTTCAACGCTAGAGGCAATGTCGGTTATGGAGACCATGGCTGAGAGGGTCCTCTGGCTAGTAGTCTTCGCAGCGATCCTCCCGCCAACAGCAGAAGGATTGTTTCATACTCTCCCCTGCCCTGTGTACCATACCTCTGTCCTCTTCACCACTTACCCTTGAGGAGATTGGGGATCAAAACCCCTTGAGCTGACTAACGTTAGCTGTTCTCTGCCCTTACAGTTAGTTCTTTGGTTGGTCTCTTCTCTGGCTGTATAGCCTACAAGACTGTACTGTTTGGTTATATTGGCCATTTGAAGAGATTTGTAATTAGACCATTCTTATTAGAGGGTAATGGAGCATAATCCTGCTTATACTTGCCATGTCTTGAGTCTGTTGTCCCTCTGGCCTGTGTCTCAAACACACTCCAGCTCTGCTGCAGTGCACATCCTTCCTCGTGCACAGACTCTCTGAATTAGGAGTAGGAAGAACAGAAATGGGTCCTGAGAAGATGCAAGTCTGGCTTTATCCCCCAAAGCACCATTTCACATGTTTATCAATCATTTGCTTCTCGACACAGTGGCCAGGTGTACTGGAGTACTACCAGGAGTGAGGCTTCAGTGCTGGGTGTGGAAGCTGGGAGGAGGGGCTGGTTGTGTCACAGAGAGCAAAGTGTGTGATCCCGTCTCCAGGAAGCAGCAAAGCTGCTAAAGCTGAGGAGAGATGTGTAAAAAGTTGGTTTCAGGACAGTCCTATGGGACCATAGTTTGGCCACACCTTACAGGAGAGTGGTGGTGGCTCTGCTGACTCTCCCCAAGAGCTGTTCTGTGAATGTTCTCAATTCAGGGAGAAACTCAGATGTGGAGAACATGTGCTGTTTTGATGTGATGGATTCCACTGCATAGCATGGATTTCATTTCTTTCAGAAAAGCCACAGTTTGATTTCAGAAAATGGTATCAAGTTATGAAGAGAGCTTTTGATGAGAAAAGACGAAAATGGGAAGAATCAAGGGCCAAGTATGTACTCTGTCCTCTGTTCGCTACTCTGTGTCAGTGTGTGCCTGGCAGCATGTGACCTTTCTCCAGAAATTTTGGTCCCATACATTCTAGTTATATATATATATATATTTACACACACTGACAAACATTTATTTATATCAAATTTTTAAAAATAATTGTAAAATATTTTTATTTCAGTTTATTTACTTTATATCCCAAGCCCCCTCTTCCTCTTCTCCCAGCTCTGCCCTTGCCCCTCCTTCTCCTACCCCTTTCCTTTTCTCCCTGAGAAAAGGGGGAGCCCTCCCCCTATATCAACCCTTCCGAGCTATAAGTCATATCAGGGCTGAGCATATCCTCATCCCTGAGGCTGGGCAAGGCAGCCCTGCTAGGAGAAAGTGACCCAAAAGCAAGCAATAGAGTCCATGTGAGAAGCAGCCCCCAACCCGCCAGGCGCCCCCCCCACTGGCCACTTGTGTGCAGGGGGCCCAGGTCTAGACCATGGGTGCTCCTTAGTTGAGGTCTCAACTGAGCCTCCATGGGCTGTATGAGTGAGGTCTGAGTCTTCACAGAGTTGCTCTGTGACATCACCTACTCGCCCCAGCTGAAATTCAGTTCATTCATAAATTTCTAAGTGTTATCTATATAGCAGAGAGCACACCTCCACTGATCTCCAGCACAGTTTCATTTCTATTGGAACTCTGAGTCCCACAGACTGAAGAAAAACCAACATCTGTTTATGTAAATTGTTTATGTAAATTTACACTAATACTTATGTAATCAGGCCGTGTGTGTGTGTGTGTGTGTGTGTGTGTGTGTGTGTATTTATCATTTGAGAAAAACAAATTTCTCAAGTTAGTTTGAAATATTAAGTCACTCCAGTTCTAGCAAATCAAAGATGGCCAGTGCTGATCATAGAGTGGTAAGAAACCATTTTCAAGTTTCAAGGCAAAGCTTTTATTTTTCCCCTAAACTTCAGAGAAACATGTTCAAAGGCAGATAAAGCAGCATGGAAAAAAGATTTCTAGCCAAAAGAAGAGTGACGGGTTTTTGCTAGAACGGCTCAGGATATGCTAGAGGAGCGGCTGAGGAGAATGTATCTGACAGGTGGGCAGGCTCAGGGCATGATGGTAGAGGAGGTAGGGTGCCTTCTGACAGGCCACTGACTCCCAGGGGCCTCTGTGCTGCTTCTTCCTTGTTGGCCCCTCGTGTTGCTGTGGGTAAATGAGGTCTTGGGCTTTGGGGAGTCACCTTCCTTCTGTACTGTGGCCTTTCTGATCCTGAGGGCTGGGTGTCGCCATGCTGTGCCTTCTTGGTGACGAACTGTTCCGTCACCACCTCACGTTTCACATGTTCCCAATTCCCAAGTCAGAATCTTGTACATCTACAAGCACAGACACTTTAGCTGCCAAGAGAAGTGAGTCTGCTTGTAAAAACTCACTTTCAGGGAGACACTAGGCCCCAGGGAAGAGGTTGTCTAGAGGGTCCCATTCCAAAGCCATCCTATGCAGTGTGTGGTAATGTTGACACACACAGGCAGCTATTTATCATTTGTTTGTTTGTTTTACTTTACTTAGGATGGAACCCAGGCCTGCCTGTTGATCTGGGCACCACTTTTCGGGCTGTCAGGTGACCATTAACATGTTTGCCACAGTTGAGCATGCTATTTTGCGTGAGATTTTTGAAAACACTAGTAAAAACAATAGTTTAAAAACAGCTCAGCAGGCTGCTTTGATGACTGCCCGTTTATCACAGGGGTTGAGAAGAACCTGGATGAAAATTTAAAAACGTGTAGACAGCTGGGCTGGGGGAGATGTCACAGGCAGCAAGCATTAGGGCATGAGTTCAATCCTCAGCATCCAGGTAAAAAGCCAGATGTGGTATCCCAGCACTGGGGAGACAGACAGTGGGATCCCTGGAGCTTGCAGGGATCAAGCTAGCCTACTCTGCAAGCTCCAGGTCCCCATGAGAGACCCTGCCACAAGAAAACAAGGTGAAGTGGTTCCTGAGGTTGACCTCTGCCCCCTCCCCCCCCACACGCATGTACAAAAGAACAGAGGGAGGAAAGATGAAAGAGAAAAAGAAAAGGCTTGTTGACCTTTTGGTTTAAGTAAACATTTCCTAGGCATCACATCAAAAGCATGATCCATAAAAGAAAAATTGATAAGTTGGACTTTAGAAGTCAGAATTTCTCCAAAGGTTCTTTTGAGAAAACAAAACCCTAGGCTTAGAGAAAGTAGTCGAAAGTTGGGCATAGTGGTGCACGCCTTTAATCCCAGCACCCGAGAGGCAGGTGGCTCTTTATGGCTTCATGGTCTACATAGGTAGCACCAAGACAGCCATAGCTACATAGTGAGACCCTGTTTTCTGGGGGCAGGGGAGAAGCCGATGAGAGAGGGAGTACTTGAATATCACACATCTGATGAAAGATTTTTATCTAATAAAGAACTAATAAAAATAAGGAAACAGCTCAACTTTTCAAATGAGAAAAACTGAAGATTACAGGATACACAAGAGATGGCTCCTGTAATTAGAAGGTCCACTTCCAAACTACAATTGTTCCTACCAAGCATAGGAAGATGAAATGGTATAGCTACTATGAGAAGTTCAAGTGAAATGAAAATGTCTGTTCTCGGCAAAGTCCATCTCAAAGTGTAGTGACTTGCTAGTGACGAGACAGACGAACTAGTATGTCCACGTCACAAAGCCCACTGAGCACAGTAGACAGCGTCTGCTGGTACAGCCAGCAGGGCGGCTCCTCGAGTCTTACATGCCAGATGAAGGACCCAAAGGTTGCACTGTGTGAGTCTATTTACATCACATTCGCAAAATGGCCACGCTCACAGGATAAAGACTGTGGTTGCCCAAGATCAAGGGTGTGGGAAGCATTGACTACAAAAGGATCTAGCTTGTGGAGTGATGGGGCTGTTCCGTGTATTAGTCACAGTGGTGATTACACAGCTGTGTGTAAATGCTAATTGGAAGTGCCCTGAAAGGGGTGTCATTATATGTGAATTATGCTTTGCTTCTATATTCAAACCGAGAAACTGTGTAAAAAAGAGGGAAGCTTGTAGATAGGGTCTAGCTAGAATCCCAAGGCCTTCGTGGTGTGTCTCTGGGAGCCTTGGAGACACAGGCAGAGGAAGGCAAACATCTGGAGACTTCATTTCAGAAGGGCGTCCAAACAGTTGGACCTTTGCAGTCTTCAAACCCCAACCCATCTTCTTGGTATATGGCCTGAGGGTGGTAGCACTGCCTCCTTGATTGTGGCGGCCACTTGCCTAGGCCCTCAATATCAGTGCACAAGAAGCACCTGTCCGGACCCAGCATTCCCAGGGAAAGCTTCACATCGGCATCCCTGAGGATGCCACCATGCAGGCACTTGCAAGGAAAGCAAGGACCACTTTTAAAGGTTATTTTAAATTAAAAATTAGTAGTTTTTAAAAATAATTTAAAAGCCAGGCATGGTGGTTCATGCCTATAATCCCAGCACTTGGGGAGGCAGAGGCAGGCAGGTCTCTGTGAGTTGGAGGCCAGCCTGGTCTATAAAGTGAGTCTATAACACCAAGGCTACACAGAGAAACTCTGTCTTGAATAAAATAATAATTTTAAAACTCACCATAGAGCTAAATGACAATTTTATTAAGTGTGGTATAATTTACCTAAATTTAGTTTACAGTCTGAGATAATATTGACTGTCTACTTCTGTACTTACAGAAATTTCTGTTCTTAACATTTTAAATCACTGTGAAACTCAAAGTAAAAAAAATGAACATCTCCTATATAAGTTGATTAATTTTTTTTTTTTTTTTTTTTTTTGAGACAGGGTTTCTCTGTGTATATAGCCCTGGCTGTTCTGGAACTACTGTGTGTAACCAGGCTGGCCTCGAATTCAGAGATCTGGCTGCCTCTGCCTCCATGAGGCTCTTAATTGGTTAAAGTAATCATTGGTTAAAGTGATCCAGTACTAAACTGTATGCTTACATATATCTTCTTAGCTAATATTAAAAATGGGGAGTTACCAGTGGTTGAGTTTATAGGTGAGTAGAGATGTGTGTTTCAGGCTTCCTGCGCCTAGTGTCTTCTCTAGAACATTCTGGTTGTCTCAGGGCTCCCGAGAGCCAGCACTCTGCACTAGCTGCACCACATCTCATGATCACACAAGGTTTGTACATTCCTACTTGTTGGTTACTTTTCTTGGTGAGACAAAACCTCACTTAGCCCTGTCTGGCTGTCCTCAGTTCACTATGTAGCCCAGGCTGGCCTTGAACTCTTTATTCTTTTGCTTCTACCTCTCAAATACTGAGATCACAGGGTTGCACCAGCACTCTGTGCAGCACATACAGCACATAGTAACAGGGTTTTTTTGTTTTGTTTGTTTGTTTGTTTGTTTGTTGTTGTTTGTTGTTGTTGTTTTGAGATGTGGTCTCGCCATGTAGCCCTGGCTATCCTGGAGCTCACCTCTGCATGCTGAGCCTTGGGATGAAAGGCGTGTGTCATCCCCACTTCAGGCCTCACAAATATAATGTCAGTCACTTCTCTTCACTGTCCTGTAAGAGTAGGAAACACATGCTCAGTGTGTTTGGCCCATTTATTCATCTGTTCCATTATTAAAAATACTTAAGTTGAATGCCTGCTGTGTGCCCTAGAGGGCATAAAGGAGACAAAGATAGCCTCTCTCCAGACCCTGATGGCCACTCCAGCTGCTGGACACATGCGGACAGAGCAGACCCTCTGGTCAGTGTGCTTTCCTGCACCATGCTGTCTTTATTTTTTATTCAGTGGCCTGAATCAAGAAGGTAGAATTTTTTAGTGTAGTTTCTGGAAGGCTCCTCTGAAGGACAGACAGGAGGATGGAAATGAGCTTTGAAGCATCGTTATGTGGTCCCGCTTCAGCAATGTCTGCTGGGCACTGCACTAGTGGCTGCCTGGGGCAGAAGTGGTGAATGTCACTGTTCACTCTGGTCACCAGTCACCTGCAGGAAGGCCAGATAGCAGTTAGCCTTTGCCCTGAGGTGGGGTGAGGGGACCCTGTGGATCCATTCAGCCCAGCACCCCCTCTGCGGTGAGCACACCTGGCTGACCTTCCCTCAGAAGACCAGGTTCTTAGGTGTGTCTGATAGAGTCTGGGTCTTTCTATTCTCACCAGAAAGAGAGGAGATTTCCAGGCCCTGTGTGCCAGAGAGACTGCAACTCGCTGTCTATTTTATATATGTTTTCAGAATCAGAATCCTAAGGGCATCCCGCAGTGATGAGTATTTGGGCAAAGGCGAGAGAAACAGCCCCAGGGGAGTGTGTGGTGGTGGGAACTGTTGCGGCTGTGTTCTGTATAATGGCTCCTAGCAGGAGCACACCACTGGGCTGCTCCCTTCAGGAACAGAAGCACTGACAGATGCAGACAGGTGCCCAGGGGTGCCGAGCTTCAGGTCCCGACCCTTCCTCTGAGCTCTGGCCATTCACTTCTCATTCTGCTGCACTCTGTTCCGCCTTGGGCAGGTACTCTTGGAAAACCCGAAGGCCGCTCTACCTCTCCCACGTCGACAAGTCAGTCGCGTATAAGAAAAGAGGTGAGTCTGATGGTTCCGTTGCAGGGCCAGGTGGCAGCACAGTTGGGAGAACCTCGCTTCTCCACATGCCACACTCTCCACTTGATGGGGGTGCTGCTGTGTATGGAGCCTTCCAAAGGAGAAATCACACGGAAATCCATAATCTGGGACCTTGCTGTTTTTCATAGCAGAGCTCCAGTTCCCAGCAAACCTGAAACTCTCTGTTCTGTGACTGTGAGAGCTGTCAGGAGACTTGCACTGAGATTGTCCATGCTCTCTCTTTAAATCAATGTTCAGTAACTTCCTGAGGCCTAATGCTACATGTTACAGCAGCTATGAATCTAGGTGGGTGTGAATGTGCACGCAGGAGGCAGGGAGGAGGCTCCAGAGTTTGAGGCCTGATTGCCCACTTCCACCACCAAAGGCTAAGAAACCAGCAGCCCATTCCTATAGACTCCATGTTTTACTTGTGAATTGACATTTGCCTCTTCCCTCCATCTCCAGAAATGGTGGAAAATCTTCAAAAGCAATTTAGTGCCCTTGTTGGTTCAACACCCATGGTTGAAAAGAAGGGCCCTTCGAGTTTTCAGTTCAACTGGACCGAAGAAGACACCGATAGCCCTTGTTTCCATGGCCATAGCCTCCAGGGACTCTTGATGACAAAAGGCCAGTCCTTGATAACCAAGAACTCACTGTATTGGCTCAGTACCCAGAAGTTCTGCAAAAGGTATGCATGTTTTTAAAACTCCAGAAGCAAGAGGCATGCTGAAATCTATAGCTCGGCCTTTCTCTTCTTTTTTGAGGTTATAATATAATTACACCATTTCCCACCTCCCTTTCTTCCCTCCAAACCTTTCCATATACTCCTTCTTGCACTCTTTCAAATTCATTGTCTTGCCTCTTTTTCCATTAATTGTTGTTACATACATTGTTACATGTATGTGTATATATACAACAATGTATACACACAGAGATAGATACATGTACTTAAATACACCCTGCTCAGGCGTATAATATTATTTGTATGTATGTGTTCAGGGCTGACCACTTGCTGGTGGACAACCAATTGGTGTGCTTTTTCCTGAGGAAGACTACTCTACCCCTCAATCTTGGCATTCCTAGTTGCCTGTAGTTCTCTGTGTGAGTCTGAGGTCTCTTCCCCATCGGCTTTGATATGTCTATTGTCATTCTGTTTTGGTTTGGGCAGCCATATTTGTGAGATGTCATGTGTGTGGCTTCTGATGTTAGGAGATGCAGTCTCACAGCAGAGTCCTGATCGCCTGCCTTGTACAGTCTCTTCGCCCCTCCTCTGCTGTGTACCCTGAGTCTCAGGCGCAGAAGTGCTTTGGTGATGTGTCCTTTAGGACTGGACTCCACACCTGTGTTTTGATTGGTTGTGATTTTCTGTAAGCATCTGCTACAAAAAGAAGTTTCCTTGCTGAAGATGAGGGCTTCCCTGTGGACCTAAGGACAGGCATTTAAAGTGTTGTTAGGAATTATGCTTGTTTAATGAAGCAGTGACTCAGAATTTTGTTCCTTAAAAAACAAACTGGGCTGGAGAGCTAGCTCAGAGGTTAAGAGCACCTGTTGCTCTTTCAAAGGACCCAGGTTCTGTTCAGCATCCACATGGTGGCTCACAAACACCTGTAACTCCAGTCCTAGGGGATCCCAGGCCCTCTTCTGACCTCCAAGGGTACTAGGTGAACATGCAATACACATACATAAATGAATGCAAAGCGCTTATAAAATAAATCTGAAAGAATACAGTATTTGTATTATCCCCTCAGGGAGTCAGGGCCACACATATTACATGGATCACACTGCTCCAAGCATTTGGCCAGAGTGTTCACTTGTATTTAAACTTGACTGTGGGCCAGATCAGCATTTCAGAAGTAGACATGGATACAGTGTGAAGAGTTTGCATATAGTTAAGGAGCTTCAGCAGATTTCCCAAGTTTCCCTCTAACTCTTGGTGCTGTGTGGAGGCTAACTATCTGCTGGGGAAGGGATTTGGGGGTGAACAATGGATGGGTGCCAAAGCTTCTAAATTACTGCTTAAGGATAACCTACCTTTCTCCTTCCCATTCCAGCTATTGTAAACATGTGACAACCTATGAAGAATCAAATTTTTCTCTGAGTTACCAGTTTATATTAAACATTTTCTCCTTCTTACTGAGGATAAAGACTTCCACTCTCCATGAAGAAGTGAGCTTACTTGAAAAGAAACTTTTTGAAAAAAAATACAATGAATCAAAAAAGAGGTCAGGATCCAAGAAAGGAAGAAGACACTAAGAAGGCAGAGAGACTTCCCCTGAAGGTGCTCTATGGTATAACGGCAGGTCTTAGTGCCGTGCTCCAGGGGACTGTGTGAAGTACATTATTGTACACGCACACGTATTGACATGTGCCTTCATGTGCATTGTAAAATAGGTGCACTTTGAATTATTTTCATAACTTCTTTCCTCAGAAAATTAAAACTTGTATTTATTAGACTTTAAAGCTAAACTTTATATAACTTTTTATAAACTTTATGTAACTTTTTTATACTTTCTCTTTCCATTATGAGAACTAGCCATGTAATTCAGACTTAGAACTCAGTGTGCAGCTCAGGCTAGCCTGGGACTGGCTATGGTAGCCCAGGCTGGTCTCAATGTATCTCCATCTTGAATCTGGGATTATAAGCATGTACCAGTATAATTGGCTTTAAATTTACTTCTTAGATTAGATTATTCCCTACTCTTTATAAAGTTAATCTGAGCTAAATCAAAGAGTTAAACAATATATGCATTCACTTACACATATGTGTAGGTATTTTGAGGAAACAGTATGGGTGTGTCCATGACCCTGGGATGGGAAGACCTTCTAACCACATCTCAAACCCGGAAGCCAGAAGAGAAGGTGAGCAGCACCACCACAACACACAGCAAACTGGCTGACGTATCTTAGCATGCTGGGGGCAGAGGAACAGTTTATTATGTAGCAAAGGTGCTTGCAAAGCAATAGGTAAAAGACTAGGGAAATCCAGAGGTCTAGCCACGGAGACATGCAGTGCTCTTGCCACAGATTGGACTGGCAGGTGCTTTAAAGAAGTGTAACACCTAGTGAGGATATTGGAAAGGTGTGTGTTCCTATTCGGAGTTCATTCTCTCAGTGAACATGGAGAACTGCCATGTTCTGCTCACAACCTAGACACCAGAGGCACACAGCATTGAACAACCTGTCTGCTTTAAGGGCCATATGATCTAGTTGGGAGCTGATAGTAAGTCAGTGTGTCTTAAGAGAAATCAAGCAGGAAAAAGTAGGGTAACAGTGATAAGAAGAGATGCTCTACAAAGCATGACTGAGGGGTATCTCCTAGGGAGGTGATATTTGAACAGAGACCAACTTTCAGGAAGTACAGCAGAGGGAACAAGCTGTGTTACCTCAGGGAATCATTCATGACAGAGAGACCAAGCAGAAAGGCAGATTCAAGAATAGCCAGCTACTGGCAGTATCTGGAGTAGAGGGTGGGAGGAGAGTACAGTAGATGGGACAGGAGAGGTGGGCACATCACTCAAAGCCATGGTAATGATTGGGCTTTTTATTTCAAATTTGTCACAGGAAGCTTTGGGGAGAGTGCCAGAGCCCACCGTCAGAGTCAAACAGTTCCCAAGTGGGGAGTGAGGGTTAAAAGAAAATTAAAAATAACACATTACACGCAAGATTGAGAGGGCTGCCAGGAGAAACTGTTGCACATGGTTTATTCCACAATTCCTTTTTATAGTCAGGGCAAAGCACCTCGATACAATGAAGGGGTTCACCAAGAAGTCAAATTTGTTTACCTCAACCACTTGTCTGTGTGACCCTCACACAAACAAAAGGAAGAGGATCTGGCAAAACACCCTGCCTACCCCTGTCTTCAGGTGAAGGCCAGGGCGAAAACATGGTTTTTTGCTGAGAGTGTTCCACAGGAAAGTATAAGGAAAAGCCTGAGGAAATGCTTTTTATGTTTGCTGAGTTTCAGGTTTTGTCTTAGAAATCAGAAATTAATCTTGTCCTTTTTAAAGAAATGCTTTTTGGCATCTCTGAGGTGATCCCATGGTCTCATATTACTAAGTTTATTTATTTTATTTTATTTTATTTTATTTTATTTTATTTTATTTTATTTTATTTTTTTGAGACAAGGTTTCTTTGTATAGCCTTGACTGTCCTGGACTAGCTTTGTAGACCAGGCTGGCCCAGAACTCAGAGAGACCCACCTGCCTCTGCCTCCTGAGTGCTGGGATTAAAGGCACACATAGGGCTTTGTTTTAGTCAGTTAATGTAGTAGTTTACAGTGACTAAATTTCAAGGGTTGAACCAACCTTGCATTCCTAGGATACCCCTTTCCTGGCCCTGATCCGTCATCTGTTTTGTATATTAAGTTTGATTTCTGGAAAAAAAAATGGTTATTTTTTTAAATTTGTTTGAGACAACATTTTGATATGTAGCCTAGGACTACCCTAGGTGAGCTGGGATTAGAGACATACCTGATATGCTAAAATTTTGTTAATAAATTTGTTCTCTGTCCTCTGAGGGACATTCTGGAGTTTTCTTTTGTGTGGTCTTGGATTTCTTGAGATCTTGTCATGTTTCCCATCACTCATGAGCAAAGAGTTCAGCATCCATCGGTTGGACCGTGGCAGTTCTCAGTTATGACCTAATTAATAGAAGTTAGATCCAAAATGGCCATGTGGCACGAACAGTGGAAGCACTGGCCCTCGTCACCTGACAGTCAAGTGCACTGACCCTTGGGCATAGGAACTCAGGGTCTGGAGCAGCTCGTGGCTGACCCAAAACCTGAGGAACTCAGCCTCAGAAACGTAAAGGCTTCATTCGGAAGCTGATGCAACCTGCTATGCAGCACAGACCCGACCCTCCTGCATTTAATCTCACCCCAATGAATTCTGGCCTGATTACCATGTCAGTACACAAACACAACCGTGTGCACTGGGACAGCTCGGACACTTCCTCTGCAGGAGCCACACGCTGCCGCTGAGGCCCTCACACAGTCCAGTCTCCCATAATGCACTCAAGGCACTCTCAGTGTGTGTTCAGTTGTTTGCTGCCCTTGTGGAGTGCCAGGTTGACCTGCCTACACCAATGGCCAAGAAGACTCAGCAAATGAAGCCTGCGTTTGGGCTCATTGGCCTTTTGCTCTTCTGGGGCAAGTGTTTCCTTCCGGAACAATCAGTGCATGCCTTATGAATCTCCGCAGGGAACTGGGTGGCTCTCAGTACTCCCAAGGGACTTTTAAAGCCAAACTACCACTCGAATATAATGACCTTTGTCACCACTGTTGTTCACATTAATTGCATGAAGTGACTGAATATTACCTAAAGCGGAAAAGATAGCTTCTTAATTTAAAAACTCCCAGGATTGGACTGAGAAGATGGCTTGGTGGGGGGAGGGCCTGCTGCTCAAACATGAAGATTTGAGTTCAGCTCCCGGGACCCGGGTAGGAGGATGGAAGATGTGCTTAGTTTTTTGCTTGTTTTTTGTCAATATTCACACCAGAAAAAAAAATCTTCCTGTAAAGGCCCCCGTCTGCTGGAGCACTCTGTGCTCCCACCATGCTCAGTGCAGCCAACTCCCCTCTACTCTGAAGCTGCTTTGGTTCTTCTTTGGTGGCTTAGTTTTAATTGCCCCTATTCTTTAGCCCACCCCCTGCAAATGCCTACTGAAGACCAGCAGTTTATGTCTCCTGGTGAAGAAAGACCTAAGCTCCAGGGCAGCTGTTAGACCATAAAAATAAAAGCAGCAAGACCTTTTAAATTTTTCAAAGCCTAGGCCTTAGCTGGGCAGACTCTCAGATAGCTCATCTAAGTTAACCTCTCCACCTTGCCTCATCCAGCCATGTGGCCAGCTACCCTCCCAGGCCCACAATCTCATCTCTCTCCCTCTGTGTCTCCTGGCAAAATGGCCTTCTTTCCTCTTCCCGGAGTTCCTTTCTCCCTACCAGGAAGTCCCACCTTCCACTTACTGCCCAGCTAATTAGCCAATCAGATTTTTATTGACAGCTGCTACATCTATACAACATACAAGATATTCCTCTATAATTCCCTCTTTTAGTACAATAAAAGGCTAAATATTATAACATATATAATGTATATAATAAACTACATACAATAAGAACAATTATGAAACAAATAGGAAAACAATATATAAAAGTTACATTCACAATGTTTAGCTTATTTGTATTTGGCAACCTTGTAGAAAACATCATTTATCCTGTCTTAGTGAGTCTAGTTCTGAACCTAAATCAGTATCTGTCATATCTTGTATCTATCAACCTGAAAATATCTATCTAGATCTAAAAACTTCTTAACTCCTAAGAAAGTAAACTTAATTGTAAAACTGTAACTATCTAGTCTTCTATTCCATCAGAGACTTGAAAAGGAATAAAATTATCTGTAGGATGTGCAAGCAAGTAGTTTCCAAGATAAGATGACAGACAGTTCGCCGCCTGTACAGTCACCCAGTATCTCTCTATAATGTTGGAGCATCATCTTCAGCCTTTCGGCCAGCATATCTGATAGACTTGTGAAGTAGAAACTATGAAGGACTTGCTTACCCTGTCTTGGCAGACCTTGGTAACTGACTTCCCAACAGTCAGGTTTTGCCCATATTGGACAGCATTCTGTCTGCAGTTGAGTACGGGCCTTTCTTTGCCTGGTGGCTTTGCCACATTTGAAGCCATCATCTCCTAATGAAGAGTGTTCAGTGCCATCATCGTCATTGAGGTAGGCTGGGGTTGCTGCCAGGAGCTGAAATGTCTCATTGTCAAAGAATCCTGAAAATAACAAAAATATCTTTACATGCCATACTCTGTAGGTCTCAGGTTTTTGAAGACCATTTACCTATCTATATTTGCATAGTGTTTAATCACTATTATCCATCTATAGTAAATCTAAATAGGCAAACATTTTTCTAGTTATTTACTATCTGTTAAATGTAAGATGTATACTTCTGTGATCATCTAGACTAGTAACTGACGAGACTGTACATTTGATTGACTATTAACTTACAATATTTAATTATCCTAAACAGTTCGTAATGGCAGTTTTGGGGATTTTCTTTGTTTTGTTTTTGTTATTGTTGTCTGGTTGGTTGGCTTTTGTTTTTCAAGACAGGGTTTCTGTGTTTAGCCTTTGCTGTCCTGGACTCACTTTGTAGACCAGGCTGGCCTTGAACTCATAGAGATCCCCCTGCCTCTGCCTCCCTAAGTACTGGGATTAAAGTTGTACACCATCACTCCTGGTGTGTATTTTTAAAAGGATTATAAGTAAACCTTTCATGTATGAATGAGTTACAAAAGGTCCAATACCTTATATAAGAGTAGGAACATCCAAACATATGTGTATCAAAATATCCTAAAATTTGTATCAATATATAATGAATTATACCAATGTGTCAAAATATTTGAGAATAACAAAGTTATTAAAGAACAGATTCAATAATCTGTCTTTTTCTCCTATTATTCCTATATGATTATACCTATATTCCCCCTTTTTCTTCTCAACCCACTTCTCTTTACCTAAGAAGGACAGAGAAAAGGAAAGACACAAATCCCTGAGTCTAAGTTCTTAATCCTTGTTTTTTTTTCCCTGATCAAAACTATTTAATAACCTGTGACTAACTCCCCTAAATGATGGCAAACATCCATAGCCCAACAGAATATCCAAATCCACCCCCCCCCAACCTAAGGGAATGGGCCATTGTTCTTCTTTGAGATTACTTCCTGCACATCTGGAGCATAAAATACATTTTGGGGGCCAGAGAGAAATTGGGAAAAATAGTTAAGTAAGATGACAGTAATGTTCATCATCCAATCTCTAAATGCTGAGAAAATGTCGGCTTAAATAAAGTCCTGTTGGGAACAGTCTGTGATTCTGACCCAATTGGGATCAGCAGCTTTCTTTGAAGCTGTCCTGAAAGCAAGCTTTAAGGGTGCAATTGAAACAGTCTGAGGCAGGACAATTTAGGATGCTGGAATATCTTGCATTTCAGCATCATCCAGGATGAATTCTGTCAGGTCCGATCCAACATTACCAGTGTCTTTTTTTTTTTTCCTGAAAGCATGTAACTTCTCATAGGTAATACACAGTTGTAAAATAATAAATACATGAGATGTGCAAGAGGCACAGACAAATTAAGGATTATTTTTGTCTTTGTATGAGCATAAGAAAGACATCTGTCTTTCTTAAGCCAGTCTGGATTGTACACCAAATTATAATACTAATTAATTTTATCTATGCCATATAAAAAAATGGTCTTGAGGATTTTGTAGCCAAGAATATTTATTGGCTACACATAGATCTGGCTGGGGACATTTATATGTCCAGTCAGTCTCAGAGCTGTTTCCATGGGAGGGATCGGCAAATTACGTTACCTCTCTGTTCGGTCTTCTTGATTCCTTTCTTCTTATGTGTGGCCAAGATCTTCAGGGGTTCTCTTCTGTCAGATATGATCCTTATTACTTTGGATGGAATCCAAAGCCCTTTTTTTTTTCTTGTTATCATAAACAAAGCCTCTCTCCCAAAATGATATAGCCTCTGTCCTCCAGCTTGAAGTCATAAATATATACTGATTTAGTTCAGCAGTCCCATTCTCATTCAGGTCTGCTTTATTTTGTCCTCTCTCAAAGAGGACGTATAATATCACCATTACCATTGAACATATAACCATTGTCATGTTAATAAATCAAAACAGAACTGAATGCAATCTAAATATCCTCCTTTATAGAGATATATATTTATTAATTTTATTGAGACAGGGTTTCTCTGTGTAGCCTGACTGTCCCGGATTTGCTCTGTAGATTAGGCTGGCCTTGAACTCACAAGGAACCTATCTGTCTTTGTCTCCTAAGTATTTGGATCAAAGGCATGTGTTTATTTATATTTTTCTTTTCCTACTTTCCTTGGAGTTTTAATTTTTATGTGCATATATCTATTTTTATTGAGACAGGGTTCTCTGTATGGTCTGGCTGTCTTGAATTTACTCTGTAGTAAACCTTTTACTCTGTAGTGGCCTTGAACTCACAGGGAATCTATCTGTCCTTGTCTTTGTCTCAGTATTGGGATCAAAGGCATGTGTTTGGTTACTTTTTAAATTGGATATACTTATACTTCCATATTTCTTTTTTAGTTTTACATTCTTCTCTGCATTCAACTTTATTTAAGCTCCTTTGTATCCTAGTGCTCAAGCACAGTTTTAAGTATATTGTGCCTATTTGGAGGTTTGGATCTTGGTTTCTACTTCAATGCTTGGGCTCTCCTTACCCTGCCCCTTCTTCCGCACAGAATGGGCAGTTCTGCCTTTAAAGATAGGAACTGTAGCTTTTGTGTTTGGGGACCTATCTTAGGTGGCATATTTTTTCCCACCTGTGTTGCCTTTGTGCCCCTCCATGCCAGGACGATCTGCCTCCTGTGTCCCACAAGAGCCTCACATGTATGGGGGCTGGCGAGCTGCCCAAAGGAGCGTGGCATCCAAAGCTCATGGTTAGCTTCAATAATTCTTGGCTGTGGGAGGCATACAGCTTGTGTGTTTGTCTCCCAGCCTAACTCTGGGTCCTTACATTGACTAACAGAATTTTTTTCCTAGGGCAAAAATGCCTTTTGGCACCCAGTTCTCCATGGGAGCCCCGCACATGCCCCTTATGTCCCTGTCATCCCAGGACCTCCCTGGACACCTCCCTGGTGCCTCCTCCTATACCCCCATTCCTGACTGCTCCCTTGCCCTTTCTTGGCACCTGAATGCTCCTGGCTTTAATTTACTCAGCTCCTATAGCGCATCCTACTTGGCACATTTAGCATTGTTTGCTTGCATGTGTCTTCTTGTGCAGGGTCACTTCTTGAGGCCCCTTAGAGAACCCTGTAGCTGGTAGGTGCTCCAACTAAAAGGGGACATCGCTGACTGCTCTTCACTGCATCAGTCACCCCAGGGCACTTTGCTGTTTAATGGACACTCGTCTGTGCCCTTTCAAGTACTGGTTTTGAATCACTGAGCTCTCTAAGAGAGGGGAGCCTGGGCGTTGCTTTCATGGCCATCAAATAGCTGTCTCCTGCTTAGCATTCCCGGGCCTTGCTTGTGAGAGCTGCTCAGCCTTTTGCTTGCTGTGACGTGGCAGCGCATTATTTCGTGCTCAGCCTCTTAACTACTGTGACGTGGCTCCCCTTTATTTTATGAGCAGGACTATTGAGACACCGAGTTCATTTATTGCTTGGGGTCAAACAGGAAGCCAGAGAATCAAGATCTGATCGCAGGCAGCCTGGCTCCAGAGTCCGTGGGCTCCATCCACTCACGCACGGGGATACCTCTCTCACCTGGGGTGGTATGAATGAAAACTCTGGCTTCCATCTAAAGAAATCCTCAGAATCTTGCCCACCTTTGCCCCAAACCTGGTCTCTCTCCTCCGAGGGGCCTCCTGCCCCCTTCTCACACCAGCTAGCACCCTAGCCCCCCCTGCCTGTAGCACCAATCTCTATCCTGCCCCGACACAGCCCCACAGTGTCACTACCAGGCACAGACACTCTCACCACTCTTCTAGGGGGATTGCAAAACCTCCCTTCTCTCCCGGTATTTATCATAACGCAGCCAGTAATTTTCCAAGAATAGATTTACTAGCACTGTGGGGCTCCAAATCCTCTGATGGCTCCTTGCTGTCTAGAGGCCCAATGGCTTGTCACTGGACCATGGCTCTCCCTCACGTGCTCACTCAGCTCAGGCAAGCCATGACTTCTCACTCCCCCTGGCTCTTGCTGGGGCTAGAGTTGCTGTCAGGAATACCCTCCCTCAGAACACTTTCCCTCCCTGAAAACCCTGCCTGGAGGTCAGCTCCAGCCAGCCTTCCCCAGGGAGAGATCCTTCTTCCTAGAGCACACACCATGGTCAGTGAATAAATGCCATTTGTGCAGTGTATGGTTCTCTAGACAGAGCAACTGCACAGTGGAGCTGGGGGTCAGCTGCACGTACATGGGTCTAGTGCCACACACCAAAAAGGTCAGTTCAGCATGTTGTCCTCATGGCTCTGAGGGTCCAGAAGACTTTGGGCTAGGAAACTCAAGACCTCGTATGAGAAAGAACTAGAATTCCTAAGCGTGCAGGCAGCATTCAAAAATGGGCATTCAAAAATTCTGCTCTGTGTGTGTGTGTGTGTGTGTGTGTGTGTGTGTGTGCATGCTTTTGTGTGTAATGCTAGTAATTCAAGCCAGGATCTCATGAATCTTAGGCAAGAGCTCTCCCACTGAGCTGCAGGTCTAGCTTTCTTTTTACTTTCTGCCTCAAAAAGAGTCTCCAAGGTTGCCTCGATTGGCCTTGAATTCCAGGTTAGCCTTGAACCTCTGATCCTCCCTCAGCTTCCAGGGTAGCTGGGATCACAGTCCTGTGCCAGCAGTTCTGCCCATCTTGTCTGCATCTTCACTGAGCTGTTTGTAAGTATGTTCAGCTTACTGCAAACTCATTTCGCTGGGGATGCTATAGTGTCAGAGATCACGTGCAGGACTCTCTGTCCCATACTCAGAAATACACACACACACACCCCACTCATTGCCTGGCTGTCCATTGGTTCCATGTTGCAGAGAAGCCTCCCATCAGCTAACCCCACCATAGCTCAGAGGGGAATAAAGATGGAGCTATATGCGGCTTTGAGGAGGGTTTGGTTTGGTTTGGTTTGGTTTTAACGTATATGAATGCTCTATCTGCATGTTAGAAGAGGGCATCAGATCCCATTATAGATGGTTATAAGCCACCATGTGGTTGCTGGGATTTGAACTCAGGACCTCTTGGAAGAGCAGACAGTGTTCTTAACCCCTGAGCCATTTCTCCAGCCCTCTTGAGGAGTTAAGAGGGTTAAAGGAAGTCTGAGATGGCTCAGTGATTAAGGGCAAGGGTTACTCTTCAGAGGACCTGGGTTCAATTCCTAGCACCCACATGGCGGCTCACAACCATATGTAACTCCAGTTCTAGGGGGATCAGACACCCTCTTCTAGCCTCGATGGGCACCAGTGGTACACAGACATACATGCAAAAACATCAGCACACATGAAATGATAAAATGATTGAACATTTTCGAGAGGATTAAAGGATCGCTAAGCTCCCTGATTCCAAGCGGTGGGACTGCATGCGCTCAGATTTTGCTCAAACCAGGCACTGCCTGCTTCCAGAGAGCCACCATAGTTCCCCAAAGAGCCGCCCGTTTCTCCTCACTGCTGCTTCTTACAAAATGCCCTGGATTTTCTCTCTCCCTTCAGCCTGTAGCTCTTTATTCCAGTTAGCATCAACAGAAGTGACTCAGTATTCCAGACACTAGACTTGGTGGTTTCCTGGCTGAGAAAGAACATATAAAATTGAGAGCGAAAAATATGTGATTTTCAACCAAAGGAAACTGTCAGCATGGGGAAACCTCTGTAAGAACTGAGTCAGCGAAGCGTGAACTTTGAGCCATGATCCGACCCTTGCTTGTTCCCCACCTTCAAATCGAGGCCATCTCCCCTGTGAGCGGAGATGTATATGATGCCCCAACAATTTCAAATATGTATTTTGGGGTTTTTTATTAATTAAATATGTATTTTGGGTTTGGTTTTTATTAATTTATTCTCTCATATATTATATCCAGACCACAGTTTCCCCTCCGTCCTCTCCTCCCAGTCCCTCCTCCTGTCCCCTCCCCATTCACTCTTCCTCTATTTCCCTTAGAAAGGGGCAGGCCTCCCAGGGCTGCCAACCAAACATGGCATAGATATGTATTTTGTATCACACATCTGACCACTGGTCACCACTGGGACCGCTACTTCAAGAGCAAATGCGGCTGTGTGAGCCAGCGAGCACTGTTTGGCCTCTCGGACCCCATCTGGGAGTTTTCTTCGAGTGGCACCTCTTCTGCTGGCTATACCCACTCTGTGTTCGTCACAGGTGAGAGACTGCCCTGCCGTTAGGGCCTGTGCTTCTGAGCCTAGGGCTTTCTGGTAGTCGCAACCACCGAGCCCTTGCTGGAATAATCAATCGACAATGAAGCCACAGAAGAAGAATGTGAGGTATCCTGGTTCTTATAGATGCCAGCAGGCGGGTGACGCCCTACCCCATGGAGGCACCTCTGCCTCCATTCACAAACAGGAGCACAGCTGACTGCTTGGGGACTGGAGTCTGGATCAAGTCCCAGGTACCTGACAAGACTCACGCGAGCCCTGGCAGTGGCAGGCTGGATGGGGGGAGGGGGGAAAGACTTCAGCAAGCATGTTCACAGCAGACAACTGCCGCATTTGAAAGCCGGACACAGGGATGACGAAGATGAGTGCAATCCTGAGAGTGGCTCTCAAGGTTTGAGTCTCACTTGGGCCTCCACAAAATGCCATCTACAGAGCTAGATGCTGTCACTAGAACGCGCAAGGCACAGCTCTGCCACATTGAATATGTCCGGGCTGCTCTACAATGGGTTGATGTTTGGGCCATGGGTGAATCTTGGAATCTCAGGCAGAAACACCAAAACCTGTTAGAAAGTATGGGGCTGGCAGACAAGGTGCTGAAGCGAACATGCCGCACTTCGAGCCTCTGAAACTATCTCCCTGCAGCAGCAGCTTCTTCTATGAGAGAAGGCTGCCTCAGAGAGCTTTAAGGAGCAGAGGCTCTTGGGTGTATCTGATCATGCCGGACACTCAATACTCCCCAAGGAGGACCAAAGTCATTACCACCCCGAATAACAGTGACCACTGATGCCAACATGCTTGACAGTTTTTAAAAATATGAGGTAGAATTGTTGCTAGGATAAGGAAACTGTGAGGAGGTTGTAATTGTATTCACTAAGCTCCTGTTAAATGGCCGGAACTCTATGGGACATCTGTCTTTTCTTTCTTTTTCTTTGAGAGGGTCTTACCGTACAGCTCAGACTAACATGGACTTCTTAAGCCTCCTGCCTCTTCTGCCTTCGGAAGTGATGGGATCACAGGTATGTCACACTATGCCCAATTTGTGACATTTTTTTTCCCCAAAACTGGCAGAAGACTTTTAATAATAACAGTGATTATGACCTGATTGCCCACGATGGACTGGAGAGTTAAGCAGCTTCCTACATCCTGGGGCTGGAGGCAGTGGGGAGCGTCAGCCTAGGTCGACGCCCACACCCTGTTCTCCAGAGTGGAAAGTCTTTCATCTCAGGCTGGCAAAGGTCTAAGGTGGTAAGCTGGGTGGGGCAGGCGGAGATCTGGCACAGAGGCTCTGCCATTATCATCGAGCCACTGGGGGTGTCCCCTCCTTACCGGCCTTTTTGGCAGGCCTGAAATCACCGAAGGCAGTGAGCCCCGCAAATGGCTGCTGGAGGGAATGAGGTGGCCTGCCTAAGGGCTAAGTGCCCGGTTCCTGCTCTTAGAATATTTATGTTGTTGGGGTGTAGGAAGAGTTCTAGGGAGACTGAATGCCTGGCCCTTTCTGGGCAAGTGTTCTATTACTGTGCTGCAGATCTTTAGAAAAGGCAGAAGCCATCTTTAAATGCCCATGTGCCAGGCAATATAGGATTTTTGTTTGTTTGTTTGCTTGCTTTAAGACAGGGTTTCTCTGTGTAGCCTTGGCTATCCTGGACTCGCTTTGTAGATCAGGCTGGCCTTGAACTCACAGAGACCCACCTGCCTCTGCCTCCCCAAGTGCTGGGATTATAGGCCACCACACCCAGCTCGATGTGGGATTTTTTAAGTTTAATTGTGTCATTTTTTTTTTTAAAGCTGGTGTACACAGTAATCAGTGCCATTATGACATTTTCATATTTGAGCGTTATTCGACTTTCCTTCAGTTCCTGCTCTGCCTCTACTGTCGCCCTCTGGCTGGACCCCTCCTTCTCCCAAACAGTCTCACTTCTGCTTTCGTGTCACACAATGTCCCACAAGTACATCCCACTGTGGGAAACTCTTGAGATATATCATTGCAATTAACTCCATGACACTCAAAACTGCTTCCCTCATTTTCCACGTGGAAACTGAGGGCTGTGAGGGGTGAAGCTTACTCAGGGTTACTCTGCTGACCTACAGTTGGAATCCTGATCTCGCAAAGCCATGTGTGACCTAACTAATGAGAGGGCAGAGCAGCCCTAGTAAGGGACAGTGACCAGAGCCACTGGGAGTAACTCTAGATGCACGGCAGGTTGGGCCTTTAAAGCCAGGGAAGATGCTAAAACTCAGCACTGTAATAGGGATACAGCGTGTTGGATGCTCTCACTGGGCTGTCACTTAGGAAACACGTTGGGGAAGAAACTCCAACGGGCAGGGCGCTTCTGATGACAGCCGCCGGTCTTGGAGCCATGGGACCACAGGAGCAGGGGGAACACAGTAGAGCCAGAGAAGTGACTGTGTGGAGAGCAGCCTCCCTAAGCCAGCAGGAGAAAGCTACAGCCTTCTCACTGGGTGGCCAACCTTGACGCATTGTCTCCAGAGGCCGCTGCTACCACACTATCTGCACTGGGGTGGGGGCAAGGGGCAGCCCCAAGAGTGCCCTACCCTGACACCCATCTCTTAGGATACAACAGTCTTTTTAAAACAGTGCTACTGACAGGTCATGGTGCGACATTTCCATACCCCAACCTACGAGCCTATGACAGGAGGATCATGAGTTTGAGGGGTATGCAGTAAGATCCTGTCTAAAAGACAAACAACAGCCAGGCAGTGCGACATTCACCTTTAATCAAAGCACTCAGGAGGCAGAGGCAGGTGGATCTCTGAGTTTGAGGCCACCCTGATCTATAAAGTGAGGTTTTTTTTTTGTTTGTTTTTTTGTTTAAAAAAAAAAAAAAAAGCAACAAACACATCCCACCCAAATCAAAGTGATAGAAATAAAGAAACAACAACAAAGGGACTGCAGCTCGGTGCTCTGCTGCATGCCTGCACTCAGTACTCAAAAGCTGGAGGGGGGAGATTGTTTGAGACCAGTCAGGGCCATATAATCAGATTCTAGCTCAGAAAAACAGCAGACACCAACAGTGCCGTCCCATTCTTAAGTTTAAGAAGGCCCTCCAAAAAGATAAGCCTCACTCATAACTAAAAAAATGTAGTTCAAAACAGTAAGATACTGTTTCATATCTGTCTCTGACAATGCCTGGCGTTGTCCCGGTCATAGCTTTGGCCAGTTTTGAGTGGCTACTTGTCTAAAAGGCACAGGCTTTTGGGATTATGTTTATAAAGATCTGAAACATTCTACCCATGGGCTGGTGAGAACTAGATCAACGGGTGAAAGTCCATGTTGCACAGGCCTGAGACCCTGAGTTTCATCCCTGGAACCCACATAAAGTTGGAAGGAGAGAACTGACTCCTTAATGCCTTCCTCTGACCGCCATGCGTGTACCTTGGCATGCACATGTGCCCCCACACATGCACATCATGTGCACACATGTGCAATAGTAAAAATGTTAAGAAGGCCTCTGAAAGGCTCTACCCTGCAGGGTATCAAAGCAGATGCTGAGACTTATGGCCAATCTTTGGGTAGAGTGCAGGGAATCTTATGAAAGAAGTGGGAAAGAGTAAGATCTGGAGAGGACAGGAGCTCCACAAGGAGAGTAACAGAACCAGAAAATTTGAACACAGGGGTCTTCCCAGAGACTCATACTCCAACCAAGGACCATGCATGGAGATAACCTAGAACCCCTGCACAGATGTAGCCCATGGCAGTTCAGTGTCCAAGTGGGTTCCATAGTAATGGGAAGAGGGGCTGCCTCTGACATCTGATTGGCCTGCTCTCTGATCACCTCCCCCTGAGAGGAGCAGCCTTACCAGGCCACAGAAGATGGCAATGCAGCCACTCCTGAGGTGATCTGATAGACTAAGATCAGAAGGAAGGGGGGAACCTCCCCTATCAGTGGACTTGGGGAGGGGCATTCATGGAGAAGGGGAGGGAAGGAGGGATTGGGAGGGGAGGAGGGAGGGAGCTACAAAGGGATACAAAGTGAATAAAGTAAAATTAGTAAAAATTAAAATAAAAATATTAAAAAATAATATAAAATAATGAAATAATAAAATTTAAAAACATTGAAAATTCCAAGTGTGCATATCTTACACACACACACACACACACACACACACGCCAACTCCAAGTCTCGGAATCTATGCTATGACTAGATTTGGCCTCGTATTAAAAAATGTACATGGGAGAATGTTTACTGTGAATGTTTATGATTGTGAAAAGCTAAGGGAAAAGTTACAGCTCCCCACTAGCCTCTATCATACACCAGCTCAAAGAAATACAGATTTCAGTGCCCTGACGTGGAAAATGTAAGAAGTGATAAGTCGTCCTAGTAAGAATCCTATACACTTGCAATTACATAGAAAAATCTGGGAACACACACAAAAACTGACAGTTCTCTCGGGGAAGAGGAGCTGACAGATGGAGAAGCTCTTCTGTATTGCTTAAATTCATTTCTTCCCTTTCTTACTCATTTCTTGGTGTATTTTTCTTGAGCTGTGAGCACATCTTATTTTTTTTATAATTAAAGATAATGTTAAAGTCTAAATGAGGGCCCTCGAGATGGCTCAGCGGGTCTGGGAGCTTATCACCCAGCCTGATGACCTGAGTTCAGTCCCCGGAACCCATCCGCCGAGAGGAGAGAACCGACTCTCACAAGCTGTCCTTTCATATCCACACACACGCAGGGTCATGCACATACACACACAATACATAAGTGTAAAAAAAAGTGTAGCAAAATTAAAGACCTAATGCTAACAGCTCACAGATGTGAACTTGAATTTCAGAATGTATTAGAAACAATCCTATCTTGAAGTTTACAAATAAGACCCATTTTTTCCAGTTTTTGTTTGTTCGTTTGTTTGTTTTGTTACAGGGTCTCATGTAGTCCAGGCTGGCCCCAGACTCACTATATAGATGCAGACAACAGTCTCCACCTCCTGAGTGCTGGAACTACAATTTCCTGCCACCACACTTAAGGCCTAATATTTTTTTATTACTGTATCTATAATCAAATACCGTGGTCCTTCCTGTGCTGTTTCCTGTCTTCACCTGTCTTCATTGTTCCTAGTTATTTGGCACCTACCACATATCAGACCCTGAACCCAATGGACCAATGCTCCTCAGCGTCTTCTATGCCAGAGGGTTACGCCAGAAGGGACCAGAATGTGGGGCCTCGGGTGCCTACAGAAAACTGTGCCATTCAGGAACCATCTCCAGCACCTTTTCCATGTACATGCCAGTGCTGGCGAGCCAGCAATGACAGAAGGACATACCCTGTCTGGGAAAGCTCGCCTAAGAGTCTCACACCTGGAAAACAGGGTATGGCAAGTATGTTGGAACCGTGCCGCGCGCACCGGGGATAGCGCACCGGACCAAGGCTCGGGAATGCAGCTAGGGGAACGGAAGGACTCCTGAGTCTGAGTGAAGCTGCCTGCCAGTCTCCAGGGCGGCAGCTGGCCTGGAAAGGTTGTGCGCTATTGGGAGTGACAAGGGATTGTGCTTCATGAAGGGCCACTCTGCCTGTCTCTGTGTGTGTGCATTTGTGCATGTGTGCACATATATGTGTGTGTATGTATATATATGGCCCCAGTGTTGCACCAGGGCTGAGCACAGAGGCTGGAAGCGGCTATGAACATCATGTCTCTGGTTACTGTGCGGTGCGAGGGCCTTAGAGAACTGAGAAAACCGGGTGGAGAGACGGGCATCGGCCAACACAGGACAAAGGCACATTCCTCCTGGGTTCGCTCATCTTCACAGCCCGTGCTTTCATTTTCCTCCTAGCTCAGGCTCCTTCTGCCCTGTCTCTGCTACTGGCTCTTCTCCCTCAGCGCCTTTGATGTCTGAGGCTCCAGGACCCAGGGAGCATCGCATCCTATTTCCTCCTCCCTGCTTGCCTTCGGCCAGTTCAAGGCTCTGAATTCCACCCTTAGGATGATCATGCCCAGAGGTCACTTTTTGGTCCAGATTTCCCCCCTCGACTGCGGTGTCCTGTCCATCTGCGTGTAGTATCTACTCAGGTGGACATAGACTTTAAAGTTAACACATCCTGAGCATTGCCCTTGCCCATCCCGAAACCTCTATGTCTGCTGCGCCTCACCGCCATCTCAGGAAACAAGTCATATCCAGCTGCTCAGCTGAAAATATCTGGTTATTCTTAACAAGCATGACTTTTTTTTTTTTTTTTTTTTTTTTTTTTTTTGCTTGTCAAGGTTTCTCTTTGGGGCTCAAACTGGAGGGCCTCCTACTTCAACTTCTCGAGTCCTGGGACTGTAAGCACCCCATCTGTCTGTGACACTCTTTAACATGCTCTTCGGTTCTCAGGAAATCCTGTTAGTTCTAACACAAACGCCTCGAGGATTCAAACACGTCTCACTGCTCCATCACCCCAGGCCATGCTTCCGGCTGCTATTTTTCTTTTGCTTGTATTTTTGAAGTCACCTCCTGCTGATTCAGTGGCCAGATTATTTTAAAACATGAGTGAGGTCTGTCTATGCCCTACCCCAAGCCCTCCAAAGCTTCCTCATTAAAGACCTTACAGAAACCTTTGGGGCTCTACAGTTTGCGCCAGTGCTCACTTACTCTCTGGCCACACCGCTCTCCCAGCTCTTCGGCGGACACGCTGATGCCCCCTGTATTCCAGTCCATTGCTGTGCCTTTGCCCCTATGAAATACCTTGAATCCCATCCCTCCCCATCTTTGTCTTTAAGCCCAGACTTCCACCCTACTTTCCCCATCCACCAGCAGACTTTCCCCTCTTCGGGACACGAAAGGAGTCACGTGACTCCCAGACTAGGCTGCGCTGAGGAACCAGAACTTGGCCTGCCCCCTCCCTCCCTTCTCTCCCTTGTCCTCTGTGTCTAGGACCCTGTTTGCACTGTAATAGACCTGGGGCTGAGGCTAACGAAGCAGACCCTTAGAAAAAAAGCCCCTTCAGGGGAAGGGTAATATGGAAGGAGGTGGGGTGAAGCCAACCTGGAGCTGGCCGAAACGAGAGAGCACACAAGCAGCTAGGAGTTGAGGACGCTGAAGCCCGAATGGAGGTCTGAGCTGTTGAAGAGCCAAGCAAGCCGGGAATCCGGTGGGGGCCTCTGGAGCTTGGGAAGGAGGCTCAGAGTGACCCAGTGCTCCTGACATTTGGCAGGCGCTCAATAAACAGGGACCTCTGGCTGGGGCTGTGCAGATTTGCGACTGTCACACACAGCAGACACTGAGAGATGGACCAGCAGGAAAACTCCAAACCCGCACAGCGGCCAAGACAGAACGGAACCTTCCTAAGGTATCTCCCAGGCAAAGGCCATGGGGCCGGGGAAGTGACCGCGAGCGAGAACTGGAAGGTGAGACGCGCCCACGCGGGTGCGCGCCGAAGCCTCGCGGCGCCGGCGCCACTAGGGGCCGGCGCCGCCAGGGCCAACCACGCGCAAACTCCCCAGCGCCGCCGAGCACCGCGTGGCCCCCACCCTCCCGCCCGGCCCTCAGGCTCCGCCCCAGCCCTCGATCCCACCAATCAGAAGGAACTCCCCGCCTCCCAGCTCCCGAAGCCCCGCCTCGGGCCGGCGCGCCGCCAGCCAATGGGAGGCCGAGCCCAGCGCCCAGTGCGCGCAGCCCGCGCCGAGCCGGCTCAGAGCGAGAAAAGCGAACCCAACCCGTCGGGGCCGCCGCTCCGGACCCACCGCCTGCCGCCGCTCGCCGCCGCCTCCTCCCCCCCGGATCGGGTGTACTGTCCCAACCCGAAAGTCCAGTTCTGCGGCCCGGCAGCGGCGAGCGAGCGCGATGACACAGGAGTACGACAAGTGAGTGAGGCGCGGGCGCGAGTCCGGCCAGGGCCCGGGGGCCACCGCACCTGCCGCCGCGACGGCGCGGGCTCCCGGGGCCGCGAGGCCGGGCCGGGCGGGGCGGGGCGCGGGGGACGCTCGGCCCTCGGTCCGCTGTCCGAGCCCTCCCGGGCCCCGCGCCCGTGGATCGGTGGGGACGGGTGGACCCCGGGCCGCCTGCTGTCACCTGCCGAGCTGCCGGAGCAGGAGATCTAGGGGAAGGTTGAAGCGGCCGCTGCCCGCGCGCTTTCCTCGCCGCGGCGGCTGGGTGAGAAAGCTGCTGTGGGTGTTCTTGGGCCCTTGCATCACCGACGGTAATTACCGAAGACTTTTTTTTTTTTCGCTGTTCGGGAATATCAAGAGGAAGAAACTGCAAGCCCGGTGCTAAAGCTAAGGGAGTACTCTCGAATCGGGATTGCTTTTTGGAACTTTGGGGATTTCAGAAAAGTGGCGAGAAAGGTTCAGTTGATGGTGTGAGATGGGATCGGAAGGTGGCAGGACTTGGGGGCGGGGGCGGATAGTTCTCGATTTTACTGGCAACTTCTGTGTACATATAAAGATGCCCTGGAAGAGCCCGTCTCTCTCGGCTCAGTAAATCTGGAGCAGAGAACTGGCTTCGGAGTTACTTGCTGAGGGTGATTTTCTCATGCCTTGTTGTCTGAAGGAGCTGTGTGTGAAATCAGCGAGAGATTCATCTTGTCTTGTAGAGAGTGCAGTTCAGTTAGTGTTCGGCTCTCATTTTGGAACCCTGACCCGTAACTCTTGAAGGTCTAAGGCTCATTTGAAAACACCCGTGAACCTCCCCGGGCTGGAACAACGCTTGCTGGTCTTGAAGAAGTGGGCTGCAATTGTTCTTGTGTTTATTTCTCTACTTACTGACGAGGCGAAAACGCCAGCGCTAACCTCTTGGCTTTAGGCATACTTTGAAAATATAAAATGCCTTCAGGGTAATTGCGGACCTAAACCCACTTGGATAATATTTATTTTCTGACGCTTGTGCCAATGTAGGATGGGAGAAGACGGGAAGCTTGAAAAACTAGCATCACAACTGTTGAATGAGCCAACTGCTGTCAGAATCCTCTGGAAGTAGCTATTAGGCTATTAATAACAGCTCAGCAATGCGCTAGGGAATCTCACCAGAGGACCACCATTTCCCTATTGGCCTCAGGACCCAAAGGCTTGGAGGAATGGCATTTTGGGTATTTTCTCTCATTTGGTTAAAACTTGAGATTTGTAAAAATAAGTCTTCTTGGTTTTTAAATTTCAAAATGATAAGCGGCCTCCAGATGTTAACCCTTAAAATGGTCTTCATAGGCTCAAATTAAAAGACATGCACTCCGAAACAGCTCTGCCTTCTCAGGGCAAATGAAATTGCTGGATTTTTTTTTTCCTCCTCCTGGTTTCAAAGATGTCCCTTTTTTTTTTTTCTTTTTCTGTTTCTTTCTTCTTCTTCTAAATCCATATCTGTTTTTGAAGGATTTGGGTGACTGCCAAGCCCTAACCTTTGCTGATTACTTGAAAAGATAATCAGACTTTCTACACTCGCTCTTAGAAAAGGTAGGTCACCTCTAGGCCATCTGCATATTTCATTCGTGTGTTGCAATGAGAACTGAGACTGGACGGCCATAATTCAGAGACGTTCCAGACACCACCTCCTCCATTCTTTTTCCCCTCACACACAAAAAGTTACTGCTTCGTCTCGCTAAAGTCAACGTTCCATTTTCTCCTTCTATTGACTTATTAAATAATACCAGCCGAACAGTTGTTGAGACTGTTGACATTTCCAGTTTTTGGAATCGGCAGTGTTTGCTTGAATCATTTAAATTAAATCTCCTATAAAGCACCACTAAAATCACCATTGATTTTCTGGTTTTCCCCCGCAAACTGCGCTGTTAATGTGAAATAGCCTTTGCCTGGTGTGAAAAACTAATGAAGACTTTATTTATTTGGGGAAGGGTGCTTCGGGGATTCAGCCCAAGAAGCCCCTGGCCTCAGGCAGAGAAATCACATGCTCAGCACTGAGTTGTGCCACCAAATCCTGAAGCCTAAGTAAAGTTTTTTTAATATTTTGTTTTATGAGTTTGTGTTTGCACTCCGCTCCCCTCCCTGTGTTCTCTCTCTCTCTCTCTCTCTCTCTCTCTTTCTCTCTCTGTCTTTCTCACACACACATACACTCTCTGAGGTCCAAGGACAACTTGTGGCAAGGCCTTCCTTTCTCTGTTTTGACTACGTTGGTTTTGGAGATTTAACTCAGGTCCCTTTACTAGCTGAACCATCTCACCAGCCAAAGAAGAGTTTGCCCAGTGTGTGTGTGTGTGTGTGTGTGTGTGTGTGTGTGTGTGTGTATGTGTGTGTGTGTGTGTGTGTGTGTGTGTGTGTATGTGTGTGTATGTATGTATAAAAGTCAGAGGACAACTTGCAGGAGTCCATTCTCTCCTTCCTCTCTGTTGGTGGAAGGGACAAAACTTACATCATCAGACTCATGAGCAAGTGCCTTTAGCCCTGAGCCATCTTCCCGGGGCCCATGGAAAGATTTTTTTTTTTTTTTTTTAATCACATTTGTCCACTGTTGTTTTGTTGTTGTTGTTGTTGTTGTTGTTGTTTTGTTTTTTTTGTTTTGTTTTTTTTAAGGCCGGTTTTCATTCTGCGGCTTCGTTTGTTGTACGTTAAGTGTTTATCTCTAGGATGAGCAGTTTACTCCCATGCGAGATTATGCTTTTTTATTGATTTATAGTCCCCTTTGGCTACATTCCAGGCTCCTTCTGCTGGTAACAGTAGAGTCTTCTAACTTTCTCATTTACCCTGAAGGATTAAGCGAAATGTCCCTTTCGCTCCCCCTCCTTCCTGCCCCTGTTTCTCGGAAGGAGCTGTTTTAAATCATGGCATCGGTGGGGGGGGAGGGGAGTCACATGTAGCAGCATGGTGAACCCTGTGTGTGCTTAGGAAGAGGGCACAGGCCTCTCAGGCCTTTGAAAAGTATTTGTGCCTCGCTGAATCCCCGTGAGTGCTGTTGTAAAAATACTTGAATAGCCCTGTGTCCTCTTGGGGTAAGTTTTGGACTTTGACAATCAGCATCACCTCAGTGTGTCTGACGAGGCTCCTTAGGTCTGCTCTGCCTTCTGAGCGTGTCTTCATCTTACTAAGGTCATTGACATAGCTAATGCCACGAGGTGACTCAGAATATGCTTTGAAAAAGCATTTTGTAAACCAAATCTGAATTTTCTGAGCCTTTTTATTTATTTCAAAAATATCCATAAGAGGAGTGTGGACATCATTTTATTTACTGGGTTCTCTTCAGGAACGCCGTCAAAAGCTGTCGGTATTCAGTTCATTGTAGTGTAGCTCCAACCCAGTGCCTTGCCCATGCTAGGCAGTTGCTCTGCCACCGGGCTGCCTACCCCCTGTAATTATATCCTGGCACAGGGCCATGTGTCCTATTTTATAGGAATGTCAAAGAACTGTTTGTTCAGTTTTATTTTGTTTTGGTTTTTTTTGAACAGCTCGTAGGCTGTCTTGCTGTAGGAAGTATGGGCTTAACTTTGAATTTCTTCCTCTGAAGCAAAAGGCCAGTGCTGGTTCTCCAGAATGAAGCTCTTTATCCGCAGCGGCGCTCCTACACGAGCGAGGACGAAGCCTGGAAGTCATTCCTGGAAAACCCTCTCACTGCGGCGACCAAAGCCATGATGAGCATCAACGGCGACGAAGACAGCGCAGCCGCCCTGGGCCTGCTCTACGACTACTACAAGGTAGGCCTCGGGCTCCTCACAGCCTCTCAGACCGCACCTGATTCAGCAGCCTATAAAACAGTCATCTGCTGGTTGCCACTGAGGGACTATAAATGGTCTAATAGGTACCCGGGCTTTCAAAGGTGGTTCAAAGCTGAGCATCCACAATCACAGAATCAAAGGCTGGTTTTTAAACAGCTGCGCTGGCCCTCGCCGAAGGAGACGCTGCTATAAAAAAAAGGCAGTAGCTGTGTCTCCCCAAGTTGGAACGTTTTACCAAACTTGGTTCCTGGTGCCATGAAAAGGGGTTGTTGCTGCCTGAGCCATGCTTTCACCTTCCGGGTGGTCAGGGCGACTGCCTTTTCTGTAACCACTGATACAAAGCCTTGGGAATCTGTCGTGGGGAAACGCACACTTTTCCAACTCTGGGACCTGGTTCTAAGATCAGAATACATTTTCTTGCCTGTTTCTGGACAGTTTGAATTAGCCTTAACTATTGTGTGTACTCTGTACGGGTTTTTACAGCATTCTGCCTCGTGGTCCCCAATGGAGCGCCAGTGATTGAGCTGCCACTCACTCACTCACTCACTCACTGTCCACTGGACAGTGCCTTCACACAGGTCATACGGCCAGCCTGTGTGTCGTCTCTGACTCCTAGTCCCAGCAGCTCAGATGCATTCAGTCAGCCCCAGTCCTGTTTCCTGCCACAGACTGCCCTCTTTGGTGCTGGGGAGTGGCTTGTGTTTGCTTTCTCCTTGGTGTTGACCAACAGCACACGCTCAGGGATGGCTCCTTGTGTTCATTGGTTGTAGGTGTCAGTTGTCCTTAATAGCTAGCAATGCTTAAACACGGAGCCCTAATAAATCGGATAATACTTTCATCTTTTTAAAGAACGCCCTGTTTATTTTAGTTCTGTGTTTGTATTCGGGTATGTACTGGCAAGTCTTTGCACGTGAGTGCAGGTGCCTATAGAGGCCAGAAGAGGGAGTTGGGTTCCCTGGACCTGGAGTCACAGGTGGTTGTGAACTGCCTGATGTGAGTGCTAGGCTCCAAACCAGTGCCAGGGCAGTGTGCAGGCTTAACCACTGAGCCATCCCTCAGGCTGCTTTATTTTGTTGCTATTCGCAATCTGAAAGAATCCTTTCACTACAGAGCAACCACACATGTCTCAAAAAGGTTTGTGTGCCTGTTTGGACCATGTCTCAGGTGGGTTAATGCCATAGTGTACCCAGTGTCATTTGCCTGCTTTTCAGTTTGGGGGCAAAGAAAAGAGGAGTTAGGGAAAAAAAAAATAGAATTGGTCTGGAGAGATGGTTCAGAGGGTAAGAGCACCAGCTGCTCTCCCAGAGAGCCTGAGTTCAGTTCCCAGCAACCACGTGGTACAGATGGTTATAGCCATCTGCAACTACAGTTCCCGGCATCGGATGCCCTCCTCTGGCCCTGGGCACCATTCACGTGGTATAGAGACATAGGTACAGGCAAAGCATTCATACACGTAAAATACATATCTTAAAATTTTAAAGAAGAAAGAAATCCTTCCTCTCACAATGAAGTAAGTTTGTGATGCCCAAGTCTGTCTGACAGTTGTCCTTGCCCACGGCAGTGGTGAGCAGGCTGTTAGCTCCTTTGGGGCAGATGGTGCCCAGCAGACGATCAGGAGAGAGAAAGACTGAGCGCCTTTCATTGCTGTTAACCCTCCAGGTTCCCAGGGAGCGCCGCTCATCAGTCGCAAAGCCAGAGGGGGAGCACCCGGAACCAGAGCACAGCAAAAGGTACGTCACGGCAGCTCCCGTCGAAGCAGGCACGTGTGTACCCATGAAGAGGTGGGCTCTGCCAAGCAAAGCCAAGAAGGGCCTGGTGGCAGGGGCAGTAGAGTGACCGTCACCTCAGATCCTGATTCGCCTCTGTTACTCTAAGAAGTTATGTGTTTTTTGGGCTGCATTCCCTTTCCTAGAAAACAGGAACACCAACCTCTACCACTCCAGAGGGATGTTTGAGTAAAACCTCGTGTTTGCGCATCTTCATTGAGACCCTCTAGAGGGGGATGAGACAGGAGGAAGGGTCTGAGAAAACAGCACCTGAGAGGCAGAAGCAGGATGCTCAGGAGCTCTAGCTAGCCTGGACTCTGTGAGAGCCAGTTTCAGGCAGAGCAAGCCCTGGCATACATCTTGGTGACGGAGGAGTTGCCCATGCTAGGCAGGGTCCTGGGATCACTCCCAGATCTGCAAAAGTAAAAGTTAAGTACCAGTGACTCTTGAATTGTCGCCTGAGTAAAACTCAGCGAACTAATGTCGGAACTCCTCTTGAAGGCGTCTTTAAAATATTTTAGGTTAAAACTTTTATAGATTAATTAAGACTCAACCTTATGGCCGTGAAAGGTCTTTAAATGATTCGTTTTTACGCTTATTTATTTTATTTGTGTGCATGAACGTGTCTGTGGGTACCAAGTGAACATGCAGAGGTCGGAGGGCAGCTTGCGGGAAGCTCCCTCTTGCCACTGTGTGGCTTCTGGGCATCCAATTCAACGTGTCAGTCTTGGCACCAAGCACCTTTACACACTGAACCGTCTGCTAGCCCTAAGAACAGCTCTCAGATTGCCCCGTGTTTTATTAATAATAGAGAATAAAGCAGCCAGGCATGGTAGCATAGACCTGTAATCCTAGGGAGTCTGAAGCAGGGGTTCAAAGCCAGCCCGAGGTGTGGAGCCAGATTCTGTCTTGCAGTCGGGGGATAACAGAAATTGACTTAAGGAGTGAGTCACAATTCATGGTCTACACTCCTGACAACTATTTCATAAGCCAAATTAATTCATGTCTTATTTTATGTGCTTTTGATGGAGTGTCTTGAAGCAGACTCGCAATGTGCTTAGTTTTGCAGCTATGCCTAGTCTTTTGCTGACAAAGCCACAGGGAAAACCTTTGATTCTTCATCTCAAGTTGTCCTGGAGCTTCCATTTGTCCTGCCTCAGCTTCCTGACATTTTCCTTAGGGCCAATCCTCAGGAGTGAATTTATAGTTTAGGGTTTGAATAGTTTTGCTGATCTTGAGTATAAAATTGCCTTTGTTCCGTGACATTTTCAATTTGTAAGATTTCAGGGGTCTTTAAAAACACATTCCTGAGCTGGCCAATGTTGGCACATGCCTTTATTTCTAGCACTTGGGAAGCAGAGGCAGGTGGATCTCTGCTTTGAGAGAGATTTTGAGGCCAGCCTGGTCTACAGAGCAAATCCAGGACAGCCAGGGCTGCATAGAGAAACCCAGTCTCAAAAAACCAAACCGAGACAAACCAAAACCAAAAACAACCTCAGAACAAAACAACAACAAAGAACACATTCATATACATATATCCATGTGTATACACATGCACATCTACACATGTGTACACAGGCATACATAAAAATATCATTATGTATTTTAAACCACACATTCCTATTACCCAAATATTAAACAGTTAATCTTCTATGACCTTTCTGCTGAGAGAGTATGATGATGAGTTTTCCTTGGAGAAGCCGGAAGGCATCAGTGGTAGAAAGTGGTGCTCGGTACTGCTTACCTGTGAGCACCTGTGTGCTCCATCCTGTGTGAGCACCTGTGTGCTCCATGGGTACTGATCTCCGTCCTCAGTACCCACAAATCTACCCGGGCAGAGGGGCAGAGGGAATCTCAGCTGAGGAACGACCCAGCAGATTGGCCTGTGGGCGTGTCTCTGGGGCATTTTGTCGATCGCTGATTGGTGCAGGAGGCCCAGCCCACTCGGGTGGGGCCGTCCATAGGCAGGCAGACCCCGGCTATAAAAGAAAGGTAGCTGGGCACGAGGGAGGGAGCAAGCCGGTAAGCAGTGCTCCTCCTCTCTCCTTGGGCTCCTGCCATGGCTTCCCTTGAGGCTGGACTGTGACCTGCAAGCCTTTCCTCCCTCAAGTTGCTTTTGGTCACAGTGTTTTATCACAGCAGCAGAGATGTAAGCCAGGACAAAGTGTTTTTACTTTTCACAGAGAGCAATGGAGTCCTGAGAGACAAAATAGCTTGCTCAAGCCGACACAAAATTTGAACCCAGGTGATCTCACTCCAGAATCTGTGGTTTTAATCCAACTGATCAGACTGTGTTTACAGCTTCAGGCTGACAGTGAAATATGAGGGTCTGCATTAGGGTTATTGGGAATAGCACGTGCTGGAGAGCTTTGGGTCCTAGCAGTTCAGAGCAATTGTGCTTATGCATGTGGGTTTTGCTTGACTGGTGTCTTCACCAGGAATGGGCCCTTCCTCCATTTTCTGTTTAGTTGGCTTCTGTCAAGTGTTTTGCTACTGTGGGGAGCCCAGACTATCAGGGTGTGGGGTTGTCTGTGCTAGGTATGTATAAAGCTCTGGGTTCAAGCCCCAACACCTGCTCCTTCCAAATGTGTCAGCATCAAGGTTGAAACTACAGTGTCCTTTCCCCTTTCCTGAAGGAACAGCATTCCCAGTGTGACAGAGCAGCCCCTCATCTCTGCTGGAGAAAACAGGGTGCAAGTGTTGAAAAACGTGCCCTTCAACATCGTCCTCCCCCATGGCAACCAGCTGGGCATTGACAAGAGAGGCCACCTGACAGCTCCCGATACCACAGTCACCGTCTCCATAGCGACCATGCCAACCCACTCCATCAAGACAGAAATCCAGCCGCACGGCTTTGCTGTGGGCATCCCTCCTGCAGTGTACCATTCTGAGCCCTCTGAACGCGTAGTGGTTTTTGACCGGAGCCTCAGCGCCGACCAGTTCAGCTCTGGCACTCAGCCTCCCAACGCTCAGCGGAGGACTCCAGACTCCACCTTCTCTGAGACCTTCAAGGAGGGCGTTCAGGAGGTACAAAAGACAAAAACATCTTCCTAAGACAGCGGCGTGTTTGTCTAAGTATTGGGTTCCACCTTTTCCTGGTTATGTAATCTTGAAACTTAGCCCAGAATGAGTGGATCAGGAATAAAAGTTTTTTTCTTTTCTTTCTTTCTTTCTTTTTTTTTTTTTTAGAGAAAGGCCTGTAGGTATAATTTGTAAGCTAAACCTACAAATCCAAAAATTATCATCAAGGGCTCATGGGTAATCTTACAAACAGCTGAGGTAACAATTATGGTTTCTGCTAAGAGATTTGCTGGGGGAGAGAGAGAAACGGAGCCCAGGCGTGATCTTCCACCGGCTGCAGCGCATTCTCAGCATCTCTTCAGCTTTCACCCTGGAACCACGCAAGCTCCCGAGGCCAGCGTGGCAGCTCTGCCATGCGCACGGCCATCCTATAGCGTTACGAACGTTTCTGCAGAGTTCTAGGGGTCTGATCATGCAAACCGCCATCGGGGAGAAGCCAGACACGCAGTTGGAGGCAGTACCCACTGCTCCCTCCCCGGCCCCTGCAGCGTCCGTCAGGTGTAGAAACTGGCGCTCCCCGTGTCCCCAGGAAAAGGGTGGCAGGCTTGCCCAGCCCTGGTGCAAACTTGACTCTTGGCCCTTGTATTTTGGCTGCAGGTTCTCGACTCTGAACATGTGATGTTGGGAAAGATAAGGAAGGGAAAGAGAGGATCTCAGGACCAAGTGGAGTGTGTGTGTGGCTATTCACCTGACTGCTATGTAAAATTAGACCTTTACTTTTTATTTTATTGATTTCTTTATTTACTGGCTTCTGGAGACAGGGTTTCTCTGTGTAGTCCTGGCTGTTCTAGAACTCACTCTGTAGACCAGGCTGGCCTCCAACTCACAGAGATCCACCTGCCTCTGCCTCCCGAGCACTGGGATTAAAGGCGGCACCACCACCACGTGGCTGATATTTACCTTTTCTTTTTAACTTTTCTTAATTGATTTTTTAATAGATTTAGGATTCTTCCTTTGAAATGTGCCTCAAATGGGTTGTGGGTTGCCAGACACCACAGCCTGTATCCATAGCAGACCTTGGTCATTATTGACTAAGATGGAAGTTAAATGGCCGTGGCTCTCTATGTTGATATTTCAGGTTTTCTTCCCCTCGGACCTCAGTCTTCGGATGCCAGGCATGAATTCAGAGGACTATGTGTTTGACAGTGTTTCTGGGTAATAGTTGTCTTTTTTATTAAATGACTTTTGGGTTTTCGGCATCTGTGGTTGTTTCTCTTTTCGGTGTGTTGGTCCTGACAAACTGCGGTGGCTTTGGTGTGTGCTTTTGCCTTCCTCTGACTCTGCCAGCTGTGGCCTCATCTTGGGTAGGGGACTTTTGCTTCGGTGATTTGGGTTCCTCAGCTCCTGGTGGTGGTACTTTTTTCCTTCTCCGGCTTCCTTCTGTGGTGTTGTGGGATGGAATCTGAAAGGAGAAGTGGGGACTAAGGTAGATCACCGGTGCCGCTTCTGTTCCGAAAAGTGTGTAGAGTTACAGTCTAGGGGTGAATCAAGTGGACAAAGGACTTTGTTATTCCTGTTAACCATAAAATAAATGTAGCTTTTTTTTTTTTCTGACCCGGGAACTTGCTTTTAGCTTAGCAAAATTGTACCCTTCTCTGGGAATAGGAGCATTTTCTAAGTTTGTGAGAAGTATATAAACACCTCAAGATTTTTTTTTTAAGTCTAGGGTTTCAAAAATTTTTTTTCACTTTATGTATTTAACTGCATCATATTTTGCAGTCAAAAAACAAAAACAAAAAGCAAGGCCAGTGAGATGGCCCAGTGGATAATGATGCTTGTCACCAAGCGTGGTGACCCTAGTTCAGTCCCAGGAACCCACACTGTGGAAGTGGGAGCCCCTGGCCTCCACACACAATTAGTAATAAGTGAGTGAGTAAGCGTGAGGTCCTGGTTCTCTGGATGTGGGGGGGTTAGACTCCTTTACAAGCATGCCCCAAGGTTCAAGGAACACAAACTCACGTTAAGGAGCGGGATAAAGCTGGCAAGCTTGCTCGGTGACGTGTTAGATAGCAAATGTTTTAGGCCCCAGGGACTGGATAACCGCTCTGTAGCTTTGTGAGTGCCTAGCTTCGCCATCAGAACGAAAAGGGCATGCAGAGCAGGCTTAAACAAGTAATGTGACTATGTTCTAATAAACTTTATTCGAAACAGAGGTGTAATCGGACAGCTTCCAGCCTGGGAAGGCTCTGGGTGGTTGTGTAGGGTAACAGGAAACACAGGCAGTCGTGGAGTACCTGTGTAGAGGCAGGTTGCAGGCAGAAGCGCCAGGAGAGTGCCACCAGCTATGGCTGAATGCTGGCCTCTCGGCCCCTATTTGCAACCTTTGCTCCATAAATACCAGCTTGGCAGCCAGCCCCGGGAGGTTCCTTCCAGCACCTGCCCAGTTCCTGATATCATTTGTAGCCCAGATGTCCAAATGTCTAACTGTTAACACGGCATCAAAGAGCTCCTGATGGGTATTTTGTATCTGAGAGTTTCTGGTCACCGAGCACTTGCATTTAGGATACTCTTTCTCAAGTAAAGGACGCCAAGTGCTGATTCTCACAGGACCTAGCCAACTGGATGTTTGTTGGTGGGCCACTGTCTCAACAGCCTCCCAACGTACGCTCCCCAAAGTACTTCAGGACTGAACGGAAGTGTACTGGAAGCTTCCGGAAGCCTGGCCCGACCTGTCGCTTCTTTGTCCTGTAGGAACAACTTTGAGTATACCCTAGAAGCCTCCAAGTCACTTCGGCAGAAGCAAGGGGACAGCACGATGACATACCTGAACAAAGGCCAGTTCTATCCCGTCACCTTAAAGGAAGTGAGCAGCAATGAAGGCATCCACCACCCCATCAGCAAAGTTCGAGTGAGTTCTGTACCTGGTTCTGCTCCCCGGAAAGCCACTGTCAGGTGACCCTGGTTCCTAATACTTTCAGGTCTTTGTAACTCTTGAGTAAAGGCCTGAAAGTGCCTAATCCTTTTTCAAGATTATTTTTACTTTTATTCCTGTGTCTCCGAGTGTTTGCACATATGTGCAGATGCCCTTGGAGGCCATTGGATCCCCTGGAGCTGACGTTCCAAGCTGTTGTAAGAGGCCGGTTGTGGGTGCTGGGATTAGAACACAGGTCCTTTGGGAGAGCTGCAAGTGGGCCAGTGTTGCTTTAAGCCTTGGCTGTACAATCTAATAATAAATGGCTTTTCTGGAGGCTGCTCACCGTTTGGGGTCCTTATGCTGTGCTGCATTCTCACTCCCAGAGTGTGATCATGGTGGTGTTTGCTGAGGACAAAAGCAGGGAAGACCAGCTGCGACACTGGAAGTACTGGCACTCCCGGCAGCACACAGCCAAGCAGAGGTGCATTGACATTGGTGAGTGGCCCTGAGCCCACCTGCAGTTCTCAGAGGCTCCAGCCCACCCACCACCCACCCCTCACCCCCCCATCCCCACCCACCCCCCTGCTTGCCAAATCCAGTTATTTCTGGCAATAATGAACTTCCTGCCGAAAGCATTTGAATTTTGATGCCAGCCACAGATGTGTTCCAGGCAGTGTCCTGTGGCTCCTGGAATCAGGGCTCTGTCCTCACTTCCTTCACCGGGCCTGTGGCCAGAGAGAGATTTGCCATGTGGCTCTGAGGCCAGCACCGAAGTGTCCCACTTTCACCTACATTTCTTTTTATCCCCTTCTCTGCTGTTCTGGGAATGGAACCCAGACAAGCACTCCACCACTGAGCCACACTCCCCCCCTCCACTTGGTCTGCACATTTTGGGAGGGGTAATGGCTTATTTAGGACATTACCTGGCTTTTTTCTTTTTTTTAGAGATAATGATAAGGAGATTTCCAAATGTGCAAAAGGAAATCACTTCTAGCTGAGCTAGGTTGCTAATCTCCTTAGCCTGTGACAACCTAGTGATGGATGCCAGGATACAGCTCTTCAGTGCCTCTGTTCCCCTCCGGTCTCCAGTCCCACATAACACCATCATCCACACCACAGGTGGCGGTCCCTCTCAGGGCTCCTTTTTGTAAGAATAAGAAGAGCTGAATTTGTTGGGACAAGGTCTTTCGATCTAGCTCAAGCTGGTCTCAGACTCATTATATAGCCCAGGCTGCCCTTGAATTCACAGCAAAATCTTCCTGCTTCAGCCTCCCAGTTTCTGGGATTATATGTGCCTCCACACCCAGCTTAGAAGAACTGAGTTCTAGTCTTCCTTCCACGGATAGGACCTTAGAATCATTGCTTAAGCTTTTTAAACTTAAACTTCCTAATTTTGACCAATGATATGGAATTAACTATATCTAAGCTTGCCTGAATTAAAAAAAATTTTTTTCTGCAATTATCTTTTTCCTCCTTTATCATGGAATTTCTTTCACCCCCCCCCCCAAAAAAAAAGTGCTTCATTCAGTTGTCTAGAAGATAATGCAGAAAACTGAGTATTCCATGGCCTGCTGCGATCTCACACTGTAACTCAGTCAGGACTTTCTTTTCTCATCCGTCGCCTCATGTAGCTGACTACAAGGAAAGCTTCAATACCATCAGCAACATTGAAGAGATTGCTTACAATGCCATTTCCTTCACCTGGGACATCAACGATGAAGCAAAGGTATGACATAACGTCCAGGGTGCGGCCCTTCCAGCTGCTTGAAAAGTGGGAGGAGCCTCATGGTTTCATAGCTGATCTGTCTGGCAGATCTGTCTTCTTTGTTCCCACCCTCCTCCAAAGCCGAATTCTTCTTGCCACCCCTCAGCACAGAGTCCAGGCTGAGCAGTCATACGGCAGTGCCTCCTGTCTGACCCCCAGTCCCACCCAGGCCCTCTTTCACTTGGCTTCACTTCCTCATTCGCAGAGTGACATTCACAGCTTCCCCTACCTCCATTCACGGTGATTTAAGGATTAGTGCAACAGATGAGCGCAACAGCCTCCCATCAGCCAGGTGGGGTTCCTGCAGAAAGGCTGAGTCCGAGTTATTGGTAATGCCTGTTTCCCATTGATGACAGACAGTAGTGTAAGATTCTTCTGCCTCATGCAGCGAGAAGGGCCTCATGTTGAGTGGGTCGCTTGGATGAGTCTCTAGGACTTCTCAACCCCTTTAGGGACAAGTATGCATGTTCTTAAGTTATGTCTCTCTTCCCATAGTAGTCTCTCTGTCCTCTTCATTAACGTTGTTAGAGTTTTGCCAGGCATGGTGGCACACACCTTTAATTCCAGCACTTGGGAGGCAGAGACAGGTGGATCTCTGAGTTTGACCCCAGCCTGGTCTACAGAGCAAGTTCAGGACAGCCGGGAGTACACAGAGAAACCTTCTCTCATTTAAAACACACACATGCACACATATATGTATATGTTTTTGTGTGTATGGATTAGAATTCTGGCATCTAGTTACCTTAAAACTCAGAGAGAGCCCCAGAAAGTCTTGGATGGGTGTTGGGATAAGATCCATCCTGAGATTTTGTTGCAAGATTAGTAACGCTTTTCTTCCAGGCTCCCCGTGCACATTCTGATCACCTTTCTGTCACTTTTCAGCCTCTCCTCTTTATTATTCTGTTTATTCAGCAAGAATTTTAGTCATTATTGAGAGTATAGCCCCTATAAAGCATGCCTGCTTCCCCTCAAAAAAAAAAAAAAAAGAAATTTTAGTAATTCATGGAACAAGATACTACATTAGGAGCTTAGAGTTATCAGGGCTTCAATTTCTAACGCTTAAAGTTTTTAAAAAATTAAATAATGTGTCGGGCATAGTGGTACATGCCTTTACTCCCGGCGCTCAGTCTGCCTACCACGTGTTTTGTAAAGAGTATCGGGTAATCACTGAGACTGACCATCCAGTACAGATTTGGGGAAACTTAGTAAAAAATTGCCTGAAGTATGGAAGCAGTTGCCAGAAAAAGACAAAGTGATCTGGAAGCAAAAGGCTCATGCAAATAGCACAAATAGAACAGAGCGGAAGCCACGACTATGAAAAGAAAAGCATCTGGTGCAGAAGGGTCCATGAAAGTCAGAGCTCTTTCTATGGGAATACTGTCACCCCAAAAGAAGTCCCACCCACAACAATGCTTTTGCCAGCCTCACCAGCCACGCAGCAGGCAGGCGCAGGGGGATCTCTATGAATTCCAAGCCAGCCTCATCTACAAAGTGAGTTCTAGACCAGCCAGAACTACATAGTGGGAACCTTTCTCAAAAAAGGAAGAAAGGAGGGAAGCAAGGAAGGAAGGAAAAAGAAATTAAATACTCAGGTTCTTGGGAGCCCTGTGAAGTTTCTTCTCCTGTCCGCTGTGCCATGGTGGTTGTATCTAATGCAAATCACACACCCTTCCCCTGGAGGATCAGTCTGCAGGAAGCTCTCCTGCCAGCCCGCACCACTCCGTGGAGATATCAGCTGGCTGCTCCATCCAGGGACGGGTACTGGGTTGTTTTGGAGGGGTTGCTGGGGAAAGCAGCACGCTACCTCCTGTATGTTTGTCTCAGTTATCTGGAAATTTAAAACTGCAGTAGGAGTTAGTGTTTGGCTTCTAAGAAGCCTCTAAGAGGAGATAGCTGTGCCCGCTGGGTCCTTCTGGGCTCAGGCTCCTGAGGTGTGTTTCCTGCTTCACACTAGGAAACAGTAGAGCAGCTGTGAAGTACTGAGTTCTCTATTTTTATTTTTTATTTTTCGAGACAGTGTTTTTTGTGTAGCCTTGGCTGTCCTGGACTCGCTTTGTAGACCAGGCTGGCCTCGAACTCACAAAGATCCGCCTGTGCCTGCCTCTGCCTCCCCAATGCTGGGATTCCAGGCATGCGCCATTGTGCACTGCTTGAGTTCTCTGTTTCGACTTACATGAGACACGTGCCAGTCCTTGGCTCAGTTTTTCTCTTTGTATTTTTTTTTTTGTCTTTGTTTGTTTGTTTGTTTTCCACCTTTCCTACCACTGAAAAAGCAAAAGACTGGTGGGGCCAGCTCTGCCGTCTGTTGGGTGTGGCCAGGATTAATAAGCACTTGTCAGAGCCTGGGAGATCTTGGCTGGAAAGACCTGTGTATGGGCAGGGTGCTTTGTTTGCTTGATGTGTCACACTCAGGGGTGGGAGTAAGGAAGGCTGAGAAAACAGGGACAGCGGGCTATGTGCTGAAGGCTGACAGGGAGAAGCCTCCGCAAGTCTTCAGCCTGGGAGGCAGAGCTGGCTCCCTCCTCCAACCAGTTCGGAGTCTGCGCCGAAGCCCTCTCCTGCTCATAGGCATGGTGTCCGTTTCTTAGGGAAGCTGCTCCCTTATGAAGCTGATACCAGACGTTGGTTTCAAGCATGTGCTGGAATCCAGCAAGTAGATTCCTCGCTTCTCCCAGCCAAGTCCATGCTTCTGTTTTCATACTTAAAGTAATTAATGCCTCAAGGTAACGAGGGCGAGGAGAGCGTGCAGAGTCCTGTGGAGTGGGGGTGTTTTTGTTTATGTACTTATTATATGAAAGTATCTCCTTCTTACGTGGCTCCCTTTCTTCTTCTCACTTAGGTATGTTCATTTTTAATTAATTAATTAATTGTTTTCTTGGTAGTGCTGAGGAGTAAACCTGGGGTTTTGTGCTTGCTTAGGCAAGCGCTCTACAGGCGAGCTGTACTGTAGCCCAGTTGATTCCTGATTCTCTCCCACAAACATCCAGAAATCAGTTACTCTGATTTCTAATGGTAACACATGCTCTCTGGCATGCCAGCATGAGTGAAGCCAGAATTCTAGCCCAGTACCTTCCTGTGAGTCCTACCTGTACGTAGGCTCCCGCCTCTCGCTTTAATGTCACTGTTTTGAGAACAAACAAAGGTAAATGATGAACGTCTTGTCTGGTGTGCCAGCTTAGGAAAACACTGCTCCAGCCTGGACTCAGCTTGGAGTGCACCTCTGCAGATGATGATCACGGGTGCGAGGAGGAACCTGCGGGAGCCCTGGAAGCAATGAGGGGAAAGCCGGCTAAAACAGTGGTCAGGTAGAAAGAGAAGTTACTTTGAAACTAGGGATGTCTGGGCGTGGTGGTGCACGCCTTCTATTCCAGCACCAAGGAGGCTGAGACAGGCGAACCTCTGAGTTTGAAGCTGGTTTACATATCAAGTCCCAGGCCAGCTGCATCAGGAAGGACACTCACTGGCGGCTAGGCATCCTTTAAAGACCAGAAGTCTATGGACGGGGTTACAGTTCAGCCCCTGGCTTTCCACTAGGCAGCGGCTCTGGTTCTTCCCAGACACTGCGTAGCCAGGCTGGGCTATGGGTGTCAACTCAGAGGGAAGCAGCAGCACCTGCATGTGGACCTTCAGTGGTTGGCAAGGTGTTAAAGCGTAGGATTTGAGGGGCAGGACATGAAGGCCCTCTCACCCAGAGAAGCGAGGGCAGGCGGTGAGGAGCAGGCATGCAACAAGATGGGCGCGTGCTCGGCTGCATGCACATCCCCTTGTGTAAGCAGGCTCCTTCCACCCTGCAGAAGTCAGGTGTCCTCCAGCTAGTGGCTGATGCTTCTAGCAGGGCTAATTGCAGACTCCTAACTCCAGGTCTGGGTTCCAGGCTGTACCGCCAGGACTGCAGCTCTTATGGATCGTGTGTTAGATGGCCTCTTGTGGAGTAGCCTAAGATGTTAAGATAGCATCACCGTGTGGAGGGAAAATATATGCCATATATGTGTCACTTTACACACGAAATGTAAATCAAGGAGGTCTCTATTCTGCAATAGTCTAGCAGGAAGGAAGAATTGTGGCTCTGCTGGAGCTCCTGGCCCAGAATCTGCTTTAATCTGGTTTGGGTCATAAATCTTAAGGGTTTATAGCAGCATTGAAATTTGGCTAGTGAAAGGAAGGGGGAAAGCCTAGAGAGCTAAAAATAAATAGTGGGAGGAAGAGAAGTCACAGGGATAAGTAAGTTCTCTGGGTGACTGGTACCAGGCTGTGCGGGGCTGGGGTGCCCTGTCGTGTTCACACTCCACCCATCACCGTACACCACACAGCAGCACTTACCAGTCTCAGGATCCTGTTTGCAGCTTGGTGACACCAAGCACCTCAGGCCACTAGACCTGAGCTGGGTAGCAAGTGCTCTGGGCTGGTTACTACTGTCCGCCGCCCTTGTTACTGGTAGCACAGCATTGCAGACTCACTAACAGGAAGACTCACTGCTCTAGAAGAACACTGGAATTTCAAACCAAAAAGCTGTTGCCCTGGAGTTCGGTGGTTCTGGACAGCACACCAAGGAAGGTCAGCTAGCAGCAGCCGGGGAGTGGCTCTGATTACAGCCAACTAGACAGAATGGCAAAGGAGGAAGATGGCGACAGTTCAAAGCACAGCTCAAGATCTCTTTGTTGTTTACTAGATTTGATCTTTGTGAATATTAAACTATTTAAGGCTGTGAGGAACTCCAGAGATCCGAAATCCCCAACCATTATGTTTGTCTAGTGCTGATCTAAATTGCCATCCTTAAAGGTAGATTGTATTGTGGCTACAATCACATGTTGCACTCAGAAACTACCAGTGCCGAAGAGCTCCCTGTCAGGTGTGGGCCAAGCCCCTGGAGTGGATGGTACCAGGGCAATGCTTGCAGAGGGCCCGGCGTGCTTTGTGTGTTGTGCCTCCCTGGGCTGAAGGCTGCAAGGCCTCTGCTGTTCTCTGTGAGTTGCCCTCAGACCTCTAGAAGGAGGCTGTTCAGTCTCCGTGTGTGGCCAGGCTGCTCGCTGACCCATGGAAATGCATCTTTTTCTGTGCCGTGATCCTGTCTGGGTGTGACAGCTTAGTTGCAACACACTCCATCTCTTTCTAGGTAGCTTCCTCCCGTTTCTTGCCTTCCATGCAGGGCCTTAGGCTGAGGGGATAGGGCAGGGCCAAGGACGGTCAGAGGCACAGCCTCCTATCCCTGGAAGAGCTGCAGGGCCAGACCAGCCTCTCTGGGAAGGTTGTTCTGGAACACAAGTGTTCTGTCATGGAAAGGTTTGTGTGACAAAACAAAGAGGATTAAAACCATTTGACGCCTACCTTGAGGTCCTGTAAGCTTTACCGTGAAGGTACCGTGTTTAGGCAGAGTGGCATCTTCGCTCTCGTATCCCTGTCTCAGCAAGAGCCAGTGGAGTTCCTGGGGCGGGTCCACCAAGGCTGGAGGCTGTCAAAGGGGTGTGGCCACCCTGGTAACTTGAACTTGGGATGTTTGTGTATGCTTGTGGGATGCAGGGCTTTTGAACGTAATGGCAGTTTGTTGTTTTGTCTGAGCATAGTGTTTGGGATTCATTGTGAGAGTTTTTTTTTTTTTTTTTTTAATGTGTTTGGACTGAACACATTGCTTGCATTTAAAGGGATTCCATTCTAGTGAGGCATCCATGGGGGGGTGCCACTAAAATAAGGCGGTGCCACATTTGGTTGTATTAAGCTGGGACAGGTTTGGTTTGTTTCACAACCTATATCCAGTGTGAATGAGAGGGCGGGAGGGAAGAAAGAAATGAGTCAAATATTGTGCTTGTAATTGCAATGAAAGGATGGGCCAGGAACTTAAAACTAAAGTGTATACTCACTGGGCTGCTTAAGTGGAGTCTGGAAACACTGTTACTTTTAAAACAAAGGCCATGAGCCAGCAAGATGCCTCCTTGGGCAAATTGCTGCAGAACCTAACAGTTCAGCTCAGTCACCTGGATTGGCATGGTGGAAGGAGAGAATAGAGCCCCACAGCCTCCTCCTCCAGTGTCCACACATATACTAAATGGCAAATATTCCTAAAATTGCATCAAAGACCTTACTTTCAAAGTCTAGGCAGACCATGAGGCTAACTAGATTGTACTGGATCATCTACACACCGACACCTAGCCTTCCTCCCCTCCCCAGCAACACCCAGGCCACCTGCCTGATGTTCATTTGACTACAAGGGTTTTCACTTACAACGTCTAACAGCACCTATTTAGGGTTGAGGAGGGGGCTTGGTGGGGAAAGTGCGTGAGGACCTGAATTCACATCCCATGCACCCACAGCAAAAGCCTCGTGTGGCTGTGCATTCCTTTAACAAAGTACGGAGGACAGCAGAGATGGGAGGACCGCCAGGGCTTGCTACTTGCTCGGCTAGCTCCAGGCTTGGGAGAGACCCTGTCTCAAGGGAATAAGACAGAGTGTTAGCAGGAAGAACACAATTCATCCTCCTGTGGCCTCCCTGGCTCACAGCAACACCCTCCCCCACACTAAGTAAATAAATAATAAAACACTGCAGTGGGGTGGTGGTGGCACACCCCTTTAATCCCGGCCAGGACCTCTGAGTTTGAGGCCAGCCTGGTCTACGGAATGAGTTCCAGGACAGCCAGGGCTACACAGAGAAACCCTGTCTCGAAATCCAAAAATAAATAATAAAACGTTCATTAAAGGAAAACATTTAAAGTGTCCACCAAAGAGAGAGCCACGGGTCTTCATAGAGCGAGGAGTCTGAGAGCCAACCTGGGTTAGAGCGCTTCCTTGAGGCTGCTGCTCCCGCAAGGAAGACTCCTCTTTGAGTCTCCAGAAGCCGGGGCTTTGGGGCTTTGCTGCAACATTAGTTAAGGTGTGAGTCCTCTGCAGTGGACTCCGCTCTGCCCAGCTGTGAACTGAAACACACATGGCCCGACTGTAGAACCCATAGGTAACAATAGTGAGCATTTATCCAGCACATGCCCGAGGGCGAGGGCCGGCCCAAGGTGTCTCTGGCTGCCTCAGAGACACTTGGCAGCTGAAAAAAGCCTGGCTTTGGGAGTGAAACCTGTATCCTGTGCAAGGAGTTTCAGGCACCCGTGTCTGTTTAGCCACCACTTGTGTTGTTGCTTGAATTAGGTGTTTTCTTTTGTTGGGGGTGGAGAGAATTTTTGCCCTCCCTTCGCCCTGCCAATCTCGGGAAACAATAAGCTCCTGTGTGGGGACCTCTCATTTGACAGCTCGTCACCCTAACCCTCCTTCTCGGGTTCCTTCCTGGAAATCCCATCTGTGGCTTTCTCTGTCCTTTCAGTTAGCTTTACCACTCCTGTTCTGGTGTTTTGGTTTTTTTTGTTTGTTTGTTTGTTGTTTTTTTTTTTTAGGTTTGCTACTTTTAAACCAAAGAACAGCTGTGACTGATGGGATTGAGATAGAAATTTGGAGGCAGTGTGGGGCCTTGGAGTCAGGGGTTCTTATGAATGGAAGCCTTTCCCATGGGTCGGCCGTCTATTAAAACAAAGAAACAACAAAACAAAACTGAGGACTTGGCCCCTCTGTTAATCCACAGACTTTGTGTTTAACCCTCTAGCTTCTAGAATTTTTGGTTGGCAGTCAGTCTCCTTCGTGACCCATGTGCTGGCTCACCTGCCGGCCGTGGGGATGGAATGTGGTCTGCATTTGCCCTTAGTCACACCCCCATCCAGTTCTGCATATTTCCGAGCACACCTTCTGCTTTGGGACAGCAAGTGCCAAATGACTGCCGCTGCCAAGTGTTCTTAGGTTCAGCAGGTCTGGCCTGGGGAACATGGCAGAGGGAAGGGGAGCCTCTAGGAGGTCCGTCTAAATGTTTTCTCCCCCGTGCCTTCCTTGTCTCGGTGACTTTTCCCCTGGCTCTCTGCATGGCACAGAAACCGAGACGCTGTGTGGGCGGTGTGGGAAGCGGGCTGTGGCAACAGCGGGTGCTGACTCGGAGCTTGTTTCCCCTTCGGGAACGCCCCTCCTGGCCGTGGGAAGACTGCGAGTCAGTACTTTTTCTCCTCCCACGTCCCCGCCTGCCCCACCCCTTCCTGCCCAGTTCGGCTCTTTTCTTTTGATGGTCATTTGATAGTCTGAGAAGTAGGAGAAGTGCTCAGCTGTGCCTTGAAGCCCTGGGAGCCGTCGGCTGTTCAGCCGCTCTGTTTTGTGGTGACCGTGGCCTTGCAGTTGTAATATAGTTCGGACCACGCAGTCGCCTCCCATCAGAGCAGGGAGCAGGTGTGACGCAACCCAGATTATCTGGCAGCATCAGTAGTGGAACTGGATGCTGCTGAGTGGCTGACTCAGTCTCGATACTGCCTCAGCCCCACACACTCATTAACTGCACGTGGAGTGGGCAGCCAGGTTGCTGAGAGAGAGGCGGTTCGCTTGGTTTTTTTCTGCTCAGGGTTGGGGGGGAGGGGAGGGCTGTGTAAAGCCAAATAAATGTTCCCTGCTAATTAGACCTCTGCCAAGAACTGTATCTTGATTCCTAGTTTTAAATCGTACCCTATCATTTCTGATCCAGGTTCTTAACCTCACTGAAATGCACCAGAAAAAAAAAAAAAATGATGATTTTATTCTCTCTAATTAGTGCTATTGGGAATGAGGGGAAGTGTTGCCGATGTTTTGATTTCAGCTGTCAACCGTTGCTCCCTGGAAGGGCTGCTTAGAAAGATCTTACACTGATTTGGATGATTACATTTGAACTTATCCTACAGTTTCTGCTTTGCTTCCAGAAGATGGATTACATTCTAGAAAAAAGCTTATAGATATTATTGGTTATTTGACTAAGTTGAATTAAGTTGAATTTTGATTCCAAAAAAAAAAAAAAAAAAAAGGAGATTCCCAGACGCCACTGGGACTATATCCAAGATGGTCGTCTCCATGCCTCCTAGAGCCACGGGCCATGAGCTACGTCCTGCAACTTAGAGGACTTTGGCACAAACTAGCTGCTTGTTTTGAAACTAGGAGACCTTTACCTTGGAGGCGACCTTCCGCTAGTTGTCCGTTTTCTTCTGTCTAGATGTCCCTTTTCCACTCACATTCCTGTGTCTTCAATTTTCCATACATGCCTCTCCACGAGTGGCCAGAGATGGGGCACTTTGCCACAAACTTTCTCTGTCTTTCTCTGTCAGCAGCCTCTAACCCTGAGCCTCACAGCTGGGTCCTGTCTGTCTGTAGTGAAAAGATTGGGAGAGCCAGGGACCATGAGCAAGGTGCTGTCTGTGGGAAGGGCTGACGGCGAGAATCAGCGCATGCGGAGACTGCCAAGCTGTTTTCAGTTACCATGGTGATCTTACCAAAGCACCTTCCCCAGTTGAACCCACCTACTTTTCTTTCCTTTCCCCTCCATTGGAGCTTCTCTTGTGATGTGTATCAGGCAGTCAGAACTTTTTAACTGCATCCTAATGCATGGGTAGTAAATAAGCAAAGGAATCTCGGCTCTGAAACCAAGCCTTTCCCACAAGTCAGTCCACAGTGTAAGGGCAAAACACCATTGGTTCACCCCTGAACTTTTCTAGACAAGTATGACTCATTTCTGACATCCTTCTAGGAAATTCTACACACAGAATCAATACTTTGCTACTAGCACAGAAGAACTGTCTTGAGAGGCCACGTGGCCAAAAGCTGGCTTCCCTAACTGTATGGTCTGTAGCCAGCCATTTACCTGCAGAGTCCTGGAAGGGGACAGACGTGATTGGAGCAGGCAGCCTGGCTTGAAGCGATGGCATTCTCCAGACTACGATACTCATCGTTAGTAAAGCCAAAACTGTGCTCTTGGCTCCGTCATCTGCAAAGCTAAACAACCATGTTCTTAGGAGTTCCAGGGAAGATGCATTTTTCTGCCAGCGATTCATCACCTGCAGAATATTTTGGCAAAATGTGTTTGAATTGGACTGCTCTCTTTACCCTTCTTTGTACCCATTGTGAGTTTAGGTGGGAAAGAGGCACTGAGTCAATCAGGGAGCTGACATATGGGGCCCAGCATGCCCTAGTGGAGGGAGTAACGATGCTGGACTTGTGTTCTGCAACTCTAAGATCACACCGGAAACCAGGAGAGCTGCAGTCCTTACCCCATCTAACTGCACTGTGAAGCTACAGGTGATGGGGTAACGCGGCCTTAATTATCGCCCTAGTTGGAGTTTCTATTGCTGTGATGAAACACCGTGACCAAAAGCAAGTTGTGGAGGAAAGGATTTATTTCACTTACCATTCCGAATTGTCCTCCATCACTGAAGGAAGTCAGGATGGGGCGGGATCCTGGAGGCAGGAGCTGATGCAGAGGCCGTGGAGGGGTGCTGCTTGCTGACTTGGTCCTCATGCCTTGCTCAGCCCGCTTTCTTATAGAACCCAGGACCATCAGCCCTGGGGTGGCCTCACCCGTGATGGGCTGAGCCCTCCCCATCAGTCACTAATTAAGAAAATGCCCAGGTGGCTCAGCGATTAAGAGCGTTGGCTGCTCTTTCAGAGGACCCTGGTTCAGTTCCTAGCACCCACATGGCAGCTCACAACTGTCTGGTCTGTAACTCAGATTCCAGTGGTTCTGACTCTCTCACATAGACATATGTGTATGCCAGTCACCAAATGTACACAAAAATAAATACATTTAAAAAACAAAAGAAGGAAAAATGCCCTACAGCCAGATCTTATGAAGAAATTTTCTCAATGAAGGTTCCCTTCTTTCAGATAACTTTAGCTTGTATCAAGTTGACATAAACCAGCAATTATGACGTAGGATCTAGAATTGAAAAGATGGTGCACTGGGTGACCTAATTCAAGTCTATTGCTGTTGATAAACACTATGACCAAAAGCAGTGTGTGGAGGAAAAGGTAGATTCACCTATAGGTTACAGTCTATCATTGAGAGAAACCACAGCAGGAACCTGGAGGCAGAAACTGAGGCAGAGGCCATGGAGGAACTGTGGTTCCTGGCTTATTCCTTATTCCTCTGGCTTGTTCAGCTACCTTTCTTACCCCAGGCTCACCTGCCTAGGGATGGTGCCCCCAACAGTGGGCAGGGCCCTCCAACATTAGTCAGCAGTTAAGAAAATGGCCTCCCAGACATGCTCCCAGGGTTTCTAAAGGAGGCAATTCCTCAGCTAAGGTTCACTCTTCTGAGGTGTGTGTACGTTGGTATCAAACTGACAAAAACTGAGCAGCACAGCGGGTAAAGCATTGCTATGCAAGTGTGAGGAGCTGTATCCAATCCTCAGAGACCCTGGAAAAGGTATATGCCATCAGGCGAGCTCTTCACAGGCTGAGGTTCAAGCCGTCTGGGCAGAGAGCGCTGTCCCTGTTCTGCCTGTGGCCCCACATCACTGCCTGCCTCGGGTCACTTCCATATGGCGCACATGGTGTCTCCAGGCACACCACGGGCTGGACCCTGGGCTTGCTCTCACAGTCTCTCTGTCCCCCTCAGGCATCACTGAGGAACCTGGTGTGACAGGGAGTGTGTTTGACTGTCTCTTTCTCCTTGAGAATTGGACCTCTTGGACTCCTCCCCCTCCCCCTCTCCTCCCCCCCCCCCCCGCCAAAAAAGAAAAGCAATCCAGATGGTCAAAGTATGATTTCACTCTGTGCTGACATCCTGGCTCCATCATTTGAGCACACTGCATCGTGAAAGCCCTAAGAAATTGCCTTTCACCTTCACAGCAAGCAGCCCTCTACCAAAAGCCCTCAGTGGGAAGAAAACCAACAGTCTCCTCTCTTTTGCTCCTGGGAGGTGGGTTGTTCCTGAGTGTTCTGCCTCCTTGTCTCTTTTGCTCCGCTTCCTTTGAGGATGGGCATGGAAGGAGCAGCCAGTTGTGTGAACAGTATCACGAGGCTGACATGATGCTTCTGGGAGAATCCTTGCACAGCGGTTCAGGATATGGGCGAACGCAGGGGTGAACCCCCCTGAAAGGTCACTCCTCAGCTAGCATACATCCCTCGCTTTCAAGCTGCATTTTACAAGCCAGTTGAAGTATTCTGAGTGCGTGAATTCTCAGCCAGGAATGAGGAACTGTCCCAGAAAAATGGGCTGGATGTTTAAAAAGAATCTTGCAGAACATCTTTGGCCTGTTCGTTGTTGATTTTTGTGGTTAGGGTTTGCTTTTTTTTTTTTTCCCCCTTATAACCATTTTGGGTGGGAACTTTAGTTGAAATCTTTTGAGATTAATGTTTTGATTATTTAAGTAACATCATACTTTTCCTCAAGATAAGTAGTAAGGAAGTGTAGACACAGAAAACTCAGCATTGAGGGTTCCTCCCACAGTACAGGCCTGCCCAGCAAGGGGGCATGTGTCAGTCAGCCGGTCTGCAGGCTTTCGGAGCAGTAGAATTGGAAGGGGTGCAGGCACGCACTCGAATGTGCGTGTGCGCGTGTGTGCACTCCTGTGCAGCCACACCTGCGATGGGGGAGAGGCTGGGTGTGTAACCACCCATCTCACTCCTGCCCTTCCGAAAGCTCCTGTAGGAAACTTTGCAGTTTGTCCCGTGATCCTATCAGCAGAGGGAATTTGTCTGCTGGGGAGGAATGGTTGGAATGTTTGTTTTATACCGATTTGATTGCCTTGGCCCATTTTTATTCATTCGGGATGTAGCATCAATCGCTTTTTAAGTTACTTTATGTCTGTGGGCGTCTTGCTACTTCCCTGAGTGCAGAGACAGCTGGGAGTTGGCCTTCTCCATGAACACTCCTCCTGAGTATAGCTGAGGACAGGCAGTGTGGCTCCAAGACCCAGTGATCTGTCATCAAGGCCAGGCTGGACAGCCTGTAGAACTATGGAAGTGTTGAACTATGAAAACATTCGCAAGGGCTGGGACTGTAGCCCAATGGTAGAACCCTTGCCTCTTGTACAGAAGGCTCTGGGTTCAAGTCCCATAAGAAGTAGCAATAACAACAACAAAAAGCCTTTGGGCAGCGATGGCCCACACTTTTAATTCCAGCAGGAATTAAGGAGGCAGGAGGATGTCTAAGTTCAAGGCCAACCTGGTCTCCAGAGTGAATTCTAGGATAGCCAGGGCTACACAGAGAAACCCCATCTCAAAAACAACAACAAAACATACGCATGTCCTGGGTGTCAGGAGCAGAGGTAACTGATATGTGATCTCAGAAGGTCGGATGTTGTGCAGTTCCGAGTCACAACTGGAGTCTTGGCCTGAGCACACAGGTTCTACCGAGAAAACGTCTTACCAATGTTGAGTACCCGAGGGTTGGTGTGACCTTGTTGACCAGCAAGATCTGTAGATAGTGAATATCCCTACTTGATAGGTCTGAGTCTGCAAAATACCTGTCAATTAAAAATGCACCTAAGAGGATCTGAAGCCTTCAAGGGTAAAGCATAATCTCATGGTTCTGGAGCTGAGGGAGACCTTTGGTGTACTGAAGCATGCCAGTGTGTAGACCAGTCTCTTCACAGGTGTTATCCTGGTCAATCAGGTGAGTGCCAGGGAGCATCAGAAGGCACTTTTGATGCGGGGCTCACCCGAGCTGAGGTGTTCCGAATCCCCCGCCACATGGCCTGCCCCGGAGGGTTTGGGGACATGAGGGATTCCAGCTTGGCCGTGGCCTGAGCAGTGTTGGAGAGATGAGCTCCCAGGGCTTTTGTGTGCAGTGGTTCCCCTGAAGTGCTTGTGAGGAGAAGGAAGCAAGAGATCTACATGTCTACCAAATTCCCAGGCCGCGTTGATTGAGGTTAGCTCTTTTAAAGTGACAGCATTTATGGAAAGTAGACTGAAAATGTATTTTTGTTTATTTATGTGTTTGTGTGTGTGTGTGTGTGTGTGTGTGTGTGTGCGCATGTGCAAATGTGTGTTCATTTGTGTGGAAGCCAGAGGTTGAGACTGGGTGTCTCCCTTAACCACTTTCTACTTTGTAGTTTGAAACAGTCTCTTACTGACTCTGGACCCACCAAGTCTCCTGACTGGCTGAGGGTGGGCAGACCCTAAGGGCCGGGCCCTCTTGTCTCTGTATTGTCAGCGCTGGGATTATCATTCAGGCTGCCATGCCCAGGTTTTAGGTGTGTGCTGGGGATCAAACTCGGGTCTTCATGAGTGTCCCCAGGCTGCTATCTGCCTTACTCAATCATTGTATCTTCGGTAACCACAGTAAGGTTTGGGGCTCATCTTCCTCACCCACTGTGGACAGAACACCACAGGGGTCTGGAGTTGGAAATGACCTGGAGATCTTCTGCTTTGGCTGGTCATGTGACAGCGAGGTTACAGTGCTAGCTAAGGGTAGAGCTGAGGCCGAACTTGGTTGCTTTGATTTTCAGATCAAATCCGGCTCTGTTGAGTACCTTACCGTGGCCAGCAAAAACCATGGAGGCGGGGGAAGATGTTGCTGTTCTTGCTGGCCTTTGGTGAATGCCTAAACTAGCATGAGTACCACTTGGCTTAGCCCAGGATGCCCAGGATGGCCCAGCATATTCCTCCATGCTGCTGCTGCATGAGAAGTAGTAAGAGCTGTGCCGTCTTCTTTGGTGTCTTCAGGCCACTGTCCTTCATACCATGTGTGTCTGTCTTCCACTTTGTCCTACTCGCCGGTATGGCTGTGTATCTATATCTGATTGAGGAGGCAGTTTTTTAAGTGCTTAGTTAGGATGAGTCAACCTTTTTCAATGACTTTGGAAGTCTAAGTTGTAAAGCATTTTCACAAATAGGAAACTGAGGCATCCAGTAAGATCGTGGAAGTGAGGCTGTGAGCAGGGTGCCCCCAAGGCTCTGCATTGAGGCTCAGCTCATCCTGGGCTCTGGCTCCTGCTTTCAACAGACTTGAGGCTGGGACTCAACTATGAAATCCTCTTGCCAGGGGAATGACACTTTGGGTCAGAGACTTCCTGGAACTGGTGAGCTAGAGTGTAACTTTCCCAGGCAGCCATTTGTGAGTAAGAATTGTGTCACATGGCCCAGGGTGACAGAAGTTTGGTTTTTTTCACCTGACTGGAAGGTGAAATGTGCAATAGTTTAGTAAATAACTTTTATTGTTTACAAAGACTGTGTTTCTTTTAAACTTTTTTTTCTTATTAGTTTTATTTTCCCCTTCAGATTTACCTTTTTTCTTACATTTATTTTTATATGTTTGTGTGTGTACGTGTGCATGTGCATGCACGAACATGAACATGCACATATGTCACGACATGCATGTGGAGGTCAGAGGTCAAGGAGTCAGTTCTTTCACCACGTGGATTCTGAGCCTTGACCCCAGGTCAACAGGCCTCATAGTGGGTCCCTTTCTTTACCTCCTAAACAGTCTCCTGTTCTAGAGACTGTCTCCTAGCTCTCATTCGAATGTTTATGGATTAATATAAAATGTTCTTTTAAATATGTACAAGATGGCATCAAGTCAAAGCACAGATCTTTCTGTAAAGCAGTTCAGAAATCCCTTGAGCCATTTCCTGCTTGCCTATGTAAACTTAAGTCTTAGAAAAAGAGAAAGAGAGAGAGAGAGAGAGAGAGAGAGAGAGAGAGAGAAGAAAGCAGCAAGCAGGGCTGGGAAAGTGACTCAGTAAGTAAAGTGCTGACCTGAGTCTGGCTCTTGCGCCCTTGGAAAAAGCTGGGCGTGATCATGTGCCTTTGTCATCCCAGCGCTGGGGACGCAGAAACGAGGACAGGATGTCTGGGCTTCCCTGGCCATCCAGTCTAGCCTAATAGCTGAGCTCCAGGCCTGTAGGAGACTGGTCTTTAAGGTACGAGATGGTGTTTCAAAGGACAACACCGGAGGTTGTCCTCTGGCATGTGCAAACCCACGTACACACGGGCAAAGTTTTTTGAAGTCAAGTAATTTTGTTTATTTACTGGAAATTATTAGAAAAATATTTAGAAGCAAGATACAGTGCCAGGGTGTGAACAGTCTAGAGAGAGGGACACATCTGAGCACCCTCAAAAGGGTCCCCGACCAAAAGCTGCACCTTGTGGAAGTAAGCGTCACCAAGGTTGGAAAGCACTGAAATGGGCGCCTTCACTTCCCACCTGGGACAGCCCTCCAGTGCATGGAGCTTCGAATGTGGAGGGACAGTGCCCTCTTCTGGGCACAGGGATAGGGATGTAGAGTCTAAAGAGCCCAGTGTGGTCCCAAGCACAGATCAGGGCTGCCCAAGCGTGTATGGAGAGACAGGTTTGTTTCTTTGTTTTTTGTTTGTATTTTGTGGAGGACAGGATCCAGGAGGACCCTTGCAGACCTGGACAGGCAGGGGAGAGCTGTGGGGAGGACCTGACCAGATCAGTATGGAAGCTGCCAGGGTCAGCAGTGAGGTGGGACTGACAGTGCCCAGGGACAGCGAGAAAGATCTGGGGAAGGCTGGTGATCTTCAAATGTTGGGCATGTCCCAGTCTTTCCTGGATGTCTGGTCTTTCCCCCCTTAGGCAAAGTGGGTAACTCTCTAGCCTAGAACTTGCTCTTGGTTCCTGTGGTTGTAATTCTCCTCTGGCTTTTCTTTCTTGTCCTCTTCTCTTCCATTTAGTGCCCTTGCAGGGCACATTCCCTAGCCCATACCCATTTACAGCCCAACACCGAGCCTGCCTGTGTCTTAGTTCAGCCCAACAGTGCTCCTCGGGGAACCTGCTCTTGACTCTTGGGCACTGGAGGGAATCCCAGTTGTCCAGCATTAGCGTCTTGCATCTCTAAAATTGCCCATTTTAGAAAAACTGATTCTAATACCATCCACCGTGTGGCACCCATAAAAGAAATTCCAAAGCCAGCAGCCTGGGAAGTCAAAAGCACCTGACCATGTTAGACAGACTGAAAGTCCAGAACCATAAAATCAGGGGGTGGAGCATGCTCACGAACTACACAGAACCCTACCAGCTTCGCTCAGTAAGTTTCTTGCACCACAATGATTGTGTGTTTCCAATTGCTTAAGCTTTTGAAAAAACTTGCTAGAAGATAAAGCCTCTGACTTCCTCTTTGAAAGGGAGAATCTGGGCTTCTCTGCCAGTTGACATGCCAGCTGTTCTGTGGTACCGACCCTGTTGGACCTAGTGACATAAAAATGTCCATGTGGGACCCTGGGACTTCAGATGCTGGCAGCAGGTGTGACCTCAGTGCCTGTCCCTGCTCTCTGGAGTGTTCTGTGACTGTCTGGAGAATGCATGTCCACTGAGGCCTACCCAGTTGCTCTTTCCTCCCTTGTACGAAGGCTCCCCCAACCCAGCATAATGTCTTCATGACTTCAGGTATGGTTCAACCACATCTCTGTGGAGACTCCTTCAGTGGGGAATGTGGCAGTGCTTTGTGACTGTTCAGTAGGCCAGCATAATAATTAAAGCCCGTGAAAAACTTTGCCAAGTACAGTGGCTACCAAAGCATGTGCTAAATCCAAATTATATTTGAAGTATGAAAGGCCACCCAGAGAGTCTGGGACATCCCTGGAATTATAAATGATTCTCTGAGGACTTGGCCCAATGTGATTCTGTGTCCAGACACTCACAGGAAATAGAAAGGAAGGTGTTTCCATATGAGGGGGCTGGATTGCAAGAAAACTCTGACGTTTTATAGTCAAACTTTAGAAGAACTCAGCTTTTTCTTAAAGGGACCCAGGCTGCTACAGACGATCTTAAAAGGTGACAGCGAAGGTACAGGTGGTTCTAGAGCATGTGCAGAGCTGTCCCAGCAGCTAAGAGACACGTTATGCTGTCCCTGGCAGATGACATCAGCCATGACGACCACACTGCCCACTTGTCCTAGCCGATCCCCCAGAGCAAGCCAGGGAATAAACAGAGCTTCTGTGCGCTCCTTCTTCCTGTCCACACCCATGTGCAGAACTGCTCTCTAGATGAGTCCTCTGCTACCTCTAAACGGCTTCTTTCATGGGAGTCTCCGGTGTCCACATGTCAGCATTTGCAAAGGCTGGGCTGGGCTGGCTGCTGGAGTTGGTGCTCATGGGGCCTTCTCTTCCTTCGCAGGTCTTCATCTCCGTGAACTGCTTGAGCACAGATTTCTCCTCTCAGAAGGGCGTGAAGGGCTTGCCACTCAACATTCAGATCGACACCTACAGCTACAACAACCGCAGCAACAAGCCAGTGCACCGGGCCTACTGCCAGATCAAGGTCTTCTGCGACAAGGTGAGAGCAGTGGGCTTAGGGCAGAACACCTGAGGTGGGCTGTCCTTCTGGAAGAACACCCAGGCTTCCTAACACACAGGGATACTGGCCTCTAATGGGCACTTAAAATTTTACGCTTGCTTGAAAAGAAGCATCATAGAAGGAACGGGAAATAGAACTAAAAAGATGAGAAGATCCGACGCCGCGTTTTGTTGCTTGTGTGTGGTTCAGGATGGGGACCAGGTCCTGGGCTCAGTTCAGTAACTGCTGCACTGACCACCCTCCACCTGACTCACCTCCCCAAAGGCCCCTTCGGCAGGCCTGCCCCAACATTTCACCAGTTTCTCTGCAGCAGCTGCTTCCTCCTGGGAAACATGGCTGCTTTGGCCAGGTGCAGCGCCAAGCCTTCTCTGTCAAGTCACAGGCTCTGGTAGTGCTGTTGGACCACTGGAGGGCGCCTGGGACCTTCCAGTTCAGAGAGCTTTCTCAGCAGCCAGCCTGGGCGCATCTGTAGGCCAGGGTGGCCACCTGTAACAGATGATCTCAAACCCGGTGGTTGAACGCATCAGCCTTTTACTTGCCGATAGTAAAAGACTATCAGCCTTCCCGAGCTGACGCTGAAAGTGTGAGCAGGGCTGCGTTCCTCTCTAGACTGCCTCCTCTGCATCTTTAGAGGGCCTCCGGTTCTTCTGCCTCCTGCTCCCTCATGATAACCACCTCCGGCTTCCACAGCTGACCCAGGATCATTTCCCCAGCTTCCAGCTAGTCAGTTAACAGCCTTCCCTCCCCTTTCCGTGTAACCCGCTCCCTCCCGGGCCCCAGGGTCAGGTGCGGACCTTACGGGTACACAGGTGCTTCCCGTGGGCTGCGCTTGGAAACAGTGAGTCACAGCTGCTGGGTACCAGTTCCTCTGACCTATGCCAGGCTTCCCGTCTGACCTCATTCCTCTGTAGCTGGGAGAAACCCTGATGATCCAGGTGTGTGGCTCCAGCACCTGAGAGGCCAAGAGATCGGGAGTGCTTGCACGCGCTCACACACATCTCAAACAGCCCATCACCGAGCCTGCCTGTGTCTTAGTTCAGCCCAACAGTGCTCCTTGGGGAACCTGCTCTTGACTCTTGGGCACTGGAGAGAATCCTAGTTGTCCGGCATTAGCGTCTTGCATCTCTAAAATTGCCCATTTTAGAAAAACTGATTCTAATACCATCCACCGTGTGGCACCCATAAAAGAAATTCCAAAGCCAGCAGCCTGGGAAATCAAAAGCAAAAAATAAAATTAAAAAAAAAAAAGTCCTAGGAGGAGCTACCAGAATGTTTGTGTTCTTTTAATAAGACTAGCAAAATTACAGTTTTTTTCAAACATTTTTTTCCCCACATCTGATGTTTCTGTCAAATCCTTCCTGGCTAATAATTTCCCTGGGCACTCTTAAGAATGTATGCGTTCATTGTTTGAGTGCCACACAACACAGGCTTATTTTTCACAAGGCCTCTGCAAGCTGGAGCTGCCTCAGCTCTTTGCCGCCCACCTGCACCCTGTCTCTGTGCTCTTTGAGGCTGACACACTCGTTATTTGGTGCCTTTCGCTTGCCTTCTCCTGGCTCTCGGAACTCTCACTTTATGAGCCTGGTCTCCACTTGTGGTCAGAAAGTAGAAGTGAGACACTTCAGGGTGCCCTTCCCTGCATTGACAGCCTGTTTCTTTCCTAAGGAGGTTGGACTTTGTTGTCCCTTTGTTAGGAGCTGCTTAGCTCATAATGTCGTCTGATAAATGATAGTTGCTTTGGCCTTCTGGAGCAGTAAGCACTGAGCACACTTTTAGAGAAAATGCCACAAAGTTTGGATTTCTAACCCATGGAACTTGGGCGGCTGCTTTTTTTATAAGCTCCCTGGCTCATCCTTTCGGTCTCTGAGACACTGTCATAGGCAGTTTGTGCCCATTAGCGAGATGAGCATGCCCTTGAACTCCTGATCCTCCTGTCTGTCTCTCCGAGGTCTCTGCGCCACCATCTCATTGACACTCCCCCAGAAGTCAGTCTCTTCATCGGGTCATAGTCGTCCTAGCCGTAACAGGCAGCAGGTTCTTCAGGATAATGTTTTGGGACAAGCCTTGGTGTGCCCAAGCGCATTCCCAGCAAGTGATAATGAGAGAGAATCCGAGAGCTTATAGCCAGAAGTCCCCACACCGTCCCAGGACTTCCTTTAACATCTGTGGTGTGCGTGAACTGGGAGTGAGTGCCTCAGCTGCTCTGCATGAGAAGAGCGCACTGCACCTTCAGCTCTCATGCTGTGCAAGATCCTGCTGCCGGTCCACAGCTGCTGCACGTCCTTGCTGGTACTGTGGACAGGACTGCAACCACCCACGTCTGTCCCGAGCTTGGGAGCTCCCTGTCTATGTCTCTTACCAAGGGTTGGGAGCAGTTAAGTCTGACGAGGTTCCATGTTCTTGAGTTTGTTGAGCTTCTGAGTGCTGTGGCTTTCACTGGGTTTGGAACACGCCTGGCTGTTGTTTCTTTGGACATGCTTGCTTCTTCCCCTCAGGTTCTCTAGTTGCACCTGTGAGGTGCTTTGAGTTTCGCCAATTGCCTGTGGTTACCATTGTTTGATTTTTCTTCTTTTCAGATAGTTTCCATCACTCTAGGTCCACTGATCCATGGTCAGGTCTGATCCGCTGAACTGAACTCCATCCATTGGCGTTTTCAGCTCAGACATGGCAGTTTCCATGCCTGAAAATTAAGGCTGGACCCCTTTTACGCCTTCTGTGCCTCTACTAGCAAGCGATGGCTTCGGATTTGCTGCTGGTGGTGGTGCTGTTGTTGGTTGGTTTGGGTGCTTCCTCTGGGTGCTTCCTCTTATGGTCCTGGGCCCAAACATGGGGTCTCGTTCATATTAGGCCATTGTGTCCCTCTGAGCCACACTCCGAGCCCAGCCAGGTGTAGTTTTTCCACGGTCTTTGGCATATGGTATAAAGTTACTGTGTCCAGGTTTCCCTCAGTGGTTTGATTTCCTTCCTATTTTGGGGACTGTCTGCTACCTTGCTGGGTACGGGACCTTGTGTATTTTGCCTTGCTGGGAACTAGGCAATTTTTTATTTGGGACTCTTCTTCTTATTTGTCCTGAGACTTCATTAAGTTTCTTGGAAACAGTTTGCTTCGTTCAGATGTCAACTGAGGATTTGATAGGTGACAGTCAAGCCATGCTCTGTCAGGCTAATTACTCTGCACCACTGAGCAGGAGTTTCCTGGGTGTCAGCCCAGTGCCCCATGAGAGGAAAGTTTTTCCAGTTCAGTTGGTGGGAACAGACAGTATGTTTACCCTGGGTGCATTTGGGGGTGTTTCTCTGTCAGGGCTGTGTTCTCCCTGGTTTGGAATAACCTCTATGCGCCTGCGTACCTGGAAGCTGCCGAGCTCTTGGGTTGAGTGTTGGCTTGGTGCTTTGTTGTCCTCCTTCAGCTGGGATCCTGGAGGCACCGGGCCTGCAGCTAAGGGCCTGCCTGCCCTCTCCTGTTCTGCAGGGCCCTCAGAATCCTTGCTTCCTGAGATTAGCAAGGGTCTGTCATTTCTGGGTAGAGCATAAGCCTTTATCTTGGCAGGAGCCGGAGTTCCTTGTTATTCTTTCTGGATACGGCTGATAATACCGTTTGGTGAAGCTGCCTTTGGGGCAGAGGTGAGGTTAGGTTGTTGGAAGGCATGGGAGCACAGCTCTGTTTTGGGTTAGCATGGGGCTGGGACACTGGCCTGCTTCTCTGTCTCGGGGAAGCTGTGTCAATAGCACACAGCAATTATTTTATTTGTGTGTGTGGTGTGTGTGCACCTGTGTATTGTTTATTTGCATGTGGATGCTCATGTGAGAACCTGGGGGCGGGGGATGTGTGGGGAGGCCAGGCTTTGATGTTGGAGACCTTCCTTTACTCACCTTCCCCCATATATATTGAGGCAGGCTCTCCTTTGAACTTAGATCACCAACTTGACAGCTCTAGCTAGCCAGCTTTCTCCAGGTTGCACTGTCCCTGTCTTCTGTTCACCGGGATCATAGACAGGGCGGCAGTGCCCACCCAGAGTTGACATGGGTGTTGGGGACCTGAACCCTAGTCCTATCCTTGGGCTGCAAGCACTTGATCTTCCAAGCCCTCTCTCCAGCCTGTCCATGGCGATTCTAAGCAGGCTGCCCATCTACAGTGCGGTGTGTTAGCGCCTTCTAGCGTAGGCAGGAGTGCGTGCGGTCTCTTTTCAAACCCTTATCGTGTAAGGATGCCAAAGGTCAGGGAGAAGCCTGCCACTTCCTCCCTCCTAAGGGGAGTATAGTTAACAGAAACGTAAGCCAGCAGTTCCTGCCTGGCTGGGCAGCCATAACGTCATCCGAGCCCCCAGAGACATTATCACTACACAAAGCAAAATGATTCAGTATTACGTTCTAGTGTGTCGGAGGCTATCTCATTTCAGGTCATGGTTTTATGAGTAAAGTTTTTGTGAATATTTTTGTGGGTTCAGTTGCATGACATTGCTGATACACATGGCACAAATAAGTCCTTTAACAGGATATAGAGCACAAAGAGCTCTCGTGACACCCTTGTTTTTGTGAGTGGCATCTGATTGTTTCTGTCACCGTGGCTTTGGACAGATCCACCCCTCTGCATGATAACATTGACCACACCACGAGGAAGAGCCATAGGGCCAGATTTTATCTTTTCTTTCAGGGTCTTTCCCTATGAAATAGGGGGGAAGGCACCCACACCTTGGCAGGCAGTGTGGTGCGCTAGCAGGTGCCCTCGGCTTCACCTTTAACCTGGCCACATCTGTTAGGAAGAGGCAGTTTCACTTTATTTGTGCTTAAAATAAATGTTGCCTGTGCTTGACTTCCTGTAGTTGGGAATGCTGTTAGATCTGTTAATGGTAGAAGGGGGTTTCCGTGTCATTTCCAAACATGCTTACGATGTACCTGGGTGAGGGGAGGGGGCTTCTGAGAGGAAACGGATGTGGCAAGCCCGTTGCTGGTGCTCACTTCAGAGAGGAGAGAGCTGAGTAATTCCCGGCGGATCTGATCCACGGAGTCTTGTCTGCTTTGCCTTCAGGGAGCTGAACGGAAAATCAGGGACGAAGAACGAAAGCAAAGCAAGAGAAAAGGCAAGTGCACTGAACACAGTTCCCGGGGAATGCCTGGTGGTGGCCGAGTCCCGCCAGCCTTAGCCTGGACGCTGCAGAGTACAGGCTGGACAGGGCGAGACTGACATGGCAAGTGCCTTGTGGCTCTGCTGCTGTACAGGGCCAGCGCCGAGACCTTCACCTGCACATGAGGGCAGAGGCCTGCTCGCAGAGCTGCCGGCCAGTGTCATGGGCTAGTCCCTGCTCAGGCTGATTTGGATGCTGGTTCTAGCTCACTGTGTAGACCAGGCTGGCCTCCAAGTCATAGAGCTCGCCAGCCTCTGCCTCCTGAGTACTGGGATTAAAGATGTGCACCACCACGCCTGACCAGCCCATAGCTATAATCTCTTGGTGGCTTCTGTTTTTTTCTCCCCAGTTTCTGATGTTAAAGTGCAGCTGCTGCCCTCACACAAACGGACGGACATCACAGTGTTCAAGCCCTTCCTGGATCTTGACACTCAGCCTGTCCTCTTCATTCCTGACGTGCATTTTACCAACTTGCAGCGGGGTAGCCATGTAGGTAACCAGCCTCTTGGGGAAGCTGCAAGGCCTGGGGGAGGGGGAGAACTTGGCATTTTCAGAGAGTCACACTGTAGTGGCCCTTGGCCAATTAGTAAGCTCTCCGGAATGTTCAGTCATGGTGATGTGATACCCATTCCAAAGACACAATGCAGAGCCTGTCACCTCAGTTCCACTTGTATTCTTTCCTGTTGTAGCTCATTTAAAGGTGTTGAGAATAGCACCACACTTGGAGTCCGAGGCTGTTGTCTTCTAAGTTCAGTGTGGGTACCATCTGTGTCCGAAGGCTCCCTTGTAGTTCCCATTGCTGGATGTCACCAACATGTGCCCTACAGCCATGTCTTAGCAACTCGAGCTACATATTTTTTATTATTTATTTATTTGTGTGTTTTTTCAAGACAGGGTTTCTCTGTGTAGATCTGGCTGGCTTGGAATTTACTGTGTAGACCAGGCTGGCCTTGAACTCAGAGATCTGCCCGTGTCTGCCTCCCAGGTGCCGGGATTAAAGGCGTGCTCTAGCACCACCTCCTGGCTAACTCATGCTAAATTTGAAAACTAGCGCTGTCTTGCTTTGTGGTGCAGGAGTTTAAAGAGAATGTGGCTTTTCTTTTTATACTGAGGTCAGGTAAATATCATAAAAGAAACCCAGCCATGCACTTACGGGACAGACTTGTGAGGACTAGTGCATTTTCAGAGGCGTTGCCAGCACTCCGATTCTAGTGAGCAGCCTCAGGGGGAGCTGGAGCCAGCAAGCTTTTTCTGTGGAGGGGAGAGTACCAGTGACTATTTCAGGCTTGTCGGTCTGTGTCATCTCCCGTGGGCTCGTTCACTTTGCTGTTCTGTTGCAGAGGTAGCCATTCAGAGCTGGGGAATGAGTGGGGCACCATTTCACTAAATGCTTGTATCAGCCAGCCTCCCACAGGTTTGGGCTCTGAGTCAGTAAAGCCAAAGAAAGCTGTAAAAATCTGGGCATCAGAAGCTGTGTATGCAGGCTTATGTCTCTCAGAAGAAGGGTCATATTCAAGATTGTCTCCATCTTAGGACTGATTTGCTTATCATCTGAGATATTTGAACATGTTTGGAAAGGAATCTGAATGTGTGTTTTTTGTGTGTTTGTTCTCAGGTGCTTTCTCTCCCCTCTGAGGAACTGGAAGGTGAAGGGTAAGGGTCCCGTCTTGTTTTTACTGTAATAAACTCATTTCATTTTGAAATCATCTCAGACTTACCAAAAACGTAGAGATACAGTACAAAGAACTTGTTTCCCTCCGAGCTGTTTGAGCATACCAGGTGTGGGGGCACCTGCCATCTAGCACTTCCGAAATTGAGGCAGGAGGATGTGAATTTGAGGCCATCCTGGGCTAAACACAATGAGTTCTTGGCCAGGGCATCATGGCAAGACCCCTGTTTCCAATAAATGAATAAAGAGCCGACCCAGAGCCCACCACTGCTGAAATACCAGGTGCCTGTCTCCTATAAACGAGGAGACAGTACCCCACAGTGTGGAAGGGAGCACTCTGACTCTTACTGCCTATGCAGTTACCAAGAAATGCTGGTTCCCCATAGGGGAGGCAGTGTGTAGAATCCGGGTCGGGGACCCTAGCTATCCCTCGGATCTTAGCACTCCTCTCTGTAAATTGGCTGCCTACCCCTCAGGCTGTGTGGCCAGCAGTCCCCAGCTGTTAGAATATCCACAGCAGACCCAGCCTGGCTCGTCCTTCATGGTGGCTTTGGGGCTGAACGTGGAGCCTGCCTTGGTAACTACGTTTTCTCCTCACACACAAGTGCATGAGGTGGAGCTCCCAGCTGTCAGCGCCACCCTTGGCCCTCTCTTCCTTCATCTCACTTTTGGGTTTTGGCTTTCACGACAGGCCTGGACTCTGGCCCAGGCTAGCCTAGGACTCGCTGTCAGCCGAGCCTGGACTCTGGTTCCTGAGCTCTTCCTGCCTTGGGCTTCTGAGTACCAGGACTGCAGGCACAGGCCGCATGCCTGGCCTTCTTGGTACTGTTTTTGCTTCCCCTCCTCTCTGACCCACTCCCAGCCTGCATTTGTTGCCAGCTGTACCTTGTCCGACAACTGGACCTGAGCCACTGGCTCCTTTTTTGGTGTTTCAGACAGGGCTCCTGCAGACACCTTCACCAAGTGCCTGTTGAGAGCGAGGAGCTAAGACGCAAAGGTGCTTTCAAGCTTGTTCTGAAAAGCGCTTGCTGTCCTCCCTTCTGCTTATCTGTCCCTCCGCTCTTGCCTCACAGACCCTCCCCAGAATGCATGCTTTGCCAGCAGTGGCTCAGACCCATGCACTTCCCTCCCATGCTCCTTGGCCACTCTCCCCTGCTATTTCCGTGGACACCACAGTATGTTAAGCCTTTAGAAGTTACACGGTGGCTGTCACTCAACCCCTCTAACGGGCCGTCCTACCTGTGGGTCTGGAATTCCTGGCAGCATAGACCATGCGTGTTGGCCACAGCTGTCCACCTGACAAAGCTTGCAGAGATTCCCTCTGGCCTGTGACATAAAACCCACAATTCCTTAGAGCTGAACGGAGGAAGGAGGCAGCCTCCCTGCTTAGGCGTGTCTTCTGTCGCAGGCTTTGTGTTAGTGGAAGGATGTTGGGCAATGGAGGCCGTCCAGCATGCCATGTGGGTGGCCCGGGCCTCCCACTAACAAGCCCTGCCCTGGTCCTCATCTGGCTTGGACTACACAGAGAATGAAAGGGGTCTGAGTCTGAAGTGCAGCAACTGCTCTAAAAAACACTCCTGCTGGTGCAGTTCATCGAGTCAAAGTTCATCGACTGTGCTTTGGCCCCCTCACAGGTCTGTCTTGAAAAGGGGGCCATTCGGCACCGATGATGACTTCGTAGTTCCTCCACCTGCTAAGCTGGCTCGGACTGAGGAGCCCAAGAGAGGTGTGTTGGCTCCCGGTGATGAATGAGAATTCTAAGGCAGCAGTGAGCTCATGAACATGGCTTATCTGGCTTCACCCCTGTATGGTCACCCTTCAGGCCACCACCTCCCTGAGTATATGAGGGAGGCGGCATTCAGGGGAAGCTGCCCCTAGGTCCTGGGGCTCTCTCTGTGGTGGTGTGTCTTGCTGTGCCTCGTGGGACTGTGTGTGGCCAGCTTACCTCGTACCTGCGATCTGTTTTCATGTTTCGCTCACGTGGATTAACTTCTTCTCTCCCTGCAATCCACCCACAGTGCTGCTCTATGTCCGCAAGGAGTCAGAGGAAGTCTTCGATGCCCTGATGCTCAAGACTCCATCCTTGAAGGGCTTGATGGAAGCAGTAAGTAGGACCTCCCCACCCCAGTCTCTGTAAAAATGAAGGGAGCCTTGCAGCATACCCCTGAAGCATCTTACTAGACATCTGATCCCTCTGTCACACCGGAACCTTGACCTCTTTTCCCAGCCATGCTTTGTGCATGCTCGTAGCACTGCCTGCATTTGACCTGCCTTGGCTATCCTCTCTTGACTGAGGGTCTGCCTTGTCCCTTGTGACCGGCCTGGAGTTGGTAGGGGGATGGCTCTGTCATATCTATTCGGCAGTATGCAGCGAATTTGTGATGGCCTAGGGGAGAGTTTAACTTTTATGTTCTTGATTAAAAAAGAAAATTCATGTAGCAAACCACTTACAAGCCAACAGCAGTAAAGCTTTAAAAATGTAGCCCGTAAATTAATGGCTCAGTTGGACTTGGTAGCAACATGTGTAATCTCCAAAGCACTGGGAACTAGGGCAGAAACTGAAAGCTTGAGACAAGCCTGCCTCAGAACAAAACTTCCAGCTCCCAGGCTGCCTCTGCACCCTGCTTGTCACTGCCAACCATGCCAGACCTTACCCAGAGCACATCGGAGAGGTGTGACCTGTGGCGACCACCAATCCCAGGAGCCGCTAGAGGGCTGCACTCAGCCCAGCTCATGTCCCCTTGGGGTGTCAGTAGGAGAAGCATGGGACCCCCTCTCTTATTTGTCTCGGCCAGAATTCTAGCATCCGGGACATTTTCCAACTGTAGGCCCTAAAAAAGATGGACGTTTTAATCTCAAAGCGACACATAATTGAAATTGGACTAGAAATGTCCCCCAGCTCCCTTTGACAACCGTGATATGGTAAAAAACCCACTTGATGATTCTTTTAAAAGCCAGCAAAAACCAGGGTCTCACTGTGTAGTCCAGGCTAGTCTAGAACTCATCAGCTAGCCAATCTGGCCTCAGGCTCCCCAGTGCTGGGAGTTCACACTACCACACTCAGCGCTGTCCAGGGGCCATTGTAGGCACCGGAACAATGACCCAATGGCAAATGGAGTGGATTGCCCAGGCAGGAAGACAGGAGGCAATAAAACAAGCAGGAAACTCACAGGAAATCTTCAGATGCAGAAAGTGCGATGAAGAAGCATAAATCAAATGAGGTAATGGGTGCTCGTCCCTCCGGGCCTCCCTTCCTGCTTAGATCGGCCTCAGCTCAGCGCTCTTCCAGCATTAGCCTCCTGAGTGCTGGGCTTACAGGTGTGCCCAGCATTTTGGCGTCTGCGTTCCTTAAAGACAACACAGACTTTCAGTTTGTGCCTGTGTGACACGTCCGTGCCTCTCAAGGATGAATGCATGCAGATTCTCAAACAGTGCCGTGAACTGTACAGAGTAGGCCTGGTGGGCACTGAGGCCCGAATGGGCAAGGCTGGAGCAGGGCTGGCTCCCTGGGTGGAGCGGATGGCACACAGCTGTCTGTAATTCCACACCCAGGGGATCCAGTGCCCTGCGTACCATGTACGCAAGTATGCAGACAAAACACTCATAAATTTAAAATTAATAAACACATACGTGCAGGTATATGCATAAAGAAAAATAATCTTCTTTTAAAAACAGGTAAAGTGAAAAGATAAATATAATCATGTTTGTTTTATTCTCTGTTCTTTTAGATCTCAGACAAGTATGATGTCCCCCATGACAAGATTGGGAAAATATTTAAGAAGTGCAAAAAAGGGTGAGTAGTGACAGGTGATCTGTGTACCCCTGAAGGCTGCCACTTGTAGCACTGTTAGTGTGCTTTGCCGCTTATAGCACTGGTCGCACGCCTTCAGTGGCATGCAGCCCAGAAGCAGCCATGAAAACTCGAGTGTTAGAGCTGGGGTCCTGCTTTCAGTTATTGTGTGGGAGAAAGTGGAAGAGTGAGTCAGGGTCACCCTCTGTGGCCCAGGCTAACTCTGAACTCACGGCAGTGCTCCTGCCTCAGCCTCCCCAGGGCAGGGAGTGTAGGTCTGAAGCACCGTGCCTCACTTTCTTTCCCTTAGGAAATTATTTACTTAAACTTGATCTTCCTGACAGCCGAGGTGGCCCCCCTCTCCCGGGAGTGTGAGGGACCTGGCCGAGGATGTCAGGACCCTCCCGGCCCATCACCAGCCAGGCTCACACGTCTTAGGCATTTTTCTTCACGTCTGTGAGATGGGTGTAGTGTTTTTAAGTGAGGCGTCTGAGGCTTGGGGAAGGAAGGGCCTCATCTGTGATCACATGGTTTTGGTGGTGTGGAGCTGTGACTCAAACCAGTTTTGACTGACCCCACAGCCTTTTCCCTTTCTTCTTGAGCACCCTCCCCTGGGCTGTATTTTCAAGCTCTAGAAAATTGCTTGTTGACTAGAAATTAATTTTTAGTGTCTTATATTTAGTTACTTGTGTGTATGTGTGTCATTGTGTATCAGTGCCACAGTGCACTTGTAGAGGTCAAAGGACGACTTTCCGGAGTCAGTTCTCTCCTACCATGTGGGTACCAAGGACGGAACACAGGTCGCCATGCTTGGCCGCAAGCCCCTTTACCTGCTGAGCCATATTTTGGGCCCTAGAAATTACTATTTTTAGTTCTGTTTTAGTTGAAGTGTTTGGATAAACAGTCCATAGTATGAGACTTTTTGTCTTATTTCTACACCAAACACTAGTTGAAATTTTCTAGATGAATCTAAAGGGAGGGGTTAAGCTTAACCTCTTCATTTGAACTTTGAGGGTAGCCTGCCAGGAAAGGTAATGGTTAGGTGGCTGTGACTCCATGGAGATGGGTTCTTCTGATTCTGTCTAAGATAGAATAACAGATAAGCTTAGGGTTTACTTTTCTACACTGGGTACCATTCAGTGAACACTCCAGGCCGGAAGTGATAAAACAGGCAGCGTTTCCTGTCTGCCACCTGCTTCCTTTACTTGGTTCCCCCTACCCAGTCCTCACTAGTCTTGCCAGAGGCACCCTGGGACCTGCAGCATGGGAGGGTGTGACCGATGTCCCCACAAGTCCCAGCCAGTCAACGCCCAAGCAGACCAAGCCTAGCTCCACAGCCATCCCCGTAGGACGGCGGCGACCTGTGACCTGTCTTTGTCCAGGATCCTGGTGAACATGGACGACAACATCGTGAAGCACTACTCCAACGAAGACACCTTCCAGCTGCAGATCGAAGACGCCGGCGGCTCCTACAAGCTCACCCTGACAGAGATCTAGGGTGGGGCCGCTCAGCCCCCAGGCACGGGAGTTCAGTGACAGTGCCCCGTAGGTCTTAGAGTTTGGCCCGCTGAGGAGCCCGGACACCCACCCTGCAGACACCTTAAATATCAGGGAAAGAGAAGATGCCGCCTGTAATGGGCTGGGTTGGTGTTTTCCGTGTGATAGCAATCCATACGTTGTCGTTTGAATTTCTGATGTGCTTAGAAAGCGAGGCGTGAGGACTTTGTACCGGATGTAACAGACCGTGGAACCTTTGGGTTATCTGCTGTATTACTTCTCAAAATCCGCCTGTGTCCGTGATAGCGGCAGGCTGCTGGCTGGAAGAGAGATGGGAAGGCAGTAGTTTGTCTTTGAGAATTTTGTGTTCTTGCCTGACCTCAGTCTAAGCCAACTGCCTTGGGGAGTGGGCCCAGCCCTGAGCAATAAAGGGCTGAGCCCTCTCCCTCCAGCTCTCCTCCTCCAATGTTTACTAAACAGGGTGCATTACTGGAACCTTCCCTTGCGACTTCCTTGGACGTATGGACTGCCTTTCTTATGAAGAACTTAAGTGGGGAACAGTGTGAAGTTAGTTCAGTGAAAGCTTCTTTGTATATAAGTGCAATATCTCTTTGAAGGTCTGCCTGTAAATGTGTACATATATGTCTGATAGAAATATATAATATATAAATACGGTATCTGTGTACAGAGAGAAGGCGGGCAGGAAGATCTACCTTGAAACCCCTCCCTGGAGAAGAGCTTAAGTTATTTTTGATAATGTGGGCCGAGCAGGTAGAATGTTGCTTTCCCCAACACAAGCGTTTCCTAGCATAGCAAAAAAACCATCGCATGTGGCAGAGCCGTCCGCTCCCAAGCACACAGTCACCGTGTGGTGCCCACACCCCAGGTGGAGCTAACGGAAGACTGGCCTGCAGCTCCTGTGCAAGCTGTCAGCCAGCTGTGTCCACACAGAGGCACAGCTCCCCAGGAGCGGGCCAGCTGCACCATGTTCCGAGTTTTGAGTCCCATTGTTTTGGAGCCTCCAAGTGTCAGTGACTGTGTGTGTTTTAACTAGAAAGCCTTCGTGGATTTACATTACTGTGGCAGGGGAATGTTTTGTACACACTTAAATATTTAAAAAAAAAACAAAAACAAAACTCTACACTGTAATTTTATAATGAAGCCTGTAACAAATACAATTGCGGGTCTCTTTAGGTTCAGGGAGCTAGAATAGGTCACTTGCATGAGCAGGACTGTTAGCGGTGTACTTAGGTAAAAATAGTCTAATGAAGTATGTGAACAAAATAGCTGGTTTTCTAAGATACGGGATACGGGTCGTATAGCAATATTTTATATTTTGTTTTATGAAATCAATTTTACTTGTTTTAATTGTACCACCGAACACGTGTTTTCAGAGAAAGGTATTGAATTTTATATGTCTGTTTCACAAGCTGTCGGCTCCTGTTATTCAGTGTGACTCCTTCGCTCCCTCCTTTTCCTTTGCCCTGACTAACCTGGAACTTGCCGTGTAGACCAGACTGGCTTCAAGCTCAGAGTTCTCTTCCCCAAGTGCAGGGATTAAAGGCCTGCACGACCATGCCCAGCATGCTTTTTAAGCTCAGGCTGACTTTGAACTCATCAACCACATGCCTCAGCGTGGGGATTACATGCACACACCACCCCGTGTAAAGACCTCTCTTAGTGAACACGGTGCAGTCAATGAAGCCATCACCCCTGGTAGGTTTCTCACCCTCGTCCTTAGGTCAGAAGTCCAGCCTATGCCCACAGCCTGGGCTACTGGTGGCTCAGTGGCTCAGGTCCAGCTTGGGGAGCCAGACTTGATGGCACCTGCCCTGAGGGAGCCCTTCCTCCCAGCCCCCATTGCTGCCATCGGAACCCAGCAGCCTCCCTACCCAATACCAGTTACCTGGCAAACATTCAAGAAGCTTACAGTGGTAACTCTTCATACCTTTAGGCAACCCGGTCACTTTGGAGAGTAAAGCAGGAGGTTTTGTAGAATTTCTAAGCTCAGAAATGAGCCTCAGTAGGACCTGGACTCCGTGGCACAGTAGGCAAAAGCTGTCCAGTGAACAGACGGCTAGAGCAGTAGTACCTGAGAACATGGCTCAGGGAAAGGCCGTTCAAGGGGGCCCACAGATCCCAGGGGGCGGGCATCGTGGAGGAAGGCTGGGTGGGTCTCTGCGTGCGGAGAACTAGCCGTGCCTTGGGAGTGTTGAAAGGCTGTACCTTATTCTTCATTTCTGTGGCTCCATGCGCTCCAGGAAAGAAGGGTGTGACTGTCATCTCATGTTGGTGGCATTTGCGTCCCACCTGGGGTCACCAACAGTGCAGACAAGCTTTGATCCCTGACCTCTGCCTTCTGGGGGTCAGACCTGGTGCTCAGAGGGGTGCCCAGACTATGCTCAGGTCTACTCTGTCTTGATCCTGAACACTAAACATGTGAGTCCCTGGTCCCAAACTCCTGTAGCTACTATTCCCTTCAAGTCTCTGAACCAAATACCAAATAAATAAATAAATAAATAAATAAATAAATCCAGTCAGCTACCAGATGAACATTACAGCTCTATGAGAAGGTGACTAGAGATTTAAACACCCACCCCCAAGTTCTCCTCCAAGATAACCCCTGAGAAGGCTCTATGAGAGGAAGTTTCTGGAGCGGGCTATCCAGTGGGGTTAGGGCTAAAGATCCAGTGACTCGGCCACCATGCTGTAGCACTGAACACTGACGGAGGCATGAAGTGTGATAGATGTGTGCAGTCTCAGCATTGGACCTCAGGGAAGTGCTTCTAAACAGCTGTGGGCGACTCTGACCCCCACAGGAATATCGTGATAGCGGATAGTATATTGCCACAAGCTAAGAAGTAGAGCGATGTTCGTCTTAAGAGACAAAATGACGAAAGAAGCTGTGTTGTGGGATCCAGGGACCTAGTTCAGCTGCCACGCGGACCCAGAGCTCTTAGGTCTGGGCTGGCAGGAGCCGTGTATCCCATAGCGGCAGAGCCACTGGCTGGACGTCAGACGCAGAGCCTCGTCCCGTGATTGACTTGCAGCCAAGCTAGATGTCTGTCACCAATGTAAGGAGCTTTCTTGGAGGACACGGGATGTGAGAATGTTGCCTAAGCTAGAGAGGGGTGGCTTCCCCAAGCCCCTGGCCTCCCCACCCACGGTGGTATCCCCCTGCCCTGAACAAAGCATTCAGTGGTGGGAATGGAGTTTGTAAATTGGCTCAGAGGCAGCCTTTTACTCCCCAGTGCTGCTGTAGCTACAGCTACTGTTGAGTGCTAAACGCTAAACAATGCTACAGAGCCATCTTCCATCCCGGAAGGGACAGGTTTGACTCTTCCTGGAATAAACATCGGATTTCCTTCACCCTCTCTGCATGGTTGATGCTCCTGCTAAAACTACCACCTGCACACTTGCAGAGTGCCCTGCCCACCAGCACAGTAATCCACATGGCATTGCCTCTGACCAAAACACTCACTTCACAGCCAAAGATGTCTTCCAGTGATCCCGTGCTCAGAATTCTCAGGTCTCGCCATGTTCCTCCCTGTCCCAAGGGTTATCTTAATAGGACCGTGGGCTGTCCCTTTGGTGACTCCATTACAAGGCCACCTAGTCCTTACTGGGCTAAGACAAAGTTCTCTAGAAAGCTGTATTAGCTCCAGATCAGCATGGGGACAAGTGGTGAGGTTTCTGCTATATCCAGACTCCTCCCATCCAGGAGTCAAAGGATGAAGTGGCAACAGCATCACTGTGACTGCTCCCCTCCCCCCCAAAAAAAAACTTTTCTATCCAGTCGTGGTGGCACATGCCTGTAATCACAGGACTTGGGAGGTGGGAGGGTCAAGAGTTGGGCAGACTCAGTTATATGGATAGACAAACCTGTGCTACAAGATCCTGTCTCAAAAAAGAACAAGGAGCTGGAGAGGTGGCTCAGCAGTCAGGAGTGTGTACATCTCGTCCCAAGGACCCAAGTTTGGTTCCCAGCACCCACACAGGCAGCCTACAATCACTTGTAATTTCAGCTCCAAGGAAGCCCTGGGCCCCTTCTGGCAGGTAATGGCACTCATACGCACAGACAGACACGTACATAGAATTTTTTTTATAAAATATTTTAAAAGAAAATGAAACAAATTTTTGTTTCTGTTTTTTTGTTATTCTGTATCCTCTAGGAGGTCTCAGAGGCAAAGCCAAGAGTGCTTCTACCAAGACCCACAGGAGTCCACTGGGCTGGACAGGACAGCTGTCGCCCACCATCTGGGCCTCTCATGCCTGAGAGGAAAGATATGAAGTGGCCTGGGTTGATTGATCCAAATAACCATGTGTCTTCGGGTTCCTATTACTGTGACGAAACACCGTAACCAAAACCAAGTTGGGGAGGAAAGGGTTTATTTGGCTTACACTCCCACAGCACTGTTCATCACTGAAGGAAGTCGGGACAGGAACTCCAGCAGGGCAGGAACCTGGAGGCAGGGGCTGATGCAGAAGCCGGGGAGGGGTGCTGCTTACTGGCTTGCTCTACATGACCTGCTCAGCCTTAAATGAGCGTGGCCTCGCTCACAATGGGCTGGGCTCCTCCCCATCAGCCTGCACTGATGCTGTCACCAGGGCCCCGCACATGCACTTCATCTGCACGGCTGCTGCTCACGATAAGGCTAAGCAAACATCGTGCAGGCCTCGGGAGCTTCAGCAGCGGTGGCTGCACCGGCGGAGCAGTGATGAGAGGCAGAGGGCTGCCTCCCAAGATTTTTTGGGCTGGGCACCGGCTTCTTGGAGGGTGGGTTCTGGATGGTGAAGAGATGACAGCTATGTCTGTGGCAAGAATGACCCGTGGGGGTGGAGATGATGGCCCTGCCCAGCCATGCTCTGTTTCTGGACTCTAAGGAAGGACTGATAATGGGCACAGGCTTCCTCCTCTGCCCTGGAGACTTCCTGGATAGAGGCTGCTGGTCCCAGGAACACGGATGTCCTCTGGAGTCACACAGGGTCCAGCCTGCATGGCCTGCAGGAGGTTTGCTCTATTAGATAGCCATGACATCAGGCCACTTCGAAACACTTTTTTAACGAAAGTCCCCCTAGGGAATACCAGGAGATCTTCAGGTTGAGTCAGGGAAAAGCAGCCTTGCAAACAGGGTTTCTGGAGAACCACCAAGTCAAGTAATAACTCTTCTCCCAAACTGAGGCTCTCTTGAACTTCTAGCCCATCCTTCCCGCTCTGGGAGCTAGCTGAGCCCTCGGGAGCTGAGGAAGACAGTGGATTGCTATACAGCCATGAAGGAAGGGACAATTTGCTGACAACACAAAGATTCAGACGGACTTCAAGTGTGCTGAGTTCAGTCAGGCCCAAAAGGAAGCATATTGAATAGTCCCGGTCATATAAAATTCTGGGAAATGCAAAACAATCCACTCTTACAGAAAGAGCTGTAGCTGCCTGGGACAGTTCATCCTGAATGGAAGCATAGTTTTGGGGTAAGACAAAACTCATTAAAATTGGCCAAATTGTATACCTTAATGAGAGCAGTTTTAGCACATAATCATGTAACTTCAGTTGCGCTACCTTTTGTTAATTTTGGGGGTTGTTTTATTTTGCTTGAGACAGAGTCTCATTGTATAGCCCTGGCCCTCCTGGAAATCAGTGCAGAGCAGGCTGGCGCCAAACTCTGAGGTCCACCTGCCTCTGCCCCGCTGTGCTCGGTTTAAAGGCGTGTACCGCTATGCCTGCCAAGTTACGCTGTTGAACGTTGGATCTACTGCCTACTAACAACTGACTCCCCACCCTACTCCACCACAGCACCCACATCCAGAGTCTACAAGATCCTAAGATTAGGGCCCCTCCCAGGTCCCAACCTCTATCTGCCTCTGGGCCTTCTTCATGAAAAGTTGTCCTAGCCAGTGTTTTCCATCATAAATGCCTCTTTTTTTTTCTCTCCTTGTATAACATTACCTACTCCCTCTCCACTCATCTGGCACCTCAGAACTGGGGTCCAGGGCCAACCCTGTGCTCTCCCAAGATCTCATTCAGCATCCCTCTTGTACTAGAATATTCTATGTCACAGCAACATAGGAGGGCTGGGCTTTCTCTCCATAAAGCACTTTGGGAGATCCTGGCTTAAGCATCTGCCAATCCCAGAAAACTCAGCAAATGTGGGAACAACCAGTTACTGAGGACCTGGCATCTAGTGATGTATCCATGAGGGCACCTTGGCTTGGGGGGGGCATTGGTGGTGTGAGGGGGCAGGAGGCCTCATGTTTTACTCTCTTTTCTGTTCTGTGATTAAAAACAAAAACAAACAAACAAAAATAAAAAAAACCCACCCTGCTTAAAAGCTACTTGGGAGTGGAAAGGTTTTATTTCATCTTCAGGTCACAGTCCCTCCCTGAGGGAAGTCAAGGTAGAAACTCAAGCAGGAGGGTGACAGGATTAATACTGTTGCTGTCTCACCCACAGGAACTTGCTTAGCTGGCTTCCTTGTACAGCCCAGGACCACTTGCAAAGGATGGTGCTACCCACAGTGGGCTGGGCCCTCCGCCATCGATTAATAAGCTATCACAGAACAACCTGGTAAGGCAGTTATTAGGTTAAGATTCTCTTCTCAGATGACTCTAGGCTATGCTAAATTGACAACTGAAGCCAACTAGGATACCTTATAATTAGGTCACTAGCTGATCTCCCTGTGACCTGTTTCCTAGTTAGCATGGGGACACACTACCAGAGGCCTCTGGCCACAGCCTGTCTGGACAGGCCCAGCTGGGCCCGAGGGATGGAGGAATGCTTTGTATCTTCCACCTGCATCTCTGAGAGCCTCTGCCTCCAGGTAGGGAGGACTGGAGCTTACCTGAAGTTCTGGGAGGCTGGACACCAGGCAGAACCCTGTCCATCCAGCCAGAGCCTCTGCTCTGCCTTTTGGAACTCAGCAGCAACCCCAAAATGTTCCCCACTAGCAGAGTCAGGCCTGCAGCCTGGAGGAGCCCCATCCAGACAGGAAGAAAAAGGGGCCCTCCATAAATGGGCCAGCCTGCCTGTCAGTCCAGAGACTAGCTGGCCTGCCGAGCCTGGTTACAGCTTTCCCAGTGGCTGACAGCCAGACCAGGAGCAGGCCAGTGAGTGTCTGGCTCAACTGGCTAGTGGCTGCCTTATTCATCCTGGCCTTGGTACACAGCTGGAAGACACATGACCTTTCTCCTACTTCCAGCTCCGGCCTCCAGATGATTCCAGGCCTCTGTAGTTTGGCAGACATCACGTGTTCCTGGCACAGAGGAACACCCATTCCTGCCCCTGGTTCTGGGCTGGCAGGATGTACTGGAGAGCGGAGCAGAGCACAGTACAGCAAGCAGGGCCCACTTGCAGGACAAGTGAGACTTGTGGGGCTGGGCAGTGTCGGAGTCAGGCACAAGTCCTTCCCCAAGTTCTACCCTAACATGCCTAGGCACCCTTGAGGTGAGGAAAAAGCTTTGTCTGGTGTTATTGGCCAGGTCTCGGGCAAATGACACTATATCTGTGACTATATCTGTTGTCACTGCAGGACCTACCTGAGACTCTAGTCTTTGCTTTGGCACCAAAGCCACTGTCAACCCTGCCTCCATCAGCAAGGGCCTCTGGTGGGGACAGGAATGTGTCATTTCTCCCCTTAAAGAAGGTCATGGGTAGAAACCACTTTATACACAGCTGGGGGTGACTCTGTTGGTGACATATTTGCTCCACAAGCAAGAGGGCCTCGATTGGGAGTCCCAGACCCCACAAAAGAAAGATGAATGCAGCCGTGCACACCTGTAGTCCCAATACTAGGAGGGTGGAGACAGGAGGATTCCTAACACATGCTGAGCAGACACTCTAGCCAAATAGGTGAACCCCAGGTTCGGTGACAGATCCTATCTCAAAAACAACAGCAGCAACACTGGGGAAATGGCTCAGCAGGTAAAGGCCCTGCTGCGCAAGCTTGGATACCTGAGCTCAAGCACAGAATCAAGAAAAGGTGGAAGGAGAGAACCAACTCTTAAAATATTTCTCTGACCTCCACAGACACACCATTCCATGCATGCACACACGCAATGTAAATCCTAATAAACTTTGCAAACACTTAAAAAATGAAATAGAAAGGGATTAAGGAAGATGCCTAACTTCAGCCCCTGGCCTCTACACATGTGTACATAAGAACACACTCCCACACTGAGAGAGGGAGATAGAAAACTAACTCTACCTCAATTGGAGCTAGCAGAAGCTTGTGAGATAGCATGGTGATACCACGGACATGGCATAACAGCACAATGGCATGGTGGTGGCACAGTGATACGATGAGGACAAGCTGGTGACAGGGTAAAAGAAGCCAGGAGTCACATTGTCACCACCTCCCGCCACCCCATTGCTCACAGGCATTTTTCCTGCTTCAGTTGAGGCAGACCTCAGCAAGCCACCCAGGAAGTGCTGTCCCAGGGGCTCCCCTCAGGCCTTCCTTACCTCCAGCTCCTGGCACCTGGGCTTTCCCAGGCTAGGGCTTCGGGGTTCCCACAGTGCAGGGCCACCTGCCCTGTCCCTCCTGAGAGGCGTTCCTTCCACCTTCCGACCTACAAAGAGGGTTTGGGCATTGGCTTGAGGAGTTACTGTAGAAGGCTTCGAATCTAAAACCTTGTTATACCCCTGGAGGAGGCGTCGAAGCTCAAGGGCTCGGGGCAGTTCAAAGGACTTGCATTGCTAGAGGTACCCCATACATCCAAAGACACACGGGAGCAGGCTGCCTGGAATCTGCCCCTCCTGCTGGCCACATGAGTTGTCACCCTACCTGTGAGCTACCTTTCTGCAGTTTGACTGCGTGCAGAGATCCAGCCTCAGGGGTTTGTGAGAAGATTGACTCAGTGTCTATTCCCAGCACCCGGAAGGTGGTCACGGGAAGGAGCAATAGTTCAAGGTTGGCTTTACTAGGTAGTGAGGTCAAGGCCAGGCTGGGCTATATAGACCCTGTGTCAAAAGCCAAACATCGGGGCTCAGTTGGTAGAGTGATAGCCTAGTGTGCATGAGGCCCTGAGTCCGACCCTCAGAACTGCATAAACAGGGTGTGCCAGTTTTGTTAGCAGTAGGGAGGCAAAGGCAAGATTAGTCAGAAGTTCAAAGTCAGTCTGTATAGCTGGTTTGAGGGCAGCCTGGGATATATGAGACCTGTCTCAAAATAAAACAAAACAAACCCCAAAATGTTAAATAAATCAATCTACTTCCAATAAATAAAGGATTCTACTATATAGAATAAATAGCACATCACAGCTTCATCCTGAATTAATACACAAGTTAAATTTTGATGAGGAATTTATGCAATTTCAAAGTACCTCCCCAGTAAGTACTTACAATTTTATTTACATTATTTAAAAAAGAAAAGAAAGCGCTTTGCAGCAGAGGAAAACTTCTGCCTAGCATAGCAGAAGTGCCTGACGCCAGGGACCAAAATAAGCATTGAGTCAAAAGAAAACCAAACTAAGAACCAGCAATGTCGGCGACACGGTCAGACTGAATTTCCTAGTCAGTGAAGCAATAAACTGTTAAAGGCAAAGAGTATATCCAAGACAGCTGAGCCTGAAGGTGATCGACCCTTGCCTTTCCTCTCATGGTGTAACTAACATTTATGGGATAAGGAAGCAGTGTGGTCTGAGGCTTAGGGAAAGGTGAAAGGGTGTTACCAGTGCTCTGTGCATGTGTGTCCTGACTAATTTTATGTCAGCTTGACACAACCTAGAGTCATTGGAGAGGAGGGAGCCTCAACTGAGAAAAAGCCTCCATAAGATCCAGGTGTAGGGCATTTTCTTAATTAGTGATTGGTGGGGGAGGGCCCAGCCCATGGTGGGTGGGGCCATCCCTGGGCTGGTGGTCCTGGGTTCTATAAGAGAGCAGGCTGAGCAAGGCATGAGGAACAAGCCAGTCAGCAGCACTCCTCCATGGCCTCTGCATCAGCTCCTGCCTCCAGGTTCCTGTCCTGTTTGAGCTTCTGTCCTGACTTCCTACAGTGATGGACTATGATGTGGAAGTGTAAGCAAAATCTACTTTCCAATACCTGATAAGCTGCTGTCAGATGGAAGGGGAGGACCTCCCCTAGCAGTGGACTTGGAAAGGGGCAGGGAGGAGATGATAGAGGGAGGGTGGGATTGGGAGGGAATGAGGGAGGGGGCTATGGCTGGGATACAAAGTAAATAACCTGTGATTAATATAAAAAAAATGAAAATTAATAAAATAAAAGAAAGAAAAAATCTACTTTCCAGCTCTTGGAAAGTAACCTGGGCAACCGTTGTCATCAACTATGTCACCCAGAGCAAAACTACTAGTGAGAGACCAATAATATATAAATAACTAGATGACCCACACACACATACCACAATTAGTGATTGTTACAGCCAACCAAGGGGGGTTGGAGACTCAGAGAAGTAGAAAGCACAAAAGATCAGCTGACAGTGAGTGCTTAGACGCCTGTCCTCTGTGGAGTCCTGAAGTCTGAGGTCCTCCTCCTGTGGTGGTTTACCTCATAACAATGGCTCTCATTCTGGCTGAGTCTGGCTGGTTTGTCAGTGGCCGGCCACTAACTTTGGGAAAGGACCACGAGGGACAGTGGATCTGAGGCACATTAGGGAATCCTGCCAGAAGAGCACAGGCAGAAAATGCCCAGAAACTACTGGCTGTGGGAGCCTGCCCCCAGTTAGCGTTGTGGGGAGCCGCTCTTGCTGGCCCCTTCTGCAGCCTGCTCAAGGTACAGACAAGGTGCTGGCATCTATCTGTTCAGCTGTGATGTGTGCACACACAATGGCTGTACCTGCAAGGAGCAAGGGTCTGGCCCCCAAAAGCCGTGGTATGGCAGACAGCCTCCAAGAGCTTCCTGGAACCAAGAGGAGGGGCTGAAAGAGGTTACAGATGACAGCAGATCCTTTGCTGCCCTCGGACTTTAACATGTGGTTTTGGTTGGGTGGCAAGAGTATCCGCAAGGGTGGGAACTGAATGAGGAGACCACAGGTGGCCGTGGCCAGGGAGCTCTTTGATGGAGGAAGTGGGCCCAGATCTGGGAGGAGAATGTGGGAGAGGGTGATCCAGACGAGTCAGGAGGCCAAGGAGGTCACTCTGAAAGAGCCATTGACCACAGAGGCTGGTCCTGGCCGCACAGGGCCACGGAGAAGAGGCAGGAGGCAGGGCACATGAATTGAGACAAGACCAGTTGAGGGTTAGAAAATGCAGTGATTGACCCGGTTTGGGGGCTGGTGGGATCCAGAGGAAGAAGGGGTCTGGGAAGAGCGTTAAAAAATAACCCCTCATATTGCAAAGAAAGGCAATTTGGTAATCAAGCAACCCCCTTGATCAGCAGCCCCTGATGACCATGGCGTCTCCCTCCTTCCTAGGCTCTGTTCTTGGACACTGCCTTCCCTCTGCAGGGGCCTTTCATAAAGACTCAAAGCCAAGGGCCTCCCAGGCTAGAGCTTCTGACTTCCAGGAAGATGCAAGAGCAAACATTTAGAGTCTCTCGGTTTGGCCAACTGTACCAAGGCTTTTGCTCTGGAGATAACGCCATGTACACAGCAGTCACGTGAGGAGGCTCTCCTCTCACCCCTGCAGCTGGTGGGAGCTGAAAGAGGACCTGGAGGGTTCCGGAGGGCCCCTACACACACAGGGTGGCATCTGAAGGGGGCAAGCCTGCAGAGGCCAGGAAGATCTGGGAAGCGTCTGGGAAATCTGGGAACACGCAGTCTGGTCTGCAGAATGCACAGACCGTGTATGGCTGTGTGTCTGGGGTGGTAGGTTGCATCTCTTCTCTGTTTGGCACATATTCGTGCAAGTGTTCCAGACAGAAGGGATAGCATGGGACAAGAGGAGGGGCCTGCCCCACCTCCCAGCCTCGGAGTCACGCAAACAAGTTGGTTGTCATAAGGTTGCCCAGAGAAGTGATTCCACAGAGCACAGAGCTGATCTGGGCTCAGCCTGAGTGCCAGAGACTTCCGAGGAGTCCAAAACAGGCTGCAGGGTGCAAAGGAGTGTGTGTTGGAGGTGTCAGTATTCCAGAATTCATAATGAGCATTCACAAAGTCCGGAAAGCAGGTTTCTGGGTATGGTCCTTGTAGGGCTGAGTCTGTAGCCTGATCATTGTAATGTCCCAGTTAGGGAGCGAAAGAAAAGCCCAACTGAAGAGCTCTATGGGGACTCCTGGGTTCAGCCAGAAGAGGAAACAGGCTCATGTTCAGAAGCCTGGCTGGTGATGGGACATTGCAAATGTCACAGATCTGTGACCTCTGAGAAGGAAGGTCCATTGCATGTCAGCCTTCTGCCTGGAAGCAGACTGCACATGCTCTGAGACACACACAAGGAGGGGACATGGAGAAGAAAAAGGGATAAGGTTCAGGCCACAAAAGGGGCTAGAATGTGTGCGGAATTTTAAGAAGAGAGTGTTGAATAGATATGGTACCTCAGGAAGTTACACAGCATTTCTGAGTTTTGAGTAAATACTAGCCTGCACCTGTGGAGGGGGCAAATCCACACAGCATGGCAGTGAGCTGTGGAACCTGGGAGCTGAGGGAAGGCCCAGCCCAGATTTGGAGAGTATATTAGTTATTTTTCTCATGGCTGTGACAAAATACTTGATAAAAACAACCTAAAGCAAGAAGGGTTTATTTTAGCTCACAGCTTGGGGATCCAGTTGTGCTGGTTAGTCTAACATTGACTTGACACGGACTGAAGTTAAGTGAAAGGAGGAAAACTCAACTGAGACACTATCACCAGAAAATCCAGCTGGACGGCATTTTCCTAATCAGTAATTGATGGGGGAGGGCGTTCAAGACACATCTTTATTATAGGACACACCTAGGGATGGGGTCACACAATTCTGCAGGCCACCTGGAGAGAGCTGGTTCTACACACCCTAATACCCCACAAAATTGAGATCTGCCTTGGAGAGGAAGTCTTGGTTTCTTTAACAACTCCCCCAGGGAGGGATGGGACACCTGAAGGAAGGAGGCGGCTGCTGGTTCGTCCTGCTGCTGCATTTGCTGTTTGCTGGCTTGCTGGTTTGCTGGGCTGCTGGAGATCCCGACTACAGAGATTGGGCTTGCCCCTAGGAACTAAGTCTAAAGAGGTCTACATGCCCTTTCTCCTTTGAGCTTTTTCTCTCCTACCTAGTGTTGGGGGGAGGGAAGTGTTAGAAGGGAGATAGAGGTATAAGAACCCAAATAAGGTAGATAAAAAAAACACACCTACACTGCATTCTTTTTCCTCCCACAATAAATTGCTACACAGATAGCCTCTCATGACCACCCCTATAATCTCTCTCTCTCTCTCTTTCACACACACACACACCACCCTGGATGAATTTGAATGGAGTCCTTGTGTATTTATTTATTTAAGCGCTAGGAATTGAGCTCAGGGCTGGTGTGTAATGGGCAGGTGGTCTACCCCAAGCTCCGTCTCTAGCTCTCTTTATACTTTTTGCTTTGACACAGGATCTCAAAAAGTTGCCCAGACTGGCCTCAAACATGGCGTTGTCTTGCTTCCGCCTCCCTCACACTAGGATTTTCAGGGTTGAGGGGACAGAGACACTGTCACTCTCAGCCTAAAGAAATACCTTGGACTTCTAGGGACCATTACTCTGGTGTTTATAGGTTATTGGGTTTTTTTTTTTAAGCCTCTTAATTTTTTTTTTAATTTTTATTGTACATGTATGGGTAAGTGTTTTGCCTGCATGTCTGTGTACCACATGTGTGCCTAATGCCTACAGAGGCCAGAAGAAGGCACCAGATTCCCTGGAACTGGAGTCACAGCTGGTTGTGAGCCACCAAGGGTACAAGGAATAAAACCTGGGTTCTACGGAAGCACAGCCAGTGCTCTTAAACACTGAGCCATCTCTCCAGCCCTGGAGTTGTGGCTTTGACACTGGAAAGAATTTCCGGACTGGCCGGCCAGTTTATGATACAGTGGAGCTGGTGATTATGTTGAAGATAGGTTGAAGGCTAAGAGGAGGAGGAACACTCATAAAGAAAGACACACCTAAGTGGAGCTTTGTGCTTCCTAGAGGACAACAGGGGAAAGCAAGGCATGGGAATAGGCTCCTTTAAGATGGAGTAGGAGAGGCTGCAGCACACCCAAGTGTGGGTGCCAGCTTCTCAATGGAGAGGTACAGCAACTGTCTCAGCATTAGCCATATGGACCTTTTCGGTTGCCCTCGGGTTACATCTCAAAGGTTGCTAGGACAGACACCCTTTCTCCCCTCCCTATGGATCAGAGAGATCTGTGAGGCTGAGTCTGCAGAGGGCTTGGATGGCATTATAATCTGATAAAAACAAAGCCAGGAGCCCCTAGGGTTGCGCAAGCCTGCAGGTCCTTTCCCTGAAAGGGAGGCTTTCTGTCGAGATTCCTTAGAAGATGGCAGGTTTGTGGCTGGGAAGGGAGAAGGAGCTGAAGCAGCTGCCGGTTGTGCAGGAATTCTAGTGCACGTGTCAAAAGCTTCAACTGCGTTCCAGAGCGAGGGGCTTCTCTCTCCCTCTGACTGTCCCCAGTGTCCTGCCTCAGGGTTCCAGCTGCAGGCAGGGCACCCTGCCTGGCTCTTCCTTTACTCTGGTGGTTCTCTTGTTTGTTTCCGTGTGTGGTGGCTCTGATCTGAGTCTGCCATTGGGCTGTGGAGGTAAAGGAATGGCCTTGGAGTCAGAACAGGACAAACCTGGGTTGGGGCTTCTCACAAGACACTTGTTCCCTCACCGTAGTTCGGTTAAAGGGACGATGCAGCGACAGCACCTTAAATGCTGCACACAGGCTCTTATGAGTAGCTGAATGGAACTGAGAGGCATGTCGGTGTCCAAATTCTCCTTGTAGATCTCGTGGTTCGGAAGGGTGTTTTGTGTGTGTGTGACACATACACACAACACATGTGTCAGCCTTCTTATCATGAATGAACTACTGTGACATTAGACATTAAAATCTTGTTTCAAACATCCCCATATTTAATTTTTTTTTTTTTTTACAAAACTGTCCCATCAATCACATCAACAATTTTTTTATGAGATCTAAGTCAGCACAATTAGTCATCAGGGAAATGCAAACTGATGTCCCAGTGAGAAGCATCTATTCCAAGCACACCAGGACAGTCAAAAGGGAGCCACAGTGAGAGGCAGAGCCATTGAGAGTCCATTGCTACTGAGAAACAAAATGGTGGAACCTCTGAAAAACCAGCTTGATGAAAACAACCCAGCTCGACACAGGAAAGCATATAGATTGTGTGACTTCGTCCCTGGGAACTTCTGTTGTGGCAAAGGGCAGATGGGTATCCAAGCCAAGAATGGAAAGAGCAGGGAACTGACTACAAAGTGACCCAGGCAACATGACAAATGGGCCTTTACCCCATCCTCACTTGCTGGGCTGCCTCCATTAAGGCTTCATGCGATCCTCACCCTCACTTTCTCTCTTTTTAAAATGGAGTTTCATGTAACTCAGGTTTGCCTCAAACTCCCCGAACTCCTAATTCTCTAACCCCGTGGTTCCCAACCTTCCCAGTGCAGCGGCACTTTAACACACTTCCTCATGTTGTGGTGGTCCCCCAACCATAAAGTTACTTTGCTGCTGTTTCGTCACTGTAATTTTGCTGCTGTTGGGAGTTGTAATGAAATACCCGACCCACAGGTTGAAAGCCAGTACTCTAGCCTTTGCCTCCCACTCACCGGGATCACAGGTTTGTCACCCAGGATGCCCCAAGCCCTCTCTGTCTGCTCTTTCGTACTCCCCCAAGCCTCCTCACCCTACACATGGAAACACACCCCCTCTGCCTTCTTTTTCTGCTGTAATACTCAGCTCAAACATGGCCAGAACATGGCGTTCTGACCCTAGGGCTTGGTAGTGAGGAGTGGTCTCCTATCTGCCTCAGCACCTACCATATCCTTATAGTTCCTCTGGTAAGGTCGCTGTGGACTCTGTCTCCAACCTGGACAATGCACTCTGGGAAGGCAGCCAACCAGAGTGTCTGCAGATCCTAGGCCCAGCTCAGGCCTTCAGGAGGGTTACTGAAATGAATTGCTGATGACCTGGCCACTTCCCACAGAGGTGGGGTCATTTAACTCTTCCATGTCCTCTAAATGGAGAATGGGAATGACACACAAACAGGAGAATCTTAGGGATAAATACCATGCCTAGTCAGGTCCACTAGGCCAGCTGGAGTCCCCCCTGGAACCTTCTAGAAAGTAGAGAAGCCACAGGAGCTGTTCTAGCCCTGTTTTTGCCACCCTAGGAAAGCAGCCTGAGAGAGGACAGGAGCCTGCCTCCCCAGGCCACCTCCTGGTTGCTAAGGCAACCAGCCTGGGTGTGTCCTCCCCAGGGGAAGTGGTGGCCATGGCCCACCCAGTAGGCCAGGAGGGGTTTTCCCAAGTAGAAGCAAGCTCCTCAGAGACAGGTCCTGTGTAACCAACAGTCTCTCACCTGTCTCCACCCAGGAGAAAGCACCAGCCAAGGCACCCTGGTTCCTCCCTTCCTTCCCGAGACAGCTCTTTGTAAACCAGAGGCAGGGAGCCAGGCGGCTGGGAACCTGAACGGCCTCCAACCCCTGCTCTGAGACAGCTGAGTGGGGAAGTGCAGTGGAGTCTAGAAGGAGCGCCAGGGTCTCCCTGAGGACAGCTCTGAAAGGCACCCTGAGACCACCCCAGCTGAGGTGGCCCGGAGTGTGAATGGAGGGTGTCATTTCATACAGCGGGGTTCCTGACTGGCTCTATCTCCCACCCCTGCCAAGGTCTCCATAGATCCCCGTGTGCCCAAATGCCTGACACATCCTCCCACATGTGTGCGACCTCCAGCTGGCTCCTTCTCATTCCTAAAGCCTAAGCCGCCCCTTTGCTCCCCCACCCCACCCCACACTGGTTTCGGCACAAGGGCAAGAATGGGTACAGCTAAGCAAAAAGTTAAAATAATAAAACAGTCCGTGGGTATTTCAGCAGCCTTTAAGTGCAGTGTTTATGAGGATATCATTTCGATTCTGAAAATAATTCAGCTACGGGAGTTCCTGGGCAAACAGAATTTACAATGTCTATAAAAAGTAGGGGAGTCTATAAAGCAGGGCGGGGAGGGGGCAGTGGGTTTGGGCCCGGATAAGAGCCCTGGGACACAAAGAGTGGCCTGCAGCTGAATTCACATATTTTTGAGTATATTATATGTATGATTAAGAAAATTCTGAACCAAACCACATAAAATAGGTCTGTGTGTGTCCTTACTCTAGGACTCACCCCTGGTGCCTTTTCAGGTACACTGGGGACATATCCTTCTAGTCTGCTACTCCCACATTTCTGCCCCAAAGGCCTGGGGTGCTGACAATGGTGAAGACAGATGCAGATGCTAAAGTCTTGCAGGGCTCCAAAGCTCCCCCCACAACCCCACGAGTTCACGGAGGGTGCCCTCAGAACTCTGGTGCCTCCCAATGCCAGAGCACACCCAGGGCCTTTGCTGCTGCTGCTGCTGAAAAAGAGCCAAGCTAAGACATTGTCCTGGAGAAGAGGAATGTGGAGGGGACTCCCTCTCCTGGGCCCGTGGCCAGCCTTGGGCTGCCAACTCAGAAAGCCCAAGCGCAGTGAGTCACAGTTTAAGGACTTCAGAGGCACAGCTAGTGGCAGATCTGCGGGCCAGCTTTGCTGTCAGCACGGAGGGCCTTCCCAAGCCTGCTGGAATGGGCTGCCGGTAAAATGCTTACCTCTTGTAATCCACGGGGCGTGGCTCTAGGACCCTCTGTAGACCCGAGTCCACAGATACTCAGATTTCTCTGTCAGAATGATAGAGCGTTGGCATAGAACCATACACAGTCTTTCAGGTTCTTCAGATTGCCTCTAGATGGCTTATACTCCTAGTGGATTATGAATTCTGCGCTGGCTGGCTTTATGTCAACTTGACACAAATGAAGAGTCATCTGAGAGTAGAGAACCTCAGCTGAGAAGATGCCTCCATGAGGTCCAGCTGTGGCATTTTCTTAATTAGCGATTGATGGGGGAGGGCCCAGCCATGGAGGTGGTGCCATCCCTGGGCTGGTGGTCCTCAGCAGCACCCCTCCCTGGCCTCTGCACCTGCCTTCAGACTCCTGCCCTGTTTGAGTTCCTGTCCCAACTTCCTTCAGTGATGAACTATGGTGCAGAAGTGTAAGCCAAATAAACCCTTTCCTCCCCAACTTGCTTTTAGTCATGGTGTTTCATAGCAATAGTAACCCTAACTAGGACAAATTTTGTGTGAATGATCGCCAACCATATTGTTTAGGGAATAAATGACTAGAGAGAGAAAAAAAAAAGCTCTGTGAGTGTTCATCATAGGCATACTTTTTTTTTTTTTTTAGCTAAATGTTTTTTATCTGTGGTTGGTTGACTCTACACAGCATCTAGAACCCACAGATATAAAGACATGCCTGTAACATGCTTTGTGACTCTGAAAGTAAAGCAGGCAGGCAGTTTCCCTAACAGCCGGGGTGTGTGCTTTAGCCGATGTAGCCTTTGGCATTCTGGGAATCTAAGCTTCCCAACACAGTCTTCCCGAGGCTGCCGTGCAGGGCCCTGTGTGCCTGTGCAGCCGGCGGTTTCCTTTAAGCACCCCAGTGCAGCCACGTCCGTGAGTCCTTCAGCTCGCCATGCCTGTTCACTGGGACCGACTTGCCATGGAGCTTCTGTTCTTACACTTTCACCTGCTCGTTCACACATGCGCATGTTACACACAGGTGTGCACTCATACACACATGGGCGTGCACACACAGCTATCCGGAGAACTTGTTCTGATTCACCTCTTGGCAGTGCATCATCATTAATCATTTATCGCAGGGCCGTGACCACTCTCCCACTCAACTGCATTCCCAGACCACTATCTTGAAAGCAGCAATGCCTTTTAATTTAGCAGCAATTGCAGGCTTACTGCGGAGCTGCAAGGACAGTGCGGAGTCCTGCATTCCTCCACACGGCCCTGCCCCGATGCTGACACCTTGTGAAACCACACACACTCATCACCACAGAGTCAAGCCGGCCCCAGATGTCGCCAGTTCTCCACTTTTGCTCTTTCCAATTTCAGAGCCAGTGCAGGTCGCCACCTTCCAGCTGAGAGGCTTCTCCAGTCCTTGTCCAGTTTCCTAGCCATGGCCCTTTGGGAGAGTCCTGATGATGCCTCTTGGAGCATCCCTCCTCTCGTTTTTGTGTGATAGTTCTCACGAGTGAGAGTCTGCACATCGCTTTGCTACGTCGACGCAGGTTGTCGCTGTGAGCGTAGCCCCCACCGCTTGAGAAAAACATCATCTGCCAGGGTTCTGCCTCTCCTGCCCATGCACTATGGGTCTGAAATATACTCCTGAGGAAGAGGACGCAGGTCCTCTCCCTGACAAGGTCATCACTAAGAGTCGTATAGTGGCCTTCTCTCCCATTTCCTTATTTGTGTGCACTGACTCTCTTCCCTCCAAGGGGCAAAATTAACTCATTCCAGAGGACTGGTTCTGATAATCTGAGGAAAACAAAAAGTTAGAGGTCATGTTCTTGATGTAAAACTGACATAATATTTGCTCCTCCCATCCCCTGCCAACACACACCCAGTGCTGTATTGGCACAGAAGCTGTGTGCTGCCTGTTGACTTAAAATCACAGTGTAGGGGCTGGAGAGATGGCTCATCGGTCAAGAGCACTAACTGCTCTTCCAGAGGACCCAGGTTCAATTCCCAGCACCCACATGGCAGTTCACAACTGTGTAACTCCAAGATCTGATACCCATAAACATACATACAGGCAAGACACCAATGCACATAAAATAAAAATAAATAACGTTTTTAAAAATCACATCTAGATGATTCACTATCCCTAATGGAGAGTTGTGTCAGTAATTACCGTACTGTTCTTCTTAGGGAATAATGACAAGAAAAGATTTGTATATGCTCCTTATCAACTCCATTTTTAAATATATATTATATAATTTAATAGTATATAATTTTTGTGTTTTGACTACATGTATGCAGTGTCCAAAGAGGCCAGAAGATGGTGTCAGACCCCCAGGAACTGGAGTCACAGATGGTTGTGAGCTACCCTGTGCATGCTGGGAATTGAACCTAGGTACCCTAGAAGAGCAGCCAGTGCTCTTAACAGCTGGGCCATCTTTCCACCCCCAAACTCATTTGTGTGTGTGTGTGTGTGTGTGTATTTGTCATCTGAGGTTGACTGAGTCCACAATGCAGGACACAGGTAACAGAACGGGACTCTCCCTGCCATTTCACCACACGCATCAAGTAAGATTACAGTAGTCTCTCTTCCTTGTCATGAGGAAGCGACTTTCTGGCTGCCTATCTGCCAGTCAGTACGTGGCAGACACCTCTGCCAAGTCTTTATTTATAAGCTTGGTTTCATTTAATCCCATGACATTACCGTAAGTAGATTTGTTTACCATCTCCACTTAATAGGTGAGGAAACAGTATGGGGAGGTCAAGCAACAAGGTCATGGGGGAACTGAACCCTCTCTGTCTTGCTCCTGCTTCCAGCCCAACAGCTGGCTGAACATCTGGGCTTCCATGGAACTAGCTGGATGTAAAGAAGCAGGCAGCAACCCACACATTGCTGCTCCTCAGGGTACCAGAGAGTTTACACACGTGGCAAGTGGTCCTGTGCCTCTCACCTTCCTGTCTAAGGTCTCCGCTGTCCTGCCAACTGGGAAGGAGGCTCATTCTGGCAATGACACGAGGCCTCCCACCTCTTGAGTTCCTGCAGGGCAAAAGCCGCACAAAAGGGTGTGTGTGTGTCATGATGAATGTTCCCAACCGTGAGTGCTGAGCCATCAAGGACAAGAAAACTCAGCCTCTCAGCAATCCACTGCCTAGACACAGGGTGACCCAGGATGACCCAGTGCAGATCTGTGAAGGACACAGAGCCTTGAAGGTACAGTGAACGTACTCTAGCCAGACTGTCCTCCTTGAGGAATGATCCAAGTCCATAGCAGGCCCTCTCTGAGGTCGAGTCTCTTCATGAATTTGGAGGTGGCAATCTTAGTGTAGGGTGGAGAAAGAGAGGTGGGACACGGTCATCAGAATAAATTAACCACCACCTAGGGGAGAGGGGCAGAGTGGGCCTGTGCTGTATGGGGTAAGGAGCCTCATGAGGAAGGAGGAGAGGCTTCCTCAGGAGGCATGATTGTCACTGTATGACAGGGAGTCTCCTGGTTCCAGGGAACCTGGCAGCAGAGCCTGCCTGCCTGCAGTGAGCTCTGAATTGGGGGGAGGGGGGGCTTTGCCTTGGGCTGAGAACTGGCTGAATTTATTTAAGTGATTAAAATCGTTTTATGCTGAGCCAGGAGGATGGCCAGCTTGTGGCCATCGCTTCTGAAGGCTGTGTGGCATACGGGGACCAGAGCGACTGAATAGCACTCTCCAGGATATGGGACCAGAGGCAGTCGTCCTGACATATTTCCACTCAGGTCCCCACAGGGACGCACACAAAGGCAGCCTGTGCAACGCTTCTGTGCTGCCAAGGCCTGTAGCTCCCTTCCCAGCCCGCCCTGCTGCCCTGTTTGGGCCGGTGCCAGCACTGCACTGGGTCATTAGGGAAGCCTGTTTGGCAGCACACCTAATTGCAGCCTGTTGCCTGGGCAGGCAGGCCAGGCGGCCACGAGACACTTGGGTGGTGTCCCTTGCAGGTCAGGAGGTGGCTTATGCAGCTGCCCAAGGCCACACAGCTTTTCAAGCCTTTTAACTGTTTGGGGGACAACAGCCTTGGGGATTATGTCCAAGAGGTGGCAGGGTGGCATGGGCGGAGAGGTGTGTAGCCAATGGGCTTACACTCATGGCAACAGGAACCAGCTGCTTCCGCACCCTAGGTCTCCCTTTCTCCCTCTGCTCATCGGTAGTCCCTCGCAATGACCCCTGGCTCAGGGCTTCAACCGTGCTGGAAATGGTGAGTCGGGCAGGGTCTCAGACTCCCTTCCAGGCCTACTAAGTTTCAAGGCGGGCCCCCAACCTGGGTTCCACCACATCACTGAACAGAGTCATGGGTCTCTTCCTAGGTTCACATTGATACGTTGAGCTCACACTCTATTAGAAAGTCTCTTGCTGAGAGACGGAGAAGGCCACAGACAAGTTGGCATGCCAGTAGTAGCAAAAATTAACGGCCATCCCCTGGGTGACCCCGCCTGTCCCTTGACACCCAGCTCAAATGAGCACCATAGACAAACCTCTGATCAGTTTCTCTCAGCTGCCCATTATCCTCGTGAATGTATAGCTTCCTTATGGGTCAGTCTCTCCTGCCTAATGGTGAGGAACTCAGGGGTGGAGTTTTACTTTCCACTGTCCCCAGATCCCTCTCCCTGCCATATGCCTGGTCCCTCAGAGAAGTCTCCAGGAGGCTATATTCTTGGCTTTGTTAACAAATGATGCAAGCTGAGACCATGTGGACCTATCACACAGACATAACCTGCTTCTCTCTGTGTGTGTTTCTGTGTCTGACTGTCTGTCTCTCTCTTACTCTCTCTTCTCGGACTGAAGACAAATCTCCCAGGGAGGGCCCCCAGCCTGGAGACTCACAGAAAGAAGGCAGAGGTTGTCAGCCAGAATGCAGCCACCTGCAGGCCAAGCTGCACAGCGGGTCCTCTGGCTAGCTGGAGCTATTCACCCCTCTGACCCTGGCTTCCATGCAGGTCAGGTGTTAGCAGCCTGAAGGTTGGGGAACAGAGTTGACTTTAGCGAGGAGGTGGTTCCGGGCCATCACGCATCAGCCTGTGATGGTGGTAGTGTTGCTTTAGTCCTCCGTTCCTCCGTGTCTTCACGTGTAACTTGTGGCTGAAATGCAGGGCAGCACATCGGCGCCTGCACAGTACTGACCTACTTCTGCTCTTTGAGGCGCATCGGTGACCTGAACCTCCTTTGCATTGGATACACCAGACAAGGCAGCACTGTGATTTCTCTCTGGAGTCCACTAGACCTCAATTTCCCCATTTGCAAATAAGTGGGCAGACCTGGATAGTAAATGGCCCCTCTGTCTTCTATCCCTCCAGGGAAGGAGCCAAGAGCCTGGGGTTCTTAGCAGGAAACAGTCACTCAACCCCAGGCAGTCACTGACTGGTAGCTGTGAACCACTGACAAGGTGTCCAGCCAACCAGAAAGCCAGCCATGAAATCAGTTCCCTTTGTGTCCTGGTCTTCCTTCTGCTTCTGGCCTGAGTTGCTCCACCCAAAGAGAAAGAGAATGGCAGGAAGTATGGGTGGGCCCAGGCCTGTCCCAATGGCCTCTCCTCTCTAGCTCTTCCCGGCTTCTACCTCATCTGGTGAGCAGGCGAGGGCAGGGAGAGCAATTGCTAATAACTGCTTTCTCCCATGTTGGTGTCATGGCTGGACTCCGGCCAAAGGCTGGAGTATTCAATAACTATGGCGGCCCAGGCTGGGTGGGGTCAGACCTGGAGAGGGGTTACTGGGCAACTCAAGGGTGACCCCCCCTGGGGGTTCTCACCTCTCAGCAGCTGCCAGACTGAGGTCCCCACATTTGTAGTAGATAAGAGTCCTGGTAGATCCTTGGATCCCTTGGATCACCACATCTGGAATGGGTCTCAGAGGGCACCTAAATCAAATATTCCCAGGTTTGGCTTCTCTGACCACAAGATTTCAGAACAGAATTGGGAGCTGTCAGAACGGCTAATCTTTTCTTTCACAGGTCTGGATGTCGTGTGCCATTTGTGACTTTTAGATATCATATGCCATCTATCTGTGACTCCCATCTTGCCTCAGAAGATAGGGCATGTTAGTTAGGAAAAAAAAAGAAAAATATACTCTCAGAATAAATGATAATTCCTAATATATTTTATGTTTTGGTGCACTTTGTGCCACTGTAACACAATACCACAAGTGAGACAGTTTATAACAAGCCTGTAGTATTTGTTGACTTATGGTCTTGGAGTCTGGGTATATGAGATGGAGGGGTCACTGTCTGATAATGTCCTTCTTGCCATGCCACCCATGACAAAAGGGCACAGAGAGAGCAGCAAAGAGAGCAAGATGGGATCAAATCTGTCATGGTATAAGGAACTTACAGCTTTACCCCACTCTTGTAGGGTAGAGCTCTTGTTGCTGAACCACTCTGTAAAGGTCCTGACTCCTAATCCCACAAAAGTTCAAACTTCTAACATATAAGCTTCGAGGGGCTTCTTCAAACCAAGAATAATTTTTTTTTTTTAAATGAAAGTTCCATTGTATGGAAGGAAAAACTCAGACTCCGGCCTTGGTTTTATTTGTTCACAACAAAATCATGAACACTAACGATTTGACCATAGTTCAAGGCTATTAGAAACCCAACGCTAACGCCAGGTGGAGTTGCACACACCTTTAATCCCAGCACTTGGGAGGGAGGGGCAGGTGGGTCTCTATGAGTTCAAGGCCAGCCTGGTCTACATAGTGAGTTCTAGGACAGCCAGGACTACACAGTGAGACTCTGTTCTGAGGAAAACAAACAACAACAACAAAAGAAACTCGAGGCTAATCCAACTCCAGTTCTCAGACCAGCATGTGCTCAAAGAAGAGAATGGCCAGGTGGTCCCAGCGCTGTGACAGCAGGACAGGGAGACCGAGTTTATGGTGGCCCATTGACAGTTTGATTGTTTGAGCATCCCCCTGGGTTCCCAGTGGAGGGGACAGCCAATCTGGCTAACTTTCCCTCTCCCTCTGTGGTTGGTTTCCAACCTTTCTCATCTCACCGAGTCTTTGCAGAAGATTAGGGTGGTGGAGCACAGAAGAATGCCCTGATCTCTGGGTCACTAGCTCTCCTGTTCCTCCAGTCTTTGCTTACGGCATTCTTTGTCCCATAGCACTTGCCATGAAGCAGGCCCTTCCTCCTGCCCAGGACCACTCCCCCCCACAGGCTGGTCACGTCCACGTCATTTCCTTTGCTCTCTAGACCTCTTCCCTACTGCACGTACACATGCTCAGTTTCTATTCTATCAGTTCAAACTCCCTCCAGCAATCGCTGAAAATCAAGGTGGCTTTTCAGTAATAGGGAAAACAGTTTGGGGTGGGGGGACACCAAAGAAACACCATGGGCTTTCTGGGTTCTGGTCCCTCCCCCCCTGTTAGCTTAATAAAAGTATATGGGAAGAAATCCATTAAATAGCTGGGTGCGGATAGCACATAACTGTAATCCCAGTTCTCTGGAGGTAGAGGCAGGAGGATCTGCAAGCTTGAGGCCAACTTGGGCTGTAAGGGTGTAAGGGAAAGAAAAGAAAAAAAGGAGAGGAGAGGAGAGAAGAGAGGACAATTTCAAGAAGGCACAGCATTGCTGAAATTACTAAGGATATGGGAAGCTAGATCCTAGGGTGATTACTCGGTCAGCAAACCCGCTATGCATAGGAGAACCTCAGTCCAGATCCCTAGAACCCAAGGCCCCTCAAACCCAAACAAATAAAAACCAAACATCAACAAAAAATCCAGGCCTGGCTGCTCGTGCTTGTGATTCCAGTACTAACAAGGCAGAGCTAGGGAATCCCTACTGATCAATGGCCAGCAACTGGTGAGCTCCAAAGTTCGGTGAGACATTCTATCTCAAAAAATACGGTGTGGCCTGGTGGCTGTAATCCCAGCTCTTGGGGAGACAGAGGCAGGTGGATCTCTGTGAGTTCTAGGTCAGCCTGGTCTATAGTGTGAGTCCAGGACAGCCAGGGCTACACAGAGAAACCCTGTCTCAATAAAACAACAGCAACAACAACAAAAAGTGCAGAAAGACATCCCAGCACCAACTTTTACTGGCCTCCATACATTCAGACACCTATGTGCACACACTTACACAGTGGGGAACTGGCTTTGCAGTGACCAGTAGAAGCACATGGTCATAACAGCCTAATGTAGGGTGACTCGACAATATCCTTCTGGGTTAAATGCATGTAGACAGTCATGTGTTGTCGGGCACACTTGTAATTTCAATACAGCTATAGTCTGTCTCAGAAGAGTCAGGGAATCTTGGCTAAATTTGAGGGTAGGGCACGGGGATTGCCATGAATTCAAAAACCGGCTTGGAGTATATAGCAAGTCTCTGTCTCCAAAAGAAAAGAAAAATGCATGCACATATAACAGGATTTTAATGGCAGTTTTATTTATAATAGCACCAGACTGGAAACAGTCCTAATGTGTACACTCCCACTCCGGCAATAAGGATTTTTAGAGGAAAATAAACATGGGAACTGGGAAGATAGCTCAATCAGTAAAATTTTGCTGACCAGAACCCATATAAAAGTCCAGCACACACTTGTAGCCCCAGAACTAAGGAAGAGGCAGCTTCTTGGGGCTGGCTGGCCAGCCAACCTAATCTACTTGTCCAGCCTCAGGTCCCATTGAGAGAACTTGTCTCAAAAGACAGAGCAGATGGCACCTGAGGAACAGCATCCAAGGTGGACCTCAGGCCTTGAATGCCCTTAGAGGTCATAATAAGGATTGCTTGGTCAGGGGGTCAGGGGGTCAGGGAGGATGAAATGGTGACTTGAGGAAGCTCAGGGGGCTTCCAGGTTCTGGAAATAGTGTTTCTTGTTCTGGGTGTTGGTGGCACAGTGAGTTCATCCTGTGAAAACTCACTGAGCTTTGCATGATGTGTGCTTTCCTGTAATCATGCTATGCTTCGGTAAAATCCACAGAGGGGGCAGGGAGAGAAAGGGAGGAGGACAGAAACCCCCAAAGCGGTTAGCCCAGCAGTTCTCATACTGGTAACTGATCCTGTAGTTCTCTTTGCATGTGGGCAAACACTGAACCGGCAGGATGTACCGGGAAGTGTCCTGATTATTCAACCATAAGTGTTAAACAATTCATACCACACCCTTAATGGAGTGTTATTTGGCCATTACCCATAACGGGGTTGATTTTTATGGACTGATGTGCAATAACCTCTAAGACATAATGTAAAGTGAACAGGCAGATTCAGAAGATTCACAGTGTGCAACCCTCTATGCGGGACAGCGTGTGCTCATAGGTGGACTGCAGGCACATACAGGAGTCGGGCATTCTGGCCTGAGGGATTTTGCTCTCTCTAAAGCTGTTATCTATAGCTATATCCAGTCCTACCTGCTGGACCACACCGTCTCTCAGCATTGGCTGACAAGGGTCTTATGATGTCATTCAGCTTATAAACATATCAGTAGTCTCTTGAGTATGAGTAAGATCAGTTTGGCAGCAAGGGAAGCCTGGTTGGCTATCTGGAAGATGGATACATGTGGGTAGACGTGGGGCTTAGGCCTGAAGAACCATGTCCCCAGGCACCTCTGCCATCCATGGGATGCAGTCTGAGAAAAGTCCCAAGTCCCAGGAGAGCCATTGCCTTCTATCCTGGAAGAATGAAGCAGGCAGACAGCAGGACTGGGGCAAGGTCACACTGCCAGAGAAGTGATTTGGATCCAGAGCCCCAAGCACATGGGTTTGTACTGAGCAGTTGCCAGGGAGCCATATAGCAGACTCAACCAAAGCAGAAAGAACTGCTCTGTCAGGCAGGAGTAACATCTGGAAAGCATGGCCAATGACTTGACCTAACACCAAGGCCTAGGGTTCTAGGTGGAGACACAGGGGAGCAGGAAGGCAAAAGGGTGAGAGCAATGTGGGAAGCAATGGAGAAAGACAGGGGAGAGGGAGAGAGGGAGGGCTGGAGTCTGGTCCAGAAGAGTCAAGGATTCCTGGGTAAGTTTAAGCATCCAATTTTTTTTTTTTTTTTTAGTATGGGCCTGGTACACTGTCCAGTTTTTGGAAAATCTTTCCTGTAGAGAGAGAGAGATGACAGAGTGTCAGCCTGGAAGTAGAGAGATTTGCTGGGAAGTGGTGACAGTCATTCCGGAATGTCTGTGTAGTAATCTGGGCAAGGGGATGAACGAGTGATGAGAACAGCTGGAGTGGTATTTTGGAAGACCCAGTGATGTCACTGGTGAAGAACAAGCAGAGAAAAGGAAGGAGCTGAAGGTCAAGAGGCAGAATATCCAGGGGCACCCTGCTTGCGTTGAGGACATCAAATTTGGATAAACACAAGCTCACTCCCAAGGATGCTGGATGAGAGAGGGGTACTTGTGGGGTGCCAGCAGGATTGACAGGGCTGGTTTAATGTTGACTCATTACATCAACAGTTACCACATGCTGACATGGATAAATCGGCCAAGCTCCCGGTACCAGGAGAAGAGATAGACAGTACACAAAGAAACAGCAACGCTGCAGACCATGCAAAGACCATGGGAAGCTAAGGTGGAGTCATCAGCGAGAGGGTGAGGTCAGCTTGAGTCCACAGGTATGCTGAAAGAGGCTTCCCATGGGAGACTTGCCAGTAATGTCACAGGCTGCACCAAGAAAATAGCAAATGCTAAGCCCTGGAGACGGCAGTTGATGTGACAAGTGACCCAGAGAAGGCCTTGACCCTTGTGTTATTATGTTAGTATAACAAAACACATGAGACCAGGAAGTTTATATACAGAGGTGTGTGTGTGTGTGTGTGTGTGTGTGTGTGTGTGTGTCCGTCCGTGTGGAGACCACAGGTTAACCTCTGCTGTCATTCCTTAGGAGCCACGGCCCTCTTTGCTGCACTTGTTTTAGGCTGAGTATCTCATTGGATGTGGGGCTTGCTGACTGGCAGGTGAAGCCCAGTGTTCTGCCTGTCTGTTCCTCCTTGGAGCTGGGATTCCGAGTGTGCACCACCACGACTTTTTATGCGGATTCCGGTCTTCATGTCTGCATGGAAAGCTCTTCACCAATAGAGCCACCTCCCCACTTCCTGTATAAAGTTTCATTCGACTCACAGTTCTGAAGCCCAGGAGAACCAGTTCAGCTCACTATCTGATGGGGTAAGGGGTGGGGGATATTCTTCCTGCTGGATTATAACTCCGTGGAGAGTGACAGTGGTCAGAAAGAATGAGGTTTTTTTTTTTTTTTTTTTTTTTTTTTGAGACAGGGTTTCTCTGTGTAGCCTCCACTGTCCTGGACTAACTTTGTAGACCAGGCTGGCCTTGAACTCACAGTGATCCGCCTACCTCTGCCTCCCCCAGCGCTGGGACCACAGGCGTGCCTCACCGCACGCACCTGACTTAATCCCTTTTCTTTTAAACCTGATAACCTTCCTTAATCCCAACCACCCTCCAAAGGCTCCCTCTCCAAATACTATCAACATACAACTCTGGAGATTATTCCCCAACACATGAACTCTAGCAAGCATATGTGAGAACAAGCGAGAGCTGAGGAGCAGAGTCCCTGCAGGACTTCAGAAGTGGGGGTGGGGTGGGGTGCCCACTGCAAGGTTTAAAGATGTCTGGGGATGCTGGACCCGGCGAGGCGGAGTCAGAAGGCCAACCGCCTGCACCAAGCGAAACAATTTCAACAAGTCTTGAGTGGAAGCAGAACTGTGTTAAACTCCCAAGTAGATAAACAAGTGAGTTCATCTTCCAACCCCCCTCTAAAGAGAGGTCTCCTTAATCGCACTGTCAAGCCAGTGTGAGACTGTGAGGAACCGGGGCTGGTGTAAACCTTAGCAAAGGACACCTGCTCACCTGTCTGTAGAGCAGGCGGCAAAATGCCCGGCTCCTGTCCACTCCTACCAGCTATGACCTTTTCCACACCTCCACCGGTATCTAGGCGCTGCAGCGAGGCCTCAGGGGACTAGTAGAGGGTTGTCCTTTCGCTGTACTGGGGAGGAGGGGGGAGACGCATGCGTGACTCCTGCTCTCCAGAGACCTGGAGTTGTGTAAGTGGGTAACCACACCGAGAGACCCAGGAAGAAAACAGGCTACGCCGGCTTTAGGTCAGCTGTCACGTAGGCCTGAGGACTCCCCAGTGGGTGGCCTTTGTATAGCCACTGGCAAGGACGCACTGGCCTCGTTTAGGTACAGGTCAGGTGGCTGGCTACACGGCTGGTGCTGCTTTTGCAGCAAAATGCAGGCTGGAGTGGCAGAAGGGCAGCCCCAAGCTTCAGATCTGGCGCCCCGCAGCAAAGGGCGGATGCAGGAACGGCCCTAAAGCAAGACAGCCGCTTCTTGGGCAGAGGTGCGGTCCTAAGAGCCAGGGACGGCTTAAAAGAACCCAGAGCCGGTGTTAAGCCGTCCCTAAGGGTCCCGGCCATCGGAGCGGCCCACCGCGTGCGGCCAGCGCCGGGCACAGAGCAGCCCTCGCGCGCGGAGAGGACCTCGCCGCAGCAGCCGGCCGCCGCACCGCCGCCGGGACCTTTCCCCTACTTTCCAGGCCTCAGGCCCCGCCTCCAGCCCCGACCAAAACACGTGCCGCCTCCCGCCCCGCCGGATCACGCCGCGGCCAGGCTCCGATCACGCGGCCCCCCGCGGCGCCCATTGGCCCGCGTCTCGCCGGCAGGGCGCCGATTGGCTGGCGGCGGAGGGCACGCCCCCGGCAGGGAGCGGTGTATTTTGGTTTGCCCGCGCGCCCCGCCCCCGGGCCGCTCCCTCCGCGGCGCCCCGCCCCTCCCGCGCCTCGCGGGCCGCGCGGAGGCAGAGCCGCGCGGCAAGGAGGGCGGAGGTGCGCGCTGGCTGCAGCCGCTCGGGACGCCGCCGCCCGCCGCACACGTGCAGCCTCCGCCGCCCGCGGAGCTCCCGCCCTGCAGCTTTGTTGCCCGCAGGCCGCCCGGCGCCATGCACTCGCCGGGCTCCACCGGCCCAGGCGACGCGCGCGCGGTAAGTGACGGGACTGAGCGCGGGGCGAGGCGGGGGACGCGGGAGGGACGGCGCCTCCTCGCCGCCGTGGATGCTGGGACTGTGCGCAGATCGGGTTCAGGGGCTGCGCGCCCCGGCCGGGTCTGGGTGAGGAGGGGGCGTGTTAGCGCGGCAGCCAGCCTTCAGCTTTGTCTCCGGTCCGCTTCGGCCCCGCCCGGCGAGGCTATTTCCAGCCATGACGTCACTCGAATCCAGAGGAGGACCGCTGTTGGGTGTGGACGCCGCTGGCGGGAACGCGGGGGGCGGGGCGGGGGCGGGGTCAAAGCAGGGGCGCGGCGCGAGGGGCGTGGTGAGAGCGGCTGGGAGTGTGGGGGCGGGGCCATAGCTCGGGCGTGGGGACCCAGCTGGGACCACGAGCACGGCGGAGGCACCCGGTGGTAGAGTGAGAGGGGGCAAGGGCGGAGCCAAAGCTAGAGGGCTGGGTGAGAGCCGCAGGTGGAAGTGTGGGGCGGGGCCAGGGAAAAGGCTGGGCGAGAACTCAGGGTGGGTGCGCGTAGGGGCGGGGCGGGGGCCGAGCCGAAGGGAGGGGGTGTGTTGAGAGCATCTGGTGGGAGTGTAGGGGAGGGGCCGTGGGTGGAACCAAACCAAAGGTATCTCGGGACGGTGAGCCTAGAGTACCTGGAGCCAGGTATGATGGAATGAGCAAGACCAAGGCAGGAGTGCGTCTTGATGGGCGGGTGTGCACGACTGTGGTTCGAGGGGGTTGTGGAGGCTAAGCTTGTGAGGGGCGGGGTCAAAGCACGAAGGGGCGTGGCAATGGGACCTGGCTGGAGTGTAGGGCTTGGGCCTAGGGACGGATTAGAGTCAAGGCAGGGACCCGCGTCAGAAGGTGTAGTGCGCGGGGCAACCGAACCTGACAGGCACGTAAGGAGCGAGGGAAGTGGCTCGTTGGTTTCTGGTGAGAACTGAGCAGTACCTGGACTCTAGGGAACCTGTGCATCGTTTCTTAGTTTTGGGGGCAGGACACTGCACTTGATGGATCAGAATCAAATTACCCTGGCAGGAGGTCGTCCGGCTCCCTGTGGTGCCAGGTAAGGCCCCTTGCAAAGGTAACCCCTTCCCTGAAGGGGAGTCTAGACAGGAAGTTTCTAAGCTCAGCAGATACGTGTGGAAACGTAGGGTTAAAGGTTCTCTTTTGGAAGGGATGGGTTCCAGCCCCTTCCTTCCTCTCTACTCCGGTTGTAAGGGTGTTGTGGTGTGCAGGGCGAGATGCCTTTCCTCGCCCCATCTCCTACAAGGTTTCAGTAGTAACAGTGACTTTGTGTTCCTGAGTCTGCTGACCAACGGCAGCACTGTGGACTGTGCTTGCATGGAACCCAGGTTGAGCTTCTGGGAAATTACGCTTGGGGAAATGCTTCCTTCCTTAGGGACACTGCTGTACTTGCTTCCAATCTAGAAGATCTCACCGACCAACTGGCTTCTTAGCTTCATTGGCTGCTTTGTCTGTTTATCTTTCCTGTGACCTTTTCCTACTAGCTACTTTGGTGTAGAGAGACAGAGTTGGTCTTAATCATTTACCAAAGAGAAGCTTCAACTTAGTAACCTGTTTTGTTTATTTTATAGGGGTGGGGCTTGAACTCAGGGTCATGCGTGAGCTAGTCAATCATTACATTGTTGAGCGGTAGCCCAGCTTTGAAACCTTAAGGTTACGTTTTGTTTTGTTTTGTTTTGCTTTGTTTTGTTTTGTTTTGTTTGTGGAAACTGTTTTCAACCAAGCCCAGTCTTCATGCTTGAAAGTAAAGTTATGGTGAGAGTTCCATTCAGGTCGCTTTATTCCAAGACGGAATCTGCTGCTGTGTTAAGAGTGCTGCACAGGGCTGGAGAGATGGCCCAGAGGTTAAGAGCACTGGCTGTTCAATTCCCAGCAATCACATGGTGCCTCACAGCCATCTATAGTGCCCTCTTCTGGCGTGCAGGCATATATGCAGACAGAACACTTAATAAATAAGTCTTTAAAAAAATGATGCACATGTCTGTGTGGATCTGCATGCCTGTCAGGGAAGCATCCCTTTATTCTCCTGAATGTTGTCTTGTGCTGCCCTTAGGCTGACATCATGGACATCTGTGAGTCGATCCTGGAGAGGAAACGGCATGACAGTGAAAGGTCCACATGCAGCGTCCTGGAGCAGACAGACATTGAAGCTGTGGAGGCTCTTGTTTGTATGAGTTCTTGGGGCCAGAGATCCCAGATGAGACCCCTCACTCCCGTCTCTGATTCTGGTGATGTCACCACCTCTGTGCTTACGGACACAGCTGTGCCCGATCTACCAAAGGACTTCCATTCTTTTTCAACCCTGGTAAGAGGAGGTAGGGGAGAGAAGCATTTTGGGGACCTGCCTGGAATAGCTTAGGTTAAGATATGCCGAAGAACTTGTAAGGAGACTAATGGTGCTGGCCAAGAACTTGCCTGCCCTCCCTTTATGGATACTGAAGTGTAGACACTCATCTCTTTAGAATGTTTTCTTTTCAGTGGTGGCAGATGGTCAGTGTCCATCGGCCAAAGCCTGTAGGCGGTTGCAGAAAGGTGTGGTATGCCAGCCTTCCTGGGGTCTCGAGGTAATGGGGTCTTGAGTTGTCCCAGTGTAGGATGGAGATATGTGCAAAGCAGGGTAGCATCTGTTCCGACGTCAGGCAGCCTTAGCTTAGTGGAGACGTTTGCCTCTGCCTTCCTGTGACAGCCAACTGGTGTGCTTTGGAGTTGATATATCAGTATTTTATTGTTAGGCTTTAACTTGGAACACCAATGAAATTGCTTCTTGGGTTGGATAAGTCAGATTGTAGATTGCTAACAGTAGTAAAACTGAGATGTTACTGGCCTGGGCTAGGAACTTGCACTGAAGAAGAGTGTGGAAGGTAAAATGGGAGAGGCGTGGGTGGGAGTGAGGACTGGGGGAGAAGATGGGCTGCCTCATAGGAGCATCTCAGATCTTCAGGCTTGGACTTTTGTGAGGTGGCTGAGGAAGTGTTGGGACCAGTACAGAGAGGCTTGGTTCAGGGGAACCACTGTTTTCTTGGTTTAAGAACCTGAAATTTCATGAAAAGCTTCCATTTTAAAGTATGAATTTGTTTTGTTTTTATAGTCCTTCTAGTTAAATTGCAGTGCAATCAGATAATTTCCTTGAAGCTCCTTTGACCAAAATGACCTTTGACATGATGCTAATCTCTTTTTCCTTGAAGTGTATAACTCCTCCTCAGAGCCCAGAGCTCATGGAGCCGTCAACAGGGACCCCTGTTCCTTCCCAAGTAACCAGTTCCAAAGGATGTGTGGTCACCGCCCTCCCCCCATCTCCTGTCGGGCCCCCTAGAGCACTGAGCAACAGGGAGCTCCTGGAGCCAGCCTCAGGGTCATCCTGCAGGGCCGTGGTGACGAGTGTGATCAGGCATACTGGGGAGAGTCCTGCTACTTGCTTTCCAACAGCTTCAACCCAAGAACAGCAGCCATCAGGTGGCAGAGAAGGGCAAGTGCCGTTGCCGGGCCACCATGAAGCTTTGCAGGACACGCGCTTGGCAGATGGTTTGCTCGTTACTAACCCGGTTTCCTGTCAGCCTTGCTTGCACAAGTCTGGAGGTCCGCTCCCCACCGACAAAGGCCAGCAAACAGAATGGCCCACTGCCGTTCAGACCTGCTTACCAAAGAATTCTGAAAGTGACTCGTCAAGGAAAACCACCCCTCTGGTTTCAGTCCCTGTCTCCAGTCCCCCTGTCCTTTGCCAAATGATCCCTGTGGCTGGACAAAATGGCATGTTCTCGGCTTTTTTAAAGCCGCCTCCCCAGGTGCCTGCAGGGACTGTCAAGCCCATCCTACCCCAAGCTGCTTCAGTGCCCCAGCCTGTGTTCATGGGCCCGTCTGTGCCTCAGGGAACTGTAATGCTGGTCTTGCCACAGAGCACCTTCCCGCAGCCTGCCACCTGCCCACCCAGTGTCATGGCCATCGGAAATACCAAGCTGTTGCCCCTTGCCCCTGCCCCAGTGTTCATTGCCTCCAGCCAGAACTGTGCCCCTCAGGTAGACTTTTCCCGAAGGAGGAACTATGTTTGCAATTTCCCAGGCTGCCGGAAGACCTACTTCAAAAGCTCCCACCTAAAGGCTCATCTTCGCACCCATACAGGTAAGTGGTAAGATGCCTGGTGGGAACACACCTCAGGGGAGGCAAGCCCCCGAGCTCCCTGTGAGAGAGGCAGGGGCCTGCTGGAGGAGAGAATGGCGACTTGTGGTGGTGTCTGGTGCTCTGCTCGCTGCACTCGGCATTGTGTTCACATTTTGTGTTCACATAAAAACATCAGTGTGGCTGGGAAGTCTGCTCACACCATCAGGGTGCACATTGTAACATGTTTTAAGAGAGTATAGGGTTTTTGTTTTTGAGGGGATCTAGTTCTTAGTTTAAGAAGTTACAGAAACCTTAATTTTTTAAACGTTGTCTGGCCAGGGTATCTAACATGCACTTGAAATGGTCTGGTTTGACTGTGAGCTGAATTGCACATTCTCAGTGGTCGTAGTTTTACACTCAGATAGCTTCGTGAGCTGGTGGCTGCCATTCTGTCCAGCAAGGACTGAGTGCCACCCAGCAGGAATCACTTTGTTAGATCAGAGCAGCATTTCTCAGGTGCTCTGTGAGTGGCACGTGCTGTTTGGCATTTTATTTTAATGGTCCTGTGGTTATGTAGTCTGCTCTGACTTTAGAGAATCACATATGTACATGTGTGGAGAAGTCTAGAGTAAAGTATGCTTCAGTAAACTTTTTAAAAAAGATTTATTTATTATATAGACAATATTTTGTCTGCATGTACACCTTCACACCAGAAGAGGGCACCAGATGTCATTATAGATGGTTGTGAGCCACCACGTGGTTGCCGGGACTTGAACTCAGGACCCCTGGGAGAGCAGCCAGTGCTCTTAACGTCTGAGCCATCTCTCCAGCCTGCTTTGTAAACTCATAGCCATGGAAGGTGTTCCATGGTCCCCTTACAATGTGTGAATTGTGGACTATGACACAGGAAAGGGCTGGAGAGAGTCACTTCTGTGTTTTTTATTTCAAGATGGTGTTGATATAGGTTGACTTCTAATTAGCACGCTCTGGCCGTGGCAGACTCCACTTGCAGAACAGCATGCAGTCCGGTATTCAGACATTCCAGAAAGAATTATTTCTTCATATGCTGCAGCCATGGTTGGCCTTAGGATGTGGGCCTTACATCCGCCCTGTGAAGCACTTGTCTCCTTGTCGGAGCGAACACAGCCTCTTTTGTTCTCATCTGTCTGTTTCCACATCAACCTCAGCCCTTTCCCAATCTTTGCTATTGAGATCCTTTCCGGGCCTGCCCCAGATCCTCATTGTGCCTCTCCACCGTTTCCTTTGTTTCTTCATTTCTGCTTTTTGTTTTTACATTTTTAGGATTTATTATTGTTGTTATTGAGTTTATTTATTTATTATTTGTATAGTATTCTGCCTGCATGTGTGTCTCTAGGCCAGAAGAGGGCACCAGATCCCATTACAGATGGTTGTGAGCCACCATGTGGTTGCTGGGAATTGAACTCAGCACCTTTGGAAGAAGAGATTGTGCTCTTAATCTCTGAGCCATCTTTTCAGGCCCTCGTTTTTGTTTTTTAAGACAGGGATTTTTTGTGTAATCCTGGCCATCCTAGAACCTGATCTGTAGACCATGCTAGCCTCAAACTCAGAAATCACCCGCCTCTGTCTCCTGAGTGCTGGGATTAAAGGCGTGTGCCACCACACCCTGCTTATTTTTATTATTTTTAGAATTATGTTTCTGTGTGTGGGTTTGTGCATGGAAGTGCAGTGCCTGTGGATTTGTCGACATGGGGTGGAGTTAGAGGTGGTTGAAAGCTGCTACTGTGAGCACGGGGTGCATGTAGGCACGGATGCCCTTGAGATTGCTGAGCCTGTCTGCCCCCCCCGCCCCAGGCTTTTCATGTTTAGATGTGTGAAAAGCGAAATTCCTGGTGTCACCCTTGCAAATGATGGTCAGCCACCTTTAGCTGTTGTTCTGGCGGCTGTGTTGGTTGAAAGGGGCACTGTGTTCTGTTCATGTGTTCTCGGGCTCTTTGGCATAGTAAATGCCCAATTTTTTGCTTGGTCTATCCAGGTGAACTTTAACCCAGAGCACAAATTGCAGATTTGGAGAGGTGACCGGGTCTCCATGTTTACTCAGTCTCACCTAGTCGAAAGGCTGACAGAACTACAAACCTGAGACAAAGCCAGTTCCTTCCATGCTTCTCAGAGAAGTTAAGCTTACGCATGTGTTCTGAGGAGGCCACTGCTTTTGCCGCTCACCCGCCTTCCACTGGAGTTCTCATAAGCACTGAAACCCAGGTGGGCTTACTTCAGATAAAGACTGTGTTTCAACCTCATCTCCAACCTGAACAATATTTAAATGTGAAGAAGGCGAGGTGAACGGGTGCTCCATTTTGGCTGAAAACAAGGAGTTTGTAAATTGTGTGCCAAGCGGCTGGCAGTCTCTGTGCAACCCCTGGATGCAGCATTTGCTGCTGAGCTTCAGGGAGCAGGGAAAGGAAGGACAGCTGCGTGCGTCTGCTTTCGGTGTTCTGACGGTGTAAGATGGTGATAGAGTAGTTCCCCGGGCTCCAGGCTTTGGAGCTTCGAATCTAAAAGCATGTGTCGCTCAGGGTCTGTGAGGGCCAGCCTGCCGAGTGCCCAGTGTGGGAGAGCATCATCCGGTGCAGTGGGGTTAGTGTCTGAGAGCTTGCTTTTATAACACAGCTGCCCCTGGGACCCTGCTGATCTCTGTTTCCAATGCTCAGAACCCGCTCAGTGACCAAAAATTAGAGTCAGTGCTCTATGACTTCAGGATTACACTTCCAAGGTGTGAGGTTGGGGCCCATAGTCAAACCACATTAGCCATCTTGTGCTAACTCTGACCTATGTGATGGTCAATATTGATTTTCAATTTGACAGGATCTAGAATCACCTAGAATTTATCCTCTGGGCCTTGAGGGAGAAAGCCTGTGAGGGATTATCTAAATCAGGTTGGTTAGAGTGGGAAGACCCACATTACCTGGGGGGTCTGGGCTGGATAAAGGGGAGAAGAGCAAGCCAAGCACCAGCACTCATTTCCCGCTGCTCCCAGATGTGGCCAGCTGCCTCAGGCTCCTCCCACCACACTTTCCCTGCCGTGTGGACCTGTGCCCTCACACTGAGCCAGAATAAACTCTTCCTTAATTTGCTTTTTGTCAGCACCATGGGAAGTAATTAATACAGCCTATTTGTCAGTGTCATAAGAAATATGGACATGAAATAATGATTCTAAGAAATCTTAAAACCCCTTTTTGGTGTGTGTGTGTGTGTAGTTTGGCCTAAGAGAGAAAGAATTATTTCTTTAAAGAATTTTTCTCCCACATCTGTGGATGGTGGTCAGTTGGTAGAGTACCTGCCTAGCATGCATGAAGCTCCAGGTTTGATCCCCAGAACCTTGTAAACTTGGGGGAGGTGATGCACATTTGTAATTGCAGCATTTAAGAAGGAAAGTTAGGAAAATCAGAACTTCGGTGTCTTCCTTCCTGCTGTATGGGGTATTGGAGAGGCTGTCCTGGTCTTCACAAGACCCTGTCTCAAAAATACTTCCTCCGCTCCTAAAAACAAAACAAAAAAACCCCTATATTTCCAGACCTAAAAGGATCTCTCAATTTGCCAGCCAGTCCTGGCTACTAAGCAAGACGCTGTCAAGGAAACAAATATCCGGGGATGGTGGTATATACCTTAAATCTCAGCACTTGGGAGGCAAAGGCAGGCAAATCTCTATGCATTTGAGGTCTGGTCTACATAGGGAGTTCCAGGCCCCCAGGGCTACATAATGAGACCAAAGTCTTCTCTAAGTGTAATAGTAGATTTATCTTTACTTATTTTAAAATGCATCTTAAAAGTTAGGGATAGCGGGGTGCGGTGGTGCACACCTGTAATCCCAGCACTCTGGGAGGCAGAGGCAGGTGGATCTCTGTGAGTTGGAGGCCAGCCTGGTCTACAAAGCAAGTCTAGGGCAGCCAGAGAAACCCTGTCTCAAAAAAAAAAACTAAACCAAACAAAGAAAAAAAGCCAGAGATGGTGGCACATGCCTATAACTTCAGTAGATTCCAAGTCCCAGACCAGCCTGGGCTGCATGATGAGTCCCCATCAGAAGAGCAACAGGAAGCACCATGCATGTGTGCAAGTTTAAAGTTCTCAGTGTGGGCGTTTTCTTTAATATGTTGTCCTAGGGGAGAAGCCTTTTACCTGCAGCTGGGATGGCTGTGACAAAAAGTTCGCAAGGTCAGATGAACTGTCTCGCCACCGCAGAACACACACTGGAGAGAAGAAGTTTGTGTGTCCCGTGTGTGACCGACGCTTCATGCGGAGTGACCACCTGACAAAGCATGCTCGCCGCCACATGACAGCCAAGAAGATCCCAGGCTGGCAGGCAGAGGTGGGCAAGCTGAACAGAATCACCTTGGAGAGCCCTGGGAGCACCCTGGAGCCCTTGCCGGCCTCCGGCTGAGACATCCTTCTGTGCTTCTTCAAAAGCCTCTTCAGGAATGAAACCCATGTGTTTTCCTCCAAAAAAAAACAAAAACAAACAAACAAACATACACGGTCCCTGGGCTGTTGACGTGGGGAGCTGGTTCTGACGGAAATGCGTTGATTTTACTTTTCTAGTTGGGACCCTGTTCGGTATCTCTTTGTAGTTTCGATCTCCTCTCCGTCTCTCTGTGTCTGTCTCTCTCTTTTCTAAGGGAATGGAAGAAAATTTGATCTAAATCACCAGCATTCAAACAAATATTTCTGCAATAAAGTTTACAAAGTCTGGATTTTTTTTTTATAGCCTTTCTATTCATGTTTTGTAGAAATGTGACAGGGTACTAATTTTTATACTTTTTTATGAAAATATTTATATTGTGCTCAAATTACCAATTTGTGGATAGACACTTTTACAGCCTTCTTTTTCATGTTTTTTAACAAAGTTTTGTAATGACCCTGCTTAAGAGTAAGCCTGGCGGTTAGTCAGAAAAAATAAAATCACAAATTTGTTACCAGCCTTTTATAATGAATGTTTTAGATCAGAACTGGTTGAATAAAGAGCTCTTAAAGGGGAAAGGTAAACTTTGTAGCTAGCTTCTTTGTATGAGTTTGGGGGAAATTCTAGCAACCAGTCCTCTAGCCCACAACTGAAGCTGTGGTTGGGTAGAACAGGTCACGCGAGTCTGGTGTCTCTGCGAAGGCTGTGCCCAGGCCCGCCTGGGCTGCTGGCCAGCCGAGCCGGCACATAGGTGCAGTGCGCACAGGGTTGACTTCCGGGACGTCTGTCTGCCGAGAGCAGATGGTCCCGTGTCCTGTCTGTACTTAAGCACCAGTGCACCAAGGTTTGGAGGACCACATGGAGAAAAGGAGATCTCTGTATCTGGATGAACTTCCCACCAGGGTGCACTCACGCGAAGCAAAGCGTGTGTGCGCGGTTGGCTCTGGATGCCTTTCTTAATTACGGACAGAACACTGAGAAAGTCATGTTTCACGGAATGGCAGGGGGTGCCGCCCAAATGCCCTTCCATTCATTGTGTGTGAAGGAAACTACGTTGCTCAAACCAGAAGACTTGGGGATTTTAGACCCCAGGCACTGCTTTTACACCCTGTGAGTATGTGGCCGCCTGTGTCCAGGTGGCCGCAAAAACTGGTTTTTAGTTAATTGTTGGGGAGTTCAGGCAACTCAGTAAGTGTGAGCACAAGGTATATGGGGCAGCCTGAGACTATTTTTGTGTGGTATGTATTAGATTTTGAATTTGCCTTTTAATGATTGGCATTTAACTTTTATTTAAATGATGGCAAGGTTGAGATATTAAATGGGTAAAATGAGGTCTCTGTGTTCAAGTCTTCGGAGCCTTATGTAAGGTTTGCGTGGCCCCACATTGTATGTTGCCTAACAGCTGTTAAGCTGCCCTTGGTAGCTCCAGGCCGCGCGGTTTAGGAGTTGTCCAGACAGCTCTCCGGGCACTGTTGCTGCCGTCCGCCCGCGCAGTGCAGCGCCGAGGAGCTAACCGTCCATAGCTCACTCGAGGCCCAGCAGCCCGGTCCTGCCCTCCACCTGTCCTCTGCGAGAGGTAAATGGCCTCTGGTTCTGTGTCCGTCTTCACTGTGACATGCAGAGTGATGTTCGTGTCCTGGTGCTCCGTGGGTGACAGAAGGCGCTGGAGCGCTTGGCTGCTCATCACATAGAACTTCTTCTCTGACCAGTGTCTTTCCAAATAACTGACGTGTTGAAATGCCGTTAGGCTTTCATTTCCTGATTAGATTTAGAGACCCCTTCTCTGAAAGAGCCCCCACCATCTGTTTACTGAAAGACTAAGTTGGAAAACAGTTCCTAGCTGAAGAGGACCCCTGAGCCCCAGAACCCCGCGACTGGCTGCTCCCTGGAGGGCCCTCCCCTCCCCCCGCGGTGTGGCCCTGCCCCCCCAGTGCACTTTATTGCCTGAGCAGTTCAGCTTGATTTGATTTTTTTTTTTTTTTACTTTGTTGAGCCCTTCAGTAGTTTTAGTAATGAAAATATAAATGTTTCCTACATATGTTTTCTGTATCAGACTTCGGCTTATTTAAATGAGTGTGTGTAATGTAACTTTTTCTCTGAATCATATAAAACTCTTGGTTTGCAGACTGCACCTGTGTGCTGTATTGTGTAACCGTGTCCAGTGACTTGCTACACACAGTCTTCCTGCGAGTCTGGAAGATTCATCATGTACTGGCCTAACGTGAACTCTTATTTTGGGCGGTCTAGTCGGTTTTAGGGGAAGCAGTATGGTGGCAAAGAAGTGAGCCCATAAGGATTGCCAAGTTGTAGCAGTTTCAGCATTAAAATAGCAGCAGTCATAGCTCCTCCGTTTTTGCCTGATGGACTGGCAGAGACTTGCATCCATCACCACGGGTACCAACCATCCACAGAGGGTCAGGACGAGATTCCCTGTGTGTCCTCCCTCTCCACTTCTTGGCTGGACTGTGCAATGCAGAACATTCGTCATTTAGGGCCCCACAGTAACCTTGGGAGGCAGGAGACATGGGTGCCAAGGCCCCGGAGACTATGTGCTAGGGAGCAGGCTGAGGCCTCTCCTGTTGCTCCTGGGCTCTTGTAGACACAGACTGACCTTGGGTCATCTGGGTGTGAGTCCAGCAGCCACCCTTCCTAGTGAGCAGTCAAGACTTGCACCTCCATCCATGCCTCCTGGACACATAACTCACCTCACCTCTCTTGTTTTACTCATCCAGGACCTGGCTGCACAGAGCCTGCATCTGTGTGGTGTTAACTGAAAGAATCAACAGGGTTTTACTCTCCACACCCACCCAGATGCTCTCCTGGCAGCTGATGGAAAGGGGCTGCCCTCCCTCCTTCCCTTGTTCCAAGTCTCCTTCCCGAAGAGTTAGCATAGCCTGGGGGGGAGGGGGGCTGTGCACTGAAGGTGGGATGCTCGGTCATCCCCCAGCTGGACTGCAGACTCTTCCAGGGCCAGAGCTGATGTCCAGGCTGCCACTGCTTCTCATGACCACACAGTGTCACTGTTGAGAGTTGAAACTGGCCTTGGGAAGTCAACCCTGTGCCCGTAGAATCACAAGCAACCACACACAGTTGCTTCTGGTTCTCGGTGTGCCGTTTTAGGGCCCACCCTTCCAGTCTGCTGTGGAGTCTCACCCTGAGGTTCCACAAGCCATGGACCAACTACCTCTGGGGACTCCAGTGCTTGTCTTTCCTAGGGCTCCATGCCCTCGAGAAGACAGTTCTTCCTTGCCAGCACTGCAAAGGGTTCCTCTGTGTAACCCTGGCTGCCCTGGAATGCACTCTGTAGACCAGGCTAGGTTTGAACTCAGAGATCTGCCTGCCTCTGCCTCCTGCTGGGATTCAGTCTGTTTGCTCCAAGGTCCAGGCCAGCACCCCCAAAAAGGCCTAATTATGGAGCTTCCTTCCTATCAGAGTCTAATGTGTGATTTATAGGCCAGCAGGACGGCTCACTAGGTAAAGACGCCCATCAGCAAGCCTGGGGGACCAGAGTTTGCTTGCTAGAATCCACATGGTGGAAAGAGACCCAGCTCCTGCAAATTGTCCTCTGACTTCCACATGTGCACCACAGCGTGAGCACCCATGTACTGCACACGCAGACACACAATCACATGCGTGTGTGTGTGTGTGCACACACACAAAGTAAATTAAAATGTAATAAAATACTTCAAAATGAGATGTGGTTTATGCTCTTGATGCTCAGAATCACCCAAGGACACCCTCCTGACTGTGTCCAGTGACTAACTACACACAGTCTTCATACGACTCTGGAAGATTAGATTTAGGAACCCCTTCTGTGAAAGTGCCCCCTCCATTTGTCTTCTGAAAGACAGAAGTCAGAAAACAGTTCCTATCTGAGCCCCAGGGAAAGAGAGGGAGGAGAGAGTGTATGTGGTGTGGGTGCATGTTTGCCATGGCGTCCATGCATGTGGGAGTCAGATGACAGCCTGCAGGAGTTGGTTCTTTCCCTCCTACCATTGGGTCCCAGGCATGGAACTCAAGTTGTCAGGCTTGGCGGCTGAGCCATCTTCTTGGCCCTGAAAGAAAAAATCGTTACATTTTATTTCTGCCCAACTCTTTGTTTTTGGGACAGGGTTTCTCTGTGTAGCTCTGGCTGTCCTGGAGCTTGCTCTGTAAATCAGAGATCCACCTGCCTCTGCCTCCAGAGTGCTGGGATTCAAGGTGTGCACAACTATGAGAAGCTCTGCCCTACTCTCGGCAGGAGGAAAAATACTCAACAGCTGGCCTGGCTACTGCTGGTAGACTCCTGGTCGCCAGATTACAACCCAGGGAGGAGGGAAACTCTGCCAGGAGGACAGTGACCTCTATTTATGAATCTCAGAATCTATCAGGGAGGGACTCCTAGACAAGGTCCTGGGCATCATTCCAGGAAATGAAGTAGCTCTGGGGTTTTGGAACATGAAAAAGAAGGATACTAAGAACTTGTCCCAGGCAGTTTTGCCATCCCTGCTGGTAGGAGTAATCCATGCCAAACTGGTCCAAAACCCCATGAGCAGAGGTCCGGGAGCTTCTCAAAGCTCCACTCCTGGGTCCACACAGCCTACCTGTGATTTCTGACCGCAAGGACTCAGGTTTCCTCAACCACAGCATTCACACATCTGGGAGAGATCTGCTGCAGAGCCAGTGGCCGTCGGTGCTTGCTTAGACTTCCCCTCATGGGAACCAGGGTCAGCCCATGCTGTGGCTGGGCTTCGATCCCACACTGCTTAGAGCTGGGCACATGGCTGGGAAAACATGGGTAGCCAACCACGAAGCGGCTGTGCAGTATGGGACGTGGGTGGGAACCTCGCACCTGGGCGGTGCCGGAAGGGCTCCCGTGGGCAGCCGTGGTCCCCAGCCCCACCTCTTGCAGGACCAGCCTCTCCAGAGCCCGACTCTCCCAGGACCACAGCTCACCAGCTGGCACACACTTGGTCTGTCGAGCCACTGCTGGAATTTTCTGGAATTCAGCCCCCCCCCCCTTTTTTTAAGATCTGAGAACAATGGCAGCAGCTTGCACTCATCTTCATATTGATGAGCATTAACTACTGTGCAATTTTCTTCGTTTGTTTGTCTGTCTTAGCACCTTGATCTCATTAAGGGGTTCCCCAGGAAATGCACAGCTCCTGGCTTTCTCTCTTTTTATCCCCCATCTTTCTCTTAATCAGATGAACGTGCCTCTTCGAACACAACACATAAAGCTGTAAACATTTACACCATCAAATTCAAAGCCTCATCCATCCTTGGGTAAAAACATAACATTTTTAACCTCTTTTAAAATAAGCATTTGCAATATTTGTGTTATTAAAATAGAAACAGCTTTCATTTTCCTATCAAAAGCAGTGCTTTGAGCTTCGGTGAGACAGTCGCCAGCTCCGGAGGTTTTGGCCCAGCGCTCAGCTGGTTGGTAGACACCCCGTGGCTGTGGGCTCTGAATGTAACAAGTCTCCCAGCTGCGAACGCACAGGCACGCTTGTCGAGTCATACGAGTTCATGGAATCATTCGCAGGTGACAGCAAAGGACTGTGGATGTGGGGATGGTCCCAGGGACCCTTCCTCCTTGGTTCCCGAGATTCTCCTGGTTGTGCTCTGAGGACTCGTGGGCTGGCGGCTGTTCTCAGGTGAGGGAGGGTGCTGGGGGAGGCCTCTGTCTTGGTCGGGTGGCAGGGATGCAGCATAAGCTGAGACCTCTGACCTCAGCAAAAGCTGCCGCCATTTCCTCATTCCCTTTTCAGACACAGACTCTCACTACACAGGCCAGGCCTTAAGCTCTTCGATAACCCTGTAGAATTGGTCTGATGTTTGCTGAGATGCAGGCTTGTGCCACTCAGAGATCTGTGAACCCTTTCTGCCAGCTGTTTGGGTGATGAGCAAGACCCAGGCCCTACAGGACCCTCACAGGCCTTCCCTCCTCCTCACAGGCTCTCTCTATTTCCCAGTTGGTTGACTGGGAATGTTTGAAGTTTGGCATCATTATTATGACTGCCTTCCACCCAAGCAGAGAGGAGGAAAAGAGGGTCATGGCATCAGGCAGCCTGCCAACCAAAAGGGAAACGAGAGCAGTTGCCATGAAACCCTGTCCAGGTGTGGGCTTGCTCTCTGCTCCAGTGTAGGATGGGTAAAGCGCAATGGCAGCTGGGAGATGGCAGGACTAGAAGATAGCGCTGCCAGACTGACAGGGCTTGAAAGGTCACAGAGAACCTCTGGGATTCTCCCCCAGAGAGAAACGGGCCCAAAGAGGAAAGTGAGAACAAGCTAATGTGATCCTGCGATGCCACAGAAGTCTGTGGCCCTCTCTCTTCCTCCTACATCCAAGCAGGGGAGGCTGCTGTGCTGTGGTGTGGAGGAGCCTTCAGCATGAGGAAGAGAGAAGCCAAGGGAAAGTCCGAAACTCAGGCCCTGAGTCCTGTCAGCTGCAGCTCCTTGCTGTTAGAAATGCAGTCTCGGGACTCGCCTAGTCCTGCACGCTCAGGATCTGCCTGCCATCCATACACTCGGGCCCTTTGTGTGCACGTGGAAACTGACATATATGGAGTTAAGTGCGTCCCTCTGGAGAAGTCTTAGTGTGGAGACTAAGAACATAACTTGGTGAAACCTTCTAGAAGGCGATGGCACAGATGCCAAGAGGGGTTGACCCTTCCCCACCTGAAATATGAGTAAGTAGAAAGGACAGGAGGTTCAGAATTCGGTGGAACCGCCCAGCCAGGCTCCCTCTCAGAGTGAGAGGAGGCGCCCACACTCCTGCGGCCTGCCTGGTACCTGCTTGCCCTTAGTCTTGGTCTGCCGGGCCAGCGGCAGGACTCTGGCTGTGAATCTTAAAAAAATCAGTTTGGAAAGATAGCTGTATTCTAGAAGCAATTCCCCTCTGGCTGGGTCATAGGTCGGGAAAGCTGCCCTTTGACTCTAGCCCAGCTCACAGGCCTGCAAGGCCTGGTCAGTGGTGGCCAGGGCTGCTCAGCTCAGCGGCAGTACTCCTGCTCGATGCTCGCCATCAGCTCCTCTTCGGAGTAATCATAGGAGATGGCCTCGGGTCTCTTGTGGCTGCTGTCTGAGCCTCTGTGGGTGAGAAACACAGACAAAGGTGGATATCACCTTCAAACCCCCATCTCCTCTGGCAACCACAGTGGTCTTTAAGTGGTCCATCCTAACATCCAAACCAAAAACCTCAGCTCTGGAGACATCCCAGTCTTCCCTACCCAACACAAGCTCATCTCCACTCATATCTACCCTCATGCTCTCACTTTGTCCACCAAGACCTGCAATGAGGGTGAGGCAGGACAAGGCCCATCGAGGTTCCTGGCTGGCCCTCTAAGAAGAGCGTCCAGGAGGGGGGTATACCTGCTTGCAGATCTGCCTGCTGCCAAAGCATTTGCCTTTCCTACAGTGTCTACGGGGCAAAGGGGAGCATCCAAATGTTTCGGAGGAGGGCAGATCTCAGCTAGCTTTGATGCACAGTAGCTGCGTGTCCCTAGACCAGTTGTGTCCCTTGGCCCAGTCTCTGTAAGAAGGAAGGACTGCATCCCAAGACAGCCCTGTGTCAAGTACAGAGATGAACGCTTAGGAGGGGCTGCGCAGGAACAGCTGCTTGTGAGCTGTTTGCAGCCTTGCAGGCCTGGAACAATGGAAGTGGCTTCCCTTCCTGCTCATCCCTCGGGAGCCTCTACTGACTGCGGTGTTCATGTGGGCATGTGCATATGTGTGTATGTGCTGGTACCATGGCGTTCTCAGAGGACAGCGGGCAGAGGTCAGGTTCTTCCCTTCCATCGTGTGGGTTCTGGAGACTGAACTTAGGTTGTCAGACTTGGTGGCAAGTGTGTTTACCTATTGAGGCGGCTGGCTGCCTCCCCCATTTTATCTCCGTAGCAGCACATGCCAGGCAAGCACTCTGCCACTGGGCTGCATTCCCCGCCCCCTGAGGAGTTTTAAGGCAAGAGTCCAGGGCCCCCAGACACCACCTGCAGAGTTTGGGGTAAGGTTTGTTAATGTTATGGTTTGTTTGCTTGTTTCAAACGGTGTCTCACTGTGTAGCCCTGGCTAGCCTGGAACCTGCTATATAGACCAGGCTGGCTTGAAACTGTCTCTGCCTCTGCCCCTCTGCCCCTCTGCCCCTCTGCCCCTCTGCCCCTCTGCCCCTCTGCCCCTCTGCCCCTCTGCCTCTGCCTCCCCACTGCTGAGAGACCAACCTGGCATCAGGAGTTTTAAGTGCATTTTCCTGATGACTGTTTTGGAGCAACAGGTGGTAATGTCACCATCTAGGCTGTGAAGCAAGTCCTTACAGCAAAGGACAGCCTTACAGATAAAAAATACTGGATATAGCAGGGCACCTGAGTATATCTGAACAGTCTAGAATGGCCCTGAAAAGTCTAGAATGGCCCTGAAAAGTCTAGAATGGCCCTGAAGAGTCTAGAATGGCCACGGAGAAACCAGGTCATTTAGGAGGAAAGAAAGGAGGAAGGGAGGGAGCAAGCAAGCAAACAAGCCAGGAAGGCAGGTCAGAGCTACCGTGACTAGGCTCTGCAGTGCCCCTGGCTCCCCTTGAGGGCTCAGCTCTCCACGCTGAGGGCCTCTCTGTCTTGTGAGAAGGTGGAGATTGGAGGACTAAGCGGCTGGAGCTGAAGCACTTCAGGCTTCTAGAGGACATGGATCTCCTCCCTATACTTACTCAGAGGCACAGTGGTCTTCAGGGTTGTCCTTAATCTTGTTTTCAGGGGACACCTTGAGCAGGAAGACAGGAAAAAGCATCAAAAGAATTGTTAACAGTGTAATGGATTAACACCCTGGCTTTATGGGAGAGACAACAGCCACCATGTTTAACACAGGGTCTATAAACATGAGAATGGGGAAGCCTCCCTCCAACTCTGGAGCCCCAGTTACCCATTTTGCAGTCAAGAAAACTGAGGCTGTGGGAGAGAATTATAAAACGCATAGATAGAGAAACAAACAAATAATAAAGGAAACATCGGTGCTGAGGTCATATCTCTTTGCTTCCCAGCTACTACCTGTTATGGGTGCATTCTGTCTCTCACCTCCGGACACCAGTGTCCCAATGTCCCTAGCCTGAGACCATCGAGTTCCCACCTCTAGGATCATCTCACCCACCCTCAAGAGCCTTGTGCCCTCCCTTCAGCAAGTATTCATTAAGGATTCATGTTTAACCTGGGCACACACCTGTAATCCCAGCATTTGGGAGGCTGAGGCAGGAGGAATGCTTTAATTTTCAAGCCAGCCTTGGCTTAAGAGGGAGAACCTGGGGGCTGGGGAGATGGCTCAGGGGTTAGGGGAACCTGGCTGCTCTTCCAGATGGTCCTGAGTTCAATTCCCAGCAACTACATGGTGGCTCACAGATCTATGATGAGATCTGGTGCCCTCTTCTGGCATGCAGGTGTGCATACAGACAAAACATTGCATACATAATAGATAAATCTTTTTTAAAAAAAGAGAGAGAACCTGTCTGAGTATATATTTGTATGTTTATTTAAACAACTAAAACAATAGCTTTAGAAAAGCAACCAAAAAAAAAAAAAAGCAACTAGAGAGCAATACTTACGTTGCTTAGTAACCTAGCCTAAAGCATTTTGTTGTAACAGCTTGAAGGAATAGTGATACAAAGATTGGGGGGGAGACCCTAAAAAACGTCTGGGGCCAAAGGCTCAGGTAAAGACTGGTCCCCTGGAGTTAAGAATGAGATGGGTGAGAGAGCAGTAGGCTGCTCAGTGGTGGCCTGGAGACAGTCAGAAAGCGCCAAGGACGGGAGAGCTGTTGTGAATTCATAACTCTATTTCTAGAATCCATCAGAATAAACTAAAAAAACAATTCAGATATTCAGTTTATCAACCCTTACCTTTTCTAGGGAAAATGTGTGTGTGTACAGGTGTATGTGTGCGGATAGGGGTGCAGTGTGTATGCGGCATGCGTGTGCCTCCAGGGACAGGACAGGCTGAAGTCAAGGGTCTCTCCCTAAACCCAGAGCTCAAAGAGCCGATAACTGGCAGGCCACTGAGCTCCAGTACCCCCCGTCTCAGTCACTAGTTCTAGGTGCGTGTCACCATACCCGGATTTTACATGGGCGCTGGGGATCCGAACTCAGGTCCTCGTGTTTGCACAGCAGACTCTGCTCACTGACCTTCTCCAAGCCTCCAGGAAGGATATTTTAAATCATTTGGTTTTTCTTTTTTACATCTAGCTAGGGGTTGGTGGCTCAGTGGTTGTGGTGGCTACTTTTGGTTGTCAACCTGACTACATCTAGAAAGAACTATAGTCCAGAAATGGAGGGCACACCCGTGAGAGACTTTTTTTGCTTGGTTTGAAGTGGGCGAATCCACTTCTCGTCTGGACCTTTGAGGTAGGAAGATGTGCTGCCTTTGATCCGGATCTTGAGGCGAGAAGACATACCTTTTTTGTTGTTTTAGTTTTTCAATTTCAACAGGTTTCTTTGTGTAGGCTTGGCTGTCCTAGCTCTGTAGACTGGGGAAGAAACACCTTTAATCTGGGCCTCACCTTCTGCTGGAAGTCCATCCTTCCGGGTGTACAGGAGGTTTCTTTCTCACATTCACACCGGTCTGCCTCCCTAGAGCTTTCAGTAAGTTTTACTTAACCATCCTGCATCCATTTTTGTTTTTGTTTTTTCCCTCCAATGAAGTCCTCTTATGTGGACACCTATTTCTTCAGTTCTGTTTCTGTTGGAGTCAGCTTTTGCTGTCATCTGCTCTGCGTCTTCTCCTCTCATTAGGAATTTAAGGTTTGTTATGGTTTCTATGATAAGGCAGGTGACAAGATCCAAGATGGATTCCAGCATCAACATCCACCCCTGGACCTGGCCTCTCAGAGAAATATGTGCTTGATGATAATGGGGTCACAACCTTCCCTGGAGGCAGCTGGAACAAAACCCTATCGCCAGGTGAACTGTGCTCTTAGAAGTGGGAGCAAAAGAAGCATGCTCTGGCTGTTTCCCTCATGGCTTCCACTTGTCCCATCTGTACAGTTTCCACCTCTGTCTCTCTGTGCCTGTGCTTTTATACATGGCACTTTCTCCTGCCAGTTTGTTTAAACCTTGAACATGGCCTTCACAGATGGGAAATGCATTAGCTCCCTCCTGGAACACGCAGCCTGACAAAACCTCCTGCTCCAGTCCACTGGATGCCCTGCTACCAGCTGTTCACACTGAAATCCAGCTGCTCACACTCACATCTGGACCAACCAGAGCCCGCGCTGGCGCCTTGGGGACTGTGCTAAGCTCAAGGTCTGCATGTGCTTGCTAGTATCCACTCTAGGGTAGGAGAAGGCGTACCTCCCCTCACCATCCCAGGAAGTCATTAGAAAAGCGGCACAGCCATGCAAGAAACAGAAAACTGAGGAGCTGAAAAGGACTCCTCTCTCTGACTCTAAGACTCTAAGAGTCTCCTTTGACTCTTACAAGTGTGTATGTGTTTGTTTGTAAGGGTGCATTTTATATATATATGCTTATAGATATGTGCACCTGTGTGTAAGGTTTCGAAGGCTACTATTTACTGCCTACCTCACTTTTCCAAATGCACCCTGCTTCTTTCATGGAGTGTTCTCCCATATCGAGCAGCTCTGTGTGTATAATGTGTACCTGTGCACAAATCTATTATATATACAGTTGCTATCAGACACTGCAGATGGTTGAAGAACACGACTTCATTCATTCTGAATGGACGCGGGTAGATATGCATCCACACCCACTAACCCGGGGGCATAAGCAACATCACAGCGACTCCCTCCTACACAGGCGTGTTCTCACCCCTGCCCCTGCTTCCTCCCTCGTTCCCTGCCCCTCCCCCGGCAACTCCCCATCTGCTCTGCCCCTGCAGATGCTATCCGGAGGAATGGAAGCCTCAGCGTGTGCTCTCTGCCACCTGGCATCTTCCCCTGGGCGCAGGGATGGTGAGGTCCACCCACGCTGTCAGTTGCACTCCTGTTTACTCCCACGTGTTCACGTGTTGCCTTCTTTACGAATTATCTTCCTCTGAATCCTAGCTTGGTTGGTTTTTAATATTTATTTGTTTGTTTGTTTACTGTGGAAACTTGAACACATTACAGACAGAAAAGCATCAAGGGACCTCCAGTACCTAACCCACCAGGGGGATGTTTTCAGGATTTTGCCAGTCAGGCTCTGCTCTTCACCACCAGAGGGCACTGGTCTCCCAGCCTGGCGGTCAGGGTCGGGGTAGCCTCTTGGGAGATGTCCCTTGTGGCTTCCCAGAAGGCTCCAACCCTCCATAACCACCACCAGATGCCAATAGCAAGCGAGGCACATGAGCTTTCATTCTGGACCCTAACAGAGCTGGGACCCCCGTGGAAGGAGCAAGGCCATCTGGGCCTCCCCACCCCTAGCACATCTGGCTTCTTAAAATCTTATTCCTAGTATCCTACGGTTGATCTTTCAGAATCCTGCCTCTAAGATCGCAGAGGAGGATTTGCCCTTCGGTTTTCTTTCCATTTAAAATTGTTTCTGGGGGCTGGAGAGCTGGCTCAGTGGTTAAGAGCACTGTTTGCTCTTCTGGAGGTCCTGAGTTCAATTCCCAGTAACCACATGGTGGCTCACAACCATCTATAAAGTGATCTGGTGCCCTCGTCTGTCACTCACATACATAAAATAAATAAATAAATCTTTAAAAAAATAAAAATAAAATTGTTTCTGGTGGGCACAGTGGTGCACACCTTTAATCCCAGCACTCAAAGAGGCAGAGGCAGGCAAATCTCTCTGAGTTCGAGGCCAGCCTAGTCTACAAAGCGAGTCCAGGACAGCCAAGGCTATACAGAGTAACCCTCTTTGTTTCAAGTCCTTCCTGTGAGTCTGCTGTGCAGCTGTGAGCTCCTTTCTACGGCTTCCTCCTCTAAGATTTTATAGCAGTGCAAGCCATGATCATCACCCTAAAGTCTTGGCTGGTGGCAGCCGACAAGACCCTCCCCCCATCCCCTCCCCCTTGGCTACGGCAAATCCGGAACTTTGCGAAAGCAGCAGGCAGGATGTCATTCAGGCCCAGGAGAAGGTATCGCTGTTCATCACAGGCTTGTGAGTATTTAAACCACACACACGCACGCACACTCACACACGCACGCACACTCACACACGCACGCACACTCACACACGCACGCACACTCACACACGCACGCACACTCACACACGCACGCACACACACGCACGCACACTCACACACGCACGCACACTCACACACGCACGCACACTCACACACGCACACTCACACACGCACACACACAGTGGCAGCAATCCTCTCTGTGGCTTCCCTAGGTCACCACTGACCTGGGTTTACAAGGCAGAGGAGGAAGGTAACAGTTGCTACCCAGCCCTGAAAGCACTGACTGGATGGTTTGGGTACTGAACCGATTGCTTCTCTAAAAGTGCTCTCCAGTGTCACCAGTGCAGCCTACTCTGGGACTGCGATGGTCCAGTGACCCTTCCCCAGCATGGCACCGTGACAAACATCTGAAACTGAGGGGACACTTCAGTTCCCTGACCCTACCCTCCATAGATGAATCGGTGATACATGGCTCATTTTACCCAGGAAGAGACCACCGACTGTCCTTCAGAATCACTAAAGAGGAGGTGGTGCACGCCTAGAATCCCTGCGCTCTGGGAGGAGAGGTAGATGAGTTCGAGGCCAGCCTGGTCTACAAAGTGAGTCCAGGACAGCCAAGGTCATAGAGAGAAACCGTTTTAAAAAAAACAAAACAAACAAACAAAAACACTAATTCAAACCTGTACGTTTACTCAGTTTTTGCACTGTGCGGAGCTTGAAGTTTTTAATATCCCACATAATACCACTGATACTCAAGTTCTTGTGACTCTGGGATAGGATTTTGGCCTTGGGCACTTCATGTGGTCATGAGATTAAAAATTAATCCAAAGCAGTACCAGGAGAGGGGGTTGGCTCCATGACTTAAAGGCCAGGAATCTGATAGACTATCTCACATCCCTGAAAATATGTAAGAATGCCATATGGGGGAGATATGTTTATGAGATGGCTCAAGTAGGACAAATCAAAATGGAATCACACATACACACAGGTACACATAAATAAGATGAGTTCGTAAGATCAGCCTTACCTTCAATCTTTCTTATAACTCTCAATTTGGCAAAACCAAAACATAACAAATCAATCCAGCCTCAAAAACTGTCTGAATTGCTAGGCACGGTGGAACACACCTGTAATCTAAGCACTTTCTTGTACTCCATCAATAAGTACAATTATTATGTCTTTAAAAATGAAATATAGTAAAAATACGGGTGAACGTGGAAAGAACTAATATGACTGATACTTAAGTGCTCATTAAAATATTAGTTAAAACTGTATGTTATTTTTTAAATTATTTGTGCCTGTCTCTGGATCTGAGCAGAGTGTAGTACCTGCTGAGGCCAGAAGGTGGCATCAGAGCCCTGGGAACCGTGGTCCTCAACCTGTGGGTCACATCCTCTCTGGAGGTCAAATGACCCTTTCACAGGGGTTATGTCAGACATCCTGCATATCAGATATTTACATTACAATTCATAAGAGTAGCAAAATTACAGTTATGAAATAATTTTATGGTTGGGATTTACCACAGCATGAGGAACTGTATTAAAGAGTTGAAGCATTAGGAGGGTTGAAAACCACGGCCTTGGAGGGAGTTACGGAAAATTTGAGTGGCCTGTTGTGAGTGATGGGAACTCGACTCAGGTCTTCTGAAAGCCAGGAATAACTCAGAACCACCAAGCCATCCCTTTGGCCCTCTAGAACTGGTTTTTTGTTTGTTTGTTTGTCTTTAAATAACCTCCAGTATAGGGTCTGGGAGACCTGGCGAGCTGACCAACTCAGCTACCACCCAGGCCCAGATCCAGGGCTTTGAACTGGTCACCCTAACATCTACCCCATGTGTGGACTGCTGGAGCATGTGAAGGGGCAGGTGCAGATCCAAAGCTGCAGGATCTCATGACACAGGGCGGCAGCAGGATGTCAGAGGAGTCTGGTGAGGATCTAGCATGGATGGTACAGCAGAAGCCAGAGGCCTCGAACCAGACCCAGGACTCACTGCAGTGAACATTTGTAAGTAAAGATGTTCAGAAAAAACGTGTATATTATACGGCACATTGTGGCATGCTACAGCTTCAACGACAAGATGTTTGTTTTGCGGGGAGGGTTCCAAGGGTGGAGGATGGACATGGCCAGGGAGATGAGTAGGATTGGGGTGCAGGATGTGAAATTCACAAAGAATCAATAAAAAGTAAAATAATAATAACGACATCGCATGTAACATCATGTTCAGGATGATGATTCCGGGATATTCATGATCAGTATCCAATCAACGGTGGCTGCTTTTTGTGTTTTGTTTTCTTTGGAGTGAAGGTTCAGAGGCAAGGCCTTGAATATGCTAGGCAAGCCCCTTACTGCTGAGCGGGACCTGCTTAGCCTAGTGTTTAAAGAGTGTTTAAATGAAGGCCCTCAAAGGGGTTTTCATTTAATCTTGACATTCTCCTATCTAAAACCAGAGAAAGAGAGAGAGAAGCTAGGCTCGGTGGTGCACACCTGTAGTCCCAGCACTCTGGGAGGCAGAGGCAGTTTGAGTGAGTTTGAGTTCGAGGACAGCCTGGTCTACAAAGCGAATCCAGGACTGCTAAGGCTACACAGAGAAACCCTGTCTCAAAAAAAAACAAAACAAAAGTTTAAAAAAGAGAGGGCTGGAGAGATGGTTCAGTGGTTCAGAGCACTGTCTGCTCATCCAGAGGTCCTGGGTTCAATTCCCAGCACCCACATGGCAGCTCACAATGGTCTGTAACTCCAGTTCCGGGGGAGCTGACACCCTCACACAGATAGACATACATACAAGCAAAGACACTGATGCACAGAAAACAAATAACTATTTTTCAAATGAAAAATAAACTTTTCCTAAGGGTTAGAGGGTTGTAAATATAAAGAATTTTTTCCCTCTTTCCTTCCTAATAAAGGAACAGGAATGGTGTATTCACGCCTAGTCAATGGGTCCTTTTTGCTTGGCGAGACATCCTCTCAAACATTTTGAAGGAAGGCCTCCTTCCATGGATGATTCTTGACCATGGGATTCTTTTCTGCCTCAGCGGTGAGTCCCGTGAGATGAGGAGCCCCCAGGGAATCGGTTACAGATTTGGGGAAGCTACACAGCACGTCCGCCTGAAGGCCGAGTTCCAGCATGCCCAGCGTTTTTAAAAGCAGGGTCTCACTTTCTGACTGTCTGTCTGGACCTGGACACTCCGTTAGGACTCTGGGATGCCTTCCTTAGTCTGACAAACATGTTACAGAGAACACACCTGAGCCCCCCAAGAGTAACCACTGCTCTGCCTTCACACTTCTTTTTTTCTCAAGACAGTTTTTGTTTTGTTTTGTTTTGTTTGTGCGGCCTTGGCTGTCCTAGAACTCATTCTGTAGTCCAGGCTGGCCTCAAACTCGCAGAGATCCACCTGCCTCTGCCTCCTCAGAGCTGGGATTAAAGGTGAGCACCACCGCCGCCTGACCACCATTTATTTCTTGAACCCACCTCTTCACACCTGTCTCTGCTACCGACTGGGTCCAGGACTTGGTCAGTTGGACAGGAGGAGTAGCCCTGGTGGGTCACAGTGCCCCAGGCTTGCTTCTGTCTGAGTCCCCCTTCCTCCCGCTGTTGAGTAAACTCCCCAACAACACAAAATTCTCGCTCTCTTCCACCTTCAAATGCCCACATCATTCTCAATAGAGGCTACACCGCCTGACACAGCAAGACAGAGATGCTGAAGACCTTTTCCGCCTACACCTGACTAACCTAACCCTACCCACCAGTATCGCGAGGGCACAGAGCTCCTCCTCTTCAACTCTTCAGCTCGGCCCCTGTCCCTTGCAAGCTTGCCTGTCTCTCGCTCCTGTAGACCCGCAGACTGACTTCTCAGCAGCGCCTTCTACACTTGAACTTTGGGCTTGTCTTCCCCCTGTCTGGGACTTCCTGTCTCTATGATGTTCTTCCAGGCTGAGACTCAGCCAGATAGAGGGGGAAATCCATTCATTTCCGAATCTTTGAAGTTTCCCAAGCGCTTGAAAATGACAGTGAAAAATTGTTTCCTTGCTCTGTCAAACTCTTCCCCCAAATCCTTAGACTGTTTTGTTCAGTGTTGGCATTACATAACTGCAGGCTGATGTAGTCTTAGAGGAATCCCATTATATAATTCAGTCCTCACTAAAGCTCATTTGTTCTGTTATAAACTCCAACAGGGCAGTGGGGAGGAGGGGTGGGACAGAGAGAGCGCCGCACGGGGCTTTCCCAGCGTCCCAGTGGCCTTTCCGTGATGCTGGCCTGATAGCCTGGCCCAGGAAGACTTTCCCTCCACCGCTGCTGGCCGGCAAGGAAGCTTCCTGCCTTTGGCCTCCTCTTCAGCCAGGAGCCGCTAAGACCCGTTCTCAGCAGCAAAGACGTGCCAAACCAGAGCGTTGGTTTTTCATTATTTTTCTAGAACAGCGGGGTTGTTATTACAAGTGTTCAGCAAGAGAGAATAAGGAAGCTAAAAGAATCAGAGCATCTTTAAAAATAGCTTGCAATTTGGGAATTGCCTGACCAGCCAAAGATCCGGACGTGTCCGACTCGGCAGGGCGTTTTCCAACCACTGTTTTGCAGGTGGTGCATCTACTTATCGCCTCCTTCCACCGCGTCCCCTTGGCCAAGGCGGAGGCCCTGCTGGTCAATTCCCACCTGGGTTTCAGAGATGCTGCAGCTGGATTGCATGCAGCCCCACTGGGAAGGGAAGGCGAGCCCTGGGCCAGAAGAAAAGTTCTAGATGTTTCTGCCAAGTGCCGTTTGTACTTGCTCCTTTAAGACTGTCTCTGTAAGTCACCCCGAAAGAGAGACAGTAGCGGGCTCCCACCCAGGAGGCAGAGTGAGAGTATGCAGGGGTGGGGGTACGGAACGGACACACGCCCCAGGACGGACTGGGGCAGGCACTCAGGGTGAGTTGGGGACAGAGGCGCCGAGGAGGGAGGGAGGCCTGGGTGGGGAGACACTGGGGGTGCGGATGGATGAGCGGAGGGACAGGCGTCCACACTCACCGCGGGCGGGAGCCGGGCGGGGCTCCGCGGGGTTGGCTCCTGGGCCCCCCAGGCCTCCGACTCAGCCAGCAACTGGTCCAGCAGGCGCAGGGTCTCCTCTCGGCCGCCGGGGGGCGTCGCGGGGCGGGGGTCACGGCGGGTCTCCTCCGGCGCCGCTGCCGCCCCGGCCTGCTCAGCCGTGCCGCCCTCCGAGACCGTCTCTCCCGGGCCCGCCTGGCGCCGGTCGGGGCTGCGCCGCCGCCTCGGGATCCGGCCGCTCCGGCTGCTGCCGCTGCCCATGGCGCGCACCCGGGCCGGAGCGCGCAGCCCGGAGCCAGGCCGGACCAGGGCGGGAGCGCGGCGGGCCGGACGGGGCGGGGGAGCAGCGAGGGGGGATCCGGGAGGACTGAAGGGCGGGGGGTGCGATGAAGGGATGGGCGAGGGGGTGGGGCACGAGGGCCGCGGGGCTGGGAGAGACCGGGAGGCAAGGGTGAGCTGGGAGACGGGATGAGGTAGAGGCTGATGGGGAGATGGGGGGATTCTCAGGGGGAGAGTGAGAGGGTGGGGGGTAGCTTCGCGGGGTGCGGTGGTGGAGATGAAGGACGCGGTGGGGCGGGGGGAGCGCCAGGGACGGAAAGAAAATGAGGAAGGTGATACCCGAGGGAGGAGGCGAGGGTGGGGGTGCCTGGCCCACAGACCCTCAGGAGGTGGGAGGTCGGGATGGGGTGGTGCCGGAGGGAGGCAGAACCGGGAGAGCCTTGGACGGGAGCCTTAAAGGGCGCGGGGTAGGTGGATCGGTGGGAGGGAAATCAGGGTGTGAGGGTCAGCTTGGGGAAAGTTTGGGGGGGCCTCACGGAGCATGGGTGGGAGTAATGTTGGGGGCGAGGGGAGCAGGGGACCAGATGAAGAGGGCTGGGGTGAAAGACTGGAACGCTTGCCACAGAGACGAAGGCGAACATCGGGGAAGGGGAACATCGGGGGTCAGGACTGGAGGGCAGTGTGGGGGGAGAGGGGGTCGCTGGGGCTTGCGGTAGAGGTCTGGAGAGCGGAGGCAAAGAGGGCGGGGATGGGGGCAGGAAAGGAGAACCAGGGATGGGTGAGAGCGAGAGAACGTCCAGGGGAGGCAGCGCTTCGGGGTGGCCAGCCGGAGCGCGGGTCGAGGGGCGTGTACCCGGGTCCTGGGCGGGGCCGGCGGAGAGGCGTGTCCCTGGACGGAGACTCCGGGCTGGGAGCTAAATCTCCAGGGTGGGCGCGTGAACCTGGGAGGGAAGGCTGCGCCGGAACCTGGGACGGTTGGGTGGTGGAAGGCGCGACCCCGGGGCGGGACAGGGTGAATTTCGAGGCGGAGAGACGGTCTTCCTTCTCACCCTTGCCTGGCCTCCGATGGGGGTCCCTCTAGCCGGTTCGCCGCAGGCTCTGGCTTCCTTTTCTTCCGGTATAGGTCTGGTTACTAAAGCTGTCCCCGCTAAGGCTCCTACAGGCCTGGGGCGACACTGCTCGGCTGATTGGTGCTTCTGTGGGGCGCTTACCTGGAGGCTGTTAGAGGTACTGGAGAGAGCCTACGGAAGACTTAGCCTGGCTCCTGTAGAGTTAGAGGAGCAGACGTTTTTTTTTTTTTTTTTTTTTTTTTTTTAATCTCTCAGAGCCTCGGAAAGGAAGCAGAAATATTTTAGTGGAATTAGCAACCAGCCTGCCACTCAATGGCCCTCTCACGTTTAGATTGCCTCAGACAAGGCAGTCACCTCAGACAGAACAGGAGGGAATGGGACCCTACTAGAACCAAGGTACACACCCACCAGCAGGCTCTCTCTCTCTCTCTCTCTCTCTCTCTCTCTCACACACACACACACACACACACACACACACACCAGAGACTAATCTCTGGAACTTCTGCCCCCCAACAGTAATCGGTTTAGGGAAACAAAAACAATGCCTCCTCCTAAGAGTGTCTGTGGAGAGGGGCGGGCAAGAGGGCTACTTACTGATCATAATTCTAGCCTTTGGTCACTGGCTACTTAAAATGAGCAAGGCTCTGATTTTTAAGTAAACTAATGTCATCTAACAGTAGGAAAGGTCCCAACTCTGGAGTCTGAGTCCTCACCACAGGCGGGTTCTTTCCCTGCTTCTCTTCCAGCACTTTCCAAGGCTGGGTGAATTAACTATCCTGAGTTTAGCTTTCTCTGGGTTTGACTTGCCAATAACCCTGATCCATACTGGCAGACCCATTGTGAAGGTGGAATTTTGGGCTAACCTCTCCCAACTGTGGGATGAAATTTTACTATTTTCATCACCGCTGGGGTAGACGTTAAAGACCTACGCTCATGGCAGTGGGATGAATACGAGCCCAAATCTATGTCGGTGTGTTTGTATCACCAAGGGAACTAGAGAGGAGCAAGTGTTTTCAGCAGCCCTTCCTTTTCGCTTTTTTAATGGGATTTCTTGGTCATCCAGATGTCACGGATGGGCCAAATGCATGTCTTGGTGACATTGGGGTATTCAAAGTACATACACCTGTCTAGGTTAAAGATTACTGACATAAGTTTTCCTGTTATGAAAACAAATCTCGAAACTCTTCAAGCCTGGGGAAAAAAAACTCAGAGGGAAAGAAACTTTTCTTGAACGAAGTTCAACTCAGTTTAATCATTTAAAAGAAAACATGTTTTACTCCTGCCCAAATCATGTGACTCAGAGTTTAAATATAGCCGGAGCTCCTGTGTTCTCCAGAGCAGCCAAATTTTTCTGGCCACTCTTGACTTCAACTGTTTCCCCAGACTTGTCTCCTTAGCTATGCTTGCACAGGAGCCATGCCAAAGCCTGTGTTCTTTCTGAGATCACGTATAATGTCAGCCACATTTGGAGTCCTGGCTTCTGGGATAGAGGCTGGAAGACCCACACTGAGTGGAGAATCAATGCATGCTTGTTACCCCAGCATTCCAGAAGTCGAGGCAGGGGAATTAGGAGTTCAGGGTCATCTCTAGCTATGCATAGCACGTTTGAGAGGCTAGTCTGAACTAGGTGAGACCCTCTCAAAACCAAACACAACAGTACCCACACTGATACTGAGCTAGCAGACAGCCTCCAAGATCCCCCAGAGTTAGACCCAAGAATCTTGAAGAATAAATATAGGAGCTAAAGGTGCAGACAGGAACCTCACAGCCACCTGGAGACTTTTGTTCTGTTTGAGACAGGGTCTCACTTTGTAACTCTGTAACTTTGGAACTCATTATGTAAAGGAGGCTAACCTCAAACTCACAGAAATCCCCCTGCCTCTGCCTCTTGAGTGCTGGGGTTAAGTCAAAATGATAAATTATACAAAAGGTAAGAGAGTGCTCATGTGGACCAATACTTTCCACATTCATATCTTGTTAATATCTACATTAGCCCCACAGTGGGGCATTTTATTACAGTGAACACTAAACAGATAATCATTGTCACCTAAAGCCTATCTCTTACACGAAAGTTTACTCTTGTTGTTGAATATTCTTTAGGCTATTAATCCCACCAGGCTGGGCCTCATACCTAGACATCTTTCTATAGTGATTATGGGCAGTTGCTGGTGACAGTGGGTGCAGGGTGAGGTCCAGCTTGAGGGCTTTCTGATTAATTCTCGGAAGTCAAGAACCTGTGCTGGTTTTTTGCCAACCCGGCATGAACTGGTTTATCTGGGAGGAAGAAACCTCACTTATGAAAATGCCTTCATTAGACTGTAGGCAAGTCTGTGGGGCATTTTATTAATTAATGATTGATGTGGACCTGGGAGGTAGAAGAAAATACACTGAGGAAGCCATGAGGAGGACCAGTTACCAGTGTTCCTCCATGGCCTCTGCTTCAGTTCCAGCCTCCCTGTTCCTACCCTGACTTTTTTTTCAGTGATGAACTATGACCTGGGATGTGTAAGCGAAATAAACCCTTCTTTCTCCCAAGTTGCTCTTGGTCATGGATTTAATCACTGCAAGAGAGAAACCTAACTGGGACAGTACCTAATTTCCAGCCTAGAAGAGCCTTTCAGTAAACTGATTCACTGGGTGTGATGGTGTGTCTCAGCGCTTGGGAGGCTGAGGCAGGAGAGCCACCAGGTTTGGGGTGCAGTAATTTATGTGCAGCTTCTTGCTTAGCATGCTCAAGGCTTGGGTGTGGTTCCCAGGACACACACACACACACACACACACACACACACACACACACATGCCAATAGCTTTAGGAAAGAGCTACCACTGATGCTATCTTCTGGAGGGACCAGTGGGTGGGTGAATGGTCTGTCTGGCATCTGATGATGAAGCCAGTCCCTTCTCTGCCAAAGCGTGTAGACCAGGTCCATTGCAGTGGACAGACAAACCTGCCCACCTCTCAAAGTCCTGCTCAAGTTCCCTCTCTACAAGGACCTCAGTTATACTCTGCCTGCCCAGAACTTCCCCTACTGATGACCACCACAAGCTGGGAATGATAAGCACAGTGGATGCGCAGCCAAATAGTGCATATGGCCTTGGTTCAATCCCCAGCACCATGAGTAGATAGTATTCGTATTCAGCTGACAGTGAGACAGTCGTGTATGTGTATGCATATGTGTTTATGTAAGGTGAGACTGTATATATACACACACATATATGTATGTATACATATATGGTCTCATGTAGTCCAGACTGGCCTTGAACTCACTGTGTATCCTAAGATGACCTTGAACTTCTGTTTCTCTGCCTCCCAAGTGCTGGGACTACAGGCATGCACCACCATGCTGCATTCATGTGGTGTCCGGGATCAAACCCAGGGCTTCAAGCATAGGCAAGCACTCTACTAAACTGAGCTGTATCCCCATCTTCCATCCCTGTTTCCTCTTTTGATGTCTACTGAATTACTTGAGAGGTCATCGATGTTATTAACTAGTGTTGATATATTTGAACAGCTGTATCCTGTGTGGTTGCTATTGTCTCTTTCAGAGTGTCCACGTATTCCTGTTTGGTTTCATGGTTGCATCCCTGAGACAGGGACTGAGAAATGGAAGGGAAAGTCAGCACTCTTTACTAAGAAAACCCATGCAAATCCAAGAAAACATGCACGGGGCTCCTTTGCAGTACTTAGAAATAAGATATCCCTAAGTCCTCGGTGTTGGCAGGTCTAGATCATGGTTAATTGAGCCCGTTGAAGATAAAACAAAACAAAAACCACAAACAAACCAACAAACACATAAGCAAACCCTCTGACAATAGGCAGTCACGCAAGAATGCTCTGTAGCCTGCTTGAATACGTGAGTGAGACTGGAAATCTGTGCTTCTGTACTGGCTGCTCTCCATGGCTCCTTGCTTAGACCCTGCAGAGCTTCTGGCTCAAGCCACAGGTGATGGCAGGGTGTCCGGTGAAGCATCCGCTCAGCGTGTTACCTGAGACCCCGTTGAAATGAAGACAAAGGAGTTGTGAGGGACAGGGAGGGACACTCTCAAATGACCCGTCTCACTCCCTTCCCGAGGGTGGAAAGCTGATATCTGAGGACAGCCAGATGACAGGGACAGAGGCATTGACTCCTGCTATGTATGGGGAGCTGGAGACATGGGGCCAGAGCGGCCAGTAAATGGCCTTTACATAGGGCACGGGTGTCACCCACGCCTCGTGAAAGTACGCGGGCTTACGTACTTTCATTATGCTGGTATGCATGTGAAGTTCTCTTCCTGGAATTCTCCTTGGGAGCTCAGGGTAGGGTAGGATGGGGTTGGTGGAATGGGATGGGGTAGGCAGGAATTGCTAATGGATGGTATTTGAGTGGTGAAGCAGGCAAGAAGCTGGGCTCCTGGGCTCCTGGGCTCCTGGGCTCCTGGGCTCCTGGGCTCCTGGGCTCCTGGGCTCCTGGGCTCAGGAGTGAGGCCTGACCATAGGCTAGGCTAGGCTCCCTCATGTGGGAAGGCTATCCCTTCCACTGGCTCTGAGCCTCAGAAGAGGCTCTCTGCATACGACAAGCACTAGGTGCGCGTGGTAGTCTCTGCAGTTATCACCTTCCTGCGTGTCTCCTTCTCCTGGCAGGCCTGTCCCTCATCTTCCCACCACCCACCACGCAGTGGGAGATTTGGAAGCTGCACAGGATCTAGGCGCCACTGCTGACCACTGGAGGAAACTGTCTAGGCCAGACAAGAGGGGGGTGAGGGAAAGGGACAGGCTAGGTCAATTTGGCAGTTGATGATACATAATATTTATCACGAAAGTGAGCCTTGGTGATGCCACGGGCTATAGAGCATGGGGCAGAAACTAGTGTCCCGCGTGAAGCTCAATCATCCCACTGTGAAGAGCAGCATCAGTGTGGAAACTGACCTGCCCAGAAGCTCAGTTCTAGACACAGCCGGCCATGCTGCCCCAGAAAGCGGCAGAGGTGAGGAATTCCTGGTCTCGTTAGAGATCTGAGAATTGACTGCTGTGTTAATCGGCTCAGAGGAATAGAGGCCTCCAGTTAAAGCTCTGGGCTTAAGTATTAAAAAGAGTCTTGGTGCTTTGACTTGTAACTCATTAACTATTAAATCAAGTTGCCGGGCTAGGCTCCTCTGAGGTTACTCATTAATGCCTGTGAACTGTGTCCCTGGCAATGCCCCCTTTCTCCACCGGCATGATGGCGGCTGTTGTCAACCTGACAGAATCTAGAACCACCTGGAAGATGGGTGCCCCTGGGGCCTTACTGTAAATGATGCAACAAGATGCATCCTAATGGTGGGCGGGGCCAGGCCCTGGGCTGGGGGATCAGCGGAGAAAGTCGGGTGGCATGGGTGGCATTCATCGCCTCTGCTTCTCAGTTGTGGATGCCATGTGACTGGCTCCTCCTGCTGTGGCTCCCCACCTTGAGCTGTGAGCTAAAATAAAACCCTTCTCCCTTAAGTCGTCTTGGTCGGGGTGTTTTAGCACAGCAATGAGAAAAATAGCTAATTCCACCAAGCGTGGATGCTCCGTCTAGCTGACCCAGGAGGCTGCCTGCCTGCTCTCCCTTTACAGACGTTGACTTATTAAAGGGATGATAACCTCCTCCAGTTCATGGAGAGCTTGCTGTTCTGAGCTCCCCACCTCCAGCTCGCTGGGTCCTTGAGGCATGAGTAAGTTTCATAACAGGCTTAGTCTAAAACGTTCTTAGAAAGGAAAATCTGAGACCTTGTCATAATATTTTGGTGAAAAATTAATGATAGCGATAGTGACAAAATTTTCTGAATACCAAGAGAAGCGAATGTGTCTTCCTACATTCCCTTAGATCATTTCTTGTTGATTGTCTGTCTCTCTGTCTGTCTAGCAGGGTGGTCTCTCTGCTACCTGCTGGCTCATGTACCCTCCTGTCCTTTCCAGCTATAGAGGAAATCAAAATGACACCCTCTCTCCACTCAGGGCCCAACACAGTTAAAGAGTGAGTGCCGGGGACAAAAGGGCATCAAAAAGGACAGCAGCTATGGAGGCTGAGGAAATACGAGAGCCTTCCCTTCCGTCAGAGCCGCCCTCTGGATCCATAACTTTGTCCACTTCTTAGCCCAGCAAGGGTAGTTTGGGTCTCTTGGGTGCGGCGAGTAAGGCAGGATTTTACTACATAGCCCAGGCTGGCCTTGAACTTGAAATCCTCCTGAACTAGCCTCCTGAATTACAGGCCTGCCTGTGATCCCTCATGCCTCGTTTAAGGTTTGTTTGTTTGTTTATTTACTTATAATTTGATATCTATATTAATGTTACAACTACAATATCTAAATTACAAAAAATAAAAATGTAACCTTCATTTTTTTTTTTTTTAATGTATTAGTACTGTGTGTCTGTAACGTGGGTGTGAAGGCAGGCGCGGGCACACCACTGTATACAAGCGGAGGTCAGAGGACTGCTTTATGAAGCCGGCTCTCTCCTCCTCCCTTTATGTGGGTTCTAAGGCTGGAACTGCGGTCACCTGCTTCTGCCTGCTGAGCCAGTCGGCTGGCTCTCACACCATCTTTTGAAGGGCAGGTTTTTCACCATAAGTATTCATAGGAGTGTCTCAAGGAGTGAGCGTTTGTGTCCACCCAAGGGAACCATCAGTGCATAATGTAGGAAGATGGGGATTTGGGTTTTGGGGTGTTATTAGGGATGATCGAGGGCATGAAGGAGGACACCAAGAGCATGCTCTCTCCTGCTCCTCTGTCGGCCCTGTGAGGAAGCAGCAGGAAGTCTCTGTGCTGACCGGGTCCCACCGTCCAGATGTGCAGGCAGCTCAGCCTCTGGAACCGAGACTGCTGGAGAAGCTACCCAGTCTGTGGGAAGTCGCTGAAGTAGTCCAAGCTGAGTGTGTCTCAGAAGACAGGAATATTTAGACCTGAACACAGACCATGGCTCAAGGGTTAGCAGGTACAGCCTGCAAGTGAAAACCGGGACCTACTATTTTGTAAATAAAGTTTTATTGGAACACAGCCATGTACCATTTGTCAGTACCTGCTTTAGTTGACAGTCCAGCTGGCTTAAGGCTTGTTTGTTTGTTTGTTTGTGCATTTGATTTTGTGAGAGTTTTTACTTATTTTTTGAGACAGAGTACCCCAGGCTGGCCTTGAACTCATAATCCTCCTGCCACTATCTTCCAACTGGTGAGATCACAGGTGTATGTGTACTAGGATTATAGGCATTCATCACCATGCTCACCTTGGGCACAGAGGAATGAGAGAAGGCCAGAAACCCACTGGAAGTTATTTTTAATACACTTAAGAATACTTACACAAGTACATTTTGATTACTTAAACTGAAAATAAACTTACACCCGAATGAATCCAGTAGGCAAAAAAACAAAAACAAAATAAAAAAAAAAAAACCAAAGCAAAACAACAGTCTGTTTGAACAAATACACTCTCCTCCATATCTTCAGTTTCGCTCAGCTCCACACCATTTGTGAATCACGTGGGATAAGTTGAGGGGAACACAGACATGGATGACCCAGAATGCTTACTCACAGGACAGGCAGGGGCTGGCTGGTGAGGCGGCTCAGCAGGTAGGTGAAGGTGCCTGCTGCCAAGCCTGGTGACCTGAGTTTCTCCCTGGAATCCACACGGTTGACTGACCCCTGAAGGTACAGTGTACATTTACCAAGTCATGTACGGCTTACTGCATAGCTAGCTAATCCCGGAGCCCTGGATAACAAGTCAGGAGCACAGAGAGAGGTGACTTGCCTAAAGTAACCATGTGCTGTATGTTTTAGATTCGGTCTTAACTGAGGGCTATGGTCCTCTGGCCACTCTGTAATCTAATTGCCACTCTGTGACATCACGGAGTACGTTCTGTGGTCCCCATGTGAGAGACAAGTACCCTGAGGCTCACAGAGCCCAAGGACTTGGCAGCCCAGAGCTAGTCTGTGTTGGAATCGTAGGTGGTTTTACTAGGAGGTCTGTGCTTTCCTGGGGCCCTCTCCCAGCCTGAGAGCAGGGTCCTGACTCTGGCTGTGCTGTCCACCTTGGCTAAGCCACCACCATTAGCTGGCATCTATGATCTTACAAAGTCCCTGAAGCAGCGTCTTCTCCCCCTTGAGAGGATCACAGTCTACTTCCGGTTGGTTTAACCTGCTCTCCATGTGGCCACTTCTCAGGGAGTTCGTTTGCACTTGGGTGGCATCAGAACCATAATTCAGCAGGTCCTCCATTGCACCGGCCTCTGAATGGAAGTCTGAATAGTAGCTGCCTTGATGGCAAGCTCTGGTTGTCATGGTAATGGGCAATCAGGACTCTTCCAGACCCTGCAGTCAAAAGCAAAGCCACTGAGCTTGAGCTGCAAAGTTGGGGCTGCAGCGGTTGTCAGGGGTCTCGCTCTTGTCTCTGTGTTTTGCAGGATACTGGGCAAGGCAAGGAGGCGTTGGGAGCGAGTCCCCCCTTCCATCTGGTTTGCCTGCCTGGCCTCTAGCTCATATGTGGAGGCTGAGCACCTGTGGCCTGGGTGTTCCAGCGACGACCTGGGAAGGGCATCCGTTTAAGCCCTGGCGATGGCGCCTCCGTCTCAGGGAGTTTAGTCTGTAGTAACTATGAGCACCTGTTGTTCTCCCGTGTCTCTGGCATTATGCTAAGCACTGGGGATCAGAGATGAATTTGACTGACCTCCCTCTGACGGGGGGTTCTCCTGGCTGAGGGAAGGAGTGGGCAGCTGCTTGGTGGCAGCTGCTGGCAGGGAGGTGGCACGGCCCTTCTCCACTTCCATGGGGGTTAATCCTCCATCCCAAAGGAGCCCAGGATGGCCCCTCACTTTGGACCCCGCAGTCACACAGGAGAATGTCATTCTCTTGCCTCCTAGATTTCTATTTGCTTTTCTAGATTTCTAAATGATTCTATTTCATGTTATGTGTCTGAGTGCTTTGCTTGAATATGCACCCCACGCACAGAGGTCTGGAGCAGGCATTGCATCCCCTGGAAGTGTAGTTACAGACAGTTGTACTCTGTCACATGGATGCTGGGAAGTGAACCTGAGTCTTACAGATGAGCAGCCAGTATTCTTAACCATGGGGCCATCTCTTCATCCCTACTCTCTCTCTCTCTCTCTCTCTCTCTCTCTCTCTCTCTCTCTCTCTTTTTTTTTTTGGTGGTGCATACCTGTGATCCGGTAGGTGGGAGGCAGGGATTTCTTTTCTGTTCTCTTATTCCCGTATCCATGCTTACCTCACATGCCACATGCATGAGAAAGTCCCAGCAGTCTACCTTTGAAGATGACTATGGCTGCTATGGTTTTGGTGGTGCACTCCAGGGGCAGAGGCAGGCCTATCTCTGTGAGTTTGAGGCCAGCCTGGTCTATATAGTGAGACCCATCTCAAAACAAACAAACAAACAAAGCTTCTTTACAATACAAATGTGCAAATGTGTTCCTGTGTCTTCTATATAATGAGTACCATGTTGCTACCTCGGATTCTAGAGCTGTAACACCCACCCTCCAGGTTTTTGTTTTGTTGTTGTTGTTTTGTTTTTAGATCCAGTTTCTCTGGTCTGTCCTTTAGACTACAGAGAGGAAACTTGCCAAACGCCTCTCACAGGCCTTTGCTCACGCAGGCCAACAGCCCCCTCTGGTGGTCTCTAGTGGCACAGTCTTGACTGTCAGGGGCTTCGGTCTTCCGGAAGGTTGGGGGCGGCATGATCAGCAGTGGCTCTGAAGGGGCGCTCTTCTGTTCGGGTCCCATGTTCATGGAGGAGTAGGGGCTTGGGAGAGTGTTAGTGAGCTTTTGTTACTGTGACGAAATATCTGACAATAAAAGGAGACAGGCTTATCCTGACTCTGGGTTTTGGGGGTCTTCAGTCTGTGGCGGGCTAGTTCTGTCGCTTCTGGACCTGTGGTGGAGGCAGAACACCACGGTGGAGAGAGCGTGGAAGAGGGGGCGGAGATGCTCACCTCATGGAGGCAGGGGGAGGAAGGATCCAGGGACAGGATGTACAGGCATGCCCCTGTGACCTGCTTCCTTCAAGTTACGCCCCACCTCCTAACAGGCCATCCAGAAGCAGAGGGTTGCTCAATCCACTGATGAGATTGGTGTCCTCATGAACCAGGGACCTCTCACTAGCACCCCCAACTGGAGCCAAAGCTTCACTGCATGAGTCTTTCAGGGTAACGCTGAACCCACAGACAGGAAGAGAGAGAGCGACCACTACTGCCCCTCCGCAGCCTTCACTGGCTGTTCCTTCAGAGCCACCTCACTGAGTTTACTGGTGATTAGGTCCTACCTCCATCAAGACACTGAGCTCAGGGCTGTAACAGAGTCTATGAAACGAAATGCACCTGTTCCTCCCTCTAGTCTGAGGAACACCCATGGCCTGCCCATAACTGTGCAGTTGCTTCAAGATGAAGTCTGTGTGGAAACACATCTTGACAAAGGCTACATGTGTTGTATGCTCCAGGGATTAGCAATGATCTTAGCTGCTGGCCACAAGGGCCCCGGAGTGGGACACAGGCCTTAGTTGAGCAAAGAATTCTGTTCTCTCTTCTGTCTCGATGCACCATGGTGCTGGGAAGGAGAAGGTAGTGCTTTGCCTGGCAAACACAAAGTCCTGGGTTTGATCCGCAGTGCTGTTTCAGACCAGATGTCCTAGTGCATGCCCGTAATCCAGCACGTGGGGGGCAGGAGGATCAGAAGTTCAAGGCCACTCCCCATCTTGCAGTTTTGCTGCAGTCTGGGAGACATGAGATCCTCTTTCAGAAGAGGACGGGGACAAAATTCTCAAAGAGTAACTGATAAAAATCAATTGGGGCAAAGGGAGGGTCAGGAGAGAAGGTAAGCCTGCATGCTTCTCCCCTCTTCCAGAGAGGCCCAGCAGGGAGAAGGAGCAGCTTCCTTCACTCTCCTGACTTCAGCTCTCTCTACAGCTGGAGTGCCAGCACCCGAGGATGGAGTCCAGACGGTGGGTGGGCCTGGGAGTGCCAGAGAGGCGCCAGGGACAGGCCACCTGTTCTAGCCGTTGGCAAGTCCAGTGTGAGGTGAAGTGGGTTTCCTTCCTGTAGGATTTCTCTCGGGGCCTTCACTGCCAGTGAGAGAGATCCAGGAGGAGCCGGGTGGGGAAAGTTTGCAGAGCTTTTGTCTAGGAGCCCCGTGGAGGGTGAAGGAAGAGGGGAGACAGATCCCTCAGCAACATGGAGGCTGCCAAGTCATTCAGAATGGCTGCTGCTCTTGGTGCTTCTGGAAAGCAGTTTAGCCAAGGGGAGGCCACCCCAGAGGCTGTCCCTTCAGGCATGCAGAGGCAGTCTCTCAGACAGGATCTTTTAGTGAGCCTTGAGCTGGTCCCCTGGTGTGTGGCATGCTGCGGGTGGCCTCCTCCTTCTCCTTTGTTGCCCAGCCCTGACAGATGGCTGGGTGTAATGGCTTGCACCTGACAGACCACTGGCGGGAGATGGATCAATGTATTTATTTATTTATTTTTCATTAAAAAAAAAAAAAAAGCTCAGAACAAGCTACGAGACTTGGGTGCAGATGGAGAGACACACAAGAGGCCTGAAGGGAAACACACGCACCTGGTCCCGAGTGGTTCTGCTTCCTCAGAGCTGAGTGTAGCTCAAGGCCTGGAACTCAGACCGTGCTTCTGCTCTTGCTCGGAGGCTGACAAGCTACTGTGAGGCACCCTCACAATGACATTCTATTTTGGTCCTTTGAACAGAGCCTCTAAGGGAAAAGACAGCTACACTGGTGAGTGAGGTCAGCAAGGCCTGACGAGTGCCCAGTCGTTGTGAAAAACTGTGTGGGAGGGTGTCAAGGTACCTGCTCGGACTACGTAATTAATCATTTCAGTCATCAGTGCTAGGCTTCCAGGCTGGGCCCTGAAGATGTAGAGGCCAGCAGGACCCACAGACATCCTGGTGTAGAGAATGGCAAGCCTGTAACTGGGGGTTAGATGCCATCAGATGGATGTTTGGGGAATATTCTGGAGGGCAAAGGGCACCTGTGTCAGTGGATCTTAAGGCTCTTGGTTATCAGAACTTGCATTGAGGTAGACAAATACTGCATGTCCTACTTAGGGTTCCTATTGCTATGATGAAACACCATGACCAAAGCAAGTTGGGGAGGAAAGGGTTTATTTGGCTTACACTTCCGCATCACAGTCTGTCACTGAAGGAAGTCGGGACAGGAACTCAAACAGGGCAGGAACCTGGAGGCAGGAGCTGATGCAGAGGCCACGAAGGGTGCTGCTTACTGGCTTGCTCCTCAGGCTGACTCAGCCTGCTTTCTTATAGAACCCTGGGTCACCGGCCCAGAGATGGCACCGCCCACAGTGGGCTGGGCCCTCCCCCAGCAATCACTAAGAAAATGCTCTATGGGTTTGCCTACAGCCCAATTTTATGGAGGCCTTTTCTCATTTGGGGTGTCCTCCTATCAGATGACTCTTTATGAAGTTGACATGAAGTCAGCCAGCACACTGCATGAAAGGAGGCTGGCACTGGTGAGGAAACTGAAGAAGCTGGCTCGGAAAGTCAACAGGAACCAAGACAACCTGAGCAGCAGAGAATCCGGAATGCATCAGAGCCATGCCTTGGGGGCTGGGAGATGGCTCAGCAGTTAAGAATACATACTGAGTCCAGGGGACCCGAGCTTCCCAGCGACCACACCAGGTGTCTATAACTCTAGCTCCAGGCCAGGGCCTCTACAGAACCTGCAGCCATGCACACACACACTTACACAAAATTAAAACTAATGAAAATGAATCTTTAAAAAAAAAGCCATGCCTCAAGGCCATCTGCTCAGGACCCTTGTGTGCCCTCATTCTCTTCTTCAACATGACACAAGCTAGAGTCATCTAGGGAGAGGAAACCTCGAGTGAGAAAAATGCCTCCATCAGATGGGCCTGTAAGCACATCTGTACAGCATTTTTCTGATTGAGTAAATGGGTAGGTGGGTGGGTGAGTGAGTGGGTGATGGAGTGGGTGAGTGGGTGATTGAGTGGGTGGGTGGGTGATTGAGTGGGTGAGTGGGTGGGTGGGTGATTGAGTGGGTGAGTGGGTGGGTGATTGAGTGGGTAAGTGGGTGATTGAGTGGGTGGGTGAGTGAGTGGGTGATTGAGTGGGTGAGTGGGTGAGTGGGTGAGTGAGTGGGTGATTGAGTGGGTGAGTGGGTGGGTGGGTGAGTGATTGAGTGGGTGAGTGAATGAGTGGGTGGGTGATTGAGTGGGTGAGTGGATGGGTGGGTGAGTGAGTGGGTGAGTGGGTGATTGAGTGGGTGGGTGAGTGAGTGGGTGGGTGATTGAGTGGGTGAGTGAGTGGGTGAGTGGATGGGTGGGTGATTTAGTGGGTGGGTGGGTGATTGAGTGGGTGAGTCGGTGGGTGGGTGATTGAGTGGGTGGGTGGGTGGGTGACTGAGTGAGTGATCGGGGTAGGAAGGCTCAACCCACTGTGCAGAAGGTCACACCCGTGCAGGTGGTCCCTGCTTGTCTAAGGAGGCAGGCTGAGCAAGCTGTACGCAGCACTCCTCCATGATCTCTGCTTCTGTTCCTGCCTCGACCTCCCTCAATGAAGGACTGTGACCTGGGATGTATACTTCAAACAGGCCCTTTCCTCCCCAGCTTGCTTGGTCACGGCATTTTCATCACAGCGATAGGGACCCTAACCAGGACAGCCCACCACTGCCATTGCTGCCCCTGGACGCCTGTCTCTCTGTTAGGAGTGTTTCCATCACGACACCCCCCCCCAGAGCGGGGAAGGGGTGCCCTTCCCGCAGAGGCAATGTCCAGGTGATGATGTCCCCCTGGCTGGCCCAGCTAATTGCTGGGCAGGAAGAGCTCTCGTGCTTCCACAATGGGATGTGGGGGTGGCGTGTGGAAGCCAGCAGACATGGAACGGGCGAACGTGCACACAACACACACAAAGGAAAAAAACCCACACGTTTCTGGTTAACTCAAACAGCAGGGGTTTAGTTGTTTCTTTGTTCCTTTCTACCCCGGGCACGGGTTGGTTTCTTCACAGGAAGCGTGAAATAAAGGTTAATGTGAAGGTCTACTAACTCTGAGCTTCCAAAGCACGTGTGTGCTCTTTCGTCACTGATGGCTGCAAGCTCCTTATGAGCAAGAACAGCATTTCCTTTTGTGGGGGATGGGCCTCGCTGTGCAGCCCCAACCTGCTGGAACTTACTGTGTAGACCAAGTTGGCCTCAAACTTTACGGAGACCTGCCTGCCTCTGCCTCCCAGATGGAATGCTGGGGTTAAAGGTGAGTGCTGTCATGCGTGTTCACTCCTGCCATTTTTTTTTTACCTGCGGCCGTGCCCCATCAATAAGGGCTCAGCTGACACGTGACTACAGTGCTATGGGCCTCGTTCACGGATGTACTGTGACACTGCGCAGCGCTGGTGGAAGCCTGCCCCTGACACTGAGGGGGCTGAGGAAGCATGCACAGAGGAAGGTGCCAGTGGTCACAGGGCACGGGAAGGTGAACGGGACAAAAGGATGGAGGGGATAAAACACCAGCCATGTGCTTGAGGAGCCGGTTATTTGCTTATTATTTTTTTCTATGTGGCCAGTTTATGTAAGTGTACTGATGTTGGAAGCCTCACTGAGGTGACATTTGAGTGGAGACTTGAAGGAGGTAGGGAAGGAGGGGACAGTTGCCAGAGTCCTTCCGGAAGCTGTGTCTGGGGCTCAGGGAGCATCTGGAGAGGAGGAGGCAAGGGCCTGGGTTTGGGATAGATGCGTGGGCCTAGAAAGGACTTAGATGTGTGCTTGATGGGAGTGGAACCCAGGTATCTGACCTCTGGAGCTGTGCCTTTCCCACAATGCTGTCTGTCTGTCCACTCCCAGGGACACTGCCCTACTGCCTGGAACTATTTCCCCCCGCCCAAGCGTGGTTCTCCTGAGTCACCTCAGTATCTCTCCAGCCCCGCAGTACTCAGCTGTGGGCCCAGCCCAGATAATAAGCCCGTCAGTGCTAACCCTTCCAGGAGGCTGCCAGGCCTCTGGGGACTGTGGACGGTGGGGAGCAGGGGCCTTGGAGAACCTGGGAAAAGGCTCACACCGACACAACAGCTTCCCGCAACTTGCTAGATACCACACAGCCTGCCTCACTTCAGACACCAAGCTGTTGAACATTAATAACCCACTCAGGGAAGAAAGACCAGACATTGATTATTACTGTGTGCTCAGCATTCGGTTTGGGGCTCAAAGTCAGGTGGCGGGGCTTGTGGGGCAAGTTCCCTTGCTGCTGGGCCATCTTGCTGGTCCCACTTTCCACGAGGGAGGCGAAGCAGCGTACCGAGTCCACGCCAGGAGAGCAGGAATTCTGTAGGAGCCTGCAGACTCCAGAGTGCTGACTTAGACCCTGGCCCCATCTTTCCTCCGGGAAATCTGACCTCTTAAGCTTTTTCAGTGTTTTCCATCGGAGGGGCCTGTGACACATGGCAGGTATGAGTGACAATTTTGTCTCAAATTCTATGCCGTCACCCCATTAAAATGCCTCTACAAAGTCCATGCTCACAACCACCCGTCACCCCAGTTCCAGGGGACTCTGACCTCCCAGGCACCGGGCACACACGCACACAGATACAATGTTTAATACACACAAAAAATACACAGACCTAAAAAAAAAAATTAAAAGTTCATGCTGAGCTGATAGGTGACAAATGCCTTTAATCCCAGCAGAAGCAGGAGGATCTCTGAGTTCAAGGCTGGCCTGGTCTACAGATCCAGATCCAGGACAGGCAGGGCTGCACAGAGACACAAAAACCAACACCAACACCAAAAAATCCAAAACCAAAACCAAACAAGAAAGGAAGTGAGAGAGAAAAAGAAAGAAAGAAAAATAGATAGATAGATAGATAGATAGATAGATAGACAGATAGATAGACAGACAGATCCCGAGGGACTGGGTCAAGGGCATCTGGTGAATGAGTAGCTAGGACATTCCCACCCCCCACTCCCCTGTAGGGCCTCTCATTCCATCACACTGATCTCTTGCAGCCACGCTTCTGGGAAGTTCATCATTGCATCACTGCAAGGCTCATCTTCCTGGTGTTTGGCTTTTACTGCCTCCTACCTAACTGTTCAGCTGAGTGGGTGGTCAGAGTGCCCGCAGCAGTTTTATCTGTCCAAATCCGCCTTTGCCCTTCCATCCTCCCCTCGGGTGGTGGCATTTCCATCCTACTTGCCAATCTTTGTATAGGTAGTTCCAGGTCCTCTAGTTCAGAATAACTTTGAAGTTCAACCCCTCCCCCACCCCATGAACACACACACACACACACACACACACACACATACACACACCTTGTATTAAGAAAGAAGTTAAGGGCAGACACTCAGCAGAGTGCTAGTTCCCAGCACTGTATGAACCAGGTATATGTAACCAGGCAGAGTGGCACACACCTGTGATCTGCACACAGAGGGGTGAAGACAAGAAGAACAGAGGTTCGGGGTCATGACAAAGGTCAGCTAGGTCAAAGGCTGGCCTGAGATTCATAAGGTCCTGTCTTAAATGAACAAAGATTTTTTTAATAGACCAAGGTGTTCTGGGTAGAGAGATGACTTAGCGGTTAGGAGCACATGATGCTCTAGCAGAGGACCTGGGTTCAGTTCTCAGCACCAACATGGTGGCTCCCAGAGGCTATTAAATCCAGTTCCAGGGGACCCAACACCGTCTTCTGGCCTCTTCAGGCATACATACGTATGCAGGCAAAACACTCAGACACATAAAAGTAAGTGTGTGATCTGTAAGCTGGACATAGTGATACAAACCTTTGATGCCAGAAGGCAGGGGCAGGCAAATGTTTGCGAGCTCAATCAGCCTGGTCTACGTAAGGAGTTCCAGGCTAGCCAGGGCTACATAGTGAGACCCTGCTTTAAAAAAAAAAAAAAAAAAAATTGCTACTCAGCACTTCAACAGGTTGATCCTAAAAGTAAAGCTATTTTCTAACATCACAACGCTATGTTTGTACCTAAGGAAAAGAACATGTCTCAGTATCGTCTAGTATTCAGTTGTGAAGGAAATACAAGTTGCCAAGATCAACCTGGGGTTGCTTGTGTCAGCCCTAGCCAGCAAACGAAGCCATTGGTCACGAAGGAGGTGCCCCTACAGTCACAGCCTGTGCTGCCAGAGCCACGAGCCTGCACAGAAAGTACCCGTGCAAGTACGTCTGTGGCAAGTGGACCTCGGCCCCCAGCTGAGGTCACTTATTGTTAGTCACTCACTGTCTTAATAATGTTTGACCGTGCCCTAGGGTAGAAAAGGATGTTGGAGCTCCTGGAACTATAATTTTGGATGGTTGTGAGCCACCATGTGGGTGATGGGCTCCAAACCCAGGTCCTTTGAGAGAGCAGTAAGTTTTCATGACTCTCCTGCTTCCTAAATTATTTTCTTTATTTATTGATTTACTTAGAGATAGGGTCTCACTAGGTAGCCTAAACAGGCCTGGCGCTTACTATGCAGACCAGGCTAGCCTCAAAATCAGAGATCCACTACCTGCTTCTGCCTCCCCGTGCTGGGATTAAAGGTGCATGCCATCTTGCCCTGCTCTCTCTTTCTGTACTTTTGGGAGCGTTCCTAATAAAAATGTATTTCGCTGGGAGTAAGAGTAAATGCCACCATCCTCAGGCATAAGTCACTTTCAAGTGCTATGAAGAAAGCAATGAACTTTACATCTGTACAGAAAAGAACAAGGAAAACTGCAAATAGGAAAACAGCAAATGGACACTGGTGAGTGAAACCTGGACAGCCCAATTTTTCTTGCTTTTAAAAAAATTTGTTTTTGGTACAGGGCCTCTCTTCGTAGTCCTGTCTGTCCTAGAATTCAATTATGTAGACGTGGCTGGCCTTGAACTTAGAAATCTGCTTGCCTCTGTCTTCCAAGCTGTGCCATCATGCCCTGCTTCCTTTTTCTGTATGTTGGGAACATTCTTAATAAAAAGGTGTGTCTGGTAAGTGACAGCAGTGAGGCCTAAGCTTATGAGTTCCATCCCTGGGACCCCGCAGAAAAGAAGAAAACCAGCTTCCACAAATGGGCCTCTGACCTTCACACTAGTCCATTTCCTCTCTCTCTCTCTCTCTCTCTCTCTCTCTCTCTCTCACACACACACACACACACACACACACACACACACACATAAACTCAAACACACACAGAGGAGTCAGACAGGTGGTTCGATTCAAGGTGCTGTGGGACCGTGGCTAGTTTCCAGGCCTCTCCAGCCTTTCCTCCCTTACCTATGAAACAGGCCTAGAGCGAGCCATTTCCCCGTTTCATCTGGATTAAGAACGTACACAGCCTGGCCCAGCTGTGCTGCGGCTGTGGGTGCTGTGCCTATTTTTACGTCAGTCTGATGCCGACAGCTGAGTGGATTTGGGTGAAGCACAGGATCTCACCCGGGACTCCACCTCCGGTCCCCTTAAAGCCGCTGTGACCCAGATCTGGGAGTGACCACCCAGCGCGGGCTGAGGAGATGGGCGGGGCTTGCGATATTCGGATTGAAGCGGAGCCGACCAATCACGAAGCAAAGGTCAAAGCGGGCCTCTGAGGCAGGGGAGCAGCTCCAGAAAGGTCCCGGCACCCAGGGAGCAGAGGCGGAGCTGCCCACCTAGCTCAGCCCGCTTGGCGGGAAGAGGCACTTGGAGGTTGAAGTCCCGGAGGGGAGAATGGCGGCGAGCTTCTCCCTCCTTCTTCGGTGCCTGAGTATTATTTTAGTAAGCAGGACCTCGTACTAAATACACCAGGAATTAGATCAACCAAAGGCAGCTAGCCCCGACACACTGATAACTGAGAAGCAGAATGTGAATTAGGTACTATGTTTAAAAAAACCAAACCTGATAATTTTGCTAGAAGCGATAAGTTTGTTAATCAAACCATTAGCAAAAAATATTTATCGATATGGCCCAGTTGGTTTAGCATGGAAGAAGTCCCAGGTGTTGTCCTCAGCACCCTATAAGTCGATCAGCGGTAGGCGCAAGCTGTGACCTTAGCATTTGGGAGCTGGAGGCAGGAGGATCAGATCAAGGTCAAGGAGGATAAGTTCGGTTTTGGTGGGGGGCGGGGAACGACACTGGTCTGTGTGGGAGACTGACCAGGTCTGCTATCTGCTTCAAAGTATTTATATCTTAGAAACTAAATTGCCTGCCTAAAGTTTGATGCCACTTTTTGTTCAGTGAGTTTTTTCTTACATCTACAGTGAGAGAGAGCTCAGGATATTGCGGTGAAGCGGAGAGGAGGCTCTCACCCTGACTTAAACGTTTGTCCTAGGAGGATCCCTGGTGCGTCCCTTCTGTCTACTTAGCTCTGGTATCTTGGACCCCAGAGGGCATATCAGAGAGCAGCCATCTACAAAACCAGAAGAAAACTGAGTTCCTGTCTCCACCCTCACCACAGGAATTTTCAGATTCGTCTTCCCACTATTGGACGCCCAGGGCAGTCGTAAAATGAATGTATGACTCCTCATCATCTCCTGAACTTTCTGGAATTCTTGTTCGGTTTGCAACTTGTTTTGAAAGTGGGGCAGGGAGGACAAGGGGCCTGACAGATGCGGCGGGGTGGAAAGCGGCACCCAAGGCCGCTTCCGCACCCCTTAGTGAGTGGGAAGGCTTGCGGCGGATCGCAGGTTTTTTTTAAGGCCTCCCCACTCTTAAATCTCACAGGGACGGTGCGATTCCGAGTCCTATGACTCGGGGGTCCCGAATCTTTAGGGAACCAGGTCACAAGACTGGAGAATGCGGGGCTCAGCCGCCCCTGGCCGGGTGCCCCGCACTCCTCAGACCGGGGACGCACAGACAGTCAAGGCGACGTGTCCCAGAGGTCCGCAGCCTTCCCCCACCCTCGGCACCGACCTCGGCGGCAACGCCCCGCGCCGCACGGTGCTTTGCCAATCGCCGAGCCTCTCCCAGGCCCAAACGGTTCCGGCCCCGCGAGCGCCCGCGCGCTCCAGGGCGGCGCAGGCTCCGGGAAGGTCTTTGTGCGTAAAGGCCGGCGGCGCGACTCAAATCTCCCGCGCTCGGCGGGGCCGGGCGCGTCCAATGGGAGGCCGGACCACGCCCCCTCCGCAGCGCGCGGCTGGCCAGGCATTTAAAGGACGCGGGCGCGGGGAACCCGCCAGTGCCCGGGTTCCAGCTGCCCCTCCGCCTCTCGCCAGTCTCCGCCGCCGCTCCCGCTCGCCATGCTCTCCGTCCGCGTCCCGCTCGCCACCATCGCTGACCAGCAGCAGCTGCAGCTGTCGCCGCTGAAGCGGCTCAGCCTGGCCGACAAGGAGAACACGGTGAGCGCGGCCCCGGGGCCCGCGGGACTGGGGGTTGCCCTGGCGGGACCGAGCCAGGAGGGTGGAGGAGGTGGAGGGCTCCCGCCGTCGCCGCTCACGCACGCGTGTCGCCCTCAGCCCCCGACCCTCAGCGGGACCCGCGTCTTGGCCAGCAAGGCCGCGAGGAGAATCTTCCAGGACCCCGCCGAGCTGGTGAGTGGTCCGTGCGGGGCTGGGGGAGCTGCCGTCAGGGGGCGCGCATTGGCGCCAAAGCTGCATTGTCCGAGCTGCCGCGCATCTCTTTCCCGCCAACGTGTCTCCTTAAGAGTGGCCTGCTTGGGTCGGCCTGCCTATCAGTGCCTCCCTGCTAGGAGGGTAACAGTAGCAAGCAACGAGACAGCTAACCACACGTAAAGAAATTGCCCATCCTTGAAAGTACCTGATCGGATGGGTGAGGCGCTGGCAGTTTTCATATTGTTCACTTGGCCTTTGGGGGTGGTGGTTTTTCTCACCTAACAGGAAACTAAAGTACCCGCCAACCCCAGCGTTGAGGATGAGCCGTTACTGAGAGAAAACCCCCGCCGCTTCGTTGTCTTTCCCATCGAATACCATGATATCTGGCAGATGTACAAGAAAGCCGAGGCCTCCTTCTGGACGGCTGAAGAGGTAATCATTCAGCACTTGCCGGGACAGGGTTCCTGCAGGGCCACCACAACTTTTAAGATGAGCCTAGATTCCAGTTGGGAATGGCTGCTCACTGAGATAGCAGGTGTTCTCATGAGCAAAGGGGATTTTGGATGTGGAGTGTGTGAGAGATGGGGGGTCACTTCTGCATACCCGCTAAAATTGTGAGTTTCCCAACTTCAGGTGGACCTTTCCAAGGATATTCAGCACTGGGAAGCTCTGAAACCCGACGAGAGACATTTTATATCTCATGTTCTGGCTTTCTTTGCGGCAAGTGATGGCATAGTCAATGAAAACCTGGTGAGTCTTCCTGAAATAACCTGTAATTCAGTTAAAAGGTATAGAACAGATGTGTGACGTTCTATGTCTTGTGCTGTGAATGGGGGTTGGAGAGATGGCTCCATTTTGGTTAAGACACTTCCTGCTGTGGCAGAGCACCTAAGTTGTGTTTGAGGGGATAATGAAATGCTAAAAGAAACTCTGCAGGGCCTGGAGAGGGACTCAGAGGTTGACAGCAGTTAGAAAATAGAAAAGTCCTGGATTTGATTCTCAGTACTCACAACTTCAGACTTTCATAAGCTTCTTCAAGTATTTCACAAGTACTCTACAAGCTCAAAACTCCCTGTAGCTTAATTTCCAGTGGCTCTGGAAATGATGCCATGTTCTGGTTCATAGATATGCACGTAGTTAAAACATGCATATTTTAAAAAAACAACAGTTTTGTTAAAATACCTGGCAAGATAGTAAGTTGAGCATATGTCATGAAATAATGAGCTTTATTGTAGAATCATGAAGACTTGTGTTAAGTATATAGGAGATAAATATATACCTGTTGTTGGTTTTGTTTTTCTTATGTTTTTGAAACAAGTTCTCACTCTAATTCTGACTGGCCTAGAACTCAGAAAATATACCAGCATGGCCTCATGTTCAGATTCCTACCTGCTGGAGGGCTGGGATCGATCCTAGCAGAGAAGGTGGTGCAACTAGTAGGTTTTGGGTTTTTTGAGACCGGGTTTCTCTGTGTAGCCCTTGGTGTCCTGGAGTTCTTTGTAGACTAAGATGACCTTGAACTCGAGATCTGCCTGCCTCTGCCTCCCTGAGTGCTGCGATTGCAGACTTGCACCGTCAGCAATAGTTTGTTCTAACTGATTTATTTTACTGCCACTAGGTGGAGCGATTTAGCCAAGAAGTTCAAGTCACAGAGGCCCGTTGTTTCTATGGCTTTCAAATTGCCATGGAAAACATACACTCTGAAATGTACAGTCTCCTTATTGACACTTACATTAAGGATTCCAAAGAAAGGTGAGTGTCCACACGGCATGCCGAGATGCTTGGGATTCATTAACTTAGTTACTTTATGTCAAGTATTTTTGTTCATAATGGGGAAATGGGCAGAATGACTAAGCAGACTGTGAGTACTTCCATATGCCTAGTCACGACTGCTTTAAGCACAGGGCCTAAATTCTATTAGTTCTTCTGTTAGAAGATCCAGGGCCTGGTAGCATGTCTGTAATCCCAGCACCCCAGAGACCAAGAGTTCAAAGGCTAGTCAGATGAAATGCTGCTTCAAAAACAAAACAAACCAGGGACTGAAGAGATGACAATGACAAAGCACTTGTGGCTCTTGGAAAGGACCCAGTTTTACGGCTATAACGGGTCATGGGGAAATATGGTGCCCTCTTCTGGCCTCCACAAGCACTGCGCATATACCATCCACAGATGACAGTCAGGCAAAACGCTCATACATAAAAAGATAACTTTTAAGGCATGGCTACAAATGCTTATTAAAAAAGAAACAATAGTGAAACTGAGGGGAATTACAGTCTCCAGAGAATACTGATATTGAGCCAAAAAGTTTACTTTAGACAAGGTTAGCTGAAATGTTGCTCTGCATTAGGGGATTGTAGAGAAATACAGAAGGCTTTTATGTTACTGAGGTAGATTTGAGAGGACTGACAGGTGGCCAGTGAGCCTCAGGATGGGAAGTGGGGGTGAAGTAATGAATCAGGGGCCTGTGTTACACCTACTGTGTTGCCTGGTGTCTGGCATCATAGTTCATGGCTCTACTTCTGCCCATAGAGAGTATCTCTTCAATGCTATTGAAACCATGCCCTGTGTGAAGAAAAAGGCCGACTGGGCCTTGCGTTGGATTGGGGACAAGGAGGCTACGTATGGTGAGGACACTTTCTTCCTTAAGCCTGAACTGGATTGTCCAAGTAATGTCGCTGGGTTGTTAGCCCATGCTAAGAATACCGAGGCCTCACTACGAATGTTTTCGCATTGTCTTCTGCTAGGAGAGCGTGTTGTGGCCTTTGCAGCGGTAGAAGGAATCTTCTTCTCTGGCTCTTTTGCATCGATATTCTGGCTCAAGAAGCGGGGGCTGATGCCCGGCCTTACGTTTTCCAATGAGCTTATTAGCAGAGACGAGGTGAGTCTGAAATAATGATCTAATCTGTGGCTCTTAGATGCGTGTTCTTGTGTCTGCTGGTGGGAGCTTGAGAAATGAGGTGTGGTCACATTTAAGGAATGTGGGTGTTTTGTCTACAGAGGACAAGAGGCAGCAGGTGCCCCCGTGTAGGTGCTGGGAACTAAACCTGGGTCCTCTGCAAAAGCAGCAAATGGTCTATGTTGACCGCTGAGCCATTTCGAGTCTTGGGGACCCAGCCTAGGGGCTCTCATGCTTGCTAGGCAAGTACTCTGCTGCATCCCTAGGCCTGAATCCACAGTTAATGTGTAAATTTGATCATACATGTACTCAGCAAAGAATAAAATACCTTTAATGTATTGAAACTCCTCGTTTCCTTAGTACAGATACTCCTATTATGTAGGCTTGAATGCATAAACTAGAAGCTCTTATAGAGTCTTTAGGGTATCATCCACGACCCTTTGTATTTCTTTGACTGGTTATCCTCCTGATGAGGCAAGGCTTTGCTTGGGCTCCATGTAGGTCTTTGGAATGAAGAAAGGTAGAAGGAAGTGTCTCTCATTCCTGAGTACCTGAATGCTAACTGGCATTCCGTGTTGATGAGGACTAGAGCTCGTAGTTGCGAAGATACTTGAGCAAAGTATGAGAACGGAATAGACCTGGCTCTGTGTTTGAATAGTTGGCAGCTTTGAGGGCCTCCAGTTGGGCTAGCCTACTCCATGGCATCACAGTTGGCAGTTAATTTTTTTTTTACCTGCTTTATTTTTCCTCTCTTGTTGTGTTTTGTTTTTGGCAGTCTGTAGCCTGGCTAGTCTGGACTAGTGTAGGCCAGACTGGCTTCAAACTCACTGGTGATTCTGTCTGTGGCTCCAGAATGCTGGGCTCACAGGTGTGAACCACCATACCAGGCTTACATACCTTCCTCTTGTCAGGCTAAGAGCCCTCAGTGTGGCCAGCCAAGTTGCATGAGATTGTAAAGATAAGATGGATAGAGCAGTGTTAGTCAATGTGTGAACAGCAGGAGTCCTCGTCCTCACAGTGACCTTGAACTCCCTCCCAGGGTTTACACTGTGACTTTGCCTGCCTGATGTTCAAGCACTTGATACACAAGCCATCGGAGCAGAGAGTGAAAGAGATAATTGTCAACGCAGTTAGGATCGAGCAGGTGAGTGATGGGTGTGGGCTGCTCTTTCCCTTCCCGGAAGGGTCCTCAGGCTTCAGGGTACTCAAGCTTGGCTTGGCCTCTAGGAGTTCCTCACGGAGGCTTTGCCTGTGAACCTCATTGGGATGAATTGCACTTTGATGAAGCAGTACATTGAATTTGTGGCCGACAGGCTTATGCTGGAGCTGGGATTTAGCAAGGTAAAATGTAATTTATGGCCTTATACTCTTTCTTTTCCTTTTTTTCTTTCTTTCACTTGTTTTCAGCAATTTATATCTTGATGTAACTTTTCCAGATTTTCAGGGTAGAAAATCCATTTGACTTCATGGAAAATATTTCACTAGAAGGAAAGACAAACTTCTTTGAGAAGCGAGTAGGCGAGTACCAGAGGATGGGTGTGATGTCAAGTTCAACGGAGAATTCTTTTACCTTGGATGCTGACTTCTAAGTAAACTGATCATGTGCTCTTTGCTGATTTTTCTCCCCTTACGATTAAAGTCAGCGGGAACAACCAACTGGCTACACCATGAATTGTCATTAAATTTGTCAGCAGGTGTCTGAAAACTGTGTAGCTACCTCAGTCTGGCCTGCTTATGCTAGGCGTGTCATTGGAAAGGATGATTAAAACAAAGGTATTTGCATTCGTAGGGGAGGTCCTGTCCTTGGCTTTTACAAGCAGTGTCGGCACCACCTTTAACTTCGTCAAAACTCCAAAAGCATTGGTCCAGGCTTTTTATGAGAGGTGACCCTTAGCACCTTAGCAAGCAGGATTAAACGTTTAGATGCCACAAGGCTGTTTCAAGAAGTTGGCCTCACTCACTGCTTCCTGCAGACATGGCAGCGTTTACTTAACAAGCTTGTATATGAAACTGGCACTTTGCACGCTAAGGTGGGGACGCTGGTTTACTTGGTTTCTAGGCCAAGCAGGAAGTGTTCCACTTACCACTGATGGCCGTCCCTTCCGAGTCTAAGAGACTAAGTCGGGGTTGAATAAGCATGTCATTTCCAGGCTTTGCTCCTTAGTGAATTGAAATGCTGCTTCTTCAGCTTTGAAGTCAGTCAGTCCTGTGCAATCTCGGCATTAGCTTGCTGGTGCCGTCAGGTACAGGGTGTGTCACCCGTAGACTGGGGCATCCCCTGCTTCAAAAGTATTTCAGCATAGAGAACTCCAGCTTTGAATCACTAGAAACTTAGCCATGATTCGGAACACTTGCCAGTTGGCCCTGCCTTTTATGTAAAACAAAACAAAACAGTATGTTTTGTGTTTGCGTCCCCCCCCCCAAGTTGTGCTTTGCCCATTTCTAGTCAGTGCGGAGTCTTGAAAGGACTTCATAGGACTTTTCTGTAGTGAGCACAGTTTTGCTCCCATCAGTGGTAAAGTCAGGGCTGAAATTGGATAAGTTTGCAAATGCTGGGATAGTACTGTAAATTCTGACATTTGCCTAAAACATGAGTGTCACGTGGTGGTTTATTTAAGACGGTATAACTGTATCTCTGGCTTGGCTTGGAAACTGCTATGTAGACCAGGTTAGCCTCAAACTTGCCTGTGTCTCCCAAATACTGGGATTAAGGTTTGTGCCAACATACCTGGTGAATTCCCAAACACCAAATGTTCGTGTGTGTTCCATTCAGACTCCTTTCAAACTGAAATACAAGTCAATAGATACAGTGAATAGCTAGTTCAAATTAATCTGCTTTTATGTGCATTAATCTTTTTTTGTGTGTTTAGGGAAAAGAACAAAAGCTATAATTCACCTAGTGAGTTTGAGGCCAGCTGGGGGTACACAGGTGGGATTGTCTTAAGCCAAAATAATAAAAGCAAGTGTGACCTGGACCGGCGATGCCCATTGCTTTCCAGCCTTGTTAACCGCTATTATATCAGCCCTTCCCTGACTAGTTTATTGTATAGTTTTACATATTATTTCTGTAATATGAGATCCCATTGTACCTCTTAAATTATTGTTACCTAAAGTTAATAAACTCAAAGTCTCAAATTTGCCTGGCACACAAGTGTTAAGTGATTTAACTGACACTGTCTCCATGTCCCAGCCCTGTCCCACCATCCCAGACTGGGTTTCTCTGTATAGCCCTGGCTGTCCTGGACTCACTTTATAGACCAGGCTGGCCTTGAACTCACATGGTTCCGTCCGCCTCCTGAGTGCCGAATCACACCTGGGTCTGAAACTTAATGTCCGTTCTTTCAGTCAAGTTTACATTTTGATCTTAGAAAGTATTGGAACTTGGAGTGGGGGTTACTATTTGTCAGTTATGGGGACACTTCTTACATAGAGAGATCAGTATGCCCTGGACCTCCGTATGGGGTCTGTGGAGCCATTTCTATAGCTCAGGCTCACTTCAGTCTCCTGCTGGGATTACAGCTGTGTACCACCATGCTTGACTTAAGTTTGACTTGGGGTGGCGTCAGTAAAATGGTTGCACATAAGCCAGGATGACCTTGAATTTCTGTTTATGCCTCCTTCCAAAGGTTGAGTTTCTTACTCTGGCAGCCTTGGCTAAGCCCCTTTCTCATTTCAAAGCATCCAGCTAGCTACCGGGCTTTCAAGTATGAATCTGGCTCTGCTGTCCTTCCAACTAGTTCTGAGTTCAGGTTAGTCAAAGGGCCTTTCTTGTCTCCCCACATTTCTGCAGCCAAAGAACTAAGCCAGCCACGTCACTGCTGTGTGCTTGCAGGTTCACTAGCAGTTACCTGGTTGGGCTCTTTGGGGCTTTGCTGTGGGGCCGAAAGCCAAGAAGTCCCTGTGTCTCCTGCCATAGCCATGGGCAACTCCGTACGTACCTCAGGGTTGGCCTGACAGTTTTCAGACAGAAGTGATGATTGGCAAAGGTGTTACGTGAGAGGCACAGGTGATGGGCTGCCTGGCAGGGAGAAAGTGCATTCTGTGTGATGAAGCTTAGACCATTTTGCATGTAAAAAAAAAACAACTGATTTGTATGTGACACAGCTTCTGAGGGGCATTTTGCCCACTGGATCCTAGAGTCCGGGCTTTAAAAACTCCATCCAGTTACCCCTTTGGGGCCAGGGGAAGGGACATTGAAAGAACTAGGTCTACTCCTTTTCTGTTCTCCTTGATGGTTCTGCTGGCCAGAAAGGCACAGAACCTCTTCCAAGGAGCTTCTGGGGTGCTGATCCACTAGGGCCACTGGTGAATTAGAAGTAGTAAATCAGAGGTCCGGAGAGATGGCTCAGAAGTTAAGAGCACTGGCTGCTCTTCCAAAGGTTCTGAGTTCAGTTCCCAACAAACACATGGTGACATATAGATATCTCTATAATGAGATTTCTTCCCTGTGTGAGGCACGCAGGCTGAATGCTGTATAGAAAGAAGTCTGAACTCTGAGGAACATATATATCTGTCTGCCATTTGCCTTCCAGCTTCATACCCTCCCCTCTTTCATTTTGAGACAGGGTCTCATTGTGTAGCCCCGGCTGCCCTGGAATTCAATGTGTAAACCAGACTGGCTTGGACTCTGATCTGCCTACCTCTGCCTCCTGAGTGCTGGGATTAAAGGCGTGTGCCACCACACATGGATTTCTTGCTACCATCCCTCAGCCCTCTCTTAGACTTTCATTCTCCCATCTCTGGGTCTTCACCATGCAGACATGGGGTTACTGGGCCGGACAGTCTGTTAGAGCAGAGCCTGAATCTGATTCTGGGGTCCTTGTGCCACCCATGGCACCCCAGCTCTCTGCTTTGTTGTCAGTGTGTTGTTACAAGGAGTTACAAGGAGTGTTGGCTGCAGAGAAGGCTGAGAGCCGGCTCCTGACCAGCCTTGCAATGGATAGCTCAGGATCGGAGTTACTAAGAGCAAAAGCTAAATATCCTGATGTCCCAAAGGGAAGTAGACCAGGCCAGAGTCACTGTCCCCAGAATTTGCTGAAATGGTCCCCATTTCCTCTCACTTTCAGAGGGGACCCGACAATTAAGGGTGCCCCACAGCCCGGAGCCAAACCGCACCCCAGTCTGCTTAGTTCTCCTGTTTCCTAGTTCAAGAAATGGAGCCCTGCCTCAGGCTAATAATCCAGGCCTCACTGGCAGCTGCTATTTTACCTGTGGCCAGCAGGGGGAACACCTGCCTTCCCTCGCCACGCACCAGGCGTTTTATCTACATGGTGCCATCACCTCTCACTGGATTGTCCCATCCATGGCCAAGCCCCGGGCCCCCCGCATCTGCCCTCTTCTAGTCCAGAATGATCTGTCCAGATGTAGATCAATCAGATGCCCTGTGCTGTGTGCTGCCTTCCATCCAGGGGAAGGGGTTTACCCACTCTAACTGGAGTCTCCCTGACTTGGAGCCTTTTTCATCTTCCTCCTGTCGATCTGGCCTTCCACGTATGCTGTAAGCTCTCAACCCATCAGGCCCCAGCTTTGAGGTCACTAATGCTCCCCCCTACATATTCACCAGCTGACTTCTCATCCCCCATACCACCCCAGCTCAGATGCCTCCAGGCCATACATGGACCTGAGGCCATACAGCTAATGAGTCCCAGAGATGGTTTGAACTTAAGCTCAGGGCTCCAAGCCCAGGCTCTTTCCTTGGCTCAAGCTGCTCCTGTCCCTGAGCGCCTCGCTTTCAGCACCGCAAGTTCAAACTAGAAGGGCATGAGTGGGATTTGGTTAGAACACTGGGAGGAGGGCTTTGGTCTGCCATTTTTAAGGCTTCCTCCTAATTCTGATAATGGGGCATGAGGTGGGAATGGAAAGGATGGTCATGTGTCTGTCCTCTGTTCCCAACCTGCTGTCCAGCCAGTCAACCATTGCGGGAGAGGGTCTGTTAGCTCAGTCTGCTCCCCACTCAGCTGAGTGCTCCCCGTTTCTGTCCCAGCTGAGTCCTCTTTCCCCTCTGTCCCAAATGAGTGTTCCCTCCCCTTTGTCCCAGATAAGTGCTCCTCCCTCCCCTCTGTCCCAGCTGAGTCCTCCCCCTCCCTCTGTCCCAGATAAGTGCTCCCTCTCTGCTGCCTCAGATAAGTACTCCTCCCTTCCCCAGTGCCCCAGCAGAATGCTCTTTCCTTTCCTCTGCCCCGAATGATTGATTTTCCCCACCTCTAGCTTTTTTTTTTTTTTTTTACTATAACCCCAAATAGCCAGAAACTCACTATGTAGACAAGGGGGTCCTAGAACTCACAGAGATCCACCTGGCTTTGCCTCCTGAGTGCTGACATTAAAGGTATGCCTTTAATACACGGATGCACACACGCACACACGCATGCCTGTGGCTGTGTGTTTGTAGTCTGTGTGTGTGTACACAGCGCCGAAGCCGAAAGCTGACTGGAAGTTTTCATTGGTCTCTCTCCATCTTACATTTTGAGGCAGCGTTCATTACTGACCCTGCAGCTCAGGGCTGCAGGATTTGGGCTAGTCCAGCCAGTCAGCCTGCTCTGGGAATCCCAAGCTGGGATTATGCGGGTCACTCTGCCCCACCTGGCTTTTACGTGGGTTCTGGGGGTCTGCACTCGGGTCCTTGTGCTGCACGGTAAGGCCCTTACCAGCCCCCAGTGTTCCCAACTCGTTTAGTAACACTGGTTCTTCCCAGGGCTGTTTCCCACTTGAATTTCTCCCCTCATGCCTCAGTCACATCAACTTGGGCTTTCCTGTCTCTGCCTGCCTGCCACTAACCCCAAGCTCTGATGTCTTCTCTGAGTGCTCTAGCTTTCTAGACGCCTACTTTATTCATTTTTTTTGTTGTTGTTGTTTGTTTTGTTTGTTTAATTGACAGTGAAAGGCTCAGTGGCAGTTTCCATTGGTTCTGGTGACATTTTCCCTATTAACTTGCTACCTGCTACACGCCTTTCCTGTCCTTTTCTCCTTTTCATTCTGCTATTCTTATGGCGGCTCTGTGAAGATTCATGCTGCTTGCCTTTTCTCTCTTTTGCCACCTTTCACGTGAGGATGGTGAATGGGGAGGGGCTGGGGCCCGCCTCACTGTGTTAGGACTGACTTGGAAACAAAGGCTCCTCTCCTCCTCTCCCTCCTCCTGCTCCTCCAGTCTTCGCTTCTGGCAGCCTTGCTTTACCTGGGACTCTCCACTCTCTTGGCTTACTCTGCTTTAGTCAGGCTCTCCAGGCCGCTGTGCCCCACCCTGATGCTGAAGGGCCGCTGGCAGCAGCGGGCTCTCTGGCTGCCACTTCTTTACAGCTCTGCTCCCTATTTTCTGGTTTGGCAGCAGCCCTTGACCTAACTCTTGATTTGGGATTTCCACCTCTTTTGCATTCCTTGGAGGAATTTCTATCAAAGACAAGAGTTTACATTCTGTTTGGCTTTCTCCCTCTTTCCCCTTGGGAAAGAGGGAGAAAGCCAAACAGAATGTAAACTCTTTTCCTGGTTTATCAGATACAATTGACGCATAACACATGGCTTCTGTTTAGTGTTGTATTAGTTTACTATTGTATTGTTTTGTTACTAGAGTGAACCACCAGAGGCAGGCCAGCTTTAAAAAGAAAAGTTTGCTCAGCTCACCATTCAGCGAGGCCCAGACCCTGACTTGGGGTGCCGACGGGAACAAGGGATCACCCCGAGGAACGGGAAGGCTCAGCAGCCCACATTGCTCCCAGCCGAGCGGAGGAGGCCTGCCCTACCGCAGGCGGCAAGCCTTTGAGGACCTTTTCCCATTACACAGACTTGCAGGAACTGTAGCCCGGCTGCGGTGAGCGTGCACTGTCTAATACGCTGTTTTGTTTTGCAGCACTGGGGACTGAAACCAGCCCCTTCGGCACAAGAGGCAGGCTCCCCACCACAGAGCTACATGAGCTAGATCCTTAGTCTCCTACTGAGTAAGTTGGCCAGGAATGCCTACCCACAAGGCCCTCACAACTGAGCCAGTGAGCCTCTCCCCACCCTAGAGTCCCCCAAACGTGTAATCGCCCAGCTACCACCGTTTGCAGGTGGCTGCTGGACTGTTGTCTGTCACTCATATTAGTTTGCATTTTCTAGAATATTTTAAAAAAAGATTTATTTATTTAAATTAATAATAATAATGATTATTATCATTTTAGGTTTTTTTTGTTATTTTTTTTTTTTTTAGGGTTTCTCTGTGTGGCCTTGGTGTCCTGGAACTCTCTCTGTAGACCAGGCTGGCCTGGGACTCACAGAGATCTACCTGCCTCGGCTCCAGAGTTCTGGGATTAGAGCCATGTACCCCACCACCCAGGTAATTTTTTAAATTATTATTATTATGTTTATGTGTGTGGGTACATGTCTGTGAGTGCAGGCATCTGTGAGTACGGGTGCCCTTAGAGGCCAGAGGAAGGTGTCCGAACCCCCGGAGCTGGAGTTATAGACAGTTGGTGAGCACAGTGAGGTGGGTGCTTGGAATAGAACTGGGGTCTTTTGCAGGAGTAGTGTGTGCTAGCTGCTGAGCCATCTCTCCAGCCCCAGAAATAATTCTTTCTGTATGTCTTTTAGCAGGGCCTTCCCTTCTACCCCCACCACTCACCCCCCACCCCCCTTGGTGTAAGCACAACAAGCAACAAACGGATCATCTTTTCACCCTGTTGCGGGTCCTTGAATGGCGAGTCACTGTCTGTTCAGGCCTCCTCACCCGCAGAAGACATTCAGCTGCTTCTCAGCTGTGCTGCTGCTGCTGTGAACGCTCGTGGGAATCTCACTAGCATAGGCTTTTCTTTCTTTTAGGCGTGTCCGTGGGAGAGCTATGACAAGCTCATGAGGTCAGCCTTGTGTTTAACCGTTTTACATGCCCTGGGGCACATGACAACTGTGTGAGGGTTCTGGTGGCTTCACATCTGTGCCAACAGTGGCCTGGCAAGACTTAAATTTGATTTTTCGTAGTGGGTGGCTAGCGTGTTCTCTGGTGGTTTGCACTTAATTCAGCTGGCAGTCAGCATCTTTTCCACAGCTGATTTCTCATAGTTGTGCTGCCTCGTTTGACACAAGCTGGAGTCATGGGAGAGGTGGAGAAAAATGCCTCTGTAAGAGCCAGCTGTGGGCAGGCCTGTTGGGTATTTTCTTAATTAGTGATTGCTAGGGGAGGTGGTGCCATCCCTAGCCTGGTGGTCCTGGGTTGTATAAGGAAGCAGACTGAGAAGCAAGCCGGGAAGCAGCTTCATGGCCTCTGCATCAGCTCCTGCCTCCAGGTTCCTGCCCTGCTTGAGTTCTTGTCCTGACCTCCTTCAGTGATGACCAGTGATACTGAAGTGTAAGCCAGATGAACCCTTTCCTCCCCAAGTTGCTGTGGTCATGGTGTTTCATCACAGAGATAGTAACTCTAAGATAATAACATACAAACACACACATAGACAAACATAGGTGCTGTGGCATGTACACTGGTGTACAACTGTGTGCCTGTGCACACATGGATTCGTACATGTGTGTGCATATCTGTATGTATCAACATGAAGAGCTGCAGCTGGCCCTTGGCTTTCACCCCCTTAAGGCTGAGGAAGGCAGTTGGCTTTTGTTACTAAGTCACACCCTAGATCTCCTCTCTCCTCACAGGGTGCTTTAGTTGTATATAAACAGGATTGAAGCATCTCTAAAGTGCATACTTCTAACACATAGTTAGTAGAATTCAGTTGGGGACCAGATTCTCACAGCAGTCACGAAGATTTGCAATAAAGCATCCCCTTAATCACCCACCTACTACACATTCATGTTTTAAAAGTGAGTTATTTATTTGCATTGGTGTTTTGCCTGCTCGTATGCCTGTATGAGGGTGTAGGATCCTCTGAAACTGGAGTTACCGACAGTTGTGAGCTGCCAGGTAGGTGCTGGGAATCGAACCAGCGTCCTCTGGAAACAGCAGCAGAGCTCTTAACCACTGGGTCATCGCTCCAGCCCCATCACATTCTTAAACTCAATATGGATAGCTATGGTTTTTCCTTAAAGGAAATCTCACCTTTCTCTGCATTTGAAATCAGGGTGGCTGTTTGGGGCTGGGGTCTGTCTACCAGAGAGGAAGACTGGCTCCCTCTCTCCACAGAAGCTGGGGGAGTCGAGGGGAGAGTTTGGAGCACCTACCTCGGCTGGGATTCAGCAGGCTCCTGATCCTGAGGATGCCCCTATGGCTGTCAGCAGGGAAGACAAGAGGGGACCATGAAGACTGGGGCCACCCTTCCCAGCGGACCTGAACGGACCCTGCGATGGCTGTTGTCTGCTGATTACCCTTGAAGTGCAGGGCCCAGGGCTGAACCAGGTTGAACTGGAAAAGCACCCACTGGGCTTGGGGAGGAGTCTGGGTGACTACAGGTGAAGGACCCTGCTATCTCTTGAGAAGATGATTTCATCACAGAATCAAGAGGAGCAACACCCCAGTGTACGTTCGGACGCAGGTGAGCGAGACTAGAATCAGGCTATCCGTTATTCTTCCCGTTGTCTGGCAGAGTAACTTAAAGGGGAAATGATTTATCATGGCTCACAGTTGCAGAGAGTCCAGTCCATCGGGGCTGGCACTAGGCAGGCCGGGAAGAAGCAGGTGGTGAAAGGAACCACCCTCCAGCAACTTACGGCCTCCAGCTGGCCTCTGTCTCCAAATGTCTCTACAGGAACCTGGACCAAGCCCCAAACCGTAACCCTGCTTATGAGAGCTTCCGTGCCTTTCTCAGCCCCAGCGGGCCTCTCTTTCCAGATCTTGCAATAGGGCCTGTGTGTGTGAGGCTCACCAGGGGGTGCTGAGTGCTTAGGTCTTTGCAGCCTCTGTCAGGAGAGCAGCTTGTCCTGTGACCAGCTTGCAAAATCATAGTAAAGAAGAAATGGCCAAGCGTTGTTTTGTTTTGTTTTTTGCTGCTGGCTTTTGGGAACTGTATATAAAAATAGGCTGGTGGCATAATTGAGAAACGGTGTCTACCAAAGAGCTGTGTGACCTCCCTGGAAATGCATAGGCAAGCTGAGGGCCAGTTTGGGGCCTGAAAGTTGACAGTTGTGAGGCAAGCCTTTGCCTGTGGCAGCCTCTGGGCCAAACTCCTCACCCGCCTGCTTTCTTCTTTACAGGGCTGGCTCAGGCTCGCCATCTCCACTGAAGGGAGTGTTGCAATCCTACTAAAAAGCTCGTGCTCTGGTGACATCGGACCATTCCTCAGCCGCTGCAGGTAAAGTTCCTTAGGTGGCCGTGGAGGCCCGCTCCACCAGTTTCAGGGAGCTGGTGTCAGTACTAGAGGTGAGCTCGCCTGAGCCAGGCGCCTGTGGGTCGCTGGGTCTTTTCACCTCTCTTCTCACAGCAAAGAAAATCCTGGTGCTTAGAGAAGCCATCCCAAGTCCCACTGGGTGGAAAGACAGCTCAGCTGAAGACTTGGTGAAGTCACTCTCTCTCTGGGGGCTTTGTGTCTCTGGATGAACATCAGTCCCTCAAGCCTCACGTTCCACTAAAGCCCCGACCGGTGTCCCCGGGAGACTTTTGGGAGGGGGTACCCTGTGATGGATGATCTAAGCGGACAAAGGGCCATGCACCTCTTGTGGCATTACTGAGTGCTCCCTGCACAGTGCCACGGTGCCCAGCAGACTGGGGGGGCACCAGCTGAATAGAGCTGTTCCCAGTTGTTAGCTGAACCCCCCTTTAGCTGCCAGGCAGCTAATATCAGAAGTGGGTGGGGCCAAATTCCCACCAGCTAGCCCCACAAAAGTCTGGGATTCCTCAGGCCGGCTAAGACTGCTCGTTTTGGAAATGCAGATTTGCTCCAGGACAATCCACAGGTGAGGAAAACACTTGAGCATGAGGTGAGTTTAAAAGTTCACACGCGCCAGGCAGGATGATGTCCTCAGAAAGGCCAGGTGAGTTGCTGAGCACAGCACACAGCTGCTCTGAGCCTAGGTAGACAGACGCGCAGACCACACCCTCCTCCTTGCCTGCACCTCCCAACAACCTTAGTTCCAGCTTGTGTTGGGAGTCATACCCAACCCGAACCAGCTCCGCAAACTTGCCCTTTTTAAAGAATCACCTTAATCCTCAGTTCTCCACAACGAAGGTGTGTCCTTCATCAATCCTCAGGTGTTTTAAGAGGTAGTACTTGTCTTTTTATTTTATGTGTCCGTGTGCCAGACGCTCTGGCTGGTAGAGGGCATTGAATGCCTTGGAAATGGAGCTCCAGGTGGTTGTGAGTTACCGTGTGGGTACTGGAAACTGACAGCGAGTCTTCTGAAAGAGCATTAGATTACACAGGGAGGTGGTGGCGCACACCTTTAATCCCAGCACTTGGGAGGCAGAGGCAGCAGAACTCTTGAGTTCAAGGCCTGTCAGGGCCTTGAACAGAAACCCTGTCTCAAAAAAGAAAGCTAAGCACTTTTAACTGCTGAGTCATCTCTCCAGCCCTAAAGTAATAATTACTACTGCATTAGCCAGGAAGTAAAATGAATTTCTTAACCACATGAAGATTGTACTACTATCTCTCTCTCTCTCTGAGTGTGTGTGTGTGTGTGTGTGTGTGTGTGTGTGTGTGAGAGAGAGAGAGAGAGAGAGAGAGAGAGGAGGCAAGGGCCCAAGAAAAAGCATGGTTCCTCCAAGACACGCCTCCAATAGCACACAACCCTCAAATAAGCTGTTGGCTAATATTGTCAACTTGACAGGTTCTAGATCACAGAAGAGACATGCCTTTGGTCATGTATGTGAGAGATTGTTTAGATTAGGTTAACGGTGAGGAGGTCAACCGTAGGTGTGAGTGGCACCACCATGAGCTGGATCTCATACTGCGGAGAAAGGAGGAAGCTAGCTGACTACCAGCATTCATCTCCATTTCCTGACACCACATGACCAGCTGCTTCCATCACCTCCCAACAGCCCATCAAAGCACAAACCCATCAACAAGAGATCAACCCAGTCAGAAGGCGAGAGCTTGCAAGATCTCCACACTTGCTAAATTTCACCTCTAAACGTTGCTGCCCTGGGATCTAGCCTTCAACACACGATCCTTGCCGGGGGGTGGGGAGCAACACTCCAAACTAACAGATCTTTGTGCCCACTGTTTTGTTTCCCTTTCTAGAACTTTCTTGCCCTCTTCCCTTCTCCATCTTCCCCTACCCTAGGAAGCTGGCCCTCACTAGTTCAACCAATGGGGAAATAGTGGAAGGTAGAAATGTTTGCTGCTCACCTGCCCTCTTATGGCTGCAGAAGATGAGCTCCTAAGGTCACTTTATCCTCTGGCCTCCCTGGGTTTTATTACCACTCTCTTTTCTTCAGCCCAGAGTGGGAAGGACTTCCCTTTCCTGCCGCTTATGGTCCTGAGGGGAGGGCAGGGCTTTTCTGTTAATGATTGGCTTTCCCTTAGCCCAGCCCTAATTTTTGCGAGAGTCCCTAGTCCCCTCCTTGAAGAGACTAGACCTTGAAGACACAAACATTCTTGATGAGGCCTCTGTTTTCTTCTAGTTCCCTTGTGATAATTTTTTATTCCCTTCTTTGTCTCTCTCTCCATACTGGGGTCTTCTGCTACTGTCCCGCTACTGAGCCCCACCTCATATGTCCCTTTTGTTTCCTACACATAACTTTTTATTAGTGTAGACTTGTTTTCTTCCTTTGCAGCCTCTCCCTCTCTTTCTTTTTTCAAGACAGGGTTTCTCTATGTAGCCCTGGCTGCCTTGGACCCATTTTGTAGACCAAGCTGACCTCCAACTTACAGAGATCCACCTGCATCAGCCTCCCAAGTGCTGGGATTAAAGGAGAGCACCACCACGGCCCAGGCCTCTTCCTGCCTGCCTTCCTTCCTTCCTTCCTTCCTTCCTTCCTTCCTTCCTTCCTTCCTTCCCTCTTCCTTCTCTCTAGATTGTCTTTATTTTCTCTACCTTTTCTTCCTTGTTTTTGAAGGTGATGGCTTATGGTTCTGGGCTGATCATTCCTCTTTATTCATGGACATTAAAACATGCAGGTTCTGGTTGGGGGGGTGCTATTTTTAAGCCATTTATTATGTTTTTATTAGTGCATACAAAATATACAGCATGATTGGTTTCATTGTGACATCTTTATGCATAAAAATATTTTAATTATATCCATTCCCAATCTTTTCAATTCCTCTCCTCCCATCCTTATCCTTCTTTCCTTTTCCACTTAAATATTACCATTACTTTATTGAAAAATAATTGCTATCTTATATGAATGCTTAATGAAATATTTAGAATTTGACTTGGGTTTACTTAACAGTAATAGTGGGGAGAAGAAAAGAAGATTGGCAGCAGTTTTCAGGATGGGGTGAACAGTGAAAAGAGGGCATGCCAGTGTGCCGTGGTACTCTTTTATCTCTACTTACAACCCCCTGTAGAATTGTCCCAGTTCCTGGCTGGGTTAGGACTCAGGTTTCCAAACAACAACAGGAGGCACCATGGGTGGCTGCAGTGGGCTCCTGGGCTGCTGTGTGATAGTGTTGAAATCTGAGGGAAATGCAACATCTGTTAGTCATAGATACCCACGGGCAATTGCCTGGGTTTTTAGAAGACCCAAGACCTGCTTTTGCATGGGTTAGATGCCTCATTAATACCAAATTGCCTTCCTTATGTCTGAAATTCTGGTAGCTTCTGGCTTCTCTGTAGTCCCCTCGTCCCCATAATCCAGAAGAAGTACAATTTGCATAAAGATGGAAAGAAAGCAGAGCAAGTTATTAGTGTGAGGTGATCTTTGCAAGACCTGATGGGGCAGGAAAGAGGGGCCTCAGACACGCGACCCCAGCTGAAGGACACTTCAGCCTCAGGATGTTTCCGTCTTGTGTTACAGCTCAGTGGGAATGTGTCTGGGGCAGCTGAAGATGGGCCAGAGAGAGTAGGCTTCTCAGCCAAGAAGGCGGTTGTGGCATCCGCCAGGAGATTGCAGATCTGCAAAGCATTAAGTGCTACAAGGTGCTAGGTCAGCTCGCCTGAGAGCCACGTGTCTGTGGAGCAGGTGTTGGAGGCTCGCGTCAGGGCAGGCTGGTAGCCTAGCCAGGAGAAGTCACTTTTTGTTGGAACTGGGGACAGAGTTGCACTGTGATGTGCTGTGCGCTGGGCCTCGGTGTAGCAGGGACTAGGGCTACCCTCGGCGCCATGCTTAGAAACGCCTGAGCTCACTTACACTTGGCTGTCACCACCTTTTGTGTGTGTGGTACACATGTGATGTGTGCCTTCTCATACATGTGTGTGGCTAGAGGTTGGTGTCAGCTGTCTTTCTTAATTGCTCTCCATCTTATATACTGAGACACACTCTCTTGCGAGACCCAGAGTTTACCATTTACGTTAGACTGGCTAGCCAGGGAGCCTCCAGAAGCCACTTGCCTCCACCCCTCCAGCAATGGGGTTACAGGTGCAAGCCAATGGCTTTTATGTGGGTGCTGAGCTCAGGCCCTCATGTTTGAGCACCCATCCCTCAGCCCCCATAGTTCTTATCTTAAATTTTTTTTTTTTTTTTGAAACAGAGCTTCTCTGGGTAGGTCTAGTTATCCTGGAACTTGCTTTGTAGACCAGGCTGGCCTCAAACTCACAGAGATCCACCTGCCTCTGCCTCCTGAGTGCTGGGATAAAAGGTGAGCACCACCACCACTTGCCTGAGCAAGCAGACATGCATTTTCATTTGCTGGTGGGCACTGCTGGTCATGCAATGGGTACTGAGGAGCTCTGTGTGTGTGGGTGTGTGTGTGTCTGTGTGTCTGTCTGTGCTGACTTGTCATCCTCACAACTAAGTTTTGTGTGAGGGTGAGGCAAATTGTGTCACCCACCACAGTCCCAAATTCATAATCTGGCATCTTAAAGAGCAAGACTCCTTAGGCAGAAGAAGGTATCAGGTGAAGCTTCTCTGAGCTAGCAGGCAGCTGTGGCACAGGCCGAGAGATTTGCAGATCTGCAAAGCAGTACTACAGGGTGCTAGGTCAGCTTGCCCAAGATCTGTGTGTCCACGGAGCAGGTCCTGGAGGCTGGTGTCAGGGCAGGCTTGTAGCCTAGCCAGGAGAAGTCACTTTTGGTTGGCTATATATATGATAGCAATATATAAGAGTGATTAATCCCCAGGCAGCCATCCTGCCCTTCTTGGCCTCAGTTTCTTCATGTGTCAGATGGTCATGCTAATACTAGATCCACTTGCCATGGACTTGCTCTACCATGTTTTTAACAAAATCTCAAATATTCAATTTTACCAATGAAGACTCAGGGACCAGATGCTGGGGTTAAAGCCTGCTACCTCAGAGAGGCAGAGAAAACACTCAGCTGACCTTCCCCTTCATCCGACATGCCCCCTAAAAAGGAAGGCTTCTTCCTCACACTGTCTCAAAAGAAAAAAAAAAAGCCTCAAACCAAATGTCCCTTTCTTCTATTCATGTGCGTCTCTCTATCCATCTTGACTTCCATCTTACTCTCTATGGTCTTTCCCTATGTTCGCTCTCTGCCAATTGGTTGCTTGCTCCACTCTCTTGATCTCTTGTTGACTTTATTTAATCCTGCTCAAGTTGAAAGCTTTTGGGTTAAAGGTGTGTGCTAGGGCTATGCCTCACCACAACTAGAAACAGTTTTTTTCCAGTAAACAACAGAACCTTGGGGTTCACCATATAGCTAAAATCCTGCCACAGTACCCTCCTTCTAACAGGGACTCGGGGTCTCCCTTCTGGATCTTGCATTTGATAATAGCATTTATTCATTGATGACTCCAAGCAGGAGCTAATGAGGAAAATGACTCCAAAAATATGGCAGAAAGGATGGTACATTGCTTCACTGTAACACGTAGTCTGATTGGTAGCTTTGTTCCCTGGACATGTTTGGTGCTCTGGGCTTCTATAGAGAGGCAGCACAGCCTGCTCATACTGGGCCTGAGGCTCCCTGTATATGTGGACACTGAAGTGTGTGTCCCAAAAGAACACACAGGCAGTCTTTTCTTGTGATCACAGTTTAATTTCAAAGGTATTGCCTGTGGATGTTGACATGAATGTTGTCATAACAACTGTCTCTTGAAAGGCACCCCGAGACGGAAGGGAATTAAATTCTTAACCAGGGTTCAGCTTTCATTGCTTTAAAAATTTATTTCCTAAGCCAGGTGGTGTTGGCACACCCCTTTAATCCCAGCACTCAGGAGACAGAGGCAGGCAGATCTCTGAGTTTGAGGCCAGCCTGGTCTACAGAGTGAGTTCCAGGATAACCAGGGCTACATGGAGAAACCCTGTCTCAGGAAAAAAAAATTTTTCTTAGGCATTTGTATAGATCTGTGTATGTGTATATGCAGGCGTATGTGTTTGAGGGTGGGCACATGGACACCACGGTGCACCTGTGGAGGACAGAGACAAGCCCGGGTGTTGGTCTTGTTTCGCTCTGTGACAGGCTTTTTGTTTACTTCTGTGTTTGCCAGGCTAGCTGGCCGACAGACTTCTGGGAGGTGTCCTGTCTGTGCTCCCCACTGCTCCACAGGCGCGCTGGAATTACAGATGCGCACTGCTCCATCAGGCTTTGCATGGGTTCTGGGGATCTGAACTCTGCCCCCGCCAGCCTCCTTCGCTGTTCTTTGACACTGAGCCCACAGAGCACAGCATGGCGGATCAGACTCCATTCTATCCATCCATTCATTAGTTAATGGGCACTTGGGTTGGTTCTGCTTTGGGCTGGTTATGAATCACCTCTTTGGGCATTCCTGTGCAGGCTGCTGTGCGGACACATTTTCATTCACTGTTTATTTTTTTATTTTTATTTTTTTTTCTAGGAAGTTACCTATGGTGGATGTCATGGGTCAGCTATGAGTTCACCTGGGCTCAGGTTTTTGTTTGAGTCTTGCGTGCAACACAGATGTAGAAGAAAAGCATTGCATGTGTGTGTGTGTGTGTGTGAGTGCGCTCAACTGGTGATCAGGTAGGGAGAGTGTGCTCACAGAAAAGTGGAAGAGGAGAGAGCAAGGGAGGCCCTGCCAACAGAAATGTTTGCAGGAGAGGAATGATGAATTGGTGGACTCTTGGCCTCTCCTCTTTCAGTTATACATGTGTGTGTATGCGTGTATGCGTGTGTGTGGTGTGTGTGCATATGTGGAGGTGCATGTGTGTGTAGGTCTATATGTGTATGTGGTATGCATGTGTGTATATGTGTGTGCATATGTAGGGTGCATGTGCTCTTACACATACACTGGAAGCCAGAGGAGAATGTTGGCTCTATTCCTCTTCCACTTCCACCTTATTCCCCTGAGATGGGTCTCCCAGTGTTCAGGCTAGGCTGGCTAGCTGTGAGGTCCCAGGACCTGCCTATCTCTGTCCCCTAGTGCTGTTACTACAAGCACACACAGCTATGCTCAGTCTCTTTTGTGGGTGCTGGGGCTGTGAACCCAGGTCCCCATGCTTGCACAGGGCTGAGCTGCTGAGCTGTTTCCTCAGCTTTCCACCCCAAGCCCCAGCAAGGAGCTCATGTATCCCAGGCTGACCTCAGAATCATCATGCTGGGAGTGACCCTGAACCTTTGATCCTGCACTAGAATGACAGGTGTGTACCACCGCGCCTGGCTTATGCAGGGCTGGGGATCAAATGCAGGGCTGGGGATCAAATCCAGGGCTTTCAGCCTGCTCCACAAGCAGTCTGACAGCTGCGCTTCGCCCTCAGGCTCTCCCAGTTCTCTCTGCTGAGGTGAGACATGGGAGAGAAGGGTTTAAGGCTGTTGGAGCTCAGGTCTCAGGTTGGCACAGCTTGGCTTGGAAAGTCAGCGTGGAATGGTGCCATCTGACTCACCCGGCAGGGACTGCCTTCTGATTGTCCCGTGGCCCTGCTCCAGCAGCAGCCTGGCACTGCCTCTGCACTCACGAAGTGACAGCTGCTGCCAGGGACCTCCCCCAGAAGGTGCACCTGCCCTGGCCTTTTACAGTCCACCCTTTGTTGCCAGGTGATGGACAGCTCCTGGTAGAAGGGATTTGGCTGCTATGTGCCTGTGGAAGGGTGGAGGTGGCTAGGTGCTAGTTCTTGTGACATAGGGATACCTGGTGGCCTATTCCAAATGCCTGGCCCTACTTACAGCCAACCTGTGGGTGGAAAGCAGAGAGTAGGAGGCCAGGCTGCTCTCCCACGTGGAGTATCTTGTGCACAAGTGATCCTTTCCCACAGAGCCACGAACTCATGGGTTTCTCTCACACTTCCTTTTTTTTATTTGCTTTTATTTTATGTTTATTGGTGTTTTGCCTGTGTGTATGTCTGTGTGAGGGTGTCAGTAAGCCCTGGAACTGGAGTTACAGACATGTGTGAGCTGTCACATGAGTGCTGGGAATTGAACCCTGGTCCTCTGGAAGTGCAGCCAGTGCTCTTAACCACTGGGTTATCTCTCCAGCCCCGAACCAGTGGGTTTCTATCTGAAGGGACTGTGTATTTTAACTTGAGGGGCCTTAGCAAGTCTTTTTTGTATGACTGTGTGTACACGTTTCTGTCTGTGCAGGTTGCACATAATATGTTTGAGTGCTCATGGAGACCAGAGATGTCATATGTCATTCTTGAGGTGTCAGCCAGCCTTCCTCCACCCTTCCCTTCTTTATCTTTCCTTCCTTTCTTCCTTCTTCTCTCCCCTCTCAGCCCTCCCTCCCTTCTTCCCTTCCTCCCTTGTTTCTTTCCTTCCTTTCTCCTTCCTTCCTTCCTTCCTTCCTTCCTTCCTTCCTTCCTTCCTTCCTTCCTTCCCTCCCTCCCTCTTTCCCTCCCTCCCTCCCTCACTCCCTCCACTTCTCCATTCCTCCCTTTCTACTTTCTATCAGGGTCTTTCTGGCCTATGACTCACCAAGTAGGCTCGTCTTGCAGGCCACCAAGCCCAGGGACCTGTCTGTCTGTCACCGCCTCCTCAGTGCTGGGACTACAAGTGTGAGACACATTGCTGTTGCCTCCCCTTTCTCCTCCTCCTTCTCTTTCTCCTCCTCCTCTCTCCTCTCGCTGTGGGTTCCGGGGGATTGAACTCAGGTCCAGTAAGTGCTTTACTGGGCTGTATTCTCAGCTGAGGTTTTAGTAAGTTTTGCTGACTGTAAGAAACACACGAAAGCCTTTACAAATCCTTGTCATCAGCTTTCTTACACAGCCCAGGCCCACCTGCCTGGGGACGGCACTGTCCACAATGGGCCGGGTCCTCCTATAGCGGTTAGTGATTAAAAGACGAACCACAGGCACACTCACAGGCCAGTCTAATCTGGTCAACTCTTCAGCTGAGGTCCCCTCTGGTCAGCCTCCCCCCCCCCCCCCCCCGTGACTCTAGATTTGTGTTGACAGCAGGTGGAAACTAAGCAGAGTCGTGGTGGTTCCTTTAAATTGTCACCGTTTTCACTGTGTGGAAACGTTTCCCTCTGATGACGGTTCTATTCCTTAGGTGCTCTCTATAGTGAGGGGCCCTCTAACTTACCCTCAGGAAACCCCTGTGACGTGGGTGTAATTACGGTGGTGTATGTGTTCAGGGACAGGCACAGGCTCATTCAGCAGGCTGGGTGACTGACTCATCGATGAGGCTGAAACTCTCTCTAGGCCACTCCGGGGCTCCCAGAGCCTGTAACCACGGTCCTAAGAAAACCCCTGGATGGGAGTTTAGAACCTGTGCCTTAGGGTACTCGACCACTTTAAAGACTGTGATGGTTCTGTGCCGAGCTATTCCCCCCATTCTGCTGGCTTCCTTTTACACCTCCATTCTCCAGTTGTACGGGAAGGTCGGTCAGTGAACTCGGTCTTCAGTTTACAGTCTGTTTGTTGGAGTGAGACCCACCCTGCCCATAGACCACCTGTAAGACAGCAGCTTCCCACCACACCCAGTGTCGAAGGTCACAAAACATGAATTCTTATTTGAAGTTTTTGGGTTTTTTTTTTTTTTTTTTTTTTGCTTCTTTCTTTCTACATTTGAAGTTCAAAGTCGTTCAGTTTCTAAAGTCAATAAGTGACAAACAAGTTCAGAACTGGAAGAGCCCTCACAGGGCCGTTCATTCATTTGTTCAGCAGTGATACGCTCTGCTGTCCAGTATATGGAGGGGATCATGCCTGACCCTTGACCAAATCTACTGATGGAAAAAAAAAAGATGTAGTGTGGAAAGAAAAGGGAACTATGATGAAGATAAAGTGGGGAAAGCATCTCAAATTCGGGCAGAGGCCACCAGAGCGGGATGCACCTACCTTTCCAGCTATGGCCTGGAATATGAACTTCAGTCTCCTCTACCCTTTGGACACAGGCATTGGAGTAACCAGGACACTGAACAGGTTCATTGTTCTCAGGGGCTGTGATGCTTATCAAGAAACTGTTCCCTGGGGCTGGAGGGATGGCTCAGTGTTCCAGCTTGCCACTCTTGAACCGGGGTTTGGTTCCCATCGCCAACATGGTGGCCCACAGCTGCCTGGAACTCCAGCTTCGGGGGATCCTGGATCCAAAGTGTTCTGATGTCAAAGGGCACCAGGCATATGTGTAGATGGCATGCACGCGCGCGCGTGCGTGTGCGCACACACACACACACACACACATACACACACACACGTGGGCATAATACCCATACACACATGCAACAAATAAATCTAATTTTTAAAAGAAAGTTTGTTTCATGGACATTTCTTCCTGACACACATCTTTTTCTCTATCTTTCACCATTCTATGTGAGTGCTCATTGCCCCCACCTTCCTTAGAACATGGAGTCAGAGCTCTTCTAATCTGTCTCTCAACTCGCAGTTCCTAATACACTAAAGAAAGTCCTGTTTACATATGAGTTGGTATTGGCCAAAGTAAACAGGCAGCTCTAACATCTACTGATCAGAGCTGGGGACCCCACTTACCTGGGGAGCCATCTATGGGGCCCCAGAAGAGGGAAAGTCTAGGCCAAGTCCTAGAGGATGTGACAGCATCCAGGTGCTGATGGGTGAGCAACTGCAGAGAAGTACCCGGAGGGACAGAGCCCTCAACACAGGACCCAGAGAGGGCATGGGGTGTGCTGGATGCAGCAGCAGTTAGGACGCACCCTCTCGTGCCCCTGGAAAATGGAGGAAGATGAACAGGAGAGGACAGGAGACTACCAAGGGTTCTTATATAGATGCTCAAATTCTCCTGAAAGAGACTTGGGGCAGGTCTAGCCTGGGCTATTGAAAGACCATCCTGCTTATGGAGGGGAAGTCAAGCCAGAGGATGACAAACTAATGAGACCGATTTTAACAGAATAGTGACGTAACAGGCCAAATTAGGGTGATGCCAGGAACGGTAAGAAGAAATATTTCGGTAGTTAAGTTGGCAGCAGTTGGTGATTCAGTCTTGAGGGAGGAAGAAACCAAGAGCAAATTCCAGATTGTGAAACTGTCTTGAGATTGGCCACATGGATACAAAGAGAAATGAAGCAGACCTCATAGTGGCTGGAGGCTGATTCAGCCACGGTGCCGGATTATGCCGGTGTGGAAAGATCATGCGGTCTTTCCTCTCACTTCACGGGGCATGTCTGACAGTCTGGGACAGGGCTGACAAAAGCCATTGCTAAGCACTCCTTGCTTCTTTGTAATGGCCCCTGCAGTGCCTCTAATGCACAACTGAAAACCCTGTCTAAGGATGAGGAAGTAAGGAGCAATTTTTAATCCAGGAAATCTCTACTCATTCTAGTTATCCATTACTTTACTGCAGCTCAGCTCATGAGTATTCCTTGTCCTTTTTTTGTTCTTTGTTTTGTTGGTTGGGGGCTTTTTTTCTTTTTGTTGTTTTCAAGACAGTGTCTCTCTATGTAGCCCTGGCTGTTCTGGAACTCACTCTGCAGACTGGCCTCAAACTCGGAGATCTGCGTGCCTTTGCCTCCTGAGTGCCGGGGTTACAGGTGTGTGCCACCATGCCTGGCACTAGTAATAAAACCCAAGGCTTTGTGCACACTAGACAAACACTACCAACCAAGCTATATTCCTAGCCCAGTATAAATTATTTGTTTAAAAAATACATAGATGCAGACCAGCCAGATGGCCTGATAGATAAAATCCTGGCAATCTGAGTCCGATCGCTGGAACCCACAATGGACGGAGAGAACTCACTCCCCAGAATTGTGCTCTGACCTCCATATTTGTGCTATGGCTCATGGATACGCATGTGCACATGCACGCCACACAGAAATAATATTTTTTAAAATTAAAATGTATAGATAAAAAGAAGTTTGGTATTAGAAGGGGTGTGCCATGTGCAGATAGAAACGCTGGAGTCCTTTCATGGCAGTTGAATCAATAAACAGGTGGGTCACCCAAGGGGAATGTGAAGAGAAGGCAGACCAAAGGCATTCACGGGGCAGGAGGAACCAACCGGCAGTGGAAGCCAGAAAGTGAGAATTTCCGAAGAATGGCTTTACACACAGATAGATTACCCAGTAGGGCTGAAGAAATCCTCTCAAGCTGCGGAGAAAAAAGACCCCCGGAGGGCTCAACTCCTGTAGGATTCTGGGAACTGGTGGGCAGGTCAAAGTTCGACTGCCCAGTCACTGAGGCATGAATGACAAAAACTTGAGGTGGAGAAAGGTTTGTAAGAAAAGGGAAGGGATACCCCATTTGGGGTACTGTGGAGGGCGGGGGACAGGGGAGGAGCTTTCTATATAAGGTGGATCAAGTCTGAGCCTGGGGAAGACCATGCAGGAGAGAAGGAAATATTGAAAGAGAAGCAAGACCCCCCGGGGTGTGGTTGGTGGCCCCGAGCTGAGCTGAGCGAAAATGGTCCAGGTTACACCACACAGGAGGAGAGTGGGCAGGTGGGCAGGATGCTGGTGAGTCACGCAGGTGTTGAGCTGAATGGGAGGGAGGGAGGGAGGGAGGGAGGGAGGGAGGGAGGGAGGGAGGGAGGGAGGGAGGGAGGGAGGGAAGGAGATGGCACAGACACAGGGTGTGTGAGAGGAAGGCGAGATTGAGGTGGTCCTGGGTGTAGATGGGAGAGGGACCAGCCTGCAAAGTTAGCAGGCAGCCGCACTGGGAACTGACACCCAAATCCCAAGATGTCGGTCTTGGAGCTGTGGGCGTTCCTCACCATCCTGAGACAGAGACAGAAGCCTGGGAGCTTGTGAGAATCTCTTCCCTCAGACTAATGATCACAAGAGAACCAAGGCTATATAAGTAATATTACTAATATTGTGATGTCCTGGCTCCCAGCAGGCACTGTTTTCAATCTTTTGTTTCTCTTTTTCAGACATATCTTATACAATCCACATTGGCCTAGAACTCCCCATGTAGTTGAGGATGGCCTTGATCTCCTGATTTTCCAGCCTCTGCCTCCTGAATGCCTGGATTACAGGCATATATACCACTATCACACCTGACTCATGATCACAGGATCACACAAACACACACACAATTTCAGGTGTATGACTGTTTGGTCTGCATATATGTTGGTGCTCATGGAGGCCAGTAGAATGCATTGGATCCTTTGAAAATGGAGCTTTAGGTAGTTTTGTGAGCCAGTGTGTCAGTGCTGGAATTGAACCCAGATCCTTTAGAAGAACAGTCAGTGCTTTTCAGTGCTGGGCCACTTCTTCTTGATCTCATATACATATATATGTATATATGATATATACACATATATGAGATATAATATATATATACATGTGTATGTATATCTATTTTATTTATTTATGTTTTGGTTTTTGAGACAGGTTTTCTCTGTGTAGCCTTGACTATCTTTGACTCACTTTGTAAACCAGGCTGGCCTACGGGTATCAGCCTGCCTTTGCTTCCTGTATGTTAAGATTCAAGGCATGTGCAACCACATCTGGTTCCTATTTTTTGGGTTTTCAATATAGGGTCCTCTGTGTAGCCCTGGCTGACCTGGAACTTGCTCTGTAGACCAGGCTGGCCTCAAACTCACAGAGATTTACCAGCCTCTGCCTTCTGAGTACTGGGATTAAAGGTATGTGCCTCCACCACCCAGCTGATCCTAAATGTTTTAAACAAATATCCTAAATGTTTTAAACAAATTTAGTCTATAAGGACAAGCTAGCATTCCTCTCTTCCTGCAGTGTTCTGGAAGTTCTAAGCCTGTGTCTACTCCTGTCGATGGCTATATCTGCTTTCCTGGCCAATATCTGGGTAAATAGAGTTGTGTCTTGCCTCTGCAGCCTGCGGCCTGCCGCCTGCCTCTGCAGTTGGTGCCACTGTGGGATCTGAGACTTCTAGGGTGCTTCTCTCCCGAATACTCCTTCCTATTGGTGTTACAGCAAAGCCCCTCAGGCCCGCTGTCATCCTAGGCAGGCCATCCTTGACTACTGTACGGACACCCACACGCTGACTTGGCTCCTAGGTGTGAGGGAAGGTCCCAATACTCCTACACTCCTGGGCAGAGAGGTCTGAGGAAGAAGGCTCCAGACATGTGAGCATGTCTGGGACTGGGGATTCAGCAAGGCCAATCTGACCCCAGAGCTCCCTGGGAACGGGCTCGAACTGAGACTAGGCCACCATCTCTGCAGGCTTGAGTGGGCCCTGGAGGTTATCAGGGTCAATGCTGGCAACCAAGAGGATAGAATGCCACCTCGTGGTTATAAGCCAAGGCCTTTATTTCACACTGGGAGAAAGTTCTAGAGTCTCATGTACCAAAGACTTAAGAAGATACACACTAGTCTTAGAATACCATCACTGCCCAGGTGTTGGTGGTACATGCCTTTAATCCCAAACACTTGGGAGGCAGAGGCCTTGAACTTGAGCCTGGCCTACAGAGTGAGTTCCAGGATAGCCAAGGCTACATGGAGAAACCCTGTCTCCAAAACACAAAACAAAAAACCTTCACTGCAGTGAGAGTTATGTCAGCTCAAGGTACCAATTAGTAATGAGCAATTTATGCAATAAACTGCTGATTATATTCACCACCCCAAGCCCCACTGTGTACGCCCTGCCTCAGTTTCTGTAGATGCTCTGGTGTGGGAAGGCATGGCAGGGCTGTGCCTTCCCTGACCTGTTTAAGGTGGTTCTGAGCACCAAAGCAGCCTGGAGAACTCGGAGACTCCCCACATCCAGGCTCCTCCCAGCTCCCCTCTGCCCCAGTGAGGTTGGCTCTGTATGCAGACTTATATCCCCCTGCTTCATAAAGAGATTCTGATGGGCCCCAGGAGCACAAACCCATGATCTACTTTTGTTATTTTTGTTATTACAGGCATGGCTCTACCAAAATGCCTACCTGCCTTATGTTAAGAAAAACAGTGTAGAAATGTCACATCTTGGCCTTTTGGCTAAGATCAAGTATAAAAAGTATGTGGAGGCCAGACAGACGTGGCTCAGGCGGAGCCAAGTTTGGGCCCCTCCCCCATCACCCGTGTAAAAAGCCGGGCATGGTAGCATGCACCTATAACCCTTTTGCAGGAGGTGTGAGGTGAACTCGGGGGACATCCAAGCAGCAGTCCCTGGCCAGCTTGTCGAGCTCCAAGAGTGGGGAGTGACTGTGTCTCCAAACACAAGGCAGAGAATGATAGATGAAGACACTCATTGCCAACCTCTGCCCTCTACACTTACAGGCACACATGTTCACTGCACCCCTGCCTGCACACACACACACACACACAGACACACACACACACACACACACACATACACAAAAATAATGTGGCAAGGCTCAGTGAGGTAGCGTGTTCCCGTGGCACACACCATGCTACAGGAGGATTATGAGTTTGAGGCCAGCAAGGCCAGCAAAGGGAATACGACAAAGGGCTTCCTAAAAAGGACTGTAAAGGGATTCGTTGGAAAGTCAACCATCCTGTAAAGGAATCAACACCTGAGGGGCCAGCTCACCCAGCCTGAAATCTGAGGCCTTCACCACGCCCTCTCCACAGCCGAGTGCTCCACCCGACGCTCCTTCGGCTCATCTCCGTGGTAGCCACTGTCCTGAATCCTATGCCACATCCGTCTTCCTTCATTCCCTTTTTTATGTCCTCTTATCTTACCCGTTCCTCAGCTCTAACAGGGATATGCGATGTCCATTATTTAGCTGATTTTAAGAGTGCCATGCTGCATGGAATCTTCTAGGTAATGACCTTACCTGTACTTCTATGGGTCGTCACATGGTGCTTTGGCTGTGGTGTGACTGTTTGTGGTGTGAATATGCCTCAGCCTGTTCATTGTGCTGTTGGTACTTGAACATACCTTCTGGAAACACTTTTGTATGCGTGTTTCTTGGGAATGCAACAGGTGTGATTGCTAAGTGTGAGGGCGTGTAAACAGCTCGCTCTTCACGTGTGCTCCAGGGTCAGTTCACACCATCACCAGCAGCTGAAGACAGTGGGTGTTCACCTCCTCTGGCAGTGGCATCATCGACTGGCATTTTAAGCTTGTGCGGCTTCACGGGGTGGTCTAAATGACAGCTTCCTGTGCTCCTCTCTGTTTTCTGCTCCGCTGCCCTTCAAGGTTCACCTTGGCTGAGAAGCCCTTCTGGACCAGCACATGAGCTAGCCATTGGGCCGCCTAAGTGTTTGATACCTCTAGTCACCTCCCTTCACTCTCAGGTACATACTGGATCTTCCTAGCTCTCCCAGCAGGTCTGAGTACACGGCTCTGCACTTGTCACATCCTTCCCTTAACTAGTGCAGCTTGAACCAGAGTTCATGTTTACGAAGACCAGGGACAACTCACATCATCTGGGAGGGAGGCAGCCGGGTCCCTGAGTCCTCAGGAGACTGGGATTGAAGCTGGACCACTGGCTTGTGACTGCGTCTCACTGTGGCCAGGGAGAGACCCTAATGAGCTACCCTCCAAAGGCCCTTGAGCAATGGTTGTTTGGAGCATGGCTTCTCCCAGCAGGCTTGCTTGGTGCCTCTGGGGTTTGCACTATGTCATGGGTCAGGCACTGAGGCTTTCCCTGGAGGCACAAACTTGGCCTTCAGTCTGGAAGAGACCGGTGGGTGGGCTCTGGGCACAGGCTGAGTACTTGAGAGGCAGCGAGAAGCTTGAGGCTCTTAGCTGGGTACCTAGAGGGTCTTCCAGAATGTTCCAGTGTTTGAACTCAGGTAGTACAGGTACACATCACCACCCCATGTGGCATGACACCTCAGCTCAGGTTCCATGTGCCAGAAAGAGAGGAAAGGCAGCCAAGTGAGCTGCTTGAGGACTTGGGCAAGGGTTACGGGAACTCTAGCCTATTGAAGCCTGACTGAGGGCTTTGTTTCCAAGAAGAAAGATGGCAGCCAAATGGAAGCAAGGTCTAGGCCAAGATGCCAGAACTCCTTCTACACACCTGCTCTTGGTAAACTGGAGATATCTGTCAAACTGGGGTGGGAGGGTGGGGTGAGGGTGCATGGAGTTGGTACCTTGTGGCCTCAGAACCTGTGCCCTAGAACCAGGCCTAGTGGCAAAGGACTGCAGCACCAGCTAGAGCCCAGGTTTGAGGCAAGATAATAAACAGAGTGACCTCAAGGAGAGCCTGGGTAACTTGCTGAGACCAGTCTTAGAATTCAAAGCAGAAAGGGGGCAGGCTGAGGCCCTTGCTTAGTGGTGCCCTGGGATTATCTAGCATGTATAAAGCCCTGGGTTCACTCGTAAACAAACAACCAATCAAACAATCAATATCTGTACCTAGGAGGCAGGTGGGAGAGGAGGGGACAGGCCTAGACTCTGGCCTTCTGAGCCCTCAGTATTCCAAGTGTTAACCTGGTTTTTCCCTGGCCTTTGTTCCTTGGGAAGCCCAAGTGGGAACCCTGGTACCTCCTGTCCCAGCATTCTTCTGTGGAGATAAACAGCATTCCCTTTTTATCTCTTCAGTTTTGTGTAAGCATGTGTCCATCCTGCATCCTGTTTAATCTTGCTAGTACTTCAAGTCACAGCCTGGGCTGTGTCTGAGTGAAACCTAGTTGCTGCTGCTGTGTCTCTCTGGCATGGCCTGTTCACCCCACGGTAAGGACAAACACCCAGAGGGTCAGTGTGGAAGGTGTTCGAACAACTCCGGCTGTGGAGCAAGGGAGCCAGGACCCACTCAGGCACACGGCAGGGACCTGATATGCTTCTCCTAACACTCAGCTCCACCAACTGTCTCCAGGCTCTCCTTCTCTCTAGCTACATAAGCACGTGGCCTCACGTGAGAGACACTGGGGGAACAGACGCCCGTTCAGAGGCTGGAGAGGAGATTGCTCCCAGTGGCTGTGACACAGCTCCTGAGGGTGTGAGCTCAGTTGCCTCTCCGCCAGCCTCCGGCCTCGAGAGGGTGATACCCACCTCTGCTCATGCTGAGCGAGGTGGTTCCGATTCCCTGCTCTTCAGTGAGCTTGTCTGTCAGGAGTGACACAAGGGCCATGAGTCATGGGGCCTGCTGTGTGTCAGCTGTTTCACGGATACCACAGTGAACTCTCCCAGCACAGCCAGAGGCCACCGCTGCCACCTCCACTGAAGCCAGGAGAAGCAAAGAGCTTGTTGGGCCTGCTCGGCTTGCTCGCACTGTCAAAGGCAGAGCACACCACTCTGTCATTAAGGCTTGGCATCCGAGTCCCAGTTTCTCCATCCCCAGATTCTGCCTCCAGGGCCCCAGTGCAGATGAAGTGAGATTTTTTTTTTCATGTTAAATGCCTGGAACCAAGCCTGCATCCCTGTAGGTTCCTGACAAGAGGCAGCTAGCGTGGCCTCACAGGGAGCCATGTTCTGCCTTTTCTCTGCAGAACAGCACCCTGCCACCCCCCAGATGAAGCGCCGGCGCCTGTTTCCCCCTTGTAGTAATTAATACGTGTGCCGGTGTGTTTACGGAAAGTAGTTTGGTCTGCGTCTTCCATCTCTAAGGACCCAATCATGTCTGGCAAACAGGCTCCCAGATGCGAGGCCAGACTCTGTCAGCCAAACAAAAGGGGAGGAAATGATCCAGGAAATTCTGACAAAGCAAGCAATTACTTGGTCTGACGTATGTGGGCCACTCCTGCCAAGACTTGGCCTCCCCGTCTCCCTCACCTGAGGGACAGTACGAGCAGACATAGAAAGGTTAGGTTATTGATCGTAACTGTTGTTTCACTGAGACAGCGTCCACCAGCCTTCATTCTAGGCGCTGAAGCTGAGTTCAGGGAAGCACTGCGGGTCTCCGGATGTCCAGGTGTGGGCAGCTCCTTCCCAGGCCAAGACTTCAGTAGCCGAGCCAGCGGCGGGGGCTCCTGCCCTTTCCCCTTTCTGCCTTGGATGCTCTCCTGGGCCATCAGCTAATCCCGTTTGGGATTATCCGGCCTGGGATGACTGTCATTCAGTAATAATTTCGCCTCTTCCATTTCCTCAGCCTCCACAGCCATTATCCTCTGATCCTCACTCACAGTGGTCCAGTGAGACAGGCATTTAGTCTTGATAGTTTAAAGAGGGGAGAGAGGGAGGGAGACAGATGGGAGGATAGAGTGGGTTTATCCTGGGCTAGTGAAAGCACAGCCAGCAGCCAGCCAACACAGGAGACCCCAAATTCAGTGCTCTCATTCTCTTACTTCCTTCTCCGTGTGTGTGTGTGTGTGTGTGTGTGTGTGTGTGTGTGTGTGTGTGTGTGTTCCTGTGCAGATGTGTATGCATGTGTATGAGCATAGGTGCTGTGGGCATGCCACAGCACACAGGCGGGCATGAGAAGGCACCCTTGGCCATCAGTCCTCCGAGTCTTCCTTGCTTTAGGAAGGGTCTCTGTTTTGTTGCGTGTGGCCATGTATGCCAGGCCAGCTGCCCATGAGTTTCCAGCCATTCTCTCATCTCTGTTTCCCTTCTGGCCGTAGGAGCTCTGGGGTTACAGACATGTGCTGCTTGTCCAGCCTTCCACAGGTTCCTCTTGCTTGCACACTAACCACTCACCCATCGACCCATCTCTCCAGTGGCCAGGACTGTGCTCTCAAGGCTGCTGATTTGATTGTCTTCCCATAACACCCCGAGCTCTTCTGAAGAGCACGTGAGCCCCATAGGAGTGAATTTGTCCTTTTAGTGATGGAACTCCAGGCCCCAGTGAGAAATGGTAGGAAGCTGGAAGCCAGCTTGGCAGTGGGAGGGAGGCCTTCCTGAAGCATGCCAAATGATGTCTCATAGGCAGCTGACCCCCAGGTTGGAACTGGGGGAACAGGTCCAGCACCACAATCTCCCTAGTCAAGATAGCATCTCCCTGCAGGGGCTTGGAATCCTGGACCAGTGAGGATGGCAGAGGAGAGAGCTTCCCAGGCCAGGTGCTGTCTCATTTGACATTCTCCAGGGTAGAGATGACACTGGTACACCAACTGGCCCTGCGCTTTCCACAAACATAACAAATACTGGTTCGTTCTCCCCACGTCACAAGGAGACAGAAACTGTTTCCAGGTACATTGATTGGTAAGGTGTTGGCCTTGTCATTTCACAATCAGCCGGTCTGGTCCCCTCCACACCCTAGAGCATCAACCCGTCAGGAGGGGACCATACCACTCACTGTTGTCCGGGAGCAGAGCCTCTGCCTGTGTGCTGCCCCAAGCCTCCCATGCCCAGGGAGATGTCCCTGCACGCCTCCTGGGTAAGAGTCACTGGGGCACATGTGGAGGGCAACCTGCCTCTCTCCGTCGTACTTTCTTTTTGTTTATTTGTTTCCTTCTCTCCGTCATTGGTGAATGGGTGAGGTTTGGTGAAGTCAGACTCCACATTTTACTTCTAAGTAAATTTCTTGTGGTCGGTTTTGACTTCCCCAGAGCCGCTGGGATCTCCATAAAAAGGATTTTATAAATGGAAGTGTCACAAGGGTTCATGATTGTTATCCTTCTGTTTATCAGAATTGCTTTACACTCCATTTCCATGGAATTACATGACGATTTAAGACACGGTAAAACATCCGCTGGGCGCTAGTGGCTCACATCTTTAATTCCAGCACTCAGGAGCCAGAGGCAGGTGGATCTCTGTGAGTTTGAAGCTTTCCTAATCTTCAGAGTGGGTTCCAGGATAGCTCTGGATGTTACACAGAGAAACCCTGTTTCAAACAAACAAAACAAACCCTCAAACAATCAATAAATAAATAAAAATTAAAAACCACTATAAAATAGCAAATTAAATACAACATGAAATTACAGTATTAAAATATAAATATTTTTAAAATTATTTTTCTTTCTTTCTTTCTTTCCTTTTTTTTTTTTTGAGACAGGGTTTCTCTGTGTAGCCTTGGCTGTCCTGGACTTGCTTTGTAGACCAGGCTGACCTTGAACTCATAGAGATCTGCCTGCCTCTGCCTCCCAGAGATTAAAGGCATGTGCTAAAGAAATATCCATGACTTGGGTATTTCTTTACAGTTCTGACTAGCTTAGGTGTGTGTGTGTGTCTTGTATGACAGTCACATGATATTTTAGTGACCTAAACTTCAGCAGGTGTTCATTGAATGTTCCGATGGGCCTCTGTGTCAGACAGGACCTGAGGACACAAGGCTCCCACTGGAGAAAGCCTTGTCCTAGACTCAGGAGAGAAAGGGGTTCCAAGTGACCAGGGAGGCCCCAGGGAAGGGTCAGACTCTGTGTTCTCTTATCTTCTCTGACTGGTGTCTAAGTTAGCTGACCTGTCTCAGTGGTCCTCCACTTTGCTCCAGTCGCTGAAATCATAGGCTCAGCCCCTACTTTTCCGGAAAGGATGATTTCCAACTGTTAGTAGACAGGTGATTTCAGTTTCTCATTTTATAGGGAGGCAAACAAACAAACAACCCCTAAGACTGACCGTTAAATCTCCGTCTCCTGATGTGCCTACGGCAGTTGGCCTGGGCTTCCCAACATTTGGTGTAGTACAGACCTGGGGCCTCTAGCTTGGCTCCCTGGAGGCCTGTCCCTTCCAGAGGCCTACCGGAAATGAAACCTTCTCCGTTTCTGAGCAGCGCATGGTCAGAGATCGGAACCACCTGCCTGCCTCCTGCAGGCTCAGCAGGACTTACCCAGAGCTTCCAGCACTTGCAACAAACACTGGGGCTACCTGGCTGCCACATCTCTCAACCCTCCTAATGCCAAACCCCTTTACCTCATGTTGTGGTGAGCCCCAACTATGAAATTATTCGTGTTGCTACCTCGTGACTGTGATTTTGCTACTGTTGTGAACTGTGGTGTAAAAATCTGATATGTGGCTCCATTGGGGGTTACGACCCACACGTTGAGAAACTACTGCTCTGGGGTTGGCACTCTGGATTTTATCACCTTGACACTAACTGTAGTCATCCAGGAAAAGGGCCCTCTTGCCACCACCACCAGCCTTGCCTGTGGGCAAGCGTGTGGGGCATTTTGTTGATGGATAATTGATGCAAGAGGGCTCAGCCCAGTGTTGGCCCATGGGCAGGGGGTCCTGGCTTGTGTAAGAAGGCAAGGCTAGCGAGCCAGTAAGCAGGGTTTCTCTGTGAATTGTACTGTAGCTCTTGCCTCTGTTCCTCCTAGTGGTGGACTGCAACCCATTAGCCAAACCCTTCCGTCCCCAGAGCTGGCTTTGGTCATGGCGTTTATCACAGCATCAGGGAGCAAACCAGGACGCAGGATGGGGGGAGGGGTTGTTACTCTTTTACATGCCAGAAAACAGGTTTGAAGAGGGTAAGTAAACCAGACCATTAAGCCAGGTCTGGTTTAGTCTCAGTGTCCCTCACCTGCTGCCATGGTCTCTAGTCTTCCCGGCTCGTCTTTTGTCAGTCCTTGTCCGTTCACTGAGGTCTCTGGTACTTAGGTGCACAGGAGTTCCTATTGGAGAGAAGAGGGTGGGAGCCTTGAGCCCAAGGAGCTTGAGGGGCCTGGGCAGGTGGAGGAGCCCTCCCACCCTTCTGCACTGGTCTCTCCTCTCCTCCCTGCTGAGATCTAGGAGACAGGGTTCTAGGGAAGGAGTGGCATGGGTGCCTGGGTCTTGGTCAGTTCTGCCTGCTGGCTCAGGGGCCACATACACCTGCATCTCCATTCGGCGCCTCGGGTCTGCAGCGCAGGCCTGAAGATCTGTGTGTGTCAGTGTAAGGGTCAGGGGGTAAACAGTGGAAAGCACATGGAAACTGTCATGTGCTACATGGCTGTCATGTGCCTAAATATGGGGAATTTAATGTGCTTCGAGCTTCTTTTGTTTTGATTTTTTTTTTTTTTTTGTGAGACAGGGTTTCTCTGTGTAGCCTTGGGCCATCCTGGACCCACTCGCTTTGTAGACCAGGCTGGCCTCGAACTCACCAGAGATCCTCCTGCTTCTGCCTCCCCGAGTGCTGGGACTGTAGGCATGCACTTCCATGCCTGCCTACCCCTTTTTAAAAGTTTTATTTCTTTTAAAATTATTTTTAGCCATATGTCTGTGTGTGGGTATGTTCACATGAGTGAAAGCAGCAGAGGAAGCCGGAGGTATTGGATCCTCTGGAGCTGGAGCTGCAAGCAGTTGTGAGCCACTCAGTGTGGGTGCTGGGATCTGAACTGGGGTCCTCTGTGAGGGTGGAGCAATCTCTTCACCATCGGGGCATCCCTCCGGCTGCAGCTTCTTCTCTTTGCAACTGAATCTTTTTGGGTGGTCCAGGCTGGCCTGGAGCTCTTCATCTCCCTGCCTCAGCCTCTGCTAAGATTACAGGTGTGTGTCATTGTGCCAGGTGAAGGATGCTGTTTTTAAACTGACTTCACCCCCACCCCTACCCCAGCTCTCTCTTTCTAGCTCTTGATCCTAGTACAGAGCTGCCAGGAGTTTGGTGTTCCCATTGACCCCACAAAGAGAAGTGACAGAATAGAAACTAGAAACGAACATAACAAGGAGAACTTTTTGGCTTTTTTTTTTTTTTTTTTGATTCTTGGGTCTAGGATGTCTCATGAAGGAATTTTCTGTGCTGCGAGGAATGTTTTACATCCTATTCAAAGAGTAGAAAGCATATGTGTATTTGTGTGTGTGCATGTGTGTTGAGTGCTTGTGTGTATATGTGTGCACGGAAGCCAGATCTGCATGAGGTATCTTCCGCTAACCTCTCTCTGCTTTATCTTTTGAGACCCCATCTCTGGAGGAAGCTGGCCCTGATTGATTGGCTAGATAGGCTGTCCAGTGAACGCTGGGGATCCAAGATTCTCTGCATTCCAGCACTAGGGCTACAGACACCCCTAGCCACGCCCAGGCTTTACATAGGTCCTGGGGATCTAAATGCGGGTGATCCGCATTTGCCAGGGACTTTCCCACAGATCCATTGCTCCACTCCTGTGTACATATAACCTCTAAAAACACAACGGGGAAACCTTTAGAGCAGCGGCTCTCAACCTGCTGGTCGAGCTCTTGGCCGAACAAAGGCTTTCATAGGAGTCACATGTCAGCTATTCTGCATACCAGATATTTACATTACAATTCATAACAGTGGCAAAATTACAGTTATGAGGTAGCCACAGAAATAATCTTGTGGTTGGGGGTCACCGCAGCATGAGGAACTGTATTAAAGGGTCACAGCATGAGAAAGGTGGAGAACCGCTGCTTTAGAGAAACAGAAAGGACTTAGGGTGCTGACGATGCAAGCAGCACAAAGTATGGGAGGGGAAACTGAGGCCAAAAATGATTAGTGTTGCATAGAGAGAAAGCCAAAGCAAAACAACAACAAAACAATAAAAAGCAAAGTGGATCAGTCTCTCTCCTGGTTAAGGCCAGTGTAGCTATAAGAGAAAAACTGGTGATATTCTTGTCTCCTGGTGAGACATACGGCAGAGGGAAGCTGACATTTGCATCCTCACCACTTGGCTTCTCCAGTGGTGAGAGTTTACTTGTCAGCATGATCACTTAGACATTTAGGATGAGTGACTCCACGTTGACCTTTTGCTGGGTTGGGGTAGCTCCAGGCACTCTATACAATATGATGGCTGTCTGTAGTGTGTTTTTAAACACTCTTGTGTATATGTGTCATTTAAATCTTGGTGGTGACATTATTTGTATCCTCCTTGGTGGATATTAGGACTCTGAGCCACGCCCTCACTTTCTTAGTTAATGGGGGCACCATGGGACATTTGATGCTCACACAGAGACCTCCTTTCTTCTTGACCCTCAGGGTCTCTTGGGAACCATTGCCTAACTTGTCTTCCGGATGGAGGTCCTGTGCCAAAAGACATCTCCTGGCTGTCTCCCACGGCCCCTGGGCGGTTTCCAGCCACCGAAGACCCAACTTCACTGGGTTCTGCTGATGTCAGCACTGTGTGGGAGGTGGGTGGATGGCCGGGGAGTCATTTGGGGCAGCCACAAAGATGTACAGCAAACACAGATGGAATCAGAAGGCTTCATAGCCTCGCTCACACAAGCAAGTCAAACCAGTGACAGAGGAATCAAGCCAGACACCTACATCAAGAGCAGCTGAAGCTTTTAGCTATGCTAAACGCAGCTGAAGGTACTGGCATCCGAGTGCTGTCACCTGTGGTCAAGGCTCCACCTCTTCTCTTCGGCACCTTCCCTTTGATATGTTTAACCTGAGACAGGATGCCCATGTAGCCCAGACTAGCCTCGATTCACTATATAGCCCCGGTTGATCTCAAACTCCCAATGTAGCCAAAGCTAGCCCATGACTTCTCCTCCTGTTCCCGCTTCCCCATGCCAGCACACCCAGTTTTTACGCAGCACTGGGGATCAAACCTGGTGCTGCACACGACAGGCAAGCATTCTGCCCACTGATCCACATCTCCAAACCCCAGGGCTCCTGCCTGACCCCTTATACAAGGGTCTTGTGTATCCTGGGATTGCCTTGAAGTCACTTCGGATGACCTCAAACTTCTGAGCCTCCTGCTTCTACTTCCTGGGTGCTGAGACTTCAGGCACGAGCCCCCGAGCCTGGTTTTGTGACTTCCCCGTGAAATGGACAGAGCATCTACCTCACCGTGCTACTGTGAGCTTCAACAAAGAAATCACTGTGTGTGGAACCCCGGAGGACAACCCGAATCAAGACCGCAGCAGATTTGTTTCCTGTAATTATGGCGTTAACTATCATGTCTTGGGGCATGTTCCTGTTAGCCCAGCAGGAATTCCTCCGGCAAAAAGACATCTTGAAGCATCTGTTCTGTATGTCTTGTCATGTCTGGCCTTCAGAGGTTTCAGTCATGGCGGAGTCTCTTGTTCCCCTATGTTGTCAAGCCTCTGGCTTTTTCTTCATTCACTCGACACACATTCGCTCACAGGTTGAGGACCGCTGAGCATCCATCCAGAAGAATCTCACACTGGCTCAGACTCTAGACCCCACTGGGTGCTCAACAAGAGGCCCCAGAGAGCAGTGCAGGCCATGATGGCTCAATGCTCCGTCCTCCAGAGAGCCAATGGAGGCCTGGCTTTGCCCATCAGTCCATGAGGTGATTGTGCTTGAGTTCTGATCTTGGACATCACGGAGTGCCAAGCAGAGGCTGAAATCAGACCTGGGGCCTGGGGCTATGCTTGGGGCCAGTGATAAGGGACAAAGTCAGAGGTCTTGGGCCAGGCACAGTTGGGGAGAAGGTAGAGTGTCGGTAGTAAATCTGCCTGGCCTAGACAACAACATTGAGCCCCCCTCCCAACTCTATCCTCAATCCTACTGACTCTTAAAGGGTCATATAGTTTTTTAAACCTGCATCTCCGGCAGCCTTATGGCTAGTGTTTCAGGAAGGAGTCTTACTGCTTTGAGAATAATGGGAAAACTGACCTGTCTCAAGCTCCTCTCATTGTCTCTCCTGCCCTGGATGGCATGGGCTTGCGGATGGTTAGCTTTTGGCCTCTGGCTCAGCTTCTGTCTGTTCAGCCTGCCATCCACTTTCTCTACCAGCAGCCTGCCCCTCGTAGCACCTGTTTTGGGCACCCAGCCACCTGCAGTCTCAACCTGCCTCACAAATTCTGCCTCTGGGCCTCCCTAGAGCTTTTTCCCAGGCTTTTTTTTTTTAATATAAAAATTTACCTGTATACATATGTGTGTAGGGGGGTATATGCACATGAATTCAGGTATCTCTGGAGGCCAGGGGAGGGTGTATGCCCTGGAGTTGGAGTTATGGGCAACTCCAGGGCATACACCCTGTGAGCCACTTGACTCCTTTAGTCTGGCTCTCCTCTCAGAAGGCTTGTTGCCTCTAACCCAGTCTGGAACTGGTGACAGCATGTTTGGCCCTCAGCACTGAGTCACTGGGTCTTTTGCAAGTCCCCAGCTATCTTCGAAGGGCCTGTGGGGTTTCACGGCCTCTCCTTGAATCTGATAGCAGTCCTTGTTGATCAAGCAGAAACTGGGAGGGGCTGGGCACAGGGAGCTGGCTCTGCTTGTCTTCCCCTACCCCTCCCTTCCTGTGGGCCCTACCTGGGCAGAACTCTTCAGAAGTTCGACATGAGAAAGGGCAGCCCTGAGGAGGCCCAAGGTATAGGCCTTTGTGGGGCTGAGTGTGCATCTGCCTTTACCTTTGGGAAAGGCTTTCCTTCTGTTAAACCACAGTTTCCATCGATGCAGGGGCCATGTATGGGGCCGTTTTGAGCCCTTCGCTTGGTGATTTTAATATGGTTTAAGCTATTCCCATAAGTCTGGACACCCTGGGAATGTGGGAGAGGAGCAGCTGCTCTGGACCCCACTGGGCCCGCCTTTCTCTCCCCTTCTGCATTGCTTCCCCTGGCCTCTTACTTCAGTGTCGCTCCCTGGGCTTCTGACCCTGAGACCTGACCATTTCTGAGCCATTAGCTGATTCTGGCTTCAAGGTAGGGTCTGCCAATTCCTCCAAGCATTCTAGACTCTTTGTTCATGAATGAATCCAAAGCCTGGCGTTGCAGATCTCTCTTCTCTCCTGCCTCTGTGGCTTCCCCCAAGGCTGGGGCAGCAGAGGCCACTGCAGGCCCCTCTCCCTCGCAATGTGACACTCTTGGAGATTGTGCCCGTTTTCACTTCCTGGCTGCTCTGCCAAGTGCCCTCCAGCCCTCAGCTCAGCCCGGCAGGTTCAGCTAAGGATTCTGCCTACTGTGGCTTTCTCCCCGGAATACCAAACAGGCTGGGGGGAAGGGTGGTGAACCCTTCCCCTCTTCTCAGCAGCCACCGCTGGGGCTGGGTGATGGTAACAGAGGCCATAGATGTGGCGTGCAGGGACACTGATGTGTTTTAAACTCAAACCAGTGTTAGGGGAGGGGTGGGTGTCTGTCACTTGCATGGTTTCAATATATACCGCTTAGCATGTCACCAGTGACAAAACTAACAATGTCACAAGCATTCAGTGGTGGGAAGTGAGCAGCCAAAGCCTTGTGCCTACCAGCGCTTTATCAGTGAGGGGTTCCTGGCAGAGCCTCATGTACCTTGGGACCATCAAATTACCATGTACGCTCCTTCAAACCCTCACCTTTGAGCTTCCCTCTCTGATGAGGAAAGCAGACACGGGATCCAGAGGGTATTCAGGTTCCCAAAGCAACTACATTTCACAGTCTCCCATCTAGAATGCGTGTAAGTTTACAGCCTTGTAAATACGTTCACATTTGCTCTCATATAAAAATGACGTAACTCATGTGACCACTTGATTTACTGATTCCCCCTAAATCGGTGAGTAAAACCAACCCATCAGGAAGACACACAAAGCTCTCTGGCTTCCTTCCACGCACCTGCAGGGACAGCACGTGACCAGATGGAGCGGCAAAGAAAGGAATTTTTTCCTTTTTCCCTTCATTTTGCCTTAGACAGGGTTGTACTCTGTAGCCCACGCTGGCCTTGAACTCATGGTGATTCTCCTGCCTCAGCTCTCTAACTTCTGAGGTTGCAGGGGTGTGTCAAGCACCTCACTTATTTCCCTAGAAGGCTTACTAGCTACCTCACTGTGCCTCTGTCTCTAGGCATTGCTAAACACACCTGTTAGAGAGCGCCGTCTGCCATATTGCCCAGACTCTAGTGTGTGCCAAGGCCTCCAGCCCTCCCGTTCTCCATGACAGGATATAGCTGAAGTTATAGAGCTCAACACGAGGGTCAGTTCTCCTTTGGCAAACACAAGTATGTGTTACACAGTGCGGATGAGAGGCTCTAGGGTAGTGGTTCTCAACCTGTGAGTTGAAGTCCCTTTGGGGCCAAACGACCCTTTCACAGGCATCACGTATCAGGTATCCTGCATGTCAGATATTTACATTAAAATTCATAACAGTGATGAAGGAGCAAGAGAAATAATTTTATGGTTGGGGGTCAGCACAGCATGAGGAACTGTATTAAAGGGTTGCAGCACTGGGAAGGTTGAGAACCTGTGATGTTGAGAGCCTATGGAGAACCTGCCTCAATAGGTGAGGTCAAAACACAAGGTGGGTGGCTCCTGAGGACAGCCCCCACGCTTGTCCTGTGACTTTCATACCAACGTGCACTTGCACACACATAAATTCAAAAGTGTCACAGCCGAATGGTGAGGACATGAAGGCCTTTCCCACTGAATGGTCGAGGGTGAAACACAGTGGGACTCAGTCATTTGACCGCACAGAAGAAGCCGGATATAAAAACACACACAGCGTGTGATCCTGCTCACGTGGAAACACACAGTAGGCAAACTGAGCCGTGGTCTTAGAGCATGGTGTGGTGGTGGCCTATGGGGAGGGAAGACTGGCAGTTGGAAGAGGGTAGCTTTATGGTTCCTCCTTTGCCATGGATGGTGGGTGGTTAGGATTAGTAGTGAGTTTACTTTGAGATAAGTCACACACACATTCACATATATTCATACACACACATGTATGCACACAGGAGTTCTCTCTCTTTTCTCTATGCATGTCACACTTTAACATTAAAAAAGCTTTTGACCTTGTCCTTTGTAGTGGCATCATCGTGGATAAATTACAGCATCCCCCCAGGTCTCCTTTTGTCGTTATATGTTTGTAGATTTGGGGTGGTGAGTTATGACAGTTTCCACTTAAGTGTTTTGTTTTGGTGACAGAAAAAGGCTAATACAGTCTTTGGAGGACCCATGGCTTCCTGCTCAGTTTTCTCTGATGCCCAACACTAAAGCAAAAGTCTGTGAGCAAAAGCCGCTTTTCCAGTCTGATCAGGGGCTGAGACAACACGGCCAGCATTTACAGAGATGTGGTTATAAACCTATGGCCATACAGTTGAAAAGCAAATCTTCCTGATAAGTTGTTTACATTCTTATGTATCTGTATTTGTGCTCCAGCTAGCTCCTAGAGGATCTAAAGGCTGCGGGCTTCACTAATGTGGACAGCTAATGCTCTTGGCACTAAATGTAGCAGAGCTTCTAAGTATTATCCACAGTTGGGGGTCTGCTTTGGTCAGCCAGGCTCCTGTTTGCCCATAGGATGGGAGACCCTTTCCGCTGAAAGTAGAGTCTGCTGTAGAAAGCCCGACTGTTAAAAAGGGAAATTAAAAGGAAAGGGAAAATGAATGAAAAGACACCCACCTGGAGCTGGAGAAATAATGGCTCAGTGGCTGAGAGCACTTGCTGCTCTTCCAGAGGACCAAGGCGTGATTCCCAGTACCATCCATCTGTAAGCCCATTTCCAGGCAATTTGGCATCCTTGTTTGGTCTCTCCCGGCACGAGGTACTCATACTGTGCACAGATATACATACAGGCAAACACTCATACTCACTAAAAAGACACGCCCTCGAGCATCATGGTCCAGAGGAGAAAGCTTTTTCACGGACAATCTTCCTAGGGGACAAAAGTTTGAACTGTTGCACTTTTCCTAAATAAAAAGTGGAGGTTGTTTTTGTTTTTTCCCTCTTTTATCCCAGGTTGGTTTAGTTCTGAGTTTTTAACCTTCAGGGTGTTGAATGAGGTGCCTACACCAGGGCTCCGTGGGCATTCATAGATGAGCAGCAAAAACTGCCAGGCGCTTTCACAGCATGGCTCCGATTTCATGAGCTGGGTCTCTCGCTGATCAAGAGAAGGAATAGAATATGGCCACAGGGCAGTCAGGAAATGAGAGTGGGTTTTGTGTTGGTCACTGCTGTCCCCACTCCATATTCTCTTCTGAAGAGATCTCACACTCCCTCCCCAGCTCCCGACCTGCCTCTACACGAGAGGCCTGTGACCTTTCACACACAGTCCACCTAGGTACCCATGGACGCCGCCAACTGCCAACCGGAAATGTCTGGGGAATCCCATCTGCAGCGTTTATACATTGGGCGTTTTGTCACTGCGGTCCAATGGTTCAGGGCGACAGCTACTTACGCCGTTCTTCACGTTGTCGTCTATAGTGTAGGTGACCCAGAGAGGATTTAGATGGTGCAAGATGTGGGGTGTTATTTGAACACTCACTGACTTTGGTGTCTGTGGGGACCCTCGGACCGATCAGTCTCTCATGGATGCCAAGGGGCCACTGTGCTTGGTTTTTAAACAGCCAGTTCATTTGCTGAGCATGGGGATTCCCAGGGTACCGGGTACCGTAAGTTTCATCCATCCAGACTGGGCCTGTCTACTTGTGATCTGACTGAGATATGTGATGACGTTAAAAGACCACACACCTTCTTGATCTCTCAGGAAGGCTCGCAGGCAGGAGGAGGGGGCCCCATCTTTGTTCGTTGTTCAGTTGGTGCACAAGGTGAGTCTCTGCAGCATCTTTGCTCCATACCATCACAGGCAGCCCCAGCAGCCCACCTTTAGTGTCCTTTACTGACAAATGTGTCTGTGATGGATTGTCTTTCCCACCCACTAGGAGAAAATACCAGCACAGGGATTGCTCACAGTGCCCTGGCCCTTTGGGATCTGTGAGTGTTGAAGCTACAGATCAACTTGTCTCTGAAGCTCCCCAGTGCCCCGGTCCTGTCATTACTCACTCATCACGCAGCATCTTCCACACCTGTACTCATGGGTAACGGCTTCTAAGGTCTCTCTCCAGGTGCTTCTGTGTTTTGTCGTAATGACCAAAAAATGCAAGGCACAGATTATGGGATGTTGTTTCCTGGTCAGCTAAACTCAACACTGGAAATCTGATAACATACCAAATAGTGTATTTTTTTTTTTCCAGTTAGTTCTTCTTTGATCTGCTTAGGCTCATTCCTAGAACATGACCTGGCATATGTCACCCTCCCCTTCCACAGAGCATCAGTAGGGGGCAAGGCGGTCCATATTTGAAGAACATCTATCGCTCCTCCATGATTTAAGACCAATCTGGAGAACCAGGATGTCCCCATCTGAACAGAGGGATGATGGGTAATCTCATTGTTCTGAGACTAGGGCAAAGAGAGGCACTGGTCGGATGAGCTGTTGACAGTGCAGGGCAAAGGTCTCCAAGAGCCCCTGGAGTAGGTGTGCTCATCCCCACAGGAGCTCCTACGGGTAGCAAAGAGACCACAGACAAGGTAGGTGGGTTCACCTGCTGTGCTGGCTAGTTTAATGTTCGCCTTGAAGCAAGAAAGTATTTAATGTACTTTTGATTTTATAAGAGCCTGCCACTGAGAGACTAAAACTCTTAAAAGATTTTGGAGTTTTATAGAGACTTCAGGGTTTTTTAAGAGACTGAACTTCCACCCCCCCCCCACACATAATATTTTTATTAATTTTTTGGGGAATTTCATACAATGCATCCCAATCACACTCGATTCCCAATCCTTCCAGGTCTGCCCTTTCACCTTTGTACCCTCCCACGGCCCCCCCACCAAAAAAAAAAAACCACTAAGTCAAGTTTGTGCTGTCCATGCACTCCCTGGTGCCAGCCCCTTAAAGCAAGCCGAGTTCCTCCTCACCCCTGTCAGAAGCCAACAACTGTCCAGAGCTGCACTTGAGCACCTCTGTCACAAATTTTAAAGATTCTCTTCAATAGCGCCCTGTTCCTTTTTTTCTTGGTGGGGGTGGGGGTGGGGGAGGGTGTCTCGGAAGCCTTCAATGTCTCGTTCTCAGTTACGAGCCTGCAGTCATTGAGACCACAGCAAAAGAAGCTTCCTTGTGCACAGCAGCTTGCAGCAGCCTGGACCACAGACACCAGCATGGCCTCTGGCTGGGCAGCATGGACAGGAACGAACTTCACCTCGGGTAGTGTGACGTGTGGTTGGGCAGCGAGTCAGGGGCAGGCCCTGAGCGAGCTCCAGGTTGCTGCTTGCTGCTCAGAGACAGCACTGTAGCCCCTGGTTCTTCTCCGGCAAACAGGGCAAGCAGCATGGGCGGCGGCGGCAGCCAAGGCTCCATGCACAGTATTTTACCCAAACGGCTTCACATGCAAATACTTGTTACAGTGAGTCATTGATCTGGTTTAAGGCTTCTGAAGCACCATAAATACTGGAATATTGATGAGACTCATCTCAGATGTCCGGTTGTTGCCCAGAATTGGGGTGATCACACAGCTAGTTTGGCGGCTTCTCTGGGGGCAGGAACCCCCCCACCCCCAAGCTCCCGGCAGCTGAACTTCATTTTGCTCTCCTTCCACCGGCAGGGCAAGCAGCACAGGTGGCGGCTCCATGCCACTGGCCAGGCCCTGCAGAGTCCAGCAGCAGCACCAGCCTGGGGTCAGTGGCTGGGGGAGGTGGCCTGGGGGTGCTGCAGCTGGCTCTCCAGCTGTCCTGGTTAGGGTTACTATTGATGTGGCAAAACACCATGACCACAAGCAAGTTGGGGAGGAAAGGGTTTATTTGGCTTCCACTTCCACATTGCTGTTCGTCATCAAAGGTCAGGACAGGAACTCAAACAAGGCAAGAAGCCTGGAGGCAGAAGCTCACGCAGAGGCCATGGAGCGGTCCTGCTTTCTGGCTGGCCCCTCATGGCTTGCTCAGCCTGCTTTCTTATAGCACCCAGGACCACCAACCCAGGGATGGCCCCACCCACCATGGGCTGGGCCCTCTCCCATCAATCACTAATTAAGAAGATGCCCTACAGGCTTGCCCACAGCCCAATCTTGTGGAGGCATTTTCTCAACCGAGGCTCCCTCCCCTCAAATGACTCTAGCTTGTGTCAAGTTGACATAAAACTAACTAGCACAACTGACCCCTGATGACAAGGGGTCCTCCTGCCTCTGCCTCCCACCCCTGAGCAGGGCGACACTCACCTTTTACATGATGCCGGGGATTCAGACTTAGGTCTATGTGCTTGCTCAGCAAGTACCCTTACCCACTGAGCCATCTTCCCAGGCCAGCACTATCAATCTCTTCAATGTTCAGATCAATAATGACTGAATTATCGGGGGCATGTTATATATTTTTAGCCTACTGGGGCATCTTTTTATCTCTAAGAGAGGCATTTGCTTAGGTTTTTAAAATTATTTTATGGTTTATAGATACAACTTCTCCATTGGGACCCTTTGGAGTCCAAGTGGTGGGCTGTCAAATCTGATGCACCTTTAAGGGGTAGGGATAGCTTTTCAGTTTCTCCAGGGATCTGAGGGCTGTGTACAGAGAGGGTTTGTTCTAGAGTTGGCTTCTGAAATACGGCAGTGGAATGAGTCACTGTTATTACAGTTCCGGACCCCTGGGGTCACTGTGTCAATGGTAGAACTTCCATCTAACCCAGGTGGGAGGAATAATTTATCCCTTCCCCTCTACAGATAAAATATAGATAGGCCTTTCAGTGCTGTGAGAGCAGTTTTGTTCAGTGCATGGGAAATTACATTGGCACAAGACCCAAAACTATCTGTGGAACAATTTCTAGCGTTACCCATGATGATACTTAGCATATCAAAGTGGAAAATTGCTCTCGCAACCTTGGAAGGACTCCACGCAGAGAACTTTGGAAAGTCATGCTGGTGTGAGATGACTGTGTCACTGCCAGGTTTTCCAGACCTTCCCAGCCTCCTCCTAAACTTGCTGGTCACATGAGCGGCCTAGTTCTGTGCAGAACATCTTGTGGTGCCCTGGACGCCGATAGAGTTGGGGCTGCTGGAGCCAGCTGTCCATCCAGGAAACGCCTGCCTTTTGGCAAGGGAATGGAGAAGAGAATCATGTTTATATGTCTGGTGTAACCCGAGCTAAAAGGGAGCTGCCTGACCAGAATAAAGGGGACTCAGACTCAAGCACCCCAAGCCATCAAGCCTGTTTCTAATTACGGTCTATACTTTAAAACACAGTTACCACACAGTGAGAGCAACACCACTGACGGGTGGATACAGAGACGAGAAGACGTACAGACTTAATTTAACGTCTGACGGTTGATGCTGTAAACAGATATTGTAAGTCAGAGAGCCGCTGTGGTAATTCCTTTTATCGTCACAGCAACTAACCACAGGGCGAGAAGCGCCTTAGGGGAAGGATTTATTTGAGTTCCATTTCCTAGCAAGGCAAGTGTGATGGCTGATGGTTCTGGCCTTGGTGTGGGAGCCTGTAGCTGGTCACATAGCAGCCACAGGCAGGAACCAGAGGCAGGCCATAACCCACAAGCCTGCCCCTTGTGAGTTACTGTAGCCAGACCTCAACTTTTCAAGGCTCCACAACTCCCCCAAACAGTTGCACTACTTGGGTGACCATTGCTCAAGTTGCCCTGGGAGCCATCATCCATGCTGGGTGAAGTCTTCCCAGTATGGCTGCTTTGGGTCCCTCCTACTTCCGTAACTCACTCATGGTCTGTATGTAAGTCTAATACAGTCATTGGTTCCTTAGGTTGAACTTTGGTGGAATCAAACGTTGGTTTTTCATTAGGACTTTAGCATAAATGGTGTTTATGTCTCCCGGGGGATGGGGGGGATTGGTAACAGAAGGAAGTCGCTCAGCAGCTTTGGGCAAAAGCATGGGACAAGAACAGCCATAAAAATAGCTGCAACGGCTACCACTGCCAATCTGCAGATAAATCTGGATAAGGACATCCACAAATACCGAGGCCTGAGAATAGAACAGCCTGTGCCCCTTCTTATCTGCTGGAGCTGATGGCTTCTAAGACCCTGGGGGAGGCGGAAGCCACAGGCAATAATGAGCCTCGTGTGTGTAGTGTGCACACGACGAATCGAACTGACGAAGGAGCATGGAAGAGATTAGATTACCAACAATGCCTGCCACTGATAGAGAATCATCGTAACACCGCACCGTGCCAAACTGATGAGGTGATTATTGCTGCCACACTGTAGCGTTTTCAGACTGTGGTTGGCCACAGACCGCTACCACCACAGCTTAGGGTGGGGCTCCGGAGTACTTATATAACCTGTAAGCCGTGCTTGTCACCTGAGGTCTCCGGGGAGCTGCAGGCAAACCTGGTTTGTAGGGAACAGCTGCCAGGCTTCAGCCGATTAGCAGCAGAGTTTTGCGGCTGTGGAGAACGCTCAGTCAATAAAAGTGCTGAGGACCCAAGTTCATGCCTGGATTCATACATGGTGGCACATGCTGGTAATCCCAGAGGCAGGTGGGTCCCTGCGGCTCACTCCAGCCAGCCTGGCCTAACCCGGAAGCCCCAGTGAGAGACCCTGCCTTGAAAAACAAGGAGGTGGACAGCATTTCTGAGGGTGACAGCTGAGGTAGTCCTTTGGCCTTTGCATGCACGAACATACACACACAAACACATACATACACACACATACACACACTCATGAAGTTTCGCTCATGGGAGAAGAATGACCCTATCCCTCACCTTACAGGATGGGCCGTAGTGATTGGCCCAGCGTGATTATGTGCCAAACACTGTCTTCAGGGATGAACCCTCTTACCACAGCAGGCTAGAAGGACTTCCAGACAAAGAAGTGTTGCTGCCGATGATGGCATGAGGGTGACGTGTTGAACCTGTCCTTTTCTGTCTGTAAAGATGAGAGGCATTCACTTCCATATTAATCTGCTAGGGCAACACAACACCCAGTACAGGTACCCCCATCATCTGAACAGTCACTGCACAAGCCCCCCAGAGTCTTAGTGGCTGGTCTAGCCTGACTGTTTTGTTGTATCTTGAAATACTCATTGAATGTGACCAATCGGGCCCACTCAAATGTCGCCCCCACTTGATGCTAGCAGCCATCTCTGGTAATGCTAGTCACTTCTTCATCAATCTCTCACGAATGATACATAGAAATATGCAAATGTATGCAAATTGCCGATAAATTGATATTGTTGAACTTTCAGACAGTGTAGGACTTCCATGAAGTTGCGGGTTAGAGAGTCTGGGAACTGAAGGTCTTAGAAATAGCTCCAGGACGCTGTTGGGAAGAGGAGAGAAGGATTTGAACAAGGAAGGCTTGAGAGAAGCCTTAGAGCGTGGATCCCTGAAGCTCCCAATGTTTGTGGAGATACCCCTTTCTCTGGCATCAGTTTTTGAAAAGCAGAAGATGCAGCTAGTTGTAATGGGGAAAATATTATGAAGAAAGTCAGCCAGCCTTTAGTGACTTGGCTCATTCTAAGAGGCCACTTGCTACAGGAAGAGTAAATGCAAAGATATTTTCAATTTCTGAGGAAAAGTTTCCATTTACCTTTTCACTATCTTCTTTGAAAATTCAGTCCCCATCTTATTCTTGGGTGATTTTTTTTTCCAAGTATCAGTTATCCTTGGGCAATGATGCTATCATAATCTACATTTGATTCATTGAACATGTAAAATACTATCTTTACAACAATAAACACTCAGACACTTTTAAACACGAGCATCTGAATGTGGTTTCCCAATTACTCTTAGCCAACTTCATGGTCTTTACCTACATGCTTTGTATTAAGTTTTAGGTTAGTACACAAAATAATGGGTTTCATCATGGCATCTCACATACACGTCTTTATTCTGTGTTCTCATTTATCCCTCCGAGCGCCCTTTTCCCTACAGCTGGTTCTTTCTTCTCTGACTTAGTTTCCCCTTCTGTCTTCTCATCACACCTATTCTACACCCCTTCTCTAATTCCCCCTTTCTTTAAGAATGCTTCCTCTTCTCTCATGAGTCACTTTCTAGTGTCATGCTCGCCACATACATAAACACACACATATGTGCAGCCATGCAGTTTTAAGTTTAGGTTCTGCATATGAGAGAAAATATACAGTACTCGTCTTTCTGTGTTTGGTCTATTTTGTTTAACATAACATTTCCAGTTGTACCCATTTCCCCACAAATGCCATGACTTAAATTGTTCTTTAGGGCTGCAACCAATTCCACGTACCAGCTTTCCTTTAATAGTCAGCTAGTTAATGGCTATCCAGGCTGTTCTGCCTCCTGGCTGTTGGGAGTAATTCAGCTGTAAACGTGGATGTACCTCAGCAGTATTTTTCTTATAGTGAGTATATGTTTGTGTTTGTTCATATGTATGCGTATTCATGAAGTGTGAGAGGGAAAGTGCCCACCTAGGCGTACGAATGTGGGGGCCAAGAGAACTGTGGGCATCAGACCCGGGAAGGCCATCCACTTCAACTTAGAGTCTTAGAGAGCCCCCTGTCCTGTCTCCCCAGCACTGGGGTTACAGCTGGGTGTTACTATGTGTGTTAGTAATTGGTTTCTTACCTGGGTTCTGGGGCTGGAACTCGGGCACTCGTGTGTGCAAGGTAAACACATTAGTGACCGACCTTTTCCCCACCCCTCTGCGTGTGTTGCCGTGGAGTCCTTCCTCACCTCCCATGGGTAGTAGAGGTAGATGGTTTGTCCGCAGCTCTATTTTCAGGCTTTTGTCTTTCGGGGAACATTCGTACTGACTTCCACGGTGGCTATACGAGATCCCACCGCATCAGCGGTGAAGAACGATGCTCTTCCCCCAAACCCCTGTTGTGTCTGTCGTCAACCATTCCAACTAGAGCGAAATGCAATCTCCAGTTAGTTTTAATGTGCATTTCCCTGCTGGCTAAGGATGATGAACACCTTCCCGGTACTTACTGGCCATGTGTGTTTCTTCATTTGATAGCTGTGTATCCGGTACATAAGCCCATTTACTGCCTGAACTTTTTGTTTTTAATATTTTGTAGTTCTTTACCTATTCTGGATATTAATCACTAATAGGGGCGGTCACTCACTCTGGCGCTTGTTTTCCTTTGTGGTGAAAATGCTGCTGTCTCTTCTTCTTCCTCCTCCTCTTCCTATTCTCCTTCTCTTCCCCCTTCCTCCTCCTCCTCTTCGAGACAGGGTTTCTCTGTGTAGCTCTGGCTGTCCTGGAACTCACTCTGTAGAACAGGCTGGCCTCAAATTCAGAGATCCGCCTGCCTCTGCCTCCTGAGTGCTATAGTTAAAGGAGTGTGCCACCACCACCTAGCTATGGATATGCTTCTTAATTTCATGTAATCCCATCCACGAGTCCTCAGGGTTATTTTCCATGATGCTGGAGTCCTGCTCAGAAAGTTCTTGCTTGTGTGCATGTGGCAAAGTGTTTCTAAGTTTCAGGTCTAATTAAGGTCTTGGATCCATTCTGAATTACTTTCTGTGCAGGGTGAGAGATATGTGACCCTAATTCCATTCTTCTGCATGTGGACATCCAGCTTTGTTGTATTTAAATGCCTTTGTTAGAACTTAGGTGGCTGGAACTGTGTGGACCTACTTCTGGGTCTTCCACTGTATTCCGTCAGTCAGTCCACGCATGTGAGTTTGAATGGCACTAGCTGAAGGCTTTAGCTTTTGTGTGGCAGCCGAGGTTGACAGATAAGTGAATCAAAGCCTTTAGAAAATTCATCTCTCCAGGGAGAGATGGCTCAGAGGTTAAGAGTACTGGCTGTTCTTCCAGAGGTCCTGAGTTCCATTCCCAGCAACCACATGATGGCTCATAACTAGCTATAATGAGATCTGGTGCCCTCTTCAGGCCTGCAGGTGTACATGCAGGCAGAACACAGTATACATCATAAATAAATAAATAAATAAATAAATAAATAAATCTTAAAGAGAATGCACTGCTGCGCAGTCCATTTCAGGTTTTACTTCAGCAGTAATTAGTGGTGTATTGCAAGATCATTCCCTTTCTTTGGGCCTCAGTTTCCACATCCACAAAATGTAGAAATAAAATATATCTGAACCGTATTTGCAGTTTAAAGTCTTCTGGGAGATAGGATGCCTTACATTTTGCTGTTGTTGTTCTCTTTACTTATTTTGCATGTCTGTGTTTGTGGGGGAAGGGCAAGATGACTTCAGAGAGTTTATTTTCTCTGCCTGCTACTGGAATTTGAAGGCAGGTCTTCTGGCTTAGTGGCAGATGCCTTTCCCTGTTGTGCCAGAGAGTCCTCTGCTCCAGTGTTAAGAAGTAATAATCTCAGGCAGTGGGCCCTGTACAAACAGGTACAGTTTGTAAACCCCTAGATATTCTAATCAAACTGTGGGACGCCTGGAACCAGGTGGGTTTTGAAAGGTTTGCTTACTTTAAGGGTCAATTCATTATCTTATACCAGGTTAGTTTTAGTCCTGGGCATATCAAGAGTTACAAGGAATATCTCTATAACCCTATCCCACTCCAATTGGGTTTAAGCCCTTGTCACAAATAGATTTCTGAGAAACAGTGAAGTTTAGGGGGGAAACACACCACCCTGTTTTTGCCACATTTCTCGTGAATACAGCATTCTCACCTCACCTAAGCCATGTTCCAGAGAAACCGGATGTTGCCACCTTCCCATAGAAATGCCCCATGGTGGCTGTGAAATACAGGAGGTGACAGACACAGGAGAGGCACTCTGGATGGAAATAGTCTGTGCTTTTCTTGGCCACTGTGGGCTCAGGGCTTCCCCTGTGGTGGAACTCCTCTGAGTTATCCAGAACTGCCTATGGATGCTCTGAGCAGGATGGTTACCTGGCCTGCTCAGGTGCATGGCTGCGCTTCTTGGGCAAAGTAACTCTGAGTCTATGTGCTGATCAACTAGAGACACATTTTCATCAGTTTACTGCCGAGTGTACAGACAATTAGCCTGATATGAACCTAATACAAATCTTGCTGGATTCCCATCTTTTTACCCTCTTGCAGAATAAACTGTTCTAGGATTGGTAACAGAGGAACTGAAGGACATCCAGTGATAAAGATATCAGGGTTATTGCTTGTTATGTCCAAGGCCAGCCTGGTGACAGGTGACAAATTCTAGGCAGCCCTCTTTTTTAACTAGGCTTCATTCTTGGGGGCGGTTTTCATCTTGTCTGGCCCAATTTTAGCTAGGATCCTTCTAAGTCTGCTTAGGGAGACTTGCCACATCTTCAGGGTCTGCCCCCGTGGGCTGCTTCCAATGCCTCCTACAAGGGACATGCACATGCCATTCCTGTCTCCTGCCATCTGATGATGCCCTGTGGTGCCTTGGGACTCTGTCAGCAAGGCCATTTGCCAGATGTGACTCCTGTCTTTCGACCATAACTGTGAACCCAAACAAACCACTCTGTCTTATAATTTGCCACAGGGAGTAACAGCGGACTGTGGCGTTCTGTCATTAGTAACAGAGAGTGGATTAAAGCCAGTGGAGCACAGCCACTCAGGCAGGCACTGTCTACGAACAGGGCAGCAACAGGATATCAGAGGAGTCCCGGTGAGGATCCAGCATGGATGGGGTAGCAGAAGCCAGAGGCCTCAAACCAGACCAAGGACTCACTGCAGTGAACATTTGCAAGCAAAGTTGTCTGGGCAAAAGGGTGTACTGTGTGAACCCTTCGATGGGGAACCTTTGGCTTGTTTGTTTTTGAGAGGGAGGTTGTAAGAGCAGAGGGCAGATATGGAGGGATGGGGAGGCCAGTGGGATTGGGGTGCATGATGTGAAATTCACAAAGAATCAATAGAAAAAAAGAACCAGTCAGACAATATTTATAAAGCGCTCCCCTCAAAAAAAAATCAGCAAATATTAACAAACTTGCTGCTTCAGTGAGTGCATTGTTGTGCTGGTGTATCTCACTGGTTTGGAAGGGTGGGTTACGAAATACCAGAGAACAGGGAACTTAAACAGTAGAAACCTGCATGCCTGCTCTCAGCTCTGGGCCCTGTGTTTCAGAGCCTTCTAGGTTTTGCAGAGAGCCTCCTCCCTGTGGCTGCACACCCTTCTCTCTGAGCCTAATGTCTTTTTAGGAGGACGCCAAGTATACTGGAGGAAGCCTATCCTAACGACCCATTGACAAGATCACCTCTGTTAAGATTCTGTCTTCAAATAAGGCACATTCTGGGGTGTTCCAGGTCAGGACTCTTGCATGCACTGAGTGTTTGTTGGTGGTGGTGAGGGAGCATAAGTGATGCTGAACACATGTGCAGCACAGAGATTAATTTATAATTTAACCCGGGGGAGCAAGCCACTGATATTTGCCTACACCCTTTCCCCACCCCGTGCTGTAGAGTTGTTTGAAGAAAAGCAAGGTTTAAAAGAACTCCCTCTCCGCCCCAGCTTCATGAAGACGGACATTTCTCCTTTCTCTTAGAGAAAGGTCTTTTTTCTTTTCATTTCTTCTTTTAAAAAATCATTGCATGTGTGCACATGGTTGTTTTGCAAGTATGTTTGTCTGTGAACCACATATGTGCCTGGTGCTCTCAGAGGCCAGAAGGCATCAGATTCTCTGTGACTGGAATTACAGACAGTTGAGAACAAAAATGTGGGTGCTGGAGTTTGAACTCAGGTCTTCTTGAAAGAGCAGTCAGCGCTCTTAACCACTGAGCCATTGCTTCCGCCCTGTCCCCCCTTTAGAAAGCCACAGGAAAGAATACTCCAGAATGAAATAGAACTTTCTAGAAATGAACCATGTCAGACTTTCTGGAAGATCCAAACCCTGAAGAGATGAGCTAGACTTTCCAAGAGAGACAAGATTTGATATTTGTTTGGAGAGTCAAGAGGCTTTGCTGTGTGTGTTTGTGTGTGTGTGTGTGTGTGTGTATGTATGTAAATGTATTCCCTGTGGGAAATGTATTCCCTGAGTGGAAGGAGCAGGGGAGAAACAGGGCTGGAGAAAGGGGAACACTTGCCTAGCTGCCCGTTTCCCAAAAGGAGTCTGCTACAGAGCCTGGCCTGTGGTGTCCTGACACCTTTGGCATTGCTTTTGACCCCACTTTTCCCATTTTGTAAACACTCTTGACAGGAGGCATTTGTGCCCCTTCCATTGGCTATCTGACTTTCTTGTTTGGTTTTGGTTTTGGGTTTTTTGAGACAGGGTTCTCTGTGTAGCCCTGGCTGTCTGGGAACTAGCTCTGTAGACCAAGCTGGCCTCCAACTCACAGAGATTTTCCCGACTCTACTGCCCCGTGCTAAGATTAAAGACATGTGTTACCTAGCCCCGCTGAGTATCTGACTCTTAAAAAATGGTCCGGAAGAAGGAGGGATTTCTCTAGCTGTCTCATGCTGGAAGTAGGAGCAGGCTGAAGCCTGGTGCCAGCCACGGGAGGAACGTGTCTCCCAGGAAGAAATTTCACGCTGTCCTGACAACTTGTTAGATCACCTTGCAGAGAGACTGGAGCTAAGAAGCTGACGCTGATGAACAGAAACCCCTGCTAACAGCCTCATACTCGGGACAGAACCTCTGAGTGCTCACAGGGCACACAGCCACTGGATGAGAGCCCATGGCTCCTAGCCTTCTCCAGTCGATGGACCACCGGAACAAGCCTGAGTCATCTAAGCCATGAATAGGGGTAACCCAAGTCGCTTTTGAGTTAACCTCCAGGGATAAAGTCACAAAACCAGGCACTCCTTTATTTTCCTCCCCTGTGGGTCAGACCAGGGACGAAGGAGGCTGATCAGCTGGAAATGCAAACCAGGCAGGCGTTCTGGCCCAGGAGGAGAAAGACAGAGAGGAAGGCACCCTGTCTCGGAAGGACCTCAGTGCAGAGGTTCTTCACCCTTCACCCCTGGCCTGGCACATGCAAAAGAAATGAACCTCTAATTGCTTAGAGTCATTTCACTGCAGGAAGTTAGGTCATTCCCAGTTCTTAATCTAACAGGGGAGAGCTGAAGCTGAGCTCTTCAAATCCATCATCTGTGTCCATGAAGAATCACACATGCCATGTGCCTCCCGCTTTATTTTATTTATTGCTGTTATTATTGTTGACATAGGGTCAGTCTCTCTGCCTGTCTCTGTCCCTGCCTCTCTCTCCTCCTAGCTATCCTGGACCTCGCTATGTAGACCAGGGTGGTCTTGCACTCACAGAGAGCCACTTGCCTCTGCCTACCCTGTGCTAGGATTGACGGCGTGCACTCCCATGCCCAGCTGCTTCCTATGTTAAAACCTAGTATATCAATTTTATTTTTACACCAATAAGAGCTAGAAGTTTTGAGTGGGTTTCTTTTAGAGGGATGATTCTGATTTTTTTTTTTTGATTAGTGTATGAAATCTTTTTGGAAAAGGGAAGAAAAGATTTCATGCTTAAGGAAAGAATGCATTTTAGAAAACTTGAAGACGAATCAAAACCTAAAAGTTAAAAATTATATGTCTTGGTTTGCTTCTCTTAAATTTTCTTTCACAAAGGAAACTGGACGGTGTTTTTCTAAGGTGGTGTTTGGATTTAGGGGTGAGAGAGAAGGAGTAACGTGGTGGGATTTAAGGTTACAAATGTTCTGAACATGAGCACATTTCATTGGCTGGCCTGGAAATCCTTGTTTGAGATGGCTTTAGGAACACAGGTCTCCACAGGCATTTTGGTTTTATCAGTGATGGTGAAGATGCTGGACTCTGCTAGGGCTTCCTTTCTCATTACCATTTCTGTTTTGTATTTCTGTCTTCGGGCTGGTAGGACATGAAGGCTCTGCATGCCTGGCTGGACCTGCCAGCATGTAGACTGCTTCACAGCTCTCCCTGACTGGCAAATGGCAGGCAGGAAGTTGAAGGTGAGGTGTGTTAGCCCCAGGCAAGGACTGTCTGTCAGGTTGCACCTGTGTGAAACTGGTCAAAACTGGAACAGAGCTGAACACTGAAACACTGGCAGGAGTAAGACTTGAAGAACAGGAGGTGCTGGCACAAATGAATTTCATGTCATGGCAAGACTTTGTCTTTATCTAATGCCATTAATGTTGTAGTAATCTTACTTAATTTTTCTCTAATGTCACTAGAAAATTGAGCAAGCAAAATACTTAGGTTATATTAAAGATTAAATTAAACAAAAGAAATTTATAATAAAATGGGTGTTTTGATGCCTGGTTAAGCAAACAAGAAATGCTTGGTTTACTAGAGGTATATGAAGCTAGAGATATGGCTCAGTGGTAAATGCTTACCTCACATACACAAAGCTATGGGTTAGAGCCCCAGCACTTGGGGAGGGGGAGGGGAGAAAGAAGACCCAGCTGTAGAAAATCGGAGTGACTGTGGCATAAGACAGACATGTTTTACAAATACATTCCTTTATTATAAGTGATAGAGCATTTGTGAAAACAGTCATGACACGCCAAGCTGAACAAGTTTAAAGAAAATATGAACAAAAACACCACAAGCAATGAAAAAGAACTCTGACAAGATGCCTACAGAGGCAGATACCACAGAACTGCTTAAAAGAGCCCCGAGTGAGCTGTACAAAGAGAAAAAGGAAGAAAGAGAAGCCACTAGCCAGATGCTCCCTGGGCTCTGAACAACTGTGGGGCGCTGTGTCTTCAAGAATCCTCTGACATCAGGGGAAGATACGAAGTGCAGAGTCATTGCAGATGACAAGCAGGGCCTGTTGACACAGCCTCAGAGAAAGCCCGAGTTACAGAAAGATTCTATGGGCAAACCGGGATGCCAAGGCCATGGGCCACCTTGGAGAAACCAAGTAAGATCCAACTTAGACACCCTGGCACAGAGGAACCAAAAAAACTGGGCCTGAAAAAATTGTTGAAGAAGGTATTGATCTATTGCTATAGAGAGGTGCTTTTCCAGAATTCATAGGAAGGCAAGAGAGATGGAGCACCAGGTGGAGAAATTAAAATTGTACCTTTCAATACTGTACTGTGGGATTTCCTGTGTCCAAAGTTAATACCCCGTGAAGGGTGCACAGCCAGGTGAATGACCAGAACTACTAGTATTAATATGTAAGGTATGGATTCCTGACCTCCACCCTCTCCAAGGCATTTCCAGCTGGAACTGAGGTACAAATGTGGGGCTAGCCATAAGGCAGAGTCCTCAGCCAGTTTCTCCCAATCTTCTTCATGTTCTCAGGCTAACTTTGTCAATGGTCAGAGCCGCCAGTCAGCTCCAGACTGGACTGCGGTGCGAGAACGGGAGTCAGCGAGGGCTGCTGCTCCCGCTTCTTAGAATCCAGAAATGCCACAGGAACATCAAAGGTGATGTCTTTGTATTTATACAAGGGTTTGTTATTTTCTTTGTCTGTTATCGGCCTTGTACTGAATTTACAAGTGGTTTTATATGCAAAACACACACACACTAGTTCAAAGAGATAAAATACGTGCAAGATCATAAAAACTAAAAACAGCCAAGATTCCAAAACAGCTCAACCCAGCATCAGAACCTACACTCTGAACCATCACTCCCTAGACCAGTGGTTCTCAACCTTCCTAATGCTACAACTCTTTAATACAGTTCCTCATGTTGTGGTGGCCCCAAACATAAAATTATTTCATTGCTACTTCACAACTGTAATTTTGCTACTGTTGTGAATTGTAATGTAAATATCTGATATACAGGATATCTGATATGTGACCCTCCCAAAGAGATCATGACCACAGTTTGAAAACCACGCCTCTAAGGCCTAGGAAGGACTTTAAATCCATAGAATGAAACCAGTGGTGTAACATACAGCAGGATCTTCCCAGGTGGAACTGATGGACATGCTACTCTGCTTCTCCAGAAAAATGATCCCATGCGTGTGTTAAGAGAATGTCTGCCTTAACAGAGGACACCAGCATCCTTAGCTATTTCTCCAACCACCCACAAATGAGGAAGACAGTGGGTTGGGCCCTCCTACATCAAACAACAATAAAGACAACGCATGCCTGTAGTCCCAGGCGAAGGCAGGCGGGTCTTTCTAAGTTCTAGGCCAGCCTGGTCTACCAAGTGAGTCCAGGACAGCCAAGGCTACACAGAGAAACCCTGTCTCAAAAAACCAAAAACTCAAACATAAATAAAGAAATAAAAGACAAGCCCTCACAGATAAGACCAGAGACCAGCTTGGTAAAGATTACTCAACTGAAACTTTTTTTTCCCAAATGAGTCTATACGCTGTATCAATTTGATACCGAACGCTAACTGGTACATGGCCCAGTTGAAGGGTCAGAGTCTGGTGCTGTTGAAGATCCCTTGGTATTTGTCGCATTATCCTGGCTTTCTTCTTCCACGGTGGACCCCTCATCACTGTACAGCGTTTCCATCCCAGTTTGTAGGCTTCAGTTATCCCAAGGTTTTTATTCCAGTTTCTCCATACAGTTCCATTTTCTATATTTCCCTCACATTCCCTTTCTTGGCACTTTCATCCTTCAGTGAAAATTTAACCAATGTAGACAAAATGTATGCGGAGCTCTTTCCATGGTTTCTGTTCTCCTGGCTAGAACCCATATCACACAGTATCAGAAATGGGCAACACAGTCATTCAAGGAGAAAAGTAAGTAAGTGCTACACGGATAGGAAAGCAACAAGGTTTTTTTTGTTTGTTTGTTTGTTTTGTTTTTTTTAAACAAAATTAAAGAAAACATAGCAGAAATTGATCAAAAAGATAGCAAATGACTAGGTACAACTTGAGATCACCATACTAGGTGAGACAAGCCAGAACCAGAAAGACAAACAGCACATATATGCTCTCACATGTGGAATCTACACTGAAAGAGAGAGAGGCTGGGGCCCTACCATGTCTTTCTCTCTCTGCCGTGGTTTCTTTCCCCTTCCCTCCTCTCTGACTTCTCTCTCTCTTTCCCTCTCTCTCTCCACCTCCATCCAATAAATCTCTTTCATATCAAAAAGAAAAGAGAGCAAGGGAAGTACAAGTCACATTTAGAAGAGAAAAGGGGACGAGAGAGGCTCATGGTGAATAAATGATTATAGCACATTGTATACACATATGAAACATAATAAAACATATTTTGTGTAATTAGTATATACTAATACAAATAACAAAATGTGTCAAGTGAAAAAATATACAGTACAAGTCCTGTAGGACATTAGAAGTCTATAACAGTATATGCTATTTTTGTACAGTCAATGTGCAATTAGAAAGTACAATGTAAAAATCTCTATTCCTAGCAATATGGAGAACATGGAGAAAGAAAGAGAGAGAGTGAGAAAAATCTAACCACAGTAGTACAGCAACTACCACAGCAAATAAGAAACAAGAAACTCCTATTCAAGTTGAGCCTTTAAATCAAAAATTTTAAAAGGAGGAAGATAGTCTACCCAGTAAAATCAATATAAAAGTTATCTCTTATAATTTCATGCTGTTCAAACTAATTTTGTAAAACAGCCAGAAGTCTTACAAAGATTTCACCATCCTCAAGGGAGTAAGTGAAGGAAAATCCATTAATTTTAAAGTAAAAAGTTATTAAATAAAGGCAAGTGTAAATGGCAATCAGGTTCATAGGCAAAAATGCAAATTAGCAAACTTAGAAACAAAAATTTAAGATCAGAGAACACTCTCTAGAGGGGCACTGCCAAAAAGAGATTTAATGAGTTATTTCTGAGGAATTTGCTGGGAATAAGACACAGGGAGACAAAGATATGCACAGATGAATATGCAATAACAAGAACTATGGAGAATAAACTGAGAGGCTCAGATATGTATTTTATATGAGTTCCTGAAGACCATCAAAGAATCAGTAAGAAAGAAAGAAATGAAACAATAGCGCCTAAAGATTTTAAACGAAGATATATTTTTAGGTTAAAAAAAAGTAGATCATGAATCCTTTTCATGGTTAATTAATATAAATTAGATCCATTCCTAGGCCCAAAGGAAAGAAGTTTAAAAGTTATTGCAGAAAAATGTTAGAGTTCTGACATCACCAACAGCAAACTTCTCATGCAGTGAAAGAAACTAAAAGCCTAAACGAGAGGAAAAGTATTGCCCTAGGAGTCCAAGAACAAGTTCTCAGCACAAAGAAGATTTACTTGCCCCAGAGGGACAGAGGGCAGGGAATAAGAGGTAACGACACGAATTAGAGGACAGGAAGAAGGGGAGGGGAACAAGGGACAGGAAGGAGGGTTATTTGTCCTGGAGGAGCGACCCAAGACTGCCTCTGGATAGACAGGAGACAGCTGTGGTACAGAGGAGACAGCTGTGGTTTATAAAGGTGCAAGGGAAACCCCCATGCAAGGATGAGGTGTTTAATTTTGATTGGGCATGTGAATTAGGTGAGCCAAGGGGGCTTTTGATTGGTGGACTTCTGTACTTTGATAACTGGATCTAGGTAAACAGCCTCAGGAGTGGGAAGTGGCCAAATAAGAGATGAGACCTTGGTGGCTAGCTTTAGGAATGTAATCTAACAGTTCTGTTTGTTTGTTTGTTTGTTTGTTTTAGCAAGGCAGAGGAAACAGGGGAGAAGGGCACGGCCTGCCGGAGCCATGCTGGCCATGCTCCAGCTGGCTAGAGTCCCTTCACTAAGTAGTAAATTCAAGATGCTAACTTAGAGCCAGACATGGTAGCCATATCCATAAAGTCAGCACTTGGGAGGCAGGAGGCTCATCTATGAGTTCAAAGCCAGCCTGGTCTACAGAGTGAGTTCCAGGACAGCCAGAACTACACTGAAACCCTGTCTTAAAAATAATAAAACAAAAATTAAACACAATCATCAAAAGAACAGAAAAGCGATCGACAGCAGCAATACTAGCATAAAAACGATTAAAACATCCTGAAGAAGGTTTCAACAGAGTACAGGCAAGAATTAAGAAAGAAAACAAGGGTAAAATGATAACCAGGAAAGCCCCGACCTGGGAGGTGGGTGCTGCCAGGCTGGTGCCGAGGACTTGGGTGTCAGCGGGCTGTGGGGAGTAAACTGCAGCAGTGCAGTTGCTTCCGCAAAAGCTCCCAATTCCACACTGGCTTTTAGGTACCCCTGGTGGGAAACGCTGCTGCCACGGTGGATAGGCCTTCCTGGTAACGGCTCACCAAAACAGCAAGCATACAGGAAGTCACACAGGAAGTAGATAGAAAGTCACCGGAAGTTAATAAAATAAAACAAATAAGCTTTTTTTTTGTCCGGGAGACTTACAGACTTCCCCTGGATTCCCCTGCTGACAGAGCCAACATGGAACCATTGGTAATACGGGGCGTAATGGTGTGACTCTGAAAGGACAGGGATTCTGTGACTGGGCACAGTGCTCCACTCTGCGCGTCCAGCACTCTTCACCTCGCTCTTGTTCGCGCGGCAAGAAACACTCACCACCAGAAGTTACAGCTCTTCATCAGAGGGCTCCCAGCTTCTCCACAGCGCTTCACTTGGCTCTATTTCTACCCACACCACATCTGTCTGTAGCCACAGAAAAGCCGGGTGACCAGTAAAACCCTGGAACTCCAGCTCCCAGTTCCTTTTCTTACAGCCAGGATTGTATGCAGGAATCATGCCACCGTGGTAAGATAGTGTGGTGATGTTTAAACGACAGCTGTGGGGGCTGGAGAAATGGCTCACTGGTAAAGAGCACTGTCTGCTCTTTTAGAGGACCTGGGTTCAATTCCTAGTGCCCAGTGGTGGTTTACAACCACCTGTAGCTCCAGTTCCAGGGAATCTATCGGGCTCTTCTGGCCTCTCCAGCCACGAGGCACACAAATGGTGCAGAGACATACACGCAGGCAAAACACCCACACACATAAAAAACAAAATAAATTAAAAGACAACTATGTTAAGTAGTGCCAATACATGGACATGCTTATGTAAAATAAAATTTAAAAAAAGAGACAAGCCAGAACACATCATACATGCACCTCATGTACTACAATGTAAATATACTTGAAGGACTGGAAGTAAAGTTGACTAATGTAAACTAAGTTGAAAGAATAGTTACTGTGCTTCATGTTCCTTTATATGAAATTCCACAAAGCTGATTTCTTTTCTTTTCTTTTTTTTTTTTTGAGACAGGGTTTCTCTGTTTAGCCTTGGCGGCTATCCTGGACTCACTTTGTAGACCAGGCCAGTGTCAAACTCAGAGATCTGTCTGCCTCTGACTTCCCAAGTGCTGGGATTATAAGCGCGCAGCACTGAACCTGGCTCTGGTTTCTTTTGAATATGAGAAAATGTATTCATTTCTATCTCCCAAACTGCTCCCCTCCCTATCTCAATGTTCCTTTTAATTTTGCTTCTTCTTAACAAATGAAATAATGTTTTTTCTTCTGACCCACCCACAATGTTTTAAACAGTTTGTGCTTTTACAGCTGCTGATTCTAATATTAGCAGGCCAAGGGAAGGCCACTCTCCCTGCCCCCCACTAATTCAGAATAAAAATAAGATTCAGAAGTGCAGTTAAGGATGGTTGTGACCACCCATCATGCCATGTTCAGTTTGCACCCTGGTTTGAGCCAGCACCGCGGCCTAGGTTGGCCCTACCATGAGAGGATGAGGCGGCGGCAGAGGAGGAGGAAGGCATTTGGTGTGGCAAGGATGAGGACAAAGGTCCTTCCAGGAAAATATCCCCTCTGAAGGGACACTTCTAGGCAGAGCAGAGCCAGGTCGCTCTTCTCAGTAACCGTCAAACCATTGGGAATGTTAGCATCTCATGGGTCTGGTTTTGTTGTGGTGGTGATTTTGTTTTCGTTGTTGTTGTTGTTGCTTTTCCAGTGGTAGGGTTCAAATCCAGGGCCTTGCACACGAGAGGCAGGCGTCCCACCCATGGCCGTACACAGGTACCTCTTGGGATGACTAAGGAGAAGAGGCAAAGATGACTGAACTGTGCCGACCTCAGATGCTATGGCGGGGATAGATCCGTCTCACTATTGCTTTCAACTTTGAATTCGGTTGGGAAGCGGATGGAGAACTCAGGCCTGATGGCTATGTTAGGTGAATAGTACCATTGTTCCTCTGATCCAAGCGTGCTCACTGTGTTGGTGGCACATTTGGGGAGGGTTAGGAGTTGTGGCCTTGCTGGAGGGGGGATGTAACAGTGGGCTGGTTCTGAAGTTTCATGGCCTTGACTCTCTTCCAGTTTGCTCTTTCTGCTTCATGGTTATGACTGAAGATGCTTGCTGCTTGCTGCCTTGGCTCACGCCATAATGGATTCTTATCCCTCTGGAACTGTAAGCCAAAATAAACTCTCCCAAAGGTCACTTTTGGTCATGGTGTTCCATCACAGCTATAGAAATGTAAACATTCCACCCACCAGTGCCTGATCTCAACTTTAGACAGCATCTGCCCAGCCATGCTCGCTACATACCTCAGAGTGGGACAGGATGGAAGGCCAGGCAGTCCCTAGCCAGGTGAGAATTTTGAGAGAAACAAAAAGCAAGGCGTTCCCACGCTCTGATCCTTAAAGGCCTTGATACACAAAGTCACCTCCATTTATTTCTCAAGACCTCCCGGGAGTCTTAAAAGCAAGTGTGGCAATATGCTACTGTCTGGGAAGGAATCAGGAAGGGAGGGGCAGGTAGGAGGAAGCTCTGAAGGGTAATGTGACATGGGCTAGAAAACCATAGGGGTTTAAATGCCAGGCCTGTTGGCTAGATGGAGAACTCTGGAAATGACTTATTAACTAACTACTCTCATGTAGTTCTCCTTGCTTTCTCTCAAATTCATGGCTGATCTTCTTTATTATTTCACACACACACACACACACACTCACATTGTGTGTGCATATACCTAAATGCATAAATACAACATATAATGTGCTTATGCATTTAGGTATATAATATTCTTGTATGAGTGTGTACTGGGCTGACCAGTTGGTGTTGGATAAGCAACTGGTGTGCTCTTCTCTGAGGAAGACTATTTCTTCCATTCTCAGTATTCCTCAGTTGCCTGTAGCTCTTTGTCTAGGGCTGAGGCCCTTGAGCTTCCTGCTTCATGTTAACATGCCTGTTGTCCTTGTTCAGCTCATGTTTGGGCAGTCATGCTGGTGAGACTTTATGTGTGTAACTTCTCACGTTCCAAGGAGACCAATCTTACACCTTCAAACCTCTGTTCCTCTGGCCCTAACAATCTTTCTGCCCCCGCCTCCCCGGGAGTCTTCCATAGTGCTCCCCAAGCCTCAGACGCAGGATTTACGTTGTAGATTTGTCAGCTGGAACGGGGGCTCTGTAACTACGTTTTGGTTCTCTTTAACCGTCTCCATCTGTAAAGAGAAGTTTTCTTAACAAGGCATGAGGATTACACTTATTTGTTAGTGTCAGGATAAATATTTAGAATATAGTTAGAGATTATGTTGGCTTAGTAAAGTGGTGGTTGTAGGTTCTTCTCCAAGATCCATGACTTCACTAGTCCCAGGTGGTTAGCTAGTTTTCCAGGACCAGGCATGATTAGGAGTGTGTACCAGCATTCTTAGGGTTCTTGTACGATGCTGGTCGTTGCTGTGGTTCATAGGTGTCACAGCTGGTTAAGACTATGTGTCCCTCAGTTGGCGCTTTCTGGTATCATCAATGGTGGTCCTGAGGGAGGAGGTTCTCAGGTCAGTTCCAGCTCAAGGGCCTCTGGATCTTGTGTCTGAAGTACATGATGTCGTAAGCAATAGGGACTTACCTCCCACCTCCGGGAAGCAACGAAGGAGTCTCTTGGACAACCTTGGCCAACAACTCAAAAGACGGCTTCTCATGCCTGGTGTGGGGGTGTTGTTAAGTAGTCCCTGGTTCTTGGGGATACCTTGTTGTTTGAAACAGTGGCTTGCATTGGCCTGGAGCTCACCATTTAGTCTAGGTTGGCTGGTTATTATTCCCCCAAAGAGCTGCATGTCTGGGCCTTCCCAGAGGCGGGATTTCAAGTGCAGCATCACAGAATTGAGGCTCAAAGCCAGGTTTCCTGTGCTGGGTCAGCGAGCACATTATCAACAGATAGAGCCATCTCCCAAATCCCAGTACGTTCACTCCTAAATTACAGAATGCAAAGCTTTCATCTGGATGTCATCGCAGAGTACACACGTATTGGAAATCTCACCCTGTCTCTCCACTGACGCTGCAGTCCAAGGGCATAAGCCTCCTAAGTATTCTTCACTGACTCTTTCATGCTAATTACTGTGATGAATTGCTCAGCTCTCATGTCCCTGTCTTTTTACCATTCGAACACAAAAATCTAAAACTGCCCATTAAAAATAAGGGCCGTTTGGTAAACAGAGCTTAAATATTTGCCTTCTGACATTCCAGTGGATAGATGGTCATGATTCTATTATGAGAACTAATCTCGAGGTCAAACAGGCCAGCTGACACCTAGGAAAATAAAATGGGAGGAAAGTGATTAAAAATAGAGATGATGTCATAATCATACAAATGACACTGTAGGGAAATAATAACTAAATTGACCCAACCGCAGCTGGTCATCTTGACAGATTATAGTTAAACTCCATCTGTGGGAGCCTGGTGACAGCATTTCTCCTCCTCACTGTTGGTGGCATTCTCTGTCCCTTCTAAGGGTAATGATCTCTTGGTTGAAAGATCAACAGCTTAAGGTCTTAACGGCATTCTACAGCCTTTGTTGACTATGATTGGACCACGTGGACCCACAAATCTAAAGCAGGAAATGAGACATATACAAAGGCTCCTGACATACTAAGAGAATAAGAAAGGAAGAAAGGAAGAAAGAAAGAAAGAAAGAAAGAAAGAAAGAAAGAAAGAAAGGAAGGAAGGAAGGAAGGAAGGAAGAAAGAAAGAAAGAAAGAAAGAAAGAAAGAAAGAAAGAAAGAAAGAAAGAAAGAAAGAAAGGAAGGAAATAAATAATCATAGCAATTCACAAGCCAGAAAATTAAAACGTAGCAATTTACAAACCAGAGTTATGGAAATTAAGGTACCTGCTAGCCCCTGCCTTTGACAGCTTTGAAAGCACGGAAGGGTCCTTTTCATCTGTAGCAATTCAAGTGAGAGTCAGACAGAGAGAGACCCATCAGCCCAGGCCGTTGTCAACAGGCCTATCTATGTACATGGGAGATGTACCAACTCAGACAGTTCTTTGTGGATATTTTGGGAGAGATAGGCAAGATTTTTGCTGACTGGAGTAATTTGGGCCTATGCTTACATGGTCAAGGTGACTGAGGTGAGTATCTGACTCAGGTAACCCCATTCCCACACAGCTCCACTTTTAAAGGAACGGGAAAGGGCTTGAGCTTGGCTTGAAGAAAGCCAGCATCAGCTCTCAGCTTGCATGAATCTCACCTGTGCCTCTGCCAAGCTGTTATCATGTTGGGGACTCTCAAGTGGTGTGCCATCCCACACCACTAGTTGGGGTTCCTGGCACCTGCCACCATGTCCAGCTCACACAGTGGAATTTTACATATGACAGATACACATGTGTGTAAATAGAAGCTTTTAAAAAATGCCTGGGATTATTCTGGTCCAAGTGCAAAATAGAAGGCTGCCCCCTTCTGTTGTGACTTAAACAGGGTCTATCTGGAGCAAATGTTAAGATTCTTGGGGGAGAGCAAAGGTAAGGAATGGAGTATCTACATTATAACTGTTCTTTCCTACATGATTGAAGTGCAGATGAGGGTGGAGGCAATGGAGGCTGTCTAGGTAATTACTGGAGAAGCCACACTTACCTGGTTAGATGATCAAACATCCCTCAAAGCTGGAAGAAAGAGCTGGCAATACCGCAGAGCCAAGCCTGGGAAGATGTTTCAGACATTCCTTTGTGAAGGAAGCTTGCAGCTGAGACCCACTTATTAACGAGGCAGGAGGGCAGCGGCTGTATGCAGCTCATGGCAGAGCATGTGCCTCACGGACATGAGGTGTTAGTCTTAATCCCAGCACACGCATGTACACAAACACATGGCGGGAAAGAATGGCTAGTTTTCAGATAGTTTGTATGTGACTGATACTGTTTCCTACAGTGTATCGTTTAATCCAGGACACAGTACATACAGCAAGGCATGATGCAGAATTTGGAATGATTATGCAGTGTCTTTAAAATTTTTAAATGGTGTGTATGTGTGTGTCTGCCTGTCTGTCTGCCTGTCTGTCTGTTGCTGGGGATTGTTCCCCAGGCATTATGCATGCTAAGCATGCTCTCTACTAACCAAGCTACATTCTCAGCCCCCGGCCAGTGTCTTAAGTTTACAGATGAAAAATCAGAGCTCAAAGAGGTTGCCCAAGGCAAGTGTGCAGAAGAAACTTGGACCTAAAAGACAGCTTTGCACGGTCCTGCTCTGCACACGCCTCCCCAGAGCCTCAGGTGCCTTATGGCTCCTTAATAACATTTTGTGTGTTGACGGTGGTGGAGTTGGGCACTGTGAGAGGCCTAGAGCTGATCAGAATGAATTCTCAGAAAATTTCTCTTGATGACTAAAATATTAGTTCAGTTCCAACTTGTGGAACAAAATTCTTTTGTTGTATAAAATATGTAAATAACAATACAATCACACCTATTGTATATGATTTTTGTTTTTTTTGTTTGCGGGCAGGTTCATCTTGTAGCGCAGGCTGGATTTAAATTTACTATACTTCCTGATCCTCCTGCCTCCACATCTTGAGTGCTGGGACTGTAGACATGCCCCTCTGTGCCTGGGGTATGCAGTGCTGGGGAACACTGGAGAGTATTGATGCTACCAACAACATTCCCAGCCCAACACATAGGCCTTTGAAGGGACTTCCGCCTCTTTCCCCTTCCCCCCCATCTGCTCACCTCCCCGCCTCACCATTCATTTGGCTTTGAACACATTGATAGACAGAAAGGAAAGGACGCTTCTCAAGCTCACTCCTTATGCTCTCAGACACCCCACCTCTCATCCAGTCTTCACGATGGCTGGGATTTTAGCAGCTCCCTTTACAGATAAAGAATGAAGTCTCAAACCAGGCATGGTGGCACAGGCCTTTGATCCCAGCACTCGGGAGGAAGAAGCAGGTGGATCATTGTGAGTTGGAGGCCAGCCTGGTCTACAAAGCGAGTCCAAGACATCCAGAGCTACACAGAGAAATCCTGTCTTGAACTACCCCCCTCCCGCCCCCCCAAAAATGGAATGAAGCCTCAGAAATCTGAAAAGACAGGGATGGAGAGATGGCTCAGGGGTTTAGAGCACTTGCTGCATTTGCAGAGGACTGGGGATTTGATTCCAGAACCCACATGGCTCACAAACACCCACATGACGGCTTACTAAAATTATCTAAGTTTTTTTTTTTTTTTAAAGTATTCTGAATAGACATGTGACATAGCCATGGAATGACCTCAGCTGTTACAAGCCAGGCTTTCAAATAATCATTAGCTAACCATTCTTGGGAGGAAACAGTAAGCTGACTCCACGCCACTTACTTTCGGATTCCCAGGGGGCTGCAAAGTTCTCCTTGGGAGGAGAAATCAGAGAGCTCTGTGTTGCCCTAGGCACATGGAGAGTGCTGTTCCGGGGGACTCTTTGCTGCTGTCATAATCTTTAAAGTGTGTTGCTCATCATCAGGAGCCCAGTGCCTGGTACTCGAAGGGCCAGGTCTATGCAGTAAGTGAATGTTTTTACTATTACAAGATTAGTAGATTTAAGCAGGAATTTAAGGTTTACTTTTCTTAAATTTGAGACATGATCTCATATAGCCCAGGCTGACCAAAAATTCACCATGTAGCCAAGGAAGAACTTGAAGGTTTTGTTTTTGTTTCTGTTTTTTTTTAATTTAAAATTTTTTGACATTTTCATACATGTATTCACTATATTGGATCATATTTACAAACTTCATCCTTTCTTGTCTCCCTCTTGTCTCTGCAGAGTCCCTTGCTCTTTCCAATTAATCTCCTGTTCTCCTATTTTCATTTCTTAAATAAAAATTTTCTTGTAGGGCTTGTGTCGGTGTATACAGCTTCTGTGAGTTCATGAATGCAAGGACTACATCATATTCGGAAGACAGGGTTTCACAGCATTCCCTCACCTGTTGCTGATCTTTCTGCTCCCCTCTCCTGCTGACCAGGCTAAAAGCAGCACTCATCTATGGTATAGACAGAAACACTTAAAGGAAGTTTGATTCCATGTCCTTTTAGCAGAACATCAGTAGTAAATTCTCTCTGGGGTCTATGACTTCCCCCAGTCACAGGCTTTTGACAAGCTTCGCATATATACCCCCCATGTGTATGCTCCCCTAAATCCAGTCAGGAAGGAGTTGGTTTCCCTCAAGACAGTCATGCCACTGTTGCCCCAGTGCACTCGTCTTATCTGGGAGCCTGCCATTGCAGTTTCCAGGGTTCACATCTGGGTGGGACTGCTGTGACTCTTCTTACCCAGCATCCCGCATAGCACCTTCCAGCCTTGTAAGAACCAAACCTCGGCAGGAAGCCTCCATCTTAGTTCTGGCTCTGTTTATCTGTATCCAAAGTCTGTGGATGATTTTGAACTTGTGATCTCCCTGATCCTACCTTCCCTGCGGCAGGGGTGGGGGCAGCTGGTTTATGTGGTGTTTGGGATCAAACCGAGGGCTTCATGCATGCTGGGCAAGCAATCTACCAAATGAGCTACATAGAGTCCCACAGTACTGACTTTTATCAGGGCAATCTGGGAACATACACAAGAATGTTCCTAAAAACTCTCCAAAGTTCACAATCAAAGGAACAATCTTATGCCCTGTGCTCTTTCCAGACGTCTGCTTCCCAGAAGCAATTGCTGCATTCTTTAAGCTGTTCTTTCTGTAATAGTCCTTTATGTTTTAGCTGTTACTTTTTTTGAGACAGAGTTCTATTGTGAAATCCAGCTAAAGCCTGGACTCACTGTATAGTCCAGATGGTCCTTGAACTCAAAATCCTCTGCCTCCTGGTATCATTTGCTGGTATTACAGCTTTACACCACTGTGCTTGGCTTACATCTGCATTTTAAGTTTGTCAGCCAGTGTGCTTTTGATCCATAGACGTGTTGCCGTTTAGCAGTGACAGGTAAGCTCTGTTTTTTTTTTGTTTGTTTGTTTTGTTTTGTTTTATCTTTTCCCTTATCTTCCTAAAACTGTTTTTTTTTTTAAATAACACTTTGAGAAACAATTCACATACCATAAAATTCAGTCTTTTGAAGTACATGATATAGTGATTTTTATAATTGATTTTTTTGTTGTTTGAGATAAGGTCTCACCATGTAGCTCTAATTATCCTGGAACACATCAGTTTTGGGATGACTGAAATACGACACTTCATCCTGCATCAATTATTTTTAATATATTCACGGAGTTGTATAGTCATCAAGTTTTAGAATATTTTTCTTACCCCAACAAGGCACTCTTGTGTCCCATTCTTTCTCTCCTCCCGGCCCTAGGTAACCACTGATTCTCTTTGTACTTCCCGGTACTGATCTAGGCGCGATGGTATGTGGCATTTTGGGTGTGGTTCCTTTCACTTAGCACAGTGCTTCCAAGGCTTTCTCACATTGTAGCACACATCCAGATCTCACTGGATAATGTTCTGTTGCATGGATGTCTTACGTTCTATCTATCTATTCATTGCTGATTGAACATTTCGGTCCTTCCACTCTGGAGAACATTTGCCTGTAAGTTTTTATGTGAATGAGTAAGTTATTTTAGCCTACCTGGATAAATACCCAAGAGCAAAATTTTCAGGTCACATGTTAACTATGTTCAACTTTTTTGAGGAACTGCCAAAGTGCTTTCCAAAGTGGCTGCATCATTTTACACTTCTCTTGCAAGCCATGATGGTTCTAGTTTCTCCACATCCTTGCCAAAACTCATCTTTTTTTTTGTTAGTCATCTTAGTGGGTGTGAAGTGATGCATCATTGTGGGTTTGACTTGCACTTTCCTAATGAATAATGATGTTGATTATCTTCTCATATGCTTATTGGTCATTTGTGACTCCCCTATAATTTTTTTTTTCTTGTTAGGGGAAAGGATATTTGCCCAAATCCTTTGTCTATTTTTAAACTGACTTTTCATTTTATGAGTTGTAATAGTTCTTTATATATCCTGGTTACATGTCCCTTAGCAGACATGCTATTCAACACCATTTTCTCCTTCTCTGTGAATTGTCTTTTTACTTTCTTGATGGTGCCCTTTGAAACACAAAAGTCTGACATTTTAACGTAGTGCCATTTGTCTATTTAAAAAGCTGTTGCTTGTGCTGTTGGTGTTGGATTTAAGACTGGAAGGAAAAGCTGAATTTTCTGGTATCGTCTATTTGCAGGGCTGTGTTAATCACCAGAGCTTGGAAATGCCTTGTTTGGGTGCTCTGAGTACTTTGAACTAAAGGCTTTGGCGGCATTAGAGGCGTCCTCAGGCTGATGGTCCTCTTTTGCCTCTCGTCCCTTATTCTACCCAGAAGTGAGCTGTGGAATTCGGAAGTCCTCTTCCTTAAAACAAGTCACAGAGACTAGAATTTCCCCATCTCTCAGATAAGCCACAGAGCTGAAGGTAGGCCTCTGACCTCCATTTCTGGAACGAAGTCCTCTTGTCTTTCCTGTGTGATGGTGGGTGATAAAGCCCTCATTCCGGAAAGGTCCAGCCCCACGCCTGAGAGGAGAGACTGCTGCCCAGAGACTGGTTGGTCTTGCTGGATCCCCTATCCCACTCTATTAGCTTAGATCAGGAGGTCTTGCCCAATGACCTAAGCATTTAAGCTGCTCATTTTTCACAGAGCCGAAGCAGGGAGGCAGGCAGTTTTCCCCGGGCCTTTGGGTCTTGGTGTCTGCAGGCTCCAGTGTAACTTAGAACGTTGATAAAGTACCTGTCATCCCTCTTTTCTGCTCATCTTTGTCCATGTTACTTCAGACCTAGACCCTCATCTTAGTGTAAGCAGCAAGTCACACAGTTAGTAAGTAGGCCTGTCTACCTGGGAGAGCAGCCTCAGCGTATTTTACGAGTCTACTTTGAATTATAACCCACGCTCCTAGGTAGGGTTTCACTGCTGTGGTGAGACACCATGACCATTTATAAAGGAAAGCATTGAACTGGAGCTGGCTTACAGCTGATAGGAAGCATGGTGGCAGGCAGGCAGACATGGTGCTGGAGAGGTGACCAAGAGTTTTGCCTCTGGATGGCCAGGCAGCAGGAAGTGAGAGTAAGCCCCTGGGCCTGGCTTAAGCTTCTGAAACCTCAAAGCCCTCCCCCAAAGGCATGCTTCTTCCAACAAGGCCACACCTCCTAACAGTGCCACTCCCTATGGGCCTGTGGGGGATGCTTTTATTCAAATCGGCACACCCACTTTGCATACGAGGTGGGGCTACCGGAGGGTTTTCAGTTATCTTAGAGACCTGCATTGCTTTGACAACTGACTTGCCTTTCCTGAGCCTTTCGTGTGTGTATGTGGCATGTGGGGGTGCCTGTGTTTTTTTATCTTTGTGTGTATGTGTCTGCGTGTTCATGTGTGAGCAAGAGGTTGGAGGGTAACCTAAAGTGTTGATTCTCATCTACCTTGCCTGAGACAGGATTTCTTGTAGTTCACAGTCACATGTGTCAAATTAGCTTGCCTAAAAACTGCAGAAGATTCCTGGATCTATCTCCTATCTCACTATAGGAATGCTGGGATTTTAGCTGCTCAGTAGAATCATTTACACATGGATTCTGGGCACCTGAACTCAGGTCTTCACACTTGCCTGATAAGCACTTCCACCACTGAGCCACCCTCCCCCCTTTTATATACTAAGCTTATAAAACAGGATGGCACTGAATCAGAATCGGAAACTTCTTGGCAAGTTGTAGTATCATGAGTAGAAAATCCTCAAAAGCTAGAGTTCAAAATAAGTGTCCCAAGCAATCACTGAAACTTGGCATGCACAGGAACTGGCAAGAAACTGCATTTCGATTTGTAGGTCTGTCTGCTCTACTGCTCTCTGGCATTCGGGGCCAATCCCAATGCCAGCTCCTTATGGGAGCCTTTAAATTATTTCTCTTAGTTTGACAGTTTCAGTTCTCAAAGTATTTCAAGAAGTACTGTCAACTTAAAACCAAGGAGTGCAATTACTTAAACTGTTGGCCTGTATTTTAATATTTCCATGATTCAGGCTTGTGGGTCTCTTGGCGTTTGCAGAGTCTTAGTGTTAGCTAAGAAATGGTTCTGAGCCTCAGACCATACCAGTAAAAGGGGCATGTGCAGCACTGTCCCCATCAGAACAGACCCATGACGTCCCTCCTGGAGCCACTCAATCATCTCTAGAGATCCCACGTGCTTTATGGAGGAAGAGCTCAAGGGAAGGATCATTCCTTCAAAAGCTGCATGAGCTAGAAGTTTGCATAGGAGGTCCGTTGCAAAACCCTGAGCCATGCAATACTGTCAGCCAGGGCTGAGGCATCTTGGGAGAATAGATGCTGGGTGCCACACAATTTGGATTTAGAGGAAGGCTGGAATGACTTCTTTTACTTATTTCTGGCCCAAAGAAAGAAGTTAGCTAACAGAAGCATGTAATTGGAAAGATTGTTAATCTAGTGGCTTTAATTACACCATCAGGAATGTATCAGAATGTAATCTTGTGCAAATAGTGCCGGTCCCTGATGACTAAGCATTCAAATGTATAAAGCCTATGGGAGCTCTTCTCATTCAAACCGCCACACACAATAAATAAATAAATAAATAAATAAATAAATAAATAAAGCATTGGATACCACTGTATAGTCCTCTTCTTTTTCATGTATTTCTGTATTTTCACCTTTTATAGTATCTGCATTCTTCTTTGTGTGTTCACATGTGTGTGTGTGTTGGGGGGAGGGTCGTGCGTGCGTGCGTGCGTGTGTGTGTGTGTGTGTGTGTGTGTGTGTGTAGTTTAGAGGTCAGTCCCAGATATCTTTACTCACTGACTGAGCCTCCTGGTTTTGAGTCAGGGTCTTTCACTGGCCTGAGGCTCACCCACTAGGCTGGGCTGGCCAGGAAGCCCCGGGGAACTGGCTGTCTCTGCCTCCCCAGTATAGGGATTTTGGGCACATGCCATCACCCAGCTTTTTCTCGTGGGTGGTTCAGATCACACTCAGGTTATCATGCCTACCTGGTAAACACGCAACAAGCTGAGCTGCGTCTCCAGACCAACGTGTGCTTCTTTAGGAATGACGCCGCTGGGCATAATGGATTCTACTTTCCACCCTCTAAAATCTAAGAGACAGAGATGAATTTGTGGGACTTTATGAGAGCTGATTGTGATCAGCTAGTGATAGCAACATTTGGCTGCGATTGGAGGTCCACCTTGATACTGGATAACTCCCTTCCCCACAAAGGTCAACCACAGAGGCACGACCTCTGCAGAGTTGAGAGAGGAAGTCAGCACACAATTGGGTCCAGTGGCTGGAAGCTGCTTTGAGTTTCTGCCCCACCTTAACATAAAGAGAAATGTTCCCTTTTTAACCACGGTCTGAGTCTAATTCTGAGCTTCATCTTGGCATTTCCCCAAGTCTTCTCTTTGTGAAAATCCAAACCGTCAGGAAATCTTTCAGTTGTGACCTGCCAAGTACTTCTTCCACGCCAGGACTCTGGAGAGTGAAAACTGTGGCTCACGTTGGTATATGCAGACACGCCTTCCAAAAGGCCTAAGCCCATCAAACGAGGGATGGAAGCGACCACGGATGCACGCAAGCTTCTGCTTGGCAGGGCTGGGAGATAATAGATTTTCCAGTTGCCTGGCAGAGGGATAGCTGGCAAATGTGGAGAGCCCACTATGGCTTCTACATGAACAGCATTCTGATCACGTGGAGAGAGAGCCCGCTGGAAGACTGTCTTGTCATGGATTTAGGGCTGTTGTAGGTTGTGTAGACAGCCATCCCTCTTGAGCCACAGTTTTGCCTCCTGTAGGTTCAATTACCCTTGGCCAGGATTAAATGGGGCATCCCAGAAATAAATAATTCATAGATCTTAAATAATTTTTATAGCATCTATCCTTTCAAGTGTCATCCCTTACTGTATCTGATATAGAAATTAAACCTTACCCAAGAATACAAGTATAGGGGAAAAAAATGCGTGATATACAAGTTTCGGGATCATCTGAGGCTTCAGGCATCCTCGGTGTGTGTGTGTGTGTGTGTGTGTGTGTGTGTGTGTGTGTGTGCATATTTACATGAGGCGAAGGGGACCAAATCCCCTCTCAATTAAAGGTCTCCCACTCAGTTTGCCTTGACATGGCTTCAGCCTTGTGTAAGGTCTCTTCCTAGACATCATGGAGACACCACACTAGATTAGGACTCAGCCTGTCAGTCCCTGGTTCCATCTTTACCCCAGTGTGTGACAAGTACCTGAGCTTCTTTGAACCTTAGATTCCTCATTTGTAAAATGCGGATGATCAGTCTGGAGACACACTAACTTTAATAGTCATGATGTGTAAAAGGGTATTCCTCAAAATCTGCAACTTACATAGTGCACAGAAAAGAGTTTTTAAATTTTATAAACTTTATCATGAAAAAAAATACCCTCAAAAACAAAAATAAGTTGCACATACCAAAATAAACCAGACGCAAAGTCTGGACATCGAAAGGAACTGCACAACCAGAGCAGCCTCCTGAAGCGTGGGGCTTCACCTTGGATTTACACTTTTGCTGTCGGATATATTTTCAAGCGTGTACCCACCAACCAGATCTGAAAAACCCATTAGTACTAATGAAAATGTAAATCTAAATGTTTTGATTATTAACTGTCCAATGTAGACAAAGATATGCTGAGGCCGGGAGCTCAGTTGGAGTGCTTGCCTGTAAGCCCAAGTCCCTGGGTTCTGGCCCCAGTGCCAATCAAAATAAAATGTAGAGATTCAGAATAAGGTGGACTATCCGAGAAAAGTTTTCACGGTTGAACTATAAACCTGTAAGTCTTTTACAATCTTCTGTCTTAGAAGCTGTATCTTATTTTTTTTCCCATCATGCCAAATGTTGTAGAACAAAGCCAAGAGAATTTTTTTCTGCTTTACCCACTATTTGATGGGCATAAAACTTTTATATGACCTAGCGCTTCGTGTTGTGCTTTTTTTGTTCCATTGATTTCACATTAAGTCTGGTTCTCTCCATCGAGCTGTGTGACCATCTAAATGATAGCAGGGCAGATTCTTCGGCAGCGGGGCACAGAAGTTGGCTCACACAGGCTTGGAAGAGCTGTGTTTGCCTATCTGTTCCTGCCCCTACCGTCAGCAACATTCTGCTATTAAGTGAAACTGGCTGTGATGGCAATGTTTATATTACAAAAATCCACAAACACTTCAATCAGTCTATCATCTATCTATCTATCTATCTATCTATCTATCTATCTATCTATCTATCTATCTATCTATCATCTATCTATCTATTGAAGCTTCTCCTTTCTTCTCCCTCTTTCTTCAGTTATGAACACATCACTGAACATATAATCCCTGTAATATTTTTTCTTGCTTGTATTTACTGCTTAAGTCTATCTTTTCAAATACCTAGCTTCAGTTTAACCTTGAACTGAGTCTTTGTAAAATGGAGACTTTTTGGTCCCTTACGAGACTCAAGGGTTGAGGGATTTTTAATCCAGCACCTCGGCTATTTTGGCTGGAATACAGACAAGCCTTTAGAACACACCTTTAATCCCAAACAATGAAGGTAAAGTTAGTTGGTAGAAGGAAGCCCCCGTGTTTGTAAATTATGTCTAATTGAGGGGCAGACAAAGTGACAAGTCAGAGAAAGACTTGACAGGATAGGATCTACCCAACTTTCACCAGAAGAGAGAGGAAAGAGGCGATTGAAAGGAGAGCAACACAGAGAGAGGGAGAGGGGAGGCAGTTTTATTGGGAGAGTTTTACAGAGAGAGGTTGAAGAGAGAACTAGCTAGACACAGGTGAGGACAGAATGAGCCAGAGAATAAGAAGAAACCAGAAGATTAGAATGGATTGCTAGAGTCAGTTTGAGGCCAAGCACAGCAAAAAGACATAAGTGGAGAGAAGCCAGTTTGAATCAGTAGCGAGTTTGGAGAGGAGTTTCAGCCAGAACAGCTGAGTTGAACCAGCCAGCATTAATTCAGAAAGAGCTAAAGAGAGGGAGCTTCTTCAGCAGTAAGTCTCAGAGGTTGAAAACATTCTAGGTTTAGATAAGACTGTGTGGAGGAGTCAAGCACTGTGGCACATGCCTGTGATCCCAGCACTCAGGAAGGCAGAGGCCGGTGGATCTCTGTGAGTTCGAGGCCAGCCTGGTCTATGAGTCCAGGACAGCCAAGGATACACAGAAAAACCCTGTCTTGGGAAAGAAAAGAAAAGAAAAAAAAAAGATTGTACGGAGGCTAGAAACTTCCAATAGACGTAGGTTAGCAGATGGAGACAGCCTCCTAGACAACAATTACATCAGGAGAATAAGTTACTTTTACATTCAAGTGTCTATCACAATAAATACCCCAAGAAGCATACATACTCTTGAAGAGTTTTTTGCTCTTCTGAGTCTTTATTTATTTATTTTCAGTGTTCGGATTATCACCAGATTGAACATTGGAAACAGGAAAAGCTTACATGATTTTTTTTTTTTTTTTTTTTTAGGAAAAGGAGCTATGTAAATGCAACCCTGAGCCAGGCTGCGGACAGCTTCCGGGAAAGCCTAGCGCAGTAGATGATCTTCAAACATCATTGGGATCTGTAAGGCACACTTGCCTGGCATTCTCTCTCTGGATGCCACAGACGGTTTGATGACACGTTGCCCTTCAAAGGGAAAATGATGAGAACAAGTGCCTTCCAAGGTCCTCGCCATCACTGTGAAGCTACACTTTGTCCTTTTTATGTTCAAGGTGAGACCTGGGCATGGTGTGTTAGTGAAGTGGGAGGGAGAATCTCCTCTTTGGGATAGTGATGATAAAATAATAGGTAAATAAAATGGTAGGTGGGCTGATGGGATGGCGCACAGGTAAAGGCGCTTGAGCACAGGCCTGTGACCTGAGTTTGATCCCTGGAAGCAGGAGGAGGGCACCAACTTTCAGAAGCTGTTCTTGGATACAAGTAAACACACACACACACTAAGAAAAACCAGGAGCCAGAGTGATACTCAGCTGTTAAGAGCACTTACTGCTTACTTTAGCAGAGGACCCCTGCTCTGTTCCCCAAGGGCAGATGCTCACAGCTGCCTGTAACTCCAGTTCTAAATGGTGGTGGGGGTGGGGGTGTCCAATACCCTTTTCTGGCCTCTGAGGGCATCTGTACACACATGTGAATATCCTCACACAGAAAAATTCATGTAAATAGAAATAATAAAAAAATTGCTTTTTAAACAGTAGGTTGGTTGTAGAATTGGGAGGCATTATTCGAATTTCTTGAAGCAAGGAAGGTGGAGAATGGAGACTTTCCTGTTGCTATTTTGCTTGGGGTTTGGGGACTGGGGATGGTACCCAGGACTTCACTCCCCTAGGCTTACACTCTATAAGTGACCTACACCCATGCCCACCATCACCCATGCCCACCTACACCATGCCCACCTACACCCATGCCACCACTATTGAGGATGATGGAGTCTTGGGTCTGAGGTGTTGGGGAGGCATCCCAGTCGAGGGATGTTGGGCTCTGAGCAAACAGGCACGTGGCCTCTGCCCAGCTCTTCCTCCTTGGGCTCACCCATTGCAACCACCCACCCACAAGCTAAGAAGGAACGAGATAAGCAAAGGACCCAATCACTTTGCCTTTACCAGTTATTTCTTTCAGACTCCTGCCCGCCCTTGCCTTCTTTCACACCGAGATGATAACAATCCAGTCCAAACAGTTTGTTAAGATGTTATGAAGGAAATTAGAGGACACAACTCTGAAAAGTGGAAGTGAACACGGGAGTCTAGGATGTGGGAGTCACTGCTGAGACGCTTGGGTAGTTTGAGTTCAGTGTATAGTTTACCAGGGACGCTATCATTGTCAGTTTTCTTATTCTTGCTAAGCCTCAGTTTCTTTCTCTGTAAAATGGGGATAATAAACTTCCTTGTAGTAGGTGGGCATGCTGGGATACAGCCAATCCTGGGTAGCTTAGAACTCATTACGTTGACCCCAGTGGCCCAGAGCTTAGCAAATTCCTCCCAAGTGCTAGGATTAAAGGTGTGTGCTACCAACTGTCTGATGGTGACCTTTGGTTACTGGGTGTTTCTTGTCTTCATATTTTTGCAGATGATTCAGTCTTGGGCACTCCCAGCACTACTGATAGGCTTGGTTGTTCTTTCCTGGCTACTATGAGCCTTTCACTGGTCCTTACGCCTCCTGGCTGTTAACCTCTGTCCTCAACACTATGTCTTTTTGTTGTTGTTGTTGTTTTCCCCTCTTTTGGGTAGAACTTGCTTTCTGACATCCGGCTTAGAGGGTCGCACACCACTTTGGCAGTATCTGCAGCACTATCACTTCCACAGGGCACCAGGTGGTCAGGTGTGCCCACTAGGAGAGAATGCTGGCAAGAGGAGAGATCATGGCAGAGCAATAGACAGCTTCCAAACCAAGGACGCGTCCTTGACACACGAATGCCACGGAGCCCACGCCGAGGACTGTAGGCGATGAAAGCATCTGTGGCTGCGCAGGTGGCGGCAGGGCAGTGTGGTCTGAAGCAAGCGGAAGAGCAGCTGCCAATCGTGTCCGGGACTTCTTGCCACACTTCCTCCTAGCCTTTCTCTTTCACAGTCACAGTCCTGTAATACGTCTATGTCACTTTTAACCACTATTGCTTTCCACCAGACCAAATTCCTTTCTGCTTAGGTCTCAGGGCATTACGGTAGGCTCACGGAAAAATGACATGAAAATACTGAGGATGTGTTAAATCCTCTGCTTCTTTTCTGTTCGCGCTCTGTTCGAGGGATCTGTCTGTGCTCTCTAGCATCTGGCTGATGTCTCCCAGGGCAGGGGGCTTTTTTTTTTAAATTTTTTTTTTTCAGGCAGCAGTTATCTTGGTTCTCTGGACACTGTATCTATGGCCTACTTTGAGGTCACATGTCCAGAATGCACTTTCACAGCCACGGTCTCAGTGAGCCCATGTGCCTATATTCAGAGGACAGCCAGCAAGAGAGAACAGGAAGGGGAGGGTGGCTAGCTGAAAGTCAACTAAGATAGAGCCTCAAGGCACAAAACATAGTTGGCTACCAATTGTCCTTGCTAGTGGATATTCTTTTGAAAGGTTGTCTATATGATTTTTAATAACAGGAAAGCAGAAAATTCTCAGTAAACTATAGAGAAGATTTACCACAGAAGTATGAACGGCTTGTTGAAAAGCTCTCATAAGATAGACTTAAAGTATTGGGAAGATGAACTCTAAATGATGGTGAGGGAAAAAAAATGAAAGGAACCTAAAGGGATATTTAATTAGGATCAATTCCGATCCATTTTTAAGTGTCCTAGTGGAAAAAATCCAAACCCGGAGAAGGAATGTGAGTGACTAAACCATCTATCTCACGCCCCACCTCCAGGGTGGAAGAGCCAGCCTCCCGTGGGGTAGGAACACAACACAGCCTCCCTGTATCCTCCAAGGGTGCTCTGTTGTGTACACAGCGCACCCTGGAGCAGTCGGAGCTCTTCAGTCTGCAAGGCCGGCCATCCTCCCTTCGGCTGAGCTGAGCTGTCAGAATGCTGTTCACGCCAAAGGTCCAGCCACTTCCCCAAGGTCCCCGGATTTTCCCTCTGTATCGCCAGCTCTCTAGAAGGCTTGGAATCAGCCTGTGTCCCCACAATACCCATGGTGGAAGAGAAGCGTCATGGCGAGCCTCGGCTTAAGAAGGCCACCCAAGTGGCGGGTGTGTGGGTGGAACTCTTGTGTCTTGTGGCTTCTTCACTTCTAAGAGCCCATTGTCCAGTCCTTGCTCCTTCTGTCCACCCGCGTGACAAATCTGCAGATAGCCGCGCCGGAGAAAGCCTGCTTCACCAACTGGAGTGTGCTTTTTCCTGGGGTGCCCGGAACCGTGCGAGCAGCCGAGCTTCCTACTTTGGCCTCGCCCGGGAGACGTCCCCAGCCGCTTGAGCGCATGTGTTTACAGTAGCCTTTCTCAGGCCAGCGGCTCTATCCGGTTTTTGTCTTCTTCTTCTCTCACCCATACTTGGTCGTCTCTCTGATGTCAGGCTCATGGTTTATGATAGTTTGCACCAAAAATCCCTGTGCATTTATAATCATTTCCCTTAAGCCTCTCAAAACAAATATGAAGCCATATTTTAGAGTTATCATTCTAAACTTTGGGTTTAGAAAGCCCAGTTCAACATTTATTTCTCCTCTATCTTCCCCCTAAAGTGCTCTCACAACCAGCTTCCAGGTTCAGCCTGCATTCATGTCACCGTGGTCAAACATCATTTCCATGGCGATGCCTCCTCCAGGAAGCAGCGGTGGAGCCGGCCCATTTGGATTGCATCCTGGGAGAGCAGTTGTTCAAGCCCTTGTAGTTCGTCCATCCCTCCACACTGTCAACTCAAACCCTTCCCGCCAGAAGCATTGTTCAAGAGCATTGTTTGCTCCTGTGCTTTCAAAGGCAGATACTGCTGGCCTAAATAGATGAACTCAGGGCCGCTTGTCTTCCTTTTATTTATACTCATTGTAAGCATTTCAAAAGAATAATGTAGATAATAAAGAAAAAAAAAACCAACCAACCAACCAAACAAACAAAAAAAAAAACCACACAAAGAACCCATTCCTCAAAACATGTTTTGTCCAACAGAACTCACAGATGAATTCTGACTCTCCCCGACGGGCCTCACCGCTCTGTTTTTATTTCAGTTTTTGTTCAGCTTGAGATGGGAAGAACAGAAGATGAAATATAATCCACCTTGCAGATGATAAAGAGACTGGGAGTTCTCCACTAAAGAGCGCTTTAATTCATGTTCTTTCATGACACCCAGATTGCAGAAGGAAACAAAGTGTTTCTTCCCTGCTGACCTGACACCAAAGGGCAATCTGACTCAGAAGAGCCAGTGTGCCTAATCCCCAAAGTCTTATGGGACAGAGATGTGCATTTTTTTTTTGTGTGTGTGTGCTCAGTTTTTAAATGTAGACATTACAAGGAGAAATCAAGCTACTTTCTCATCGTTCCACACTTACTTGGGTCTCCTTTCTTTCTTTCTTTCTTTCTTTCTTTCTTTCTTTCTTTCTTTCTTTCTTTCTTTCTGGATTTCCTCTTAATAGTGAGTCATGATTTACATTCCCCGGGCTGTGTGCATATTAAATTACTGAAGGTCACCTGATATTTACTGTAGGTGTAGTTATGTTCTAATAATATACCTAAAAATGCTCTGTTTATATTCTAGGAAATACAGGCCAGGGGCTGGGGAGATGGCTCAGTCAGTAAAGCGCTTTTGTTTTAAGGGTGTGGACCTGGGTTTGATCCCCAGAACCCATGTAAAAAAAGCCAGGTACAGTGGTACATACTTATTGTTCCCACGGTGGGGGGTGGGGGGCAGGCAAATTCCCTGGGGCTTTCCTGTCAGCCAGCCTACATGTTGAGTTTCATGCCAGCGAGAAACCTCATCACTAAAACAGGGTGAATGGTGCCTGAGAAGTTGCACAAGGGCATGCACACACACACACACACACACACACACACACACACACACACACACGCACACTCATGCATACACGTATATGTGTAACCAAACAAACATGACCTATAAAATAGATATAGAACAAGATAGCAACAGGCTTTGAAGTGACTCTCACTAGCAAAAGGCTTAGACACCGAAAGATGGTAACAGTGCTGTAATTTTACTGCCATACCAGAAAAGTCAGAATCAGCTAGTAAATTTCTGTCTAAGCAATTACACCGGGGATTGTTTTCTTTAAGAAAAGAAACCTCAAAAGGCCTAATTGACTTGCATACCAGATATCATATCATTCCACAGAACAAAGCTGCTGGCCAGCTAGCTGAGCGAACATCAGCCCTGGTTTTCCTGTTGAGAGCTGCTGGACTGTCCCCGTGGCCTTGGCAGCCATAGTTCATGGAGCAAACAAACATCGTCACCCCGAATTCTTACCCTGAACACTATTAGACAGGGAAGTGGGCAGAACCATGTACTCAGGAGAACAGCCATGTGGACACCCCCGTGCGTAAGACCGTCTTCGGCCATGATAGCCCCAGGGCTCCAGAGCTAGACGATAACCTAGCGTGTTTTGTACTCAAGGAAGGTGAGACTTTTTTCCAAGAGCACCTTACTGGAGAGGTGGTCATTTGAATGTTGAGTGACCAGAGAGGCAGGGTTTCATTCTTTATCTTGTACTGTGTTATGGACGTAGTTTGGCATCGATGAGTGTGTGCTCTTTATGCAAATATCATAGCGGGCCCCTACACTCACCCGGATGGGATAGTGTTGTGAATGTTTTGGTTGATGATATGTAAACATGTTTTTGTTAAAAATTCCAAGTTGGAGGTTTTAGTGTGTCCACACCTGTTAAGTGTCTTGTGAGGAGCGTGGCCTTTGCTGGGTGGAATTAGTTGACGTCTGAGGACTCTGAGGGGTATAAATATGACAGCCCAGAGGAAGAAGTCATGGCTGCTTGGAGGAGGACTGCTTGCTCCTGGTTCATCCTGCTGCTGCATTTGCTGTTTGCTGATTTGCTGGTTATCTGGACTTCTGGATTTCTGGACGACTGATATTGGTTTTGCCCCCAACAGAATCCTACGACCCTATCCAGTGGGAAGTAGCAGAGAGAACCCCGCCCCCTATCCCCACTCACCTTCTTTCCCTCCTACCCGGTGTTGGGGGCTTGGGAGGGGGGTAGAAGTGTTCAATAACCCTAAATAAAGTAGGTTTGTTAGAGAATCAAGGTCAACAGGATAGTCTACATGTTCAGACTGTGTGAGACAGTCCTCAGCTCCTGGGCTGTTTGCTGCAGACACCGGTCGGTGATCAGCAGGGTTAGTGAATCTGTGTTGCAAAAAAAGGGGGGGGGGAGTAATCATAAAAGAAAGCCAGCATTAACCTTTGGCCTCTAGACATATATGCACACACATGCATGCGTATGCACACACAGCTGCACCAACAGGTACATCTGTCAAACACGTGTATAAACACATGCGCCCTTAGCACAGTATACACGACAGAAGGTAGTTCACCTAGGTAGGGCACTTAACCATAAGGAAGCGTGCAGTGCTGAAAGCTGCTCTAGGGGGCCAGTTTGTGCTCAGGCGTTGGAGAAGGCCTGGGCAGGACAACTACGGACTTCATAAACATTGAACTTACCCTACGTGAAATTTTCGGAAAGCCGTTTTCTGTCTTCAACAGTAGCTGTGGTTTACTGTAACTTTTTTACTTTTCAAAACTTGGCTCTTCTGTAAGAACACAGCTTTAGGCACAAATGCATTTTAATTCTATAAAAATTTATATCATCCTATAAGCTTTTTTCCTAATAATTTTTTTCACACACAAACAAGCACAGGAGCCTACGCTGGCACAGGGCCAGGGCCATTGACAGAAACGGCTTTCCACTCTTTGTCGTTGAGAGACAGGAGCTCCCGTGACACTGTCACCTGTGCCTAGGTAACACCTTCTGGACATCTCAAAGACCTGCTTGGAAATTTCCGTGAGGAGGTGACATTCTTCAGAATGCCCACGGCAGTGGCCTTGTTTGTCAGAAGAGCTCACATCACAACCCTCTCTGTTAAGGGCGGCCTTTCGTGTCTGTAGTCCATGGTCTCGGTCCTTTCTTTAAGCACTATGTTAAGGTCTGTAAAACTTCTGCTGTGCTTTTCTGAATTTCTTTTTATTTTTTATCTTTCAGTACTGAAGGTTGGATATGAGCCTTACACAAGCTAGGCAGGACAGCACCCTGCTAAGCTACACCCCCCAGCCTTTTTTTGCTGTTTTTTGGGGGGCGGGTGGCAAGAGTCTTAAAATGTTGTCCATGCTGGCACGAAAATCACTTTGTAGTCCAGGCAGGCCTTGAACTTGTGTTCTGCCTGCTTCAGCCTCCCAAGTAGCCGGGGTTACAGATCTGGCTGACTTTCTTTTTCTCTTCTAGTATCCTTTCCTTTTACCTCTTCAATTGTGCATTTCTACTCTTGCTGCAGTACAATCTTATGGGAACACTACCGTGAAAATGGTCTGATATTGAAACATTATGCATGGCACAACAGATATGGGCAAAATTTAGCTTTTAATTAGAGAATATTAAAAAAAAATCTACATATGTGGATATCACTGTACTATCAAAGAATGGTATGAAAATAACCACAGCTGTGAAACCATTAATTTAAAGGCAATGGGGGGCGGGTCACTGTGAAGGATCAGGCCGTGATGCCAGAACAGACAGACCTGCCTCAGCACCACCAAAAATAAAACATCCAACAATTGCGCATATTGATAGCACAACATGAAGAGTGCCATCATGTGTGAAAGACCCTGGTCTCCACAGATCAAATACAGGCTGGCCTCGTGCACATAGATCCACCTGCCTCCGTCTCCCCAGTGCTGGAATTACAGGCGCCTGCCACCACGCCAGGCTTAAAAGTCTCAGGAGTGTCATTTTGCAGAACTGTTTGTCTTTCTTCTTTCAGTCATTCCTTTCTGGTGTTACGTTTTCTTTACCATGAATATGATGAAGATTTCAGTACCAGGAACTGAATTCAGTACCTGGGGTCTCATGCATGGAAAACCAGCACCTGACCACTGACCCACAGCAGTGCCCTGCTGGGGGGGATTTTTCATCACGGACCGGCAGCAAAGCTGCTTCCCTGAGCCACTTGCTTGAGTTGTCTTTTTCAACTTCAGTTCATGATACTCAGTCATTCCACAATCCACTAGCTTCTCTTGTGGCCAGTGAAAGACATTTTAAAAATACCTGGTTAGGGTGATTAATCATGCCTTACTACCCAATTTTTTTTGGCACGTTTTATTTCTGAGCAAAAGTTTATGGAATCTTAATCTTTTCTTCTTTCTTCTCAGGGCTGAAGATTGCTGAAGTGTAATAAAAATGTGGTCAAAATTACCAGTTTTCAGACTGAGGCTCTAAGAAGACTGGCTCAAATACGTATTTTCCTACTGATACATTAAAACAATGGACAGGGACAGAAAACAAGGTCCTCCTTTTAATTGATTAATATGTCTTTTAATTCCGTCTTTGTCTATGTCATACCTGTTAGCATTTAAGTAGCCTGCTTCTCGGTCGCCTAGTAACCTATGAGGTCATCATGTGTTGCCCACCAGGTGTGTGGCAGACGCAGTTCAGCGGCACAGGAGCTATAAATGGACCTCTCCCCCCTCCTTTCTTGCTCTCTCACCTTTTCTCTGTCTGGGCGCCCCCTTTCCCCACCTGTCTCTGCCTTCCTCTTTCCCCCTCTCTCCCTATCTCCTACAATAAACCTCTTTCATATAATAACTGTTGTGTGCATCATTTTAAATAATAATACCTTTATGATCTACGATTATGTTAAAAACCTTAAAAGTATCAGTTTACTTTGAGAAAATTTTAACTGATACATTAATAAGATGTACTTTAAATTCTTATGTAGAAATAAAATCCAGACAAGAAGTTTAATTTTCATGCTTTCCAATTGCTGAAGCTCCTATAACACGTATTAGGGCAGAATTGGAATATTATGTTATGTGCAGGAGACACAAGATACTGTATAGTCTCTATAGAAGTAGTACTCAACCTGTGGGTCACAACCCCCCTGGGGAGTCCAATGACTCTTTCACAGGAGCCATCTAAGACCGTTGGAAAACGGATATTTACATTATGATTCATAACAGTAGCAAAATTAAAGCTATGGGTGGTCGATGAAAATACTTTGATGGTTGGAGATCACCATAAAATGAGGAACTGTATTAAAGGGTCACAGCATTAGGAAGGTTGAGTACTAATGCTTATAGTTATGCACCCATGATCCTCTCTGTTAGAATATACACCCTTTTCTTGGGAGTGCAGGAAGGCTGTCTTGCTATTCTCTGACATTCTTGGTGGCTCTCACAGGGCCTGACATCTGTAGAAACTCAATTTAGTTTGCTTTAATAAACAGATCAGTGGATGAGAGCCAATACTCAGAGAAGCCTTAATTTTATGCATTTTAAAAAATGTCCCCGACTCAACAACTTTTCCAGATATGATGAGTTGATTTCATCTTGATTTTGTCACCTGTGGAAACTTTAGAGGCCAAAGTGGTGTTTCTGAAGTTTCTAATGTTAATTAGAGCCACTTCTGAATAACTGTTTGGGCTGAATTTGGTTTGCTTAGTTCTCTATGTGGTCAGAAGAACCATAGCAACAGGAGGAATATTCTTCTGCATAGCTCTTTGTCTTTGACACTAATCACCCTCAACTGTGTCCCTGCATTTGTGTTTTATGCTGCCTATTTGAACGTGCATTGACAAGCTTTGGAAACATACGTGGCTGGTCTTGTTCTAATTATCGAGCTTGTGCTAACACTGTTAGAATTGTTAAAGTAATGTTTAGAACATTGAATTTAGAAACAAACTTCTGACCAAAAGTTTAATTACTCTGCTTTCTGGCTGACGCTTCTGTATTGTGAGCAGAAATGGAAGTGCTGGCTGCCTGAGAGGGTGAAGTCCACAGATTCTGCGTGTCTGTCCCCATGATCTTGTCAGTGAGCACAGGTATTCCACTCCTAGCAAGGGTACGGTGGTGTGTCTCGAGCTATTGAAAGACGGGTATGAGTAGTGTTCCAGTTCATCATTAACAGGTGGTAATGTTTCACTTTGCTCTATTGCTTCCCCAAACAGTATTTATGTGTGCGAGTGTTCTGACTGCATGTGTCTGTGGGCCACACATCTGCAGTGCCCACAACGGTCAAAAGACCGGCCTCAGATACCCTGGAAGTAGAGTTACGGTTGTTAGCTACTGTGTGGATGCTGTGAGTTAAGCCTGGGTCCTCTGGGAGAGCAGCGAGGGCTCTCAAGAGCTGATCCACCTCCCCGGTCTCTTGGAGTAGATGTCTGACATCTGGCTTTGCCAACAGGAGAAAATGTCACATCTATACAGTCAATTATATCCCTTAGCTCATTGGATGAGACCTCTGCCCAGGGTCCAAAACAGATGTACCTTTTTCTTAAATTTCTGCATTGTTTATTTGCTGGTGTCTGTATCTGCCTGTGAGCGTGTGTGCACTGTGGCATGTGCGTGGAGGGCAGAGGACAAAAGCTGGTTCTTTCCCTCTATTGCTTGGGCCCTGGGACTGAGCTCAGATTTCAGGGTTGGTGGCACGTGCCTTTGTCTGCAGCACTGTCTTGCTGGCCAATATACTTCACACTGTACCGAAATATCATTTTGCCAAGGTCAAGTCCACATTATCAACCCCTGCCCACATCTTCAGAGATAGCATTGACTTTCCTAACACATTTTCAGTATGTCAGGCTATAAGTAACTCTAAATAAAGCACATATAACCTTTAGAAACCAGAACTTATTTCAACTTGGAAAATGTAGGGAACTTATACCACGTATATTTTAAAACGAAGTTAATTTTTTTCTTCACTAAACTGTTTGTCTGACAAATGTTCACACTATAAATCTTCATTTTGAATATGCTTGTATGTTCACACCCTACCTGGAAGAGGCGGGCATTGAAATACTCCCATGAATTCGTCTCAGTCATTATTTAAGATACATCTTTGTAAGGAAACCTTGATAGGACTTTGGGAATAGTAAGCTTGTTTCAGAACTTAAATCTCAGTGCTTCTCATGTGGAATGTAAAATACTTAAAATTACAATGCTGCAAGTGTATTTGTTTCTGTTTGTGTTTTAAACTATATGAGCTGGGCAACTGGCTGAATGGACTATGTTCTTGTACTGGAAGCATCAGGACTTGAGTTTGAGTCTCCAGGACCCATATAAAATCGAGACTTGGCTGCACAGGCCTTTAACCCCATCACTGGTGAGATAGGATGGATTCTTTGATGGAGACAGGTGGATCAGGAGCTCCTTAGTCAGTCAGCCCAGTCAAATAGCAAGCTTCAGTTCAGTGAGATACTCTCATAAAGGGATTTGCAGAAAGCCATAGAGGAAGACACTTGACATCCTCTTCTGGCTTTCACCCTCACTCCACACACAAAATGACTATAGTCTTGCTATGTGGCTCAGGTTTTGAACTTCTGAGCTCATGACCTTCCCATCTCAGTTCTGAAATTACAGGTGCCACCATTATATCTATCTTAATCTGAAACTCTTAATAGGTATAAAACTATTAATTTGCCAGATAGATAAAGAAAATTCTGACAAATGAATTCATAATTTTTGATATGTCATCATGACTTACAATGTACAAGGTTGTGTAACAGGCATTCAATTTCATTAAAGTGAAGTTCAAAGAGAGCTTTTAATGTATATAGATGTGACTCATAGTGATGTTTATCTGGAATTCTTTGTTATATGTGCATTTTAGTATCAGTATGACAGAGCGTCCTTATAATTATAGTGAATTTCACTTTTTCAGAAAAGCCTGCTCAGCAGGGACTATAACAATTACTTCCTTCTTTGGGACTATTTAACATTTAGTGACAATAACAATGCTGTTATGAGGTTGTCATCGATACTGTGAACACCAGGAGTTTCAGGTAGACGTCATACCTCTTAATGCTTTCACTTGTATTTCGTAAGTGTTTTATCTAGGTAATAAGTGAGCATGGCAAGCAATGAGCTAGGTGGTAGGTGTAGCGCCTCACATATGTATTTGCGTCAGTTGTTTGTTGTACTACATAATTTCTTTCTCATAAAATAAATTTTAGTGTGTGAAATGCATTTAATTTTATACTCTTTAAATATTCAACGATGGAGATGAAAAAATATATGTATCAAGTCTAAAAACAATTTAATGGAAATATTTGAAGAACAGTTGTAAATTAAGAGAAGGTTGTGAGAGGTTGAGAAAGTCATTGAGAAGCACTGGAAAATGGAGACAGGAAATAAATAAGAACAATTCAGGACTTCCAACATGGTACAGCTAAGACTCCTGCAAGCTTCTTTGTGGTGGGTGGCATTGGAGGAGAATGGCAGCTACCTTAGCAGCTGCTGGTGGAACAGGCGTAGGGCTGGAGGAGGCTGTCACCCAGACTGGGAAAACAGGAAAGTCTAAGCAGAGATCTTTATCATGGCTGTGCAGTTTGGCAGGGTGTGGTTCTGGGAGTGAGGGCTGCTGAGGATTCCAGAACAACCACTGGGTCCTACATCACCAAGTTCATGGCTGGTAGGCTGACCACCTTCTCCATCTTCTCTTGCTGCTTAGGCTCGGCAGCTGACACCCCAGCGGTAACTGATGTCACTTAGCAGCTTGGTTTCCAGAGCGTCAAACTGAAAGAGCGTCTGCTGGTGCTCTGTATATGGGGGTTTTGTCTGCACATATGTCCAAGCATCAGGTGCGTGCAGTGCTCTGAGGGGCTAGAAGAGGGCACCTGATGGTTGTGAGCCACCACTGGGTGCTGAGGTTCAAACCTTATTTCTGTGGAAGAGCAGATAGTGCTCTTCACCACTGAGACATCCCCCTCGACGAACCTCCTTACAGAAGATGTGATGACAGACGTCATCATTACAGCCGCTACACTGGAGGCAGACGAGGTAGACGGCAGGTGCAGCCTGTGGGGGAGGTGATGGTACGGCAGTCCCTTGCTTTGGGAGGTTCAGCATTTCTTTGTCTTGCATCTTACTGTGTAGCCCAGGCTGGCCTAGAACTCAAGCTTCTCCTGCCTCAGCCTTCCAAATAGGCTCCAAGGCCCAGCTAAAGTGACATTTTTAACAGCAGCTCTGGGATTTGTAAGAAAATGGAGTGATGCTTTCAAAACTTTCAGTGAACACTGGTTTCCATGCAGAATTCTGGACCGAGCTCTGGCAGATGGTTAGGGTTGGGTATGTTCCCATGTCCCCTCTCCTGACACAGGAAAGGAACCCACCTCCAAACTTCCGGGCAGCAGAAGCTTCTGCAGGTGCCAAGGTCTGTGCTGCAAACCCCTCGAGTATCTGTGAGTGCTTAGGCATGGTCCAGGAGCCCGGGTGACCCCACAGCCTAGACAGTCTAGTCCTGTTTCGGTCTCTCCCAAGTATCTGCCTCATTCTGATAGGGCATGGCCCTGAAGGTACTACTGAAATACACTGGTTTCTGGGTTCTCTCCAGAATCGGCTTCGTTCTGATAGACATGGCCTTAAAAGCACTACAGAAATACACTACCTTTTTGGGTTCTATCAGACATACTTGAGTCGATTTATTTGTCTTCTAATTTATCTTCCGATAACACTTAAGCAACTCCAAAGGGAACAATTTTAAGTGCTCTTTCAGAGTATCTAGGGACCAGTAGCTGAATCCATTTTACACGAGGAACGAGTCACTTTATGCAATAAGACCAAGTTCCTGGCTCATGTCCTAGAATAGCAGGATCATTTCATTAGTTTACTGGCTGGACGCTAACTAAAGTAAAAAAAAAAAAAAAAAGATAAATATCTGTAGATTTAGAGACAGTATTTATAGAAACACTCTATTAAAGGATGGTGCCTAATGTAACTGAGATTTCCAAAATCTTCAAAATAATAATTTAAATGTCTCAAAATGATATTCTAAATTATATATTAGGCTCATTTTTCTTAGTTCTTACCGATGAGTTCTTATGTAATTTATCATCTGTCACTTTTTTTTTTTTTTGAGACAGGGTCTCATTGTGTAGCCCTGGCTGTCCTGGAATTCACTAATGTTGACCAGCCTGGCCTCGAACTCAGAAATCCACTTGCCTCTGCCTCCCAAGTGCTTGGATTAAAGGCGTGCACCCCCATGCCCAGCTAACTTACTTACATTTTAAGTAAGTAAGTCTTCCTATGTAGATCAGACTAGCTTCAAATTTAAACCATTCTTCTTGCCTTTACCTCCCCAGAGCTGGACTCCAGGCCTGTGCCATCATTCTTTGCTTGCCTTTTTAAAAATCCTTTTCCTACTCTGTAGGCTATACAGACTCAGAATAGATACAAACAGAAAAGAATAAAATCCACCACTGTTTATTTAGCATTTAAAAAGAAAAAAATCCTAGTTGTCATCCTACTTCTTTTTTCCTTCTTTTTTTAATTTTTTTTTCTTTTTAAACCATGTAGCCATGGCTGTTCTGGAACTTGTTCTGTAGGTCAGGCTGGCCTCAAACTCACCTGTCCTCTGTTTCTGCCTTTCTGAGTGCTGGGACTAAAGGCATGCGCCACCATGGCCCACCCTATTTATATCTTTAAATGTAAAATTTTGCTAGTGTTTTCAGGTGAGGTAGACCAGGATTTTATAGTCATTTAATAACTTCTTTGTAATTGAAGTCACCAACATTAGTATCCACCCCCACACCCCCACCCCTCAGCCATTTAAGGGGGATTAACTAACTGAAATGTTGTTGGCTTACAAGTTCTCTGGCATATGGCCCCAGTGAGAAACATGACATAGACCTTACCATCCATAACTTCTATAGTGATGACTGTGAGTGATGGCAATATTTGCCCAGAGTTGAAAATGTGACAACCCTTAAGTGAATTAAGTTATTTGAATTAGACAACAGATCAGATTCCCAAGATCTGAGATCACTGAAAGCCAAGGAGTCAGTTTACACAAAATCAAGTGAGTAAGCAGGCTTCAAACTCAGGCAATCTGGTTTTAGTACTCAGCTTCTTCACCTGGTGGAGTTTATAGACTCCTATCCTCCAATATCCCCACAAATTAGGAACAATATTTCAAAGGAAAACACTAATGAAAGTTTCTCCTTTGACATCTGTATTTACCTGATTTATGTTTGCTTCAAAAGTGGCAATTTCTTACCTATTTAACAGCAAATGGGTTTAAGTGTCCTCAGCAACAGTTGGCCTTTCTTTCATTTTTTTACAGGTAATATTTTGTGGTTTCAATGTTGCCTTGTGATATACAGTGTTCTAGGTCTAGATTAGAATTTTCACACAAAAACTAAACAGGAAGAAATATCTGCTTTCAGATGGAAAATAAATTAAAAGATAATTTGATGAAATTGAAACCCAGCCTTATCTGATTGTAAGGCATTCCTTAGCAGGCAACCTCATGTACTGAAGAGCCACCTATCCTGGAGAGCAAGTCCCTGGCAAGGAAACTGGGTTAGATGTGTAACCATAGACTTTACCAGTAAAGATGGTTCTTCCTAATTCTTCCCTGGTGTTGGTGTTACAACCCACCAACACCAATAGAAGGGTTGGAGAAAACTATAAGGAAGATGTGCTGTCCGACATGCAAAAAGGCAGATCTGCTCAGAGAAACAGGCTTCTGGAGCTATCACAGACAGGACAGATCTGGTGACAGAGAGGGGGTTAGTGGACCCCTCTCTTAGTGGACAGGTCAGACTGTTTAGCACAGCAGTGAAATGTCAACACATTTCAAGGAGGGAACTTCTTAAAGTCCCAGAGAAGCAGAAATAAACAGAAACACTGGGCAGAACTGAGGAAAGCGAGGCATCCTTACCCCAGCTAATGCAATAATGCTGTGGCTGGCAATAGGTGTATCATGAGACAACCTGGGGTGACTCTGATGCTCTAAAGATGTTTCATAATTTGGATGCAACTATTGTTATGTAAACACGTGGAAGCAGAAAGTTATTTCAATACCTTAAGGTGAGAGGTTATAGACTGCATCTTTACATCAATAAATACAAACAGGGTTTGATCTTTCTTTCTTTCCTTCCTTCTCTTTCTTTCTCTTGATTTTCCCTTCCTTCCTTCCTTCCTTCCTTCCTTCCTTCCTTCCTTCCTTCCTTCCTTCCTTCCTTCCTTCCTTCCTTCCTTTTTTCTCTCTCTTTCCTTTCGATTAATTTTTTTTTTTTTTTTGAGACAGGGTTGGCCTGAAACTTACTCTGTAGTTCAGGTTGGTCACTAACTCATAACAATCTTGCTGCAGCCTCCCAAGTGCTAGGGTCACAGGCAAGAGGTACTGTGCCCAGATGGGAACATTATTTTAAAAGGGATTGAACTTATCCATGTAAAAGTGAAACAGCCCAGGAGCTGGAAAGATGGCACTAGCTACTCTTCTAGGACCTGAGTTCAATTCTCAGCACTCATATAGTGGCTCACAACTGTAATTTCAGTTCAGAGGGATCCAATGCCCTCCTCTTGCCTCTCCAGGCACCAGGCACACAACTGGTGAATGGACATACAATGCAAAACTCCCATACACATCAGATTAAAAAAAAAAAAATTAAGGCAAATAAAAGGAAAACAGAAAATTTCTCTAAGATACACAGATTTCAAATAGGTATTTTTTACAGGTCACTGAAGAATACATGTTTCAGAGGAAAAGGCTGATTAGAGAAGAAGCAATAAATTCGGAGTAGCTCTGAAACCCACAGAGCAACTGCAAAGCTCTGCCATTTCCTCGGGAAAAAAAAAAAAAGTTTTGATTGTATCCTTTAGCCAAATAAATGTAGTTTAAATATTAGATTCATGGAGACAGAGTAAGCTCCAGAAATACTTGGGAATCATGCAATTATAAATGAAGGAACCACTGAAATCATCTAGCTTGTTCAATATGGAGGCGATGAAACTGGGGAGAAGTGTTCCGTTCACTGTAGCGGCTTCCTAAGTGGCAGAATCTGGAGAGCCAGGAACTTCACTGCACTCGACACCTCTTGTTCAGGCTCCCTTGTTATTTCATAATTGCAGCACATTAGGTTGTAGAGGTTAACTTTCCCAGGTTTAGCTTACCCTGTGAGTGCTAGAGGGTGCTTGCCAGTTAGCTGACCCTATTATGTAGGTAGTTCAATGGCCTTCATCTCGGAAGTGATTCCAGGAAAGAAAGGGTATAAAATAGGCAAAATAATTGCCCAAGAGCTCTAATTTCATGACATATACCATTTTTACACAACAAAAAGCAGCTTGGCACATTATTCATTTCTTGTGAATGGTTTGTTCAAAGTTAAAAATAAGTTGAGAAGGGAACGTTTTATTGTACCAATCTTTAATTATCATAGCCATTTTTTCAGAGGCAAGGGCAAGGGAGCCAGACAGGAACAGTGCCATCCTGTCACTGTCCCCCATAAACACTGCTCAGTACTTAGGCTTTGGCTGAAGTTAGTAACTCTAGTTAACGACGTGCTTTCTATCTTCAGACTTCTTTACCGCCTGAAATTATTATTAGTGTTATAATAATGCTAACATCTCTAAAAATCCAGTCTGTTATTGATTGCAAGCTCCCAGTTCCTCTTTACTCTTATAAAGTTGGACAGTTATCATTATTTACACTTAGCAATGGGAAACTTCAGGTATAAAAAGCCAAGCAGACTTCTAAAACTCACAGCTATTTGCTGTAATACTTAGAAATAAAATTCAGGTCTTTGACTACCTACCAAGCTTCTAGGTTTTCTAGAGAGAGCACTGTCTCTTTTAGATTAAAAACTGACCTTATGTGGAACTTTGGATTACTTTACTGTCTCATGTACATGATGATTTTGTCTTTTGCTTATAAGTACTGTTTATTTTTATTTTTACTTTTACTTTTTTTTTTTTACAGCATCCAGACAGTCCCCTGAAACCAGTAAGTATTAAATAAATGCTTTTAAGAGTTAGGGACATTGGGATTGCTGCCATAGGTTGGTTATCTGAGGGAGGACAATGAAGAATTACATATAATTCATTCAGTTCTTTCTCATTTAAAGGCTCCTAGTCAAATTAGCAGATATTGGTGAGGAGGCCTGCATCGCATCACTGAGATGTTAACTCAAAATGTTAAGTCAAAAACCGCAGTTTCCTTATTAGAAACGTAAGATGGAGTATTTGAAAATCTAAGGTGTAGTTGACAAAGTGTCTATATTTACAGTATACCACATGATGTCTTAATACACGTATATACTGAAAATCGGTTAAATCCAGGTGTAATATTTTCACAAGAGAAATATTTTCTATTTTTAGACTTACATTATACTTCTTGAACGGTTACATTAACCTGACTGGGTTAATGGAGGACTGGAAAGACAGTAAAATAGTATTTCTGAATTTGTCTATAAGGATGTTTATAGAAGAGATTAGCTTTTGAGCTGGTAGACTGTGCAAGGAAAACTGCCTTTTTCAGTGTGGGTGGGCAGCATGATTGGGCTGAAAAAAAAAAAAAAGAAAGAAAACCTAAAAGGTAGAGGAAGGAAGATCTGCTTAAGCTGGGCATGCATATAATCAATTCTGTGAACATTGGTGCAGACGTCAGTCAGATTCTGCAGGAGTAACAGCTCGTCTGGTTCATGGACCTGTGAGTGTGGACTGGAGCTGTATACCACTTGCTCTCCTGCCTTTGGCTTTACTTTAGACTTCTATGTCTTCATTATCCCAAGCCAGTTCCTTAGGACACATCTTCTACATCTTTCTATGCATCCTGTTCGGTCTATTTTTCTGGAGAATTCTAACGCAGTAGTTCCCAAATTTTACCATGTAACAAACAGTTGTAGGCTTTTCACACATAGCTGGTGTTATGGCTTCTCATATAAGGAAACTAAGAATTAACAGGGTTCAGAAAATTGGCCAATAAATGGTGGAAACAGTAAAACAATTCAAAACAAAAAAATCTCTAGATCTGCTGACTCTAAAATCCGAGCCATGATATCTGACCTATACTCTGACATAACTAAAATTTCTCAGATGGCCCAGATTTTCCCCATTCTAGATATTAAAATAAATAATTTCATAAAGTTATATCAGGTACCTAAAAAACAGTTTCTGCTGAAAAGTACTAATGCCTCTCGGGCTGACAAAAGGAAACCAAAAGCAGGACAGAAGCCTGGTATCTCTACCTTCATTTTGCATCTGGTCCTTTACTTCAGATGAGAATCCTGCTTAATGCAGGTAAGCCTGCTGATCACTTAGTGAGCATATAAGAACTGGTAGCCCTGGTTTCATCTCCATTCAAGGCTGAAGGCACAACCAACGGTCAGCTTTTACATTGTCTTCCTCCAGACCTCCCCAAAAGTGCCTGGTTGTCTCCAGCCACAGCCCTAACCTTCCTGCATTCACTGACTACAGGAACGTAGGGCCTGGCAGACTGTTCATCCCATGACATCACCCTAAGGCGAACTGATTGTCCCACCAAGCAATAAGGACATATCCAGGGCTGTCTTGCAGAACCAGATCCCAGGTATGCTAAATTGTGCATACCTCTTGTCCCTTGCCCTAATTTTAACTCTACGTAAAGTGAACACCACTACCTGAAGATGGGCCGAGACGCTTAACTTCCATCATCCCAAAGTGGCATTTTGGCATTAAAATCCTTTTCTGACTTTTCACCATTACTTTTGTCTGCTTTCCTTAGGGCCAGGGGCTGACAGGTTGGAACCGCGAGTCAGGCCTCTATTAAAAGAGTCACCCCCCGACAGAAACTATGTTCTAACAGAATAATTCAGGCTCACATAACTCATTTGGTAGACAGTATTTTGTCCTAGGATTTTATCTTTATGCTGCCTACTTTAGGTTGCAATATGTTTCTAACACCCACTTTTTGAGGTTTTAAAATGGTATTTTAATTTTTTCCCTCAGTTTGTATGTTCAGCCACCTGTACACTTCCTCTGTACTTCCCCAAAGTGGAGAAGAGAGAAAAATCGGTCATCTCTCCAAGGTTATATTAATAGAGAGGTCCAGATTTGGGGCTGTTTTAGCAAGTAGATCATTGGACAGGCTTGCCTTCTAGTTGGTCCCAGCTAGTTGGAACACATCAACATTTTTTTTTCTTTCTGTCCTCTATCTATTGTGAAGTAAAAAATTGCCTCAGTAGGACTCAGCTGCCCACCTGGTGAACATTAGGCAGGAGGAGACTGTCCTAATTTGATCAGCCTTTTCCATAGACAGCTGGGTCCACTGCCAGGTTCATTGAAACACTATTTGTGCTCTTACTACGGTAGACTTTATAGAGTGGTCCTTGAGGAAGCCGTGTACCTAGGCTATTCTGGAGCGGATGTTAAGCCTGAGAGTAAAGAGGGCCTTGTGTTTAAGAGATTGGGACTGGGGCTAAATTAGTTGGATTTGATCCCCCCCCCCACTGTTATTTAGCTCTTGGTTATGTAATTTTTCTGAAATTCAATTTCCTTGCTAGATTGAGAGTGGTTACAATAACTACCTTACAAAGCTGTTGTGGGGACTCAAATAAGTCTACCCTCAAAAGCAGTGTTTATAGCACGTTTAAACCTTCCGTTCAACATCAGTTCTTGGGGTTCTGGGAGGACGAGGCCGGCATTTTCCAGGTGTCCCCACTGCTTGCTTAAAGGGTAAGGCTCGCATCTGTAGGGCTGACCCACGAACCGCCCTCCCGGAACGGAAGGTGTGGACACAGCAGAATCCACATCTGGGCAGAGACGCTCACCGGGGAAGGAGGGATGCTTACCCGCAGCCTTTCCTTTCGAGGAGGCGGGGCCTTTCGCGCCGGCCCTGGCTGCCCAGCCTGTCCCTCCGGGCGCTGCCCAGGTCCGACCTGTTTCGCACTCTGCCAGCTGCGCGGCCCGTCGGGCCCGGGTGGGCGGCGGGTGAGGCAGGGCCACCCCGGCTCCCCGCAAGTTTGGGCGGCCCGGGAGACAAAAGGCACTTTTTGCTTTGGGGTTCTTGAGGCGCGTCGCCCTGCCGCTCCCAGCCCCCTAGCTTTGTTCCCAACTTTCCCCCCGCCCCCCCGGCGCTGCATCCCTCCGAGTCCCCCCCTCTTTGTCTGGCCGCCACCCCGGAGCCCCTTTGTTGTCCACCGTCTCTGCCCGTGAGGGGTGGGGACGGCGCCCACCATTCCCGAGAAAGGAAGCGAGCAGAGGCGGAGGCGAAGCCGCCCTCACACGCCCCCACGGGGGAGCACGACTCTCGGTCGCCCTCGGGCGACAGCGGCGATTGAGCCTCAGCCCCTCGCCCGAGCCCTCAGCACGGAGGAGGGGCGCGGCGAGGCCGGCGTCCTCCGATTGGCTGCGGGAGTCGGGGCGCCGCGCCGCCATTGGGCCGCGGGGCTGTCGGGCGCGCGAGTGCGCGAGGTGGGGAGGGGGCGCTGGAAGCTGCTGGAAACCGGGCGGCCGGGCGGCGTGAGGGGGCCGCTCGCGGGTGGGTGGGCGGGGCGCCACGCAGTGGGCGGGCTCACGAGGCTCCGCCCACGACCCCTCCCCGCGCGGCTGCTCCGACCGCGGGCGGCCGAGGGGCGGGCGCGCTTCTGCATCCCCATCCTCGGCGTAGAGCTCGGCACAGAGCGAGCGGCGACTGGCCGGAGAGGGCGGGCGCAGCGCGGAGGCCCGGCCATGGCCACCACCAGCACCACGGGCTCCACCCTGCTGCAGCCCCTCAGCAACGCCGTGCAGCTGCCCATTGATCAGGTACCGGCGTCCGGGGCGTCGTGCCCTGGCCGCCCCTGCCGGCCGCGGTGCCACCCGGGCGGGAGCAGGGTGGGGGCTGGGGCCGGGGCTGCTGTGCCCGGCGCCCGGCGGGGCGGGGACGCGCGGCTGGCCTTGTCCCCTCGCCTGTCGCTCCAGCTGGTGCTTCGGTGCCCACCCAGCCTCCCATCGCCGCCCCGGGCGGGGGTGGGCGCGGGCGGAGGCTCGACAGCAGCCCGCCGGGGAGGGCTAGACAGACGTGCGCGTGTGCATGCTGCCGCTGCCCAGCCACCGGGCGGGCGTAGGACCCGGGAGTCCTGGGGCCGGTGGACCCGGGGCCAGTTGCGGGTTATCGGCTCCGGGAGGCTGAGGATGGTCTGGGTGCCGAGTGCTCGGGACACGTCGTGGATGGATGAGGCTTAAGCGGTCCTGCACTTGGGGACAGTTTGCATTGAAGTGTGGCTCGACAGAAGGAGAGGCAACAGTTTGGGCGAAGACAGGTTATGAAGAGAAGTCAAAGTGAGTTCATGATGCCAGGGTTTCTGGTGAAAAAGTTGCAGCTGTGGATGGGAGCAGCCGTCCTGTCCCCTCACCCTACCCTCAGAGAAGCATTTGACAGTAGGGAAGGCTGGCATTTAAATGAGGCCAGTCGAATTTGATTGTTAAAAAGGCCACAGGATTACTGAGAAATAAACAGTATTGGGATGGAGAAAGCAGCGCCATTTTTATTGAGCAAAGGAACTTTGGAAGTATGTCCTGAGAGAGGTCTGGGAAAGTTGGTGGAGTATGGTTAGCTAGTTGGTTTAGCTCCGGGGCTGAAGGTAATTGACTTTGGAAGTCTCGCTTAACATTGCTTCTGATCTGGAGGTGTTTGCATTTTCCAAGGAATACGGGCTCAGTGTCCTCAGCTTGACTGGCTGCTATAGCTGTTTTAAGGATTTCATTTAGAACACAGACTTCCTCCCCCTCTGGACTTAAGCTGGAGGTGACATCTGAGCTCAACGTGGTGCTCACCGCTTTGTACTTCACTGTTTAAAGGAAAGCATACTGAATTATGCCGAAGGAGGGTTAAACAGTTCTGTCTAGTGTTCAGATCTGAATTCTTCATTTCACTCATAACTTTCGATTAATAGTGAAATAGCTGTTCTCCACATAGCTTAAACAGTGGTTGTGTGCAGTGTGTATTGTGCTGATAGATTATTAGAGTGCCCCAAGTGAAAGGATTCCTTTAATTCACAGAATTAGTCTTTGTTTATTAAGTTGATGAGAACCAAACACTTTGGCTATTCTCAGTCTTGTGGAGGAGTCTCACTAGTTCCTAAATGGAATTGTGGCACACACCTTTAGGCACCTCTGACTTAAATAGGTTGGTGCCAGCCTACCAGCAAGTGCAAGGCGGGATCTGGTGAAAAGTTTTCTTGCTAATGAGAGAGAGAGAGAGAGAGAGAGAGAGAGAGAGAGAGAGAGAGAGAGGAGGGAGGGAGGGAGGGAGAGAGGCTTATACCTTTTCATTCTTTTGGGGAGACAGATCATTGTATGTTCTTTCTGCCATAGCCTATCATGCTAATACTTCTAAATTTATATAAAGGATCGTAACTTTTTAAAAGTAAACTAACATCAACAAGCTTCTTTAAACATCTCAGCAATCCAGAGAAAGTTCTTTATGGAACTGAAGTAAGCAGGAGGATCGAGGGAAGGTGCCGGAGTTAAGACTGTGACTTTTCTTTGTGAGCCCGAGGTTTTGACTTGGTGCCTCAGACGATCTTCATCTTCTGGGATACTCCTTAAGTTTGTAGAACCCTGAGCTTATGTGGCCATTGTATAACACTATTGTTTGCGCTGTGGCAAGTGAGTCTTAAGAATATTGGGTTAATATCACAGTCTTTACTTTTCATAGCAGTAACTATTTCTGTGAAATACCAAGGAATTGACTCTTCGTAATGTTGCTCTTGTAGTAATTGACACTGTAAAGTTATATGTTTTAAAATTGAGCCAATCAGAAAAGTTTTTATAGCACACGAGCAGTTGAATCCATGTTGAAAAAAAGCCTAACACGGCCATAGTAAAAAAAACAAAAACAAAAACAAAAAACAAGTCAGAAAGTGAAAAATTATAACTTGCTAGTGTGTTCATTTGGTGTGTGCCAATTAACAGCGTTTAGAAACTTTAGTAAATTATAAAAGCAGTTGTTTTAGGAAGTAATACAATGTGAACTTTTTACTATTGTGTTGCCTTGGCACACTTAGAACCTAAGAATGCCCTTGCTGCTGAGGTAGCAGGAGAAAAAAAAGTGTTGTGTTGCCAGGCAAAGGCAAGGGAACAGCAGATCTTTGCCTTAGGCTCCCGAATCTTTATCTTTGCTGAGAATTCCAGAGTGACCTTGAGGTAGCCAAAGTGCGGTTCAGTTGCCCTTAAATTCAAATTAGAGCATGAAATATCTGGGAGGCTACAGGCTCCTATAATGCAGGGAGTACCTGGCCCCTGATGTTTTGCTCTCTAGGCCCCACTTTCCAAGTGGCTTTATTTTTAGTGCAATTCTGGAGGTCTGATTAAAGGAGTGTGTGGAGGGTGGGAACCATACTGAGGACTAGTTGTGCCAAAGAAAAGGAACAACTGACTGTGTGTGAGTCCCAAGGAGAGATCAGGTGTCTTTGTATCACGGGCTTCTGTTCCTTGTAAGTTGCTGATGTGTGGGGTTTTAGATTCCACAGCAAGTACCAAAATGAAACTAAGAATAATGTCCCAGATGATCAACCTATATACCTTTTCAACATTTTATACCATCTATTACATTTGCTTTGCCTTGCTCTGAGTTACCATGAGACTGCTGTCTAGTTGTGGCCCTCTTTGCCCTCCCTTTCTTTCTCCCTCCTTACTTCCCATGATGCTGTGAAACTGGGGTAGAGAACCAGGATAGTGCTCTAGGCAGAAGGCTGGTTAGAGATAAGCCAGGGAACAGCCCTCTTGACACAGGAGGGCTGTTTTATAGATAGTGTGCCAAACTCTTGGGACAAGGAGAAGACAAGATGTGGGGACTCATGGTGTTTTGAAGGGTCTGAAGGGAGGAGAAAAAGATGGGTGGGAAAGAAGGGTTAGGAGTTACTGAGCTTGCAAAGTCCATCAGTAACTGACGTGCCCAACACTTGAGAGTTTGTGAAGCTTCTCTGTGTATCTACAGCATTCAATAGGATCCTCACACCTCCGGAGGTCAGAATTCAAACCTGAATTATTTAGTTCCCATGAATGTGTGCCCATGTACATGGCTTTAAGTCTTTGTCTAAACCTTCAGTCTGTTTTGTTTTGGGAGAAATACTTTTAAACCTTATGGCAGTGAAGGCAAGACTAGGAAAGAACTGTCCAGAGTTCCAAACACTGGTGTGCTGGTTGGTACTCATTGGTTGGGAGGGAACCCAAACTGTGTGTGGGATGTGTGTGTGTGCGTGTATGAATGTATATGTATGTACATGTGTGTGTATGTATGTGTGAGCATGTGTGTGTATGTGTGTATAGGTATGTGGTTGTCTGTTTCTGTATGTGTGTGTGTATATATGTGTGAGTGTGTATGCACACACTCAAGTATAACAGAGGAAGAAGTGGGGAGGCTTAAGAAATCTTTGCTCCTTTGTGGTCAGTTTATTGATTGACTTTTCTTTTATGTGTCCTTCCCCCCTCATGCAGACAACCACAGTAGTGACATTTTAGGGAAGAGTTGGGTTAAGACTGATTTTTTTGTGGCCAGAAGCAAAAAAAAAAAAAAAAAAAAAAAGACTGGCTTGTTAAGTCTCCCAATAGGTCTGAACTCTGAATCCTTTCATAGATGAAGGAAATGAAAGGAAGATCTAGGGGAACACTGAGAGGAGAACAAGGTTCGCATGTTCTAGACTTGGCTCTGAGCTGCATCTGGGGCTCATCAGTCTACGGACGAGCTGACTGCTTGTACACTTGTAAGGGTGGTCTCCATCCCAAGAACCCAGAAGCAGTCACAGAACGTTGTGGAAGATTCCTTCCAGTCAGGAAGGCATATGGGTCTGGAATCACCCTGTTTGTTAACAGTTTTAGAAATGTCGCTTTAGATAAATGTTACTTCCTGTGTAAAATGTGTGTCGACTTTAGTTTAAAATCCCATGACTTTGTGTTTAGGAACTGATTAAAAAAAAAAAAAAAGACCCAAACTTGAAGGGATATGAATCAAAAGTTAGGAAAGTGGACTAATAATTGGAGGATGTACGTTTCAGGGGTAAAGAGATGAAGCTGCCCAAAGTTTAACCTAGCAAAGGAGAAGGGACATGTCCTGGAAATGCTGTTGAATGTAGTATCCTGCCCCTGCAGCCTGCCCGGCGCTGCTCTTCATGACAGGAAGTACCAGTCTATGGCAATGGCTTGGAGTTCCCTGAGTAGGGTGGGAGCCTTGCTCTGTCCACTCTTGCTCTTGGGCAATTACTGTGCTTGCTTGCTCATTCATTGTTCATCTTTCTGCTGTCTCTTTTTTTGAGACAGGGTCTCTCTGTAGTCCTGGCTGTCCTGGAACTCACTCTGTAGACCAGGCTGGCTTCAAACTCACAGAAATACACCTGCCTCTGCCTCCGGATCAAGTGTGTGCCACCATGCCAGGTTCTACTGTGGTTTCTTGCGTCCGAGTTTCCTCCTCTGTAAAATGAGAGTAACTAAGCGCTGTGCACTCACAGATTATTGTAAAACACTGAATCAGTGTAACAGCCCGGCTCCCGGAGATGTTTGAGGCACACTTTCTCTTTGATTATGAAACGCTTCCATTTTATGTTTTTATTTTTAGTATTGCATTCTTAATCTTCAGGACTTCCTTTGGGAAGGGGACTAGGAAGCTACGGTCAAGTTTTGTGTCACAGTGATTAAAGTCGGATTGAAACCTACTTGTAAATTTGGAGTTAAAGGTGTTTTTGCTGGCTCCTTACTGCTTTAGAGTTCTTTGTGACTTGATAATATTCCTGCTGATGGCTTGGCCTCTCTAGGTGCACACAAACCTAGCCTCTGTTTATTAGGTTGGGTGCGGCTGACTTGAAGTACTTAAAATAGCTCACACACAGCTTTCACTTGCAGTCCACTTTAACAGGTGGAATTCTGCCAGGATCAAATTTTGTAGTATTTCTTTCAAAACAAGGCACAAATATGAGTCTCAGAAGAGAGATCATTTAATGGCGTTGAGAATGAGATGGGTGACGAACGAAGACCACCTTTAGTCACGGCTTAGAGTATGGGAGACCTGATGTGTGGAGAGTTAGAACCGCGATTCAGGAGGCGCTAATTCATAGGCCCCAATGACATGCCCTTCTCACTTCTGTGTCGCCAGTGACATGTCCCTCCATGGCTTCACAGCTCATCACAGCGCACCAACATAGAGGCCCCTTGCTGATCTCATCTACTGTGACCGATACCTTGTTTCAGCCCGGAAGCATTATAGATCTGGCAGACTCCTGACGCGTGCACTCTGCCTGCTGTTGCATGTAGCCATTGGGTTCTGGCAGGAGACAGATTGAACTAGGTAACTAGGAAGACTTACGTGCTCAAAAAGATGTGGTGGGCGTGCGAAAAGCAGCAGGGAATGACACGGTTCCCAGATCAGTTGCACTGCATGTGCAGGGGCAAGAAGAAGGCAGGGGCAGGAGGAGGAGCAGGGGTGTTTGGTAGGAGGGAAGGGGCTGGGGCCCCTAGCTGTAGGGCTGAACCTAGAGTGAGTTGAGGGGTGATGGCACCTCTGCTTTTCCTCCCATCCTTGGGGTCTGCTGCTGGGGTCTCCTTCAGAGAAAGGGTGGTGCTTTGGGGGCACAGGACACAGCCGAGAGTGGCTCTGGAGGGACACGGGGTACTTCCTGGACTGTGATTGCTGAGCTACTTCTCATGGCTGAAGGACACAGGAGGAGGAGCTCCAGCCAGGCGCCTTCACACACCTTCTCGCAGTCTTTTCTCCTCACACATTTAGAGAGAGCGGTTGACTCTTCCCTTCTCGTCTTCCTACTTCCTCCTCACTCCTGAGAGCCCTTGTCCCCGGGCCCTGTCTCTGACACTCAGACGAATCCATGGGCAAACTTGGAAAAGTGTAGTACTCATCTGTCACTCCGCTGCTTAGATTGTCACAGCTTCCATGTTGCTGCCGAAGCGCGTTCCACAGTGTGGCTGAGACCTCGTGCGTCAAAGTCACTTGGGATTGTGACAAAAAAATAGGTGTTCCCTGGCTCTACCCAGTCTTAGAAATGAGGGCCAAGGAACATGTATTTTGACAGGCCCCCCCCAATACTCCCCACTACCATCGGAAGTAGAGATATGGGTCAAATATTTCAGGTACTTCATGTTACTAAACGGTCATAAAAATAGGGAGCGTGGGGCTGGAGAGAGGACTTAGAGGCTAAGAACACATATGGTTCCAGAGGATCCGAGTTGGGTTTCCTGCACATACATCTAGTGACTCAAAGCTCCAGGGCCTCCGACATCCTATTCTTCATAGGCACCAGTATTCATGTGCGCATACCCACACAGACACACATGGTTAAAAATTAAAAGATAAGAAGCAGAGCTTAGGGTAAAGCTTAATGGTAGACTGCTTTCCTAGTATGCAAAAGGCTCTGTGTTTGATCCCCAGAACTGAAAAAAAAAAAAAAAAAGTTGGGAATATTTTAAATATATTTAACAAAGTAATGTATAATTCCCAATACACAATGCAGTTCAGTAGTTCGGTAATAACAGAATATGAAAAAAAAGTAAGATTCCTAGTGCAACCTAGGCCATATGACCCTGACCTGGGACAGTGTGTACCCCCTTTCAGTCAGCCTTGCCACATTATCTCATGACTGTATGCACAGCTTTGTATGTAGAAAGTGCTGGAGGTCTAGATCTGGTGTGCTTCCTGACTGTGAGGCTTGGGCCTGCTGGCCTTCCTGGCGATCTCGGGAGAGGACCCACTCCATCCATTCTCACTGCATGTTCTGAGAATCACTGGCCTAGGATTGGGCCTACATCCTGTGAAGGATGGCTAGCTCTCCAGCTGGACCTCTAGGAACAGTCTGTGGAGCTGTGTGTGTGGAAGGGGTGAGGGAATTCAATCCTCACCTGACGTGCAGTGTACTAGTTCATTTCCTCAGGATATATCTATTTTTCTTTTAACTCTTCGCTTTAATAAAGCCATTTTTTTTCATGTCCCAAATCCCCTGTACCCTTTTATGTCTGGCAAGCCTTTTTAGTATTTATCTAAGGCCTGTGTCTTCTTGAGGTTGCCTTTGTGTCCACTGCTTTCCTTTTAGGCCTCTTGTATGTGTACTATGTCTGTGTTGGTGACATATATCCTTTAAGTATGTGTGATACTTCTTCAGCAGGCTGTGAGCATTCCTGGAGGACTGCTAATGTGGACCCCTTTCTGAGAGCTGCCTTTCATGTCCCATGTAGCCCCTCAGTAATGAGGCCAGTGCTGCAGAAAGTGTCCAGAGAAGAAAGACAGCTGTCACCCTGTCTGCTTCTCAGTTCCAGGGCTGTTACCAATCTGTGACATTTCCACTCTGTGCCCTCCAGGTCTAGGTCTGCCTTGCCAGGCCCCTGACCCCTTTGCTTGGGCTCTTGTTAAAGGTGGGCTTCCTTCTAGGAAGCAGGCTTTGTAGGGAGTTTCTTTCTGATCTTCTAGGGGTCTTCAGTGCCCTTGTAATCCAGGGCCTCTATAACTGGCCTAATGTTTATCCCTCTAGAATCTGCTCTGGTGGCACCTGTAGCATTTAATGTGGCTTATTCCGTAAGACACTATATATTCTTGAAGGATAGGAATATCCTTCTCCTGTCTCCTTGTGTGCAGGGAGTATGGACCAAGAGGTATCACGTGACGAAGGCCTTAGACTGGCTGACAGTCTGATTGTACACTTGGCAAGCTGCATATCTTTGTAAGCTTCAGTGTCTTTCTTTTCTCCTTCCTTCCTTCCCTCCCTCCTTCCCTCCCTCCCGCCCTCCCTCTCTTTCTTCCTCCCTCTCTCTCCCTCCCTTTCTCTCATTCTCTTTCTCTCTCTCTCTCCCTTTCTCTCAAGACAGAGTCTCAGTATGTAGCCTTGACTGTGCTGGAACTTACTATGCAGACCAGACTGGCCTCAAACTCATGTGGATCTGCCTGCCTCTGCCTTCAGAGTGCTGGGATTGAAGATGTTCACCATGCCTGGCTCAGTTCCACTGTCTGTCATATAGGGGCACACAGTAGGCTGCACCTAGTAGGAGTGGGTGGGCCTTGAAGATATAAGCAAACAAAGGCCACAGCATGGGTATGTGCCTATTATTAATGTCTCAGGCTCTCTTCCAAGGGCCCGAGGGGGCCAGATCTTGTATATGACTTCAGTGTAGCCCTTGGATTCTTCAGAACCTTTCCAGCCATCCTTTAGATGAGTGTATGCCAGACAGCACGCTAGACATATGGTGACTATTACACTCAGAATACCACAGCCTTGGGGAGTTGCTGACCAGGGAGAGGACTCCCACAGGCCCCCACCAGGGCATCGGAGAGCCTGGAGTCTCACAGCTGTGTTCAGGGCATTACCATAATCACAGCACCTTCTCTGCTCTCCGTACGGGATCCCCACTTCCCTGGCTGGAAGCTGCCCTCTGTCTCTTAGAGCTGGGGTGAAGTCTCAGTGGTCAGCCTTTGTCAGGGGCAGCTCAGAAGATCTGTGTTAGTGGGCACAAACCTTTCTGACTGACCGTTAGAGTCCCCTTCAGTAGCTGAAGACAGGTAAAACATTGAAGATGAGTGGCAAAAGGAGCTGGATAGAACTGTAGTTATGTCGGTGTTCTCAGTGAAGGGATCGCACTGCTTGTGAAGAGAAGCATCACCAACACGTTAATCTAGGGATTGAGACAAAAGAGGCCTTCACATCACACGGTTGTCATGTAAGGAACAGAACACTGACACTTTAGTGTCCCGTGCCTGTATAAAGGACTCCTTTGGGGTAATGTTCAGGTCCTGTACAACACTTGTTTTCACCATCCCATCTAGTCTAGAGCAAGCCCAGTGTGACCAACAGCCGGTGAGGTATCGGCAGATGCTTTCAGGTCAGCCCAAAGGAGCAGACTAACTGGTGCCTTTGGGGCATGAGAAGAGTTCTGTTCAGCCACTGGAGAGCTGTCCACCGGATTTAACACACGCTCTGAGCAACTCTTCTTGTCCCTGACATTAGTTTTAGAACCGCATGTTTGCTTGTGCTCGGTAGTGATGAAGTAGAACACATCTAACTTAATACTAAATTTCAGGCTAAATGTTTACCTACGGTGAAGTTCTAGAGGTTCCCCAGTTGACAGAAGGTTGCTTGAGACCAGAAGGACAGCAGACTCTAGGGGTTGTGGTTGGTGGTTGGTGTCCCTGGAAGCTGACCAGGTCAAGAGGTTAGATGCAATAGCTCATCCCAGTGTCCACCCCCAGCTCCAATGCCCAGAGTGTGGACAGGGGGTGTAAATGTTGGTGTATCTGTTTTCCCGAGGTGCATACGGCCTGCTGTCTGGAAAGCTTCGTATACAGCCGGAGTGGGCACCCCTCCCCAAGTTTGGTAATGGTTGCCTCAAAGGAATGTTGGCTTGGTGCCAAAGCTGACTTTTCAAAAGGAAGCTGGGAATTTGGATTCAATGGAAGTATGATTTTTTTTTTTAATGTTGGATAAAACTTCATGTTTTCTCATTTTAAGTCCCAACAATGTATCTCTATCAGATTTAGCTAAATGACTAGTTGGAATTATGAGTTTCTATTACAGTTTATGTTGTGAGTCCTTTCTGAAGTGAGCTACTGTGTTCTAAGGCTTAGAAACTTTGACAAAGCGGATTAAAACTATAGCAGGGCAAGCAGGGGCTCTGGTGACTCCCAGCAGTATGAGGGAGAAGCCCTCACGGTTCACTCTGTAGTCATTTGAACCCCGAGTTGACCCCAGAAAGTTTTCCAGTTAAATTGTCTTCGGCTGAAATGGCCACATCTTGGATTTCATCTCGAAAGTTAGTATCTTACTAAAATGAAATTTTGTGCTGTTATTATTTTTATTCATTTTGCAGATCTGGCATTATAATTATTAATTGTTGTCAAGACTATCTTGTGGAATGAGGCGTTTAAAAAAGTCTAACTAGTGAGGAATCAAGTAATATTTGGAAAGGCCTTGCTTGTCTTAGAAGCGCTGGTCGGTATTTCCAGTTTTTCTTGAGTGTCTATTGATTTTGGGGCCGGAGTGTTTTTATCACGTGATAAGCATTCTGGCTTTGGAGTTTAATCCGCAGACTGCTCCTCTGTTGAGAGCTAGCGTGCCTTTTTAAATGCTAAGTCTGACACAGCTGTTCGTATTAGCTGCCTCCCCAGAATAGAAGGGACAGAAGTTTTTTGGCGTATGAGCAGAGGACAGGGAGGGACCCTTAGCTGGCACTGGATATCTCTGGAGATAGCGGAGGGCTCCTTAGCAGAAAAGGATAATGCTGGGGGCTGGCATTGCAGTCCCTGGCCATTCTGTAATGCCAGCTGCTTACAGCTTCTCCTTTTGTTCGTGGAAAATACTCTTGAGCTGCATAATAATTTGGTATCGCAGCTTGTGCTTCAGTGAATGGAGATGGTGATATATTCATCAAGATTAGAGAGCGGGGTGTTGAGTATTGTTGAGTTTTTTCATCAATTTATTTAATCACTTTACAGCTTGATCACAGGCCCTCTCCCTCCCCTCCACCCAGTCCCTCCCAAGCCCTCCCCCATTAAGATTTTTGATATGCATTGTGGGGAGGGTTCATTTTCCAAGGCTCAGTTTCTTTATAAGATATAAGAAACATAAAATAGTGAAAAAATAGGAGGTTCTACCTAGGTGGTTGACATAGATTCTGAGCTTTACTACTTTGCACTATAAAGTGGTGAATAATTTTATTTTTATTATTATTAGTTTATTTACTTTCAAGAGTATGATATTGAGTGAGAGATTTTTGAGCCCATTTTCAAAAGTCCTGCTTGGAATATCAGAGCTGAGAGATGTCAGAGAGCATTTCAACAAAAGAAAAAGTAGCCCAGGACAGTGCCAGAAGGCTGCTCTTGGGTTCTTTTTTTTCCCTTTTGTATTTTGTTGAAAGTGTGAACCTCTAGAAAATGATGAACATATTAGAAGACTATTTCTTGTTTTATCCCTAACTCCACATTTGGCGAATGCTTGACAGAGGAATGTTAGCTTGTAACATGAAGGAGAAAGAAAGGTAGTGCCAGGTCAGTTTGTCCTGGCTAGAGGAGTGGCACGGGCCAGTGAGCAAACAACCATCAAAACTTCATAGTATAAGCACTGTGTGACAGGGCCAGGCCCGGAAAAGGAAAGGGAAAGTTTTTGTGTCTTGCTTTTAATATTTTAGGAAAGATAGACTGTGATATAAGTCAAGAGCCTTGGAACCAGAGCTCAAGAAGGCTGCCTCGGATGGAGGCCAGAGGCCAGACCTCTGACCAGAGCCACTGTCCTGGACCATGTAGATTTTTGGCAAGTGTTGTCTTTGTGACTGTTGGTGATAGTAGCCTGAAGGGTTTGGTATTACTTTAGATGGTGAGAATTACGGTGCTTTAGTAAAGATGGTGGCAGAGGGTACGTTTCTTGCTTAGTGAGCACTGTAGGTCAGTGCTCACAACCTGGGGTTGTATTAAGTCCTGGAGAGATACAGAGTGTGTGTTTAGTGGTTGAGAAAGAAGGACAGATATTTACGGCATGCGAATCCAAGTCAGAAGACAGCTGTGTTAGAGTTTGGACAAGGCTGCCTCCTCGAATCAGTGACCCTGAGGGTGTGTGTTCCTCGTGGAACAGTTGCGGCACAAACAGTGTGCCCTGACGGTGCTTCTGATCCACCTGCTGATGTAAAGTCCCCTGTTTCGTCTCACAGGTGTTGCCAGCCAGGTTGAGGCTGGCTCACGTTAGGCAGCTGGGTTTGTATGAGAGTCCCCTTGTTAAAACAGTGCTTTTCCATAACGGTTGTGCTAATTTACATTTCTGCCCACAGTGGACTAGGATCCCCTTCCCCCCACATCCACACCCGAACTTGGATCTCCTGTCTTTTTGATGATCGAGCGCTTCTTCTGGAGTGAGGTGGTGTCTCCTGGTGGGTTTGGTTTGCATTTCCCTGGTGATGAGTGATGTGGAACGTTTGTAGTGGAAAAATTTTTAAATGGAACCACAGTACCATTCAGCAGTTGTACAACTGTGTCTAAGTGCGGAGGAAACGAAATCTGCGCGTTGAAGAAACATCTGCACTCCCATGATTATTGCAGCATTAGTCACAATAGCCAAGAAGTGGGAACACCCCAGGTGTCTGTCAACCGATACACGTAGAAAGAAGAAGTGCTGCGCACACACATAGGAATACTGTCTACATATGCACACGGGAATACTGCTTAGACGTAACGAGTGAAACCATGTCATGTACAGCAGCATGGGTGGAAGGAGAGGATGGTATACTCCGTGAAATAAGCTGGGATTAGAAAGAAAAGAAGAGCTGTGTGAACACACCGAGGTGTGGCATCTGAAAAAGTCCACCTCGTAGCAGCTGAGCATGGACAGTGGCTCCCAGGGGCTGGGATGGGGTGGGAATGAAAGGGGCGGATCAATGATCGTCGGTAACATGTGAAGATCCAGTGTGCTGACGCACAGAAGGTAACGGTAGGTAATGGCAATGAGCTGCGTATTTCAGAAAGCCAGAGGGAGAGCTTTGGTGCTTGCACCCTACTGAAATGCTGTGTGAGGAGGTGATGTCAGCATGACCTAACTGAAACCATGTACAACACATATGTGTGTTGAGCTGTCACATGGTACTCCGTGAATATGTACATTTTAAGTTTTCACGTATCAGTAAAAAATAAATTAAAGTAAGTAGCTGGACTGTACCATCAGGGATTCCGACTTAGAGGGGCAGAGGTGGAGATGGTTAGTTGTGTCTTAAGTTTACAGGTAGTACTGTGAGAGTTCCCAGACATTCATTAGGTGAGAAAGAAAGGAGGTCCCTGCTGTCTTAGGTCATTGCAAAATACATTCACTTCTGCTCATGTTGCTTTGGAAGACTTTTGACACATGGAGATGGAGTGTAATGAGCTGAGGGTGGTTAGAAGCCATAGCCAGCTGCAGCTCTATTACAATGGGGCCAGCCACAAGGCAGGCTTGCCACACCCTGGGCTCATCTAAGGCTTACGTGTGTGTGTGTGTGTGTGTGTGTGTGTGTGTGGGTGTGGGTGTGGGTGTGTGTGTGGGTGTGGGTGTGGGTGTGGGTGTAAAATAGATATACTGCTTAGGCTGAAGGATACAGTTTTTTAGGTTTCCCAGAGCAAAAGTACAACTTGCAGGGAGGAACAGTATTTGTGCAGTGACACAGGCTTACTCCTTCAGCAAATATTGGCCCTGTGCTAGGCTTTTGAGTTTCAAAGAGCAGAGAAAGGTAGTCAGGGTCTGATGATAGAGCTAATTAAAAATCAAACGCTAGGGCTAGAGAGATGGCTCAGTGGTTAAGAGCACTTACTTTGCTTACCTGGGTTCGATGCCCAACACTCACAGGCAGCTCACCACTGTCTCTAACTCCAGTTCTATGGGGAGTCGAACCCCATCTTCTGGCAGGTTCCAGGTGTGGACAAGGTACACAAACAGGCATGCAGGGGAAAGCACTCGTACACCTAAATCATGACAAAGCCATTGAATCTGCATTCAGGCGCCAGCCCGTGCTGGCCCTGGGGAAGGTACCTGCACCTCACTTTCTCTGTACACACAGAGCTATGGCATAGCGAGTGCTCTGAGGATGTCACTGCTGCTGTCAAGCAGCCTTTTATGCAAATGTTTGCAGAGATAATGTTTCCTCCGGGAGACCTTTGGTGGGTGGTGGGCTGGATTCTTGAATGCCCCTGTGGGTGCCAGGCTTGTTCCCATTATTAGGGCAGCGAGTTCCACTTTGATATAATTGTAGTTGCTTGCAAACTTTGTGAATAAAGCCACAAGGGTCCGAGTTACCTTCAGTCTTGAGTTACCTTCTAGGGAGTTGGAGGCCTCTGACTGTCTTGTACTGTAGCTGGCTCATCATGAATGGCTGCGTTTTAGTGGTCTAGGTGTCAGTGTCCTGGGCTTCTCATGGACAGTTATATCCCTGGTGGGGTGAGGTCAACCATCTGAAAGCCTAGCGTTTGAGCATTATGTGCCCATGTGAGAATGAATTATCAATTTGCCTTTGTTTACTAAAATGTACTGAAAAGAACAAAATTGCTGGTTTAGCACTGAGCATGTTCTTTCTCAAAATTAATTCTGAGGAGACGTGCCCCAGTCATCTTTTCTGTAGACTTAGTGGGCTCATATCTGAGCTACCTTATGTGAGTAGAATAAGGGGAAAAACCTTGTCTAAGCCTGTTTAGAGAGGGGGTCCTGTGTCTCCACACTGATGTTAAAATGGTGTCAAGCCATCATCCAGGCAGACCACAAAGGCTTCTTTGTCTTCAGGTCCTGAAAGTGGTTGGCGGAGGCCTCTCTTTACTCCTGCAAATATTTGTTGTCTTTCATGGATCCAGACAATGGTAACGATTCGTAAAGTTTTGGAGCTCTGACTGTTGACTTGAGGGTTTAGTTAGAACAATGCATGGTAGGGTGCCCCGCCTTTCCTAAGACCTCCCCTTTCTTCACATTTCTTACATGGTTTTTGTTACTCATGAATTTGAGTTTTTTTTTTTTTTTTCTTCCTTCTTTTCTCCTTTGTGAAACTGTGATGGCAGAGCTACCGTTTTGCTTTTAGCTCACGAGATAAGGCGAATTCACCAACAGCTTTTTCAGGAAGGGCCATTTTTAATGACAACAGAAACCAGAAATCAAAGGCAGTTCTTGAAGTTCATTTAGTGCTAGCACGTGAACTAGCTTCACAAATGGGAGCATTGGGGGCAGTGGTTTTATGTGAAAATAAACCTGTCTCAAAGTGTCTAAGGCCCTTCTTGAGGTGGCTTTTGTGAGTCCTCTCTCAGTAGTCATTTGCTTCTCTTGTCACAGTTTTGTCCTCATTAGTTACCACAGAATTTTATTCTCTTAGAGACAAAGCACATTTGTATTTTAACTAGTAGCGTTTGAATGGATCAGTCACAAGGGTGATTTGCATGCTGGGTTAGGTACATAATGACTACATATCTTTAAAGCTAATATTTGTATGTTAACAACAAACGCGAATGCTGTGCATCGTTTACATTATTATTTTCTGAGCAGTAATGGTGGATGGCAGCTTGGACCGCATAGGTGATCGCTGACCGGTACGGAATTAGGAGTGCCTTGACTGACTAGGAGGCAAGTTGTAGTGAGAAGCAAACTCAAGGCACAATAGTGGACTTGGGCTGAGTAACAGCAAACCAACTTTGGTTCACCTGGAGCTTAAAAAGTGTGATGAAGTTAGGTTTTTAATGCTTTGACTCCTCTGTAAGTACTGATGCACGATCATTTCCAGTTCATCTGTTTCACTATTAGTGCTCTAGTAGGGAGCTGAATTTACTCTGTATTTTTTTTTTAATCTCTTACAGAAAGTCATGTCTTTTTTTTTTTCTTTTTATAAAATACAAAAAAATAGCTAAATAAGAAAACTTTAAAATCACCCATTCTTCTTCATCCAGGAACAATTCCACTTACTTACTAAAACTGTTGTGTTGGTGCGCATGCTTGTTCACATGTACATCATAGCGCACACATGCACATCAGAGGGCAAATTTCAGGAGCTGATCTCACCTTCTATTTTGTTTTCTCTGGGCCACTTACTTCAGGCTAGCTGTCCCAAGAGCTTCTGTGTGGCAAGAAGCACTTTTGCCTTCTGAGCCATCTTGCCAGCCCCTGTTAACTTTTTTTTTTTTTAAAGAGAATATTTATATAGCTAAACAAAATTAGGTTCATGTGGAATGTGCAGTTTTTTGTAAACTTGGTTTTTAATTTGACATTTGAGAGTCAGTGCTTTCTAAAGCATGTGTAATGTCCCGCTGCCCAGCTATGTTTTTGTGTTTATTCCTCAGTTTGTAATTTCTGCTGTCCTGATCTGTGGTTCTCCTCCTGCCTGGAGGCTGTCTCCCACCAGGCACCAGACGAGAAATGTGCCTGGAATGGCTGTACAGGGGACTGCAGAGCGCTGCACAGGGATCACACCCCAGGAACCACTGCAGGGAGCTAGTTCAACTTTAACCCCAGAGAACTAAGCCTGTATACCCCCTGGGGAGCGGGTGAGGGGCTCCAGGGATAGGTGTAGATAACTGGTTAAAACTAGGCACTTCAAGGATGCTCGATTTGCATTGAACAGCATGTTCCTACCATATGAACGGGAACACTGTATCCAATTATCCCATAGGCACAGGGAGGGGAGAACTAGCAGGGAGCTGTGTCAAAGGCCCTATATCAAATGTGGTTAGGGGCATCTGAGTCCACAGACACTCTCCAGATGAAGTCAGGCAGAGAGCAGGAGGCCCTGCTGGGGAGAGGGAGTCCTGCACCTTAACACTGAGGTCAGAACGGCTATCTGGACTGGGAGGACTGCAACCTCAGACAGCAGGGTCCTGCCAACACTGATCTTGCAGTAAATCTCTTAGGCCTTTACTGTGTGTGTCTGTTTACTTTCTCAGGAAGAGGCTTCTTGAATTTAAAGCAACATGGAAAATCATTAGTTAAAAAAAACAAAAACAAAAACAAAACCCTTAGATAACATTTAGTTTTAGCAGTTACAGTTCAGCATTTTTGATATGTTTACTCCTCTGGGGTGTCTGGGGCTCCTGCCCCGTAGATGCTGTCCTGCTCTGTAGGACTGGACTGCCAAGCTTGCATGGCCAGAGGTGGTGCTTTGGCCACTGCATGGGACTTGGTGACCTGGTTGGGAGGATTGAGGACTTATCAAGTGTGTGGTTGGCAGAGAGGGATCCTCAGGCTACACTCTCCTGCCTATGTTCGCTTTGCAGAGAATGCCCCCCGTGGAGTGAGCCTTGCGCCTGCACTGGCTCCGCAGATATTCGACAGATGTCTGGATTAGGTCTAGTTTTATGATGATGATATTTTCAGTTTTGTAAAAATGAGACTAAGTTAATTTTAAGCCTCCAAGCCTTTGACATAAAAACATACAAACCAACAACAACAACAACAAAACCAAAGTGCACAGTTACTTAGAGTTTCATCGTTATGCTTAAGCTGCTCATCATGTTTGTTCATAAGGTTCATGCTAGGCTCTCATTCCAGGTTATTTGGTGTTGAAAGAATTGGGCTCACCACAAGGGAACAGTGCACTGTGGCTGATGGAGCTCGTCAGGAGTTCCGAGGGCCACCTGCTGCTGTTGGTGCCGTGTGCTTGTTTGGCCGGAGTCACTAGAGCTAGGTACCATTAACTACACAGACGCTGACATCTGGCCTCTGTCGTCTTCAGTAAGCCCCACGTCACGCTGCTGAGGAACCGGAACCATTCTGTTCTCCTTTGATTTCTGAACCGTGCATGAGGAAAAACAAGAAATTGGCCTGTTGCTTTGGGAATTGTGTTGTGAAGAAGTGAGGATGGGGCCTTGCAAGTGTGAGGACTATAGTTTGACCCCCAGGACTCCTGAAAGAACAGCCAATCACTACAGCGTGTGCTTGACAGGTAGAGACATCCTGGAGACTCATGGTACAACATAAACACCCATGCTTACTGGCTAACACACACACATATACACACAGACTTATTGGCTAACACACACATACACGCATATACATACATGCTTCCTGGCTAACACACACACCCTCACACACATACACATGTACATGCACCCATGCACATATATATGTATATATACACACATACATGCACACACATGCTTACTCGCTAACACACACATACAAGTGCACACATATATACACAAGGACATGCTCACACACATATGTGTACACATATACATGCACATACATTCACACATATGTGTACACACACACACACAGCTGAAGATAAACATTTAGTGCAAATCGTACTATGTTGTTTTTTTTTTGTGTGGCTACTTCTCTAAGACACTTGTGCCTACTTCTTCCCCATGACATAGCTTCCCTCTAGATCTCCTGCCTCCACGTAGAATCTCATGCCCTTGGTCCTATTTACATATTTTTTTTTCACAGACATGTCCGGTGTGTGGAACAGTTGTGGATTATGACCCTGGTGGGGTAACTTATTTTAGGCTTTATTTCTTATGAACAGCAAGTGTCTTGTTTTAGCATTAACTCCCATGTTAAATGAATAAATTATCAACATTAGGATCTCATTTTTCTCTTTGGGTGACAGTGGGTTCAAGTGTTATATAAATCAGAAGCTTTCAACAAGTCACTGACTAGCACTCAAAGATATAGAAGCCTGCGTTTTTGTAGTGTGACATGGCCATGGTGGCAAGGTTGGGGTCAGAAGTCGAGGAATATTGTCTCTTGACAATTTTAGAGTAAATCAGAGAGACAGCCTCAGCCTTATTCACAAAACCCAGAGGAAACCTGGACAGGATGGTGTGCAGAGATTGCTGCCACAGAGGGATGGGTCTTGGCTTACCCACTGCATGCCACGTGGGCACCTGTGGCGTCCCTCAGCTTCTGTGGCAGGACCACAGCTTCTGTGGCAGGCTGAAGTCGGCACCATGTGCAGGTTGTGGTGTACAGAGAACCCCGGAGACGAAGGTACTCCTCATGGCCAGTGAGTGGGCAGACGTGCCCTGCGGTGCCAGAAGCAAGACATGGAAGAAAGATTTAAGTGAAACCTGGGGCCTAGGGAGATCTTGCAAACAAGCAGAGCATGGGGTGAGGGTTTAGGAAGATACCTTGGACAAAGGGTTTGGATGCAATGGGTGCGGGAGGACTCCCAGCTGGGATTATCATGTTGACACCTGTGTATAGAGCCCTACTCTCAGAGTGTTATACTAGACTGCACTATTACTTTATTAGTCTTTATATTGCAAGGAGATGGGCTCTTCATTACCTTTTGAATCTACAGGACTAAACTAGCTGGTGTTAGCTTGATGGTGAATAATTGATAACAATAATTATTATTAATAATAAAGGCTTTTAACAGTGACAGTTAAAATAGTTCCTAGTGGATCAAAAAACCCAATCAAACAAGATCTCACACACACCCTGACTATTTCCTTTGATCTGTGTCTTCTCATGTTTCCTTTTGTTAGCAGGTAGTGAAAAAGAAGTTGGGATATGGCTGAGTAATGGGTAATTTACACATTTTAATAGCAGCTTATACTTTCTAATTATAAAGTAATAGCAAAGTAGGAGAAATTATTGTTGCATTAAACGTAGGGAAGCTCTATTTGGATGGTTCATTCTGTAAAGAATAAGCAAGTGTTGTGGACAATGACTCCACTTGTGTCCACATACAATTGAAGAAGTCTGTAAGGCCCCGTTGAGCCACAGGCCTGGCAGACACAGGCCTGCCTGTCACTGACAGACAGACACTGGTTCTTTGCCTGCCAGGGCTCTGCTAGGAATCCATGTGTGTGCCTTGTCATCCATAGCTTCTACTCAGTTTTGTAATGTGTCTAGCTCTGAACATATGTTTCTCCTGCCTTTGCTTGGGGACAGGTGAAGTTGTCATTATAGATGATGTTGCCTACTTAGATCCCGATAGACCAATGACAGTGACAGATTGTGGCCCCACCAACACAAAGTTGCTTCAATCTTCTGATTCCAGAATGAACACTCATTTGAGTAGGACTTGGATCTAATGACCCTGTGCCCTGTGGTTTCCGTCGCAACACACACTTGGAAAGTACTAATAGGAACTTCTGAAATGAGCAGTGCTTTTGTTTTGATCCCAGGTGTAGGATATGGGACTGACTGATGGCCCACAGCAGCAAACTTATTTGCCTCATGGGGGTTCTTTCCCAGCTGAAGATAGTTTAATTCTGAGGACTCTTGAGAAGGAGTAAAGGCCAGAGCCCATGGAGTGTTGGGGGGCAGGGAGCTCCGAGAAAGAATAAGGCTGCTGGTGCACCCCCTGCTGCTCCTGCTTGCTGTGGATGCAGTTTGATGAGAAGAAGTTGGAGATCTCCTGAAATGAGGGTTGGACTTGCCCTAAGCAACCCGCCGACCCTGACCAGCAGGAAGCAGCTAAAGAAAGACTACGCCCCATCTCCCCACTAATGTTCCTTCTCTCCTACCTAGTATTCGGGTGTTGGAATGGATTGGAGTGGAGAAGGGAGGAAGAAATGTAAATAAAATAGTTTTAAAAAACTATTCTACAGAGCAGAAATACATAATGGAAAGTTTGTGAGTCTATGCATTGAGAAGATATGGGATCTTGCTAAAGATATATTTATTTTCACTTTATGCGTATGAGTGTTTGAGATTTTCTGGAACTAGAATTATATCTCTGGGACTGGAGCTGCCATGTGGGTGCTGGGAATTGAACCCACGTGTTTTGGAAGAGCAGCCAGTGCTCTTGACTGCTGAGCCATCTCTTTAGCCCCCTTTTCTCTCTCTCTTAAAGAATTATGTGTGGGCTTTATAAGCTACTTATTCTAGACCTACATACATGCAGGCAAAACACACATATGTCTAAAATTAAAAAAAATAAACTTTTTTTAAAAACTGGTGGAGGCTGGGGAGATGGCTCAGTGGATAAAATGGTTGCCATGCAAGTGTGGGGATTAGAGCCAGGTCCTTAGCACTCACATAAATGATAGGCAGGCATGATGGCTCAGGTTTCCTGAAGCAAACTGGCTAACTAGGCTAGTTGAATTGGTATGCTCTGGTTTCAAGTGTGAGGCAGCCTCAGTATCTAAGGTGATTGTGCTGGAGGAAGTCACTCAGTGTTGATCTCTGGTCTCTATACATATTGGCACAATGTATGCTTCTACAAATGTAAACACACACACACATACCACCTCTACACATACACAACCACACCCCTAAGACAAAAACCCTGATAATTAGTGGGACATGATGTTACATGCTTACAATCTCAGCGCTTGTAGAGAGTTCAGTGCCAACTCGTACAACATAGTGAGCCTCTGTCCTCAGCTACACAGGCGGCTAAGCAGGAAAATCATAACTTCATAATTAGCCTGGGCAATGTAGTGAGACTTATCGCAAAAATTAAAAGCAAAAATACTGGGAATATAGCTTGATGGTGTAACCTAGTGTCCATGAGACCCTGGATTGAATAACTGAATCCTTGATACATCTCCCCAAACTGAGTTATGGGGGTGAGGGGAAGAAGAGGAAAAAGTTAATATTGGTAACCATTAGGAAAAAAGTACTGCTTTTCGATTGGCTGGGGAGAACATGATTTAATTTTGCTGTTGTTATCAAGACAGGCTCTTCCTGTGTTGTCTAGGCTAGCCTGGAGCTGCAGATCCTTCTGTCTCAGCTGGTGTTAGCTGTGCGTGCCCCTCTGCACAGCTGGCTTGGCATATATGATTTTAATGGTCATTGTTTCTCTTTTGCAAGAAACTTCCCAAGACTTAGTGTAGGCAGGAAAACAGATTTAAAAACTTTTTCTTTATATTGGTCCTGGAAATGTGTTGCTAAATTTTTGCCTTAAAAAAAAAATGTTTCATTACAAAAGTTCACAATTCTTGCTCCCGGTAGAAATTTGGAAAGTGCGTTGCTAGCTTAAATTCTAATGTTATCACCCTCAGGGATAACGTTCTTCTTTCAGAATTTATTTTTCTTACTGCGTGATTTGGGTCATTATTTCGGGAACTTCTGTCTCTGTCCGTCCTGTGCCTCCCTTTACTCAACATGCCTACCAGGCCCACTCATCACCTTTCTCTTTTAAAGGTCTAATTTTACTGCAATGTCTGTGTGGTTGTCTGTTTCTGTGCATATGCGTTCAGGTGCCTGTGGTGGCCAGGAGAGGTATGTGATCCCCTGGGGCTGCAGTAGTTACAGGTGGTCGTGAATCCCCGGATGCAGATGCTGGGAGATGAACTGGGGTCCTCTTTAAATGCAGTCTGTACTCTTGACCCATGAGCCATCTTTCTAGCTTCAAAGGTCCACACTTGGTGATTCCAGCATCATCCTTCTTGGTTAGACTTTTTCAAGGGGTGTATTTATTTTTATTTTATGTGCATGAGTGTTTGCCTGTACGCACGGCATACCACATGCATGCCTGGTGTGCCCCTCCCCCCCCAAAAAAAAGCCAGAAGTGAATTCAGATCTGAAGCACATATCCAAATATCCTCTTAAGAATCAGTATATGGAAATTAAACTCTCAATCATTTCCAGTTTGTTTGGAAATACTTTCACAGAATTTCAGGTTGAGAAAAATGTTCCCGTAAAACACAAGACGTCGTGCTGTTAGCATACAACACTGAGATGAGAACCATGATGCCAGCTTAGTTCTTTTTCTCAAAGGTTCCTCAGGGCTTCTGATTCCTAAGATTTTCTGATTATTGAAAAACCTCGTTATTGTATCTGTGTGAGTAGTTGGTAAACTCAGCCCAAAGATTCGTGTTCTGGCAGCTCTCTGGAATTATTTCTTGGAGGACGAGGGCTCCTCTCCTGACCTCCCTCCCCCCATCAACTTGTTTTTTTCTGGAATCTTCCTTGGATACTGGACTTTGTACTCAGGTTCCAGCTCTACCGTTCCTAAAGTATCTGTCTTTTTACCCATGGGAGACTTTCCCTTTTCCAAAAATTGTGCTATGAGTATTCCCAGTTGTGTGTACTCTTCTACTAGAACCTTCCTACTATGTCCTATCGAGATGGACTTTATCGGCTTCCGTCCCTCTTGACCCCAGTGGGCAGCTTGTGACTGCCGCAAGCTGCAGAGTACACTAGAAGTGACAGCGTGTGGTTCTATCAAAAGAGTGCGACCTTCCTCTGTGTGTGGCGTCTCTGTCTCTGCTTCTCTTTGTCTGCTCTTGGAACCCAGCTGCCATAATGTAAGGAAGCCCAAGTCGCATAGGCAGGCTTCCTGTAGCTGTTGGATTCCACAGGTAAGGTCCGAGCTGTCAGCTACTGCCAACCGTTTGCCATGTGAGTGAATGTACCTTTAGATAAATTCCAGTTCTTGGCTGGTGCCTGGGAGAGCACTGATGAGCCATTCCTGCCACACCTTGCCCAAGTGGCAGATTTAAGAGGAAAAAAAAAAGTTACTATTTACCCGCCAAGTGTTAGGGTGATTTTTATGTCACCAGAGTGCTTGCTTTCACAATGACACACTTGAAAACCATGTATTGAAGTTTAATTTATAGCTGGTGTATTACACAGAGCTTATATGCAAGGTTTGATCACTAAACAACAGTAGAGCAGAGAGAGCCAAGTACAGAGGGTTAGATGGGTGGAAAGAGATTGTCATCATTTGCTTATGACCTAAATATTGTAGGAAGATGTTGCTTTTTATATAACCTGCTTACTTTAGAGTAATTGTAAATATATAGAAAGCTGAATTCTCATAGTCCCACATCTGGTTTTCCTGTTAGCATGTTACATCAGAGTGGCCACTTACCATAACAAGTGAACCAAAACTGATGGCTTTTTTTAAATTTTTTTTATTTTTTTGAGACTGGGTTTCCCTGTATAATAGCCCTGGCTCTCCTGATCTTGCTTTGTAGACCAGGCTGGCCTCAAACTCACAGAGAGCGAGTCTTCTGAGTGATGGGATTAAAGGTGTGCACCCCATGCTTGGCCACTGATGGCTTTTTAAACTAGATTCTGTAAATTGCTTGCATGTTAATAGGTACCGTGACATAATACTATAGAACCCATGGCTTAAATAATAGAAATGTATATTCTCATAGTTCCTGAAGTGGAAGTCAGAGACAAGGTTACCAGCATGGCTGGATTCTGATGAGGGATCTTTTCTTGACTTGCATTTTTTTTGCACACCCACTTGGCATTTTCTAAGTGTGTTCTCACTGAGAGTGAGTTTGCCGATCTATTCCCCCATCTTTAAGATAAGGTTCAGTGTAATCCAAGCTGGTCAGTGTAATCAAGCTTGCCATGTGGCTGGAGATGATCCTGAACTTCTGATCCTCCTGCTTCCTGGGTGCTAGCATTCCAGGGAAGCACCAGAACACTGTGCTGGACATGGAACCCCAGGCTTTGTGCATGCTTTGCAAGCACTCTGCCCTCTCAGTCACACCCCCAGGTTCTTTATATAAGGACTGATACCAGGTTCATCAGACCAGTGCCCCAGCCTCATGGGCTCACCAAGCCCTTATTACCTTCCAGATGCCAGTACACTGGAAGCTGGTGCTTCCACACGTGGCTTTTGGGGGGTATAAACCTTGTCTTTATGAGTTCTGTGCAGGTCTCCGTACTATAGAGTCATGTTTCGTTACACACCGTCAGGCTATGACAGTTTCTCGGGCTCCTGTTGTTTTAATGGACCTGACAACAATTTATAGACCGCCCCTCTTGTGGTGTCTGTCTAATGCTTTTCTCATGATTAGTCTGGGCTTCTGGGTGACTGGGGAGAAGACCACAGGGATAGAACGTCACTTTGCTCTGTCATGTGGGTTTATTCTTTGCCATCACTCGTGGCTGATGCTGGCTTTGATCACCTGGCTGAGGAAGGCTGTCAAGTTCCTCCACTGGGGACTTTCTCTTTGCCACTCCCAGTTCTCATGTTGACTTCTCATTAGAAGTCACTTTGAGCAGCCCATGATAGGTCAGACTATTGGATGTCTCTGCCCCCAGCTTACTTTTGTGTTTTGACTTGTTTCATCTTTTGTTAGTTTATTTGTTCACGTGAGACAAGCCCCATGTCCTTGAATTCCTCATCCTCCTACCTGCAGCTTTTAAGTGGTTAATGTCATTTTATAAAAATTGTGTTGGTAGAGGCTGGAGAGATGAAGCAGAGGTTAAAAGCACCCATTGCAGAGGGACCTGGGTTCAGTTGCCAGCACCCTCATGGTGGCTCACAACCATTTGTAACTCTAGTTCTTAGGCTCCTGCATCTCTCCTGGCCTCTGCATGCATGTCGCGCACATACATATATACAGGCTGGAAAAACACGCACACACATGAAAAACAAGTAAAATAATTTGTTGTTATTGTTATGGGGCTGAAACACAAGTCAGTGATTAAGAGCATGTGCTGTTCTTGGCAGAGGACCCAAGTTCTGGTCCCTTGGCATCCTGCAAGCACTTGTAACTCCAGTTTCAGAAGACCCAATGCCCTTTTCTGGCCCTTGCAGGCATTAGCACACTCACACAATGTTACAGACATACACATGAATAATACATGCATACACACATATCTATCTATCTATCTATCTATCTATCTATCTATCTATCTAATCTATCTATCTGTCGAGGGAGGCGATGGCAAGAATATAACTGGGGAGCGCCTTTGGGTCTGGTTGCAGTCATCTGGGCTGGATGACAGCAGTGCATGGCTTTGAGAAGTGACTTTGCTAGAGATGCACTTGAAGACAGAACTGCTGTGATTTACTGATGGGCTGGACTGATGGGCTGGAGAATCAAGGATGCTGCTTACACACACTTCTCAGCAGGTGGAGCTGTAGGGGGCGTGGCTTTGGAGTGTGGGAAGGAGTTGCTATGAAAGCATTCCCCTTTGGCTGGTTTTAAGTTTCAGATGTATGTTACCCTTTGAAGTAGAAATACTTTGCAACTACTGAAGATGTGAGCCCGAGGTCAGGGGATACGGCAGGGCCCAAGGTTAAATTTAGGGGTTACACATTTTATCTTTAAGTAACTCCATTGTGCTTTCAGAAAAAGAATTTGATTTCCTATAATAAAGAGTTTGTGCTAATTTGATCAGACTCATGAGAAAGACTAACATCTAACAAACTTTTTCTTCTGAGAACAGTGCATATAAAAATAAGAAAAAAATGTCGGTAACCTTTGGGCCAGCATTGGTGGTCTACCCGACTACCAGTCCAGCCAATAGAACCAGCCGAGCAGAGGGGCATTTAGAATCTAATGACAGTATCTTAACCCTGTTGGGAAAAGAAGTTTCTTTTTACTTAAGGAACTGTGCGCACACATTTCTGCCAGTATAGCAGACATTCATATTTTCTCTCTCCTTGCAGGGGCGGGGCGGGGGTTCTGAACAAGGTACATCTTGATGGTCCTTTGCTTCTCTTTCTGCTTCCCTGTGCTCCATTTTGCTCCTTTTCTTTGTCCTCTGGGAACTGCTAACTATCTTTTTGTTTTCTGAATCAGGGTTTCTTTGTGTAGCCCTGGCCATCCTGGCAGTAGCTCTGTAGACCAGGCTGGCCTCTAACTTAAAGATCCACTTGCCTCTGCCTCCCAAGTGCTGGGGTTAAAGGTGTGAGTCACTGCCACTGTCTTGATACCTCATGTGAAGATGGGAGACTCTAAGATTAATAATGCTTTGCTCCATATTAGAGACTAGGAAAATACTTGGCTGCTGTGTAAAAACATAACCCCTGCTAACTTTAACTTGCCTTAGAAGCTGACCTTTTACTGTTTAGAAAATAGAATTTTAAGTTCGCATTAGAGGAATTCATGTCGTTTCCCCCCACCCCCAAGTTCCTTATTTTTAGTGCTCTATGGACTGGTGCACCCTCCCTTTTCTGGGAGTTGATTTTAAAATTCAGTTTTGCAGGAGAGTAAATGCAACTGCAATGTGTTTCTAGGGGGTAATGGAAGCCCCACAGTTACGCTTAAGGTTAGCCTTAGGCTTCCATCGAACCTGTGAGTCTAGAGAGGAGAGGCTTTGGAGCTAGCGGGGTTGTCATTTCCTCGATTTCCTTTGTGGTCTCAGTCACAAACACGCACACACCCAGTCTAGAACTGAGAAGTGTATTCATGGTTGTGCAGGGATTCCCAGAACCTTCCTTCTCACAAAAGTGGACTGTACCTTTACACAGCTCATTTCCTTGGCCCTTAGCCCTGTTCTGCAGCGCTTCTGAGGATTCAGCTATTGTAGAGACCTGCCGGGGCCTGGGAATCCCACACTTGTGTCTGCTTGTTGTGCTGAAGACCAAAGCTAGACAAGTAAGAGGCCGCATGAGAGACTTGTTTTACTGATTGATTGATTGATTGAGGCAGGGCCACTGTGTATTTGGCTGTCCTGAAACTAGCTATATAGTCCAGGCTAGCCTCAAACTCACAGAGCTCTGCCTGCCTCTGCCTTCTCAGTGCTGGGATTAAAGGCATTTGCCACTAGGCAAAGTTTGAAAACGACTTGTTGGTTTCTGAGGTTGCAACACAGGGCGGGGAGGTGGGGTGGGGTGGGGGTGAATGGGAGATGGAAAGTACACAGGAGAGAACCCTCCCAGAGACTGTTACTTGCTGGAAAGGGGGGTGGCTTCCAGTTTTTCTAGTCATAGTCTTCATGATCACACCTTCTAGTCCTACCAATCACAAACCCTGGGTGTGCGTCCATCACAAGTTATCTTGATCTGGATGAGCAGAGCTACCATGTGTGCAGGTAAAACTGACAGGTTCCCGAGACATGGTATGGCTGAAGCCAAAATTCTTCAGAGCTGGTGCAAGCTGCCGGAGCAGCTGTGACAGGAGCAAAGCCTCCTGAAGCAGCAGTCATGATGCAGACAGGGGTCACTGCAGCTGGAGTGGAATGTCCTCAGGTCTTCTGTGAAGCGTTCAAAGCAGCTGGGTTGCCATGACAGTCTGGCTAGTCACTCACCAAGTAGCTTGTTTGATTGACAGCTCTTCTCAAGTCAGCTGAGCACAAGGGAAGAGTGATAGCTATCTCGAAAATGTCAAAGAACTCATCCTTGTCTTTAGGGAGAAACCTTGCAGGGTGTAGATAGTGAAGGCCCAACACTCTCCATAGTACTTAATGATGCTTGACCCCTGGACAGAGACCCTGGGATTGGTGCCCAGCTGCCTCATCAAGGCGACCTTCAGAATTACGAAATTCATGTATTGTTCCTGCACGTCTTCAGAACTCACTGAAATCATACCAATTGTTCTACCAAGTTCCCGTAAGCACCAAGCTCTACCTCATATTTAGGGTTTATTTTTATTTTCTTTACAGATTTCACATTCTACAAGCATAGATAGCTCCTGCTATACTATTGTAAAACCATGACGGAGAGATAGTTTGGGGCAGAGGTTTCTCCATCAGAGAGCTGGAGCAAGGGTTTGTGCTTATGGCCCCTTACGTGTCCCAAGCTGGCGACATTAGGCATTTGCCAGCCTACCACGATGTAATGGATGACATTGCCCTCCTCCTGTGTACTCTGTCATGTGTGGTCCCAGCAGTAGCTTCTTTTAGAACCTGTTCTCAACCTATGGATCGTGACCCCTTTGGGGGTCAAACAACCCTTTCCCAGGGGTTGCATATCAGATATCCAGCATATCAGATATTTACATTATGATTCATAACAGTATCAAAATTATAGCTGTGAAGTAGCAACAAAAATAATTCTATGGCTGGGGTCACCGCAGCATGAGGAACTGTTAAAAGGGCGCAGCCTTAGGGAGGATGAGAACCAATATCTTAGAAGGACTGCCTTTCTCTTAGAAACATGAGGGTGAAGGTTGTGTGTGTGTGTGTGTGTGTGTGTGTGTGAAATATTTGTAGACTTGAGCATCTTAGCTTTCATTAGTACACATTTCTCCCGTCTTAGAATGGAGCTTGTTTTCAGTGGTTAGTGGCCACCCTTGACTACTTAATTACGTTGCTTCTTGCCAGCTGTGCAGGATGACCCAATGTTCGCCTTGACGTTGGTGACGCCTGGAGGACACGAGTGTGTAGTCTGAGATGCAGATGGCCTTCCGTCTGTGGCTTTCACCCCATCGCTGGAGCACACAGCCCTGTTACAGGCTGGGTGGGGGCAGGGGTGTGGCAGCTGCGAAGTCTTTTGCCTTCCTGGGGAGGGTCTGTGTTGATCACCCCGGATGTGAGACTGTGTTGATTGCTTGCCACATGTTGCTGTGTGATTTGGAAGTCAGATGCTCGTGATTTATAATAGCTGTTGAGCTTATGCTTAATTTAGTCTCAAGCACTAGCAAGAAGTTTCGTTTTCATTGGCAGACACCCCCCCCCAACTTTGAAACAATGTGTTGCTCTGCATAAGAGAAATGAAAATGTGAGCTTGCGAGTGTTTACCAACACATATCTGCTCAGCTGATTCCAGACCAAGAATAGGTGCGAGGGGATACAGTAAACAAAAGATAAAGATTCCCACTCTAGGCTGGTGGATCTCTTTGAGTTCAAGGCCAGCCCAGTCTACGTAGAGTGCCAGGCCAGTCAGAGCTACACATCGAGACCCTGCTTCAAACAAAACAAAACAGAACAACAACCACAAGCAAAAGATCCCACCCTCACGAACATGTGTTACAGCAACAATTTCAATGATTTACTAGAAGGTTATTAACAGTGTGGCACTCTGAAGCAAGCTAACCAGTTTTGACTTTAGGGTGTCAGTAGTTTGCAGACTTTAGAATTAAAAAAGAAAAAGAAATTAAAAATAATTACATGGGTCAATGTGAATTATTTGTTAAGATGTATTCTGTGTTCAGTGGGCAAGGATCCCAAAGGCAAAGGTGTCTTGGATTTGAGGTCACCGTCAGCTAATAGGCGAGGTTGGAGAGATGGCTCACTGGGGAGGAGAGCATACTACTCTTGCAGAGGACCAGAGTTTGGTTCCCAGCATCTACTTGGGACATCTTGCAACTATCTGCAACTCTAGCTCTGGCTAGGGCGGTGCTCAACCTGTGGGACCCCTTTGGGAGTCAAATGACCCTTTCATAGCGGTTGCATATAAAAATTCTGTGCATCATTATGGGTTATAACCGTGGCAGGTTACAGCTATGAAGTAGCAGCAAAGGTAATTTTACGGTTGGGGGCTGCCACAACATGAATTAAAGGGTCCCAGCATTAGGGAGGTTGAGAACCACCGTTCTGTAGGGGAGCCAACACCTCTGGCCTCTGCAGGCACCTGCACTCACGCCAGCATTCCCACACATAAACACAGACAACCACAAATAATACAAATACATCTTTATTTTAAAAGCCAATAGGTTTTGTATGGGTGTGATCTATTTTGAAGCATGTTTCATTTTGGTAAAAGTGCGATTTCAAATCAAAGAAGCAATGTCGATGTTGCGAGTACAGTTCTTTTTGAATTTTTTTTAATTATTTTTAAATTGTGTGTGTGTGTGTGTGAGAGAGAGAGAGAGAGAGAGAGAGCGAGAGAGAGGTGGTGTGTGTGATGTGCATGCCACAGCCTGCATGTGAAGGTCAGAGCACAAATGTAGGGAGTTGGTTTTCTCCTTCCACCATTTGGGACCTGAGGGAATGAGCCCACGCTGCGTGGCTTGACAGTACATGCCTTGACAGTACGTGCCTTTACTCCTCAGACCGTCTCACAGGCCCAGGGCTGGTTCTTCTATGGCAGAGTTAAGGGCTAAGATTTTGTCACAGCTATGACAGGCAGTCTGGTTCCCAGACTATATTAATGCTCAGACTGATGATCTCATTAACTGAGTTCCAGAGAGCTCAATCTCTAAGAAACTGGAAGTGATGGGGATTTTCACTGAAATGCTTCTAGCCTTTAGACCATGAAAATGATGAATGGGGAGGAATGTAGTCATTTAGATGTGCTCCCTCTGTGTTCATTCAGAAATTGCTTTCTGAAAAGCATGGAAAGTAACAGACATGAAATGTCTTTCCCAAAGTAAAAGTGACTTCAATTGTACTGTATGGTTTGCAGCTCAACAGATAGGATGATTAATTTGAACTTATTTTATCTTTAAAATATGGTATAGATGACACAAAATAGTCTGTGTATTAACGGTCTAAAGGTTGATGCTTGTCATAGACACCCACCCACCAAACTTATCACCACATTAAAGGTAACAAACATATCTTAGTCTCTCCCTGTCCCTCATCCTTCTGTTGCTATCGATGTTAGTGTGTTTTAGATATTTGTGTAAATTGAATCTTAGATACTCTTGTAAAAATTTCTTCCTTTCATACATTTGTGTGTGTCTGTGTGTGCACACACCTGCTTGTGTGTGGGTACATGTATGTCACAGCGTGTTTGTGGTGATCAAAAGATAACCTGTGGGAGTAGGTTCTCTCTTTCCCCTGCGTGGGTCTTGGGGATGGAATTCAGGCTATCAGGCTTGGCGGCAAGTTCCTTTACCCACCAAGCCATTCACAAGCCTTAAAAACAAAAACAAAAACAAAACCAAAACCTTTTCACTCAGCATAATCATTTTGGGACTCCCCCGTGGTGTTTTGGGTCAGGAGTTCATTCCGCGCCCTTGCTAAGGAGTCTTAAATTACGTAGGCGTCACTCTTCTTTTCTGGTCATGACTTTGGATGACTTGACTTCAGCAGGTGTCAGTTGTAATCACTGGGGAGACAAACACGTGTCCATCCACCCACACTGGCTCCTTTATGAACAGGGGCTCCCTTTGCTCTTCTTGTCTTCATCCCTGTTTTCCAGCTGTCAGGGAGCTGCCTGTCTGCTCATTTGCTGGACCAGGCATGGCAGTGTTGTTGCAGGTTGGAAGCAGACAAACTCTTTCTTGTCAGTGTTCTCTGTGAGTCTTATCTTTACTTGGGGTTCATAGGTGAATGGCTGTGAATGACAATAAACCTTTTAGCTTCAGGAGAGAACAGCTAAGTAAATGCTTCCTCAGTTCATAGGGATTTCATAGCGTTGAGGCTCTGAGAGAATGAGATGAGCCCCCATTAATCTGGTAGGTCGGTGACGCCTCCTTTAATCTCTGTGGTGGCTCCATTCAGCCACTTGCTTTCCACTTCTATGCATTTGTAAAGACTGATTGCTTTTTGGTTTCTCTGAGGCGATCAGAGAATATACATAGAAACTTGTCAGTTAACCAGCCCCTGAGAGCCAGCCTATCTTCCTCCCTCCCTCCCTCCCTCCCTCCCTTCCTTCCTTCCTTCTTTTTTCTTTCTCTCTCTTCTTTTCTTCCATTCTTTAAAATGTCTATGGATGTTCTGCCTGCACATATATGTGCACCATGACCATGCCTGGTGCCTAATGAGGAGTGTGGGTTAGGAATTGAACCCAGGTCCTTTGGAAGAGCAGCCAGTGATCTTAGCCACCGAGCCTTCTCTCCTGAGTCCAGCCATTTTTTAAGGATCTTTGCTTTAGTGTGGATGAATTTAGTGTCTGCCTGGATCTAGCCTTGCACCTCACTGTGCTCCTCTCACGCCGCATCTAACACACAGGCCCGTCCTGGGAGAGCAGCTTCTTTGTCCAGTAAGGCCAAGGTGTTGTTGCATATGGGATTCGGATGGGCAATTGACACATAGCTGGGAGATAGCAAATAGTCCTGAGAGGCATGCCAAACAGGCATGCCCTGTTCTTTGTGTTCTGAAAATGCCTGTCCACCTACTGTATGACTGAGCAATTGTCACGACCCATTTCATTGTCTGTTTTCTTGCTGGCCAGTCAGTTTTGCGATGCAGGGACAACCATGCCGAGGCACTCCTGTGTCTACTTACCTGTGTGGAGGAGCTTGCTGCACGCTGACCAAACAGCAGCACCTTTTGATTCCTACATTTTTCGGGGTTCTAATTCTGAAGCTTCCAATGGCAGTAACTGACAGAGTTTTGTGGCTGCAAGAACTGGAGAGAACTGTGTATTGCTGTGTTAATAGCGCAGTAAACTGTGCTGGATTGCCAGGCCTGACCCCTCTCCCACTTTTCTCGAGATGGAGCGTGGAGGGAGCAGCCAAGAGGGGAGACTGCTGTGGTGAGCTAGGGTGCAGGTGCAGCAGAGGACCCTGGGTGTGTTCAGGTTGAACTTTGCGTAGCGTGGCTGGCTATGTGTAGTCTGCTGGCAGAGTCTTCTCCGGCAGCTCAGGAAAAGGCTTTCCCTGGCCTGGTTACGAGCACTTGTTCTTGCAGGGACCTGGGTTTGTCTCCAGTGGATCGGTTGCCCTCTTCTGACCTCTGCATGTAGCAGGCATGCGTGTGGAGTGCACACGTGTATGCAGGCACACTTCCCTCCGCATAACATAGAATGTGTAAACCTAAGCAGAAATTTAATTTTACTTATGAGTGTTTCTGCAGATAGTGTTTGCATTTTGTGAGGGCAGGCTTGGGCGGGGCACGTGAGCGGCCGGGGAGGGCAGGTCTCCTGTACCTCAGTGTGTTTGCTCCAGCTCTGGGATTTCACTGCCAAGCCTGGCCTTATGTGGGTACTGGGGATCATTTCAGCTTAAAAAAAAAAAAAAAAAAAAAGGACTCTACTATCTGAAAGTCCGTTATATATTCCCTGGTAGTCTAATGTGTCTATATGAATTTAAAATCAGTCTTTTCTTTTTTATAAAGCCCTATTGACATTTATCGACTGGATTTAAATTTAATGGTTGCTGTGGGAGAAATTAATACCTCTATGATACTGCTTCTCTCTATTTGGGAATAGTGTGCCTTTTTGCATATTTCATACATTCAAAAATGTCTTCCTAGTCTGGAGAGATGGCTCAGAGGCTGAGTGCACTGGCTGTTCTCCCAAAGGACCTGGGTTCAATTCCCAGAACCCACACGGCAGCACAACTGTCTGTAACTCCAGTTTCAGGGGCTCCAACATGCTCAGACAGACATACATGTAGGCAAAACACATAAAATAATAGAAATAAATTACATATAAAAAATTTAAAAGGTCTTCATATAGCGTTTAAAATTTTGCTTATGCTGGTTTGTATAGATTTAAGATTATGTGTACTTACTATTTCTTGTTGCCATTACAAAATGTAAAATTTTGAGTTTCAGTCATATTTCCTCATAGGCTGTTATATCAAAGCTGTTGGTTTCTGTCCCTGTTTGAGAGAGATCAGTGACTTGTCTGAGAGCACATTGCTGGTTAATAACATTTGGATGGCAGCACCACTGTGCCCCTGTTCTGCTTTCTTCCCTGTGTTGCTCTATAGCTGATACTCTGCACAACTTTATGAACACCTAAAGACAATTGCATGTTTGCCCAACATGAATTATTTTAATGTTGTCAGGGTGATATTTAATAAAAACTCCATTGAATAGTTAATTGTTTTCTGTTACTTTATGTTTCCTCAGCTCATTTGAAAATTGTAGGTGTTTGAAATTGATGAATGTGATACTTTATTTTGATTCTATGTAAACCTTCCCCACCTCCTGTGTGTAGTCATAGTATATATTCTTAGTGACATTGAGTCTGGTACATATATATGTATGTATATATATGTATATATGTATGTATATATATGTATATATATATATGACTGTTATGTTTAGCAATATGGAAAGCTAGAAATGTGAAAGCAAGCCTGACATTGAATTTTTCTTTTACTATTCTTAGGTAATTTCATACAGTTATATAATCAAGAAATTTGAAAGCCAGTCTGATGTGGAATTTTTTTATTCTTTCAGAAAGCGTTGTTTATTTCTCTTGGTTATTTTGGAGTCATAGGTGGTTGTGAGCCACCTGAGATTGCTCTGGGGTCTGAACTCAGGCACTCTAGAAGATCAGCAAGCATTCCTAACTACTGAACTATCTCCCCAAGCCCTGTTCTTTCTTCTCTTTTATATTTCCTTAGAACTTAAAAAAAAAATCCTTTTAGTGACACTTAATGTTTACCTGCTGTCAAGAAAGTAAGAAATTACTAAGCAACATTTTATATTCCTAAAGTACAGTGAGTATAGAGTTCATTTGTGACTTTAATGGTATATACTCACTCATAAATAAGTATTAGCCATATAATATAGGATAAACATACTAAAATCCATATTCCTAAAGAAGCTAAATAACAAGGAAGACCCTAGGGAAGATGCTCAATCATCATTCAGTAGGATAAACGGGATAGACATCAGAAGCAGGAGAAGACAGGGACCAGGACAGGAGCCTACCACAAAGGGCCTCCAAAAGACTCTGCTGATCGAGGTATAAAAGCAGAGGCTGAGACTCATAGCCAAACTTTGGGCAGAGTGCAGGAAATCTTAGGAAAGAAGGGGGAGATAGAAAGACCTGAAGGGGACAGGAGCTCCAAAAGGAGACCAACAGAGTCATAAAAACTGAACCTTGGGGTCCCTGAAGAGAATGACACCCCAAACAAGGACCATGCATGGAGAGAACCTAAAACCCCTGCTCAGATGTAGCTCATAAACTCAGTTTCCAAGTGGGGTCTTTAGTAAGGGGAGCAGGGACTTTCTTTGGCATGAACTCAGTGGCAGGCTCTCTGATGACTGCCCTCTGGGGGTGGGGCCAGCCTTACCAGGCCACAGAGGAAGACAATGAAACCAGTCCTGATGAGACCTGATAGGCTAGGGTCTGATGGAAGGGGAGGAGGACCTCCCCTATCAGTGGACTAGGGGAGGGACATGGGGGAGGAGGGTGGGATTGGGAGGAGACAAGGGAGGGGCCACAGCTGGGATACAAATTGAATAAATTGTAATAAATGATAATAATAAAAATTTTAAAAGAAAACTATACATTGGGATTTTACAAGAAACTGTGGGCCATGTGTGCTGGTGCATGCCTTTAGTTCCAGCACTTCAGAGGCAGAGGCAGTAGATCTCTATGAGTTTAAGGCCAGTCTGGGTCTACAAGAGAGTTTCAGGACAGCCAGACTACATAGACCCTGTCACCCACAAAACAACACAACAAATGAGAAAAGAAATTGTAAGAAACCCCAGAAAAACCCACCTTCCTTAGCAGGCTAGTGTCTACATGAATTTTGATAAAGCCAAGCAGTTTGGAAATGTGATTCTCCAGATGACGTTTGATAGTTGGTCTGGCTTCTGGTGGAAAACCATCTTGTGGATTTCAGGTTTCTAAGAAATTCCCCTCTGGGAAGATGCTGAGGCTTACTTTGTATCCTTTCAGAAGAAGACAGTGTCAAGTCCTCAAAGAGAAAGGCTTAGTGTTTCCTCAGCAGCCATGTGGAGATTGCTCATGCCCAAGGTTGTTCCCTCTGTGTGGTGGAGCCACCAAGAGGAGCCTTGTCTTGGCGAGGAAGATGTCTCAGAAGTAACTGATGCTGAGTGTTAGGTCTCTGATGGGAGGCTGAGAAGTTCTGAGCATCTGTCATTCAGAGGGTCCGGGGTCCTGACCTAAAACTCTCCACTGTCAACAGTGTTGTGTTTTCACTTAGCTCCTGTTTGTGGGGTTAGAGAAACGAGGGCGTTGACCCCACAGTCCTGCTCTCTAGAAGCTTGCTTTTGAACTGAAGGGGGATTCTGGGAGAAGCACAGGTACAGAGTGTTTGCAAAGGCAGTTTTAAAAGACTGTGGGACCCGAGGCTGTGTCTTCGTCGAAGGGCAGGATTGTCATGGGAGAAGATGTCCATTTGCTGCAGAGAGGCCATTGACAGCCAGCTACCCGCAAGGCCATCCAGAAGAAGTTAGACATGTTTGCAGCCACGGAACAGGTCGGCTTATAAAGGGTAATAAAGAGCTGCCTGCCTGTGGGAGCTGGACCTGGGCGACATCCACACCTCCCCAGGGTGTGTGCGCATGCATGGGGACAGCCTTGCGGTCTCTCCCAACACTTCCGGTTCTATCTTATACTTCAACATGCAGAGTAAACTTAAGGCGTAAGTGCTTGGCATAGTTCAATACTAGCTGACTCTCGGTTCCATGGCTTGGCTTGGTGGCTTCGTCACATATATAAAACAACATTTTAAGTTTATTTCTTAGGACAGATGCATGGCTGCTTAGATATAGCACGTATAAGGCCTTTTTCTTTTCTTTTTTAAAAAAATTGTATTCTTTTTTAAAAAAGATGTATTTATATTATGTATGAGTACTCTATCTGCGTGTATACCTGCATGCCAGAAGAGGGAATCAGTTCACATTATAGATGGTTGTGAGCCACCATGTGGTTGTCAGGAATTGAACTCAGAACCCTTGGAAGAACAGGCAGTGCTCTTAACCTCTGAGCCATCTCTCCAGCCTAGGGCTTTTCTTTACTTTTTTTTTTTTTCTGGTCATGGATACAATCCCCATACAGCAAAAGGTTTTTACTGTAACCAGGCTGGCTGTTTACCAAGTCTGGTTCTTCTTGTCTTAAGACCGCACATTAGTAGAGTTCTGAGCTTGGTCTGGAAATATCAGCTACAGGGATCTGTGGAAACAAGTGATCATCTCCCAGGCTCCATGGTTCCCTCCAGATACCTGGATGCCACAGTCATGGTGTTCTGGATGGGGCGGGGGCCATAGAGCAGCTGGAGCCAGGCGCCTTAAATCACAGCAAAGCAAAGCAGCCTTGGGCTATTGTGGGAGTTCTGTCTTGCTGCAGCTGTCATAGACTTTTTATGTCTATTTACTGTAGCACTTCTGGTAACCATAACTAATACATAAAGTTAAAAAATATGACCAGTGCTCGACATATCGCCGCCTGCTGTAACCTGTTGCCTCCTGCCATAGACAAGCTCTCAAACGGCCTCAGTAATAATCATCTTCATGTTTACTAAAATTTTATCACTTACATTGACATCCTCAGTCAGTGTGGATTCTTGCTTGTTTTTGGAATCTTCAGTGAAATATGGTTATTTGCTTATGTATGTATTCTGTGTAGGCTCAAGAGCCGTGTGTGTGCTCCAGCACGGCAGAACGTTGGGTTTAGAGCACGTTTCTGTAACGTGCCTCCTGTAAGGGCTGTTCTGTTACTCTCGTTATTCTGTTGCGTGTATTCACTGGCTGGGTAGATCACAGCATGCTTGGCCATTTTGCCATTGCAAGTTTCTCTTAAAATTTGCGTTTGGCTGTTAGGAACATCGGGTTTGAACATCATGTTGTCTCTATCTCATTTGGCGCCCATGTTGCACCCTTAAGCATGGAGTGGTTGGCTGTAGGTAGACTGTCTTCAATTCTGTAAGACAATGCCAAGCAGTTTTCTAAGACTGATTTGGCCTTGTGTGAGAAATCCCGGTACTCAGACATTGAAGTCCACACTTGATACTGCCAGACTTGAAAATCTGGCTATGTGATGGGTATGTAATGGGGTCTTATTTAGGGCTCAGCTAATATCGACTCATAGAGATTTAAAACATGATTCTTTGTATCTGGTTCCAACTCATTTTTTGTCTGAATTTGAGGTTGGTTTGCAGCAGAATGTGTTGTTTGGAAAGGACGTTTGTTTTACGGTTCGCTGCGGCACTTGCGTTTTACCTGGAGAAGTCATAAAAAATGTTCAGTCCCATTTCAAAGCCAGGGAGACTCTGTAACTTTCTAGTGGATGATTGTTCACGAGCTGTACCAGATGGCGCTGAGCACAGCACCCCTGAAGCTGAAGGTGTTCTATCTTGGGAGCCTGCGGAGCACCCTTGACCTTTGGCCTTTGGCCATTTCATTCTGTTTCTCATCAGTGCCGGCTCACATCTGCTGTTGGTGGGGAGGGACTGAGACTGTGTACTATACAAAACTCCCCCATACTGTGTTAGAACAGGGTATCCCACTCAAGTCAGCTGCTGTTTGTGATCTATTTAACAAGCATGTTTGAAACATTATTTCAGCGTGTTCTACATACAGTTATGTCTGTTTTGTTGGAACAGGATTTCATTATGTTGCCCAGGCTAGGGTTGAACTCCTGGAATTCAGGCAATCCTCCTGCCCAAATCTCCCAAGTTCTAGAATACAGGCATATGGCACTATTCCTAGTTATAAAATTACTCATTAGATACTTTGCATTAAGGAATTACTCATACCAAGCCTTTGAAGGCTGTGCACATTTGCGCTTTAGGCCCATCTCAGCTTAGAGAGTAGTCACAGGCAACCACTCACGGCCACATGTGGCTCCTGGCTGTCACAGTGCACAGTAGAGGCATGCTAGAAAATTGCTGCGGCCAGCGCATTGTTTGCTATGAGTTTTGAACACCTGAGGACCCCTCCGCCTAAGTGAATAAAGTTTAAAGCTCAAAAGGAGCAAATGTAGTCTGTTGTTCAAACAGGATGTGACTGTGCACATTATTAGACTCACACTAAAGCCTGTGCACCCTTCATATATGAGAAAATAGGAAAGGTTCCTTTTGGAAACCCAGAGGGAGAAGCACATCCAGAATCTGCCATGTTTTTTGTTCTTTTAAAGTGAAGATGCCACTTCATCTGACCATCGAGGAAAATACAGTTTTGAATGCAGTAAGATACCCTGCTTAGAGCTGGGCTGCTGGCTCTGGGAGCATTAGGTGGTTAAAACAGGAAACGGATAAACATGCTAATGCCCAAAGTGGCTTCTCTCACTCAGCTACTTATTTTCTGGTTCATCAACTATTTTCTGGCTTTTCTTTTAAAAACAACCCAACACATGTACAGACAGCCATCATATACTCAGGTAGTGCAGCTGTGTGTGTGGCGTCAAAATCTAAAGACACGTGTCCCGTGGAGGAAACGTAGTACGGCAGAACCACAGATACATACGAAAGGCCAGCCACAGACTGGCAGACGCTTCGTGCAAAACAGCGATTCAAATAAAGTCATGAGCGAAATTAATCCCACAAGAGAAACAGGGAAAAGGATAGCAAGTGGAAGTTCTATGTCCAACAGATCTAGGGGAAAATGACATTTAAAAAAAAAAAAGTAGTGAGATAAAATCTTCTGTTCTCTGATGATGAAAATGCAAAGTCTGGCAGTACCAAATGTTGCCAGGCATGTGGAGAGGTGGCACTCGCTGCAGAGTGGGCGCCTGAGCAGGCTCAAGCTGCTCAGGGGAGCAACTTAGCCATATGTCCTTCAGTGGAAGACGCTTACCTGCGAGTCTGCTCCCACGCAGCCACGCAACAGAGCGCCGTGCAGCAGGCCAGGAGGCAAGGTGCCGTGTGCGTATCGCCCAGACGCACGCCAGACACAAAGTGCTAAAAGTAACCGCAGGAGCTCAGGCTGGCTTCTCCCGTGTTTAGAAAGTTAAACATTCAGAGTGATACAGTATAGAAAAATGCATAAAAGTGTGAAAATACACAGGGGAGTACTGCCGCCATCTTCAGACCGGTGATGTCTTGTGAGGGTCTGAAGGAGTTAGCTGGGTTAGGAAGGAGTAGTTTGCACAGGAGGCTTTATTGTGCATGTAAGCTTGCACACACGGGGGCATTTCAGATCTCTCCATCGCCTCTTTCGTCTAATGCCTTGAGGGCTAGTTTTCCTAGGCTGCAGCACATGGAAACAGAATGGCCTGTAGTCGGTAGCATGGGTTATTGAGTAAGAGTGCCTGGTGCTTACCTGGTGATGGCTGAGTTAGCTACAGCTGGTGAAGTATGGTAGATGGGCATAGACTGTGGGGGTGAGAGTAATGTCTAGCGTGTAGCACACAGCAGGCGTGTGTCAGTAGGGAGAGGTGTCTAGTGATGGCACGCAGGTGCGTAGACAGCTCCTCTCTTACTCTGTAGTGTGCACTTCTCACTTATGATACATCTTGGTGATCATCCTTCCTGTCGAAACAGACAGATCACTTAAGTCTTTCCACCACATTAAAAACGTTTAGTTTGCCAGATGGGAGTAGCACACGCCTTTAATCCCAGCACTCGGGAGGCAGAGGCACATGAATCTCTGTGAATTAGAGACCAGCCTGGTCTACAGAGCGAGTTCCAGGACAGGTGGGGCTGCACAGAGAAACCCTGTCTTGAAAGACAAAACAACAACGACGACAAAAACATTTGATTATATCTAGTTTGTGGTTTATTTTCATGACTTTATTTCATGACTGTGTGATTTTTTTTCTACTATCTTTTGAGAGTTCTTTGCAGACATATTTTAATTATTTTTTAAGACAGACCCTCTAGGAAGCCCAGGCTATCCTGACTTTGACGCTCCTCCAGTCTCACTGCCCATATACTCAATGGCCGGCAGGGGTGTGTTTGAATGTAGACTGATCCTTTGTCATGTGTCTGATAGATATGCATATTCTTTTTTCTACACTGTTACTTTCAGTGTGTGATTTTTGCTAGAAAAATTTTGTTAGAAAAATTTTTGTAGAACAAAATAGAAGCCTTAAGTATTTACATAGGAAATCTGTTTTTTATCTATAAATTAGCATTATTAAATTATTTGTATTAGACAAGCTACATACTCTTACATTCTTACTTAGGATGTATATTTATGGTGTTAACTCTCACATCTAGTCAGGATAAGCTAGGATTTGCTGCAGTAACAAGTCATTCCTAAGACGGTATAAAACATAATTTTTTAAAATCCCTCCGTGTCTGGTCATGGGCTGACACAGAAGCCTTTGATCTTTGTCATTTCTGGGACATTTGAGCAGACAAGAAGGCTTATCTGAACATGGTTGTTCTGGCCATGTACTGGCACACCACATCTGCTACCAGTCTCCTCTAAGAGTTGAGGTACAGTGCCACAGTAATAGGTTAGCTTGTGTTCCTTACGGTTAGGAGAGAAGTTTTCAGTTTTATTGGACGTTGACATTTATAGATTGCACACGCTGTTTTGCCCAGTTTTCTTGTGTAATTCATAATTTTCCCATAAGTGACTTTCTTTTCTGTGGTTTTGCGGTGTTTTCCCTCACTTTTTATTTATTTTTTGCTTTCTTTCCCTTCTATATAGTCTTAATATCTTTATGTAGTTTAAAAAACTGTCAGTCTTTTCTTTTATAACATCTATTGTTCTCTTTTAAAAACATATATATTTCCTAATTGCTCTTACAAATTTATTTTGTGACATTACCACTTTCTTTGAATGTCCTTTAGTCAGTGTTGTCACTGTTACTTTGAAGTGGCACAAGATACTGAGATTAAGTGGCATGTCTCTTACTGATGAAGAAAACAAGTGCTTTAAAGAGCAACTTCTTTGATGCATCTCAAGCTGAGGCTTTTTACAAGTATTTTTACATGCAGCCGATTACAAAGGCTTCTTATGTATGAATGAGGAGCTTCGTGAGTCAGCCTTAAAGCAGCTGAGAAGTTTTTCATTTTTCTCTCTTCCCTTTGTCCTGACTCCCTCTGGTTTCCCATTTTCAAATTACTGAAAGTGGTCAGTGGTGGTGCACGCCTTTAATTCCAACGCTTGGGTGGTAGAGACAGGCAGATCTCTGAGTTCGAGGCCAGCCATAGTGAATTCCACATAGTGAGTTCTTGGTCCACATACTGAGTTCCAGGAGAGCCAAGGCTACACAGAGAAACCCAGTCTCAGAAAACCAAATTACTGGAAGCAGTCTCCTCAAAGGTGTCATTTTAAGTCTCAGGTAACTGGAGCAGGATGCAGCTCCTCTGTGTTGGCAGAGATGGGCCCCAGAACCTCACCAGATACCAGAATGTGTGGGTGTTCAAGTTGCTTTCATGAAATGTACAGCATTTACCACTCAGCACATTCTCTCGTTCATTTACATCATCCCTAGATGACCCAAAATACCTCATGCTTGTAAGTGCTGTGTGAATAGCTGCTTCACTGGACTGTTGGGGAATGATAAGGGAAAGTCTGGGCATGCTCTGTATGGATGTATTTTTTTTTTTCAGGTAGTTTCAACAAATGGTTGGTTGAATCTGACAGTGTGCAACCTGCAGATAGAACCGATTTTATTGTTAAAAGTATAACTTTATGTGTGTGTGTGTGTGTGTGTGTGTGTGTGTGTGTACTCATTCACACAGGCACAGAGGTCAGAAAACAATTTGCAGGCATCAGTTTTCTTTTTCCACCATGTGGATTCTGGGTATTAATTCAGGTTTTCAGGGGTGCTGGTATGTGTCTTTACATGCTGAGCCATCTCACCCTTCTTATTTCTCTTAGGACATGGGTCATATTGAATGAAAGAGGGAGAAAGGGCCGGAGAGAAGCAGGGAAGGCAAAAGAAAAGAAAGTAGTAGAAATATAGAATAAAGCCAGGAGTGGTGGCACATGCTTGTACTCCCAGCACTAGGGGAGGCAGAGACAGATGGATCTCTGTGAGTTCAAGGCCAGCCTGGTCTATAAAGCCATTCCAGGACAGCCAAGGATACACGGAGAAACCCTGTCTCAGGGTGAAAAAATATCAAAACAACAAAAAAAGAAATATAGAATAAAAAAATAACCCAACAAACAAACCTCAAATACCACACAGACCGAGATGGGTAGGTAATGTAGAAAGATAGATGCTAACTTTCCGCTTTAACAGTTAGAATACAGTTAAGGATCACCAAGAGAGACAGCTTCCTGCACATTATCCTCTGACTTCCAATGCCTATTATAGCACACGTGCACTCATGCACACACACACGCGCACACACACATACACACACACACACACACAGTGTAAATATTTAAAAAGTAAAAGAAAATAAAATTTTTTAATTCTAGACTTTCCTTTAAGACGAAAGCATGGATAGAAGTTGACCTATACCAAACCAAACCTACAGCAACTTTATCTTTCTTTCTCTCTTGCTTTTTTTTTCTTTCTTTCTTTCTCTTCTTTCTTTTCCTCCTTCCTTCCCTCCTCCTTTTTCCTTCCTTTCCTCCTCCTTTTTCCTTCTTTCCTCCTTTCCTCCCTCCCTTCCTTCGTTCCTTCCTCCTCTCTCATTGTGTAGCCAAGCTGACCTCAAACTCACAGCTGCCCTATCTTAGTAGGAGTGCAGGTGTTACAGGTGTGTGTCCCCATACCAGCGCCACACCAGACACCTTGGGTCATGCCTGACATCTCTGTAAAACAGCCTTCCCTCTTTTGAGTGAAATGGGATGGCGGTGTCTGTCTCTTTTGGGATCCTGCCTGTGGCAGTTGAGTTTGACCTTCAGACACACCCTGAGAGTAGAACCTGGCCCAGCAGAGCACTGGCCAACTCTGACTGGACTCTGGTGTCCCCCGTAGTTTGTGTGCTCTCAAGTTCAGAACATTAGCTGTTTGCGTATGATGTGGGGAACAGCCCTGTCCTGAGGACTCGGGGAGGTGACTGCGATCGGAAGTGAGTGTCTGATAGGCAGTGTGGATTCTTACTGTGTTGGGCCTCTCACACACGTGCTATCCTGCTCTTCTTCTCTTACCGGGACTCTGCCTTTCCAACCTTCCCCATCTGTGAAAGGATGACTAAGATGGTTTTTATTTGGGACACTCTTGCATTTAGATTTTTAAAAAGAATGATTTGGATGTGTTTGTGTCCTCCAGTCTTTTTTGGGTTGCACAGGGTTTCTCTGTGTAGGCTTGGCTGTCCTGGACTCACTTTGTAGACCAGGCTGGCCTCTAACTCACAGCAGTCTGCCTGCCTCTGCCTCCCAGAGTTCGGGGATTACAGGTGTGTGCCCGTGTCCTCCCGACTTTTCCAGCAGAGGCACAGATAACCTGCACCCCTGTGATATCCTGTTGCTTTCATGGCAGTTTCTGCCTTGTCTTCCAGGGTTCCCACACTCGGAGTGCCCATCTCATGGGTCTGCCCTGTACCAGGGATGCCTGGCGTGCCCTCGTGCGGGGAAGGCCCACCCCTCCCCCTTCCTAAACTTCCTGAACTTAGGTGCTGCGCTCGGATATGCTCGGGGCTGTACCCGCTGGCTCTTCCCTGCAGGCCATCTCCCACGCGTCTTTCCAGGCAGTGAGTGGGAGATGGATGGTTTCACACTGTGGTTTTAGTGACGCCCTCTCAATAGTGAGACAGTTTCCTGATCTATAAAGTGCGCCTCTGGGACTTTTTCCGCTATTCTTGCCACCTTCACCAATCAAGCTGTGTTACCTAATTAGAGGCCAGGAAGAGAGTGAGCAGTTGGGAGAAAGACACTTCTTAGGAGCGGACAGCTGCTGGCCTTGGTACTACTGTCCTGGTCCGCCCTTGCAGTGACAGTGGCCACAGTCTCTGTACCAGCTCCCTGGGTCTTCTTTTCATATCTCAAGACTGCTTGCTCCCCTGCTGCTGAGGTCCTTTAGCGCTTTGGGCTCAGGGTCTTACCCAGCACCATCCTGTCTCTCTGTCGCTCTCTTCTAGCTGTGTCCATAGCTCTCAGACTCACATTTGCCTCAGTCTCTAGAACTTTCTGGAGGACCCCTGTGTGGGGTTGTACACTTGGCCCTGAGCCCCCGAAAGCCCCACATGCAGACTTCGTATCCATTTCCCACAGGCTGCTTGTCCCTATGTCCTGGTCTTGACACGCATTGTCCTCTTCCACAGATGGCTCTTGCCTTTTCTCAGGCTTAGCTGGCCCTGATACTTGTTGCTCTGATTGGCCAGCCTGCCCCAGCCTCTGTACCGTCTCTACACACACGTGGTCCTGTGCCTTCCAAGGCGGTGCATGGGGGTGGCGTTTCCCAATGCCTTCTTTATTAAAACATCTTCAGCCATTTTGTATTTAATTAAACAATTTAATAATAATCATTTAATAATTTTATTAAATGCCTAAATGTTAGACCCGGAGTGCCCATGGCGAGCTCCCTCCCTCATCTCACATGCACCCATGTGCTCCTTAAATTATTTGTTTCCCTTATAGTGCAAAACAGGGCTCTCATTCCTCAATGTTACAGAAATCTCTCTTGGGCATTTTTTAAAAAAAACATAGTCTTGTGTACCAAATATTGTGATTGTGCTGACTGAGGCCTGATCTCAATGTCCTTGGTGTGAAAGACCATGACATTAGGACAGGTGACTACCGAGGGTCTGTAAAATTTCATCTTAGAATGCCTCTGTCACAAGCACAACTTCCTTTATGCTGTATGAATATGTGAAGAGGGAAGAGGGTGAGCGCTGAGGAGAGCCAAGCTCCCCTGGGGTTGGGGATACCCTGCTGGCATTGGGAACTATTGTCCTGGCCTACTTGTGTCACTTGCTTTTGACACGCCATTCAAGCTTGTTCTTAAAACATTTTCTGTGCAGCTTCTAAAAGGCTTGCTAATGTCTGCCAGCGTTCCCGTGTATCAGCTTGCTTTTTTCTGTTAAACTCTGGTTACTCTGGAATAGTAATTAGTGTCAAGAATTGCGATTTTTCTGATGTATTTACTTTGGGCTAATTTTTTTGGAAACACAGTTAAAACTGTTTAGGAGAAGCAATCACTAGAATGCTCCAGAAAGATGTTTGCCTTCCACTGAGTGTTTCAGAGAACGGTGGTCTCAGACAGACAGCTGTGCTGGCTGCTCTTCTCACGACGCAAGGCAAGAACCTGCTTGTCTGTGACTGTAGGAAGAGGATGTTTTGTAGACAGGCTGTAAGACTCATTTCACGAGAATGAGTCTCATGAGAGCGAAGGAAAGGGCAGCTTTCCTTAAGCCTTTACATTCCATAGGAGACCCTTGATCTTAGGCCTGTTGGTAAGAAGAGCGCGGCCTCAGGCTTGCCTCTGCCTGTGAGGAGCTTGGCTCTGAGCTCTGGAGGGAGTTTAATACTAGCCCTGCTAGACTCAGGAAAGGTGTGTGATCCTTGCCCAGCACACAGCCAAACGCTCTGCGTCTTACCTGCCGTCATTCACCCTTGTTGGAGTGATGCTTAGACCACAGCAGCTCCACTGTGCTCCCTGGATAGTCCTGTGTCCCCATCCCACTGAATCTGTAGCCCTGAGCCTTTGGGGACTTGGAGGAGCTGGACCCTGCCCCCGAGCATTGTGGGTACCTTGGAGCTATGCTTTTCTCCCAGTCGTGAAGACCTGAGTCATCTAAAAGATTGCTCTGTCCCTTTACCCACAGAGTGCTCCGTGTGCCCACTGTTGTCCTCTTCTTCCAGGTATCCTGCCACACCCGCCCTCACCTTTGCACACCTGTCTCCTACCAGGTGCAGCGCAGGAAATGTATATTGACTTCACCTTAACTTGAAGCTCCTCCCTGGAAAATGCCCCATTTATTGGTTTAAGGGGTTTTGTTTGTTTTCTTTTGCTTTTGTAAACTAGGAAAAAAAAATCGGTTTTACATTAAGTGTGTTATTTTCATCCTTAGAATTTAAATGTGACATTGGAGGATCCCGGCCTATTGCTAACACAAAGTTCTAATTTTTCTTCACAGGTCAATTTTGTAGTGTGCCAACTCTTTGCCTTGTTAGCAGCCGTTTGGTTTCGGACTTACCTACATTCAAGCAAAACTAGCTCTTTTATCAGACACATAGTCGCTACCCTTTTGGGCCTTTATCTTGCATTTTTTTGCTTTGGATGGTAAGTAATTCTTTTGATCATGTTTAAATGAACGCTGTTAGGTATGTGTGAGAATTGAGTGTGTAGAGGAATGCATGATAAAGGGTTTTGTTCTGAAATATGCCTACAAATACGCTTACAAAGTTTTCTGTCAAGGCTGACTGTCAAAATCTTTACCTTTAGTCGAGAATCGATGGATTGGGAATGGGATCTCTTGATTTTTGTCTTAGAGAAGATTTACTTTTTGTAAGTTACGAACAGGGGCATGAAAAGGATGTATAAAGACAGTCTGTTGTTAAGTAGTCCTTTTCACTCAGCTTGTAAATATTTTATGCCGAGACAACCAGTAAATCACTGTGGTGTTTGTTCCTTTGGGTTATCTCTGTGCTGTCGGCTCTGAAGAGTCTGGGAGTCCATTTGACTGACTCTTCTACCATTAGCATAAGAGACTTTTGTTTGTTTTTAGTGGAGAAAAATTGCTACGAGAAAAAATTTTTTACTCAGGATCCTTTAAATGTGTGTGTGTGTGTGTGTGTGTGTGTGTAGTGTTAGCTCCAGTCTTCCTCACTAGGCTAACCTGTATATGTGTGTGCATGGTAGGTTAGTTTTGGTCTTCCTCAGTGGGCTAGCCTGAGAGCTTACGCTTCCTGTAAGCTCTGCCTGTGCTGCTTCTTGTGTCTGACAGGAAAGCAGGGCAGCAAGGCGCCCAGTCACTTTAGGCAAGGCAGCAGAGTCTCTGTGTGGAAGGGCTCCTCGGTGACTTGCAACTTTCCGTCTTTGGTGCCCACCATGCCTAGCTGGGGACTCCAGGCTTGCTCCTCCCAGGCACCCGCCTGAGCTGAGCAGGCTGTGAGAGAGTTGGATGTGTCCTCACTCACCTGTGCTTGCGTGGTTTTCACTGTGGGCTGGGCGGTCAGTGCCTCTCTTAGCCTAGCTTGTCTCCGGGTGTTTGTATTTTATTCTTTACAGGGGCTGCAGTACCTACTGTTTCTTAATTTGCCCTTTGCCTCCAGCAACTGCAAATGTTTCCTAGGACCTCATGAACAATCAACTAAGAATAATTTTTCAATGTATAAATAAATCCACTGAGAATAATTTATTCCATCTCCACCATATTGCCCCTAGCTGCCTGGCTAATAGGTCTTGGTGCTGTACTGCCTGGGGGTGCCTGTACATAGTGTTGTGATTTCACCATTGTCATAAGATCCAAGCTTATGAGCCTTTTGCTTCTTGGATGACATCGACCAAGTTCATATCGTCAGTTTTCTCAAGTTTCTGTTTTGATTCGGAGGAGGTGGTGTATGTCTTTAAACATCACTAGACCTTCCCAGCGTAGAACAATGTGACGGACTGGAATATGCTCACTAGCCAGCTTCAACAGTCATTAACATCCCACCCTTCTTCTTTAATGTTTTCCCTACTTCCTAGAACTTCTTGAAGTGTATCTCAGTGTGTTCATTCACAATAGCTAAGTATCTCGTATGTGTGTGTGTAGCACATTTTCACAAGGGTTGGAGAAGCTCTAGGGGCGTCCTTCCCTTTGCGCTCTGTAGAAAAGCAGATGCATTCAGTTCGATGGACAAGGGGTGGGTGGGGGCGGAGCCTGAAGCAGTCCTTTGCCCAGGAGTGTCCCTGTGTTAAGTCTTCTTAGATACAGTATAACAGTGTCCCAGTTACCAGGCTTTACCTCAAGGTTAAGTTGTCAAGTTTCAAGTTACACATGGTAGCAAGATATTTATTTACTTAATTTGGGTTCTTTATTCTTAAAGGAGACACTTAAAAAAATTCTTTTCTTTGATTAAGAGGGGGAGAACATGTTAACTTTTTAAAAATGTTATTTAACTTTATTTTATGTGCATTAGTGTGAAGGTGTCAGATCCCTTTAAATGGCTTTACAGACAGTTGTGAGCTGCTATGTGGATGCTGGGAACTGAACTCCCATCCTTTGGAAGAGCAGACAGTGCTCTTAACCATTGAGCCATATTTCCAGCCCCATAAGTTAATTTTTTGTTAGCCAGAATTACTTAATGGTAAATATTCTGGTTTATTATTTAGCTTTGTATTTGTTAGTCTTTCCCCCCCCCCCCCCAGAGGCAGTCCTACCACTGATTTTTACAACTTCCCTTTGGAGGACATGTTTGCTCTATAAATATTATTGCTTACTTCACCTACTTCCCCACCCCCTTTTCCTTAGTGCCTACAAGCACCTTTTTTTTTTTTTCCAGATAGTACTGAATTTGCTCCTTCTGTGCTTCTGTCTATACCCAGACCAGAGTCTCCATGTGTTACTTTATAATCACCCACACCTGAAGTGGCTAGAGTTTGCTTCCTATGTGGGTGGTACTTCTGAGGGGTAGCTCAGTGAGGGGCAGTGTGAGGAATTTCCTTGGTGTGGCAACTGAGTAGAGCAGGCACCTGCCGTATTTGTGGACTCCACAGAACAGATGACTTGAGAGCAGGTCGGCATTGCTAAGCCTGACTTACCAAAGCAGCAAACACTAGCTTGTCAGGTAGCTGCCTGGATGTTACTCCACTCCCCAAAGGCAGCCAAGCATGCCAGAAGCGGGAGCCTGAAGACTGTCAGGCCACCTGGGTGATGTTGGGGGAGTAAACCTGTTGGCTTCAAAGTCTCTGTAACCCTAGGAGACTTACCTAGAAAAGGAAACACTTTCCTCAGTAACCGTCAGACATGCTCCTCCACCTTGTTGAAGACACTTGTAAGTATTAAAAGTCCTGAAGAGTGCCCAGCCATCCCCATCAACATTCCTTAAGGTCTGCTAGTTAGCTGCTGCTGTTAATAAACAGGTCGATGGCATTTTGATTCAGTATTTTAAAGTTTCATCCTAGTCTCATTTTCTTTTTTATGTGTGTATATGTTTTCCTGTCTCCTCCTTCCTCTGAGTGTAGGAATACTCCAGGTCATAGTTGTCTTTCTGGATGTGTGTGTGTGGTGTGTGTACCTATGGGTGGGTGGAATATGTGTGTGTAGAGATACAGACTTCCTGTTTTATCTTCTACGGCCTGTCTTGGGACTTACGCCTTATTTGTACATATCTATAGAAAAATGTGCAAGCATTTTTCCATAGTCATGCTATCTGATAGTCTATGAATAAGTTAAAAAGTATTTTTAACCATATGTTAAGATCCTTATTAATTTGTACATAGCGATTGCAAAAGTTTACTAAAAGTTGTGCCATCCAAAAGGGAAGTTGAAAGAGGACAAGTGTGTGTGTGTGTGTGTGTGTGTGTGTGTGCGCACACTGGCATGTGTGTGATGTGTGATCTCAGGGGCGGTTTGGGTTGAGGTTAGTCCCAGAGATCCATATCATAGTTTGCCTGAAATTCTTGAAGCAAATAGATAAATTGGTTTTGTCATTAAATGGCTGGCTTCTCTATTCGGATATTAAGAAAGGGCTGTCATGCAAACCAGCATGCTTTGCAAACACATCATAGCACATTACTGTATTTTCAGGAGGAAGTTCATTTGACTCAAGCCACTGTTAGATTTGGGTGCCTTTTAGGAACTTCTTTTTGGGGGGATGCCCCTGTTAAAAGGGTAAACACAATGATGTAGAAGGCTGGAACTGGGGAAGTTTGGGGAAGTAGCAGGGCTTCTGCCACTACTCTTCTGAAAACCGTGTTCATCACTCCCTTGAAAACGACTGTTCTTCGGCCTATGAAAAAGGTGGCAACCCTCCATCCACATGGCACCATGCTGCTTTCCTGCAATTAGGTTATGTGGAGGCTGGGGCATTGAGCTGGTCTTATAGGGATTCATTTTCTTTGTCCAGCGCCTTTGGCCTGAGGCATGGGGCTCCCTGTCTAGGCGTTTGAAGAATATCATTTGGGCTTGGGAAGGTTTAGTTATTTCCGCACGTGTGTGTGTGTGTGTGTGTGTGTGTGTGTGTGTGTGTGTGGCCATGTTCTAGGATACACTTGTGCTTTTCCACCTGTAGCATTTGAACGTGATGTTTGCAGCTGCTTCTGACACATTCTTCCTTTTCATAGGTATGCCTTACACTTCCTTGTACAAAGTGGGCTTTCCTACTGCATCATGGTCACAGCAGGAGTGGAGAGCATGCACCAGTGAGTATTAAGCGCGTTCACACAGAAAGCACCTTTCCCTTGAATAGAGTCCGCTCGGAAGTCACATTAGAGCCGTATTTGTTACACCACAGTACTCCCGAGGCACGAGGATTTCATAAGGAAGTGACGCAACATAAAATCTTGGTGTTCGCCCCTCTCCTGTCTATGCAAGTCAGTTCCCGATCTCAGCCCTGACACGTAAGGATGGGAGGTTCTTTGACATGAAGGACCTGCACCATGGGAAATTCGGCAGCACCCCTGGCTCCTACGCTAGGAGAACCCTGAGCTGTGACAAGAAACAGTGTTTCCAGATACACCTTCGAGGGCAGGATTGCCACTGTTTAACAGCTGCTGGCTCGGCCTATAGGTGATTAGCACTAGAGGACACAGCTAAAGTAAGACAGAGATTTTGAAGGTAAATTTAGGACTGAGTAACCAATGGGAAGGAAACAATGTCCCTGTTCCTGGCTTGCACACACAAGTAGAGGCAGTTTCCCAAGGTAGGGACACTGAAAGTAGAGACCACATTGAGGGGTGGCCAGACCCTTAAAACTGTGTTTGGTGTGCAGTAAACATTTACTGAGAATTGACGGAGTCAGTGAATGTTGGCTTCAGCAGCTGTGAGATACGAGGCAGCAGTTGAATAGCTAGGTAAGCAGGGTTAGGTGGCTGGGCTGGAAATGTTATGCAAAAGGTGCTTGATTGAAAAGCCAAGGACAGAGTCCACCTGCAGACCCTGCTAGTGACGTATGACTTACGCTGTATCTACTAGATTTCTGAATTCCCAGGACATCTGATTTTATTTCATGTAGTCCATGTCTGCCTCAGTTGGTCATCCCTTCTGTTGTAATGTGCTGTTGGTTGGTTAGTCAGGCTTCTCTAGCACAAGAGCTACAGTGTATAGTACACAAGAGGATTTGTTAGAATGGTTCACACAGTATGAGGCTGCATAGTTCCCAGTGGCCATCTACACACTGAAGAGCCCAAGAACCTAGTAGTTGATTAGTTCAGGTATGGGGAGGCTTCAGAACAGAAGTGACCAATGCTGTGGCCCAGCCTGAGGCTGAAGGCCTAGAGGCCTCCTGGAGAGCCGTGGGTGTGAATCTACACTGATGCTCAGGAGTATGATGCCTGCAGATGATAGCAGCGGCTACAGACCACCCACTCAGGAAGATCTGAGCTCCGGTCTCCTTAGCTGGTTTCCTCTACATTTTTTTGTTGGCAAGTTGGCCAGCCTGTTCGATGGTGTCGCCCTCATTCAAGGCAGGTCCCTTCTGATTTGCTGTCCCACACGCCAGTTTTTGGAAATTCCCCGACAGACTTACCTAGATGTGTGCTCCATGAGTCTCCTAGAAGAATCCCCTCAGTTCGGTCGAATTTACAAGATGAACCTTCAGATGTTATCTTCATGTCATTACACAGCCCGGGCTGGCTTCCCTCTTCCTTCTATGAACTAACACTTAAAAAAGTAGATGTTTAGTTTTAGTTTTGAGAAGAGGAAAAGGAACATTTTGATAATGTTTTGGGTGAAGCAATCATTGTATCATTACAGCCTTATTTTAAAGTTTTTAAAAGATAATTTTAATTATGTGTATGTGCGAGTGGCTACTTGTCTGGATGTGTACCACGTGATGCAGTGCCAGCTGAGCCCAGAAGAGGGCATCGGATTCTGTAGAACTGGTGTTCTAGCCGTCTGGATGCTGGGAACCCAAGCTGGATCCTGTGCTGGAGCAGACTCTACTGAGGCATCCCTCTGCCCCATCAGCCCTATTTGTAAAGCCTCGTAGGGCAACAGGTTCAGCTGACACTTCATAACTGATGAAGAACAGTTGAGTTTCTGACCTGGCTAGCAGGAGGAAAAGCAGATTAAATTGCTGAAAACAGAGGCCTAGGCTTCTGCCACCTAAAGTAAGAGTAGTAGACTTTGGTGTTGGAAAGACAGTCAATTCGTATCTTTGAGGAAAAAAAAAAAAAAATTAGTCCTTTTCCTGAAAGGCAAGAGTAGTTTGTGGAGTTAACGTGTTAGTACTTTGGACTCACTGTACAGGATGGTAGGTAGTTTGTTTGTTAGTTTATTGGGTTTTTTTCGAGATAGGAGTTCTCTGTGTAGCCTTGGCTATCCTGGAACTCACTCTGTAGATCTACCTTCCTCTACCTCCTGAGTGCTGGGATTAAAGGCGTGCACCACTGCACTCCACCCTCGCTCTGTTAGTTTAAATTCATTAAAATGAAAATGGGTGTTTTTAGCCCATTGCTCACGCTGTGGCAGGAAGGTTTGAACTTGAGGTCGTCTTGGACTACCTAAGAACGTCATAAAAACAAAATCAATAAACCAGTAGCACTAAAACACCCAGATAGTAATAGTAACAATAAAAATAATAAGTATTAATTCAATCTCAGGGGTCAGCCCTAAACGTGTACATACGAGCAGCACTAAATGGACCCCAGTAGGGTGCGTGTGTATGTCCTGAATTTGAGAGGGAGGGAGCAGGGTTGGCGAGGGAGAGGGAGGAGTGAACATGGCGGAAACTCAGTATTCATACATGGGATTCTTAAGCAGTCATCGAAACACTAAAATTGAGAACTGTGGTTGTAGTAGCTGCATTTAGGTGCCTGGGAGCCACATGTCTAGCATGCTCAGTGGTGATTTTGGCCTGTGCAAATAGAAATTGTTCATTGCAGACAATTCTGGACAGCGCTGCAGCGGTGATGTGCAGCTGTGTAGTGCCGCCTTCTACCCTAACTTCTCAGGGAGTCTGTGCTCCCTCTCCGTGTGCTCAGATGGGCACCAGAACTCAGTGGTGGGGTCTGACCATGCTCACAGAGTGAGCATCTTGGCCTTTTGAATCATTGGTGTTAAAAACAAATAGTGGTGTATGAAGATGTGTGTTTTGGTCTCTTTTTTAGGTTTCTTCTAGTTCAGTTCACATGTGCAGGACTTTTTCTTCCTTCCTTCCTTCCTTCCTTCCTTCCTTCCTTCCTTCCTTCCTTCCTTCCTTCCTTTCTTTCTTTCTTTCTTTCTTTCTTTCTTTCTTTCTTTCTTTCTTTCTTTCTTTCTGTCTTTCCTTCTTTCTTCTGCTAACATATATTTCTTCTTTTCAGTGTGCTTTTACATGATTCGGATATTTATTTGAAGAACTGGAGTTTAGATTCTTAACAATGAAAGCTTTTTGCTTTTCTGAGTGCGTAACAGTTTTGTGAGTTTTATGAGATAATCATTATATAATTGGTCCACTTTATGTAACATTATCACGTTACCACATTAGGTAGTACTATAAACTTGATTTCCATAGCTCTCCTTGTGAAACATTCATATGTGCTGCATCATTCAGATTCATATCTAGATAATTTATCATTAGAACTTAATCCAGGGTTTAGAGGGATAGATCAAAAAATCATTGGTTAATAGCACTTATTTTATCTGGGTGTGCCAGCATTTGGGAGGCAGAGGCAAGTGGATCTTTGTGAGTTTAAGGCCAGCCTGGCCTATAGAGTGAGTTCCAGGTCAGCCAAGTAGACTCTGTCTCAAAAACAAATAACAAAATAACAACAACAAAACAAAACCAAAGAACACTTTTGTGGAAGATTCGTTCAATTCCCAACACCCATGTGGTGGCTCACAACCACCTGTGACTCCAGTTCCAGGAAATCCCATGCCCTTTTCTGACCTTGGGCACCAGACATTCACGCGATGTATTACACACATTCAGCCAAAACATTGGTGCACATAAAGAAGTCTAAAACACAAAACAAAATTCAGTCTATTCTGGAATTCAGTGTTTTTTTTCTAATTGGTGTTTTCATGTAGGCTTTGGAAGTGGGGAGAGGGGGTTAGGTGATGGGCACCAAGGAGAGTGTTTAGGAACAGAGCAGCCTGCATGTCTTACCAGAAGGTGTGGGCTGCTATGACAAAATGTCAGAAGCCGGTAAAACAGAACTGATAAAACAGCAGAAACTTATTTCTTGAAATTCTAGAGGTTGGACAGTCCAAGATCGGTGTCAGCAGACTTAGCATGTCTGTCTAGAGCTGCTTCTTGCTTCATACTCAGCCTTGTCTTCTGTGTGTGACCTTGAGGTCACAGGTGCAATGGCTCGTGCCCTTGGTCTCTTCTGTGAGGCCTCCTCCATACCTGTGTGTGAGGCTCCTGTATGACATAGTCACGCCCAGAGCCCTACCTCCAGATGTCCTCATGTGGACATTACATGTCCTCACGGGCTCTGAGGGACACTAACATTTTCCAGCACTGTGTATTAGGATATTAACTCCCCGAGTTAATATACAGAGAGCTGGGCTTGTGCTGGGTTCATCCAGCATTTTCCAAAGCAGGATTTGGCAAACTGTCTCCATAATGAACCATATGGTGAACTTTAGGGCTTGCGATATAGCCTTTGTCAGAGCGATTGTACCCTCTGGGTACCCTCTGGGTACCTCTCAGGGTACAGAAGCAACGGGAGTGTGGCTGAGCACCACTAAAACTGCTCCTATCAAGACAGTAGTGGGCTAGACTCAGCAAAACCATTCAGTAAGGAAATTCTCGTCCCAGGGTGCTACAGCACCGTGGAGATGGCGTGTGTTCAGTAAGTGTCCACTGAAGGAAGGACTGCAGGCATGAATGGCCGAGTAGATGGTGGAGCAGTCTGTCTTCCGCCTGAGAGCAGACCCTGTCCACGTGACCTCCCAGCCCTGCGGTCCAGACACAGCCGGTGCCTCTTGGAGAGTCGCTGGGCTACAGGTCAGCCCTGCCCTGCAGGATTCCTGCCTTAGCCTCTGCGTGTCCTCTGCCCCCCCCCCTTTCCCAGGAGCAGAGCTCCCTTGATTGCACGCGTGGAGCATCTGCTGCTGCGCTCTAGTTTCTTTCTCTTTCCCAGGAAGAGAACAGGGCTGGGGTAAGGAAAGGGGTGCTGGGGGCAAGGAAAGGGGTGCTGGGGTAAGGAAAGGGGTGCTGGGGGCAAGGAAAGGGGTGCTGGGGTAAGGAAAGGGGTGCTGGGGCAAAGAAAGGGGTGCTGGGAGCAAGGAAAGGGGTGCTAGGGTAAGGAAAGGGGTGCTGGGGCAAGGAAAGGGGTGCTGGGAGCCTCTTCACCTGGGTCATGCAAGAGGGAAGGATGAGGTCAGGGCTTTGGCATGCCCATGTAGGTTTAGGAAGGCTTTTTTTTTTTTTTTTTTTTCCTACAGAAGGAAACACAGCGTGGGTGGGTCCCGTGGTATTCTGATGTGCTTTTCTAATGTGCTAAATAAGTTTTTGTGGATGGCTGTGGGAACCAGAGTCCCCTTCTTGTATTATGTAAAAAAAAAAAAAAAAAGTTCTGTGGTGAAAAACAGTTTCAAAACTTTGCAGAACAATACAAGAGAATGTAGAAATGCAGACTAAAATGGGAATGTGGAAAGGGTGCTGGTCTTGAGAAGTTAAGCTAAAATATTTCCGTGTAAGTTGGCAAGTAATTGTCAACAAAATCAGTGACCCAGAGATTAAAATGTGGAAGATGTGAACGTCCAAAGTGAGGTCACGAGCATGTAATGTCTCCACGCTCTGTGGGTTTGTGGTTGCTGCTGCTGTATTGCTGTGACCGCAGTATCTTACAGAAGCAGCTGAAGGGAGACTTTAGTTTGGCCTACAGACTTGGAGTGTTTCAGAGCATCATAATGGGGCAGGGCCTGGCGGTGGGAGCATGAAGCAGAGAGTATTCACAATCAAAGGAGGCCGGGAAGCTCCGGGGTTTGAGCCCAGAAGCAGTGCTGTGACCTCAAAGTCCTTCCCTTTGTATAACATACTTCTGGTAGGTAGGCTTCCCCCCCTAAAGATTCCAGAGCCTGCCAAACCAGGACGACACCTGAGGCTTTAACTGGAGTAAAGGATGTGAACACCCAGAAGCAGCATTTAAACTTGTAGAGAAAATGATTTCAGAGGCTACCCTAAGCTACAGTCTCACTGGTTTTTCTCTGCTGTCCACTGCTGTCATGGCTGAGCCTCCCCTGAGTATTTTTCTGTCATGTCCACCACCGTGAGCTCCAGTTCATTTTGGGTTTCCCCAGAGTGTGAACTCTTTCATAGAATAGCTTGCGTTTCTCCTGTGCTTGAGCATGCAGCTAAGAAAGCTCACTGAGGGAAATGATGTGTTCCATTCCGTCCTGCTGAGTGGACTTTTTCAGCTCTTGGTTTTGAGTGTGTTTTTGTCGGGGTTGGTTTGGGTACTGGTTCCTAGCGCTCACCTATGAGACCTCTAGGCAGGTTGTAGTGCCTCCCACTCGAGGCCCCGAGAGCCTTGCTTGGTGAGGTCAGGTGCCTGTGTGCAGTGGAGTGTTCCCTGCCCAGCTGCTTGCCTAACCTTTCTATCCTGGGTTGTTCGCCAAGCAGTGATGGCAAGGAGGGGTGGTGTGAGGGAGACAGCAGTTTTAGCTGATAGGCCCCATGTCGCAAGGGCGGGTAGTCCAAGGGTCCACTTTGACGTGCCATCTGCCACTGCTGTTGAGACTCTTAAGTGTGTCTTCCAAGATAAAGAACGTTATCTGAATTACACTAGCTGTGTTCGCAGTGAGCTGCCATCTCCGAGCTGCCATCTGGTAGGCAGAAGCCTCAAGCCATTTGAAAATGTGTCCTCATGAAGCTAATTAGCAGTGGTTAGTGGCTCCGCAGCGACTCTGTGGGGAAAACATCGACTTCTCTGAGGGGAATCCTGGGATCCTCTGAGAGACAATACCATGTGGCAGGAAGGGAGTGGGCCTCACTTCTGGTTTTCTTCGTGTTCCCCGTGGACCGCAATCAAAAGCCTTTCGCTGTTCCACAGAAAGTGCAGGCCCTTTGGGGCTCGCTGGTGCCGACTAACTGCCGTGCTTCAGTGAGGAACTACGGGTGCCTCTCCAGTCGGTTTTTATGCTCCCCTCCTGTGTCATGTTGCCACAGTCGCTGTATATCAGGCACTGTGCCGAGTGCAGCACTGTCGCCCACTAGTGACAGCCCTCATGTGGGTGTGGCTTACCCGTCCCGCCAAGATACCTTTCTGGTCTTGAAAATAATAATCATATTATTACTTACGAATGAGGTAGTTCTAGTAACTAAAGTGAGACTGTTGCTTGTTAGTAAAAGGATTTGTCTTTGAGCTTTGGGTAGTCCAGAAACGAATGGCTCGTTTGCCCCAAGATTCTAATCCTTGTCTGAATATTACAGAAAAGGGAAAAAAATTAAGGGCTCATGTAAGCTTCGTAATGGATGATGACAGTCAATCCTGTTATTTGTTTGATGCCCTGTGGTTTGGATAAAACGGGTGTCTTAGGTCAACTTCACAAAAGCTACTGTCACTGTGAGGAGGGAGCCTCAATTGAGGAGAGGCCTCCATAAGATCCAGCTGTGACATTTTCTTAATCAGTGACTGATGGCAGAGGGCCCAGCCCATGGTGGGTGGGGCCATCCCTGGGCTGGTGGTCCTGGGTTCTATAAGAAAGCAGGCTGAGCAAGCCAGTAAGCACACCCCTCCATGGCCTTTACATCAGCTCCTGCCTCCAGGTCCCTACCCTGCTTGAGTTCTTGCCCTGACTTCTTTCGAGGGTGAACAGAGGTGTGGACGCAGTAATCAAACACTTTCCTCCCCAGCTTGTTTCTGGTCATGGTGTTTCATCAAATCACAGCAATAGAAACCCTAAGACAGCTGGGGTCTATATTAGTAAGTTTGTCGGGGAAAATAAGCATGGTTTCTGGGGTACCATTTTCTTTTGAGTTTTAGGTAAAAACTGCAATCATTTGGAGGTCTGTAGCTACTAGATGACCCAACCCCTCAGTGGTGCAGAGCATCTTGTCTTCCCGACAGGTGCAGAATTTCTAGTCCCTGAGCAGGGGATGGATCGAACAGGAAGAGCCTCTGGACTGTGGCTTGGAACTTGAGCATCACGTCATTGAGGGCTTTGCTGTTTTTAAATACCTTTTGCATCTACCTTTTGGGACAGTACTGTGTAGATGATAGAGGCGAGGAAACAGAGGAGAGGTCAGGTGAAGTCGGTCCCTTGAACAAGGTCACAGAACACACAACAGCCTGTGGGAGAGGTCTTGGTGGTGGGGCTTAAGGGGGATGCTGAGGCAGATTGCTCAGGGTTTGGAGTTTACTAGATTAATGCCACGAGCAGACACACAGGTAGAGAGCAGAGCATGGAGGGGCTCTGAGGAACACCAGTGTGTCAGGAGCTCCGAGGAGAGGACAGCAGTGCCCCCGTGGCAAGGTGCAAGCTGGCAGCCATGCTCTTTGACACCCAGACTGGAGGCAGGGAGTGGGGTGGGGAGCTGGATGTGTGGACAGCAGTACCCATTTGAATGTAAACTCACTTCCCCAGGTGAGAGACCCTGGCACTGGGAAATTCACATGTGTCTCAGTGGGTGCCTCTCAGTGGCTGAGAGGGAAGCGGGTGCTGCAGATGTTGTGGCAGCTGGATTCTAACATTACATTCCTACAACGCGGATGTCTCTGAAAGTCGTCCAGGTTGCTGGCAGTTGTTAATTTGTTTACTGGTCTTTAAAGAGGTTCCTTCCCCCCATTTAAAAAAAAAGATTTTTATTTGCTTACCTCCTAGCATAAACTTCCAGATATCATTGTATCATTGAGATACCGTGATTTTTTTTTTTTAGTATCTGGGAGCTTTCTAAAAAGGCTTAACTTTAACTAAATGCTTGAGCAGCAGTGATCTGCAGTTGTAGACTCCATGGTTTATTCAAAACTGTCCAAAAGCATTGAAATGCTTTGCCTTGACTATTAAGATTGTAATAAATGTAGACTTCAAAGTAGCACATTAAAGTTAGTGTACTAAAAATATAATTTTAAAACAAATCTGAATAGGAACAAAAAACAGTGACTTTATTATTGCCAGCTTATCCCACTCTCCATATTTGAGCACGTATGGAAGGAAGGGTAAGGAATAGCAGGAGGAATTTAATGACCTAAAAACCTGCCTGGCATTTAGGTGAAAGGGTATTAGAAGGGTGAGCATCCACTTCCCGAGATGAAAGCCCTGCAGCTGTTTAAATGTAATGAAGGGCGGGAAGGAGATGGGATGGCTTATCTTTTCCTGACCTTGAAATTGGCCCCAGGCGGTGCTGAGCCTGAGCAGTCCCTGCTGTAGGGAGGAGATAAGGGAGGTCCAAACTGGAACTGGCTCCTCTGCCTTTCTGAGTTCTTTGTACTCTTGTCCTCTATTCATACATTGAAAACAATTTCCTTTTGCAAGACCGAAGATTAGAAGTGACTAGTCTATAGAATGTAAGGCTCCACCTGCCTTACAGCTCTCTGAGACATCAGAGCTTTAAACTGCATACAAGCAGGTTTAAATTACATATTCTTTTTCAGAGCTGCTTACACGGTGAAGCACAAAATATCAGTTCTGCAGAATTACCGTGACTGGGTTATTCACTTCTGGCTCAGGAGGCTGAAGGATTCCACTTTTCCTTGGGAAACTGGAGGAAAGATGAGGAATGATTGACTAAAAATACTGTACAAAGACAGAAGCATGTTGTCTTTTTTCTTTCCCTCTTTCTTCTTTTTAAAAATTTCAAGTGATCCAAGCGATTGTTCTTAGAACCAGTCTCTGGTGTCTTTAATTTTGACATCTTCTACTGGCATGAACATGGGCACACGTGCACACATCAACAGAAAGAGAAAGATACTAAGGTGCAGAACAGATAATTCTTGAGGAACGAAGGAAAAAGGGAAGAATAACTGGGAATGTGGTCTCTGGCGGGACTTCCTGGGTAGAGAGCCTCTGCTGCCTCACGCCGTCAGCACCACTAGGACTCACCTTTGCTTTCTAATCTCTTCTGCTGTTCTAATCTCTTCTACTGTTCTCCTCCAAGACTCAAGCTAGGAAACAGAAATAAACCCTTCCTCCTCCCACATCACAGAACGTTGACCTCACTCTCTTCTTGGGCATTTCTATGGCATTTGAGAGAGTACCCAGCATGCGGAACGGCTCCAGAAAATGGCAGTGATCATTGGCTATTGGTCCCTTCCTCCTGACTTGTTGGGCCACCCTTCTTTTGATCTTCTGTCTGCTCTCTCCTGTTATTTCTGTCAGCTGGTACCCAGCCCTGCCCTGTCCTGTGCCCTACTGTCCAGGTGATCTTTCTAAATGTCTGTCTCATCACTCCTCTCTTTTGCTTCAAACTCTGAATTGGCAGCTGTGCAGTGGCTTTGTGGCTACCCCGCCTGCTGGTCCACTCTCAGTTCATAGCACTGACTCCTTAGGGGCTGCCAGGCCAGCCATAATGAGCCATTTGTAGTTGTATACACACCCCCTACTGTTCCACACTCTGCTCCTTTGTGTTTGGTGGGAACCCCGCCCCCACGTGAATTCCTGTGGTCCTTTCCCAGCCCTGTCTCTCTGACCCTGGTGAGCCCTTTCCCTTCTCTAGTGGAGTGAGTTACTGCTACTCTGAACAGCTGGCAAGCTGTGTGTGTTACGCTGAAGAAGCATACTTGCTCTCAGGCAAGTCTCTGCCAGCCTTCTTGGTTGATATGTCAGACTGCCCAGGTCACCTCGCTTCTTTAACCTCAGTTTCCTCATTACAAAGTTAGGAGCAATAGAGGTAACTCTTTTAAGATTGTACTGAGAATTTAAGGAGACCCCAAAATTAGTCATGGTTGTCCAGAGGAACATAGCTGATAGATAGATAGATAGATAGATAGATAGATAGATAGATAGATAGATAGAATCTATCTATCAGACAGTGTGTCTGTCTATCTAGCTGTCTATCAATCATCTGTCTATCTGTCCATGGATTGATTTATTAGAGTGGCTTACAGGTTGTGGTTCAGCTAGTCTAATAGTGGCTGTATAACAATGGAAAGTCCAAGAATCTAGTAGCTCTTCAGTCCATGAGGCAGTATGTCTCAGCTGGTCTGCAGCATACACTGGAATCCTGAAGAAGTGTGCCAGTGAAGGAATGAAGGTGTGAGGGTGAGCAGGCAAAGAGCAAAAGCTCCAGTTTTCCATGTCCTTTAGTCCGCCAGCAGAAGGTGTGGCCCAGATTAAAGGCGGATCTTCCCACCTCAGAAGAGCCAGACTAAAGGCTGGTCTTTCCATTTTAAAAGATTTAATTAAGAAAAGTCTCTCACACGTGTATGCATCCACTTGGGTTTTAGTTTTTTCCAGATGCTGTCAAGTTGACAACCAAGAATAACCATCACAAGTCCACCCTGTGTCAATTTGACACATAATTACATTATGTCGTGCTTAATTTCCGGGTCATAATTTTGATTAACATGATATAGCTATTCTGTGTACCAACCACAAATGCATTATAAATTTTAGCATAGGTGACAATATTCCTTGAGGGACGTTCGTTTAGTATCTCAGAAGTTAAATATGAGAACTACTAATATTATCTTAAGTGGTGTTGTGTTACATGATAAAGAAATCAGGAAAGCAAACACAGATATCTACCCAAACACATTCTTAACAAAATGTGACAGAAGCACTTGTATCAATTCTAATTATCTTTTCTGCAACTGGTCATGTGGCCCTAGCTGGTATTCATAATTATTTCTCTCTACTACCCATTCTGTGTTCCCTCCACCCTTAGCAAGCACCTTGGCAGCCTCTTCTCTTGGAGGAATGACCCATACCGTTATCCTTGAAGGGTCTGCGCCCTTTGTCATCCGGCCTGCATTGGCTGTTGTAGTTTCCCCTTGACTTTCATCGCAGGATATGGTAGCACCAAGAGACATCCTAAAGGATCTCCTTCACTCCAGACATAATCTCTCTTACATCCATTGTGGAGACGCAATCCGGTTTGCCCTTGGTCACCTGGAACAGTCACCTTTCCTCACACTGTGGGAGAAAAGAGTCTCCCACAGAGCCCCAGTCATGGTGTGCCCTGTACATGGCAGCCTGTATGTTTGTCTCCTGGGCTGGACTCTGGTCTTCAGGTGACGAAGACTGAGCTTCCTTCTACTTTGTATCCTCAGAGCCTCACTAGACTGCAGGTCCACCGTACCATAGTGTTACACGGCACACCTGTGAAGCGACTGCTAGTGATCTAACCATTGTCTCAAACCTCAAGCTCCAGTTTCTAAGAGGCCCCACCCAGCTCAGTTCCTGCATAGCTGGATGTGTCTTTTTCCGCTTCCCATTTCTTGGGCCTGATATTTTATTATGAGCTGAAATAGAGATGCAAAGAGCGGAAGCTTAGGTAGCCTGTCTAGCTTCCCTGGCCTTTGAGCTTTATAGGACTGTTAGAATTTCCTTCCTCCCTACTGTCTACCTAGAATTTCCCTGCAGTGTGATGGTATGGGCTAGATGGGGTTGAAGGAGAACGTGACTCCCCTGGGGCAGACAATGGCAGGCTTCCCTGCCTATAGTTCTCCTCCCTATTTGTTGGATCATGGGTAGAAAGGAGGTGACAAGCCCTTTCCAGACATGCTTTTCAGAGTCTTGGGATTTGTAGCAAATGGAACAGGCTGAAACCTGGATCATTCCTTGTGAATAATTGTTTCTCAGCCTTGTCTAGACCATGTCGCACTTGTCCGATGTGGTTATGGTGTTTTCTCTATCTGGTCACATACCAGGAGAGGCTGAACTGGGGACTGTTAACTGGACATACTGAATCTTGATGTGAGCTACATTGTTATTCTTTACAGTGTGAGAGAGTAAAGCAGTCTGCTGAATGCCTACTGTCCACTTCGTTTGCATACAGAAAGTGACTTTGGGAATTTTCTATAAAGAACAAAGTGACTTCATTATGCTACTCAGTCAAGTATGACAATGGAAGTTGAATTTTGAAAAAAAAAAAAAAAGTTAAAACAACAAAACCAGCTAGGTGGTTTGGGTCATTTCTGTTGTCTGTAAAGAAAGTGAGGAGAAAAATCATCCAATGGCTCCATGCCATTGTCACTTTCCTGGCACAGGAGGTCTGCTTGAGCTCCATCACTTATTTCCATGGGTAGGGATTTGAAAAAGAACAAATAAGATCCCTTACAACTTTGGTTATAACTCCTCGAGATCTCTTTGTTCCCCACTGGTCAGAGAGGGAGGGCAGATGAGCCAGGTCTGACTTCCCAGCAAGAGCAGAGGTCTTAAAGAATATAAGACAATTCACAGAGCTCTAGGAAGGGACAGAGCTGTCCTGTGAGGAGATACGAGAGTTCTGGAGTCCAGTCATGACTGCTCCTCAGTGAAGGAGCATCCAGTCCTGTGTGGGGTTTTCCTGTTTGTGTGCTGTGCCTTCTCTTTGTCAATGTCCTTGGTGTGCTGTCTCTGTGGACTCCTTGCTGGGCCGTTCCTTCACTCTTCCTCCTTGGTAGGCTGTCCCTTCACTTTGTGGCTTCCTTGATGTGGGCTTTGGTGTGCGGTGTCTTTGACTTATGCATACAGAAGCTTTCCTGTTTTATGTAGTTTTTGCTTTTGTTGACTGTGCTTAAAAAATGTACATAGAACTACCATGTGATCCAAAATTCCACTGCTACATACACACCCAAAGAAAACAAAATTCCTGTGTTCACTAAAGCGTGATTCATAATAGCCAAAACATGAAACCAGCATGAACCCATCAGCAGATGAATAGGCAAAGAAAATGCAGTGTGTATGCACAGGAGAATAATATTTAGCCACAAGAAGAATATTTAACCAAAAGTCAGTCAGGAAACACAGAGGAACCCTGTCTCAAACACTCCCCCCTCCAAAAAAAGGGGGGGAAGAGAAAATTTTGTCATTTGTGCCAACACACATGAACCTAGCAGACATGTTAAATAGTCATGCACAGAAAGACAAATTCCACTGATCTCAGACAGTGGAACAACAGATATTGTCAGGGACTGCAATGGTTAAAAAGGGCTGTGTGGAGCTGGGGACTCAGGTGGAGACTGGCAGTTAACTGTTAGATAGCTGAAGGAGGTTGCAGTGCTCTGTGCTGTCTACTTCCACATAGCTGGAAGAAAGGCTTCCGAGTGTTCTTAGCACAGAGAAATGATACGTATGTGAGTTGATCAGTATGTTAAATATTCTGATTATTATTTAATATATGTATGTATGAAAACATCCCACTGTACAATATATACTGTATGTATAGTTGATACATAGCCATCATATATATCAATTAAAGAGAATAAGCAAACAGACTGTAAAGTGGGGTTCGGCTGTTGGTTACTGCGATAAAATACCACGACCAAAATCAGCTTACAGAAGAGTTTGTTTTGGTTCCAGAGGGGCGGTCCATCATGGTGGGAGATGCATGGAGGGAGGCAGCTAGAACAGGAAGCTGAGAGATTACATCCTCAAACACAGGCGTGAAGCAGAGAGTGCAAGCTGGAAGTTCAGAGCCTGCTTCCCTGTGGCATACTTCCTCAAGCAGGGCTACATGTGTCCCAAGTTCTATAACTTCCCCCAAAATGGTGCCACCGATGTGGGACCAAGTACTCAAATTTGTGAGTCTGTGGAGCTCATTTCTCATTGAAACCATCACAGGGAGGGACTGCTGCTTTTCCATGCAGGGTACTGCAGCATTCTCAAGTCCCGAGGAGCCCAAGGAAAGGTCTCTGAGTGTTGCTGGCTTCACTGGGAATGGTAAAGAAGTGGTTTTAGATTTTGTCTATCAATGCAGCCAAGACAGACACCTCCACATGCATCGAGCTACATTTACTCTCCAGTGGGGCCTGGCAGTGTTCTTACGACTCGCCTTCACTGGAGCCAGCAGCTTCTGGTTTGCAGGTCCATGGTAAAAGTTTAATTTACTTCCCACAGAAATGGAGTTTCCATGCGAGTCTACAAGCCCATTTCAGATTCATAGATGGCCATCTATTTGAGTAGGAGTCGGTATATTTCTTCCCCAACCTCCAAAGAGCTATAAAGCAAACTGGAATTTGTCAAAACCGTTTTTGCACTCTTGGAATTCGACCAAAAGCAAACAACAATCTGAGAAGCATTTATTTATAAGAAACTGCTGACTTTCACATTAGAACAGTAGGGGTCTGTAGTGTTCTTGCTTAGTTTTGACCTGGTCCCACTCCTTCAATTTTAACAAGGCAAGCCTACCCTTGAGAATAGCACCTTTGTTTCTGACTGCATTTGGAGTAGAGGGTAGAAAACCCTCTGCAGAGGCTGATAGAGGATGCACACATGGGGTTTGGGAAACGAGAGTCTTCAGAAACCTGTCCCCAGACATATGCTAGAATTCTAGCACTTGGGAGACGGAGGGAGGAAGATGGTTATTTTGAGGCTAGCCTTAGCTACATAGTAAATTTGAAGCCATCTTGGGCTATCTAGTTAGACCCTGTCTCACCAAATAAAACCATGCATGCATACAGACATACATACATACACAGAAAAGGCAACAAAGAGATTAAATTTTAAAGTATCAGATGACAAAAGAAGTTCATGAAAGAAGAATGGAGAAGATCTGGAATATAGCTAAATTAAGGCCAAATGTCAGTGACATCAGAGATTTTAAGACTATAGAAAAACAAATCTAACCAATGCTGCCCACGAGAAATACACTGTAAATTAAAGGAGACAGTTAGGTTGAAAGTGACAGCATAGAGATGCCATATGCATTTTAGAAAAGATACCCAGAATGAATAAATGAGATTGACAAGGCTGTAGGAACAACAATCAGATAAAAAAAATCGATTCTATTTATTTTTTTGAGATTTATTTATTTATTTATACATGTTAATGTTCTATTTGCATATATGCCTGTATGACAGAGAAGAGGGCATCAGATCCATTATAGATGGTCATGAACCACCATGTAGTTGCTGGGAATTGAACTCAGGACCTCTGGAAGAGCATCTAGCATTCTTAATCGCTGAGCCGTCTCTCCAGCCCAGTCAATTCTATTTCTATATATTAAAGTTCCAAAATGGAAGCTTAAAAATGGTTTTATGCATATAGCATAAATACAATTAGTTAAGAATAAACACAATCACTAGCAAACTATCAGCAAGCACTCTTGTGAGCAGTGGCTCTCATCCTTTCTAACTCTGCGACCCTATAATAGAGCTCCTCATGTGGTGACCCACAACCATAAAAATTATTTCATTGCTACTTCATAACTATGATTTTGCTTCTGTAATGAATCGTGATGTAAATATCTGTGTTTTCTGAGGACCTTGTGGGGGTCGTGACCCACAAGTTGAGAATGACTCCTTTAGAGAGTAAAGAGTATAGAGTCTTCCATATTCTTGAGTTGGGAGATCTTGTGCTGTTCAAACTGTGTACTGTGCAGCTGGCTATTCTTCCCAACTGATCCACTGATCTGTAGGTTCAGTTCTGTCCCGAGTGCAGTCACCAACAAAAACACTGTTGGAGTTTCTGGGCAGAAACTGGTAAGTTGATCTGAAAATTTGGGTGGCAACATAAGGACCCAGCATAACTATTTGAAGAAGGACACCAGACCACGGATCTGCACATCCCACCGTCTCGACTTATTCTAATATAGGCGTCGGGATACTGGCTCATGTGAGGCCAGACATGCACAGCATTAGAACAGACTGAGAATATAAAACTGAACCAAGGGCCTGGGGCAGTTTCGGTGGTAAAGAGATGATCTTTGGAATCAATGGTGTGCTGACAAGATGTCCACATGAGCGCCAACGAACCTGTTAGCTCACATCGTACATAAAATACTGCTTATCATAGACCTGCAGGTAACAGTTTACATTGAAACACCTCAGAATGCTGGCTCTGAGTTCTTAGGTAAGACATACTCAAAACATTTACCGTTCTTCAGGATTTAAAACGTCGCTTTTCAAACGAGATCTTTACGAATGAAGACAAATGGGAAAATCTTAGAAAAACAATCACCTGTTAAAAGAACCTTTACAATTCAAGCTGCTCGGTCTAGAGATGGACACAAGTACTGGTTAGACATTTCATAGCCAGTAACCAAATCAAACAGTGCTGAGTGTCAGCAGTCATTTAGGGCTTCACCTGAAAACCACAGTGAGATATCGATGGACATGCAGTGGGATGGATTATAATGACAAGACCCAGCATTGGCAAGTAGATGGGGAACCAGAGCCTTCATACATTGCTTATGAATTTGTACAGGCACATTGCAAAACATTTTTGTAGTCTCTAAAAGTTACAGCGCCTTACCATGTGTGTTGGAAATTCTTCTGCTGCAGTTTCCTCCAAGAGAAACAAAAGGATACATTCGGGGTGATGTATTTGGAACAGCCAGGAACTGGAAATGACCCAAATGGTCATCACTCTGTGCATGGATAAACACGATGTGCTGTGTCCACACAGTGGAGTACTATCCCAATAAAAAAGAAATCAACATACATGTGGCCTCTGGAACATAAGCCACAGCAACCAGACACAAAGACTGAGTGCTGCACTGTTCTGCTAAGTCGTAAATCTCTGGGACAGGCAAGTCTAGAGACGGAGAGTAATCAATGGATGACTGGATGACTGGTCTCTCTCAGGCCTTGGGGGTGGGGTGGGGGACAGCTGGTAGGAGCTGCCGGTAAGTACCAGGATTGGAGAGCTTCAGGGATGCCCTGAACCCTCACTTGCTTTGCACACCTGATAAAAAGTATTGAATTGTGTGCTTGGGAAGTGATTTGTCTAATGTGTCAGTTTTAGCTCAATAAAGTTGTTTAATAAAAAGCCTGTTGTATTTGGGCTTCTAAGAGCTTTTAGGCTTCCTGGCAGTCATCTCCATAGTTAATTATCAGCCTCCTCACTGGCAGGATCCATAATTCAGTTTGTCCAAATAATCTTAGTTGGTGAGAGCATGTTCTGATATGAAGAGAAAAACCCAGCTAGTTATTTGGAAGGAAGAGTGGCATTAGAAAGTCAGTATTTTGTAACTGTTAATGGAATAATTTAACTCAAGCAAAGTAGCAGCACACAGCTTTGTTTGGCTGCTTGCTCAAACAAACAGCCCTGAGACAAGGAGTCTGAATATAAATCAGGTGACACAAATTGTGCCGATTGTCTTCCATGCAGTGGCAATGTGATGGGCCTGTCAGAGCAGAAAACAGTCTGATTACAGATGTGTTCAGCAGTAGTTACAGCAACAGTGGTGCCAACAACTGGAAGTTGACCTTAGATGCTCCAGAAAGAGTAGGTTAGAAACGGAGATAACTGTTTAGCTAGGTGGTAAGGATGTGGGGATCCGTGACCCTATTCTTAGTGCGTACGTGTGTGGTATTGCCTATATGTTGACATTTATGACACTTCATAGCATTTTAGTTTGAAGTCATTAAAATTCCTGCCGGGGACAGAAACGGATGAATCCTCAGGGAGACCACTGGAGTCCAACCACACAAGGCCAGGGGTGAGATGTTGTGTAGGAAATGCTGGGTCTCTTGAGCAAGGTGGAGTCGGGGTGGGGTGGGGGGGAAGGAGCTTCCGTGGCAGAGGGCCACAGCAATCCATGCCGTGCCTGTTCCAGAGTCGAACACACTGGCTGTAAAGCAGACTTGTTGGTTGAGGGAACCTGAATGAAGTCCAAGGAAAGGTGAGATTCTATAACCATGGAAAAGTGGAGGTCGCTAACTCAAAACAGAACAAAAAGATAGACTTAACGTCACATGATCTGACCACTGTTTCTAATTGGCAAGATGCTTTTTCCTAAGAAACATGTGGTTGGTTGGTCACGTTTACTGTTCTTAACTGAGGTTCCACATATGTAGACAATAAGGCAAGAACTTACACACTATTCGCTTTTCACCAGAATTGAAGCCCTGCAGTCTCCATTCCTGGGTTTTACAAGGTACTGGCTGTGAGGCTCTGTGCTCAGTGACCTTCAAGCCTGTTAGTTTCTGACATCAGCTTCACACACTAGATTTTCAACCTTGGCTTGGCTTTAGTCCGGGATTTTTTTAAAGTTAGCCCTTGGAGACCATTGGCGTCAGCCTTCATTTTATTTTATGTGTGTTTTGCTTGCATGTGTGTCTATGCTCCACACCTGTGCTTGATGCCTGTGGAGGTAGAAGAGGGCATTTGATCCTTGGAACTGGAGTTATGGGTGCTTGTGAACCACTGTGTAGGTGACGGAAATCAAACCGAGTCCTTTGCAGGGGTGACAAGTGATCTTAACTGTAGAGCCACTTCCCTAGCTCACAAAGCCTTTCCCTAAGATGCTTTCAACTAGTGAGTACTTTTTGAACTGTTTCACCATATTTGGAGTTAAATCCAGGTGCCCCCACATTACTTCTGCACCCCACCCTCTGCCCCTGCACCAGTGTTGACTGCTTTGTTCATTTATAGCTTGGGGAGAATGTTTACTGTTATTCAACCATTTGAATCGGCAGTTCCAAGGCCAGAGTGGTGGCACGTGTGAGCAATTGCAGCTGCTTGGGAGACTGAGGCAGGAGAATCACTCGAGTCCAAGTGGCATTTGAACAACATAGCAAAACAGGTTATCAGAAAAAAACAAACAAATTGAAGTAGAAGAGCATGCTAGGGTGAGTGAATTCTAGTTTGAAGTAGTGTGTCCTAAAGATAGAAATGCGCGATGACACATAGAAGCTTCAGAGTAGATTCTAGAGGACTGTCCTTGAGGAGCCAATGCGAAGCATCGCTTTAGAGGTGTTTATTTAGACTAGTCTCATCAGAATTGCAGTTGTCTATAGTGTGCCAAGAGGGGAGGCTTAGGCTTTAGAGATGCCACGCTGAATAAACTTGACCTTGTCTGGAAGGCTTTTGTCAGGCACCAGCAGATTAAACCAAGTTTGCTTCCATGGCCTGCACTGTTTCCACTAGGCGGCTGTCATGAGCGCAGGAAGAAGACACAAGTGAGATTCAGCACGGCTCAGCAAGAAGCAATTCAACAAGACCACAATTATCTTTAAGGTGAAACAGAACAAATTAATGAAGAAATGGCACGGACTGAAATTGTGACCGACCTGACAGCACCTTCCTGCAGGTGCTGGGATTTCAGGGTTCTGCCCGAGTGATAACGTGTAGTAGACTGCGAAGCCAGGCTTCCCTCAGAGGTCTCATAAGCTTCCTGTCTTACAGTCATAATTCCTACTTAGAATGGTGTCTCACACCTGTAATCCCACCCAGTACCTGGGAGACTGTGGCTGAAGGAGCAACACGAGTTGAAGACCAGCCTGGGCTACGTAGTGAATGAGTTCCAAGCCAACCTAAGCTTTCGAGAGGGAGACCCACCTCAAAAATAATGTAATAGCAGTGGCTCAACACAGCCACCACAGAGACCCGATTCAGCCGTTAGTAACTGACCCTGAAGTGGGTACCAAGACCCTTGTCTGCTCTCACCCCTTGGTTCACTGGTTTCTCAGCTTCAGGGAATTACAGTGGATTACAGAAGCAGGGAGTTCTGCATGTCTTCTTTCCCCTAATGAGGGACCTTGACTGGAATAGCATGTGGACATGTGACTCCCTTAAATCCAGCACTCACCATGTGTGTCCCCCAGGGAAACTCTGGAAAATAGCAATTCAGAGAATTCACGTAAATGTTTAACATTCACCTTTAAAAACAAGACTTTAGAGGAAAAAAAAAAAAAGCTCCTGGGGCATTCTTAACTAAACTTCAAAGTTCTAAAGTGCTGGAGAAAGGTGTCAAGTTCCCAGCACCCTCCAGTGCTGTGAGGACAATGGATGGGGAAAAGGGAGGGAGAGAGAGGCACTGTACTGTGATGGGTTGCAGCTGGAAGCGGGCCAGCTTGGAAAGCACTCAAGATGCTGTGAGGAGCAGAGATTTTAAGCATGGACACGGAACGGAAGTTAGACATTAGGGGATGGGGATGCTGCTCGGTGGCAGAGTGTTTGCTTCTGTGACCCCCCCCCCCCCGGCCCGCCCTGGAATTTCTCGCTTTCTCTCTTCATTTGAGGTAGAGTTAGTAGTTCAGCATTTCTGCCCTGCACAGTACTAACTTTGAGATGTTGGGAAGTTTGTTGGCTTGAGATCGGATGCCTGAGTCATGTCCAGGCTGGAGACAAAGAGTGGGCACTATCATTACGCAGTAGGCATTTGAGATCCTGGGCCTGTTGAATTCCTCTTGGAAGCATGTGGATGCAGAGAAAAAAAAAAAATCAGACTGGACCCTTGGGCCCTAAGTGAGGGATGGCCTGTAGAGGAACCTAATAAAGTTTGATTATTTCCAAGTCATTTTAATTAGCTTAAGTATAATTTACCTCAAACAAGTTGCCTGTTCAGGAATACGGGTGTGCGCATATAGGTCTGTTTAAACACCACCCACCACTAGATAAAGGACATTTCTCTTCCACTGAAGAAGCCCCAGTCAGTCCCCCTGTCCCCTGAGACCAGCAGCCTGTGTTCTTTCATCACTCAGAGCAGTTCTGCCTACTCCAGAGTGTCACAGAAACTCTGTCAGACATTCTGCTCATACCACAGTTCTGCATCATCTCACATCTTAATGGACTTGTAGCCTGTTTAAAGAGTTGAACTATTAGGATTCAAACTTCTTAAACATTCTTACACAAGTTTTTGTGGATGTGATTTTGTATTGTTTGTCTGTTTTGAGAGAGGGTTTCTGTTTGTGCAGCCCTGTTGTCTTGGAACTCACTCTGTAGACCACGATGGCCTCGAACTTACAGAGATCCACCTCTGCCTCCTGAGTGTTGGGATTAAAGGCGTGTGTCACCACTGCTTGGTGTGTTTTTGTATTTTTATGTAAACACCTAGGAGAACTGCGAAGGCACGGGATTAAGGTATTTTAGTGGTGTAAGAAGTTAACAGAGGTTTAAAAAAATGATAATAATAAGAGAAAGAAGTTGCTGCCCTTCCCCAGAGTGGTTGTCCCATCTGTACTCCCAGCACAGAGCTTGAGAGAACGGGTTGCCTATGTTTGTCCTAATATATTATTTGAGACTCTTTCTTCTGAATGTTCTAAGCATCGCCCTGGACAGTTTATATCAACTTGACACAGACCCATCTCAGAGGAGGGAACCTCAACTGAGAAAACGCCTCCTTATGATCATGTTGTAGTTGAGCCTTTAAAGTATTTTCTTAATTAGTGATTGGTGGGGGAGGGCCCAGCCCATGGTGGGTAGGGCCATCCCTGGGCTGGTGGTCCAGGGTTCTATAAGAAAGCAGGCTGAGCAAGTCATGGGGAGCAAGCCAGAAAGCAGCACCCCTCCATGGCCTCTGCATCAGCTCCTGCCTCCAGGTTCCTGCAGTTTGAGTTTCTGTCCTGACTTCCTTCAGGGATGGACTATAATATAGAAGTGTGAGCCAAATAAACCCTTTCCTTCCCAGCTCGCTCTTGGTCACGGTGTTTCATCACAGCAGTAGTAACCCTAGCAAAGACAAGCATATAATTGTACAAAATAATGAGTCTCATTAGGACATTTCCATACATGCCAATAATATACTCTGGTGATATAGTCTCTCCCTCTCTGTGGCACAGGTACATGCATGCTGTCATTCCTTGTCCCCTCCTCTGGAAACTTTTCTCAGGTAGTCCCTTTTCCATTTCATAAAATAAAGGCCAGGGAGGCTTTGGTATGATTTAATTCTTCGCTCTGGGGATAGAACTAAGGCATTAAAAGTGTTTTGTTCCCGAAATGAGCCGTACCCCCAGTCCCCAACAATTGGTGATTTTTCCCTCTGTTATGCTGATCTTTGAATACTTCACTGTAGCTTTGATTTAGATTTCTCTGATAAGTACTGATGCCAGCAGTGTTTTCTTGTGCTAATTGTCCAATTATATAATTTTAGAGGGTTATTCTACCCAAGTCTTTCCACTGTTGGCTGTTTTTGTTACTGTTCATTCTTTCTGTATTTTGTTTACCAGTCCTTTGTCAGCTAGATACATTGTGAATATTTTCCTACATTCTCTGACCCTCCTTCCTGTTTCTTAGTGACTCACAGGAAAGAACTTTGAAATTATGATAAAGTCATGATTTTAAAATTTCCTACCATGGCCTGCATTGTGTCCTTTTAAATACTTTGGTAGGAAAAGGCAGTATTTATCATTTACCATATAGTCCATCAGCTTCTGTTACTGTAACAAACGCTTGAGAAAAATCAACTCTGATTCTACTTTTTGGAAGGTTTTAATCCATGATCCTTCAGCCTCATTGCTTTGGGGCCTGTGGCAAGGCTGCAGACACATCATAGTGGAAATCATGGACATAATATAGGAAGGCTGTTCGCCTGGCAGGAAGTGGGAGAAGAGATTGTGGGGTCCCCAGATCCCCTTCAAGACATGCTGTCACAGACCTCCTGCCAGGCTCCACCTGTTCTTGCGTCCACCCCACCTCCCAATATGGATGCTGCAGGACTCAAAGCCAACACAGCGGCCTTTGAAGGATACTTCAGGTGCAAATGGTAGCCCTGCAGATATATGGCTTCACTTCTAGGCCCTTTTTTCTGTACATTGATTGCTTATACCAGTACCACACAGCCTTGGCAGGTGATTAGGGTTTCTTTCCTGCTCTGACAGAGGACGCACAAGCCACCGGAGCAAAAACACATGAGCAAATGGCCTTAGGAAATATTGATGAAGGGGGACAATGAACAGGATAAAATGAGGATTAAGGTGCACAGTTTATCATGCAGACAGGCTGCAGTAACAGGGTCAGAGTAACCGGAGTCCCCAGGCATCTACCTTCTGTAAGTATGAAAACCAGGTCTCGAAGGGGTGGCAGCTTTTTAAAGCTCACACTGGTAAAATAAGAGGGCAGCTGTTCAAGTCAATGTTTGAGAAGCTCGGTGAGCAATCCCTCTAACTTGATTTCACATGGTAATACGAATACTGTTGTGAGTTTCTGTTTCTATTCCACCACGACCTTCGGCCCTGTGACGACTGTAACCTGCTTTCCTCACTTGAATCTATGCCAGCTTCCTTAGCTTTTCCAGTTCATTAATTCCCATAGTTTCTCAGAACCTTGTCCCATCAACAATTGTACTTGGGATGAAGAGACATTTGAAATGTGGTAAGAAAACATTCTGATCTCGCACGCTCTGTGCATGCATGTGTTCATGAGAGCCAGAGCTGGATGTTGGGTCCTGTCTTCATTAGAGTTCCTATTGCTGCAAAGAAACGCCATGACCAAGAAGCAAGTTGGGCAGGAATTGGCTTATTTGGCTTACATTTGCACATCACTGTTCATCATCAAAAGAAGTCAGGGCAGGAACTCACACAAGGCAGGAACCTGGAGGCAGGAGCTGATGCAGAAGCCACGGAGGGGTGCTGCTTACTGGCTTGCTCAGCCTGCTTTCTTATAGAACCCAGGACTGCCAGCCCAGGGATGGCACCACCCACAATGAGCTGGCTCCTTTCGCATCAATCACTAATTAAGAAAACGCTCTGCAGTCAGGTCTTATAGAACATTTTCTCAATTGAGGGTGCCTCCACTCAGATAACCCTAGCTTGTGTCAAGTTGGCATAAAACCATTCAGGAGAGGTGACTTTGTCAGTCATTCCCCACCCTTTTATTTTTGAGGCATGGGCTCTCAAAGAACCTGGAGATGGCCAATCCAGCTAGGCTAGCTGACCAGTGGGCTGCAGGATACTCTGGCCTCCACCTCCCACCCCTCCACCCCCAGTGCTGGAGTTACAGATGCATGCCACCGTATCAGACTCATTTCACAGTAAGCATTGCATTGACTGAGCCAGCTTAGCAGCCCCTTAACTTAAAATTTTGATAGTATTAATCCTGAGCCAGGATGCTGTTGGCTGCAAAGAACAGAAACCCCCAACTCAAGGGCCTAGTGATATGAACAGAATAGGAGAGAAAGTATTATCGTTCAAAGGTAGAAGTCACCAGGCAGGGCTGTTCCCCCTGTTCCTTTGGCTAATTCAGTGATGCCGTCTTTGGATTATCACCCTCAAGTTCTGTTTAATATCATGCCTTACTCCCTCCGCTATTGACTGTGTCCAGCCTGACCCCTCTTCTAAGCAAGAACTGGCTGCTGCTCTTTCACATATCCTAGCACGGGATGTCACACTTGAGGAATGAGGTAAAGCTGTCCAAATCCTGAATTTCAAGTCTTCTCACAAGTTAATGAGTTGTAGGAGGACAAGAGCTCCGTGATGGCCTCAGAATAGTTAGAGGGCCCACGTGCTGGCATAGAGAGAGAAAGCCATGCCTGGGAGATCACACAGGCAGTGTGACAGGGCTGTGATTCACAGCTAGTCTGCATTTTATTTATCTCTGTCCCCCTTTGGAGATAGCCAGTGGTGCTCGTACACCAACTGAACCACTTAAAATATGGTTGTGTGCATGTTGGTTTCCATGTCTGCTTTCTCTGCTGATGTGTGAACTTGAAGATCAAAGGCTTTCCCCAGTACTAACTCAATTGCACGGAACAGAAAAGAAACCTAGCACCAAAGTCTTTTTCTGAGCTGGGGCTGCCCAGAGCCTATATAGCAGTCCAGCGACATCAGGACAGTAGAGGGCTGTCCTTGGGGACCTTAGCTTGTGTGTCGCCCTGTTTGTGCAAGGCAATGCCTGCAGTTGTCATCACACCCATATGCAGGCCCAAAGAAAAGCCACACTGCCTGCCCAGCAGCACCCCGTCTTTTCTCTAGGAAGACATAACACAGTACAAAGAAACCTGTGGACGTTTTCCAGGAGTTTATTTAAAAACTAAAACCATAGCCAACCTTAGGAAAACATCTCATCTTCCCTAATATAGCCAACGACCACATGTAAAAGTATAATCAGTAAAAAGGCGTAACAAGTCATTAGGATTTTGTATTTTACTGTCACAGCAGAGTTGAGGTTAGTGTAGCCTTTTCCCAAGAGCCCAGTAACTGCACGTGAGTCATCAGAGAGTGCCAGTCCGTGTTTCACAACTAACCAGCGTTTGGGGAAAGATGTATATATAACAGGCAGTCAGCCTTCCCTCTGTGGCTTTCACATCTGTGGCTTCAACACTGTGGGCAGAAAACTTTAGAAAAACGTGGTGTCTGTGTTGGACACACACAGACTGATTATTCCCTAAACACAGACAGTCTATAAAGCGTTTACCTTGTACTAGCCACTGAAAGTGACCGGTCTCAGGGATGGCTAAGGTGCTGCAGGGAGGAGGGTAGCTTCTGTATAACCACTGTGCAGGTCTGTGTGAGGGACCTGACCACCTGGGGGTCTGGACTGGGAGCTGGGATCAGCCAGTCCCCTTTAGAAATACAGTGCCGTATATGCTTATTTTAAAATGCATGGACTGGGTGGATATTTAGTACATAATTTACAGATAATGAGATGTCCAGGACACTTGCTTATGAATTCTGTGTGCACAGTTCCCATGGAATGCCATTATTGACGAGTGCCAACATTTTCATAGCTAACCAGTGGTTGCAGGCCAGCTGTGGTGTGATAGCACTGACGGCAGATAGATGCTTAATTACTGTCCAGTTCAATAAAGTAGCTCAAGTTACTGATGAACTAATGTCCCTCTACAGTGAGTGTTGATTGATACACAGGCTAATGAAAGGGTGGCTATGATGTCGCTCCTCATACGGCTGACATCTTGACATTTTTAATTAAACCTAACTTGAATTATTAATATCTTCGCCGACAGTTTAATCCTAAATTAGAGTTAGTCAGCAAATATTTTCTGTAAGAGGATGAGATAGTAATTGCTTTAGGCTTCTATGACTGGTGTTAGACATAAGCAGCCATTGTAATACACAAATGGACAGGGTGTGGCCAAATAAAAATATGTCTACAAAACCAGACATTGGATGATTTTTTTTTTTCCTAAAAGCTAGAATTTATGATCTTGGTTTTACTTATCAACGTCTGTCACACAAGTATTTTCACGCTGGTTAGGTAGGAGTTGAAATATCTGAATGTAGAGTTGGGTAGAATTGCATCACGTTGTACCATTGTGTAGTGCTTTCACCTCTACACGGCAGACCTTTGCGGTATATATCCCACAACTTGTCCGTGAATTAATGTGTTAAGTCAAATAAGAACTTGTCAGTTAGGGGATTGTCAGTCCAAAGAATATGTATATGTGGCAACATCTGCTTTGAACTGGGGTGTAGGTCAGTTGGTAGGCTGCTCAGCTCGCATCCTCAGCAGGGAAGAAGCTGGGAGTCGGGGTGCATCCTATAATCTCAGGACTTCCACAGTGGCATGTACGACCTTCCCCCATACAGTAGACAGACAGACAGGTGGTAGAAAAACTGATTGGCCAATAGCTAAACAAATAGACATATAAATAGATGCAAAAATAAAAACCCTAACAAGTCTGAGAGCTAAGTCCCCTGTTGAGTGTTATCTGCTTTAATACTTTGTCTGTGTTGGACACACTGTCTCCATCCTGCTGTGAGTTTCCAAGTTATCGCCAACAACTGCCTGACTGAGTCTCTTTTATTTTTCTAAATAAACTGGCGGTTACACTTTTTCTTAAATAATTTGCTCATTAACGTTCTTACCTATTTTCCGCTTGAATTATTTTCTTTCCACTTGAATTTTTAATCTGTTTCTTACTGCTTGGAAGTGAGAAACAGATTAGGGGCATTCTCCATTAGGGGCATTAACCTAGTATATGTACTGAGGAATTTCTGTTACATTCCCCTGCAGCACTTTACAGTTTATCCTACAGAACTGGCTGATGTGCATGTAGAAAAATCTCCCAGGCCTTTGTGAGTTTTCTGCTTATGTGATTGCCCCGCTGTGTGTTCTCTTTTATCTTATTGTATGTCTCTCCATGAAACTGTTTTTTTTTTTTTTTTTTTTTAACATTTAGATCTTTTCATGTGTCGACCAACTGGCGTTTCATGTGTGTAGTGTGCCCTGGGGACCTATCTCTGAAGAGAGCTATTGTTTCACCCCACTTAACCTCATTCATCTCACCACTGCTTTAATATGCTGGTGTTGTTATAAACAAACTTCCCAGTTGTACAGTGATTCTTTCTAAACTGTTTCTTATTTGGATAATCCTTTGATCTATTTTTGAAACAATTCTGCCTTCTAAATCCCCACGGCACATGCCTTCATGGGTGAGAATGGGACAGGACCTCAGCGTCATGTGTTTGCTTAGTTAGCTAGAAGCCCCTGAAGATCAGCTGGTGAGCCCCACCAAAGACTGTCAGGACTGTAGTTGGGATTATGCTGCTAAACTTAGAAATTAATTTAACAGGAGTGGAATTTATCATTATTGAGTCTTCAGATCCACAAGGAGGATGATGCTGTGCAATGCACCCCCCCCCCCCCACTTCTTGCTCTCAGACTTGTTCTTCTTTTTGTGAATTGCTACCATCTCAGGCTGACAAGATGTGCATGTGTGCTTGTGTGTATTGTATGTGCATGTACGTGTATGGAAGCACATGTGTGTGCATGTGAAGGCTGGAGGTCAATATCATGTGCCTTCTTTCTTCACACACTAGTATTATTATTACTATTATTTGTGTGTGTGATAGAGGGATATGTGACGGGGAGCCCTGTCATACTGCACATGTGGAACTCAGGGGACACTATTGTGAAATTGGTTTTCTTTACACCTTTATGCGGGGCCTGGGGATGGAACTCAGGCTGTCACGTTTGCCCACCAAGTGTTTTTCCCTTCTAAACCATCCAGTTGGCCCCCAACACCTAGTATTTGAGATGCAGCTTCTCACAGACTCTGGAGCCCACTACTGGCCTGGCTGGCTAGTGAGCTCCAAGAGTCCTCTCATCTCTGTCCATCTGGCGCTGGGGTTACAGGCTTGTGCCGCTCTGCCTGGCTTATCTCGTGAGTTTTGGGAACCCATCTCAGGTCTGTTTGCTCGTGTGGCAAGAAGTCTTCCCCGCCTGTATTTAGACTCTTTAATGTTAAGGAAGTATCTCTTCCCCTCAGATTACGGAGAGGTTTTTTTGCTTTATTGAATTGTTTTTTCCTCTTACACTGAGTCATATTGAGCCCAGGACCTCATGCGTGCTAATAACTAAGTGCTATACCATTCATTTCCCTCTCTCTGTCTCTCTGTCCCTCTGTCCCTCTGTCTCTGTCTCTCTCTTTCTCTTACCAAACCGCCCAGGCTGGCCTTGAGCTTACTCTGTTGTAGTGGCAGGCCTCTGAGCTTGAAATCTTCATTCTTCAGGCCCCCAGGCACTGCCACCAGGCCTGGCTTAAGGTTTACCAAATGTGCATGTATCTTTTCGACTAATCACTGTGATGATGAGTAGCGTTAGCCCTCCTATATAGACTCCTACTTGAATCTATAAAGTAAACTAACATTGATTGAAATATATTAAATAAAGGCTAGCTAGCATGCTATTCTTTCTTCTCTCTCTCTCTCTCTCTCTCTCTCTCTCTCTCTCTCTCTGAGACAGGGTCTGGCTGTCTTGGAACTTGCTGTGCAGATCAATCTCAACTCGAACTCATGGAAACCCACCTGCCTTTGCTCCTGAGTGCTGGGATTAAATGTGTTCATCACCACACCAGTTTTTCTTTTCTTTTTTCATAGCTTTAAAGAACTCATTCATAAAGCCACCAAAATCACCTATTGGAGAAGCTTAAGATTTAGTTTAGTCAAATAGTTTTTCCCTTTGATTGCTTCTGTATTGAATGCTCAGAAAACAGTCCAGTTTTCTGAGAGCTACATCTGACTGTTATAAGCCACAATTCCCATTGTGGTGGTGTTATATTTGACTAGTCAATCTATCTAGAATTGTTTTCACGTGATAGGAAGGCCTAGCTTCCTCTCCCCCACCTGCCTTGCTGGCTAATACGTCTGTTCTTTGAGAATTTGAATGGAAGCCTATGTCTTGTGCTATATTACATTCTTTAGGATATGTTTTGGGGTTTCTTCTGTTCTTTTTCATTGATACATAAGCTCATTTTCCATACTGTGTTTAGTTGTAATTCCATCTCAGCACCTTAAGTTTGTTAAAGGCACTATCTGGTTGTGAGTGAGTGACCCCTGATCTGCTCTAAAGGTCATGAGTTTGGACTACTGAGGGTACATTTTAAAAATCAAGTTAGCTTGGTGGAGAGCATGAGGCCAGAGGTCAGAGTCCCCAGAACTCATAAATACTGTATGGCCATGGTGGTGGCTTCAGCTACAGAGGGTGGGAATCCAAGACCAAGCTAGCTCACAAGACTAACCATGTTATGAGGTCTGGACGAGATTGAGGGACCGTGCTGCAATGAAGAAAATGGAAAGGTCATGGAGGGTGAGTCCCAACACGGGCCTCAGGTTTCTGTAAGCTCACAAACACACGCTAGTGTCTGCACACATGCAAAAACATGCACACACATAGGAAATAACTGGGAAAACTTAGTTAAGAATTGTGTGCAATGGGGGCTGGAGAGATGGCTCAGCAGTTAAGAGCACTGTCTGCTCTTCCAAAGGTTCTGAGTTCAATTCCCAGAAACCACATGGTACCTCACAGCCATCTGTACTGGGATCTGATGCCCTCTTCATGCAGGTGTCCATATAGATAGAGTACTAAGAATTGTGCAATGTGTTTGGAAGCAAGAATTGATAAATTAAAGCTGTCATCAGTAATCGCACTTTTTATGCTCGTGTTTTTCACATATATAATTTTATTTGTGTCTGTCTTTCAGAATAAGGGTGAAAAGCATCAGAGGCCAGTTTCCTTTCCCACATATATTAGGAAAGAATTCTCATAACCTGTCAAATCAAGTTATTTTGTAGGGTAGACTTAATAATATTTCATTGTTGAGCCATATGAATTAGTGAATTTCTTTACAATGTACCCTTTAACAAAATGAACGTTTCCACTAATCCAGCTTATTTTTGTTTTGCAGATGTTGTTTTGTGTTTGCTTTGGGATACCTCTCAGTGTGTCAGATTACTAGAGTCTATATCTTTGATTATGGACAATATTCTGCTGATTTTTCAGGGTAAGATTAAAACTTGATTCAGTGACCTCTTTTATCTATTCTAACATAGTGGCTAAAAATACAGAATATAATTTAATTTCGTTTAGTACTTTCATTTAGTCCTTCCAATGGAAAGCTGTTGAAACATTTGTAATATTGAATAAGTCACAGAGTTTACCTGTGCTTTTACATCGCCTTATATAAACTTTCTAAATATAGAGCAGTTAGACTCTTACGTGGCATCTGGTGTTGAAAGTAGTTTTTGTTTCTAATGGGAATTTCTGCAAGCATTTATATTTCTGCAAATATTGAAGTCAGCTCCCCCCCCCAAGAATGTAGTTCTTGCTACTTAGCCTTCTTTTCTTCCCATCTGCCCCCTCTCCCTCCCTTCCCTTCCCTCCTTTCTCTCCCCTCCCTTTTTCCCCTCTTTCCCCCCTTTTCCCTTCACCTCCCTCCCTCTCTCCTTTCCTCCCTCTATGGAGTAGTGGAAATCCCTTCTGGCTTTTGTTTCTTCAGAAGGGATGTATTTCCTCCTTGGCACTGAACAGGTCTCCTTGTCCTGTAAGGAAACTGAAGGCGTGTTAGGAGATAAACGCAGTGCCGGCCTTTCTGAGCTAGCAACTCCTGTCTCTGTAGAGAAACATGTCCTGCCATGTGGGGCCCAGGTGGGCAGCTGAGCACTTCCCACGTTGCATCCTGCCTCCCAGCTTTCTCCACTCAATGAGAGGGGAGTGCCTTTTTCAGTCTTGAGCCATCTGGGCAGTATCAAAATGAATAAAACATTCAACTTGAAGATAAACAAGTTGGAAAAAAAATCATGTCTCTGGGGATAGAAATTGGCTAAATTATTTGAGAAAAATCACCTGTAAGAAGAAAAAACTTAAATGATAAACTATCTGAGAGTAAATTTTATTGTATAGATTTTTAAAATAGGCTTAGGTTGTGTCCCAAAATAACAAACAAAACCAAGCCAAAACAGATGACTTATACAAAAAAAAAAAAAAAAAAGAAAGAAAAGAAAGAAAGAAAGAAAGAGAAATAATGGATCAGATTAGGAAGCAAGTCAAATGGAAGTGGATGCTAAATCCGCACCTGGGTGGAGAACAGACCAGCAATCCATCTCTAAACAACAGATGTTCTTAAGGAATTAGTACATCGCGGGCCCACTGTGAATAGCAGGAAGTGGCCCAGGTCACATGCTGTCATCATGGCGGGATGGAGTCGGGAACCAGCTGTGAAATTATCAGAATCTCCAGCGAGCAGACCCGTGCTAAGAATAGCCACCGAAAGCTAACTGTGTCAGACAGTGCGCGTCTCCCTGAGCCCTGATCCCCAGGACCCAGCTTCTGTCTGCAGGGGCTCCGGGGGTATCGAACAGTGAGAACCCTGGCTCCTCCAGTCTTGGTCTACCCAGGACATCTGCTCTGGGTATATATTTATAATCACTACGTATAAAGTTTCTTTCTTTCTTTTTTTAACACTAGTACTTTAGCATAACCAAACTGAATTGATTATGAAGCCATATGGTTTGGTGCTAGGACACGTCTGTGGGACTCGGTCTTCATGGCACCCTCACAGCCCTCCTTCAGTTTAATCTTGGTCATTATCTTTTTTATCTCCCTCATCTGCTACTCCAAATCGCTGCTACTCTCTAGTCCCTCACATAACGTCTATCTCTGCTAGCTACTCATAGGCTGTTGTCCAAACGACTGTCATCACTGTGGAAGAACATAACGGTCTGCTCTCACATGACAGCCCGCTGAGGAGGGAGCCTCCGCTTCACAGGCTGCTGGGGAGGGAGGCCCTTCCCTTCTGGCACCACCTCCTACAGGGTCTCTGGGGTCTTCCTGATTAAGCTTATTTGGTTGGAGATGGGGAGTACTGGGCCAGATCAGAGAGAGTGTACATGCCTGCATATGTCTGTGAGCACAAACTACTACATGGACACACAAACTAGAGAGCACTTTATATTAAGGGCTGATGTGACTTTAGCAGCATTTTGTTGAAATTTATAATTTAAGTATTTTCATATAATTTTAAATGTTTATAGAAAAAGACAGCATTTTAAAGATGGGCTACCTGTTTATAATAATCCCAATTTAGAGAGACATTTTTAGGCCCTGGGAGGAAGCTTTTGATGAACTGATGCAGACTTGAGCTAACTGAAGCCAGCTGCCCTGGCAGAACTAAGCCAAAGAACTTGCTCATTTTAAAGTGGACATAAGAGAAAGGAGCCACTTGTGGGCCAGTGCTTCCCAATGAGGGACTCAGGAGATGGGGACCCTCGGGTGTGGGACAGCAAGGGGCAGAGAAGGGCCATCCTGTGACGTCCTTTAGAACAAGTGTCATTGCTCTTTGAAGTGTTGATGTCTGGAGAAAAACACCAGAAGGGAGGCCAGACTCTAGCTAGGAATTTATATGAAATCTCTTGAGTGAGACAGATTTATTTGCTTGAGGCATAGAAGAACTGAGTTATAGCTAGAGGGAGAAAGAGGAGAAGGGAGAAAATGGAGGGAGGGAGAACTTTGTGTGTGTGTGTGTGTGTGTGTGTGTGTGTGTGTGTGTGTACATGTATCCCAGTATAACGTTAGGCTCAGGATTTTTTGTTTGTTTGATCAGAGACTGTCCTTTTATTAGAAGTTTCTAGTTGCAGCAAAGGTAGAAAGCACTGAAGTTGTGAGTTCTCCCCTCAGCTTTAGAAAAGTGACACAAGAAAAGTATAAAATGACTAGTATTCCTTTCTATTGGAATAACATAAAATGTAATAGAAAAGAAGAACTTAATTTCAAAAGCAACAGTGAAATGTCCAGCAATGTCTGAGAAGAAATGGACTGGGCCCCTGAAGACAGCTGTAAAATCTCACTTAGGCAGAGGAACTTGAGAAACAACATGCCTGCTTTAAGATAGAGTCAGGAGCAAGAAGGTAGATACATAGAGTTGGTATAACAAAAGTTCTATTTCATTATGCTGAGGGCCATCACACAAAGTTCACACTCTGGGTTCCTAACTAAGGTCCTAAGCCCATCTCCCCAAGGCTGCTCACATCTCAGCCAAAAGTCCAGTCCAGTCTCTGACAGAAGTCTCTGATTCAGGATCCTGGAGGAGAGGCTCCAGCCGCAGAGCAGGTCAAGATGGCCTCTCTCCAGATGTGCAGAGCAGAGTGTTGCTCATGGTCTCTGCTTATATGCTGGCCAGTGAGTGTTGTGGGGTTCTAGGACTGTGTCTGGTTATCGTGAGTGAGTGATGTCACTGGGTTCTGACAGCCTGCGGTGTCATGGGGTACCTGGCTAAGCTATTCTTTACATGTCTAAAGGCATCTTTCTTTCTTTCTTTCTTTCTTTCTTTCTTTCTTTCTTTCTTTCTTTCTTTCTTTCTTTCTTTCTTTCTTTCTTTCTTTTTTTTCTATGCTCATTACAGATAGTCAAATCTAACCTGTGGCTGTAATGCAGTAAATTGTCTAGAGAAGCTGAGCATGGTAGACCAAGCTTGAAATCCCAATGATCTGGGAGACAGAGGCAGGAGGATGGTCACAGGTATGAGGCCAGCATGGTCTACATAGCAAGTTATAGTCCTGCTAGGCTACAGTGAGAGCTTAAGAAACCAACTCACAGTGAAGCAAAAGCAAAAGAATAAATGCTTGAGAGCAGTGACTACCATACCCAAACAGCAAGGGCACAAATCAGGGAAAAGGATAGAGACTGGAAAAAAGAGTACAGACCAGTGAGGCCAGCGAGATGGCTCAGCCGTTGAAGGTGCTTGCTGCCAAGCCTGAGGACCTGAGTTTGATCCTCAAGACCCACATGGTAGAATGAGAGGCAGGTCCTGCGATTTGCCCTGTGATGCAACTCACATACCCTCCACTCCAAATAAACAAGTAAAGGAAACATGGCAAGGGTGGGATCGTAGTTCAGTGGGGACCTCCCGGCTTATTTCTTTAAGTGACTGTATTGGGCATTTGTGACAAGAGGGAGTGAGCCCTTGCCTCCCGTGAATAAATAAATTACTGGAGGTGAGAACCGTGTTCTCGCTGGAATTGGATCTGTGTTGCTATCACTCAGTGTGTCCACCCCAAAACAGACACCCAAGGGGGGGGGCATGGAGAATAGTTTTCATTCAGATCAAGGCCATGTCTTACAGCTGGGCATATAATGCCAGCTGCTCAGCAGGCGTTGGCCTGGCAGCTGGTCTCCTGTGTCTCCTTGGCTGAGGCCTACTGAGCATGTGTGATGCTTTTGGTAGGGGCTTTTGTAGGGGCCCATTCTTTCAAGTAGAGGCAGAGACAGGTGCCCTCAAAGCTGCAGGTGTCATTGTTGTCTTTTGCATCTCCATCTTAAGACTTATTTGAGTCCAGAGACTAATTTTAGACATGTTTTTGTGTTTTGTGAAATGAGTCATGAAGGCTGCTGGCTGTTCTTTATAATCCTTCTCACACAGGGCCCAGTAACTGTGTGTAAATAAGGTGATATAAAATATTCAGCCACCGGAGACTTTGCACCTTCCAGTTCTGGTGGTTCTTCCTGTGGGAGTGTCTCCCAGCCCTTGACCTACATTTGACTGCAGGAAGCATCTTGTCCCATTGCTAGTGCAGTTTATGTCACCACAGGAGTAAACAGACTGGAGCTGTGTTGCCTGCCCTGCCTGAGCTCTGCCGCTGAGTTTGAGTGGATCCTCGGGCAGCGTGGTAGTACGTGTCAGAAACACCTGCCCTGGGTCTGCAGACCCTGCGCAGGCTGCTCCAGCCAGCCATCAGCCCAGGCTCCTCTGCACCTTCTTTTTTGGTGCCTTCCTTTGCCCTTCCTCTGCAAGAGTTTATCTAACAAGGCAACAGCTTTCTTTAACCCCACTAGCTTCCAAAATAATGGGCACAGAGAGACTATGATTTATTTTACAAGCTTAAAAGCATTGGAGCTGGGCAGATTTCAACCCTCTAAGCAATTTAGCTATCTCTCAACTGCACAACTCATGTTCCTTGCCAATAAGTGGTTCTTTCTGGGCTCGATCTGCTCCATCAGGCTGCGTCCTCCTAGTCCATCTTCTGTCCTTCGCCCTGCCTCTACATCATGGCCCCCTGACCCTAGGCCTGCAACTCTGCCTCCTTCTCTTCTGCCAAATCTCAAACTTCAGCATTTTTTTAAATTAACCAATCAACTTTAAATTAAGTAGAGCAAGGTTTACACAACAAGGACAGATGTAAATGAGAATATGCTCATCTGGACAACAACCAGCTCTTGGGGACCAGGTGATTAACATCAGAATGAATAACACCAAACCAGTCCCCACTGCTCCTCTGCTTGGAACACCCATTCAGCCCACCATATCTGTTTGTTCGAACTCCAGATGAAGGTTAGTTCCCCCTCATTTCTCTGTTTGAAGTTTCTGTCATCTGTATATTTATCCAAATATCACTCATCACTAATGTATCTTCGGTAACTCCTCTTTTCCATGAGAGCTGTGCCCAAGCCACAGGGGATGCCATGGGCAGTAGTAATCCTGTTTGTATTGTTTCTCTGCACACACACAGCCACAGTAGCCTGCACGCTCACAGAAAGTTTCCCTCTGGCCTAGCGGAGCCTGCACATTTACACTTCAAAGCCCTTGATAGCCCTGCTCGGGCAGGTGCGCTCTGGTACTGCCACAGTTGATCAGGTGGCCGAAATGGCTACTGAAGGGCTAATGGGTGACAGCATACGCCACTGGGTCGGCTGGAGAAAGAGTGATTTGTTACCGTGGCGGGACAGAAGCATAAAATGTAAAAACAAGGGGGTATTTCTGGAGTTTTCCATTTTGTATGTTCAGACTATGGTTGACTGAAGGTAAAAGCAAAACCCTGTACATTCACATGTGTGTGTGTCTGTGACTGCTGTGTGTGCACCTGTGCATCTCTTAGTCCTGGCAGGCAGCATCTTCAGAAACAGCACTTCGCATTTGATGATTGTGTCCCCTCAGTACCCCCTGCTTAGAGCAGTTTCAGTGTTTGGTAGGTGAGGGTGTGACAGCATTACTGGGAGGGTGCGTTAGCTTTTGGCAGAATGTGCTGTGTCTCAGGTGCTGTGTAAGGTGTTGGTGATGTTGCTGTTTCGTTTATTCCACACAGTTGTCATTGTCCCCTCCACTTTATAGTCAGTGACCGCTTTGAGAAATATTAAGTGGTTCCCCCTTCCACTATGGTACATGGCAGTCAGGCTTTGTGGGTTTAATTTTTTTAATTAAGTTTTGTTAAATTTGTACACGTGTGTGTTCATACACACATGTTCATGTGTGTGTACATGTTCATGCACAGTAAAAGGGTACAGATTGCAGGAATCAGTTCTCTCCTTTTCCATGTGGGACCTAGGGATCTACCTCAGATATTTGGCTTGGTGGCAGGCACCTTTACCCACTGAGCCATCTTGCTGGCCCAGTTTACGAGTTTTGATACATCTAGCCTGCTGCCTTGTTCCCCATTACCCATTGTCTAAGCAGCATCTTGCATGAAACATACTCAGCATGGACTCTGGGATCTCTCATCTTTTGTTCCTCTGTCCCTTCCCAGGCAGCCCATCTCTCTGGTTAGTTACCCTTGTCAGAAACCTTGGTAGCATCACATCTAAAACCCTGCCTCAGATACACCAAATGGCCATAAAAGCCTCGGTGGCTTTAGATCACACATGGGATTCCCTGCAGTCTGCCTATGCCAGTCCTGGTCTCTCCTGTCCAACTCACCAGCTTCCTCGTCCCCATTTCTGCACCTTATTGTCTTTGCTCAGTCTTTTCAGAGTCAAAGTGTTTCCACTGAAACCCAGGTCAGCCTCCGACCCTAAATTCTTCAGTGATTTCTTATCTCTTGGTGGAAGGCACAGGCCCCTGAGAAACTGCCTTCTGCCCTGGCTGCCCTCCTTCCACTGGCCTCCTTGCTGCTCTCCCAAGGTCAGTCACACTTCTGTCTTCAGGCTGTGGCCTTGTCCTTCTTTCCTCCTGGCATGCCCTTGCCCCAGGCCACCATGCAGCTGGACCTCCACTTTGGAATGCTTGTTGGTTCTCATCTGTGCTCCCTAGCCCTCTCTCTGCTCCGTTTTCTCGGGCAGCGCTTGACAGGTTGTAGATCTACCTGTTCACCTCTCTCTAGTAGCGCTGCACAGCAAGGGCTTGTTGTTCCTTGGCTCTCCAGTGACGTCAAAGCTTGGACCTGGAACAAAGCCTGGTGCTTTGTAGATGCTTATTAAGTGAGAGAGTAAGTCAGTGGGTGACTCAGGCTGCAGCCTTGACTGGGCACACATCTCACATGCTTTTGGTGTTGGCCAGGTGGGGCTTGTTTGGTTTCTACTGGTTTTGTAGCTAAAGAACACTTGTTTTCATAAAGGGGATTTGAGTGTAGGGACATAGCAGCTTGTCTCTGTTGTTAGGTAGGCTGTCCTGCTAGTTACTGAGCTATTAGAAGATAGGTGCTTGTAGTTACTGGGACATTAATAGGCAAGCATCATTTGAGTTCATCTTTAATAGCCATCTCTAAGAGATAGTGAGACAGTGCGGAAAGTATTCATTCATTTTAAACCTCCCTTCTCTAGTACTGTCAACTACAGTAGAGAATTTTAGATAAGACCAAATGATTCTATTCTCATTCTTTGTAGAGAAATGTATACTTAAAACAACAACAACAACAAAAAACTTTTCCCATCTTTTTTATATCAGAAAGTCCAGAGTGGTTTTTTTTCTTTTTTGTTGTTTTTTGTTTGTTTGTTTGTTTGTTTGTTTTGTTTTTTCGCTTTTTACGCCTTGATTCGGAGGACAGAGTGATGATTCTTAGCCCAAGAGCACTTGTGGCCTTACATAGGACACAGATTCCATTTCCAGCACCAACATGGTGGCACACAACCATTTGCAACTCCAGTCCCAGAGAGCTGACATCTCCGTTCCGTCTTTACAGACACTGCATTCACGTGGTGTACTACATACATGCAGACAAACACTCATACAAACAAGATAAGAACTTCCTTAGTTTGAAGGAGTGTCTTTGTGTTAGCTAAAGACTGTTCCGTCAGTTATGTATTTACTTGAGAGTGGCAGCCTGTTTTCCTGCATTCCTAGCTGCCTCCCACTAAGACAGCGATGTTGTCACGTAGAAAATTAGGAGAGGTCTCATCCAGGCCCTGACCTCTCCCTTGGAGTCCTGAGGCTGCTTCCCTGCATGCCCTAGGATAGACAGAAGGTTCTTTGCCTTGCTTGGCAGGCTATGCCATATTCGTGGACATGGGAAGGGAGTAGGTAATGGGGAGTGCCCTTTGATATGAAATCAACAGTTAAAACATGTCAGTAAAGGTGCAGTGACCACACTGAGTGCTCTAGAATGGATACTTACAAATTGTGTGCAGTTGAGGAAAACGCTGCACCTGCTCCTGATGGTTGTGCTAGTTTCTCTAATGGTGGTTTCTCTGTATAGCAGGTTCTGTCCTGAGAAGGTGAGGATTTTGACACATTTCTTGTCTTCTCTCTATCCCATGCTCCCCCTCCCATCTCTCCTCCTGTCTCTCAGCTGCGCTCATGCTCTGTGTTGAGTTTGTCAATTTCTGTTTCTCACCAGCTTCCTTTAACTCTCTTTAATCCATTCATCCATTCTGAAATTTCTTGCAATCCTTTCTTATCTTCATTCACAACACACTCCTCCACGGTTGCCGTGGACTCATGTTCTCTGTGCTCCTGGGAGCAGGCTGAGCCAGAGGCAGGGGATTGCCACAGCTGAAAACAAAAGGCAGCACCTGGGGCAGATGGTCACCATTGCTGCTGTCCTTGCAGAGTGACTCCGGGAAGAACAGCTCAGATGGGGTGCACATGCTCAGAATCTGGTACTGGGGTCTCTCCCACCCTCTTCCTGTCTTTTTAGGCATCAGCTGCACACCCAAGCACTGTGCAGCCTCCCAGACCAGGGTGTGGTCCTGCGAGATTCAGCATCCTTCGCTCCTCATGAATAGAAGTTACATGAAGGGTTCACAAGCATAGTGAGTGCTGTAAGGACAGACACTCAAAACATACAAACTGCATCTCTTGGACATGTTACATATGATAGCCATGGCTGAATATGTCATTGTGTAGCCATCACATAAATTCAGCCATTTTTTTCTATCAGTTTGTTTTAATTACATGTGCATTGGATTTTCTGTTTATTACTAAATGGGATTTTGTAATTCATTATGACTAGAATCTGGCAGGGTGAGAACAATGAGTCTTTTCCCAGAGGAGATGGAAATCTCAGGGCATTTGTATGGTCCTCAAGGACATGAAGGATGCCTTGCAAGGCCGAAGAGATAGGCAGCCTGTGTGCAGAGCAACCTGGGGGATAAGGCCAGCTGAGCAACAATTTCCTAGGTAACTGTAAGAACTGGCTTTTGAGGGAGCCAAGAGAAATCCTTCCCTCTTGAGGAATTGAAGAGCAGCCCTCATCTGACCTTGCCCCTTGGAGCTTGAGTTCTTGGACCTTGCCCCTTGGAGCTGTGAACCTGATTCCAGAGTGAGATGTGGAAAGCAAGACCTTCCTCCACTGTGCACACACTGTGAAGCAGTGCAGCCTCTGCTCTGTGAAGTGTGGCTGATGGAGAATCAGTATCAGCATCTCACCACATGAAGTCTGAGCCTCTACCCCTCACGACCAACTGACCCTGGATGCCCAAACAGTAACTCCATGTGGTCCTCTTTGGGAGGCTTTGCGAGGATGGCGCGGTGAGGTTCCTAGCAATCCCAGCATGTGGAGCACATGTTCTGCCTGTTGGCAAATGTAACTTCTGATCTTCCAATTTTACTGACATTTCAGAAAGTTGAACAGCCGTCTGTAAGCCAGTGCTGTGAGGGGTGAGGTGTAATGCGGTGCAGTATTATTATTTGATGATTTGTCTCTCCTCCAAGTTAGCCGTTGCGTTAGAATTCTTACAACATGTAGGAGAAATACTGCCATTTCCTGTAATATGTGCAAAAAATTCTCTTTTCTTTAACAGATGCCAGGCTTCTCAGTTCTGGGTGGCTGGCATTAGCGTGCCCTGCTATCAGCATAGAGATGGCATTCTGCTCTTTCATTCTTCTTGTTTCCTTCTTGCCATTTGGCTCTTCCCCTCTTACACTTCTCACCCAAACTCCTTTAATTTTCTGCTTATCCCTCTTTTTCAGGCATCTTCTGTTCTCTTTGATGTTCAGCCTTGGGCTGCAGGCCCAGGGGAATGTTGGAGGAGGCGCTTAGTCACAAGCTTATCCAATGTCCCTGCACTTCTGACCACATCTCAGGATGCAAAAGTTGAAGGAGGCTGGCTCACAGAGGGTTATTTCTAGGCATGGGGTCCTCTTTTTATTTGCTGTTTAAAGCTGCAGAGAAAGAAAGCCTTGATTTCTCTCTCTCATACTTCCTGAACACAAAAAGACCCCCAAGTTGTTAACTCTTAAAAATCCCCTGCAAGTTTTTGATATGGTAGAAACTTCAGCTTTTTATTGTCATGTGATCAGAGTAGAGCCTTTTTCCTGTGTCGTACATGTTGCTATAACATTCTCTACTTAAAATATCTACTTTTGTTTCGTCACAGCCCAATGATGATCATTACCCAGAAGATCACTAGTTTGGCTTTCGAAATTCATGACGGTAAGAATCCGGAAGTTAATTGTTCATCACTGGCAAGAGCCTTGAGAAATTACCCTAAGTCTGTTCTCTAAAGTGAAAGGGAAGGAAGGAATGGAGAAACAGCTAGCTTTGTTTAAGATGATGAAAATGTGCTTCCCCCAATCCCTGTGTTTTCTCTTGATTTTTAATTCAGTTCAGTGATAAAAAGCAAAATAGTCATATGACCCATATAACAGACCTTTGGTCTCAGTCAAGACCTATTTTGTCTTATATTTATATTGAAACCTGTATACTTCTCCTTCCCTAACCCTTTGTGTTCACATCCATACACACACGTGTCTTCATAGACTTTTAGTGTAAATATGCTCCTGTTTTCTATGTTTAATAAGTGGATATAGGAAGTGGCAGCAGTCGAGACTCCTTGGGTGTTAGCTTGGGTTACTCAGAGGTAGAACGAACAACTCTGCTCAAAGGGTCGCCTGTCTGTCCCCACATATGTGCAGTACTCCCGAGTCCTGTGCCCACGCCCAGCCCAGGCTCCACATATTAGCAGGGCACAGCCTTGCCAGGACTCCAGGGCAAGGAGGAGTTTTCCTCCTCTTCCGCTTTGCTACTGATGATCAAAGTTACCCGCTTCTTCTTAGGAGACGTGGACAGAAGGACCAGATTTCCTTCTCGTAATCACTGGTCCGTGTTCCATCCCCACGTGTTCAGCCGCAGCTCTCCTTTCTGCCCTTCAGGAAGCAGAGCAGTACTCCCAGAGGCGGCAGGGTGAGGCGTGGGGTGGCCTGAGGGGACCCACACGCCACATCTCCTGCATCTGCTTTGGGCCTTTCACCTCCGTGTTCATGGTCAGACCCACTCCGGGGGGAGGGGGTGTCTTTTTGTGCTTTATGGCTCATGGACATGTCTTGTAGTTCTTGCGTTCTGAATGGTGATGGGGGCAGAGGTTCCAAGACCCTGGTACTGTGGTCATGAAGCACATACTGTGAATGTGGTAGATGAGGTTAGATCCTACGATGCATGTGTCACACTGACAGGTCTCCCCTCGGGCTCTAGAAGGTGACTGTAGGAGCATCATGGGGCAGGAATGTCATCTGTCTATAGGTCTAGAAGCACCTGCTGTAATATATATGGAACAGAGCCTGTTCTGTAATCTGGCCTTTGACATAGATCTAGCAAGCAGGTTTTGATTAGCCTTGCCTTGTTTGAAGAGCTCAGGTTCTTTAGCTTTGCACATGATGACTCTTCCTGCAAATCGAAGCTTTCCATCTTGGAGAGCCGCTACCCTCTACCTTATGCTTCAAGCTGGTCTCGTTTCCTCGGTGACTCTTACAAGAGAGGACGCTCTTGTCCGTACTGAGCACTCTATGTCCATCGATAGCTTGGTCTCAGGGTGCATGTGTTGCTGGCTAAGTTTTACTCCAGCCAAGGTTCCAAACAGTGCATGACTGACATGCCTGTAGTGAGTGAGGTCCAGAAAAAGCCGGGAACAAGCTTTTTAGAGTCTCCTCCCAGGGGAGGCAGGGGGAACCCTGGATCCCCAGCAGCAAGTATGCGAACACCTGTGATGCGTCCTCTGCCAGGAAGTTCATCAGAGCTGGGGCCCTGTGTGCTGGCCAGGGGCTGGTCAAGCAGACACCAGTGCCTGGCAAGTGTCAAAGTGGCAAATTCCTGGCGGGGAAGCAGATGTTGAGAAGAAATCCTGTTGGCACAGACAGTTGCAGCCTAGGGAACACCTGTCTCGGTGCAGCGACCGTGTGCCTGCCGAGCTCCCGGCGCCAGCAATGGATCCTACTTGTAGGCAGGCCCAACTGAGCGTAGTGGCAGCAGGCCATGTGAACTCTGGGTCTGGACTCTCCGGGGCTGGTTCTCAGCTGCCAGTCCAATGGCAGCTTCGGGAAGCAGATGCTGTTTTATTTATCTTGGGAAACTTCTAGGTGTGGTTTTTGAGACATCTTGCTCCCCTTACAGAATCCAGCTTCCTTCCCTATTCTTGTTTTAAGCTGTGTGCAGGAGGTTACTGAGGTCTCAGCACTGAAGGATGGCACAAGGTGGCAGTGTGTTTGGTTATGATGGCTGACACGCCCCCTAGTGGGTGTGGGACGGGGTAGGTCTTTTTTGTTTGTTTGGTTTGGTTTTTTGCTACAGCTTTCTGGATTTCACTTCACATAGGAGTATATTAGCCCAACTGGGCACTTGTACTTGATAAGAGGCTATAATGAGTCTGTTTCTTATTTTAGACTGAACTGTAGTGCTAGCTTAAAATATATCTTAATTTAATCCCCCCCACACACTTATTTTGTCATTCTATTTCTGAGTACCCAAATTTTGAACTAAGGCAAAAGCTGAGCTTGTGGACAAAATTATTCTATAAAGATGATTTCCTCTAACCTATATATTTATTTTCCTTGGTTGGTTTGCAGTTTGAAATGCTAATGACCTTCTAGGTCAACATAGCAGGGTGCATTGGCACGAAAGCCCCACACTATACCAGACCCTTAGAAATGCTGCACAGCGGGGAATGAGGAGATAGCACGAGGATCTGAGTTCAGATCTCCAACATCCACTAAAGCTTGGCATGGGAACCTATACCCGAAACTCCAGCAACTATGGAGCTCAGACAGGAAGCTCCAAGGCCTTTGCTGGGTAGCCAGTCTAGCCAAAATAATGGGCTGTATGTAAGTTCACTGAGAGACCCCTGTCTCAAAAAACAAAACACGACAAAACAAAACAAACGGCTATGGAGAACAGTGGAAGATGCTGGACATTGGCCTCTGGCCTGTCAAGCATGACTGGGTATTCCTACACACAAAGAAATACTGAATAAAACATGACAAAAACTGTGTATGTAGCAGCACTTGGCACCACAAATGACTGTTAACTTGCCCATTTGCTAGTAAAAGGAAGGAAGTAAGGAGGGAGGGGAAAGGTTTTCAAAAGAACACGGAGCCTCGTGTTCTCAGGTAGCCCTCGCTCATATGGAAGGAGCCGGCCTGTCTAGTGGGGAGGACAGAGAGTGTGGAAGTTGGCAGCAGCCCTCTGAGGTCCTTGTGCTCCTCTCTTAGGTCTGATTGCTGGGGTTCGCTCTTGTTTCCACTGTGTAGTTCCCAAAAGTAGGTGCATGCCCCTTTAAGGAAACTTGAAAATATAAAGAACTCTAAGGAAAAGATGAGGAATCCCACCTCTGGCAAAGTTTCCCTGAGAGTCAGAGCACCTTCTCAGTCACCTTGACCTCCATCTTTTTCATGGATCTGGGTTGTTTTTTTTTTTCTTATTTTTCAAAATAGATTTACTTTTATTTATGCATATCAAACAAGTGTTCTGCCTGCTTGTGTCTGTGTCACGTGCGTGCTGTGACTGTGGTGACTAGAAGAGGGTACCAGAACCCCTAGGACTGGAGTTACGGATGTTGTGAGCCACCAAGAGTGGGTGCTGGGAGTTGAACTTGGCTCCTCTGCAGGAACAGCCAATTCTGTAAACTGCCGACCCACCAATCCAGACCCCGATTTTTTTCTTCATTGTTGTCAAAATAGATAAGCAATTATCTTCCCTTCCCTAAATATTGAACATATAGGTGATTTATTTTTCTTTTTGCCATTATGCATGAGGTTGTGATGGTCCTGGTCATAATTTCAGATGACACCCTTGATTATTTCCTTAGACTGAAGGCACGGGGTGGCGGTCGGGGCATTGTCTAGGACCAGAGGAGAGAAATGTTTTTCGGGTCTTTGTTCCACCAGTTTACAGGAGTATGACATGGTCCTTCACATTCGTTCAGAGTGTCTTAAGGAAGTTGTAATTCTCGCAGCATCTTTGTCTTATGTACATGTGTCATTCATTCCAATGTGTGTCTGTTACATAACTGAGATCACGTGGTGTAAGTAAGAGCCTCTTAAAGTTCTGTGTCCTATGTAAAAATGTCAGCTTGTTCTTTTAACATTTTTGGTGCTTTTGGTTTTTGTTGTTGTAGTTGAGGCTGATCTTGAACTTGACATCATTCTGCTTTGGCCTCCCAGACATTTCTTAACTAATTATGTTTTCATAATTAATCAGGGTATTAACAATGTGTATGTTAATTGGTTGTCTCTGTTTCTTTCATTGTTTTCCCTAGGTTTTGTCTGTATCTCAGTGTCTTGTAATGTCTTGAAATATGTCTTTGGGTTTTATTTCCTACAAATGCTTCTAAGTGTATTTGCTTAATTTACTCTCCCTTTGGTCATTAAATCTAGTATTTATTCATTTACTCATTTTTTTTTTTTTATTTTTGAAGCATGTGGATCTAGTAAGCTGGTGCTTTGCTGTAGCGATAGCCTGCTGGTTGAGACAACAGACAAACTAGATGGGTAAAGATGACATATGGTTCCATCTTTAACCACTGGCATTGCGTGAGAACCAGAGCACCACCGCCGTGTTGAATGTCTAGTCCATGGCGCTAAAGTTTAGTCACTGAAATCCTTACGGAGTTCTGATGTCTCTTTTTTAAAAGCCATAGCTCTTTGTGTTAAGGACAGCAAATTTGTAAGTTAAAATGGATTAATTTCGGGTATTTTTCTAATCAGTGATAATTTCCTACAGACGAATAATTTCATCTCCCCATTTGTAATACTTAGCATACGTAGGGCAAGGCGGGTTGGACCACTTGGTGATCCAGTTTATGACTGGATTTGTGTTGACATGGGAAAGAAAGAGACAATCACTGGGCCCAAACGTGGACGATGGCACGAATTTCAAATGAGGCAAGGCCCATTCTTGAGAGATAACATAACTCACAAAAGTGCCTCTTTCTGATTCCCAGGGATGTTTCGAAAGGATGAAGAACTGACTCCGTCGCAGAGGGGACTGGCTGTGAGGTATGTGTCCTTAGATCTCCCAGGGCCTGTGGCACTTCACTGGGTCATGGAAACCAACTTTCTGCCCCCTGCACAGGCCCGCCAGGTTTTTCCTCTGTGGGACCCTCAAAGATGGACGGCTTGCCCGAGGTTGTAGTGATGGCTGCTCGTAACAGCAGCTGCTGCTCACAGGCAGTGACTGGACAGCAGGGATTGGCTGGTGTATTGACGTAGCACCTTTCCTTAAAAAGAACAATTCCTTTGGCGTAATTGTTTCTAAATACAAAATTAGTGAAGGTGCAGCTGCTAGAAGAATGAGACAGTACCCAGATGTGCACCACTGCTGACCCTTTTGACTGCAAGGACACCTCTGCACATCTTCTCTGGGGCTCCCCCTCCTCTCTATGGCCAGTCTCCACAGAGCAGCTCACAGCCATTGGATATACTATTTGATAAGCAGTCTGTCGGAGTTAGGGTGTCATTGCTGTGAAGAGACACCATGACCATGGCAGCTCTTACAAAGGAAAACATTTAATTGGGGCTGGCTTACGTTTCAGAGGCTTACTCCATTATCATCTTGGTGGGAAGCATGGCAGCGTGCAGGCAGACATGGTGCTGGGGAAGGAGCTGAGATCTAATCTTGATCCCCAGGCAGCTGCAGGAGACCATGCCAGACTGGGCATAGCTTGAGTATAGGAGACCCTAAAGCTCACCTCCACAGTGACACACTTTATTCAACAAGGCCACACTCTTAATAGTGCCACTATAGGGCAGTATTAGGACCAAACATTCAAACGCACATGAGTCTGTGGGGGCCATGCCTACTCAAACCACCACACAGTCTGATTGGTTCTTGACTTTTCCCTGTCCTTGGACTAGCCCAGACACTGACATTTACAAACATCGGCTTTGATTCTTTTTCCCTCTCAAGCAACCACCTGGCAAATGGCCAGTCCCAGCTAACCCCAATTCTCTCTACCTGCCTGAAGAGCGGAAGGAAGCTGAGTATAAAGACACTAACTCTTGCTGGCTACATTCCTCTTTCTCTCTCTCTCTTTTAATCATGGTTTTTGGCGCTAGAGCAATGGCTTAGCAGTTGCTGTTTTTGCTGAGGATAAGGTTGGTCCCCAGCACCCACGTGGTGGCTTGACACCAATTTTAACTCCAACTCCAGGGGATATAACACCCTCTTCTGACTTATTTGGGTACCAGGCACACAGATGGTACACACATACATGTGGGTAAAACACTCATACATGGGGAATAAAATTAAATCTTAAAAAAAAAATCATGGTCCTTTGTGTCAATAACAAAGCAACTACATTTTCTTAATTCTGTCTCTCTGAAAAGATTTTATATTCTCCTTTCTCCAGAATTCCAGCACTACAACCCCTACTCATGACTGAAAGCTTAAATGTCTTACCTCTTTTCCTCAGTAACAGAAAATTGTTCATTAAGGTACCTCCCCCTTTCCCACGCCTACAGCACGTAGGTTACTGTGTGCTGCTTGACACCCTGACCCCCAGAACAGCCCGGGTGATCTATAGACCAGGGTCAGTCAGCAGAGCGGGCAAATAAGATACTGACAAGAGCTGCACGAGGCCGCCTGCTGGGAGTCACTGCCAAGGGCGGCTGGGCCCAGGTTCCTCACCCTCTGTCATTCTATAATCGTGAAACCACCAAGCTCCCCGAAGCTGTAACGGAACCCTTCCTTTTCTACTTCTGGGTTTTAACTGCCCATAATTCAGTGTAGGGCTGCTGGCATCTCGCCTCCGACCTCAGTCAGGTCCATGTTTTTCTTCTCTTGGCAGGGTCATTATCAGCTTCTCAGGAAGAGGATAGCATTGTCACACAGTCGCGGCTAGCCCCCCCCCATCACTTCTCTGCAGTAGCTCTCTTTTCTCCTCTGCTCCCTGCGGTCATGGATTTCCTTTCTTTCTTGGTTGCCCTTTGTTGTCAGCCTTGTTGGCATGGTGATCAACGACAGTGGATGCAGGCATCACCAGTCCTGCATTGCCCCTCGCTGGATTCCCGGACACCACGTTCTTCTGCTTTTCTTGGTCTCTGCCTCCTCCCTCAACCCTCTGCCCCTCTCCTGTCTGTCCTGTCTGTTACTGTACCCCAGAACTTAGACGTGAACTTCTCAGCTCTCCCTAAGTGCGTTTACATGGTCCGGAGGCATAAGGCCACCAGCTGCACATTCCTACTCAGCCCTCTCCCTCATCTCCAGCTTCCTGTCTCCACTGTCAGCTCAATGTCCTCACCTGGAGAGCAGTAGGTCTGTTCAAAATGCAGCCTCTGCTTTCTCTCTGTCCCCTGTCATGTCTTCCTCCACCATGGCCCTTGCTTGCATCATGTCCTCCTGAGGGCTGAGAAGGAGCATAAGCAGACTTCGTTTTCTTACTGCACGTCCATTCCACTAGCAAGTCCAGTGACCTTCCAATTGTCTCCAGTCTGGCTGCTTCTCTCCACACCACTGTTGTCATCCTGGTCCTCCTCTAGGTCTAGGAGGCTGCTTTCCCGTTTACCTTTCTCCTGCCTTCTATAGCAGACTTTCTAGGTTGGGTCCATTGATTCTGTGTGTGTATGTGTATGTTGTGTGTGTGCATGACATATGCAAGCCAGAGCAGAATGTCAATATTAAGTGTGCATGGTTGGGAGGGGAGCTCCAGAATAAGAGTCTGTATGGGAAAAAAAAACAAAAAACAAAAAACAAAAAAAGAGCATACTTAGGTTCTGGCCAGCCTCAGAAAGAGAAGGGGGAAAGGAAAAGTTAAACTTTTCTGCAGAAAGCTACATAGACCCAACTGAACCTCCAGGTGGCTAGGGATGGGAATTCTCGGAAGGCGAAGCAGGTCTTTTTAGCGTGGCTCAAGGTGAGCCTGCTTTTCTAGCATGGCCCCTTAGTCAGGTGATTGACTAACCCATCTGGTTAACTCTTTTATGGTTTTGGTAGCATGGAAGGTTAGGTCTCCTCCCAGGTCAGAACTTTGATCCACATGACCAGAAGGAACCAGATTTCCTTCTATGGGCCTTTGCTGCCACGGTGTCATCACACCCTCTAAAGAGGTAACCCTAAAATCATTTGGGAGACAGGCTAAAGTTGAAGAGTTGATGTAACCCATTTGGAAGTTGAGAACTCCAGTTCAATAATGACCTGAGGGTCATTTATTGTCTGGACTGGTTGTACACAGCCCCAGGCAGGGCTACTGTCTTCTAAGAAGGTGAGGAGCCGGGCTTCCTTCTGCCATTCCCAACCAGAGAACCAAAAATGTTTTTGGAACATGTGCGTTAGAGTTCCTGCCCTGAGCTGCCTATCTAGTTTCTGTCTTCCGTTCTCATTGCACACAGGTGTCACACACATGTGTGGCCGTGCCCAGCTCTGTCTTTATGTGGGCGCTGGAGATTTGAACTTAGGTTCTCTTGCTTTACATAACAAGCATGTTTACCTACTGAGCCATTTCCTCATCCCCAGAAATTTTTTGAAGAGGCTTTGGATGGTTTTTGTTTTGTTTTGTTTTCTTTTGTTTTGTTTGTCTCTTCCCTGATAACAACCCCAGTGCTTTCCCAATGTAACAAAACTCCCTGAGTTCTGACCACAGCATCCTCCTGAGAAAGAAGCCTGGAGCTCCACAGCCTTGCCTCAGTTTACCTATTCCTTCCTTATCTTGTTTGGGGGGTGAGAGAACAAGGTTTCATTTTGTAGGTCAGGTTGACTTCAAACTTTCCATCCCGGCATCCCTCCCAAGGACTAGGATGATAGGTGTGTAACACCACACCCAACCACTCCCTCTTTAACCACGTTGGCTACCCATCTAAAGCCTCCTTCCCCCTAGCCCTGCCCTGCCTTCTTCATAATATATGTGCTGTTTGCTTTCATCGGCCCTCTCCCTACCCCAAGTACAAGGCTCTAAGGCTGAGAACTTTGTATGCTTCTCATGCTCCCATCTCCTAAGTAGCCCAGGAGCCATTTGAGCATGTCTGGAGACACTTCTGGTTGTCGGGAGTCTGGAAGGGCTGCCATCTTCCAGGTGCAGCAAAGAAATACTGACCCTCAGTGAGGTGAGGCTAAGAACACCTAGCTGACCTAAAGCAACACACAGTTGATGTCAGGGGACAAAGCAAATCAGCAAGTCTTTCATGTGATAAGTAAAGGCAAGGACTGAAGTGTTAAAGTGACAGTTTGCTTGGCAGTTGAGCCAGAACTTTCTTCAGGAAATTTTGTGACTGAGAAGAATCTTGTCTCATAGGCACCATGGTGCCTGCCTGTACCCCAGCACTTAGATGCTGGAAGCACAAGGACCACAAGGTCAGGGTCAGCCTGGGCAACTTTCAACCCTGTCCCAGTATAAAAACAAGAATGTGACCAAGACAGAAAATGTAGGTTTGTTCCAGCCTGGGTTGGGCTATATAATGAGGCCCTGGCTTGAAAGTTTAAAAAGGAATAGGATGGCCAAGGATAGTGGTTTGTTTACCCTTGTAATCCCAGTCACTAGGAGGCTGAAGTAAAAGGACAATTAGGAGTTCCAGGCCGACCTGAACCAGAGTGAGACACTGGACTATGGAGCAAGACTGTCTCAAAAAACTAAAATAGGCTGGAGAGATGGCTGAGCAGTTAAGAGCATTTACTGCTCTTGCAGAGGACCCCGGTGCAGTTCCCAGGACCCACATGGTGGTGCAACCACCTGTAACTCCAGTTCCAGAGGTCCTGACGCTCTGGAACTGGTTGGGAGGGGAGCTCCAGAATAAGAGTTTTCTGGAAAACCTGATCTTACCTCAGTTAGCACCTTTTCTCCTGTCTGTGTCTTCATGTTGTGTTGTCAGTCCTGCTATCACTGAGTGTACTCCACCTGTGCCCTCATCATCACCTGTACAACATGGGGTTGTACAGCACTCGCTCTGGTTAGCCTCTGCCCAGATGTGCTTCACCAAAGGGGTTTTTCTGACTCAGTGACAAGAGACCCCTTCCTCTGTGGCACTTAGCATCTCTGAAGATTACATATATTACTATAAATGCACATATATCTTAATATATATATATATATATAGTCTGTATTTTACAACTGGTCTATAACTCCATACATGCATTTGCTAACTGGTCTGTCTGCAGCATGCATTTGTTGAATGACCAGGCAAATGAGAAGGGAGAGATGATTTCTTATGGCACATCACGGTCATTTTACATTTCTTCATTATGAAAAACCTAAGTGAAAACCCTCTGTCGTTGCTTGTAAAGATCTTTATGGAAATCCCCTACTGTTCTAGTTTCATTTTTATTGCTCTCTCTCAACAAAAAGCAAGATAGAGGAGAGGGGGGGTTATTTGGCCCATAATTCCGGATTGTAGTTTGTCTCAGTTAGGGTTTCTATTACTGTTATAAAATATCATGATCAAAACAACTTGTTTCATCGTATAGCTTTCAGATCACACTCCACAGAGGAAATACAGACAGGAACACAGGCCAGAGCCTGGAGGCAGGAGCCGATGCAGAGACCATGGGGGAGTGAGTGACTTACTGACTTGCTCCTCGTGGCTTGCTCAGCCTGCTTATACACCCCAGGATCGCCTGCCTGCCCAGGGGTCGCACTGACCACAATGGGCTGGGGCCTCCCACATCAGTCAGTAACTAAGAGAATGTCCCACGGGATTGCGTACAGATGAGTTTTTGGAAGAATGTTCTCAACTGTGGTTGAGATAACCCAGATAACTCTAGCTTGTGTCACCTGGACAAAAGAAAAGTTCAACCAGGACACAGATAGCCTAGCACAGAAGTTGCAGTAGCAGTAGCTGGAGCTCACAGCAGCTATTCACATCACCCCACAGTAAAGAGAGGGGGAAATACATGCAGACACTCACTCTCTCTCAGCTAGCTTCCTTCTGAGTGGGTCATTCAGGACTCCCCTCCTAGGGAACATTGCTCCCCCCCACGATGGGCTGGGTCTTCCTACATAAACTAACGGTCAAGATGCTCCCTCACAGGCCAACCTGATCTACAGAATTCTTCATGAAGGCTCTCTTCCCAGGTGAGTGTATACTATGTCAAATCGAAAGCTCAAACTGAACAGCACACCATTCAAACAAACTGAGAATCACTCCGCTGCAGCCTCCCGAATCCTTACACCGATGCAGGTGAAAGCCAAGGCGTCTTTTATTTTGGAAACAGCAGTGGTAGTGAGCACAGGACTGTCATCTCTGTGGGTCGCCCTGAAAGCTCCTGCCACACCTCACAAGTGTATCTTCTCATTGCAGGCGCATGCCAAGTCTGCTGGAGTATGTAAGTTATACCTGTAACTTCATGGGCATCCTGGCAGGCCCGCTCTGCTCTTACAAAGACTACATTACTTTCATTGAAGGCAGGCCATCCCACGTGGCACAGTCCAGTGAGAATGGAAAAGAAGAGCAGCAACATGAAAGGGCAGATCCGTCTCCAAACGTAAGGGCAAGAGATTCATCTGTGATTTATAGCTTCTGCTTGTCTGTCTGGTTTTCTGGGGAAAAAAAGTCTAATGTTTTCACTTGGCTTAATTTCCCCATCAATTTCTTTCTTTCTTTTTTTTTTTTCCTTTCTTCATGTGTGTATGCATGAGCGTGTGTGTGTGTGTGTGTGTGTGTGTGTGTGTGTGTTGTTAGGGATTGAATCAGAGCCTTGCCGGGGCCTTGTTCTAATGTATTAAGGCAAATAATTCCACTCCTGAGTTGCATCACTGTTTTCCATTCCCATTTTTTTTTTTTTTTTGCCTTTATTGTTTTTAAACTATTTTTGTGTCTGAATGTGTCCCGTGTGCAAGGTACCCATGGGGGGCAAAAGAAAGTACGGGATCCACTAGAGTAGAGACAGTGCTGAGCTGCCCGAGGTGGGTTCTGGGACCGAACTTGGGTCCCCCGGAGCAACAGAACTAAGCTGCCGAGCACCTCTCCAACCCTTGTCATTGTTGAGACAGATCTTACTAATTCAGGAAGCTGACAGTGACCTCACTCTGAAGCCTGGCCTTGAACTTGTGGTTTCCCTGCCTTCCCCAAGTAGCCAGAGTTAAATGTCTGCACCAGCCACCTGGCCTTTATCTGTTTCTTTGTAAGTATCTTTCAGGACAAACAATTCTTTATACTCTACTGAGTAGTGTTATCTACTAGAGGCCAAGTCATGGTAAAAGAACAAATGTAAGTTAGAAATCTGTGTCAGGGGCCGGAGAGACGGCTCAGTGGTTTCAAGCACTGGCTGCTCTTGCAGAGGACCTGGGTTTGATGTCCAGAACCAACATGGTAGCTCACGATAATTCCTAACTCTACTTTTAGGGAATCTGATGCCCCATAGTGCATGTGCAGACAGACAGGGGAAACGGTCATACACATAAAAGAAATAAATGCCAAACCTTTTAAAAGAAAGAAGACAATTCCTTAGTGAAAACAGTGCTGTCCGATGGTGGGTCTTACATGGCAGGCCCCCTCATGGACTTCTGTGTCCTCCTCATCGAGCCCATTGGAAACACTGGGTTCTCCCTTTCTGGATGTGTTCTCTTCCTAATTAGTTACAGTCAAACTCTTGCTCCTGGGTTTGGGGAGATGGCTAAAGCACTTGCACATGTGTGAGGACCTTAGTTTGGATCCCCAGAGCCCATGTAATGGTTGTGTCACCACCTGCCTGTCACTGCATCCCTGGAAGGCAGACCCAGGAGATCCCCAGAGCAAGCTGGCCAGCAAGACTAGCCGTATCGGGAGCTCTGGATCTGACCGAGAGACCCTGCCTTGGTGGTGCTAGAGTTTGTTGCTGCATTCGGGGTATGCCTGGCGGCGGCAGGGTACAAAAAAATGCAGACAGAGTCCTGTGAGGCTTGTGACTCTTCCCCTCCAGGCAGCAGTTACGGAGAAGCTCTTAGTCTGTGGACTCTCGTTATTGTTTCACTTGACCATCTCCAGCCTGCTACCCGTGGAGTACAACATCGACGAGCATTTCCGAGCCACCGCGTCGTGGCCGGCCAGAGCCACCTATCTCTACGTCTCTCTTTTGGCTGCCAGACCTAAGTACTATTTTGCATGGACCTTAGGTAAGTAGCATGTAGACTTTTCAAGCAGTGTCTTGGGGTGGTGTGTGTGTGTGTGTGTGTCTGTGTCTGTGTGTGTCTATGCCTTAATGCACCTGCTGCCCTCAAACCTCCCAGTGCAAGCAGCCCACCTGCCTCAGCCTTGACAGTAGCTGAACCTACAAGCACACCACTGCGTCCAGCTCAAGAGTGCCCTCTTGAGGATATAGAAAGACCAAGTCGAACAGTCAGAGTAATTTTAGTGAAGAAATAAACCCTCCAAGTCCATGTTCAAGGCCCATTTTATCATAAGACAAAAATGAGCGGATACTTGAGGTGGTAACAGGTACTTATCTAATGCCTGTTGCATGCTAGATGCCATGCTAGCTTGAGTGACTCCTAACATGTATGGCACAGTTCCTGTCTTCAGGGTACCTGTCATTTAGTATGACTTTATTACACTTATCATTACAACACCATTAGATTCATTAGATTATGACCAGAATGTCACCAGTAAAGTGTACAAACTCATGTCAGTTCACGAAGGGTCTGTGACACCCGCCAGATGGAGAAAAGTTTTAGAGAAAAGAGTGTTTAGTTGTGTCTTTAAGGCTGAAGAGGTATGAACGTGCCTGGCCTATGGCTGATGTAGGGGGAGTAAACAGGAAGGATAGTCCTGGGAGGGAGAGACAAGCCTTTCACAAGCCATCCCCTACACTGCCGCACGGCCTGGGGAGGCTTCAGGTGGGCTGATGGGGATAGCCGTGGCCCATCGTCAACTCCATCTGCAAGGGATTCAGCACCACACACGTTATCACCACACGAATCTTCTTGGATGTAGCAGCAAACCCCCAGGCTCCTGACACCTCACGGAGGGGGGCTGACGTGACTCGGAGCCTCCTTCCTATGTCTTTTGCCCCTACTCACTGCATCAAAGCCTCTCTGTTCTGAAGACCTGTGACCCCCAGCGGACACTTGAACACTACAAAGAGTGCATCACAGAAAGGCTGAGCAGTTGGCACCTGGCATTTCACTGCTGCCTTTATTTTATTACAGTGAAATGTGGTTTGGAACCAGAGTCCATATTTTCAGCCTTTCATACAGAAATGCGATAGTTAAAGTGGTTTTAGCCTGGTAATTTAATGATAATCAAAAGATAATTTAATTATCTCTTACATTGTAAGAATTTGTTTTGGGACAGGGTCCTTCTGTGCATCCCAAGCTGACCTTAATCTCCAGGTTCCTCCTCAGTTTTTGGGATACTAGTCATGAAATGCTTGTACTATCATGCCTGGCCTTGTGTGCATTTAAACTAATATTACCTTGATACTATCTTTTAATTTTAGTCAAATTTAAACATTAATACTAAATGAGATTTCTTTTTTATTTTGTTTTGGTTTTTGGGCTTTTGGGGGGGTTGTTGTTATTGTTTTGTTTTATTTTGTTTGAGACAGGCTTTCTCTGTGAGGCCTTGGCTGTCCTGGAACTCACTGTAGACCAGGCTGGCCTTGAACTCACAGAGAACTACCTGCCTCTGCCTCCCGAGTGCTGGTATTAAATGGTATTTCTTAAGATCCTTGTATACCTGTTTAAATGCTGGCTTTAAACAGGCACTGATATTCCAAGCCAACTTTGTATTTTCAGTTGTTTGTTTGTTTAATAGTTGGTGTTGATATTGGTGAGATAGCTCATTGGGTAAAGGCATTTGTTAGCTGCCTGATAACCTGTGTTCAATCCCAGGGACCCACATGGTGGAAGGAAAGGACCAACTCCAGGAACTCCAGGAAGCTGTCCTCTGACCTCCATGCAGGCATGGTGGTGTGTGTGTGTGTGTGTGTGTGTGTGTGTGTGTGTGTGTATGTGTGTGTGTGTGCCTGTGCACCTACACATACACATGTGAGATATAAACAAATACATAGGTACATACATACATAAACACACGTATAAAGAAATAAATAAAGTATTTATTTAGATAAGCCTGAGCCGTTGGAGCTGTTAAGCCACCAGCTGCAGGGACACGGGGCTTGTGCTCCCGTTTGGATTTGACTGGAGGCCACTGGCAGACTTGTGTGGTGGGAGGGGGGCTCTTCCGATGTTTGCAGCAGATTTTGTCGCTAGTCCTGCTGAGCCGGTACATGACTGTACTGATGGGCTTACCACTGATGGAGGCTCATATGTATCTGGCCGTTCTTCAGCCTGACACTTCCTTACTTTGCCCCCCAAATAGTAATAAGGAGCAAACCATTTAAGGGTAGGATCCTTCTCTCTGAAGGTGTGGTGTCTTGCTGCATTTTTGATGGGTTTCAGCTAGTTTGGTCATGAAGCAAACAGTGTGAATTAGAAACACTTTCCAGCCGGGCACGGTGGCACACACCTTTAAGCCCAGCTGGGCACGGTGGCACACACCTTTAAGCCCAGCCGGGTGTGGTGACACACACCTTTAAGCCTAGCTCTTGAGAGGCAGTGGCTGATGGATTTCTGAGTTTGAGGACAGCCAGGGCTATACAGAGAAACCCTGTCTTAAAAAAACAAACTGAAGGGAGGAATGGAAGAAGGGAAGAAAGGAAAGGAAGAGACACTTGAAACTTCCTATCTTGACTGGGTCTGTAAGCAAAGATGCTGCTGGAACATCAGGGTAAAAGGGTTGAAAAGCAAGTTGTGCAGACAGAGTGAGTCCTAGTCAGCCAAGAAGGAAAGAAATGAAGGCATCGGACCCCACTTACATGTTCTTGTCTGTAATAAAGGCCAAAATGAACATGCTGAGTTCCGGCACAACATTCCCCAACGATTCCTTCCAGATGGCTGAGCATTCTCCACTGTATTCGAACATTATACCTAAAGCTTTTCCATTCTACCTGTCTTCACGTGCCTCATGTCTTGTGTCTTGATAGCTAACCAGCTGTCCTTAATCGGGTCATTATTTTCGCTCTGTAGGTAATGCTTCTAACCTCTCTTAGAAGTTAGAATTAGCCAGGACTGGAGACATGGCTCACTGCTTAAGAACACTTGCCGCTCTTCCAGGGGACTTGTGTTTGCTTATAACCACCTGTAACTCTAGCTCTAGGGGATCCATTACCCTATTGTGGCCTTCATGGCCACCCCCCCCCACACACACACATAGCAGACACACACAGAGAAATGCACATACATACACATTTAAAGATTAGAATCAGCCATGAACTGTGGATTATAGTTCAGTAGAAAAAGACTTGCCTGGAAGGCTCAAGGCCAACAGGTCAGACTCTCATACTACTAAATCATTAAAAAGTCTCCTTTTACTGCCTAAGAGTCAGACATTGTCTATACTCCTGGGGAGTAGAGTGGATTGAAGGGCTGGAGAGATGGCTCAGCAGTTAAGAGCATTTGTCGCTCTTGCAGAGGACCCCGGTTCAGTTCCCAGCATCAACATGGTGGTTCTAACACATCAAACGTGTAACTAGTTCCAGGGGAATCTAACACCCTGTTCTGGCCTCCGAGGGCACCAGACATGTACATGGTATATATAGCATGTGTGTATGCAAACCCCCAGACACATAAAAGTAAAATCAATCTTAAAAAAAAAAAAAAAAACAACAAACCATATGTGTGTATGTACACATTAACAACATTTCTTTTTCTGTTTGTTTTTTTTTTTGTTGTTTTGTTTTGTTTTTTTCAAGACAGGGTTTCTCTGTGTAACCCTGGCTGTCCTGGAACTCGCTCTGTAGACCAGGCTGGCCTCGAACTCACAGAGCTCTGCCTGCCTTTGCCTCCCCGAGTGCTGGGATAACAGGCTTGCGCCACCCGCCTGCCTTGTGATAATGTTTCTTGACACGTTCCTTTGTGACAGCTGATGCCATTAACAATGCTGCCGGCTTTGGATTCAGAGGCTACGACAGGAGTGGAGTGGCTCGTTGGGACTTAATTTCTAATTTGAGAATTCAGCAAATAGAGGTTAGTAAATGATTAAGATGTTAGTTACCAATTCAGATGCCACTGTTTGCTTTCATGGGTTGTGGTTTGCTGTCCTGAGAGCACTGTTAATGGGTGATGACCACGGTAGTACCCAGACTGTTTTGGTTTGTTTGTGTTTAATAGAATAGAGGATTTATAGAGGTTGGGTCCATAATGATGGAGTGAGGACATAGTGTGGGACAAAGTCACTGAGAGCACAAAGCAGAGAGTGAACCAGAAATGGTGTGAGTCTCTAAAGTGTTTAACCCACCTCCAGTGACACACTTCCTGCAACAAGACACACCTCCCAAACCTCCCAAACACCACTAACCTGGAACCAAGTACTCACATGCATGGGGACGCTTCTCACACATATAGGTTGATGCTTATTTTTATACAAAGAATTAAAGCTGAGCTGGATTCATGGCTGAACAAGGTGCTAAGAGCAAGCTGGGTGCTGGGCATTAAACAGGATACTCATATCACCCCCTTCAGGGCTCATAGAGGAGAGGGGGTGGAAAGTAAAAGCCAAATGTTAGGGAGGGGGACCATGAAATAACACCCTGACTTTCACCCCATATTTACTGGTGGAGAACCACTCCAGCCTCCAAGGATGCAGTGAGTGAGGCTGGTGACCTGTGGTCCTCAGGAAGCTTCAGAAAGTGCTGGAAAGTAGATTCTGACCTGGAAGGTGCAGGCATACAATGTTTGTAAATCTGTACTCCATCTTAGTGTAGGCGACGGAGGGAGGTGTTTACATAAAATAAAGATAAATTATCACAGGCAAAGGGGTGGGGAATGGATAGTTGCTGAAGTAAGGTGGTGAATGTATTGGTATTTACAACTTTTGACTCTGTAGTGCCCCTCTGAGGACTTTTCCAGCCCTCTTGGAGAGACTTAGTTTGCCATATGTGTTTATGCTTATACATAAAAAGGGTAGGATTTTTTTTTCATACCTTGAGAACCACATCTTTGGAAGGAGAGATTCGTCCTCCTGAGGACATGAGGCACCGCCTTCTTGGGAATAATTGGAGTGAGAAAAGGGAAGCATTGGTTCCCTGAAGGACATAGTGACCATTGCCAAATGCCCCCAGATGTCAACTGAGATGAGGGTTCAGGAGTGCCCCCACTGGTTATGATTTAATTAACAGTTTTCCAGGGAGGGGGAGCATAAAGAGTAGGTGACACAGACCTGAAAGGCTGTAGCAGTGGAGGCCTATACCAGAGAGGGACTTCAGGACACTTTTGTTTAATTTTTTTTTTTTAATGGAAAGATTAAGGGGCTGGAGAGATGGCTCAGCCGCTAAAGGCACTCACTGGTCTTGTAGGGTAGCTGGGTTTAGTTCCCAGCGCCAGGGCCAGGCAGCTCACAACTACCTGTAACTTCAGGGGATATGAAACTCCCCTCAGGCCCCTGTGGGTATCCTTGTACACATATGTATATATCCATAGACACATACACGTGGAAAGACTAGAATCACTGACTAGAAAGGAGTTTGAAGATGGAGGGTATGACAGAGAGGAGGGAGACTCTAGCATGGGGGAAGGAGATACATGGGAAGGAGAGGTGGCCACGGTAGGCCTAGAGAATGGCACTCCTGAGATGGAGGAAGGCAGGTGTGCCAAGGAGCATGGAGTCAAAGGATGAGGATTTAGAGTATGGTGAGCTCTGTCTAGAGGTGGGAGGGTGGGACGGTATCTGTAGATGGGGGCTGGGTCACCTCCTCTCAGAGATTTGGGAGAACTCCGAAGTGTTTGGTTGACCCACAGGAAACTGCTGATGTTTACTTCTTTTTTATTTATTCCCCTCCCCCCAACTGTTACATTGTAATAGCTGCTCTCAAGATGGGGACAGTTACCATTGGGTAGATTGAGGGCCAGTTACGGCTGAGAACCACACATATGTATGTGAGAGGTCTGAAATGTCACAGCCATGATTCAGATGCTATTAGTGGGGATGGTAGATACCATCAGACAGAGGGTTTTGATGGGCAGATGAGTAGGAAGGAAAACTAGAGGACATTAAAGATCTTGATAAGATAAATAGACTGTGAAATCTAAAATGCTAGAAGGGAGCTAGAGACAGCGGCCCACAGTGCTTGACCATGTGCTTAGCATGTGTGGGGCCCTTGGTTTGCTCACATCATCACCGTAATTGAAGGAGAGGAGAGAAGACACCTGGATGACAACAGACAGTTTGCAGCCCAAAGGTAGACATAAACACCCACCAAATGCTAGATTTAGCAAGGTTAGCTTGACCCACCAGAGGCGTCCCCAGCAAGCAGCCATACTGTGGGACGTTTTCGGCCCATTGCTCTCTGGAGGCAGTGTGAAGCCAGGGGGGTGGGAGTGGGGGGCTAAGAAGCAGTGCTAGGGGGGCTGTGGTCTTCTGTCACCTAGAAGGAGGTGGAGCGCTGAGAAGAGGGTGAAGTGGCTGTGCCGCCCAGGGTAAGTGCAGAGTGAGGACACCTCTGTCTGTGTCACCTGGGAGAAGATGGCAGTGGCCCCACCCCCCTCCAGTGTTCCCGGAGATGTAGAAACTTTCACGAATGATGTTACTGTGTTACCAGAACAGTGTTGAGGAAGGAACCAGTGCCCCTGCCATCATTACCAAGTAATTTTAGTTTTAAGTTCGTAACACACTAAAAGCATTATGTGTCTTAAAGCTTCATTATTTTGTTGGCCAAAGAAAATGGTCCCTTTGTTTTTCAGATGTCAACAAGTTTTAAGATGTTTCTCGATAATTGGAATATACAGACAGCTCTTTGGCTCAAAAGGTATGTTTCTTCAATAGTCACCCGTGGGCGTGCTTTGGCATTAAGGATTTGAGGCTGAGCTTGCTAACCTCACGCTCTCCATTCCTTGTCAGTGTGTTGAGTGACATGGTCTTGGTTTTACCTAGAGTATGCCATTAGCACCCAGCAAAGCGAGGCACCAGTTATCAAATCAGAACTTCTTGGAACTGAGCCACAGGTATCCCTGTGCTGGTCCACCTCAGCCTGGCTCAGGCCCTGCTGACACACGGGCTAGCCGGGGTCCTCTGTAGCTCCTGCTGTCATGCATTGGAGACTTACTATTAAAAACCAACCTGCAACAAACCAGCCAGCCCCTGGACTTGCGGTTGGTGGAATGGCATACACACGTGTGCACACACACACACGATGGGTGCCTCAGGCAGGGTAGCACCTGAGGCAAAGGGCTGGGAATGGAAGTCCCAAGAGCACAGTGACTGCCAGTGAGCCCTACCACACATGCTGTCGTCATTGTGTCTCGGCCAGCCCTCCCAGTTGTTCTGTCTTTGTCGGCTTGAAGCCTACCCTCTACTCTAGGAGAACTAAGTTTTATAGACTCTCCCAAACCGGAAGTGATCATTTCCGTGATTCTGTACAGCAGTAATAAGCCAGGAGCCAGGCTTCTGCTGCAAGTCTTGACACTTAATGACTGAGCTAGTGGCCAGGAGAAATGCTGTTTGCTTTCCTGTCTCCCCTAACCCTGTCAGCTCGGAGAGGGGCTCTGTGGACTCAGACCCGCTCACTCCTCTTGGCTTCCCGTGTTTTCTATGGTTTTTTAGGGTGTGTTATGAGCGAGCAACCTTCAGCCCAACAATCCAGACATTCTTTCTCTCTGCCATTTGGCATGGGGTCTACCCAGGATACTATCTGACATTTCTAACAGGAGTGTTAATGACATTGGCAGCCCGGGCTGTAAGTATCAACACTTTTGTCTTATAATTCAGCGAGTGACTCTCTCTGTGATCAGCACCATCTGCTGATTTTAGAAGTTATAGAAGTTATTATAGAAGTTAGGTGTGTGACTGTGCTTGGAAGTGCGTGTTCACCCCAGGCCAGCCTCCACACTAACTGTGTACCAGGAGAAGCCATGTGCCTGGCATATGAGAAGTGCTTGAAGCATGTCCTGTGTCTTGACAGCATTTTCTGAATGAGAGAGAGGATGGTCAGAATGGGTAGGACTGTCCTAAAACATTTGTCTCCTGCGGGATGTAACCCTTGAGTCTGCTCGGTTCAGAGTAGAGTTTGACCATTCCTGGAGCGGTTCTAGCCACTGAGAATCCTAACTGTTCACTGCCGAGGTTCTGAGGGGATGGGCTGTTCCCCCAGAGGGAGACACCATGGATGTGGTACCATTCTGTAGACTATTTGCTGATGGGAACCCGAAACAGTCCGGGGAAACAATGGAGATGGCTTCATAATGTGGGAGGGGAAAGGAGGATAAGTTGCTGTAAGTACTTGAAAGTCAACTAGAGGAAAATAATGTGTTCAAAAGTGTGTTTTAACAAGCTTATTATAGTGCCTTATGGATTAAAAAAAAAAAAAAAAAGCTTCACTTAACAAGCTAGCAGGTATTCATTTTGCTTACCTTGGGAGTATATGAGGGGAATAGCAAGAAATCGTAGCACAGGACTGTACCGTCAGATAGTTGATAGCCTGGCCAGGGGCGTAAGCATGGGTATGTGTGTTCTGTGTGTGCACCTGCACATGCATCACGGGGCACAGATACATTCCATGGCTTATGGCTAGCAGGTGTCATGAGAGTTTAGGAGAGTCCTCCTGGTTGCGTTTGAGCTCGTTAGGACAGACTTTGGCTATGTGTTTTGAAAGATTGAACGTATTTCAATACCAACAGGAGTGTAATGGGGAAAAGAATGTATCTTAGGAACGGGCAGAACATTAAAAGCCATAAGTCAAAAGCCATGGTGTATTATGGGAAACGCTGGGTAGATAGAGTTAAAGCGGAGAATTCCCGTATGTAGGATTAGCAGATAGTTCTAGACAGGTAAATGGAAGAAAGGAGGCAGGCAGTGTGAAGGAGTCGTGAGCTTCAGCCCAAAAGCATGGTCCTGTTCTGTCTGTTGCATCAGGGAGTCGGGGAAGGTAGGACTTCTGTTTTGTTTTCTTGGAGCACTGAAGACCGTACCTAGGGCCTTGCAGTGCTAGGTAAGTACTCTGGCGCTGAGCGCCAGCACCAGCCCTGGGGTGGGGTGGAATGGTGCACAGCCGTGCTGGAGGAAAGGTTTTTGTTGGGATTAGAATGGATTAGAGAGAGCTAGGCAAGAGGCCCTAGGTGCCAGCAATTGGTTCTAGCCATTGAGAATTGTAACCATTCACTAACACAGTTCTGAGGAACCCACATAGCATTTGTAACCAAAGCCATGCTTCACCTTGGAAATGTTAAGACATGTAAAAGAAGGACGAAAAATAAGGCATGTGGTAGAAAAAAGAGAAAATCTTTAAGTTTGTGCATTTCAAAACTGCAACATTTGGCTATTTTGAAATGTTTTGTGAAAAGCTGGGGACGTAGTTGAGTACACTTGCCTAGGATGCACAAGTCTCTAACCATACAACAAACAAACAAACCTTTTTAAGAGCACCTTCTCAGCTTCCATCGGTAAATGGTGTGTGCGGTCTGTGTCTCCGCGTATGCTGTCTGATCAGATCCTCTGGTCTTCCACACACTCGGAGGCTGATGGAATACAGCTGCCTCACTCCCTAGTGAGAGGAGACCTTGGCGACCCAGTGAAGGCAAACACAGTCTCTAATTTAAACAACTTGAAAGCCACAGAAAGGCTGGAGAGAACCCCCGAGCCCTCCGCCCAGCCCACCATTTACTGGCCCCCCACATACGTGTATTGCTGTTGTGGGAAGCTGCCTGCTCCGGTGGCAGATGCAGTTCAAACTCAGGCAGCAGGGTGAGGGTGTCACTCTACAGGCTGGAAGCAGTTGCTGTTGCCAGTGTATTTTACATAAATAATTTTAATCTAAAGATGTAGCAACTTTCCGTGTCTTCATTTCTTTTCAGGTGAGAAATAACTTTAGGCATTATTTCATTGAACCCCCTCAACTTAAGTTCTTTTATGATATCATCACGTGGGCGGTTACACAGCTGACAATAAGTTACACGGTGGTGCCGTTCGTGCTTCTTTCTATAAAACCATCGTTCACGTTCTACAGGTAAGTTTACTCTCGAGCTGCCGGGAGGATTAGCTGTGTTCTCAAAGGAAGTTCCTTCTAATTGAATAGAATAGAAATAGAAAGATAATAATGTCCTGGCCTTCTTTCTGCCATTAAATGTATTATCAGTTACTTCTTTTTTTAAAAAAGTTTTTTATGAATGCTCTGATTTCATGGACACCTGCATACCAGAGGAGGACATCAGGTCCCAGTATAGATGTTTGTGAGCCGCCATGTAGTTGCTGGGAATTGAACTCAAGACTTCTAGGTAGAGCAGACAGTGCTCTTAACCACTGAGCCATCTCTCCAGCCCCCTAGCAATTACTTCTTGATCCTAAAGCAAGCAGTCCCAAGTCCCGTCATGGATCTCCACTCATCCTGTTCATCACAAAAGTGGAAGTGGGGCTCCCTCAGTGGTCCCAGCATGGGAACCCACCCCATCTCAGGAAGACTTAGCTGTATGCAGCCTGACTGTCCTTTTCCTAGAAAAGGAAAGTGGGGCATGCTTTGCCAATTACTCATTGACTTGTAGAAAAGGAAAGTATTTGCACTTACTTGTCTCCTTCACATTCTTTTACGCTTGACTGACAGCTGGGATCCTCTGTGTTTCAGAAGTCGCTGTCTTCAAGTTTCTGTCTTTCATCTCGTCTCCCTGCTCAGTCAGTATTTGCTTTTCCCGTGTTAGTGATGTCTGTGAGATAAGAAGCTTGATTCTCTTCAAGTCTTCATTTCTGTGGGATTTGGAAACTTAGTATGTGGTCAAAGAATTAGATTCCAACATTAGAATCAAGCTTGATGTTCGCATAGGAAAAACAAATAATTGGTTAAAGTGACCATTTTAACAGTTAATTGTTTTAAAATGTGGGTGGGCTGGCTGTTGGATTGTCTATCCAATTTTTCTTCAGTCACTTCAACTTTCAACTGCGGCAGCAGTTCAGGTCCCATCAATCTCAGCGTTCATTTAGGAGCTGAGTCCCTGGTGACCTCTCAGAACGGCCTGGATTGAACAGTGCTGATTATCTTCTCTTCGTGTCTTTTCAGTCTTGCTTAACTGAGTGAGTGACTGTGGGTTTCTGAGGAGGCCAAGCAGTGACTCCACTCTTTCCTTCATGTCTGGTGCTCTCTGGTGACCCCACATGTAATTTTGTTGCTAAGTTCAGAGTGCCACCTCTGTTAATAAGTACCTTTCCCTTTGTGTCCTGTGTAGCCTCATGATCCTTATAAAACACTGGGGTATACGTAGGCCTATATATTCTGAGCTTTAGGGGCAGGTGTGTGTGTGTGTGTGTGTGTGTGTGTGTGTGTGTGTGTGTGTGTTCCAGTGACCCATACCCCAGTCTCCAGTGTAGAGAAAATAGAAGAATAATACAGTGAATAACCCCATCCTCAGGGCCCTGGGTATTGGCAAGGGTGGTTGATAAACCATCTTCCCTTTTCTTTTAGCTCCTGGTATTATTGCCTTCACATCTGCAGTATCTTAGTGTTGCTGTTACTGCCTGTGAAAAAATCTCAAAGAAGAAAGAACACACAGGAAAATGTTCAGCTCTCACGGGCCAAAAAGTTTGACGAAAAAGAAAACTCTCTGGGACAGAACAGTTTTTCCATGACAAATAATGTTTGCAATCAGAACCAAGACACTGACTCTAGACACTCCTCACTAACGCAGTGACTGGGAACCCAGGTGATGGCTGTTTCCCCATCTCTGAGCAGAAACCAGTCTTGACGCCTTTCCAGAGCCTCCTGTTTAAGGAAAAGAGACTAACTGGGTGGGAATGGGACAGTTTCAGCCGGGGGTTTCCTGTACACCAGATTGGAAATGGAATGAAATAACCCCTCCCATGCCATGTTCTGTGGGTCACGCCTTACACAAAAATCTTTCCATGTTTCAACAGGGCACTCTGACCTCAGCATACGCCCTCAAGGTCATACGTGTGCCCTGTTGCTGAATGTACATTGCGTATCCCAAGGCACTGAAGAGGTGGAAAAATAATCATGTCAATCGGGATGGTTGAAAGATTAACTTTTTCCAAATGAATGTCTTGCCTTAAACCTTCTGTTTCCTAAAATGTTGTTCCTGGATGGGATTTTCAAGTGTAATAAATAGTGTGGGGAGACAGTTTCAATATTTGACATGGTGTGCTGCAGAGGGGGATTGAGGAGAAGCTTAGAAACAGGTATTTAAGAGTGTGGGTACTTTCAAAATGCAATAAACATCTCAGTATTTGAAAGGTTTCTTCAGGTCTCTCCGAGGGCTGTGCACACAGTGTAAACATTCAGGACTAAATTACAGGTAGCTTGTTTTGCTGGGAGCTTAATTACCTGGTATCAGTTGGGGGCCCTTCCAGGAGGACTTTCTTAAACATAATGAAAGGTTGGCAATGTGATATTTTAGGCTTATTTTCTTAAAAAAAATAAAATAATTAGAGGGAAGATGAGGTAAGCAGGCCAGAATGAAGAATGTGTGGCCCAGAGGCAGAGGACTTCCCCCTCCAGTGTCTAAGATTAATGTGACTGTGGGGGACACAAAGTTTGATAAGTTGGTAATGCTATAGACTTTCTGAAGAAATTTCTTGAGCATAAATTGCATAGAATTACAGGGGTTATAAGAGTAACCGTGGTAGAGGGATTCGAAGATTTTGAATGAAATCTCTAGTAATTAAGGTTATTATATGGTTCATCAATTTCCTGTCCCTCTCATTTTCATTGCTATCTGGGAGAGATTTAGGGAAAAGAAAACTTCGTTGATGAGTCTAAATGACATTTTTTTTAAACTAATAAATTAGTTTTTACACTCTTCATGCATGCACTCTTCTTCTTCAGTTAAACTCTTGTTAAAATGGATGTTAAATTCTCTCAAAACAAGTGTGTGTTTTCCTGTCAGGGGTCACTGCTGCCCTGAGTGACTGGATATGTCTTAAATCCCACAGCAGTGTGCTACAGCAGCCATAAGTGAGGGGTGGGTTGAGGCTGTGGAACTGAGCCTGGGCCTGTAGCTTCTGCCTTGTGAGACCCAAAGGCTGGGCCTTTGGGCCCTCACTGTTATTTGACCAGTCTCCTTTGTGAAATTAGTTCTGGTTTTGCCTTAATATTTCAAACAAAATGCAGATTGTCAGTCTACAATGAGTTGGTTCTTGTTTTTTGTCGGGAATACATTTGTAAGTAAAGTTAAGGAGGAACCAGCAACGGTGGTGTAAACTTTAAGGTGTCAGCGGAAGAAGAACACCAGCACGGCATTCTAGGACTTCAGAGGCACATGGCGTGTTTGCTTTTCTGAAGGCTAAGTCTTTGCCTCTGATGAGGAGAGTCCTCTCCTTGCCCCTCCCGCAGGAAATGGTCAGTAAATACCTTTTCTTAGTTTCGCCATCAGGCTGTGGAATTCGAGAAGAAAGAAAAAAGTGTTTTATGGAGAGTGTCTGTCCCTAAATGTCTCTGAGATTTCATGGGCTTGGTGGAGAATCCAGTCACTAATGGTCAAGAAAGCCCTAGGCGTTATTTTATAAGTAAAAGCCAGTGGAAACTGCTGACGGCTTGCTTGGTCTCTCCAGCCGAATGACCCCCATTTATTTCTGTTACGTGCACACGTTTTATTTCTTGGTCTATACTCTGAGTCACTCTTGCCTGTTTCCTCTCAAGGAAGACAGTTGACAAATGTTCTGGTTCCCAGCAATACACAGCTTATCCAACTTGACTTTTTTTTTTTTTTTTTTCCGTATTTCTACAGCTACTAGTTACATTTGTAAGATCATTTTTTAGGTAGATGGCTATCTTCTAATTTGGAGACATAATCCAAATGCCATCTAAAAGAAGTTAGATTCTCAGTTTTTCTCAAAAAGGATGTTCTATGAAATACCTAGTTGAGCTGCTGTGAAGATTATTTTGCTTTGACTTAGAAGGATTTAGAACTCATGTTTGCACTACTGTTAATTGTGAAGGCAGCCATACTTTGTGCTTACTGTGTTTAACTGGCAGAGCAGGTTTTGCTGTATGTTTATGTTTTGTTTTTTACATTTCTTCTGTGTCCTGTAATCACTCTGGAGATGGTCATATTTATACTTCTGTTCAAGCGTATACTACTCAGGGAAAATAGAACAAAATATTCTTCCCTCAATCTCATTTTCATGAACCTATAATTGTTAATTTGATGTGTCTCGGCTCACCGTTTTCTTCTTTTCTTTTTCTTTTTTTTTTTTTTTTCTTTTTTTAATATGGACTTTAATTGGAGCTCGGACTGGGGAAGTTTCCAGAGTATTTAGAGGTGGTGAGAAGTTGCTCTGGGCTTCAGAGGTGCCCGATTGCTGTGTCCCCAACGTGGCTGACACCTCCACAGGGCATCTGCACACATGCCACTTTAGAGGAAAACAGTTACAGTGGAGGTTTCTAGAAAGTGATGGTGACTTCCTGTAAGTGCTGACCGGCCTGGCTGGTCCTTCTGGCTCTGGGCTGAGGAAGCACCCTGCTGCTCCACTCCCCCCTCCATCCTGTAGGGTGAAGGACAAAGGGAAGGGCAGGTTTGCTGTTGGCTGCTTTTATCAGTGGGGCTTGAGGTGCTGACGTTTTTATAAAATGGTTGGCTGCCTAGTACCAGGACTACCTTTAAATTCATTAACTCAGAATGGGTAGCAACATGCTACTTCCCCCTTTGCTCTCTCTGGCTTCTGTTTCTGCAGGGTAAAATTGGAGAAGATTTATGCCATTAAATACTCCCCGTGAATTGCTGATTTTACTGGACAGGGTTTACCACCGTGTAACTCCACAGCAATTATTTCATTCAGAGAATTTAGCTACTCTTTATCTTAAATTACAGAAAACACTTTTAAATTGCCATCAGGATAAGCATGAGGGTTTTACTTTTGAAGACTTAGGACAAATGGTTTTCCTACTTAAAACCCATACCTCATCAATGTTCGCCTTGTGTACTCATGAGCAAATCTGGAAAATTGTACTCACTGTTTCCTTCCCAGTTGTTCCTATGTGTCCGCTCATTTACTCCGAGAATTCTGCACTGTAACTGACCTAGACATTCTTGAGAGAGTAGACTTGTTTAGAATAATTGCTTCTGCTGCATTCACTCAAACACAGTTATAAACCAGTAGTTTGAAAGGTTTTAATCAGGCATCAATAGTCTACCCTGGCTGAAATTTAACACATCCAGACTAACCTGGGTGCAGAATTCTAGCTTACACTGTGACTGTAGCCTTAACCTGCCCCGAGGACCACAGATAACCAGGTACACTCCACCAGCGGCATCAGGGGAATGGCTGATCCATCTTCCACTTGCCCTTGATGCTAGCTGTCTGCTTCCCACTGCCCTTGGAAAAGTGAGTTTGTATCAGAGAGGAAGAGATTCGCATCCACTCCGAATTTTCCTGTCTGGTGGGTTAGAATGTAGCAGCTCTCTACAGTGACTTTCTGTAACACCTTGTAGTCAGATCTCTTTATAGTGATTCTCCTTATGGGAAGAACATTTAAAATGAAATTTTCCACGTTGATATTTTGTAGGAATGCTCTTATAATCAACGATTAAGCTGCTTTTTGAGGCTCTTGTTGTACAGAGGATGCAGCCAATTACATTTTAATTCGTAGGCTGCTTAATAATGTTTTGTATGTTTTCAGATGATAATTTATTTTAATAGGTTTTTAACACAATGCAAACTCCAGTGAAGAACTGACAAGAAGCTCCATAGGCCATTGGTTGGGAAAATTTTATCAAACAGAACCTAATGACACATTTCTATGCCAGCTAAATTGTCTTGCCTTTAAGACTGGTGGTAACTCTTAATGCCATTTTTATAAAGCCAGGGACAGCCTGTCTGTTCTGTAAATAACACTTCAAAGATCCTGTACAACCACTCTCTGGAACTGATCCCATGACACATAGCCACCCCCAGCTGTGTTTTCTTACGTTTTGCTACTGTAACCAGCCAAGGAATAGAATATAAGCCAACAGTTACAGAGCAGGGAAGGAAATGACTAAGCATCTTCTGGGGATTATGTCTGGAATGGAAGAGTGGCTGGTTGCCTCCTGCAGTCTCTCAGTCGCTGCTCCCAGCACAGGCTCTACTTTGGGTTAACCTCTGTGAGAGATTGATTTGATAATAATTTTCTCTGTCCTTTCATGGGGAAGGACACATGTAGAGTATTTGACAGACCTTTAAAACCTGTCTCTGTTCCCACTTGAAATGTCTTTGTTCTGTATACGCCTGTGTCCGTGAAGTCCATTTGCTGCTGACTTAACCACACACTACAAGGACTCCTGTGTTGACTGAAAATACAACCTTGTCTGTCTTCTGTCACCTATGTACGTGAAGGCACCTCCGCACCAGAAGGAGAGTCACACGAGGAAATAGGAATGAACAGGACGTGGACTCCTGGGATGTGAAAGCCCCATCATGCTAAGATGAAGGTGGCTGGCTTGAGACCTGCCTTCACCTTTCAGCTGGACGCTGGTGGCCTGACCCAAGAGGAGCCTCAGCTGCCCCAGCTAGCACTTACAGTGTTTCCCTTTGCCTTCCCAGGTGAAGGATATCATGTGGGGTGACCTGTGCTTTTTTTGGTTTTGTTCTTATTATTCCAAAATATTTTTTTAAAGAAGTGTTACTTTTCAATGGATCCACAAATCGGTTCTCATTGTATGGTGAATTGTAACCATCACTGTGTCAGCTAAGCTGTGACGTGATGATTCATAGCCACTTCGACTCCGTGCCCTCAGAGCTGCTTATGGGGGCTTATGGCTGGCTTTTTAAGGTGTTTTCAACTTACATGTTTTTATTTTCTTCTTCTTCTTTGTGTGTCTTTAAAACCGATTAAACAGTAGTTTAAAAGAACTTATGTATTTGTTTGCTTATTTCAGAGCTTAAATCTGATCGATGGGTGGATGAGCCCAGTGCCCAATCCAGTGAACAAATACTCTTTTTATCATTGATTCTTCAATTAAACATTATTTCATTCTAGTTTGTATTATGGGCTGGGTGGGGGCACGTGTGCCATGGTACATGTATGGCACCTTTCCCTCACTGAGCCATCTCACTGGTCCGTAAATGTTAACAACAGTGCCACGTGACTTTGGGAATTACCTAAAACCACTGACGTTGGTACGTGGACCTGTAGCCTATAAGAGACTTAGCAGAAAAGAAGACAGCAGCCTTCCTAGCTTGAAAGGAAGAGCTGACTTCACAGCCCTGTGCCTGGCTCTTTCCCACCACCGTAGGCATAATGTTAGTGTGCCCTGTGTAAAGATTCAAATGCAGATGTTTTTGTGCGCCCCACCACCACCACCATGTCTGGTTGCAGTCATTGTTCTTAGAATCTCCTATCTAAACTTTGCTCCCCAGTTGTCCCTGATATGCCAGTGAAGCAGCTTAATAGCCAATCACTGAGCAGGGGAGAAAATAGGTGATGGACTTCCTGCCTTCGAGGGGAGAAGAGATAGAGGAAGCAGGAGATTCAGCCAAGGGCAGAGGTTTGGGAGACCGGAGGAAGGAGCAGCTGGAGCAGAGAAGGCCATACATGCAAGTATCTTGGGGATTTCGGCTGGGAGGAAGCCAGACTAGCTTAAAGGGTTAAGAATAGTTTAAACACTGCACAGTTCTTGTGCTATAAAGCTTATTAAATAAATGTAATAGTCCAGCGGCAATTAGTCGGCTGCCAGCTGAGTTGAGAGAGAAACAGCAACACACAATCTAATAAACCACTCATGTCCTAGCTTGGTTTTTGCCTTTGAGCTGTGCCGAGCTCTCACTGGATATGTAGTTTCTCTATCATTGTTAACCTACAGGACCTTCGGTACGTTCTTGAAGTCTCTTTGCTTGTTTGGTTTGGTTGTTTGGTTTGGTTTTGGGGGACAGGGTTTCTCTATGTAGCCTTGGTTGTCCTTGACTTGCTTTGTAGACCAGATTGGCCTCAAACGTAGAGTGATCTGCCTACCTCTGCAAGTCCCTGAGTGCTGGGGTTACAGGTGTGTGCCATCTTGATGACTTGAAGTTTTTCTTTCTCTATCTCTCTCTTCTTCTCCTTTTAACACAAGTCAGTTTTTACTTAAATTGGGACTGCCCAACAAAAACATTGTTAGCCATTCATGATCTGAATTTTGATGTATGAGTTAAATTATGGTACGCATTAAAAGCCATGAGACATTTGTTTTGTAATAAATAAGGTACTGGAATTACTCATTAGTAGCCTTTTAAAGACAAGCTATTAGGTCTGCCCCTTTCTCCCTTCTTTTTTTTTTTATTGTAAAAGGATAATTTATTGGTTGTTGGATATGTCCACTGAAGTCAACATTGTGCTGACCAAAAACAAAACAAAACAAAACAAATGATGGAATGAACAAGGTTTCAAAGTGTTACTCCATTGGAGTACATGACCTTTCATTTTTTTTAAAATTTTCTTATGTTTTTCTTTTTTTATTAATTACACTTTATTCACTTTGTATCCCCCCATAAGCCCCTCCCTCCTCCCCTCCCAATCCCATCCTCTCTTCCCCTTCTTCACGCATGCCCCTCCCCAAGTCCACTGATAGGGGAGGTCCTCCTCTCCTTCCTTCTGATCTTAGTCTATCAGATCTCATCAGGAGTGGCTGCATTGTCATTTTCTGTGGCCTGGTAAGGCTGCTCTCCCCTCAGGGGAGGTGATCAAAGAGCAGGCCAATCAGATTATGTCAGAGGCAGCCCCTGTTCCCATTACTATGTAACCCACTTGGACACTAAACTGCCATGGGCTACATCTGTGCAGGGGTTCTAGGTTATCTCCATGTGTGGTACTTGGTTGGAGTATGAGTCTCTCCTTTCTCCCTTCTTAATTCCAGTGAAGATCATTTTTGTTCCAGGGATGTACTTTTTGGGATTCTCCAAATACTCCATCAGGTATCCTCTCCCCAGATGATACCCTTATTCTTGTTGGTATCTGTGTTAGAGAATCCAGCGGTCTGAACTGTCTTCTCCCCAAAAAGACCATGGAGATTTGGTCCAGTTTTATGCTTGCCTCCCTTTTCCACAGTGTGGCAGTGAGCATACTTCTGAACAACAACAAAAAATCTTGCCTCTCTCAGCATCACCCATTTTTTAATTTGCTCCTGTCTGGTCAACACCACAAATGTTACAACCCAAAGACTGAAGTCCTACTCTCTCTGCTTGAAGACTTGGTTTTTCTCCTGCCTCTGCTGCCTCCAGCAGCCCATGAAGTCAAGAGGGGCAGGAAACATGCCTGGAATGGCCAGTAAGAATGTACAGGGATTACACACTCCAGGGAAAGAGCTGGTGGCTAGTTCAACTTTAATTACAGAGAACAAAGGTTATATACCCCTAGGGGATTGGGTGGGGGACTCCAAGAGCAGGTGTATATGATTGGTTGGAACTAGGTACTTCAAGGATGCTTGATTTGCATTATACAGCATGCTCCTATCAGAAAAATAGAATCTCAGGACCTAATTAACATATAGGCAAGGGGAGGGGAGAGCTAGCAAGGAGCTGTGTCAGAGACCATATATCAAATATAGTTAGGGGAGTTTGTGTCTAAAGACACTCTCCAGATGAAGTCAGGCAGCAGGGGAGCCAGCCAAAGGGGAAGGGGGGAGTTCTTCCTTTAATGTGGAGCTCATATGGCTATCCAGTCCAGGTAAGAACTGCAGCTTCAACCAGCAGGGTACCAACAAAGTCTTATCTTGATTCCACTTTGAAGAACTGTGGGGGGAATATATTAACTTTCATTTCAAAATATTTTTTATATGTGGTGTTTTGCCTGCTTGTATGTCTGCCAGAGAGGCTAGAAGGTTATAAGCATCTAGAGTTACAGATGGGAGTCAGTTGCCAAGTGGGTGCTGGGAATCAAACTCAGATCTTTTTGAAGAGCAAGCAGCCTTTGCTCCTGATTGCTGAGCTGTCTCTCTGGCCCTGTTATACTAATTTTTATTGTTAATTTGAGACCCTAGGATGGTGCATACCTTTAATCCCAGCACTCGGGAGGTAGAGGCAGGCAGATCTCTGTGTTTGAGGCCAGCATGGTCTACAAAGCGAATCCAGGACAGCTAAGGCTATACAGAGAAACTCTTGTCTCGAAAAACCAAAACCAAAACCAAACCAAACCAAACCAAACAACAACAACAACAGCAAAAAACAAAACAAAACAAAACCAAAAAAAAACCCCCCCACACACACAAAAAAAAAACAAAAACCAAAGCATTCCAGTCATTGTGCTTCACCTGTGAAACAGCAAGAGCAGCAGTGTGCAGGCCTCTTCCCCATTTGGTTGCCTCCTAAAGTATGTATGGTAATGTCTTGAAGAGCCATACTTCAGCTGGGCTGAGAGGAAAAGCAGGTTGTATGTAGAGAACTGCTGCTCAAGTGCTAGGTAAAGGAGGACCATGGCCTACCCCCTGAAAGCTCTGTGGTGAGTGCAGCCTTAGAACCCCACCCCCAGCACAAAGTGCATAGGCAGTGAAGAATGCAGAGATGGGGAGTATCAGTACTTCCAGGAGGCCTTGGCTCTTTGCTGGGCTTGGAGGCTGGGATAAGTGCCCAGCTGGAGAAAAAAAGAAAAGCTAGGTCAAGGATTCTTCAGTGTGTTAGCCACGGTAGCCTAGGAACAGCGGGGGGCTGAGATTTATTCTGCCAGCAATATGCTGACCTCTTTAACAGTGACTTTTCCCCCAGTTAGAAATGGGGGATTGCTTAGCCGTTGTTCAAAAGAAGCTCAGGCCTGTAGGTATAGAACACACCCTCGTGCCGACTGCTCAGTTTGGACAGATGTTGCTGCTTTAACACAGGAGATTTACGTTGTTTTTTTTTTTTTTTTTTTTTTTTTTTTTTTTTGTCCAGGATTAGAGATGGCTTGCAGTGCCTCGTGCATGCTAGGCCCGTGTCCCACCATTGCCCTGCGCACCAGCCTTACTTTCCATAAAAAGAATATTGCACTGTCCAACCGTGATTAGTCATCGCTCTTTGTCAGCCAGACTGGATTTAAAGCCACCTAAGAGCACATGGCTGGCCATGTCTGTGAGGAAGAGGTGCTCTGATGTGGGCAGCACCGTGCCAAGGGCGGGCATACTGTCATAAACGAGGAAGTGTGCTGAGCACCAGCGTTTCTCTCCTCTTTGCCCCCTGATTGCAGAGGAAGTGTGACCAGCCAGCCCGGGCTGCTGCCCTACCTCCCTGCTGCGGTGGACCTTGCCCTCCAGCTGTAAGCCAGCTCTAAACCTTCCTCATAATGATTTTAGTGGGGTAGTTTTGTCATAAAACTAGAAAATAGTAACATGCTGTCTGTCTGGCCTCTCTCCCTCCTCAGAAGCTAACTGTCAATATGAGCCCCTGGGTAAGCTTTTCATTTGTGAGCTGTGCAATGTCAATTTTAAAAACAATTCTGCCCTTTTTTTTTTTTTAGCCTTCTTAGGTTTAGTTGTCGGGGTCTAGCCCCTGGGTGAGGTCAGGGCCTGAAGAAGGGTGGATGTAAGTGCGGCAAGGGAGGAATGAGTCAGTCACAGGGATTCGCAGGAATTTTACATACTGACTGATAGTCTGGTTGTTTCTTTGTTCATACAGAATGCAGTAGGCAGAGATAGATGCATGATGTTCCAAAAACACAGATCATATCATTTTGTCCCCGGACATGTGTTTTAACTTCTGCTTGGGTCATAAATTTAGTCATCATTGATAAACCATGACAGAGCAGAATTATTTTTTACAGTCAATTTCCCTCATCAATTCCATAACCCAACTTTTAACAGTATTGAAGTTTCAAGGGACTATTTTGCCAAAACATGATAGCCTATTCTCAGGCTGGAAGCTCTTTTGGTTTCAAGTGTAAGACCTGAGGTCTCACAGCTCAGGAGTTCAAGATCGCACCCTTCCCAGAAACTCCCACAGACCACAACTTGTTGCAAAAGCAAGAGGTTTAATTTAATTATTGCGCAATGGGGTCACCCCTGCTGGTCAACAAAGAGTGGCACCGGGAGACAAAGGCCTTAAGTTTTTAAAATAAAAATTGCGGGAGATTTGAAGTTGCAGTTTTGGCAATTTAGGATTGGATGAGGAAGCTATAAAGTAAGATAATTGGTTAGTCTTAGGTGCTCAAGCTTGGCCAGTCCTGCCAAGAGTGGATGAAGCTGCAATTGATGGTGGGGGTGGTTAGCTCATCCTTAAAGATTAGGGCTTCGGGCTCTTGGCTGGAGGTCAGGAGCTACTCAGAAGAAGAATTGGGGCCGTCTGGGTTGGTTGCTAAGAAACATTATCTCGAAGACAAGGGTATGGTTTTTCTTTTTGCTGAGTGAAGGTCATTGCTTGCTTGCTTTTTTTCTATCTGAACTCACAGATAGGGTCACATTTCTCTATTCTCTGGAAAGGTACTAAGAGGCTCTAGCTTAACCTGAAACTCAAAACTATAGGCTTTAGAAGTCATACAGGTTACAAAGTTAGTCTAACCCTTTCACAAGCACACTAGACAGAAATTATCCAAGCCAGCCTGGGCAAATTGTCATGTCCCAAGCAGTGTATTATCAGCTTTTAATAGAGTGCTAATTGTCTCTAGCCTATTGAATATTGTTTACCTTTTATAAAGTTTACTTTGTTTTGTTATATCTGGTTCCTGAGTAAGTGTAGGAGAAGATGTGCCATGAGGAGTCTTCAGGCCAACACTGCTGAAGATTTAATTTAATTTCTGCCATAATACAGTGTTTATACCTTATATACTTGTAGAATTTATTTATATGTCTAATCTTGCTAATTTTATTGTTCAGTTATATGACACTACAGTATCCCCATATGAGTTAACTTTTTCTAAGAAAGGGAGGTCTTAATATTTTATTCTTTTTTCATTTATCAGCACCATTCTTTGTCCATCAGTATTACGAAGAGGCTTTTAATTTGATCTGCTGCCAACTTCTCTAGCCTTCTCTCATTTCTGAGTAAGATCATACAGGGGCAGATGTGCCCAGAGTATCTTTGAGTCAGAGCCTCGTAAGGAGGTCTCTGGCATAATTATTTGAGTGACAACCTCAAGGAGTAAGGAAGACCTTCAAGTAGGGCCAGATAAGGATATCTCCCTAAAAGTGGGAGGGGAAGTATGATCAAGACATTCCTGAGGAAGCTTAAAAACAGTACTCCTGGGAGGAGGCATAAATGATTCATAAGAATATTTCCATCAATTCAATATCTCCAAGTTGTACAAATAAAAAAAGCCCCCAAGTGTGAGACACGTAGAGATCAAGGCTAAAAGAGTGGGAGACTGCACCACAGCAATTTCGTCACTCGGCTCAGCTTTGCTGGCTCTTTATTAAGCAGCTGTGCTGGCTTTATGATTTTTCGCTCTTCTCATTAGAGATGGTTGTGCCATTTAGTGAACCTAAACTGTAGGTTGTGCTAGTTCAATCTGCTTATTGGTGGAGTCAAACATCAGCTTCAGTTTTTAAAGTCATGAAATGCTTTGGTTTTCTTTACTGGTAAAATGTTTTACTTTGTATCTCTCTTACTGTTTAACTATGCTTTGTTTTATGCTTGAGTCTTTGTCATAACTTCCAGAGCTATGTATGGCATCTTAGGCCAGGAGGGAGCAGGTCCTGAAGGCCAAGCAAGACAGAGCTGGTTGCCCTGTATTCCAGGGATGTTATCTCTTTTCTTCAAAATGTGTGCTGGGGGGGGCATGTGTGTTTGTGTATGTGTGTATGAGTGCACACAAGTGAATTCCAGAAGGGAATGTTATCTATCGTTCTCCATTTGTTCCTTTGAGGGGAGATCTCTCCCTGAATCTTGGGCTCCTGCTTTCTAGGCTAGGCTGGAAGCCAGCAAGCTCCAGCAATATTATTCCTGTTTCTACCTCCCATGCCATTGCCCTACTCAACCTCAACCCTGCCCAGAGTGGAGAGTACAGGCTGTAGTAGGACACCTGGCTTGTTACATTGTGGGTGTTGTGATCAAAACTCTAGCCGTTATGATTTATACAGTAGGCATTTATAACTGCTGAGTCATTTCTCCAGCCCTGGCCATCCACCATATTTTACAGCATGAACATGAGAGTTGCTGTATAAACGAGATCTACAATTTGAGTTTAGTTGCAGGCTATCCATAAAAGTACTTTTATTCACCTGGAGTAATAGATGTCTCGGAGGCTTCCTGCTAATTTAGGCTTAGTCCCGAAAGCTTCTAGCCTCCATACAATGTTATCTAGGCCTAGAATGTTTTCAGCCTCTTAGACTTACTGCTTAATAAGCTTACCCTTACTTGGTATTTCTCAGCTCAGAGCTGGCTGGTTCATTTAAGCTGTTCTGGCTCAAACTGCCCTCAAGCTGACTGATTAAAATCTGACTTCTCTCTCAGCCTCTGACTGAATTGCTCTGCTTGGTCTCATACTAACTTTGACAATCTGTTCTAATCTTCTAGTTCCTTCTCATTCTCTGGCTCATTCTGTTTACCTGTGTCTAGCTTGTTCCCTCTACAACCTGTCTCTGTAAAACTCTCCTGGTAAAACTACCTCTGAATTCTATGAACTCAGCTCCACTGTGCTGCCTCTGAGCTCACTTTCAGCTGAACTTCATGAAGAATACTTACTGACTAGAACTCAGAGATCTGCATGCCTCTGTCTCCTGAGTGCCACCACACCTGGACCTAATCTTGTCTTTACCTGAAACTTGCTTCATATCAGGCTGGCCTCGAACTTAGAGATCTGCTTGCCTTTGTCTTCTGGATTAAAGGTGTATTTGTATTCCAGCTGCCTCACGCAGACGTAAGAGGTCTTTGGATGTGATCTCTTTGCAGAGCAGCCATGTTCTGGATTAAAATTCCTTTACAGTGATCTATGGCCATTATTGGGCAAGTGAGCTGCACAGCACTCCAGAAGCTGTGGAAAGTTGAGTTGTAATGCTTGAGTCATTACCTTGAAGAGGATGTTAATTCACATGGCCTTAGACTCAAGCTTTTCTCCTGGGGGGTTGGAATGGAACAAAATAGCTAACAAGCAGTAGAAACCTATCCTGTGAGTCTCAGGCTTTACATTGGTCAGCACAGTGCCTCTGCTCTCTTGCCATCCCCCAAAACCTGAGCCACACTTACAAGGCTTATTTTGGGTCTTTTTGTATAAGAACCTGTTGTTTTCCAGTCTCATTTGATTGCTTATATTTAAGCATCTTCCACACCTTGATAGGCTTTCTGGATTCCTGTAGCTATCCTGTCTTTTTCTCTTTAGGCATCTCTGGATGGTTGTTCTATCTTTAGCTTCTCTTCTCCATGAGTCTCTTATAGTCTGGGCTATTTCATCCTTCCCTCTCTGGCATCACACACACACACACACACACACACACACACACACACACATTTTCCCCCATCTTGCTCAGCCTGTCTTCCTTTCCGTTACCTGGTAGATATACAACTGCTCAATATCTCTACCTGGACACCTCTAACTCAGCACATGTAAACGTGGACCCCAATGCAGTCCATCACTCTGGAAGCTTGCACCTTTTCCCATTACTAGCTTTAAATGTCGTGACTATTTCCCTGGTTGTACAACTCAGAGACTCATGCACCATCTTTGACTTCACCCACAGCAGACTTCTCTCCCTGAATCTAGGATTCTTAACTGTTGAGACACCCACTTCCCCTGGGTAGAGAAGCAGTCTCGCAATCTCCATTCTTATCTTCTCCAGCCCCTTCCCCCAAATGCATGCTGCTGTTGTCGTTTTTCATTGTTTGAGTCGGGGACAGGGACACTCCTGGCTGTCTTTGAACTAGTATGGCTGAGGATAAGCTTTAACTTCTGTCCCTCCTCCTTCCACTTTCTGAGTGCCACCACACCCAATTAACAAGGTGCTGGGGATACAGACCCAGGGTTTCATACAAGCTAGGCAGGCACTCTACCAACTGAGCTCATCCTCTGTCCCTGAAAGATGTCTTTTAAAATCACAAAGCAGGTTTGGGAGTCTCTTGCTTTATAAATAAAATATGATCTTAATTTCCTGAGCTTCTATAGCAAAGTGCTAAGGTGACACCTGCTTGCCTGTGTGGGTGCCACTTCCCACTCAATGCACACAGCCTCACCTTGTAGCTCAGGCTCACCTTTGGCCCCTCACCCAGGGTGGTGCTTTCTCTCTTTGCTCCTTTTCCTCTGTTCCTTCACACCAAATTCCTCGGGAGGTATCTTCTGTCCACAGAAGTTCTGGATCCTCAAGAAACCGTGTCCTCCCTCTGCAGAATGTGTCTGGGTGCCAGGCGCATTATGCATGTGCATGTGTGTGTGTACTGACCCCATGGTGTCACTCCTAAAATACACATTTATAAACTGAACAATGAAAAAGATGTCATTGACAGAGGAGGACGTCCAGTGGTAACGGCAGAGCAGGCTGGATTACGAGAACGCTGTGATGATGTGATGCTGCTACCCGGAGCTGCAAACCCTTCCACTTCTAAGAGCTGCTTCCATTGCTAGTGACTAGCTGTAGTTGCTGAAGGGATATCATTCCCAAAGTGTCTATAGTTCATGGTGTAGAGCCACATGTTAATCCAAATTGTTTCTTGAGGGCCATGTTTAAACATGGAGACTACTTGAAACACTTAAATTTCCAGGTTTGGCATAAACAGAATCACCTGGAAAATTTATTATCAGTTTGTGTCTGCTAAATTGGCAGAACCTATGCTGTTTGATGCAAAGAGATTCCACAGTTACACAAAACAACAAAATGTGATGAATCTTAGTCAATCTTCAGCGTGGCAACAACGAACCAAGACTGAAGGCATATGTAGACAAGCTTACCCACTTTCTACCCAAATAGTTTCTTATTCAGAACTCTTTCGTCAGTTACTGCCTCCCGTTTTATCTATACTGGCTTTGACCTGGGTAATAAAATGCATCCAAGCAAATAAAGCAACAAAATGCCCAGCACCCTACCAGTGCTAATCAACGTTTGTATCTTGTTGCATTTCTTTCCAGACTTTGTTATTGATAAAGATGAATTTTACAAAAACAATTCAGAAACTTCATTTTAAAGAACACATTCCTCTTTTTTATTTGTGTTTACTTAAAGTGACAACAGTGAGGAGAAAAGAAATATTGGATGGAATGATATCAGATTAAACCACGTGCTCACTGAACTCTCCTCTTAACTCGTAGAAACAGGAAGTTGGTCTGTGGACTGGAAAGCGGGAGGGGAGGGGAAATATGTCCTGTCTGCCTCTAGTGTTGCTGGACACAATTTCATGAGAGTAATTTCCTTTGGTAGATCATCAGGACTTTGACAGAGAGTGAGTTCAGACTTTTGTTCACTCTTGTACAGAATGATAAAGTAGATGGTGGGAAAATTCAGGATATGTCCCATACAAGGAAACTAACTGCTGGGTGGCCACCACCTGACTTTCTGAGTCAGTGAGGAGAACTGAGAAGCGAGGGGACAGCATGTACAGGCTCCTGACATTCGGTCCTATCAGGAGTTTGGCCCTGTGAGCCATATACCACATGCTTAGTGCTTTGGGTTTCTAACGCAGTACCCTGGTGAAAACTCCCTGTGAATGGCTGAAGAATCAATGCCAACTTGCTACCTTGGCTCCCACATAGAAATTTTAAAATAGCTATCTATTTAGATCTATCTATCTATCTATCTATCTATCTATCTATCTATCTATCTCTATCTGTCTCTATCTATCTATCTATCTCTATCTATCTATCTATCTCTATCTCTATCTATCTATCTATCTATCTATCTATCTATCTATCTATCTTTTACACAGTTGATCTGCCTGCATTTTGTGCCTGCATTCTCGAAGAGGGCACCAGATCTTATTATAGATGGTTGTGAGCCACCGTGTGGTTTCTGGGAATTGAATTCAGGATCTTTGGAAGAGCAGCCAGTGCTCTTAACCTCTGAGCCATCTCCCCAGCCCCTCACGTAGAATTTTTATATGGCACTACATGCTCACTACAGTTCTGTTTGCCCGAGTGTAGAGCACTATCCTCTGAGTATAACAGCCTTTACCATCTTCATCAGGGCAGCTGTGACCTGTAAGGGAGCCTCGAGATCAGGCCTGCTGAGCTCTCGTAGAAAGGAGTCAAGAGTTATCAGCCATTCCCTCCCATAACCCCTGCCAGGTGAATGTTGCTCTGTTCCAGATGCGTGTCCTCTTGTGGTCTTGGGAGGTGGTGGAGTTTACAGAATGTGGACCGTTAACAGAAGCCAGGGACTTTGTCTGCAGCTAAGGGGAAGTCATCATCCAAGCTAGGGTGAGACTCATGAGTGGTGCGGCTACTTTGGGGTCCCGCACACCCCTCCTGTAAGTAGTATTATTGAATGGGGGTGTCATGGAAGTAGGAGGTGGGGCCTACTTGGAGGAAGTGGGTAATCTTCCTCCAAGGGTATATATTACCTTGGTTTCCTCCTGTATCCCCATGTCTGGGGCGGAGCTTCCCAGCTCAGTTAGCCCAATCTAGGAGCTTCCTCATAGACACCCTCAGAGATTTGTCTCTTGGGTGAGTCTGGGTACAGCTGACAGTTAATGATCAGTCATGACAAGAACAATCACAATCTTCAACACCACTCTCTTCTTTCAGCACCATTTAGAGTTGATCAGTTGAGCTTATGTTTCACATCTCTGAGTAGGAAGCCAGAGAATTCAGGAGTAAAGGAAGGGAAGCTGACACTTCCAATTTTTATGTATTTGCCAAATTCTCTGTAACGAGGACATAGTCATCTTATTTACTTTACATTTTTTATTTTAACTCTGCTGGGGTAGGGCAAGTGGATGTGGGTACCTCAAGAGGGAGGGAGTCAGATACTCTGGCACTATAGGTAGCCATGAGCCCACCAATGTGGCTGCTGGGAACCAAACTCCTGTTCTTTGCAAGAGCTCTGGGCCATCTTTCCAGCTGCACATATTTACTTTATAATCATAGACGAACACCCACTGTAGCTGGCCTTGAATTGACAGCAATCCTCCTGCCTCAGTCCCCTCAAAGGAGTGGAATTACAAGTATGAGCCTTCATAACCAGCCAAGAAAGAACAATTTCAGGGCAGCATGGTATGCAAAAAATGTTGCGATTTCTGTGGAAATTATGCTAGACGATGAAACTGAAGCCACGGAGAAAGATTGGGCTGCTGAAGTCATCAGGCCAGTGTGCTGACACTGTGGAAAAAAAAAGATGCAAGGGCGATTAAATTACAGCTTTGATGGAGACAGAGTGGAGGAGTGGAAAGATAATGCCTATTTTTTCTTCTACACAAAAACATATGACAAGGATGTAAGCCAGATTCTCCAAGTCCGTGATTCAGAGTCTTGGGGTGTTGAGTGGGGTGTTGAGTGATTCCAGAGCAAAACCCTTAGGGTGTGTTTCTGGAAAGGATCTAGGTAAAGACCAAAATCATGGCAAGAGGTGTGTCTTTGAGACCAAACTGATGAAACAGACAAAAGAACCAAAGACCAAAATCATGGGAAGAGGTGTGTCTTTGAGACAAAACTGAGGGGGAAACATCTTGTTTATTCTGCAGTAGTTCCCTTGCAAGATTGGGTGTGAGGGTCTGTAAAGTGGAAGGAACTGGCAGCATGTGGCAGGGGCTGGAAAATACTTGTTACCAAAGTGGAGCCTTTCCTCGCTGAGTCAGAGTAACTGCTCTGTGAGGCAGGAGGCAATGGATAGAAGCTTGGAGATTAACCTTGCTTCGCCCAGGACTGCCCTGCAAATGCTGCCTCCTCGCCTCCTGAATGCCTTTTATCCAACGTTATCAAGTCATTTATAAATCATTAAAATTTTCATTTTATTGCAGAAGTGCCTGGTTCATATAGTTAAAAGAAAGTTTGAGAGTGTTAATCCAATCCTGGTTCAGCCCTGCCTGCCCCAGGGCTGGGACTGGTTTCAGGAATGTTGGAATGCATTCTCAGCCACCCAGGATTCTCCCCACTTAGCCCACCCTGCAGGCTGGCACCTGAGCCTTGGTTCCTAACCATTGCATTTTCCAAAACAGCCCCAGGGAAGAGCGATTTGGTTTCAGTGAAGGGAGGAAGGGTACGTCCCTGGGGGAAGGCTTGTGTCTGGGCTTGAGACTTGCTTTGCCCAGTTCTTCAGCAAGAATTCCCACTGCACTTCCACAGAGCCTGGATGCCCCTAAGTTGGGGACTCAGCACTTTGCTCTTCTGCTGTGCTGTGTCCCAGGCTCCCCAAAGGCAGACAGTGGGATAAGCTTGCTCCTCATTCTGGTTTCTTCCTGGAGGCAGAGGGCTCAGTGTGGGTTAGCATGAGCCTGGACCTGTAGAAAGCCAGTTTTCTGACTTGCAGAGGTTGTTAATCTACTCGCTCCGATGCTGGAGTTACAGTTGCTTGGTGGGCGGTGTGGGGGTCTTGGATGGGAAATGGGCTGGAAGGCTAGGGTCAGAATCCTCCAGGAACCTTTTCTCACAAATGTGAGTCCCTATGGGTAGCCCCCAAAGCCATAGGAACCACATTTCTTTCTTCTCTTCAGGGAGATCTTTTCACTGACCTCTTCCACCCAGCCACTGATGATAGCCGACCTCCCCCCTTTTTCCTTCCTCTTCTTCCTCCTCTTGGTTCTTTTGAGACAGGGTTTCACTATGCAGACCAGACTAGATGCTAACTCACAGAGATCCACCTGCCTCTGCCTCCTGAGTACTGGGAGCAAAGGTGTGAGTCCCCACACCCACTGTTCACCTATCCCTTTTGTGTCTGTGTAGCAGAAAATACTGACCAGCCTTAGGGGTGGGGTTGTAGGGTTTGAGGGGAAGGCAGGCAGAATAGGGGCAAGGTCTGTGAGGGCAAGCCTACTAAGAGCTTTACTTACAGGTTCTGTGAGGAATGGGCTCACCGGAAGCGGAGGCCCACTGAAGAGTTTAATAGAGAAATGCTTAGTGTCCTGAGCAGTGAAAAGGAGAGAGTGGGTGGAGAGAGGAGTTGGGAGACTGGGCAGTCCTGTGGGGGGTGGGTGGGGGGGTGGAGGGGGCTTCCAAAACTTTTAAATAGATCTGAGTGATGAACATAGGTATAGTTAGGTGATGGGCTGGCTAGACAGTATGGGGTGATTTTGTGAGATCATTTCCAACTTTCTGGTGATCCAGGAGGGAGCCAGATCCCCTGAGTGTAAGTATAATATCAGCTGTGTGTGTGTGTGTGTGTGGGGGGGGGGGTTGAGTAGAACCCTGGACTCTGAGGTAATGAAGGTAGCTGGAACCTGGGAAGGAGCACAGTGGATCGTACCATAGGAAACTGGTGTCACAAGGCCCAATGAAGGGAACCTTGTCAGGATGCAGTTGCTAATGGTGTCCTGCAGAGAGGGTCAGGGATCAGTTCTTGCCATTTGATGACCTTCCAGAGACACCTTCTGCAGCGGTGGGAAGAACACAGTCAGGAGGGGCCCTGGGGAAGATGGTGGGTCCTCGGAGAGCTGGAGGGAGGAGGTGCGGGAGGGTGGGGGGCGAGGCAATGAACTCTCGGGATGGTGGAGAAGGGAAGCCATGGCTCCGGAAGGCAGACTTCTGGCTCCTTGACCCTAGAAGGAGGAACTGAACTGCCTTCGTTTGGAAGAGTGGGCAGCGGCTTCTAAAGTTGTAGTTTATTTCTCAGAATGACTGCTTATAAGGCCAGGTATGGGTTATAAACGAACTATCATAAGAGTGAATGGCAGGGGAAAAATAATGCCTGAGGGACCTGTGAAAAATACACTCCTGTAGCTGGGCGTGGTGGCACAGGTGGGCGGGGAGGTGGAGGCAGGAGAGTCGGGAGTGGCTGCATAGTGAGTTGAGGCCTGCCTGCCTGGGCTACCTGAATGTCTTAACAAAAGAAAAGAAAACAAAACAAAAGCCATCGGAACTCAAAACAAAGAGGCAATGTTTCCATCCCTTTAAAACAGAGGGCAGCGGGCAAGTCCACCCAAGCCACTTCAGCACCTGCCACCCCCCTACTCGTCCCGCAACGCCCTCCAGGAGGCGTGGCCACCCAGCGCCCCGCCCACACCACGATCACGTGACCTGTCAGTTCCTGAGTCTCGGGAAAATGGCCGCCGGGCGTGGTCCGGGCACCGTGCTAATAGCTGCGAGCTCTTGGCGTCGTGTCCTCTGACAAGGTCCGCGGCACAGCGAGCGGGTTCTGCCGAGCTGAGGGCGCCGTCCTCGGCCGGGTCGTGACACGGTCAGTGCGGAGGCGGCGGGGTCGGGTGAGGGAGGGCGGCGGAAGGTCCGAGGCGGGCGAGCGAGTCTGTGAGGGGCAACCGGGGACGGGGCCGGTGACCTGGGGGGCCGGTGCGGAGCGTCCCGGCCGGGGAGGGCGAGGTCGGTGCAGTCCGGTGGCCGCTGTGGGTGTGTGTGCTGGGGGGCTCCAGAGCCAGGCCGCCGTCACACCCATCACCTGGTGAGTGCCCTCAGGCAGGTGCGGCACGCTGAGGCTGACCTTCCCGGTTTCTCGGCGTTCCAGGGAGAGGTGTTGTTTGCTTCTGCGCTTCCATCGCGGAACCCCATCTCCCCATTGTCCCGTGCGGGCTTTTAAACGCTGTGCAGAAGACCGTCAAGCCCCTGGCGAGAACGCGTCCATGTTTGCTTTGTCAGCCAGCAGTGTAGGGATCTGTTTTGGTTTGGTTTTTCAGGTTGTCTTCCCCTAGAGAAAGGTTGAAGCAGTTGAGGACATTTTCTTGTTAATAACTGTTTGTGTAAGCTCTCTGCTCGCTAGAGGCGCTTGCTAAATTGCAGCATTTTTTTTTTCTTTTCAGAGATTTTCTTTGGTGTGGGGTGTGGCTGCGAAAACCTCTTGTAGGTAATTCTGATAGGTTAGTCCTTGCTCATATTTTGACACCTTGAAAAACAAGACGTCTACATTAAAAGGAAAAAAAATTTTTTTTTTAAGGATCCGTTGGGTGTCTGGTGCACAGCCGGCATTTAAAAGTGCTGTGGCAAGGTGTGTTCTTTGTTCTCAAGCTTTACAAGGACAGCCTACTTTATCAGACTCATTTTGGGGTCCTTGTTAAAAATCTGTTTCTGAGCGCCACCACAGGTCTGCCAAAATGGGATTCTCTGGGTAAGGAGACAGTATACGGTATTTGACATGTTTTACAAATAACTGACATGTGCACCAGTCTGAGAATCCTTTTAGATAGTCTGAGAATGGTTTCCAAACTTCTCATTGAGATCTCATTTCCAGACTTTCTCTTTTCTTTTTCTTTTTCTTTCTTTCTCTTTCTTTCTTTCTTTCTTTTTCGTTCTCTATCTCTCTATCTCTCTCTTTTTCTTTTTCTCTTTCTTTTCTTTCCCTTTCTCTTTCTTTGTCTGTTTTTTTTTTTTTTTTTTTAGTTCTTATTATGTATCCCTGGCCTGCTTGGAACTGACAGAGATCATCTTGCCTCTGCCTCCCAGGTTCAGGGGTTAAAAGCATGTGCTGTGTGTCACTACATCAGGCTCTAATCCAGCTCTTTAAGAGCTCTTAAATATTCATAGTGCACCCCATAGGCCCAATCAACACCCAGGCTGGTTAGTGGGAAGGGGGCAGCTACATATAAAGAAATATCTGCTGCCTTTTTACACTTTTCCTGTCTCTTTCTCCCTCTCCATCTCATAGCAAGCATCAGTGTTCTTTTGCCGGTGTTCTTGGCAATACTAATATTGTCACCTATTTTTCCCAATCAAGTGGATTTTTTTTTTTTTTTGGTTTTTATTTTTGTTTTTCAAAATAGGGTTTCTCTGTGAATGTATCTTTGGCTGTATTAGACTTGCTTTGTAGACCAGGCTGGTCTTGAACTCACAGAGATCTGCTTGCTTCTGCCTCCCTGAGTGCTCAGTCACACAGTTTATTATTTTTTTTCATCTAGAAATTAAAATATCAGGAATTTTATTTTGTTGAACTCCATGGCTTCCATTTCTTTTCCATTTTTATTGCCTGATTCCTTTCCTGTAGGCTGTCTGTCTGTTTTGGTCTGTAACTCATGCCTAGAATTCTGATTCTTTGTTTTGTTTTTTCTAGTTTGGGTTGTGTATGCATACACTGCTAAGTTATTTTTTTCTATGATCCTGCATGAGCATGCCATCCCCTCTTCCAACTTTTGCTGAAGAATGTCAGTTTTGTTTTGTTTGTTTGTTTTTCACTGAATTCCTGAATGTTTAAGGTGTACAGAAACCTTGGGGAAAGGACACTTTCAAGGGTGTGGAAAGACCAGGATACCAGTAACTTCCTGAACTGTGTGTCTCAGGGGCTTAATTAGGCTTTCTGTGTTTATAGCTGTAAGTTCTCATTCTCCAAATGACTGTGATTTTACATATCATATCTTTTATACATAGCCACCTTTACAGTTTATTTCCAATTCTGGACTGGCCCAGCTTACCTTTTGAGTGTCACATGTACAGATTGTTGGCATAGCCCTGCCTATAGCTGATGGTAGAGAACATGCTGTCGAGGGTGTCAGGGGCCCTATCTGTGGACAAAGACCCTAAGAAGAGGCATCCGTTATATACCTGTGTAGTTACTTAACCATTCTCTCATGAGAGTCTGCTTGCTGTAGGCTTGTAATAGGTTCTGGAGACATAACAGAGTGGAAACAGCCTTTAAGCTTGAAGAGAGATACAGATCTAAGCCATTTTGTACTTTGAAGCTATAGCTGTCACTTGTATGCAGGGTGTGTTTTGGCTTACTGGGAGTATAAATGCTGACATTTTAGATTGATGAACATGGGCAAACTTATGATCCTATCAACACTGAGTTAGTTCTACTATGTGCCAGGCACTTCTCCAACTGTTAGAAACTGAGCAGTGAACAGAGCCCTCATTCTTACTGAAGTCCTTGTTGGGGTAGGAAGAGTAGGCTAAATAAGTAAATGATATATTGAGTCATGCTAAGCACTCTGCTGAATAAAGCTGAGTTAGGGAACCGTTAGTGGGGGCTGAGGACTGTTTTATACTTAGTGGCAAGGGGCGCTCTGATCAGGTAACATTTGTATGGAAACACAAGATGGCCCGAGTTAGAGGAAGTAGAGAGTGATAGGAGGTGAGCCTAGGGAGGAGGAGAAGGGGAGGTTTAAGTGAGGGGTTCAAGGCTGGAGCTAGGAGGAGCATGCAAGAATGTGATGCTGTGCTTTATTCTAGCACTGAACAGTGTATATATTTTAAATAGTTGAGCTGATGCTTATGTGTCTACCTGAGTTTGCGTATACTGTTTGCACTCAGGTGCCCTGGGAGGCAGGCTCCCCTGCAGCTAGAGTTGTAAGCGATTGTGAGCTGGGAACTGAACCCAGAGCAGTAAGTGCCTTTGCCTCCCTCAGTGTTGGGATTACAGGTGAGTGCCACCACACCCAGCAGTATATAAAATCTTTGTTCATGTTTTTTTTCTGGTTTTTGAATTGGTTCCTCGGTGTGAAATTGTTGAATCAACTAACTTTTTTTATTGATATAATTAATTTACATGTTATAAAATGTACCCTTCTGGGATATGGTTTTGAATTTTGATAGGTCCATGTGAAAGTTCTAATGCCATCTTCAAAATCCAGCATGAGTGAGGGTTCAGTCAACCCAAACCATCTGTGAGCCTGTGGGACTCAGTCAGCCAGGCTGCAGCCACATGTCTGTACTCATATCATTGGGAGGTAGAGGCAGGAGGATCTAGTTTTGAGGCCAGCCTAAAATATGTATTAAGAGCCTGCCTCAATAACAGATACAAACAAACAAACAAATAAACAAACAAGCTAAACCAAAGCAACAAAACAACCAACCAACCAAAGAGGTAAGTTAGATAACTTGTGGGGTAACAAATTAGATAACTGCTCCAGAGTAGGTTGGAAGGAGCAACTTAATTCTCTTAGCAGAGGTAAAGCTTCCTTCCTTCCTTCCTTCCTTCCTTCCTTCCTTCCTTCCTTCCTTCCTTCCTTCCTTCCTTCCTCTCTCTCTTCCTATGAACCCTAATCTATCAGATTTCTCAAATTTTATGTACTGCGGCTTTAGTTTTACGTCAAAGCAGTTTTCTTTTTTTATTTATATTTTCATTAATTACAGTTTATTCACTTTGTTCCCCCCGTAGCTCTCTCCCTTCTCCCCTCCCAATCCCACCCTCCCTCGCCCTTTTCCACTCATGCCCCTCCCCCAGTCCACTGATAGGGGAGGTCCTCCTCTCCTTCCTTCTGATCCTTGTCTATCAGGTCTCATCAGGAGTGGCTGCATTGTCTTCCTCTGTGGCCTGGTAAGGCTGCTCCCCCCTCAGGGGGAGGTGATCAAAGAGCAGGCCAATCAGTTCATGTCAGATACAGTCCCTGTCCTCATTACTATGGAACCCACTTGGACATTGAACTGCCATGGGCTACATCTGTACAGGGGTTCTAGGTTATCTCCATGAATGGTCCTTGGTTGGAGTATCAGTCTCAGAAAAGATCCCTGTGCCCAGATTTTTTTTGGTTCTGTTGCTCTCCTTGTGGAGCTCCTGTCCTCTCCAGGTCTTCCTATCTCTTCCTTCTTTCATAAGATTCCCTGTACTCTGCCCAAAGTTTGGCTATAAGTCTCAGCATCTGCCTTGATACCCTGCAGGGTAGAGCCTTTCAGAGGTCCTCTGTAGTAGGCTTCTCCCCTGTTCCCTGTTTTCTCCTCCTTCTGATGTCCATCCTTTTTGCCTTTTTGAATGGGGATTGAGCATCTTAGCTAGAGTCCTCCTTCTTGATTAGTTTCTTTAGGTGTACAGATTTTAGTATGTCTATCCTATATTATATGTCTAATATCCACTTATTTGAGTGAGTATATACCCTGTGTGTCTTTCCAAAGCAGTTTTCTTAATCCCAGCTTACAGAGACAGTGTGCTTTCTTGCAGTAGTTTTGTGCTTTAGGTGTTACATTTAGGCTAGCTTTGAGTTAGACTCTGTAGAGTGGGCAAAGTAAGGGCTGAAGGCCCCTTGAGTAGAGTACATCTACTTAGACTATTTGTAGAACATACTTATTCTTTGACAATTTAATGCATTTTGATCATACCCACCCCGCTCCACCCCCTCCACTTCTTCCAGATACCCTCCAAATTTCTACTTTTCCCAACTTATATCCTGGTTTTGGTGGTGAACCTCTAGCGAACAGGATGCCTTTCTAGTGGTAGAGACCAGTGGAGAGCAAGGACGTGGTCAAGGGGTGGAGTGCTGGGTTACTGCAGGGCAGCTGAGGTTATTGGTAGGCTGATGTTCCTTGGAGCATGACCTGCAGGAATGAGGGAGCAGCTACAGGCAGGCCTGATGAAGAGAAGTTTAGCAGACAAGCTGTGCACACATGCGTATGCCTGGGTTGGATGGTGCACGGTCATGGAGTGGCTGCATTGTCTGAGGGGGAGTCCTTTAACACCTATAGGTGTTAAAGAGGTGAGAGGCCACACCACTGACTGTCCTCTGCTGAGGTGAAAACATTTGATTTTTCTCTCTTCCAAGAAGCCATTGGAGGACTTTGAGCAACGGGATTTAGTCCAACCAGCTTAGTAAGGCTTAGTAAGTATCTGTTTCAGTGACAGCATCAGTCACTTGCATGCTGGTCAAAGATGTAGACCTCCGGACCCCACCCAGACCTACTGAGTCAGAGGCTCTGAGAAGAGGGCCCAGGGATCTGTGCTTTAAGCCCTCCCAATGCTTCTGATGCATGCGTGCCTAAGGGTTCTTTCTATTTTTGACTGATAAATACTAATTGTATATACTTATGTCTGTAGTCTAATGTTTCTATGTGTGAATACATTTTGGAATGATCAACTCAGTCTAACTCACTTGCTAATCACCTCACATCCTTATAATCTCTTTGTGATGACAACATGGATGAGAAAATTGATTTACTTGGCTACTTTGAAAACCAAAATATGCTATTGATAAATCAAAGATACATACTACAGACCCTTTTGTCTAGTCCAACTAAAACTTTATACTCTTGGACCAGCATCCACCTTTCTGTCTATTCCCACACTCTGCTAGCTTATTTAGAAGCTTACTGTGGATGCATTATAGACAGTGAGGGTCAGGGAAGCTGAGTGGAAGCAGGAAACTGGTAAGGAAGCTGTGAGATCAGTCAGGATGGCTTGTATTGCACTGGCAGTGACCGAGACAGTGAGTGGTAGATATGAATTACATTTTGTAGACAGAGCCAGAAGGGCCTGCTGTATTAGCTTAGTTTATATATTGGATTCAATATATGTAAAAAGGAGGACTAAGTCACAGGTAATTCTAAGTCCTGGGCGCTGGAAGATTGGAGCTGGAGCTGCTGTGACCTGAGGTGGGGTCAGCAATGGGCATGGTGGAGCACCACCTCCTTTGTGCTTGGGGTGATGGTGATGGTGAGGAGGCGTGGGGTGCATCTGGCTTGGGTTTTGGATGAATTAAGTTTGATATGCACTGAGTCTGGGAAAGGACATTTATCAGCATTTTTAAAAGTTGGGGTGTGGGGATTTGTTTATATTTCTACCATTGGAAGTGTGTCTGAACACATTTAAAGGTAAAAATGAAGTACATATAATAACAACTTAGTTTATTTCTAACCAGAAATGTACGTTTTGTCTGACTTATTTTTACAGGTGAAATAAAGTTGGCTATACATTTCTGTGACAATGTCGGTTCTGATATCACAGAGTGTGATGAATTACGTGGAAGAAGAAAATATTCCTGCTCTGAAAGCTCTTCTTGAGAAGTGCAAAGATGTGGATGAGAGAAATGAGGTGAGGCTGAGGCCCAGCTCTTGACGTGTGTCAGACTGCTGCCTGCACAAGGCGCTATGCTGTGGGTGAGGGTGGGAGAAGTAGGCCGTCCCCTCTGCTTTAGTGGACACATTCATGATGCGACTTCCTGTTGAAAGTATCTCAGTCTGTGTTTTGAAAGTAGTTTTTAGCTCATATAAATTGTTGAATACTGAATTTAGGCATAATGATGTTTTCTCCTGATGAGATAGTAAGTATTCAGGAGGTTTGCCTCTTGAAAACCAGAGGAGTGCCTCTGGGAAGCTTTATAGAGGGTCTAGACCCCTTTTCTTTCAAATACACCAGCCAGCCAGCATTAGAATTAAATGTTTTTCTCTAAAGATTTTGTCAAATCTTCCTGAGTTGTTCATTTCACACAGTTGGGATGTGAATGATGTTTCAGAGAGTACCACATAAGTTATGTCACTGCTTAGTAACTAATTAGTAAACACTAGTACCTTAGGTATCTCTGTTAAATGGTATGAGCAAGAACATCTATTTAATCAGATGTGTGTGATGGCTGAAACTATTTAATATGACATTTTAGGAGAGAATAAGCCGTTTAACTGTCAAAATGTGTTTATCTTCAAATATTTAGGTTATTTTATCATTTTATGCGTTTGGATGTTTTACCTGCATGTATATATGTATACCATGTGCACTAGCTGAAGGCACTGGATTCTCTGGGACTGTAGTTAACCCATGGTTGTGAGCTGCCAGGTAGGTGTTGGGGATTAGACCTGAGTGTAAGAGCCATGTGCTTTTAGCTCTGAGCCGTCTCTCTAGCCCCTTCTTCCTTTTTCTAATGCTAGGGATCAAGCCCATGCCCTCACACATGTTAGGGAGGAGCTAGTGCTGAGCTGTATCCACAGCCCTAAAACTGATACTTTTTTTTTGTAGTTTCTTGAAACAGGATTTCTCTGTGTAACAACTCTGGCTGTCTTGGACTCCTCTGTCAACCAGGCTGGCCTCAAACTCACAAAGATTCACCTGTTTTTGTCTCCCAAGTGCTGGGATTAAAGGCATGCACTACCACTGCCTTGTCCAAGAGAGGTAGCAGAGAATTGAACCCTGAACTTTCAGATTCAGGGTCTGAAGCATTATCAATTGAGCTATTCAGGCCTTCTCTAATTTATATTGATTCTTTGTGAATTTCATATCATGTACCTCAATTCTCTTCATCTCCCTGTCCCTCCATATCCACTCTCTACCCTTGCAACCTCCCCACAAAAGAAAACAAAAAATAAAAATTAAAAACAACAAAAAATAAACATCTTGTTGTGGCAGGGTTTGGTGGTGCACACCTTTAATCTCAACACTCAGGAGTCAGAGGCAGGCCGATGTTTATGAGTTCAAAGCCAGCCTGGTTTACATAATGAGGTTCAGACCATTTAGGCTACGGAGTCATGCCCCGCAAAAGCAACCAAAAATCATCATAATCATTATTAACTTTTAAGCTGTTGGACTGGTAGGTGTAGCTGGTTGGTAGCACACTTGCCTGGCGTGAGTGAGGCCCTGTGTTCAGCAAGACTAAGAATCGTCTAGAGTTTCAGAAAGCTGTTACTTTCCCCCTTCTTTCTTCTCTTTAGAGTATTTTAGCTCCTTCATTTTACTGTGTTTAGCTTATCATTTTTATTGCATTTTATTTAGTGTGTGAGTGTGTGTGTGTCCTCACACACACCATGTTATTCATGTGGGGGAATCCTAGGACAACTTGCAGAAGCTAGTTCTCTCCTTCCACCAAGTAGGTCCTGGAGCTCTGACTCAGGTCTCCACAGCTCTTGGTTATTATTCCTGAAAAGGATTCTTAAATATTTCGTCAGTGAAATATGTGTGTTTGGCATATAACTGACCACAGTCCATATGTCTGGGTTCTCTACCTCTTTTGTTTTAGGTGAGTGTGAGCTTAGGAATAGCCTGTAAGTTGTCCAGGGCTATGCTGTGTTATTCTTGGAAAGAGCGAGGTCACCTTTTCCTTGGTGTAGAATAGGCTGGATGGTAGAACTGCGGTTGAACATTCTGACTAAGAAAATGAAGCAAGACTGTAAGAGATGGATTTCGTATGTGTTTATGAATGTTCTAAAGGGAATTGCAAGAAAGCATGTCAAAATGCTTGGATTTTACTACAAGAAGAAGAATATAGTCATTGAGATGCCTGCCTGAAAGGCAATGGTTATATAGGTCTGATTCACATAAAAACATAGAAAAGAGAGCCTGGGGATTAGAAGAAAAAGCAGGTAAATTGTAGGCGGGTTTGCATTGTAGCCTTCTAGGGGATCTTGAGGAGAAATTCAATTGGTGCATGATGCTTGATACTGTTTGGTATGTCTGGGCCTGAGAACATGATAAGTATGGAGAAGAGGTGTCATAGTCTGCTTGTGTGCGTTTGTAATGGGATTTCATAGGCTGGGTAATATCTTCTGGTAGTCTAGAGGTTAGGAAATCCAAGATGAAAGGCTGGCATTTGGTGAGAGCCTTCTTGCTGTACCACAACATGGCAGAAGACATCCTGTATGTGAGAGAGTATGTGAAAAAGAGAATTAGAGAGAAGGGATGGAAGCCAAACTCTCTTTTATTAGGGTCTCATTGCTACAGCAACTAACCATCTGCACAGTTCTGACATTGATCACCACAAGGCCTTTGCTCCCATAACCTAGTTGCCTCAAGCCCCTGCCACTCAATAACCTTGTATTGAGTTTCCAACATGTGAATTTTGAGGGGTACAGTCAAACAATAATGAAGGATTAGTGGGTTTTTAATCCTTGATTTTAGAAAGCAGTAGGCTTGGGATTTGGTGTATGTAAGCCTAGATTTGAAAGAGACTTTTAGTGATACATTTTCAAATAGAGGGATAAAATTCTCATGATAGCAAATTACTTTTTATTTCTATAGCTGTGGTTGCTAGGTTGGTTGAGCAGGAAGTAGCAGAACCTATAAATAGTCTTTAAGATTCAGTTTACAAGGTAACTCTTCTATTTTTAGGAATCTAATGAAACTCCATGATAGCCTTTCTTGAAACTTCCTAGCTAGTGTAGCTTTTAATTTTAGATAAATGAGGATTTCTTTTTCTCACATGTTGAGCTAGAAGAGCCATTCTGAGGCAGGTGGAGTGACTTCAGGACACCCCGAGGACCCAGGCTTTCTCCTGGCCATGTGTAAGTGCCAGTTTCTTTACTTCATCCATCTCAATACAGCTCCAGCATTCTGCCTGTGGATTGGACAGGAAGAGGAAAGAGCAGCAGAATTACTCTCTTGCAATGCTTGCCTGGGAAACTGGGTTATATGATAGTGTCACAGTAGCGATCTGTGACAGTCAGGCACAGCAGCACTCATAAACTGGGGCTTTTTAGTTGAGCGTAGAGCCACTCCCTCTGAAATCCCATCTCTGCGGATACTCGGGACAGCTGACAACTTACCTAAGAGAAAATAGGAATATTCAAGTCTTTGAGAGTAGGTAATTCCAGTTAGTTGGGTCAAACCATCCTTTTTATTGTCTTCCAGGTATTTATGCACATTTGAAGCCCCACTTCATGGACTGTGAGCTTTAGTCCTGAGTCTGCTTTGAAAGCTGTTACATAAAATGTGCGAGTCCTTAGGGACTGCGATTCAAGTTCTTGGCTTTAGTTTCTTCTGTGTTGTACCAGCGACACTTGGTGTGCAGCCTTTAATCTTGACAGATTAGAATGAGAGGGATACTGTAGGAAGCATGTCAGAAAATTAGAGCTGACAGAGGTGTGTGTGGCATAGTAATTGATGTTTCCCATGACTCAGAATCATAAATACAATATTTAGGTTAATCTGCTTATCAGATAGTGATGTGCAGACTGATTTTTATAAATGTTTTTTTCATTAACTTTTTTCATGCAGTGTCCTCCTCCAAGACCCTCCCTACCTTTCTATCCACTCAACTTTATGTTCTTTCTCTTTCAAAACAAACAGCAAACAAACAAAAAACCCCATAAAAACAAAAATCAAGGCAAACAAACAAAAAAAACCCACAAAACAACTACAGCAAAATGCCGTAGCAATGCAAAGTGAAACAAAAAGACCTCAAAAATACCAGTGAGTTAATTTTGTGTCAGCCAAGTACTCCTGCCCTGGAGTGTGGTTTGTAGACCCAGTGACACTCCACTGGAGAAAACTGCTTTTCCCTTTGCCAGCTGGTATCAATTGCTAGTGACTTCTTGGTTAGAAGTAGGAGCTTCTACTTCTACCAAGTGTCTACTTTGCCCTCTTAGTTCTAGGGCACCATCTGGCTTGAACTGGTGCAGGTCTTGTGTATGCTGCTACAGTTTCTGTGAGCTTAAATCGCACATTGCTTTTTAGAGTGGTTGATTAACAAGTTTAATGTGTAAATGATAAACTTTTCCACTTGGAAAAGCTGGGCATGCATAGTACCTTAGTCTCTAATGAGTGATGTGGCCACTGCGGATAAGTCAGTGTCCGCTCTAAGAATGCCTGTGTGTAGGTGACTCACTTTCTACCTTAAACTACTCTTTAGTGCATTATCCTTATAATAGCTTTTGTTAAATTTTGCCAATTACAATTATTTACATGTTTGGCTATTGTTTCTAATAGATTTTTAAATTCTTTCAAACTTTGTCCGCTCATTTATTTAGCCAACAAGTATTTGAGTGCTTGAGTGGCACTGACCCTCATTCTACGTATAATACTAAATACAAGAACATGGTAGGCATGTGTTCTACCCTTATGGAGTTAGGAACTTTGGGGAGCACATATAAAAATCAGCTGTGAGAGGCTGGAGAAGTGGTTAAGTGGTTAAGATCACTGGCTGCTTGTGCAGAGGATGAAGGTTCTATTCCCAGCACACACTTGGTTGCTCACAACTTTGTGACTCCTGTCTCAGAGGATCTGATGCCCTCTTCTGCATGCCTTCACTGCATGCACATGGTACACAGACTTAAATGTAGGCAAACACCCATACACAGATAAGTAAAAAAAAAAAAAAAAAAAAATCTGCTGCTAATCATACAAATAAAAATAGAGCTACAAATGTTACAGTAAATGGGGGTTGGATGTGTAGCAAGGAGGGAACGAGCATGAGGCCATGTGTGAATGGCGCATATGATGGGGAGAGGCAGACTGCCCTGGTTTCTCTGTTTTTTGGGGCATCGTTAGAGATTCAAGCTCTTGTCTCAGAGATGGGAGGAAAGCACTGAGGGTTTGAAGCATGGGACGATGTCAGTTTGGAATTAAAAACAAAGTCACAGCCATAGAGATATAATTCAGTCAGTTTGATCCCTAGAACCCATGTAAATATGCCGGGTGTGGGTTGGCAAGATGACTCAGCAAGTAAAGGTGCCTGTCATCAAGCCTGACAACTTAAGTTCAATCCCAAGGACCCACAGAGTGGAAGGAGAGAACCAACTCCCCAAAGTTATACTCTGATCCCTACACATCATGGCAGAACACACAATAATTAAACAAAAAATAATTTTGAAAAATGCAGAATATGGTGGCATGTGCTTTTAATTCCAGTGTTGGGGAGGCAGGGAAATACGGTTCTTAGGATTCACTGACCAGCCAGTCCAGCCTCCAAGATGAGCTCCAGGCCAGTGAGAGACCCTGTCGAGGGAGGTGGATGGTACTCCTGAGAATGACACCTGAGAGTGTCCTCTGACTTCCATGAATGTGCACATGCACACATACACACACACATACACCACACAACCATCTATAATGAGATCTGTTGTCCTCTTCTGGTGTACAGGCAGAACACTGTATATGTAATAAGTAAATCTTAAAAAAATAAACACATCAGTGCTTTGCACACCTTTGTGAAAAGGTAAGTGTGGTGCTTAACAGTGTTGTAGTGAGAGCACATCATGTTGCTAAGCTCGCTGTCCTGTTCATTTTGTAGTGTGGCCAGACTCCCCTGATGATAGCTGCCGAACAGGGCAATGTGGAAATAGTGAAAGAACTGATTAAGAATGGAGCCAACTGCAATCTGGAAGATCTGGTATGCATAAAATGATTTACTCACTAGTTTCTTTAATTTGTTCAGAAAATGAGATTAAAGAATAATGATTAAAATTTTTACTCTGAGTGCTGGATGTGGTGGTTTATGCTTTTAAATCTCAATCTAAGAACTCAGGAGGCAGAAGCAGACAGGTTTCTGAATTCCAGGCCAGTCTGGTCTCCATAGAGAATTCTGGGATAGCCAGGGCAACATAGTAAGCCACTGTCTCAAAATAAATAAACAAATAAATAAGTATTTTAAAAGTTTTTTGACATATATCTCAACCTTTGTCTAATGTACTACATTGTCTTTTTGTTGTTGTTTTTGTTTGTTCTTTTAACCAAGAGAGATTTTTTTGCTTACAAACAAGTATTTCAGCTCCTCATGTTTTTTTCTTTGTACATGGCACACCTGAAGCTCATATCTATGCAATCGTGTCTAGAATATTTCTACATGTGAGCTACGCTGTTAAGTGATTCCCTGTAATTATAACTTTTAGATGGTGCTCCTTGATAATGGTCCCTTCTGACACTGCTTCTAAGGGACAAATCATTATCTACTTTCCTTTGAGTTTTCTGGTATTCTTAGAATTACTTTCAGGATACAGAACTGCATTCTTTTGCTTTGAGTGACCATTTTGAATTTTGTTTTGTTTTGTTTTGTTTTAAAGACAGGGTCCAATTGTGTAGACCTCCCTGTGCCTCTCCAGTGCTGGAATTAAAAGTGTGTGCCACCACTCCTGGTGTTAATTCTCTAAATAAAAGTTAGGATAGTTCTGTTCAAATAGTTCTTTTTCACAAGATTTCTCATCTCCCCACTTGCAGTGGCTGTACTGTAATGTGTATGAGCATGTTCTCATGTCAGATTTTAGGTTGTTTAATTTGTTTAACAGTTGCTAGCTGCAGGATTGCCCTGGAAGCTTTGGTGGTCAGCTTCTCTCCTTGCTACAAAGTAGTGTGTGATGAGAGGTGCAGGGAGGAGCTTGGACAAGCAGCTGGGACACTGTTCTCTGTACAATTAGTCCTGACATAGGCAGGTGATGTCTTAACATGATTTCTGCCTTGTCCCACAGAGGTTAGCATGGCTTGTGTCCTGTCAGTTTAGATGATCATTTGGCCTGTAAATTCAAGTATATCCCTCACCTTGGAATGTTGTTTTTTAACTTTTATTTTGAAACATGTCATTTGAATCTTTTTGAAGGATAACTGGACAGCACTTATATCTGCATCTAAAGAGGGCCACATCCACATTGTAGAGGAGCTGCTTAAATGTGGTGCCAGTCTGGAGCACCGCGACATGGTATGTGCATTTTCTGCAGGGTAATGGTAGTTAGCTGAAAGCTACTCACATGACGGAGACACAGGAAACCTTGTCTGTTACTTTATTTTTAAGACAGTCTTTTAATGTTTTATGACTTCGGGTTGGATGTTTCAGTGACTCAAGAATGTTTTAAAGGCTGATGTAATAGTGTCTCCTGTTTAGGATAGTCATCATTTCAGTTTATTTCAGAATTAAAAATTCTCAGCTCATTATTTTTTAATAGGTCATAACTTAGTACTTTTAAGAAAACTTGTTTCCTTTGGATTGGATTAAGAGGTACATCAGATAGTTTAAAATGTTTTGGGTAAGTTATAGTCTTTGGAATGTTAGTAGATTTATTTATAAATGCAACCTGTTCAGGCTGCTGTTCATGAGCCCTGCAAGTCTCATAGGACATCATAGTTACCACCTACCTCCTGTTTGATCATTATCTGGGTAAGGCATGAGAGTGAGAAAAAGGATCAGTTCTGTCTTATTCTGTAAGATGTTTAACTTTTTTTTCAATAGTCCAGGCAAGAAGGAAGGAAGTCATCTGCCTTGGCATATACAGTGCACATCACACAGCTGACAGGCTAACAGAGTGCTCAGGGGTTAAGTTTTAAAGACACTGCAGCTTCCTGTCTTTCTCTTCATAGGAGACTGAGCCACACAAGGGTTTTACTTCCATGATCGTATGTTCTCAGATCTAGGACGATACAACTCTACTTAGTTTGGATGTGAAATGCCCCTAAATATTAGGCTCTTGCTTCCTTCCCTGCTTCTCCTTGCTCCTTGGGTATTATGGTTATAAGAAGCCAGTGACTTTTAGAAGCATGAAGATCCCTAGTCCAGTTTTTGTGGTGTTTACTATATAAACTGCAGTGATCACTTGTAGATTAGCAGATTTTATTCAGTTCATGTTCAATTGTATATTTTTAAGGGACTTGAGAACTTAAGACTAGTATCTTCATAAAACAATGGTGTTACAAAGATGTACATGGAGGGAGTGTGATTAAAGGTGTTCCTTGCTTGGGAATGATACAGTTTTACACACCCCTTTTTGTTCTTTAGGGGGGATGGACAGCTCTTATGTGGGCATGCTACAAAGGCAGGACTGATGTTGTCGAGATGCTTCTTTCTTATGGTGCCAACCCAAGTGTCACTGGTTTGGTAAGCATTAACAAAAAGTATATTTTTAATGTAATGATAAGTTTTCTTACAGAGTGCTGCATGCTTTTTTTTTTTTTTGTACTTGATAGTGGATAGAGATTTTTCAGATCATACTGAGTATAATTTAGAATGTCATTTTAAGACCCAATGAGAATTTTAAGACAGTGATAATTTTGGACACTGTCTTTTTTCTCAGTTCTTCTAATGAAAAATAAAGTCTTTGAATTAAAATATTAACCATAATTGTGTAACACTTCAGAAGAAAATAGTGAATTCCTTCATTACCTTACTTGGTATAGTCTTGCTCTGAGTTTCTTGAAAAGACATTTACCAAAAAGCTATACCGTTTTTCTACACATTCTGTTTTTCTGTACATTCTTACATTTCTACGTATGCTTTTTACTTCCTATTCAACTTAGTGATCTTGCCCATTGGCTACATAATACATTAACTTAGTTAACTGCAAAAACAAGTGTTGATAATATATATTATGGCTTAACACATCTTAGTTGCCAATCGTGTAATCTGAGTGTGTTTTAAAATGGAGAATGGTCTCTAACTTGATTTAAAAAAAAATATTTTGTGTTACTCCTGCTGATGTTTCCTTAGTAAATTTGTGTTGTAAATGTCATCTAAAAGACTCTTTTCTTCCTCTGTTCTCATATGTACTTGTGTAACCCAGCAGTACAGTGTTTACCCAATCATTTGGGCAGCAGGCAGAGGCCATGCGGACATAGTGCATCTACTGCTGCAGAATGGTGCAAAAGTCAATTGCTCTGACAAGGTGAGTTGCAGAGTCGGTCCAGTTTCTGCTTTGTGTTACGGTTACTTATAGTGTCCAGGTTATAAATACTTTATTTGAAACTTCTCTAATTGATGTTATTTTTGTATTTCAACATTTTTATAGATACACAGCTTATAGATGGGTCCTCTGTGTTTGGATCAAGTATTCTCTTGATGTTTATTATATTAAATTCATTATTCTCAAAAAGGGCAGGGATAATGGACTCTTGTCTTCATGTTTGAAGTTTTCTAACTCATCTTCCTATTTTCATGAAGTCTCACTTGCTTTGTTTGTGTGACAATGGTCTTGCAATTCAGGTTCTGTTCGGTGTCTTGTGCTTAGAATTCTAAAGCTGGTGGTGTGGAGACTAGAAATAATGATTGCAAGGTACATCTGAAGTGTGGAAGAAGGACAGTGATAGGCTCTTAAGAGGAAAGGCTGGTGGAAATTGGTTAGGCAAGGAAAGCCTGAATTGTCAGGACTTGAACCAGAGACCCAGTAGGAAGTAAGAAGCAGGAGGAGAGGATATGATAGGCGAGGTAATAGTTGAGTAATGTCCTGATGAAACAGAAGAAATAGGTGTAGGTGAGGGGAGCCTGCAGGGTGGCACAGACTGATATTCCTAACCCTCAGGAGGATTGCCAGTTCAAGGCCTGCCTGGACTATGTGCTGAGGCTGTGGGAAGTATGCACGTAGAGGAGTTCATTTAGGGGAGAGACCAGACTTTGAACTTGGGAAAAAGAAGATACATTTATTGAGGTGGTTTAGCACCAGCTGAAGAGCCTTGTGGAGTAGACAGAAGCAAGGTAAGGAAGTTCCTATCACATAGCAAGAGTTCTGTGAAATGACATAAATGAGAGTGCCTGCTCCTTAGGGCCAGGGTGAGCTGGCCAGTGTGATGGAAAGAGAAAGAACAGACATTCTAGCATGTACTCTTGTATATAAATCTCTCAGGTGGTAACAAATGTAGTGGGTGCTCAAGGGATGAGAGCTCATGTCCAACTCATAAATTAGTGGTATTGTTTTATGAGGTTAGAGAAGGTACTTCAGACAACATGCTACCTACAAAGCACGAGGCCGGGAGCACTACACATGCAGGAGTGAAATCAGGGAGTTTACCCATTACCCATCTCCATAAGCTTGTTCTGAGGCAGTGACCGAGAAAACTACTGTTCTTCACACCCTTCTTTTGTGAAGCTTCTACCCCTACTCATTGTGTTCACATCGTTCCGTCTGTCAAGGGCACTGCGGGTACAGTCTTCAAAAACGTGCTTGTGAGGGTGTCTTATGCCATCCAGAGAGACTAGCCACATATGATTGTTTAGATTTAATTTAAAATTAAAGTAAAAATTCAGTTTCTTAGTCCTACCAGCCACATTTTACGTACTCTGGTGGCTTCTTATTATATTGGACAGTGTGGAATAATAGATGATTTTTTTTAAATCCCTACTGGATGGGCTGTCAGGGTTTATTAAACGTTAGCAACCATGTACAAGTTTTCTTGTTCATAAAGATCACTGTGGGTATTCACTTGTCTATTGATTGGCAGACTTCTTAAGAGACAGCATTACTTTTATGTGTGATTTATAGTTCTTGATGCTTTATGATCACGTTTCATAAAAGGTACTTTTGAACAGTTTCTGGGCTGAAGTTGTCAAAGACACAAGTTGATTTGGGGTTATGGTTAAAAACACAGATCTGAAAGCTTGGCGGGTCCCTGGTTTTTGTTTTTTGTTTTGTTTCTTTTTTTGTCATATGTTTTCTGTTTGTTTGGTTGATTTTTCAGAGACAGAGTTTCTCTTTGTAGCCCTGGCTGTCCTGGAACTCACTTTATAGACTAGGCTGGCCTCAGAGATCCACCTGTCTCTGCCTCTTGAGTGCTGGGATTAAAGGTGTGCACCACCACCATCTGGCTTTTCCTGCCTCTTGATAGCTTTTTTTTTGCTTTGACCCTGTTTAGGGCCTCACTTTCTTGTGTGGAAATGTGAACTGTGAATTGTGCTTACTCTCTGATAAAGACTGCATGCCATAACTAACTATGTGAAGTTGTCTGAGCTGTGCTTGGCACTTGATTGCTTACTTTTAGAGTTTACATTATATCAGAAAATATGGGAAGCAGTGAGTGCCAGTTAAAAATTAGGGACTGTGAAAAGATTATCTTGATTATAAAATTAAATAAAGTTGATCAAAAGACATTTCATGCAAAAATGACTGTTAAGGACAAATAAGATGAGGGAAATAGTTTTTTATTTAGGACTGAAATTATGATTGGTATAAATACTTCTCTAAGAACACTCAGAATATAACTTCATTACAAGCTACTCTCTTTTAGTACATGTCTGAAGATAATTTTGAATTTATTGCCTGTTTTAATAGTATGGAACAACTCCTTTGGTGTGGGCTGCCAGAAAGGGTCATTTGGAATGTGTGAAGCATTTATTGGCCATGGGAGCTGATGTTGATCAAGAAGGAGCTGTAAGTACCTCTCCTCTCCTAGCCTTTCTAGCAGAGTGAAGTTTTTAACCCTGTTCAAACCTACAAAAAAATTCCCTGGCTGTCCTGGAGTTTGCTCTATAGACCATACTGGCCTCACACTCACAGAGATCCACCTGCCTCTGCCTCCCAAGTGCTGGGATTAAAGGTGTGCACCACCCAGCTTCCCTGGAGTTCTGAAATGATTTTTTTTTTTTAATTTTGCGATAGGACTTCACTGTGTTTTCCAGGTTTTCAATGAATTCATGATCTTCCTGCCTTTGCCTCCCAAGGGCTGGGATTTCTTAAGTGGTATTAACTTTGAAAATAAGCCTGTTATAATCTGAAAAACATAATGAATATTTGTTTTTGAGGATCTGTTGTTAATGAACATAAGTTTTGGAAAACTAAAGCCATGAAGAATAATTTTCAGTAATTGTATAAACTGAAAAGTTCTTTCAATCAAGTAGTTTTTCTTTCCTTTTTTTTTTCCTCCCATTTTTTTAATTAAAAAAAATTTTTTTTTTGGATAGGGTCTCAATATGTAGTCCTGGCTGGCCTGTAACTTGCTATGTAGAGGAAGTGGGCCTTGAACTCAGAGATCCTCCTGACTGTTTACTGAGTGCTCAGACAAAAGGCATGTGCTACTATGCCAAGCTAACTTTTAATTGTAGGCAAACATCATGCTCATTAAAGTGCTTTTTCCTTAACAGTGCACAGTGATGTTAGACTTCGTGGGGTCTTTAAGTTATTTTTCTTCTTAATACACAGATGGAGGAAGTTAGACATGAACTGTTAAGGTTAAAAATTGGCCCAATCTAACTGACTACCTGTTATTAGTTCATTATTGAGCATCAGCTGTGTCCCTTTTACATGCCAAGAGTGCTGAAGAGTCTCATAAATAGCTTCTTTTTAGAGGTCCCAGGAATATTTCAGGGACCAATATTTGTGTACAGCAAGTAGTGTTAAGGTACTAAGGACTACACCTTGAGGTAATTGTCGTGTTAAGTGAGGCAGCCTATGACAGAGTCTGAAAGGAGATAGCACCAAATCTCTGGACAGTTGAAGCCGGGTTAAACTGTAGAGCTCATACCTGACTTCCTATAACAAAGGTGTCTCTCTCTTCCATTATAGCAGAAGTGGCTCGTCCTGGCCTTCAAGGCACTGTTCTTCCTGCTGGAGCCAGGTCCACTGGCCTCTCCTAAGTTATCAAGTAGATGAGTGGCTTGTTATTGTGGTGATTGCCGGTGAGGGACTGTAGTTTAATGTGTGAGGAAGGCATCTAGTGTTTCAAAGAACTACTTAGGATATGCTAGTGGGTTTTTAGCTACTGTTAAGATCATTTATTGAATTTTTGTTGAGTTGTGCTCTAACTCCTAATTCATTGTTAGTGGTTTTCCCTAAACATTTTATTATAAAAATGTTCTTAGTTTCAAGCTTGATCCATTTTACTTTTGATTATTTAAATTAGAAAGTGTTGAATTTTGAGGTCTTCTTTGGACTTTGCTACATCAGTGGAAGGGTTTGTTCCCTGTAAGTAGATCCAGTGCACGTATCATCGAAAGACCGGAACCTCTGATAGTCCACTACTCATCAGAAGTCATGTCTCTTTGAAAACTGAGAATGTGGGGTGGCTCAGTGGATAAAGTGCTTGCTGCCAACCTGGTGACCTGAGCTCTGTCCACACGGTGCAAAGAGAATATAAACTCCTATGACTGATCCTCTTACTCTACGTGTCCACATGTGCATATGCCTGTGTGCACACAAGGAAAAAATACACAAACTTTTTCTTGTTTTTGAGACAGGGCTTCTCTGTGTAGCCTTGGCTATCCTGGACTCACTTTGTAGACCAGGCTGGCCTTGAACTCATAGAGATCCTCCTGCTTCTCCTGAGTGCTGGGATTACGGGTGTGTACCTCTGCGCCCGGCATAAAAAACAATTTTTAAAAGAAGCCTGAATATATGCCCCCTGCCACTTTTGGCACATGTCTAGTTATTTATGTTGACATTTTGTCAGAATAACTTAAAATTTTCATTTATTTATTTATTTATTTATTTATGGAACGTGGCACATGTATGCCACTACACAAATGTGGTTCTCAGAGGACAGCCAGTGGAATCAAATTGGGGTCACCAGGCTTGGCAGCAAGTGTCTTTACTGCTGAGCCTTCTTGCTGGCCCTATCAGAAATAACTCTTAGAGACTGGAGGAATGCTAGAGTGGTAGAGTCCTTACTGAGCATGCTCAATGCCCTGCATCAGAGGCTGCCACCACCAACTGTTAATTTAATTTAGATTATTAAAGTGATATGGATGCGCCTGTGTTTGTCTGGATATATGCTTGTGAGTGGGGGTGCCTGTGGAGTCTGGCAGACACCGTGGGATTCTCTAGAGCTGGAGTTAAAGCTGGTTGTGAGTCACCCAGTGTAGGTACTGAGAATCAAACTCTGCTCCTCTGCAAGAGTAATAAATACTTTTAGCCACTGAGCCGTCTCTCCAGCCCCACAACTGCAAATAGCTAGCTCACCAATTTAAAAATAGTTTTCTGATTATAGTATGCATAATATGTTTTCTAGAACATACTAATTTTTTTTTTCTTTTTAAGAATTCGATGACTGCACTTATTGTGGCAGTGAAAGGAGGCTACACACAGTCAGTAAAAGAGATTTTGAAAAGGAATCCAAATGTAAATCTAACCGATAAGGATGGAAATACAGCTTTGATGATTGCAGCAAAGGAAGGACATACAGAGATTGTACAGGACCTGCTGGATGCTGGAACATACGTGAACATACCTGACAGGGTAGGGAACCTACTTCAGATCTGTCTGTGGTGGTGATGTAGACAGAAAAATAGCCAGCGGCTCCTTATCATCAAGAGTCTCTGCATTTGACATGAACTTGCTTTAAGAGAAGTATTATTTTTACCTTTGAAACTAATAAATTAAAATTTCCAGTCTTGTTAAAGAATGTCCTTGTTTATTTTTGTCAATTATTTTGTTACTAGAAATGTCACAATATGGTTAATTTGTAACTCTCTTTGATGAATATCTCTATAGGTGTTTTTCATAGCTGATGATAGGTATTCTCCCAGAATTTAAATAGTACTTGTATACTTAAGATTTCTTTCTCTTGCCTGTCTTCTTTCCTGAGATTACACATACATGTTCTGAACTCTCCATTTGAATATATATTGATGAGCTTTTAAAAACTTACAGCAAAATAAAATGGAAGTGAGGTTATTTTTGTTTTTTTTTTCTACCTCAGGCCATTTTTTCCTTGGTTTCTCTGTCTCAGCAAGTGACCCCACTACCCACTCTGAGGCGTTAACTTCTCTCTACTATCCCATGCAGTTCCATTGACTCAATGTAGAACTTCCCCTATATCTGTCTGGCTTTAGCACCACAATTGCCTCCCTGGCCTACATCATCTTCTCCTGTTGTTAAAACGGAGCCTCTGCTTTCCCCTGCATGTGTTGAAGGCATGCACTTCTCTGTTGAGGCACTCTAGTCTTGCTCTTGCACTTTGCATATGTACTTCATTTTTAGTGTGCAGACCCTGCCTGGCAGTGTCCTTCTTAAGTCTTTGTCCTCATTGTGTGCCACAGGCCCCGGTTGGAAGCTTCAGCCCTGTTACATCCCTTCTCTTTGTTGTGCGTGCTGATCTCGTCCTGCTGTGGGTTAGGGCCATGTGCACCAGCTGTGCTGTCAGTCCAGAATGCTGTCTACACACTATGGCTCTTGTTGTTCATTTTATCTCTACTTCCATCTATCTCATCGAAAGGTCACCTTTAGCTCCAGTCCAAAGGGACTGCCCGGTTTCTTTTGATCAGATATGCTATTCTATTTGCACAGTATTTGTTTTGGTTTATCAATTTTAATTGTATGTTGTCTTTCTTTGTTAGGCTGTAAATTTGCTTACAGCTGGGACCTTGTCTATCTTGTTTCCCCAATGCCTAGAACTGTGCCTAGCACATTGTAGCAGGAAAATGGTTTACTTACCAGTTTACTGGTTCTCACCCACATGGATGCTTGCATTCTGAACTACAACTGCTCTGCCTTGGGTTTATGTAATCTGTTTATGGGGAGCTAAAATACTACAGCACAGTGCTAGACTTAGAACCCTCAATGAATAGTTCCTTCATAGCATTGTTGTGGCCCTCAAAACAGAAGCAGCCAACAGCTCAGGGGCTTACTTAGCACAGAAGTCTACAACCGACCTGCAGTTTAACAGTAAAATGGTAAGATGCCTGAGCCCATGGTAAAGTTAGTATTTGAAGTACTGGGAGGCTGATTCTAAATGGCTCTTACTGGTTGACTGTCATGTGAGGTATTTAACTTGATACAGTTCTTATACAGGAGGATGAAATAACCTGTATGCTCCTAGCCTGTGACTTCCCACTGGCTGTATCAACAGACACTGGTCTGGGAGCCAGTCTTCCTGTCCTTCAGAGCCATAACAGCATGCCAGCTCTATGCTCCAAATTTAGAACCTGTTGCTTTTATCACGTGCCAGTCTTTGAAGGGGATTTATTATGTAAATCCAAACTGTCAGCCAGTGTCTTGTGATTTCAGTTATATATATGATGGGGAATTATCTTCAAAGAGACTGGATTCTATCCAAGTAATTTGTCTTTTTAAGTTTCCATCATGAGGTTTTATGAGCCCTTATTCTAAGGACTAATTAGTTTCCCTGTGTCTTACTCAGAAGGTTCCCAATATCATCAAATAATGTCAGTTATTTAAAAATCTCACTTCAGTGATACTCTTTTTCAAAGAGATTTTAGAACAAATCCATTGTATTAATAAACGAGTAACCTTAATTTCAGAACTGTGCTCATTTGTTTAGTAACTGATCTTGTCTTTTGTCCTTTTAGAGTGGGGACACTGTGTTGATTGGTGCTGTTAGAGGCGGTCATGTTGAGATTGTTCGAGCTCTTCTCCAGAAATATGCTGACATAGACATCAGAGGGCAGGTATGTGCGCTCAGACTGTGGTGACCATGAAAGCATGTGTCAAGTGGTCAGGATGTCGCTAATTTGACTTTTTGTGGAGATTTAAAAAAAATGTATACCCTAATACATTAGCTGTGTGTTATTGTTGTGTTTTATTGACACTGTTCTAAAGCTCCAGAGTGTACAAGTAAAAAAGCTGCACATCATTCTAGGCTGTGTAGTGCAACCCTAAGGGGCTGGAGGTGGTTAACTGGTTAAGGGTGCTTGCTGCTCTTGGCGAAGACTGAGGTTCAGTCCCTAGTACCCATGCTGCGTGGCTTACAGCTTGCCTTAGCTCCAGCTCCTAGGGGTCTGACCGCTATTTCTGATCCCTGAGCTTTCGCACAAGTAGTGCGCACACACAAACACACATACACAGACAGACACACACACACACCCTTTTTTTTTTTTTAAATTAAGGTGAGCATTTATGTAGAGAGAGGAAATAAAGGAAAACCTTTATAATCAGGTGGGACTAGGGCTACATTTGATTATGGACTGAGTTTCAGCATGTCAGAGAAAGAAGGCTGAGGGCTTTAGGGAAGCACAGTGTTGACAATATGAGAAGACGTGAGCATGGAGAGTGAAAGATTACTGAGGCTGTGGAAAACCAGTCTGGGAGGAAAGACTGAGGATGGGATGGAAAGAGAAGGAGTGATGGAGGTATGAGTGGCAGCTAGCACATGTTCTGTAGGCTGGAACGCCTTTAGAGACGTGTGGACAGAGGAAACCTAGTGTGGCAGCTACAGGAGTCATCTCAGATAAAGCCGTTTCACTAATGGAGGCCCCTAGATCACCCATTTAGACCACTGATATCTGCATCTGTCAACCGGGTGTGTCTATTTTTAGTTAGTTTTTTTTTTCCTTTATTAATTGCACTTTATTCACTTTGTATCCCCCCTGTGGTTCCATCCCTCCTCCCATCCCAATCCCTCCCTTTCTCCACCCTCTGCATGCATGCTCCTCCCCAAGTTCACTGATAGGGGAGGGCTTCTTTTCCTTCCTTCTGATCCTAGTCAATTAGGTCTCATCAGGAGTGGCTGCATTGTCTTCTTCTGTGGCCTGGTAATGCTGCTTCCCCGTCAGGGGGAGGTAATTAAAGAGCAGGCCAATCAGTTCATGTCAGAGACAGTCCCTGTTCCTATTATAATGGAACCTACTTGGATACTGAACTGCCATGGGCTACATCTGTGCAGGGGTCTTAGGTTATCTCCATGCATGGTCCTTGGTTGGAGTATCAAGTGGGAAACAGTAAGATCTGGAGAGGACAGGAACTCCACAAGGAGAGCAACAGAACCAAAAAATCTGAGCACAGGGGTCTTTCCTTTAATTAGTTTTTAATTGGTGTTCTCTATCTCTGCTTTCCAGGTCAATGTGAATCAAGGGTTTGGTTTCTGAGCGAGATGGGTTGCTAAAGGAGCCATTCAAGACAGTCTAGGGTACAGGGTGGATACAGGTTAATAAAGCTACAAATAATAATGCCTGTGTTTGTCAGAGACACCCTCCTACTCACTGTCTTCCCTGGACCAGCATACTTAATAATGACTTGTCCAAAATAGCAGAGCTCAGGACCTGGGGACTTCTGACGTGCTTTTTACCCCTGAAATCTGACAGTTTTACATGGGGTGTTTTAGGGCTGTGCATGTGGTCCAGTGATCACAGTGGTCATGTGCCTGCTTAGAGCGTGTGAGGCCCTGGGCTCCACCCAGCACACAGAGACAAATAGAGCACAACTGGTCAGCTCTGTGCTTTATCCTTTTTACTTAAGCAATACTCCGTTTCCCCAGGATCCTCTCATGAAGAATTTCTCAAAGGTACATCTTAGGTATCATGTAGATTGGTGTTATTTTCTACCAGTCTAAATATTCATGATATTTTACATTCAAAAATAGCAGTTTTTAATGCTGCATCTCACATGATTTCTTCTGCTATTCAGGACAATAAGACTGCATTGTATTGGGCTGTCGAAAAGGGAAATGCGACGATGGTGCGAGATATCCTGCAGTGCAATCCTGACACTGAGATATGCACAAAGGTATGAATGAGGCCTGTTAGCCGAGTGAAGTTAGAGTGGTGATGCCTGGCTCCGAAAGCCTGCCGTCAGCCATTCACAAGCCCTGAGGCGGCTGCTGCCCCCGTGTTCTTCAAGTTCTGTTCAGAATGCAGAATACACTTGCTTTAGACACCCTCTGCCAGCCACATTTGCTTCCCCTCACCAGGCATTTTAGCTACATTCAAATCACATGAAACTGTGTAAGACTTTGTTGGTTGTAGGTGTGTGCAAGTGTTCTATGGGAAATATATTTGTAATTCTGACATAAAGGTTAAAGTGCCTTAGTAACATAAAGTTATTCCATACAAATCACTGCTTAGGAAAGGAAAAGGACTCCCTTGTCAGCTTGTAAACGATGTTTTCTTTAGTGTATTTCGAGTGTAGACTTAGTGAAGTAAAGGAAAGCCCCGTCCTTTAACCCTGTCTGTGCCCACAGGATGGTGAGACGCCGCTAATAAAGGCCACCAAGATGAGAAACATAGAAGTGGTGGAGCTGCTGCTGGACAAGGGGGCGAAGGTGTCTGCTGTGGACAAGGTAAGAACGGAGCACCCTTGGGGGATGCTGGCAGACTGTGGCCACGTCTGCTGGAGCGTAGAGCGCCTGTGGTGATGTGGCCATGCACTGACCTGCACATCTGGTTGGGGGTGCTGGAGCTTTACTTTTCATCATGTGTGTGAAGAGATGACCGGCTGGGATTGCACATGGCCAATTTTGATTCCGCTCCAGCATCACGTTGTAGAGTGAGCAGGCTTAGTGTGTTATCTATTTTCCTTCTGTGACTCATAGTTAACTGTTACCGATTGTTAAGAACTGTCCTTGACCACCATATAAGGAGGACATCTCAGGGGTAGCTTATCACAAGTCTACAGGGGTAGCTAACCCCAGGAGAAAATGCAGCAGGGCTGGGAAGGTGCAGTCTCCAAGCAGACTGTAGACTGGCATTGATGGTCTCTAACAGAAGACTGAGGTCCCCTTCCCAGCACCACATGGAGCAGCTCACAACTGCCTGTGACTCCAGCTCCAGGAGATCTAAGGCACACATACATGTCCACATACAGATACATAAATAAAGGTTTAGAAAATTAAATTAGGAAGGATATAAAGTTAAAAAAGACTTTTTGAAATGGAAAACTTCTGCTGGGTCCAGTGGTGCACACCTTTAACCCCAGCACTGGGGAGGCAGAGGCAGGCTGATCTCTGTGAGTGTGAGGCCAACCTGGTCTACATAGAGAATTTCAGACTAGTGAAGGCAACATAGTAAGATACTGTCTCAAAACAAAACAAAGCCAAACCAAACAAAAAATAAATTAAAGAAAGAAATAGAGAGAGGAAGGGAGAAAGGAAGAAAGGAGGGAAGGAAGGAGGGAAGGAAGGAAGGAAGGAAGGAAGGAAGGAAGGAAGGAAGGAAAGAAGGAGTCTTGCTGTAGTAGCTATTTCTATTTGTGGACAGCTTCTGTCTTGTTGTGCCACTGACTCATAGCTGACCCTCGGCCTCCACTTTGGAATAAGAAACACACTGATATCCCCTATGTAGAAGCGTCACAGCACATTGTTTATAAGTGATTGTTTTGTGGTCACTGTGGAGACAGAGTCGGTACTGGCTGGCAAACGCTCAAGGTAAGGGGATTGATAGCATTTTCACTTGTGGTTGGACAGGGAGGAGGTTCTGAGAGCTCCTATCTGTGATGCTGCAGACAGAACCAGGGACTCGCCACCTGCAAAGCTGAGTGCTGTTTCACTGATGTGAGGTGCCGTCCTTTAGTGTTAGAAGTAAAGCCTATATGAGTCTTGGTCTGGCTTTGCAAAGACTATTTCACAAAAACAAACAATGAAATAAGATGTTTAATCTAGCTATTGTTGCTCTGTTTTTATTTTCAGCATATTTGTGGGTTTGCTTATGTTTTCCAGAGATTTTGTGTGCTGAGGATATTTTTGCTTCCTCACAGGTCGGAGAATGTGAAATGTGAGTTGGGTAGTTGAGATATGTTGAGTTTGAGGACTGATAGGCAGCCAGGGGACTGACGGGCAGATATTGGGGAGTGTGGGATGAGAATCTGGTGAGATACCCAGGATGGGGGTGGCAACTTAGGGCCAGACAGGATGTGTGAGTGCATGGTAGCAATGAAGACAGAAGTGTACAGAGCAATGAAAGCCATTGACGTTTACCTCTTAAAGTGTGTGTCGTGTTGTTGGTCTTATAATTGTTCTTGGTTGTCAAGTTTTTCCTTTGATGTCATCAGCTCTATAAAGTCGGAACCATCTTGTCTTCTGTTGTTGTATCTTCCAGTGTACTCACCACACAAAGTTCTTTCCATCTGCTCAGTTCAGTAGCTACTGCACCACATACACAACACAGGGAGAGAACCTAAAGAGAATTAGACGTGAGGCAGAAGAGCGGTTTGGAGAAGGTCCTTCCCAGGACCATGGGAAAGACATGCTGGCCTCTTCCATTTAGTGTCTCTGAGTGGTCAGGGCAAATGAGAGCCGGGGATTCAATTTCTAAGTTTTACATCATAGGTTGTCTTCAGGGGGTGGTTTGTGAAGTGATAAATAGAGTATTTGGCAGACTGGAGAGGTCCTTCATAAGTATGAGTTTTTTCTTAGTATGGGATGTGAATGCTCACAAAATTGAAGAGTCTCATAGGGGAAGAGTCAGTTGATGGCAGGGAGTGAAAGGTAAAGAGACGGGGAGATATTGTAGTGCTCAGAGAAGAGATGAGTTGTAAAGGATTCAGGTGGAGCATGTAGAGTCAGAATATAAGGACTCCATAAGGTAGATGCTTGACAAAGGTGATAGGGACTAATGGGATTGATCACAGTGGGTGAGCTCTGGCATGAAGGCTGGTAGAAGAAGAGAGCCACGAACTAGAATATGAACTGGTAGAGGAAAGCGGCTGATGTCCTTGGACAGTGAATGTTCTGATGGGAGGAAGGGTGCTGAGGTTCTGGCCTGGGAGGCATGCATGGCACATGGCAGAGGTCGCTGCTCTTTAAGTGAGATGCAGGGAGAGAAGAAGTTGCAATTCCAGAAGCCAGAGTAGAGGTGGGGGGATTTCTGAGAAACACCAATACAGAGCTAGGGAAATAAACTGTGAAGAACACAGAGATCCAAATTCACATTATGTTTATGCTATGTATGAGAAATATAAACCTCCAGATCGTCTGCTCTATAGATGCATGAACATTGTTACTTGGATCTTTATAGAGGCATGAAAAGTGTTGCTCAGAACTGCCCCTGAGAACAATGCTGCCATTTTACAGAAAGGTGACACTCCCCTGCACGTTGCCATCCGAGGGAGAAGCCGGAGACTGGCAGAACTTCTTTTACGGAACCCCAAAGATGGGCGGCTACTTTACAGGCCTAACAAAGCAGGCGAGACTCCCTACAACATTGACTGCAGCCACCAGAAAAGCATTTTAACTCAAATATTTGGAGCCAGTAAGTAATGAGCCTGTGCTCATTTGTCCCTGACTGAGCCTGTGCATGCATGTTTTTTTTGTTTGTTTGTTTTTGGTTTGGTTTTGTGTGTGTGTGTGTGTGTGTGTGTGTGTGTGTACAACTGTATGCATGTGCATTTATTTGTGTGTATTTGTGCATGCTTGTGTGTTTTGCTGAAGACTAAACCCAGGGCCCTGCCAATACTAAACAAAAGCTTTACCATGGAGCAACTTAGCATTTCCTGCCTGAGTTTTTAAATAATGAATTTCCAGTAAAAACATATGGAAAACAAATGGTTCACCATACCTGTCCTCAAAGATTTTAAGTTTTTATTAGATTTATTCATTATATATGTCTCTCCAGCTTCCCAGCCAACAAAAAGATGTAAAAATAAAAAATCATTTCTGGACTAGTGAGATGTCTCAAAGTACAACGGTTCTTGCTGCTCAAGCCTGCTGACCTAAGCCTGAGTCCTGAAACTCAGGTTTTAGGTGGAAGAACAGAACTTAATCTCCTGAGTTATCCCCTTGCCTACCTACATATATGTGGCTTTCTCCCATGGTCATAATAGATTAAATACTTCTTAGCTATTCTTACACTTCTGAAAACATTTTTTTTACATTTTTTTAATGTGTGTGTTTCTGTGTCTGTGAATGTATGCCGTGTGTGTGTGTGTGTGTGTGTGTGTGTGTGTGTGTGTCTGTATGTGTATGGAAGCCAAAAGGCGATGTTGGGTCACTTGGAACTACAGTTATAGACCATTTTGAACTGCTCAATGTGGATGCTGGGAACCAGACTTGTGTCATCTGGAAGAGCAAGAAGCCCTATTAACCACTGAGCCATGTCTTTAGCTCATCTTACATTTTGGCTTTTCATCTTTAAAAATACTCTCATGTTTTTGTTTTTTTTATTATCTTAATTTAGGAGGAATTGGTATCTGAGTCTTTAAACTTTCTGCCAAGAATTAATTTGTCTTTGATTATCTATTATATTCTTCAGTAACACTTTATGGTGTATGCACTCTAAAAATATTTCTGGAATTGAAATGGTCTTGAACTTTTTTCTTACCCATGCTTCTAAGAATTGAACCCAAAGCTCATGTATGCCAGCAAATACTCTGCTGTTGGTCTGTGTCCCCAGACCTGGTATATGTGATGAGTGATAGAGAAAAAAGCATAATGTGCTAACACTTTTTTCTTTGCTGTTCTTCGAGGTGATGTATCTTATTATTAACTAACAGATATGATTTAATAGATATGTTCCTCGAAATACTGTATTGTGTAAGAATCTCTGAAGCTGTTTTTAACACAGGCTTAACTGTTCCAGATAAGCTCCCCCGCCCATATACAGTAGGTTAGAATTGCCGTTCCAGGGGCTGGAGAGATGGCTCAGAGGATAAGAGCACTGATTGCTCTTCCCAAAGGTCCTGAGTTCAATTCCCAGCAACCACATGGTGGCTCACAACCATCTAAACATGAAATCTGGTTCCCTCTTCTGGCGTGCAGGTGTACATGCTAACACACTTTGCATAAGTAATAAATAAATAAATCTTTAAAAAAAAAAAAAAAAGAATTGCCGTTCCTTTGAAAATGATACCACTGTTTAATGTAAAGCTATGGTGTGTGCTTCTGATTACAGGACACTTGTCCCCTTCGGAAACAGACGGTGACATGCTTGGTTATGACTTGTACAGCAGTGCCCTGGCCGATATCCTCAGTGAGCCGACCATGCAGCCACCCATTTGTGTGGGTTTGTATGCACAGTGGGGAAGTGGAAAGTCTTTCTTACTCAAGAAACTAGAAGGTAAAAACATGTTTTCTGAAGTCTTATATACAGCATTTTTCTGTGCAGTGAAAACTCTGTGGGTAGTTGCCCTGTCACACCATCTGCTGCAGTGGCTGATATTTCATTCCTTCTAGTCGATCCTCCATGAGTTTTCTTTTTAGAACAGGTCAAGTTGTGGGCCCGCATCAAAACAACCCTTGGTAGTGTGTCCGTGGGTTTCACAGATTCTTCACACACTTGGCAATGTGCAGGCCCTCTGTGGGCTCTGTGCAGCAGGCAGGTCTAAGTACATTTGTTAATATAGCAGACCTGCTCTCTGTTAGAGGCCGTTTTGGCTCTCAAGGGCAGGCTTCAGTATTGGAGTAAAAATGACTTCAAGTTTTATAGAAAGAATGACATGCGGTCCTCATCAGGCTTACTGTACCTTTGTGAGCCACAGTGGGAGGATGAGGGGGTCTGAGAAGTGGTGTTGCTGAGTAGTTTGGAGACAGAGTACTGTTTCTGTTTTTTTGCTTATGGAAACAATATTTTATGTGTTAGTAAAAGCCAGTACCCAGAAAACCTTGACGTGAGAATAATGGACAAAAGAGTTTTATGCATCTTCAATATGAAACAGGACTGTGGGGGAGCAGGGAGAGGCGTGCGCTTGGGGGGTGTTACTGAAATTGATTAAGAGAAAATGCTGATTAAGCAGCAGTGGGATTATCTAAGGTCCTTGTTAGCTGCCCAGTATAAGTTTATATTAAAAGCAGGAAAGTTAAAGAGTTTATCTAAGCAAAACAAATAAAACTTCATTTTAATTTTTCTTTTAGATGAAATGAAGACATTTGCAGGACAGCAGATCGAGCCCCTTTTCCAGTTCTCATGGCTCATAGTGTTCCTCACCCTGCTGCTGTGTGGGGGTCTGGGCCTAGTGTTTGCCTTCACAGTTGATACAAATCTCGCCATAGCAGTTTCACTGAGTTTCCTCGCTGTCTTATATATATTCTTTGGTAAGTCTTTGTTTTTTTAAAAAATATTTTTCAAAAATGAAGAAAAACATTTAGCACATTTACTATACCTGTCTCTTAGAAATCTACTTGATTTTTATGATTTTCTGAAAAAGCTGATTATTTTGCTTACTTTATAAGCTGGTTTGGAGTACCAGTGCTCAAACCTGGCTTGAGTGGCTTTAAGAACCAATACTTCTACTTGCTAATCCTGCAGCAGGACTGACTCAACTCACACAGTGCTGATGACACTCATTGCATTCATTACACTGCCCTAGACCTTGCTGAAGAGAAGGCTCCGTGGCCGTTGCTGACCAGCTCTTGAACATTTTGACCATTACTATGATTTTTAGTTTTTCTGAAAGCAAGCTAGGAAAGCAAAACAGAACCTCTGTTTCTGGGGTACCTTTACTTGTAAGAAAGAAAATAGATTCGTGATTGAAGGACACAGTAACTTCAGCAGTTTCAAACAGGACAAACCCCTGACTCTCAAGGCTTTGCTTTTACTTATGATTCCAAGGCCACTTTTTAGTTTCCAGTTTCACATGTCTTCTGTGTGTTGAGAAGGTCATTGAGGGGCTCTTGGAGGAGTATTTAAGAATTAGTGTGGACTATAAACAGTTATATAGGGTTAGCTCCCCTTTACCTGATTCTTGACTGTCGAGAAAACAAGCTGCCTGACTGATTCAAGCTGTGAATTTCAGTTGTCATCTACTTTGGTGGACGGCGGGAAGGAGAGAGTTGGAACTGGGCCTGGGCACTCAGTACCAGACTGGCAAGACACATTGGGTATCTGGAGCTTCTCTTCAAGCTAATGTTTGTGAACCCACCGGAACTGCCTGAACAAACTACAAAGGCTTTGCCTGTAAGGTGAGTCAGTCCCTTTGGCAGAAGGAACCTTTAGTAATGGTAAACAAAAGAGTTTAAAGAATTTTATTAGTCATCATATTCCGAAAAATATTGGTACTTTAGTCTTCTAGTTGAAAAAACAACAAACCAAAGCAGAAGCATGCGCCAGTACCTTAGAGAAATGCTTCCTAGTATATTCCCTTCCTATGCATGAGGTCACTTTTCCACAGGAGAAACCTGTTTCTTTTTATGGTATTTTATTTGTACAGAGACCTCTCCCTCTTCCTTGTACCTGTTATATTCTTAAGGCTTTTCTGGGAACAGTTTAAGCCAGTGTCTCACTGAGCAGCCCTCCATGATGGATGGTAGCCTCACCTCTGTTAGCATCCTTTCTGATACCTTCAGGGAGGAGTTCTGGCAGGAAGGAGTCTGGACTGAAGGCCTGGCGTCTCCTTGAGGAGCAGTGACCCTGGAAACCCTGCTCAGGCTGAGCTGCTCTTTCAGCATCTTGCAAATAGACGTGTGTGTCTAAAATTATTGTGTACCTCAAACAGGAGGTATCGAAACGTAGAGTAAAGAAGTAAAGAAAAGGTGTAAAGTTCTAGATGAAAGAAAGTTATTTTGTTTTTAAACCATTTAAATTTAAAACTTCCATATGGGTTAGGAAAAGGAATTTAAAAATCTGTTAAAAGGTTAAGTTTTAAATTATAATAAAATAAAATCTGCATAATTTCAGATTAATATGAGTCATTCTAACCATCAAAACTATGCTAGGAATATAGGTGAGAAAAATAAAGGTTAAAAAGTACAAGTACAGCAATCCATCTTTACTCCTGGGCTTTGCATCCCTAGATGCAACTAACTGTGGGTTGTAAATACTTTAAAAAATGAAACTCTCTTTAAGATGTTTAGACTTCTCCTTGGTACCAGGCTCTAAACAATGCAGTGTAACAGCTGTTTATATTTTCATTGTATTAGGTATTGTATTAGATATCATACATACTCCAGAGATGGCTTAAAGATGATCAAAGTGTGTATATTTTTTTATTTTATGCAAGAGAGTTTGGCTGATCCTAAAACCTGCTACTTATGAATGCTGAAGAACTATTGTAATTAGCATATAAATTTAAGTATTAAAGAGATTTAAACTTTACCTCTTTTTAATTTGTGTGTATGTTTGTTTATGTACACGTGTGTGGATGCCGGTGGAGGCCAGAACAGGGTTTCTTTGTGTAGCCTTGGCTGTCCTGGACTGGTTTTGTAGACTTGGCTGGCCTCGAACTCACAGAGATCTGCCTGCCTCTGCCTCCCTTAGTGCTGGGATTACAGGTGTGTGCCACCATGCCCCAGCTTGATGCCGGAGTCTTAAGACTGTCTTTAAGACAGAAAAATCTTAAAGGAAATCATTTGAGGTTGGAAAAGTGGCTCAGTGGTCAGGAGTGCTTGCTGCTCTTGCAGAGGACCTCAGCTTGGTTCCAGTACCTACAATGGGTGACTCAACCACTTGTAACTCCAGTATCAAGGGATCTGAAACCCTCTTCTGGCCTTCACAGGCATCCATACGCATGTGTACATAAACATACACACACAGATTAAAAAGAAATACATTTTTAAATGAAAAAAAAAAGAGATTTAAAGTTTAAAAAATATACAACATAAAATAACACAATTGGAGGAAATTTTTACAGAAAATTAAAACAATTTAATGATGGTAGTTTTTGAAACAAGATGGTAATTTTGAAACAGAACAACTAAAATAGTGTCAGTAGTACAATGTTATTACAGATTGTAATTTTGAAACATGTCTTATCTACTGGATTGAAGTGAGAATTTAATTTAGAGATGGAAGGAAAGAGTGAATTAATACAGAAATAAATAATTCAGAGACTCAAGGTATCAGTAAATCAATTATTTTGAAGAACAACTCTGAAAAGGATATTTTACAATTATTTCTAAATTCCTGGTATATGTTAAAGCTATTGATAAAATAAGACATTAGAAAAGTTTATTTAAATTTATTTTTTAAAGGATGTTTTTAATGTGTATGGGTGTTTTACCTCATGTATGTCTGGGTACCCTGTGCATGCAGTGCATGTGGAATTTAGAAGAGGGCATCAGATTCCTGGACCTGGAGTTTGCAGACAGCTATGAGCTGCCATGTGAGTGCTGGGGACTGAACCTGGGTCCTTTGTAAGAGCAGCCAGTGCTGTAACCACTGAGCCATCCCTCCAGCAGAAACCTTGCTTCTAATTGATATTTCTGGGCTTGGAACTCCTGTATGTAGTGAAGACACACCTGCTCTTATCTCCTCGGCTGATATTAGAGCGCTTCCTCTTTTGCCTCCATTCTGATATGGGTACAGCTCTGCTATCACTCTCCCCTTTCCCATTGGCTATCACACACCTTTAACACATTAGTGTCTTTCCACTAACATGCTCAGAGTAGAAGAAAAGTAGTCACAGGTTCTGTTCCACTCCCTCAGAACTTTAAACTCAATGTGTTGAAAAGAGCATCAAGAAAATTACAGAAAAAGTATGAGCTGGAGACATGGCTCAGCAGTTAAGTGTGCTGGCTGCTCTTCCACAGGACCTAGGTTAGGTTCAGTTCCTAGCACCCACATGGAGGCTCACAGCCATCTGTAAGTCTAGTTCTAAGGGTTCAGACTTCCTCTTCTGGCTTCCATGGGCACCAGGCATACATGCGGTATGTAGATATAAAATTTAAAAGACTTTTAAAAGAAGAAGGCATCGTCTTTAAAAAGGAAAGGAAATGTAGGCTAATGATAGAGACGGGATACATGCGATAGAAGTGGCTCATTAGAAATTGCTGCATTCGATAGCTGAGTAACACCCTGCTTGGTCTCCCCCAAGGTTTCTGTTTACAGATTACAATAGACTCTCCAGTGTAGGTGGAGAAACTTCCTTGGCTGAAATGATCGCGACCCTCTCAGATGCTTGTGAGAGAGAGTTTGGCTTTTTGGCTACCCGGCTTTTTCGAGTATTCAAGACTGAAGATACTCAGGGTAGGATTCCTTCCCTCTCTTCTTCCTTCATTCCTTCCTAGTATGTTTCTAGGGGTGAGGAAGGGAGTAAGTATTTATTTAGCTTCATCAAACCTCAGAGTTGTCATGTGTTCTTAGCCATAAAGATTATGATATTCTGGGCATATGATATAGTAATAATTTTTAATACTATTTGTTCTATTACAGGTAAAAAGAAATGGAAAAAAACATGCTGCCTCCCATCTTTTATCATCTTTCTTTTTATTGTTGGCTGCATTATTGCTGGAATTACTCTTTTGGCTATATTCAGAGTTGACCCAAAACATCTGACAGTGAATGCTATCCTCATATCAATTGCCTCTATCGTGGGGTTAGCCTTTGTGCTGAACTGTCGTACATGGTGGCAAGTGCTGGACTCTCTCCTGAATTCCCAGAGAAAACGCCTGCATAGTGCGGCCTCGAAATTACATAAGTTGAAAAGTGAAGGGTTCATGAAAGTAAGTACTCATCGTTAGGAGAACTGTAGTGAGAATACGCTGCCGTTGCGGCTCAATAGCACGCACTTGGAATGTTAAAGAGTTACATTTTGTTTTTAATTTTTGTTCTGTTTTTGTTTGTTCAGTGATAGGGATTGAATGTAGAACCTTGTGCATAACAGGCAAACACCCTGCTACTCAGCTTCCATGCCCAAGTCTGCTGCATTTAGTTTAGTTAGTTATGTGTATAGGAAACTTCAGGTGTATTCCACACAGCTTGTGTTCCCACACGCGCACAGCCTCTGTCAGCAGTGCCTGTGACTGGAGTGCTAGATGTGCTCCAGTTGATGAGCCTGCACTGGCCCTTCGTAGTCAGTCAGACTCGGGCCACATTAGCTTCAGTCTTGGGCATTCTTTGGGTTTGCACAAAGGTTTGACCATCGTATTTTACTGCCATGAAAGCCCTGCCTCACCTGTTCAGTTCTCTCTTTCCTAACCTAGGAAACGCCGGTAAGTTGACTAGCCCAGTAGCTGTGTCTTTCCCAGGATGTCATGGAGTTGAAACCAGGCAGTATTAGCTCTTTCATATTGCCTTCTTTTGTCCCTTTTAAGTTTAAAGCTTGAAAACCTCATTGTTATTTAGGCCTGAATAACATTGCTGCCTGAATGGAGAGTGTACATTTATTCAGCTATCTACAGAAATATATCTTGTTGATTTAAATTTTAGCAGTTATGAATAAAATTGCTTTAAATATCTGTGTTAGGGTTTTTGTGTAGATGTAAGTTTTTTAGCTTTTTTTGAATAAATACCAAGGATTCTAATTACTGGATCTTATAGTATGATAACTATACTATATTTAGCGTTGTTAAAAACTAGATACCACCAAAGAGCCAAGAGCAATGCAACAATCCTTAGATCTTTTGGTTGAAATCAAGTCTAAATCTTTTGACATTCAGAGTCTGTAATTTTGGCAAGTAAGTCTATCAACCCCATTTGTAATCTGTAAATTCCTATCGTAGTGTCCCTGAGTCAAGTGTTGTCCATAGCTGAAACTCTTATTACAGGTCTAAGTGGAACTACCACTGGCAGCAAGAACTTTGGGGTTCCTTTCCTCCTGTTGGATGGCTTTCTCTCTGCTTCTAAAGGAAAGTGTGTTACCTTCTTGTATCTTCTGTGCTTGTGCAGGTCCTGAAGTGTGAAGTGGAGCTGATGGCCAGGATGGCAAAAACCATTGACAGCTTCACTCAGAATCAGACAAGGCTGGTGGTCATCATTGATGGCCTGGATGCCTGCGAGCAGGATAAAGTCCTTCAGATGCTGGACACTGTATGTTTCATCTGTCTCCAGACTTGTCACTGTGGCCTGTGTCACTTGTCCTGTGTCACAGGATGCATGACTTCACAAAATATCTCAACTGGGATGGAAACTGTGCTTCTTACTTAAGAAACACTGGTTTTTCTAGTGAATTTCTCTTTCATAAATAGAACTATATTTTAAAATTCAGAAATACAGCAAAAAGAAGGGTTTAAATAATGTTTAAATAATTTTAGCCAGATGGCAGTTTTGGAACCAAACAAAGCAAAAAACCACCTGGAGCATCTCTGAATGACAAGTGTGTCTCAGCAGACACAGTGTTTACATTCTGAGATGATAGAGGAACCTGCAGAAGTTACAGTTTTGTGTTAAGGAGAACATTGGCAATCTAATGTATATGGTAATCTGCAGAGGCGGAAGTGCCCAGGACTCCAGGGTGCTCATGGAAAATTGCCTTGTGTGTTGATCTTACTTTTGTGTAGGCTGCAGGCATCTGAGAAGGAAACCACTGTTCTGTGTTAGTTTTGTCATTGGTAGATGATAACAACCTAAGATTGAGCCATTTATAAAAGTTGTTTTTATAGAGAATAAATTTTAATAAAGAATGATGTTCAAAAAAATACAGCATCAAAGGATAGTACAGCTTTTTAAGATATTATTTTTTATAATATTAAAATTTATGGCATGCCTTTCTTCTAACACAGGTCCGAGTTCTGTTTTCAAAAGGCCCTTTTATTGCTATTTTTGCAAGTGATCCACATATTATTATAAAGGCCATCAACCAGAACCTGAATAGCGTGCTTCGTGACTCAAATATAAATGGGCATGACTATATGCGCAATATAGTTCATTTACCAGTTTTCCTCAATAGTCGTGGACTTAGCAATGCAAGAAAATTTCTTGTATCTTCAGCCACGAATGGGGACATTTCATGCTCAGATACCACAGGTAAGTATCAAGCCCTCAAGTACTTGGGTTTGAAGTAGTCTGGAGGGTTTTATAGTCTCCATTTACCTTGAAAATGTTGCTTTCTACATCTCTTTAATATCACACAAAACAGCTTTGTGTACACGATGCTCATATTAGTGACTTTTCTATTGCTGTGATGAAACAGCATAAGCAAGGCAACTTATAGAAGGAAGCATTTATTTATCTGTGGTTCCAGAGGGATAAGAGTCCAGAAGCATCATGGCAGGGAAGTGTGGCAGTAGGCAGGCATGCTAGAAGGCTTAGCAGCTGGAGTAGCAAGCTGAGAGTTCACATCTCAAATTGCAAGCAAGAAACAGAGCAAATGCAAAATGGCATGTATCTTTAAACTCTCAAAGGCACCTCCAGAAACACACTTCCTCCAGCAAGGCCTCTCACCCCTAAACCTTCCAAACAACACCATCAGCTGGGGACAAGTGTTCAAACACCCGAGGCTCTGGGGGACACTCATTGTAACCACCACAGTGCTGTCTCAATGCATTCCTCTAGGAGTCCAGGAGGACGCCGACAGAAGAGTTTCACAGAACAGCCTTGGGGAGATGACAAAGCTTGGTAGCAAAACAGCTCTCAACAGAAGGGTAAGGTGCCCTCCACGCCACTTAATGTAACTGAGTGATTGAGTTTTCCTTACAGTGCTAGGGGTTGAACCCAAAGCCTTGTGCATGCCAGGCAAATATTCTGCCACTTAGCTATGCCCTGACTCTGATTTTTATTTTTTTAGCAGTCACTCAGATAAATTTAAGTTTAGAGTTTATAAATTCAAATAAAATTAAGTTAATGCTATCTAATGCCCTTCTGTCAACACGTTTAGCTCTTGAAATCAGTGTCAGTGCAGAGCTCCCTTCCAGCACCAGCGACCTCCCGTACCTGGAGCAGTAAGCACTTTGCTCTGGGAAGAGTCTCTGTCTTCTGTAGCATCTTCCCAGAGCAGGTGCTGACTCTGCTCCTTGACTAGTGTCATTTCAAAGCCCAGTAAATGATTGCATCCTCACATTCATTCCTGAGCAGCTGCCACCCCTACCTTTATCTCCTGAGCTTCTTTCTTGCTCAACGTCTGCAAGCCTGTTTCTTAGTCTCCACACCCACGTGTGGGCCCGGTCTCTTTGGCCTAGTACTTCAGTTGTCGCTGTCTACCTCTCTTATTTGTGGAGCAAAAGCAGGTGTATTTTTCTTAGTCTGTAAAGTGGGGAGGTGTCCCTGGCAGGAAGCTTGGCTGGCAGTGTTGCTTAGGGGTGGCTGGCATGGGCTTACCCCATCGTTTTCTTGTATGCTACCATTTGGACATTACATGTTAATCCTTGTGTCATTGTTGGCATTTTGTGTCTTTGGTTTTGTGCCCACATGCTTTACAGGTTATGAACTCAAAGTTAATATGAAAGACAATTGATATAGGCAAAGACAGGGGAATGTGTGATTCCACATTTTAAATTTCTGTCCTGGGAGTCCGGGTTCTTTACCTTTTCTGTGCTTCAGGATTCTGTTGTGCTTGTTCTTTTCTTAGAAGAAGAGATTCCAGCCCACTCTGCAGAGTGCCTTTAACTCTTTGAGGAGATTAACTCTTTGATAAGAGTGGTTGTGCCTGGGAGAACGTGTAATATGTTAAAACAACCGAAAAATAGAGATGCTGAATCCCTAGCACTGTGCAGGAACTCATTTGCTATACTGTTTTAGGGTTCCTTTATTTTTTTTTAATTTATTAATTTTTTATTAGTTATAGTTAATTCACTTTGTATCCCAACTGTAGCTTCCTCCCTTCCAATCCCCACCCTACCTCCCTCTTCTCCTCTCATGCCCCTTCCCGAGTCCACAGATAGGGAAGGTCCTCCTCCCCTTCCATCTGATCCTAGTCTATCAGTTCCCATCAGGACTGGCTGCATTGTCTTCCTCTGTGGCCTGGTTAGGGTTCCTCTATTATGGAAGCCTCGTGGAGCTTGGCTGTGATTCTCTTTATGGAGTTCTGTGTACTTCCCCATCTGAGACATTAAGCTTTCCCTAACTGACCTGCTGTTAGTGGGGATGCGGCCCAGGCATTGCTGCAACCCTACTGTGGAACTGCTCTGGAAAGTGTCTGTCTCCGAAGTAACCATACTTGATTAGTACACAACCTTCCTCTTTGATTAATATTGTGAATTCTGCTTTTCTTACCTGCTGAGTTGGCTCTGCAGCCTGTTTTATTGTGCTTACCATAAGCTTACATTAGCTTGCAAGAAGGGTGTTTCTCTCTTACTGATGCTGTTGTTTCAGGATACTTACCGCAGAAGACAGATGCAGAGGACCATCACTCGCCAGATGTCCTTTGATCTCACAAAGCTGCTGGTCACCGAGGATTGGTTCAGTGACATCAGTCCTCAGACAATGAGACGATTGCTCAATATTGTTTCTGTGACAGGTGACTTTTGTTTCTCATGTTCTATGATAGATCATAAGTTTTATTTTGTTTATATTGTTTGCAGTACTAGGCATTGAACTCAGGGCTTGTGCAAGCTCAGCAAATGTTCCTCTACTGAGTCGCACCGCCAGTCACCACTCTAATCTTTGAAGTTAACAGAGCATTGCAAGTATCATCTTTGTATTAAGTTAACGATCAGATATCACTTGGAAATTTACCGTAAAATTTTATGATTTTAAAGGTGTTCTGCTTTATATTTAGGGTAAACTTATGTTAATTTATGTTAATTGTACTGATATTCAGATTTTTATATACTGCTATGTTTGTTTAGTTTTTATATGAGAATTTGAATAAAATGCTTATAATAAAATAGAGATATTAGCCAAGCAGTGGTGGCACACACTTTAATCCCAGAACTCTGGAGGCAGAGGCAGGCAGATCTTTTGAGTTCAAGGCCAGCCTGGTCTACCGAGTGAGTCCCAAGCTGGCCAAGGCTACATAGAGAAACCACGTTTCAAAAAACACAAAGAAAAAAATGGAGATTATTGCTTTGACTGAATTCTATGTGTAGATTTTTCCCTTTTCTGTGCTAAGCCTAATTAGTATCAAGGCAGTCGTAGACACACTTGCAATTTAACTTACAGAATGTGTTTCTTTCCTTGCATGGTATTGTTACCTTCTGATATTTCCTAGTTTTGACTCTGTCAATTGGAATTGCAACTAAGTTTAAGGCTAATGATATAAACTGTATTATAGGTGTTATTAATATAACATTTTTATAGTTAAATTCTTTTAATGAGACTTCAACCTTCCTATGCTGATTTGACAGAGGAACTGTTTTCTGATATTATCAGTAACACTGACATACTCATTTGACAATATATGCTGTCACCCTCCTTATGTCAAGAGTTGGTCTGGACATTGTAGAAATTAAACGGCAAACAAGACAGCACCCCTCTCACTCAAATTACCTTTCTTTTCTTGGAACTTCTCCTAGCTCTGCCTCTGCCTTGGCCCCTGCTCCTGTTCGCAGCAAAGCTTCTTGGTAGATTCACTGCCCTATCTCACATTGTTCTCCCACCAGCCCTTTTGAACTTCCTAATGCCCCTTTTCTCAGGACTTCAGCAAAACTGCACTTGAGATTCCCTGGTGGCTTCCACATGGAGCATGCAAGGCCAGGTCCCCGTTTTTACCTGGACCCCGCAGCAACTAACAGTGTGTCAGTTGCTGCTTCTTGAAGTGCTTTCTTCCTTTTGGTGTCCAAAGTAATACACCTACTGGATTTTCCTCCTAACTGTTGCCAGTTAACATATCATTTCCTCTTGCTCTTTAACATTGGGCTGCTCTAGACTACAGTTCTTGGAGCTCAGTTTTCTATCTTGACCAGTTTTCATTAACTTGACTTATAGTGGTTATTCAGCTGTATGAGCAGCGGGTTTTTTTTGTTTGTTTTTTGTTTTTACCTTACATGTCACCCTTTCCATGAGACTTTCCTGCATCTCAAATGAAATGACTTCTCTTCCTCCTTTCCCTGCTTCATCCTACTCCTCAGGACAGCTGTCTTTTATTTTTTTCTATTTTTATTTTATTAGTTACAGTTTATTCACTTTGTATCTCAGCTGTACCCTCTCCTCCATACTCTTCCCAATCCCACCCTCCTCCCTCGTCTTCTCCTATGCCTCTCCCCAGTCCAATGATAGGGGAGGTCCTCCTCCCCTTCCATCTGACAATAGCCTATCAGGTCTCATCAGGACTGGCTTCTTTGTCTTCATCTATGGACTGGTAAGGCTGCTCCCCTCTCAGGTGGAGGTGATCCTAGAGCCAGCCCATGAGTTCGTGTCAGAGATGGTTCATGGTCCTATTATTGGGGAACCCTCTTGGATATTGAACTGCCATGGGCTACTTCTATGCAGGGGTTCTAAGTTATCTCCATGCATGGGTCCTTGTTTGAAGTATCAGTCTCAGAAAAGACCCCTGTGCCCAGATTTTTTGGTTCTGTTGCTCCCTTTTTGGAGCTCCTGTTCCCTTCAGGTCTTTCTATCTCTCCCTTCTTTCATAAGATTCTCTGCACTCTGCCCAAAGTTTGGCTATGTATCTCAGCATATGTTTTGAGACCCTGCTGGGTGAAGTCTTTCAGAGGCTGTCTGTGATAGCCTCCTGTCCTGTTCCCTGTTTTCTCCCTCTTCCGATGTCTATCTCATTTGCCTTTCTGAATGAAGATTGAGCATCATGCCCAGGGTCCTCCTCCTTGCTTAGCTTCCTTAGGTGAACAGATTTTAGCATGATTATTCTATACTATATGTCTAATGTCCACTTATAAGTGAGTATATACCATGTGTGTGTTTCTGCTCAGGATGATCTTTTCTAGATCCCACCATTTGCCTGCAAATTTCATGATTTCTTTGTTTTTAATTGCTGAGTAGTATTCCATTGTGTAAATGTACTACAATTTCTGTATCCATTCCTCAACTGAGGGGCATATGGGTTGTTTCCAGCTTCTGGCTATTACAAATAAAGCTGCTATGAACATGGTTGAGAAAATGTCCTTGTTGTATTCTTGAGCATCTTTTGGATGTATGCCTAGCAGTGGTATAGCTGGATCTTGAGGTAGCACTATTCCTAATTGTCTGAGAAAGCACCAGATTGATTTCCAAAGTGGTTGTACAAGTTTACATTCCCACCAGCCATGGAGGAGGGTTTCTCTTTCTCCACATCCTCTCCAGCATGTGTTGTCACTTGACAGCTGTCTTCTAATACACACTGTCTGTCTAATAGTCTTCCTGTCTGCTGCTCTCTGGAATGAGGGACCCTCCTGCAAGGTTTTTTTGTTTTCGTTTTTTTTTTTTTTTTTTGTCTGATTTACTTAACTGCAGTACCCACTACAGCATCTGGACTCGATTGTGAATGAGTAAGAGACCTGAGTGAAATTAGAACCCCGCTTTAAATGCTTCTTGAGAGAAGCCTTCTGAGGAAAAGGAGCCGCAAGTTCAAAAGCTGTGAGGTAGGACTCCAAGAACAGTTGGAGAGAGAACAGTTCTGGGTGGAGTAGGAGGAACAGAGTAGTGAGAATTGATGTTAGAGAGTTGCGGCTCATTTGAGGCCTATGGCTCCAGAACCCACAGGAAGGAATTTAGATTGTTTACATCTTCAGTTACTTAAGAAAGAGACCCAAGTTGATATCTTTAAATAATTGATGCTAAAGCCAGGCCTGATGGCACAGACTTACACTTTTAGCTACTCCCAAGGCTAAGGCAGGAGGATCTCAAGTTCCTGGCTAGCCTGGGCAACTTAATGAGTTGGATATGAAGGTTTACATTTGTCATCCTAGCGCTCAGGAAGTGGAGGCAGGAGGATTGGGAAGTCAAAGCCACCCAGGCTACATTAGCCCCTATACTTAAAAAACAAAAACAAATAAAAAAACAGCTCAACCTTCTACAACAAGTGCATTGTCAAGCTTATTTTCTTTTTTGTTGCCTTCCCAAAAGACGCATTTAGTTAAATGTTCACCTAGTTATCTCATAGGTTGTCATTTGTTTATTGGATTTATCATCTGCTTCACTGAATGAATGCTTCTTAGGAAGGCTGTGACCATATCATCTGTTTTGTTCTGGGTTTTACCCCAACATTAGTATTTATGATAACTCTATGAAGTCCATAGCTGGCAAAGGCTTGTGAAATAGCTCACTGGGTTGGAAGCACTGCATCTGATCACTCATCCAGCAAAGCTGACCCAGGGGAATGAGGGGTCATCAACTGCATGATAAAGAGTGGGAAAAGACAATTCCCATTAGAGTCTGTCAGACAAGTAGATGTAAGTTCAGGTACAGACTGAACTGATGATAATAGAATAACACTGGCTGTTTTTTATTAAGAACCAAGCCTCACTTTGTGGTTCTGTCAAGTCAAGGTGAAGGTGATGATACAGTGGAATGAAACGTTAACTCTGAAAGCTTGATGATTGTGGTTGTCCACAATGAGCATGCCCTGAGGCAGAAACACCCTACAAACAGGGTCATTTTATTCAGTGTGTAAATAACAAGTTTTAGATACATTGTACTGGCATTGGTTGTTTATTAATATGACCTGTCTGGGTGAGAAGGGAAGTGAATGAAGTCATAAAGCAAAGGTGGACCAATATGTTTGGGTCCCCTAAAGGTCCAGAGACTGGTCCTTAGCAGTCATGCTTCAGAGCTTGAGAGCATTGAGGACTACCATGGGTGCTTTATTTTGTTTGTTGGTTTATGTTTTGAGACAGGCTCTCACTGTGTAGCTCAGGCTGGCCTCAGACTTGTCACATCCTACTTCAGGCTCCTGTATGCTAGGATTACTGATGTCTGCCACCATGCCCTCTGAATCTTTAAAATCTGGATTTTAGAAACCATATAAATACTAGATTTTATCTGTATTATAACCAAATGGCAAAAATTTCAAGTTTTAAAGATCAGTTACTTGTGACTATGCTAAATGTTCTGCTTAGTATGTATATTAATTTTTAAATGTTTATATATTCCTTAAAGGGCGGTTACTAAGAGCCAATCAGATTACTTTCAACTGGGACAGGCTAGCCAGCTGGATCAACCTTACTGAGCAGTGGCCATACCGGACTTCGTGGCTCATACTATATCTAGAAGAGACTGAAGGTGTTCCTGATCAGATGACATTAAAGACTATCTATGAGAGGTATTTTACTTGACTTCTTTGAGCTTAACTTGGTCCTGAGTTTTAAAACACACAAAGTATCTACTTCTGATTTCAGTCAGTCTTCCTGGGTCCCTTGCTGTTCTGGAGCTGTCTTTGCATAGCTGCTAGCCCATGAACTTGGACTTCTGTTTGTACTTCCTCTTCTTTTTACAGATGTGTGTAGTTGTAAGAGTTACTGGCTTTTGTAAAGTCACAAAGCTAAATGCCTCTATTTGCCAGAACACTTACAGTAGCTTTAAGGTCCAGTTGCTATTCTAATAAACTGTTTCTTAGGGCCAGGTGTGTATGGGGCAGGGTGGGGTGGAAGAAAGAGACAACGGCGGCCTGCATGTCTTTAATCCCAGCAGGTGAATCTCTGAGTTCAAGGTCAGCCTGGTCTGCAGAGCAAGTTCCAAGGTAGCCAGGGCTACAAAGAGAAACCCTTGAAAAACCAAAAATAAATAAACTGTTTTGTAGAAAAAGATAACTTGCAGACACCATGTGAAGTTTTATAAATTGGAGTGTAATTGAAACTTTTAAAATATAAATAAAATATTAATATAGTTCATAGTTTGTAATCTCTAAGAGTTCAGATTATTATTTCCCTGGAATATTGTTAGCATGATTTTTTTCCTAACTGTAGAGGATTGTTACAGTATCTGTCCACAGATCTGAGCTCTTCTAGGCCTGGTGTTGAAGTTTCATCAGTGGCTTAACCCTGGTGAGGCTCCAGTGAGACACGTGCCGTGGAAACTTGGTGATCAGTCACCCTGGCTTGGATCTGTTATAAAATACTAAACTTTATTTCTTGACCAGATGTGTCTGTCCTAAAGCAGGAGTTAAGTAATTATGAATGTTTTCTAGATGAGCAGTTAATACAGTTAAAATGGGACCTTTAGGAAGCTTTCTTGCATGTTATTAGCAAGCAGTATCAAGGTTCTGAAAGTTAAATAACTTCCCAAGTCACATGGTCTCGTGAGCAGAGCTGGCATTTTAATCTGGGTCACTCTGACTCCATATGCCACTCGAGTTCTAAGCACTTCGTGCTGTGAGCTCTTCATCTCACAGTTCGGAAGCAGAAACTGTTATCCTCATTTAGAAAACTGAAACCAGTGGAAATAAGTCCACCTGTCAAAAGGTCACTGTGTGGTAGAGCTGGGGTTTAAAGTGGGGCTCCGTTGGTCTTGTGGAACTCCTGTCCCTTCCAGGTCTTTCTATCTCCCCCTTCTTTCATAAGATTCCCTGCACTCCGCCCAAAGTTTGGATATGAGTCTCAGCATCTGCTTCGATACCCTTCTGGGTAGAGTCTTTCAGAGTCCCTCTGTGGTAGGCTCCTGTCCTGTTCCCCATTTTCTCCTACTTCCAGTGTCTATCCTATTTGCCTTTCTGAGTGAGAATTGAGCATCTTAACCAGGGTCATCCTTGCTGTTTAGCTTCTTTAGAAGTATAGATTTTAGTATGTTTATCCTATATTATACAGCTAATATCCACTTACGAGTGAGTGTATACCATGTGTGTCTTTCTGCTTCTGGGAGTCCTATATTATACAGCTGATATCCACTTATGAGTGAGTTTATACCCTGTGTGTCTTTCTGCTTCTGGGATATCTCACTCAGGACAATCTTTTCTAGTTCCCACCATTTGCCTGCAAATTTCAGGATTTCCTTGTTTTTAATTGCTGAGTAGTATTACATTGTGTAATAGTAGAAATAGAGCCAAAAAACCTGGGCCCAGGGGTCCTGCAAAGATCCATACTCCAACCAAACACCAAGCATGAAGAGGACCCCCTGCTTAGATATAGCCCATGGCAGTTCAGTCTCTAAGTGGGTTCCTGAGTAATGGGAACAGAGGCTGTCTCTGATATGAACTCAGTGGCTAGCTCTTTGATTACCTCCCCCTGAGGGGCGGGGCAGGCAGCCTTAACAGACCATGGAGGAAGATGATGCAAACTGCCCTGATGAGACCTGATCGGCTAGGGTTTGATGAAAGGGGAGGAGAACCTCCCTATCAGTGGACTGGGGAAGGAGCATAGAGGGAGAAGAGGGAGGGAGGACAGGATTGGGAGGGGACAAGGGATGGGGCTACAGCTAGGATACAAAGTGAATACTATGTAATAAATAATAAATTAAAAAAAAATAAAGTAGGGCTCCACATCCATGCAGGAAGGAGTGTGTGCTGGAAGGGCCACTTTCATTGTGTTCTCACAGCATGGAAACCTTTCTAGGCTGGAGTCCTGTTGGAAACACACTGAAGTTTGTCATGGAATCAAGGGGCTGAAGTTTGCTATAGAGCCTTGCAAGGGCTACAGTTTTGATGTTTTTGTGGTTTTTATTTCTTTAGTAACAATGGAAGTTACTGTAGTTAGTATATATGAGGTTTCCTGTGTGTTTTTTTTTATTAACTTTAGTAACAAATCCTCAAAGCAAATAATTGTTATTTTTTTCTGTAAATTGTCTTTGCTGTCATAAAAACATGAGTTCTTTGTTTAAGATAAACTGTTGATTAGTTATCTGTCTCTGTCTCTCTCTCTGTATCTGTCTCAGTCTCTCTCATATTTAGAGTATCCATGTTAGTCTTCTGTTTGGCATGGAATGGGCTTCACATTAGCCCCCTTACCTGCTGTGACAGAGAATGCGTGAAGTGCTCTGTATCTCAGGACAGAGACACTATGCCCAACAACCCAAGAAGTCCGTGTAGAGTCCAGTAATTGGTCTTCTTCACACTCTTTGACAAGGATGGGAAGAGTGAAAAAAGTCCCCAGGCAATAGAAGTAGGAGAAACATAAAATCAAACAGATTTAAAAGACATTTTTAAAAAGGTCTCTGATTCCAGTAATTCGGACAACAGTTATTAAGTCTTATAGCCCTGCTAGATGCTGAACTGTTGGTATTTGGATTGGTGTCTCCCTGAAACTGTGATTGTTGTTGCTTTTCTTGTTTTTGTGGTTCTAGGTGTAGTACCCAGAACTTTATGTATGGTGATCACATATGCCACTTACAATCCACACCAGCCCAACTTGTTTTTCTTAAGAAGCCAAGATTAATAGTTATTTTGGTGCTTAGTTGCTTTCTTTGAGTTTCTTTTGTTCGCCCTAGTTGATTTCTTCATTAACATATACTTAGTGTGACTTTTTACTATAGAGCCAGAGCTTATGTAGTTTTTTTTAATGCTCTTATGTGTTACAGGGGCTGGTGTGGTAAACAGAGGGAGAGATAAAAAAGCATGTTGTGTGCTTAAAGGATGGGCATGTGTTTAATTGTCTTTTCTATTTGAAAATACTTTCAAACTTAAGCATTGCAAGAACAAGAATAGTACAAAGAACACCCCCACCCTTTGTCAAGAGTATCTGTTAACATTGACTTCATTTGCCTCATCAGTCTCATCCATCTCATCTTCTAAGTGCTTGTTTTCTCTTTATGTTTTATGTATCTATACAAAAGCAAACATAGCTCCTCCAAACTGTGTGGAAAATTCTATACACGATATCATTTGCCTCTAAGTGCTTCAGCTTTGAGGACTCATATTTCTCTTGAAAGTAAAGTATGCATATTTGAAACAGTATAACAAATAATTTGTCAGTTAAGTAATTTTCTGGGTAGTAAGAAGCTTTTTAGTCTAAAATCATTGCTCTTTGCTAAAAGAGAATTCCTTGATGTTTTATTTATTATGCTTTTTTAGGAAAAAATATTTATTTTTTGGTTCATGATTGTAGTGTGTTGTGCTGTGAGAGCATTAAGGCCTAGAGGCTTACAGAATGGTAGCCGAAGGGAGAGAGAATATTTGCATTTACAGGCTTGCTGCTCTTCCCGCCTTTTCTTCTGCCTGGCTCTGCAGCCTGTGGGATGCTGCCTGCATCCTGTGACCAACTTGATTCTCAACAAGTCTCCTTCAGCTATCACCTTCTTCCTGGACCTCTCCCCCGAAAGGCCTGACTCACCATTCAAATTGCACTCAGCCCATCTGTCCTCACAGCCTTAACAGTTCCAGTGTCGTTCAGTTGTTGATGTTCAGTGTCTCCTCCGAGATTCAAGACAACTCTTAGCTGTGAATCCCTGTAATATCAAAAAGAAAATGACATATTTGCAAATTATGCAGCACAGGGTAAAGATTACCCTTCCCAAAGGAAGGAGAGGAGAGGCTTAGAAATGGAGAGGAGGGAACCAAAACAAAGGAGGGCAAATAGAGCCTGTAGACTGTGTCAGGCGTCTGAGGCATGTGCTGTCATGATGTGAGATCACAGGCTCAGCAGTCTTGTCTCTACAGCTTTGCCATTGGTAGCTCTCTGGCCTTTCTTGGGATTGCTCTGCTCATTGCCTGCAGCTTTCCTCAACAGAGGTCCCATGTTCCTAGAATATCTAACTTCCTGAGTTGTTCTGTGTCTTTGGCCCTAATCTTCACACTTTATGCATTGTTTCCTCCAGGGCTGCTGCATTCACTCCACCCTTGTCTCCCTTTGCATGTCTTCCTAGGCTTTTCTGGCAAATCTATGCTTAGTTTCCATGACCCTGTAACATTGCATTCTGTGTGTCTGCAAAGCGAGTGTCAGATGCATGACATCAGAGTGTGCAGAGCACTCAGCCTCTTTGGTGTGTCTGCTCTGCATCCCTTCAGCAGCCTCATTTTCCTTGTCTTCAGAGCCTTTCATGTGCTGTTCTTTGGAAAGTAAGGTTTTCAAATGCTTCTGCTCCAGTTTTGCTCTCAATTCTTCCTGTAGATAGGACTAAAAGTAGCTAGTGACATTTCATCTGTCATATTACTTAGTCCATCACTTTAAAGCTCAGCCTCTCCTAAAATCTTAGGGCATAGACAAAACAGATAGGAACTTGGCGCAGAGAGTTGGTTCTTCTAGAGGACCTGGGCTCAGTTCACAATACTGTCTTCTGACCTCTTTGGGTACTAGGCACACGTGTGCTACATAAACATATGTGCAGGCAAAACATTCATACACACAAAATAAGTCTAAAAAATTTGTTTAACATAGACAGGATCTTTGCCAGACATGGCCTTCTAGTGCTGTTCCCAGCACAGACTTTTGTTTGTTTGTTTAAGATTTATTTATTATGTATACAGTATTCTGCTTGCAGGCCAGAATTGGGCATCAGCTCTCATTATAGATGGTTATGAGCCATTGAACTCAGGACCTTTGGAAGAACAGTCAGTGCTCTTAACCTCTGAGCCATCTCTCCAGCCCAGCGCAGTCTTGTTTTATGCAGGCAGCTTACCCTCTTTGTCCTCTTCGGCATTCTGGTTCCTTGGGCTCCTTCTGTAATATCCCACTGGTGCTACTTAGAATACCCTGGAGCTTCTCTAGCCGACCTCTCCAACTTCTCCACAGTCTTCCTGCAATCCAGGTGCAGGCGTCTCAGGAATGGCCACAGTAGTCACTCTACTTGTCTGCTCTTCATTTTCTGTGTTAGTTGGACTTTCAGTGCTGTGACTATAGCTTAAGATAGGATGGATGCATTTAGCTTATAATTTCAAAGGTGTCTGTCATGGTGGGGAAAGCCTGGGCGAGCAGAGCTGCTCTGACTGTGGCAACTAAGAAGCAGAGAAAGAATTACTTGTGCTTTGCTTGAAGTTTAAAACTTGCATTACAGACCCCACTATCTAAACCTCACAGGTAGTTCAATTTTTTTTAATTGAAATATGTCTTGTAGACAAGAAAGAATGCTTATGCTGGGTAGTGGTGGAACATGCCTTTAATCACAGCCCTTGGGAGGCAGAGGCAAGCAGATCTCTGTGAGTTTGAGACCATCCTGGTCGACAGAGAAACCCTGTCTTGAACAAACAAAAAACAAAACAAAAAAGCAAAAAAAAAAAAAAGGAATGTTTAGCATGTGGTTTAAAGATAATAGCATTTACTGTACCCTTTTATGAAAAATAGAATATGGTTGGGTGTGGTGGTGTACACCTTTAATTCCAGCTCTTGGGAGTCAAGAGGTAGGCAGATCTGCAAAGTAAGTCCAAGACAGCCGAGGCTACACAGAGAAATTCTATCTCAAAAAAAGGGGAGGGGAATAGAATATTGTGAAAGAATTATTTGGGGAGGGGGAAATGCTTTATTAATGATATAGTGAATATAAATTGGAGTAAATGTTTCTAGGAGAATATTTTATTTTGATCACTTCAGTATAGAATAATATATATTAGAGGTAAAATGAGATGATGCCAACTTTCTTCTGTGATTTAACCAACCTGTTACTGTAGAGCTCAGCCCCTGGTGGTCTTGCCATCTGAGAGTAGACAGGATTTAGGGTGATGCTGAGATGCTTTTCTTTTAAAATACGACTTATGTGTCCATAAATACTTACAGAGAGTGTCTGTAGTTAGCCAACAAAGAGAAAAAGATAATGTAGAAGACAATCTGAAAATTCATAAGAAATTTTACTTAAAATAATTAAGTAAAATAATTTGCAATGAACAACTGTAGAAAGACAGTTTGCTCCACATATTGAAAAGCCATCTATTGGAAGATGTTCTAGCAATTTAGATGTCTGTTTCTACTTACCCAATGTGTTTGTCGGTGCTTGTCATTTGAATAATAAAAAGTTTTATTTACAGCCGACAAAAGGCAAGCAGTATATAATTGATATTCATTTATTTTATTAAAGAAATCTGATTTGGTGAAAACAATCAGAAAAATAGTATTTTTAACGCTAGTAGTAAAATTTATTTTTTAATCCATAAAAAGCTTCATTTATTTTTATAGCAATTTGATGACACATCTGCTTGCTTTATTCAGCTGAAAAAGAAAATGTTGGTTCTTGGTGTTTGGTAAAATTGCTTTGTTAAATTATTTTCTAAATTGTTCAACTTTTAACAAATGACATTTGATACTAACACTGGAAAGCAATTTCAGCTAATTAAGTAGATCCCTCTATAAACCATCGGAACATTAAGATGACATACTGTTCATTCAAGATTATTTTAATTGGTACAATTATTGTAATTTTCTTGCAATTATATGTTGAGCTAAAAGCTTTTGTCTAGATCATTTGAGGGTTTTTTGTTAACATACATTTAGTGAGAAGAAAGAGAGTTAAATAAAAACTGTAGATAAAGATTTTCTGTTTACGTTCTATTGCAGCATTTTAGACAATTATTGAAATATTTTAGTATAAAAGTTTATTTCTGGTATTTTAGACACTTAAAGCAATGATAGAGGCTTTTAAAGATCAATTTAAATAGTTTTCATGAAGGTAATATTTAAAATTTTTGTTTTGACCCTGCTTAGGCAATCTTTTTTTTTTTTCTCAAGACGATGTGGTTGGCAGAACTTTGTGTAAGAGGAAGCATCCTTTTGATAATCTTAGATTTTTAAAATTGAATTGAACCAGTTTTGAGGGAGTTTAAGAATGATGGCCATTTCCCATCTCATAAAAACCGCTGTTTACTGAGTAACCTTGGACATTAATATATGATCTTGTGGATCTATCTGATATTGTTAAGTTTTTCAGTCATATTTTAGTGAATATTGTAACTTATATTCCTTTCTGATATTCAACCAGAGCTTTTAAAAACCTAATTAATTACATCTATCATCTCTAGTTTCTCTTAGAGTTTACCAGTTTCTTTCATGTTTCCTTCATCTCTGTTTTTACCTATTAACACTTGGATGAATTATGCAAGCCTTTTTCTTTTATTTGTTATTTTCCTTAAATTATGACTTTGAGTACAAAGTATGTGTTTTGTACTCATACTTATTTTCTGTCTTAAACTGAAGATCCTAGGAATATCTATTCAAAACATTATTTCATGCATGCTGGTGTTTTTACGTATAGTTTTGAATCTTACTAAGAATATATAGAAAGAGATATAGATATAAATAGATAGGGTTTTTGAGATAGGGTTTCTCTGTGTAGCCTTGACTGTTCTGGACTTCCTTTGTAGACCAGGCTGGCCTAATTCTTAGAGATCTGCTTTCCTCTGCCTCCCAAGTGCTGGGGATCACAAGCATGTGCCACCGTGCATATAGCTAAGATTCTATACTCTTTCTGGTTGTACTTTTTAGAGATTTTGATAATAACATCATTCAAAATTCATTAAATTGTTACCTTGTATATAATTATTTCCATAAGCATATGCTGTGGATATTCCCAACACACATTTCAGAATTCAGAGGTTAACTATTTATTAGTATCTTTGTCTGTGAAAGAGATTGATATAGTTCTTTGCAAAAATCATCTGTTAATTTTTTTCATATGAGAGAGAAAACTAAATAGGCTTACACTGGAATGAAGATTCTGTGACTGTAACAGAAGCCATACTTTAGATAAAATAAGTAACATGAATAGGCGTGGATACGTTTAATATGAAAAGTCAAGCTAGGGATGGTTGCTTACATTTTTAATCCCAGCACTTGGGAGGCAGAGGAAGGTGGGTTTCTGATTTGAGGGCAGCCTGATCTACAGAGTGAGTTCCAGGACAGCCAAAGCTACATAGCGAAACCCTGTCTCAAACAACAACAAAAAAAAGAAAGAGAGAAAGGAAGGAAGGAAGGAAGGAAGGAAGGAAGGAAGGAAGGAAGGAAGGAAGGAAGGAAAGAAGGAAGGAAGGAAGGAAAGAAAAGAAAAGAAGAGGAAAGAAAAGGAAAGAAAAGGAAAGGAAAAAGAAAAAATGGTGAGCCTGGAAACTGCATAATCTGGTAGACTATTGACAGTTACATGTGAATTTCTGATTTTAACATTGTTCATTTATATTTTTATTCTTCATAGAAGTTAATTGGTAAATCCAGATTATTATTATTATTATTTGGTTGGTTGGTTGGTTGGTTGGTTTTTCAAGGCAGAATTTCTCTGTGTAGCCCTGGCTGTTCCAGAACTCTGTAGACCAGGCTGTCCATGAACTCAGGGATCCACCTGTCTTTGTGCTGGGATTAAAGGCATGTGTTACCACTGCCTGGCTGTTAAATTCAGACTTTTAAAGATAAATGAAAGTGAAGAGCTAGGCTCGGTGCCTCACATCTGTAATCCCAGCATTCAGGGAGGCAGAGGCAGGCAGATCTCTGTGAGTTCGAGTCCAGCCTGGTCTACAAAGTGAGTCCAAGACAGCCAGGGCTACACAGAGAAACCTTGTCTTGAAAAAAAAAAGTGTAGGGCAGAATTTGTAAAATATTCATTTTCTTTTATGTATTTGGATGCTTTGTCTACGTGTGTAGGTCTGTGTACCATATACATGCAGGTCCTTTGGAATTGAAATTACAGATGGTTGTAAGCTACTGGGAGTTAAACCCACGTTCTCTGGAAGAACAGCCAGTGCTCTTAACTGTTGATCTCTTTCCACCCTGGCAGGATTTTTAAAGTTTATTTTTGATGTACTTGGAAAATATATCTACTGTCATTGTTTGGAGAAAAAAAAAAGCTGAAAGAGATTAAGTAGGCAGGTTGGACCATTCTTGACTTATCTGTCAATGTGTTTTGCTGCTGATTTGTCTGTCATTGCTACCAGATTTGTACCCAATCCAAGGATATAAGAGAAATTACTGGAAACAAATCTTAAATTTTATTTTGTTAGTTCAGAAATTGTCCCTTGTTACTGTTTTCTTTTGTTCTGAGACAGGGCCTCACTGGCTGGCCTGGAACTCACTGTGTGACCAGACTGGCTTTGAACTCACAGAGGATTCACTGCTGGGCAATAGTTCATGAGAGCCTGTTATGGCCAGACCCTACTGTAAGATATATGTACAAAGCTGACAGAGGTCCCTGTCCCCAGCAGTTCTGTACATAAGAAAATATAAGCTTCTGATTAACAACAAGCCCCATGGGAAGAATGAAAAGAGAACACTGGGGAGGTAAGGAGTACACCTGGCTGTGCATAAAATAAATGAGTCAGGACATGGCAGTCCTCAGTGAGAAGAACTGAGCAAAGACTTGAAAGTGGTGACAGAGGCAGCCGAGTAGAATTCTATTAGGAAATTGGATCTCTGTATTACTGAAGACTGCCAGCAGTCACATAGTAGTAGAACAATTAATGGGTTGCTTTTGGAGTAATAGTGAATTGATTTATGTGTAATCAAAACATGGATTTTTGTTGCTAAAGAGAGCTCGGCAAGAACACCTGCTGCTCTCCCAGAAGACCTGGGCTCACTTCCTTTGGAGGCTCACAACCATTTGTAGTTCCAGGCCCAGGAGATCCAGTGGCCTCTTCTGGCCTTTCCAAGCACCAGGCTCACAGACATACATGCAGGCAAAACACCCATCCTCATAAAAGCAAGTATAGAAGTAAATAAAAAAATTAAGAAGTCATAGACTTTGAGTAACACAGTGGGCACTAAGGGTAAGGGGAAATAATTGGTCAAAATTATCTGTGGGAATCGGGTTTGTACTGGAGTTGAAGCATCGCCAGCCTGGCCTCTGGCCCCTCTGCTGTCTCACCTTGACCTTACATTTTCTTACCTGCTCTTTTTCTGGCCCAGCTGCCCCTGTATCCTACCCCATTCTTCTGGTCTCTTAAGTGTGGCTAGTCCAAGAAGCCTGTAATATAAACCAGGCACCCTGTTTCAGGCTTCTCATTCCATCACTGCTGTGCTCCTTCAGGGCTCCACCATAGGATTTACTCGTCAAGGTTTGCTTTGCTCTTTGTTTAGTGTTTGCTTCCTCCATAAGATGGTAAACTCCAGAGATTATAACTTCCTTACATATTGCTGAATCCTTTTTCACACACATGCAAGATACAGAGTATCTTGGCATGTTTCTGAAAGAGTAAGGAAATATGATGGTGCATTTGGATTGAGAAAGGTGTGGTTTCCCAAAGGTGGTGGATGGGAAGCTCTGCTTTATCTTAAAGATGGGATCCTCCAGATGTTTCATTGGTTCTGAATGCAGGGAAAACATTTATTTCATTGTTATGAAGGCATATCCCTGTGCCTTATTGTAAGGTTGAAGCCTACCATGACTGGTGACTGCATACTTCACCTAAAATTTGATGGCTCCCCCCTTTTGGCAGCCAACGCTAAAATCACAGCAGTGCTTCTATAGCCTGTAACCAAGTTTGTTTCTAGGTTCTGATGTTTGTAAACCTTTGGAAGCGGTAGGCTGTAGACTTTTGTACACTGATTCTTTGAGACAAGTCTTTCCCAATACAGTCTTTTCTTACAGATGATCACCAGTGTCATTAGACACACTGTAGCTAGGTATGATGACACAGGCTTGTAATCCCAGCACTCAGGAGGTAGAGGCAGAAGGATTGCTATGAGTTCAAAGCCAGCCTGGTCTATATAACAAAACCTTGTGGTAAACACTAAAAATTAATAAGTAAGCAAAGTAAATGAAAGCCATGGGTGACTTAGATGATTCCATCTTGTTATGCTAATCATTTTGGTTCTGTTAGGTCATTAAACAGTTGTTATGGTTAGACCTATGCTGGGGGCATGCTAAGGAAAGCACTACCTACCGTAGTGTATGAGCTGCCCTCGGTAGGTGGCATCCAGTGGACTGGCACTTTGCCCAGCATCCCAGCATAACCAAGGGAAGCAGAGAGCAGGAGTTTTGATCTCTGAGTTCCATCTGGAGTTTCTCCAGCCTATTTGTGGACAGTCTTCTGGAGTTGCAGAAGATAGCTGTGGACCTGAGATGGAAAAACAGTTTTTAATGATATGTATATGAATATTGAGAATATGTATTAGTGAGAATGACACCCAGGTTCACACTTTCTAGAACATTAAATTTTATCTTTTCTATTAAAAATGCAGACTTTCACAAACTACATAAAACTCTACATAAATACTCAGGTCTGATTGTGTCTGGTAGCTGCAATAAGTCAGATGTGGAAAGCATCAGAGGATTTTGTTCTCCAGTGCTCTACTTAAGCTTTTACACTTTTATGTTTATCAAGTGGTTGTTTTTTTCTAAGCAGGTTTTTCTCTAGCTTTTTGTTTGCTGAGAGAGAGAGAGGCAGGTAGAGAGACAAAGACAGAGAGGCAGGACTGAGGATCAGACTTCTAGGGCCTGTTGTGTGCACTGTACTGCTGAGCTGTTCCTCCAGATCTTGTTTTGCTTCTGGTAGGATAAAGTTGATTTTAAAAGTGTTTTCTCAAAAAAAAAAAAAGTGTTTTCTCAGAGTTTATGTTGATAATATCACAGTCGTTTTTTGTTTTTTTTGCTGGTAGAAACTAAGAAGTAATCGTAAATGCTCCAAAGTCTTGTGTTAATAACGCCAACATGAAACCGAAGTATATTAACCAAGACTGCTGGATACAAACAGAAAAGTAGGCTTTTCTGAAATATGTTTTAATGTGTGGAAATACATTTAATGTGCAAAAAAAATTATTTATTTCAGATTCACAATTTATTTTGCCATGTGGAAAAATTATGTTATTATGTGTTTTTCAACAACTCTATTGAATGACCCATATTTGCTAGAGGTCTTAAGACACAGCTTTACAGATCAAATAAACTTTTAAAGCTTTTATATAAGAAAAAACTAAACCAATGTACAGTAACAACTTATTTTGATGAGGCATGAATGGAAAGCATGCTGCAGTATCAGGAAGTCCACAAGATGGGGCTGTCTCACTGGAAACCTCACTAGAATGTCTGGCCATGAGATAAGTGAAGTGCTTTTTGCACTTCATAGCAGGAAAATGGTGGGCTAGGGAGCAACAGTATAATGGAAAGTTGAATTTTCATTCATTCATTCATTTATTCACTCATTCATTCATTCATTCGTGTATGGGAGTGCCAGGTGGGGATCAGAAGTTGACCCTGTGTGTCGTTTCTCAGAAATTGTCCATGTTGGTGTTTTTGAAAGATAAACTTGCTTGGTTTACAGTAACTCACCAAGAAGGCTAGGATGGCTGGCCAGTGATCTCCAGGGATCTGCTTGTGTTTGCCTTCCCAGTGCTGAGAAGGAATGTCTCAGCATGCCTGCACTTTGTGAACAAGCACTTTATGACTAAGCCATCTTCCCATCTCAGAAAATTTATCATTATCGAGAATCAACCATAGGCATAGAAATGCTTATGTAACCATATGACATAGTATTTTTTTTTTGTAGAATTCTTATGTGTCTATGTGTGCACACACATGTAGAAGATGGGTAGAAAGGTGTTATATATGCTAAGTGATCTGCCACCTTTCTCCTGTCAGTTTTGGAAAAAAAAAAACAGATTAGATATTAACAAGAAAGACTTGTTGTCTGCTTACAGATTTTGGTTATAAACATATTAAATGTGCCAGGTGTGCTGGCCCACCCTTGTAATTCCTACCCCAGGGAGGCAGAGGCAGGCAGATCAGAGAGGACAGCCTGCTGTACAAAGTCACTTCCAGGATAGCCAGGGCTACATAGAGACTCTGTCTCAAACACCAACAAAAAACAACAGGAACAAAACCAATAAGTAAATAAATAAGTAATTTTAATTTTTTATTTGTTTTGTTTCTTATCAAGAAAGGTTTTCTCTGTGTAGCTTTGGCTATCCTAGATTCACTTTTTAGACCAGGCTTTGTAGACCAGAGTGTCTATTTGCTGTGCCTGACATCTCTTATGAGTTAGCAGCAACCTTTGATGTCAGTGCTGCCTCAAAAGATTAAAACTTTTCTCTCATTTACTTTCATCTGAGCAATTTAAAATACAGACTCCTGATGCCAGGGATCAGGCTGAGCTCTTCAGTGGTCAGTACTGAGCCCAGATTTAGTGTGCTGTGAGTTATTTTGCTTTTCACCTCTTTGTTGAAATGGTCTCATTATTCTAGATTCAAAGTCTCACTTGGTCCCCTCTGTTGCTGTCCTCTGCTCCCTGCCATGCTGCATTGTGCTGTGATGCACTGACCTCTGTACTGTGAAACGGATGACAAGTGACTCCTGCATAGAATTCTTAGATCAAATAGTTCACAAAAGCTAAGCTATCCAAATTAAATATTTGAAGCAAGTTAATTAGAAAATGAGCTGGTTTGAAGAATTTATGGAAGTGAAGAGTTATGTATGAAGATTGGAGTCTCAGGTTCATTTAAGCATCTCTAGTTAGTTTTATAGTATACCAAGAAAATCCTTTGTTGTAAATAGATACAAATGCCACCAGTTACTAAACTTCCTTTTTGAGGACAATACAGTGTTTAGTTAATCTTACCTAAAAACTTACAAGATTGGGAATCCTTTTCTTAGGGAGCCACTAACAGCGTAGTATGTAATTGTCAAAGCTTGCCTGCTTCTCTAACATGATTGTGTTACTCAGGCCACAAAACAGCTTTTAATTTGATTGATATGCTCTGACCTAGGTTGTGGTAGGAATGTGCTTTCTTACATAATTTTGTGAACAAGAAATGGCTTAGATTTTAAGAAACAGTGAAAGAACATACTTGTGTGCATGAGGCAGAGATGTTTTGTCCCAGCGTCTGAAACTGTTTACTGTTCTAAAGACAGTTAAAGGGACCTGAGAGAGTGCAGTGGATAAATGAGGCAGACTAAAGCCTCATGCAATAGCCAACTTTATTCAGAGCACCAGATGATTTATATTCCGAGGGGTAAGAGACGCCACATGAGTGAAGCGCCCAATCACAAGAGCAAGATGCATGTGTTTCCATAGAGCCACACAGGCAACTAACAGTAGCCAGTTGTAATGAGTAATCTGAAGTGTACTCTTATCTGCTTCATCTAGGAGGAGCTTGAAAGCGTAATCCAAACAATTCTGAGGTCACAAGACTCTTGGAGTTTTCTCAAGAGCATTCAGAATTCTCCTCACTCTATTCTTAGTCTATGTTCCGATGAAAGTCAGGTAGAGTCAGGGTGACTTGGTAGAAGAGCCCTCTGTGTTGATGTTTAGTGTACCAAAGTAACACATGGCAGCATTCTTTTATGTTTTCCATTTTTAAAACATTGAAGTCAGCTGGGCATGGTGGCATAAACCTTTCATCCCAGCACTCGGGGGGCAGAGACCGGCAGATATCTGTGATTTTGAGGCCAGCCTGGTCTACATATTTAGTTCCAGCCCAGCCAAGGCTACAAAGAGAAATCTTATCTCAAAAAAACAAGCAAACAACAAACCCAGACTTAAGCTCTGAAGCCGGGATATGGGAGGACAGGCTATGCTGGAGATGTTTCATGTCTACATGCACTCAGAAAGTCAACAGAAAATACTGGCTGAGGCCAGACTGTCATTCCAGGATCAGAGGCAAGGTGGGGGACAGAAGGGGTGTCCTCTTAGAGGTGGCATATACACTTGACAGACCAAACAAGTGGCCTTTGCCAGGTGACAAGATAGTCAAGCGCTCACATGTCACTTGGGAACAGTCAGGTGTACTTGACATTAGGATATGTTTTAGGTTACACGTTTGCTGGCTTATACTGACTGCAGTGTTTATGGTGAGAAGCAGTATTTGAATGGCTGGCGATGTGTCTCAGTGGTTAAGAGCACTTGTTGCTCTTGCAGAGGACCCTGGCTCAGTTCCCAGCATGGTGGTTTATAACCATGCATAATTCCAGTTCCAGGAGATCTGGTGCTTCTTCTGACACCATGCACTAAACTTGCATGTAATGAACATACGTACGTGCAGGCAAAACATTCATACACATAAATAAGCAAATAAATTAAAAACATAATATTTGGTTGGAACTGTAAATCATCTCTATTGTACCAACTGTCATTCTAGCCAGATTGACAAGACAAGAAAAATAGAAGGACCCAAATTATATAGTAACTAGAAAACTATCTCTAATTAGAGATACTATGATCCTATACAAGAGAGCTTCTAGAACTGATAAATCCAACAGTTTTTAGGATACAGATCAATACAAAGACCTTTTGTGTTTCTGTACTCATGCTGTAGATAATCTGAAAGGAAATTAAGTGTTTTATTTAACCAAGGCAGTTAAAGACCTGTTCATTGAAAACCACAACCTTGCCGAGAGAGGTGAAGGAAGATAAAATAAGTGGGAGAAACTCAGTGTACACAAACAGGGAAATTAAATAACTAGGATATTGGGGCTACCTAAAGTTTCCTTCATAGCGAATGTAAAAAATCTTTGAAAATCCCAATAACCTTCATTTGTAGGAAGGACAACAATTTTGAAGAACAGAATCCAAAGGCCCACACTTTTCAATTTCAAAGCTCACCTCAGGGCCTCAGTGTGACCATTGTGGCAGTGACATCACGAGCACACACAGGGCAAGCAAATCAAGTAAACCCAGACAAATATGGCTACCTAGGGTCCTGAAAGAATGCCAAGTCTGTTGAGCAGGGAAATTATGCCTGTTCAACAGATGGTTTTTGGACAGTACATACACATTCCCACATTCACAAAAAGAATGAGACTGGACCCTTACCTAGCACCACATACAAAAATTAGCTCAATATGCTCCACCTAATTTTTTTTTCAAGTACAAAATGTTGTCAGTATCAGAATGGGTAAAATTTTAACTTTTATTTTGAAAGGAAAGAATTCTTTAGGAAGAGAGTGAGAGAGAGAGAGAGAGAGAGAGTGTGTGTGTGTGTGTGTGTATGTATCTCTGTGTGTCTGTGTCTGTATGTGTGTGTTTGTCTATATCTGTCTCTATTCACCTGGAAAATTATTTGAGCTACTGTGCTATGACAGTATTGTATGCTAGGCACTAGAGATAACCTCAACAATGCAGGAAATGACAACTTGGATGTATAAGGAGATACTTCCACTAGTAGATGGACATATGGCATGCAAGAAAGCTTTGGGTCTATCATCATAGGGGAATATGAGCTGCCCTTAAGGTAGCCTTTTCTGTAAGTAGGAGAATTGTGCTGAATATGAAGGATGACTGAGAATTAAATGGTGAAGACAGGAGGGAAGAGTGTCTAGGGTTTTGGTTGTGTTTCCACAGATATTAGTGGTCATAAAAAAATGAGTTTTATGGGGCTACAGAGATGACTCAGCAGTTAAGAGCACTTGCTGACCTTCCAGAGGATTCAGGTGTGGTTCCTAGTACTCATATGGCAGCTCATAAACTTGTTACTCTAGTTTCAGGGAATCCAGTGTCTCTGGTGTCCATGATTTTTTGCACTCATGTGTGCATATATCCACACTCAGGCATACACACTTATTATATAATTTAAAATTATTTTTAAAATGAGTTGGTGATATCTTGTGTTTCTGACTCTGGCAATGTAGTTGGGTGGGGTTTTGTTTTGTTTTCATTGCTAGTGATTGAACACGAGGCCATGTGGATGCTAAGCAAGTGCCCTTCCACTAAACTACATCCCTAGCACTGACTTTTTTGTCTGTGTATTACTGGGAGGGTCTTCTAGAAGTTAAACTTGTCTCAGGTGTAATACAGTTCCAAGACAGATGAGAGTTTTATGACGAAAATTGGATTGCCTGGCATACATGAAGCCCTGGTTTGATCATCAGTGAATGACAATTGGGGGTGGTAAATCTTAAATTTAATCCCTTATTAAATCATCACATTATTAGATGACTAGCTTCAAAAATATGATGCTTTCTTCATAAGTTAGACATTATGGATCTGCTTATACTTTAAGATAGAATTTTTTTCCGTGTAATTTTGAGCCTTGCTTTGAATGGAAGTGACATGAATGGCTTATGTAATTTCTGCCAAGTAATTAATATGTATCTTCTATAAAGCACTGTCATTTGTAATCAGAATGCTTTAACTTACATGGATGTTGGCATTAGCAAGTGCTGTTCGATCAATGGCATCAAAAGAAACTACACTTAAACTTCCTGGGAGCTCATTGATGCCTCAGATTGTAAAAATGCTTTCTATGGGCCATTTAACTGCTGGCAACTTTAGTTCACATGATTCATAGTGCTGAAATTTTAAATTCACTCTTAATTGAAAAGTGAAGTTATTTAAATTCTTTAAATGCTAACCTTTGGAAAAAATATCTGAAAAATAAAGGCCCATATGATTTTGATGGCCCACTGCCAAAAGATTATCATTTACATAAACGTCTCTTTTAGCAGAAGGGCTTAATGCATTGAGCTCAAAAGGTTAGAATAGAGACTTCAATCTGGAAAGCAGCAGTAGACGTTTGGCTTGTGAACAGCAGCATTGTTCACCGCGCTGAGAACACTGTTCGCATTCAGGCTGAAAGCAATGCTGGCATTAGGATTCGGTTAATTTGTTTCATGTGACTTGTCAGCTGTGTGTTTTTATCTAAATCTTTCTGGCCTCTCTTCTTTTTTGTGTGTTAAACGCCTGAAATAAACGAACTACCTTTTTAACTCTTTCATTTCTAATATTTTTTCACCTTAGCAAATGAAATCACCTTAGCAAATGTGATCATTTTCCAGGTTTTCATTACACTCTAAATGTATCTAGTAAATCAGTTTGAATGCCGTTTTACCTTATTGAAAGTAATGGTATTTTAGAGAGCTTTTTGCTTTGCACATGTGCGAGTCTGTAGCAGGACTTTGTGAAATCCACAAGATAGAATTGCTTGCCTTGTTTTCTCACCAGCACCCATTCTTTCCTTGTTTGCTAATTTTGTTCTCTGGATTTTCCCTCGGATGACTTTTAATATCTGGCTACCAGCCAAGTGCTGGGTCTCAGCAATAAAGTGCTGATCCCAAAGAAAAGATGCAGCTGTTGCTAATCTTAGAGTAGGGTTCCATCTCACTTGGGAAGAACAGGAAAATGTTCTCTCCCTAAAATGGAGCCCTAGTGCAGCCTAAGAGCACATGCTCTTAAGTAATTGGCAAGTGCTGTGGAGAGAGCGCGCGCCAGGACTTTAGAAGTGCTCGGAGAGGTGCAGTTGACAGAAGTAAATGACTGTGCTGAGGCTGTGCAATTTCACGTTTGATATTTGCATATACCCACGGAATTGTCCTCACAGGCAGAAAGGTGAATATGCCCCTCATCTAGGTAGTTCCTTCCTGGTTTTCTGTACTCCTCTGTCACCCTCCTCCCACCTCCCTACACTTCACAGGATCTGTGATCTGCTTCCTGCACATTGGCTGGACTCTTAACATAATTGATTGTGAGATTTGTCCCTGTCATCCTTTTACTGCCATGCTGTATTCTATGATGTGGCCTCACACCCCATCAGTGGACGCTGGGGTTACTTCCAGGTTTCCTGCCTACCCATTGAACTCCACTGTACTTTTCACCCCTTTATCTCTGCAGCATTCTCTCATGCGCCTCAGATCCATTTACTACATGGTGTTTTAGTAGGGAGAACCAGGCAGAATTTGAACATTTTGGCCATTTTTCCCCAAGAAAATTTTATATTGATTATTGTAACAGTATCTGTTAAATGCTTTTAATGACAAAAAAATCACTTATTTTTCTAGTTCTTACCATTTGCCTGCAAATTTCATGATTTTCTTGTTTTTAATTGCTGAGTAATATTCCATTGTGTAAATGTACCACAATTTCTGTATCCATTCCTCAACTGAGGGGCATCTGGGTTGTTTCCAGCTTCCAGCTAATATGAATAAAGCTGCTACAAACATGGTTGAGCAAAAGTCCTTGTTGTGTACTTTGAGCATGTTTTGGGTATATGCCTAAGAGTGCTATAGCTGGATCTTGAGGAAGAACTATTCCTAATTGTCTGAGAAAGCACCAGATTGATTTCCAAAGTGGTTGTACAAGTTTGCATTCACACCAGCAATGGAGAAGGGTTCCCCTTTCTCCACATCCTCTCCAGCATGTGTTCTCACTTGAGTTTTTGATTGTAGCCATTCTGATAGGTGTAAGGGGAAATCTCAGGGTCGTTTTGATTTGCATTTCTCTTATGACTAGGTGTGTTGAGCATTTCTTTGTTTCTCTGCCATTTGATATTCCTCTATTGAGAATTCTTTGTTTAGCTCTGTACCCCATTTTTTAATTGGGTTACTTGATTTTTTGCTGTTTAACTTTTTGAGTTCTTTATATATTCTGGATATTAGCCCTCTGTCAGATATAGGGTTGGTGAAGAGCCTTTCCCAATCTGTAGGCTGAGTGAGTTATCCCAGAAGCAGAAGGATACACATGGTATATATGCACTTATAATTGGATATTAGACATATAATATAGGATAAACATACTAAAATCTGTACACCTAAAGAAGCTAAGCAAGGAGGAGGACCGTGAGTAAGATGATCAATCCTCCTGCAGAAAGGCCAAAGGTGATGGACATTGGAAGAGGGAGAAAAGAGGCAACAGGACAGGAGCCTGCCACAGAGGGCCATTGAAAGGCTCTACCCAGCAAGGTATCGAAGGAGATGCTGAGACTCATATCCAAACTTTGGGCAGAGTGCAGGGAATCTTATGAAAGAAGGGGAAGATAGGAAGACCTGGAGGGGACAGGAGCTCCACAAGGAGAGCAACAGATCAAAAAATTCTGGGCATAGGGGTCTTTTCTGAGACTGATACTCCAACCAAGAACCATGCATAGAGATAACTTAGAATCCCTAAAATCACTGCACAGATGTAGCCCATGGCAGCTCAGTGTCCAACTGGGTTCCCCAGTAATGGGAACAGGGACTGTTTCTGATGTGAACTCAGTGGCTGGCTCTTTGATCACCTTCCCCTTATGGTGGAGCAGCTGTACCAGGCCACAGAGAAAAACAATGTAGCCAGTCCTGATGAGACTAGGGTCAGAGGAGAGGGGGGGAGGAGGACCTCCACTATCAGTGGACTTGGGGAGGGGCATGGGAGGAAATGAAGGAGAGAGGTTGGGATTGGGAGGGGATGAGGGAGGGGTCTACAGCTGGGATACAAAGTGAATAAACTGTAATTTATAAAAATATAAATAATTTTTTAAAAATCATTTATTTTTACATTTAAGAATTTCTGATTGATCCAAATTGTTTATTGTTTGAATTCCACTATGTAAAAAAGGGGACACATAATAAAAGAGTACATTATATTAGCAATTACTTTATTTGATCAGTTAAATCATATTCTTTCCAGACTACTTCCTGTGTTTTTGTTGTATCTATTATACAATAGGCATATCTTACTTTTACGCTAGAAATTAGCCTTTGTAGAGAAGAAAAAAACAAACCTATGCTGACACTTTTTTAGTATGTGTGTTTTATTTTAAGTAGTTGTTTTTATTGTTGTTGGTTTTTTTCCTGCAAAAGAAAGAGCCACACTGTCATATTGAAAAAGCCCAGGTCTCAGAACCAGGCTCTCATTCGTTGTGTGCTATGGGCATCTGCTAGTCTTTCTGGGGCCCGCAGTTCCCGCTGGCACCTTCATAGCCCATTTCACTGGCAGTGAGAGCGAGCAGTTAGCCGGGGTGGACCTGCTCTACCTGTTCTTCTTTGTCTCCCTGTCCACAGCTTGATCCTGGCCAGAATCTCTGAAGTTCTCCCTTTCTCCCTGTCAGCTTAGCCATGTTGGAACTGTTTTATTATTTTTTCTCTGTTAGATTTCTTATCCTAACAGTATTTTTCTCTTTGTGGACAGAAGCAACAAGTTTTAAAAAGCAGAATTTGACTCTGATAACAGCATTAATGGTGTTTTCATCTCTTTCTTTCTGAAGAATATCAAAGAATATTCCAACAACTAAAGATGTTGAACCACTGCTTGAAATTGATGGAGATATAAGAAATTTTGAAGTGTTTCTGTCTTCAAGGACCCCAGTTCTTGTGGCTCGAGATGTAAAGACCTTTTTGCCGTGCACGGTAAACCTGGATCCCAAACTACGGGAGATCATTGCCGGTGGGTACTGCAGTAGAGCTTATTCTTTAATGTCCTCAGATTTGTCCACGTTTCTTTTCTCTCCCATTCTTTTTGTCTGTTGGTTCTGCTTTTGTTGTTGAGGTGAGGTCCCACTGTGGAGCACTCGTTGGACCCAGAGTCACTGCAGTCTTTCTGCCTTGGCCTCTGAAGTGCTGGGATTACAGGCATATGCTACCACACCATGCAGAATTTTCTGTTTCTGACTTAGCTATCTAAATGTATCTTGTTTTATGAGAAGTTAAGATTTTAACCAAGCATTCCACAGAGGAACTAATGAGAGTAATGGCTGAGGATGTTGATACCTTAGAACATTAAGATGTTCCCTGTTTACTTCACCACTGTGCTCTCTTCTTTGTTCACCAACGTCTCCCTTTGGAGCACTGAACTTGCATTTTCCGCATACAGTCAGGACTTTCAATGACACATACTGTAATCATCTGTTCTTAATCAGGACCTCTATGTTGAGCAGAAAACAAAATCTTTACCTTCATTTTAGGTTTTTAACCTAATTTATTATCTGAGATGTGAAGATAGTACTATTAAGGTTTAATTTACTTTATGGCAGTGCTGGGGATAGAACCCAGGGCCTTGGGCATGCTAGGCAAGCACCCTGTCACTGAATATGTCCTCACTCCTTTTTACATTTATTTTGAGGCAGGATCTCAGTAAATTGTCCAAATTGGCCTAAAACTTGTGTTTTTTGTTTTGTTTTGCATTCTAGTTTTAGAGCCCATACTGCCAGGTCCAGTTTACCGTCTGGTTTCAGAGAGGCAATTGAGAGACCGGTGTGCTCTGAAGCACACACAGCTGTGTTGGAATGCAAAGGTTTCATGTGATGTTGCTCATAGACCATAATTAAGCTTTCTGGGAGTTACTGAGGGATCACCTTCAGCTAGTCCTAGAAAGTGATATAGTCCTGGAAGTGAAATTCACAAACAAACACTATATTCTCAGCCATGTGTGAAATCTAAGGGAGAGTAGAGCAGGACTAACTGGAGCCTGGGATGGGACAATGAGACAGGACTAGTTAGTGGGCACAGAGATGTAGTTGGGCAGGGGGAATAATTTCTGACTCTTTATACAATAGGGTGACTATAGTTAACTATGATTTAATGAGTGTTTCAAAATACCCAGAAAAAGCCATTTCAAATGGTCTGATTACAGAAAAATGAAGAGTGTTTGAGGTGATAAATATACATTCCTGTTTGAACATTATGCAATACATGTTTGTGTTTGTATGTGTGTGTGAGAAGCATATTGTGCCATAAATATGTAGCTATTATGTGACAATCAAAAAAATCCCAAATTCTCTCAGTGTTTACTCAAAGGCTGATGCTTTTGTGTCTGTGTGCTGTGTGTTGAGAGGTTGGTGTGTCTCAGTTTGTACGCTCACAGTTTAGCTTATATTGTACATATTAGACAAATTTGAGTCTTTTGTTAGCATATCACAAATAGATCTTTAAAGAGTCAAAAGTTATAGTGTTTGGTAACTGAAGAAAGAATCCAAGTGTGGTAACTTCTCCAATGGGGAAGGAAAAAGAACTTTTTATGTACAACAATTGAACTTTTTTTTTCCCCCCCACTTAAAGTCTGTGGACTATTGAAGATTTCTCTTCAACTCATTTAAACCCAGCTGGAGTCATGGGCAGTGGTGAAAGTATGTTTTTTAGTAGCTGGTGACAGGACTCATCACTAGTATCCTGTTCTCTTTTGCCTTTTGGGTTGTGATGGAATTTTCAGATGTTCGAGCTGCAAGAGAGCAGATCAACATAGGAGGCCTTGCGTATCCCCCGCTCCCTCTGCATGAAGCCCCTCCTCGGGCGCCTTCTGCGTACAGTCAGCCTGCATCTGTCTGCTCCTCATCAGCGTCCTTCAACGGGCCCTTCCCAAGTGGAGTTCTGTCCCCGCAGCCCCACAGCAGCTATTACAGCGGCATGTCTGGCCCCCAGCACCCCTTCTACAACAGGGTAAGGGGCAGCGCCATTGCTTTAGAGTGTCCCTTCTGGGGCACCAGGGCTTCTCTCCCTGTGCGTTCTGTTACTGGTTTAGAACTATAAGTTGCCATTAAAATAGGAAAGTGTGAGGCTTAAATGTATAAGCGTATAGTTTTTTAAAATCTGAGTCTTGGATTTTAGCAGGTCCCAGAGTTCTAAAGAGTCTGAATACAAGAATATCGGTTTTTATTTATTTTCATGGTAAGAAAGGAAATACTATGAGTGCAGCAAAGGCTCCTTTGGTATATTTTGTGTAGCATATATTGGCATTTATAACAGTGATACATTCCCAGAGTCATTCATGGTTCTTAGACATATGTGAGATAATAATGGGAGCATACTGTTTGAAGGATCAATGTTATTGCCAGTTAATACCACCATAAGCCATTTTTATTTCAAGTACCTTGAATCATATGTAATTCTCTGCTTAATACAGAATTTCCTAACTAAAAAAAGAAAGCACAGTTACCAGTGGAACCCAAACCATGTTGGATGTAGTTGATCCGAGGCCTGTTTTCACCTTAACGACCCTAATCATGCAATGACACTAATAGTTTCCCTGGGAAAATGGATCATGAACTGTAGTATGCTTTGTGGAATTATACTCTTAAATCCATTGTAAGTTTTAATCCTTCTTTTCTCCCTGGTTAGTCTAAATTCAGGAAAATACAGGAGCTAATAGCCATACAAGAAAACTGACTGCATGACTTTATTTCACATGAGCTGGAAAGAAAGAGTTTGGAGTAAACGTGGCAAAGAAGGAATTGTAGAATTTAAATTTAATTTGATTTGCTGTTCATAGAGCCTTAGAAATGTGATTCTATTTTTCTATATGGACAAGGTGAGCCAACACAGGAGGAGCCAACAGCATTTATGAGAATGCTTGTTCTCTGTATAAATTGACTGTGTGATAGGTGGTGCAGAACACAGATCTGTAGTCACTAGTCTTAAAATCTGCTGTAATTTTACATAAGACAGCTTCAATTAATACTAATTAAAGGTGCGAAAATAAGTTTGTTTGAAAAAAATAGTTATGAAACCATTTAGGCTGGCGTCTTATATTAACTTATTTTAAGAACAATAATGAAATCTGCTTTTTAAGTATTTTAATTATTATTTTTTTTTTAATACAGCAAAAGGTTGAAGGAAATGTTTAATTCTTGGGAGTAATTATCAAAGGCATTTTCATACAAAAGCATGTTCCACACTTCCCTATTTTTGGAGACTTATTTTTCTATGTTAGAGTAAAGAAACCGTAGCTTCTTTGCTGCAGCTGTTTCAGGCTTGATTAATCTGAGGACTGTAACCATAAAAGGAAAAGTAGCTTAATTAAAAAATGGTATTTTAATTATTTTAAGACATTAAAATTTCTCTTGTTTTTAGGTTTAGTGTTTCTGGTATTATTTAATGGTATTAGTCATACCATTAAAAGGCATAGTAAGCGTCTTAAACTGTGAAGAGCAAAGAAGAAAGATGTGGCCACCTTAGTGCAGTGAAGCCTAATGAACTCTGACCATTACGTTTCTAGTTCAGATAATCTGATATGTGGGTCTGGCTACAAGTAAATGCAGAAGTTTTGTGAAGAAAGCAGGCTCCCATGTTCCAGTGTGGCGCACACTCTGGTGTGCTGTGATGCAGCTGAGCTCCAGGGCGGCTTTGGGTCTTATAGAACTTAACTCTTTTTTTTTTTTTTTGTAAGGCAGAATTTTCTAATAAATTCTAGTCTGCTTTAAATAGAATTTGTAAGTTAATACATCCAAACCATGTTCAGCAAACATGTTAAGATACTAAATATAAGGAAAAATGTTTGTGTTAAGACACAAGGTACAAAACTTCAGTTGTGATTTTAAGCTTATATCAAATGAACGAGGGTGTGAATCTTTGTCTTAACTCTAGGTTTGGATCTTACAGAGTGTGAAGGAGGCTTTTGTTTTGTCACTTGCTTTTGAATTTTGGAGTTGTGTTGGTTAGTTTCACTTGATAAATCTCATTACACTTTGATTTCTGTAATTGTTCATGCCCTTTTTTTGTTACGTGTTTTTCCATAGCCATTCTTTGCCCCATACCTTTACACGCCAAGGTATTACCCTGGCAGTTCCCAACATCTCATCTCACGTTCATCAGTAAAAACGAATTTGCCCAGAGATCAGAACAATGGCCTAGTAAGTATATAAAAGGGTAACTAAAATATTAATCTCATAAAAGAACATGGATACCATTAAAAGCTGTTTTTCCTTTCTAGAGTAAAAGAGTGTTTTGAGAAACAAGCTATTACTAATATAAAATATGTGTGTGTGTATGTGTGTGTGTTTTTCCGGTAAATATCTGTGACAGAAACAAGCCTAGTCATCTCAGTGACTAAATGTTGAGTTTTTACAACCAGAGATCTCTGGCTTGTAATGTAGTGCTTGCTACCGAAACTTTAAAAACTACATCTTTATAACTTCTAATTATCTAGTATCTTTTTAAAGGACTTCTATATGGTATCTCTGTGGGTATATACATTACATTAAGGTTTAGCTGATAGAGGACGCAGTATGTGAAAAGCATTTCAATCTATGTCAGGGATTCCACAGGACAAGATTGTTTAAACATACTATTGAATATAATTAATCCAAAACAAAATACATCTGTGCCAAATATAGTAGGGGTTCCTGATGATAAGCTTTAAGTAACTATTAAAAAAAAAGTTCCCTGTTAACATAATTTAAGTTACACTTTAAAGTGGTAGAAGGGGAATTCCAGCCACCCCAGTCTTTGGTGTTATCTGTGTTCTTATCTTAGCATCATGTTCGTTCATCTTCCACGTGGTTCATCCTTTTTTGTTACCTACTTTCCTGTTTTATGTTGCTAGGAAGTTATCAAGGAGGATGCTGCTGAGGGGCTTCCTTCACCCACAGACTCCTCGAGGGTAATGGAGTAGTCTTGTGGTGTGGAACACCAGCGTCTCATTGCTTCTGCAGCAGTAATGACTGTCTTAATGCAACTGGCAGCAGTGCACTAACTCACTTGTGGTGTGATGGGCAGTGTAGAATGGCCAAGCACTAATAATTGCAGCTCATGAGTTCATTCCAAAGCTAATGTTTTCTCCTGCATTTTCCCCTTCTCAGTGATATGGGAGGGGCTTGTATTCTCTGGTAAGGAAGGGCTCCTTCCAGGAGTCATCACAAGTGTTCAGTTGGTGAATTTTTCCTTAGCCTTGTTTTCATTTCTCATCTTTCATAGAGCCTGCGCTTGGTAGGATTCATGTGGGATAGCTGTCAAAGTATCCCGAATCACCTTTGACACTAGAAGACATGAGCTAGATGGTGTAGAGAAACTCATCTTCAGTGCCTCACACTTGCCTCTAGGCATCCCCACTGGTGAAGTCTTTGGGCATTGTTACTTCTTCCTTTTATTAGTAAAGAAAATAAACTTTCTAGACAAGCCTAGAGCTGGTTCCAAAGTTTATCAAGGATGCTTAAGTTAAAACATGCTTTTAAATAGGAAATATAGTTTTAAACCTTAATTTCCTTTAAATTAATCTAATTAAGAGACAAAAAGGGAACTATTTTGTTGTTTTCATTGAGGAGTTGATTTTTAAGTCGTTAACATATTAGCTGAAATGATTGGGTAACTTCAGCTATTTATAAATGTCAGGCATGCTGAATCACAACAGTCCTATTTGGGTGCTTAGGGACTCTGGCCCATGGAACATCACCACTGTATGCAAAACTGACTTCCAGTTTATTCAGAGAGCCTTTGCTACAGGGATTCATGTGTGCCATTCAGTTCTAGAAACCTAAATTCCTCAATGAGTTTCTGATTAAAATCAGATACTATAAAGGAGTTAATGGCTATAATGTCAAAGAAATGCTGAAAGAGCAGATCTTTCCATGTGCAGAAATGTAGGCAAACACTTGTAATTTAAAAGTGTCAGTAATTTATTTTTTTCCACATCCATGAAGGGGAGCGCTAGTCAAGGTTTAAAATAAGTTCTGGGGAAGGGGAATAATGCAGTTCCTGAATCGTGCTTAGAAGCCCAATAACAGGATGTGAAGGCGCCTCACATAGAGCAGTGTCTTTCAGTGAGTAACACTCTCTGTTCTCGGCACTAAAAGGTAGTTTGTCGTTGGTAGAGTGGATGATAGATGCTCACCATGCTTCTTGTGCTTCTAAGAAATTAACAGTAACAACAGTTCACAAAAACTGTCTTGTGGAAGACTGGAAAAAAGCAAGTAAAAGCAAGTCAACGTTTGTTCAAAGCCAGTGAAAGCAGCGGTGGAAACTGAAGAATTTGCCTGTCTTCGGGCTTCTGTTGCTGTGAAGAGACACTATGACCACAGAAACTCTTATAAAGAAAATGTTTCATTGGGGCTGGCTTATGGGTTCAGTCCATCATCGTCATGGAGGGAAGAATGGTGAAGCATAGGCAAACATAGTGCTAGAGGAGGAGCCAAGAGTCGTGCATCTGGATCTGCAGATGGCGGGAAGTGAGAGAGAGAGACTGGGCCTGGCTTGAGCATTTGAAACCTCAAAGCCTTGCCTCCAATGACACACTTTCTCTAACAAGGCCACACCTGCTCCAATAAGGTCACACCTCCTAATAATGTCAGTACCTACTGACCAATCAATGAGCTTATGGGGGTCATTCATGTTCAAACTACTACCACACAGCAACCTACAGGAGAGTCAGTGGCCCTTTGTGCTGGAGGCCACCCAGATCCGACTGGGACAGCAGGGCTAGTTATTGGTCATGTCTGTTTGGTCAGTGTCCCCTGTATAGATATGATGAGAAGGCCACTTACAGCGAAGCTGGGAGCTACATGAACCTTTCAGAACAACTTGTGATATTAATACAGCCCCAGGATAACATGGAGGGAGAGCAAGGCTAAAAAGTTAACCAACTATGGTCTTTGCCCAATATGGGTGAGCTCATCTCTTTTTACCACTAGAAATTTCTGACAAACCGTTAGAAAGCAAATCTTTATGAAAATGATAAGTTTTCTCACACTAACATTATAGAGATCATAGCCTGTGAAGTCCAGCCTAAGACTAGCAGGTAAATTATAGTTAAATATTTGAGTGTTTCACAAAGTCGGGGCTTGAAATAGAAGCCCCATTGCTGGTTTTGCTCCCTGTAATTTTTTGGTTGAGAAAATATGCATGCCAGATCTTGTGAGAGTGAAGATAATATCATACCTGAGATTTGCTCTCAGAGCATTAGAGTTGGAAAGGACTAGTGTGTCCTCATCTAAAGGCAGAGAAATCCTTTTTCATAATTGAAGCTTTAATCTGTGTCTCAGTTTAAAAAAAGCAAGGAGAGCAACCCCTGGAACTGTTTCAAGCCTCTGTTTTCTTCTGAGGCTCCTCTCAGCACAGTTGCTATCTTGGGGTCTGGTCCAGCCTCCATGGCACGAGATAAATGTGGGGCTCACAGCAGGGCACAGAAGCAGGGTGGCGGGTCAGGGGCCGGAGGCAGCCACTCCCTATGTCTTGCCCTCCCCATTCCCACTCAGTGTGAACAGGCTGCAGCCTTTGGAGTTAAGAGGTCATGTGATGCACTCATACCCTTGGCACAAGCTGCTCTGAAAAGGCAGGCCAGTTTCTTTAGTCTGATTTAGGTATTCCTAAAGCTTAGCACATTTATTACTAAGAAGACCCGGATCCTTAAGGTCGCAGGACTCAAACTGCTTCAATTAAATGATTGTTGGCTAATTATACACATTTACAGCCAGTTTAGATTAACCCAGGTATCTTATTATCGATGTTTCTTAAGCACAAGAGTTTTGAGGTTTTGAAAATGGCATGCATCTCTTAAGGACAGGAATATGATCTGGGAATCATACCTTAGGCAGCCCTGTGAACATGGAGTGCACTAGCACAAACTAAGGCAGCTACGCCGTCACTGCCTGGGACTTCCATTAACGTAGTCCTGAGTTGACTGAAGTGTCGTGAGGCCCAGGACTATGATTAAGAATGTGAAGCTTTTCTGGAAGATTACGCTTGGTGCCTTTTTCTTTCAGTGGAGTTTTCACCAAGACACTCATTGGTCTCAACACAGATTTGCACCGTGTGGCTCCACACAGAAGTGAATCGCTTTGAGGAAAAAAGATTGACGTAATTCACAAAACACCCTTACAAGCCACATAGTCTAGAAAAATGAGGAAAAAAATGATTTTATCATGAATGCATAATAAAAATGTGTAATAAAAGTATTTATTACAAAAAAGTATACATCAATTCTAAATAATTAAAATTTACCCAAGTTTATGAACACAGAAGCCATGCATGGCACACTCACAGTAAGAAAAATGTGGATTCAGTTGAGGCATACAGGGTGCATCCTGACTGACTGCTGTAGTTCCTCCTGCTGCTGTCATGAGCTCAGGTGTTGCAAGAGTCAGCTTAAACTAGTGATTCTCTCCAGGAGGGAGCCTGGACACGAAGGTAAAAGGAGGCCCTTTCTATAATATGTGTAGCATGCAAAGCAAGGCTGACCCTTGGCCCTCAGGGAGGCTTGTGTTCAGTAGCAAGCTACTAGCAAGTTTTAGGGAGCCAAAAGCTCTACCCAGATTTCTGACTTCAGGGAGTTGGTTCCTTAACTCCACATTGCTCAGGAGTCAACAGTAGTGGCATGGTGAGGCTTCTGATGCTCTAGGGAAGGAAGGTCTTATGGAGGGTCTGTCTTGAGCTAGATCTCCTGAGTGATTTTGTTAGTGATCTGGAACTGCTCTGAAGAGCAGCTTTGAGTTTGCTCTTCCTGGTGAGAACTGCCTCTCATCAGCAGACATTTTTTCACCAAAGCAAGGGATACCATAGCATTTCTTGATCTTTTTTTTTGTCTTCCTTACTGATTTAGCATTGTGTACTCCTGCCCGATGTTGAGTGATCATTCATTGTCCCAGCATTTAAAGCATTGAGCATTGAGCATTTAAAGGCCCTATCTGATTGGATAGAGCAGGAGACAAAAGTGGAAGACAGCCTGCCCTTATAGTCTGTGGGTTCCCGGGCCTCTTAAGAGATCAAAAATATCTGCCTTTCTTGGCCTCGGGAGATCACTTTTATACATCATTGAAAAGACATGACAGTATTTAGTATCAAGTTTATTTGCAAAGAAATTTCAGAATCAAATAGGCAACATTAAAATAATTTCACGAAGCTGGGCACGGTGGCACAGCCTGATAGTACTAACACTTGGAAGCAGAGGCAGGAGGATCTCTGTGAGTTTGAGGCCAGCCTGGTCTACAAAGTGAGTCTAGGACAGCCAGAACTATACAGAGAAACCCTGTCTCAAAAACCCAAAAAAAGAAAAAAAAAAATCAGGATTTCCAGTGTGTTTTTACCATTATATTTAGAGCTTGAAGACAACTGCTGATTTAATAACGGCATTATAAATGAAGGTTGGAGCTTTTGCTAAATAGGCTGCAGCTCATGAAGTAACGTGTAAAAAGCTGGTGCTTCCTGAAGGTACTTTATTTCCACCACTTTTAGAGCTTGCAAATTGTGTTCAAGGCAACATATGTCTGAACCAAGCTGTCTCATATTTGCTCAGGAGACGAGCTGGACGAGAAAGCTGCAGATGTGGGTAAGGAGTCAGGCACTGTAGGCTTTCTTTAGACTGTGCTTGCTGCAGGTGCCCCTCACCCACCCCCGGAGACTCCTGCACTAGTGTCAACCAGCTGGAACATTATGCACCCCTTTATTAGCATTTGAAGTAGATTTTCATTTTTCTACTTGAATTAGGGAGAAATGCTAGATTTTTTTCTCTCTCTTTATTGAAATATAGCCAAACATGTATCTTCTTTCTTCATAAAAGTCTTTATGACATTTCATTTAATTTTTTTCTCTAAATTTCAAGTAAGTGGAGTGAAATATTTTTATAGATGATACTATAGTAATGTTGATGTAGCCCTGAGTATAGTTAAAAGTTAAAAAGCAGGGATCTGGAGAGACGGTGCAGTGGTTGAGAACCCTGCTGCTCCTCTGGAGGACCCAGGTTTGAGTTCCAGCCAGCACTACATGGCTGCTCCCCACTTGTAAGGCCAGTCACAGGGGATGCACCTTCCTCTTCTGGCCTCCCTGGGCACTGCACACTTGTGATACACAGACACATGCAGCCAAACACCCACACACACAAAAGCACATATAATTTAAAACATTTAAAAGGTTAAAGGTACAAGCATGTTAGTACTTGCCCCCCCCCCGCTTTTTTAATTTAAGGAGTGTCCTTAAACTGTAGTGGCAAGCTTTATTTATCAGCTTTGACAGAACTATTTCTCCAGTGGTGTGAAGAGTTAAGTTATATAGAGATCATAAAAACACGGAGGAAGAAACGCCAAGTTGCGTTTCCAGCTAATTAACAGCTTCTGGCTCTTGTTTGGGCATCATTTCACTGCATTTGTCTGATACTGTGCACATCCCAGCAGAGAAACTTACCTGTAGTAAGTATGGTGGTCAAAAGTGGAAGAGGCTCCCTCTGTGGACTCCAGATCCTGGCTGTGTTCACAGACAGACGTCTGAGGTGAGGCTAGACGACCCTGCCCCTTGTTCACTGAAACAGCGAGTTCACTTGACTGTTAAAATGTGTCAGTCATCTGTAGGCTGTTTTAAGCATTTAAAAATATTTACCACTGATTTTTAAGTACAGAAGAATAATTAACAACAGTTGTTTGCTTTGAAATAGTTTTTTTTTTTTAAATTTTACAGTATGTCAATCAAAGAATGTGATTTTTTTTTTCTTTTTTACATTTCTGACTTGTTGGGCTGCAAATTTGAAGACATTTCTTTTAAATAGGCAATTGAGGTGTCTGTTGGGGATCAACATAGTCACTGGAGTAATACATTTAACTGTACTTTAAGGCAATCTACATAAGTAAGCCTTATAAATGTTTTGACAATTTTAAGCTTTTATTTTGGAACAATATTGGCTTTTCATGGAAAAATAGGATTTACCTAGTTTTCTTGTTGAATGTATGATGCATGATTTATTCTTCTAATGAAAACAGTAGCCTTTAAGAGTGCAATTTGAAAATGTCTAAGTATCTACTAATGCAATAAAACTGTTCCATGCATGCATGTCCCTCACTCCGTGCTGCTGAGACTAAGGTTTACTCAGAGCTGAGGGTAAATGAGAAGCTTGGCAAGGGCTCTGTCTGTGTATATGATATGTGTGCTTTGATCTATTTCACATTCATGGCCTTCACTCTGTTTTATTCCTTTCTTAAAGCCGTGTGACTCTGGGTTTAACAAACAGAGACAGGTACAGAAACTCCTGGTGAACTGTCACTCACCTTACTAGGTTGCTAGATGATCATCAGCTACTCCATGCTGGGCTGTTTATAGAGTTGTGCTCACTCTGTCTCGGGCTCATTTCCATAGTTGCTTTCAGCCTCTGCATGGCAGTCATTGCTGACTAATCAGTTTCAGCTTACCTAATAAAATGACTGAAGATGTGATATTTCAGAGTGTACTGTTAATCTACTGACACCAGAAAGCAGATCTGCCACCTCAGGTAACTAGTGTTTTCATAGCTTTGTTTTGAACTGGAGAGATTCTGAGTAAGATGCATTTTGAAGCTTCTATTTAATGGTTTAAGCAAGCTAATATTTACTGCATTAACTTTTCCAAGTAAGGAATAAAAATAAATAAATTCTGATATAGAAAACCAGTTTATTGCAGCAATCTGTTTTGGATTACACAGGCAGATTTCAAATGAGAATGTTCCATAAATGCTGAGGGATTAGCATTTGGATTCTTATATTCCTCTCCAAACAATATACTTAGATTCTATTAAGAATTTAGCAACTTAATACATTTTTATATTCTTCTTACTTTTATGATATTTGCATTCAAAATTTATTATTTTGGTTATAAGATTCATTTGACATAAAAGTAATTTCACTGTATATTATTACTTTATTAAAGATTTGGAGAATGATTAACATTTCTCCTTCAAAGAAATTATTTCAATGTGTATGGTTTTCAAATTAGTAATTTACCCCTTGATGAAGACCAATTTACAAATAGGAGTCAGACGTGATCTTTAACTCCTTGTTTTAAGTGGCCTCTGCAAGGTGTCAATACTTTACAGCTTTCTTTCTCTTTCTTTCTCTCTCTCTCTTTCAAACTAAAAAGTTCTTGGGGTAGATTTGAAACTCTGCAATGTCCTGTTCAACTTGCTTGCCTTCTGCCCATTAACTGATGGCCACTAACGGAGTTTATAATAATGCTGCTGTAGTGATGGTGGTTGCCTGGTGGGGATTTTCTGTTTCTCTCTGCCGTGTACTAGTAGGAACTTTTTTTGTAAGTAGAAGTTGTCTGTTCTTTCTAATTCATTTACTTAAGTATTTAGTTTTAAGGCTGGCCATAGTGGCACACACACACACACAAGCATAATCACACACAGACACACACATGAGCATAAACACATGCATATGCACACACACGTACACAAACACATGCACACACACGCAAAATTCATGTGTATGTATTTTTTAGATAGTACCACTATTAGGTTTTCACATTACAAATAAGAATTAACTGTGCTTCACAGGCATTTTTAAACTATGGGATAGTCTACCATCTGCTGATACTGGTAAAAGAGTCAATGGAACACACCTGAAGCATTTATTTACAGCCCCGCAGCCCAGGCCCAGCTGTCCCAAAGTTCACTATGTAGAGCAGGCTGTCTTTGACTAAGAGAGATCCACCCGCCTCTGCTTCCTGAGTGCTAGGATTAAAGGCTTGAGTCACCACTCCCAGCCAAATTGATATACTGTTAGGGAAGTGATAAATGTTATTTTTCACATGAAAATTATGTTGAAGGGCAAACAGGCATATTGAATGCTGTCATATTTATCCTCTGTGTCAGTTGGCTTCTCTTCATTTATGGCTAGAGCTTTCATAACCTTTTTCAGAAATAGTTGGAGTAAAGAAAACAGTTTATCGACATAAAACCTGATCAGTTGGTCTGAACCCACTACTCCCTAGATACTCATTCTTGAAGCCATAAGCCTCCCCAGACCTGCATGTGCACTTCTGGCCTCAGCAAGGGCCTCTTCCACCACTTTGGAAGTTGTTCTTCTAAGTATGTGCTAGATATATTCTTTTGACTTTTCTTCCTTCTTTGTTTGTTTTACTTTGTTTTGTTTTTCAAGACAGGGTTTCTCTGTGTAGCTTTGGCTGTTCTGAGCTCACTTTATAAGCCAGGCTGGCCTCGAACTCACAGAGATCCACCTGCCTCTGTCTCCCCAAGTGCTGGGATTACAGGCATGTACCACCACTCCTAGCTGACTTTTCTTTTTAAATGAAAACAGGATTTTTTAGATTAGATCACTTGACTGTTATAGAGTCTAGAGAGAAAAATTTTAGACCCCTTGGATAGTTTTAAAACCTTAGACTAATTAAATTACCAAGGCAGTGCATAGAATGTTTAAGATTGTTTAATTGTTTGATAAAGACGCTTGAAAATTAATCTTAGAAGTGTCTTTTGTATTCTATAAGTGTCTGTAATTTTCTTCTTTTTTTTGTCCTTTAGGTTCTTTTCCTCTTATTGAGGGTAGGCAGTACCCTTATTTCTTAAGGTTAAGTGTAATCATTTGAGGACTTGCTACAAGTCTGCTCCACAGGATGGCCATCTGAGAAAAGTGGTTTGGTCAGGCTGTCTCTGCTATAATAAACGCTACTCACTACATGTCATAATAGCTGAATCTATCCATTAAGAGGGTTTTTCTTAAATTCTATATGCATTGGCTGTGTTTTCTTTATTCCAGCAGTATAACTTAATGAATTTTTCTGTCACATGACCTCATACACTTGGTATTAATGCTACTCATTTGTGTATTTCCCTTGACTTACCTAGGCATCGGCCTCCAACACAAGCACAGGATTGCTACTGAGTTCAATGTCTGTGGATATCGTGTCTGAGAAACTGAGACAAATAGAAGGGCTGGACCAGACCATGCTGACTCAGTATTGCACGACAATCAAAAAGGTGACTATGTGTGCATCTTACCTGCAGATGGGACTGAGAACAGAAGACAGGCAGGATGCTGGGCAGCACATCTGTACACTGAGCCACTGTACTGCGACACCTCTAAGTGAAATGGGTGCTTTCGTTTTGGGATCCTGCACTTGATCTTTTTGCCTAATTTTATAAGTAGATTAAAAAAAAGCTGAATTACAGTACTACTTACCCAATGGTCTAATAAAAATAATAATAAAATGTCATGATGAACAATACAATAGCTTGTTCACTGTGGAACAGAGAACATCGTGAGGCTACTTGGGTTCGTCCATTATCTTCAGCTGCACACAGTGTACATGGCTAATCTGAAACCTCTGGAATAGGAAACATTTTGAGCATGGAGATCAGTATAAGTCAGCTACCAGAGCCTTTTAATTTGGGGCTTTGTGTTGAATGCTCAGTGAATAAAATCCGAATGACTATCCCTCCCTAAGTGGGAAGCAGTGCGCTTGGAAGCAGTTTTGGTTCCAAGCGCTTTGGGGTAGGGTGCTTGGCCTGCAGTATGTGTTTGTGTGGCTTCATAAGAAATTACAGAGTGAGCTTCATTCCCACAAACGATCATTTTTATATCACGTAAGATTTATGATTATGTCATAAATCTTGTGGGCTTGGCTGATGCATCCATGAAGGTTTCGTCTTTCAAGCCTTAGAGTTTCAGAATCACCCCAAAGCTGAACAGTTGTGCCTAGAGATGCAAGACATTGCCTACATGAAGTTAACCAAATGCAGTTACAGATTTTCTTCTAACCTAAGCTTTCATATCACAGTTATTGAAGTAGAAAAGTAGAAGATTGGTAGCAAGCTTCTGCTGCTTATGTCTAAGTAATTCCTCTAAGGAATTGATTTATGGGTACAGTCTCACTAATCTAATCCCACATTTGGTCATAAGAACTTCAGCGCATGTCCTTTTTCTTACAGAGCTATTCCAGGCTATCCCTTCCGTCTGAGTCAGTATCTCCTTACCACTCACAAACCCCACTCCTCCAGGCAGCTGACTAGTGTCAGGAAAGTCTGCTCTGTGTCTGCCATGGACAAGCTCTGTATCCTTGTTTCTTTGGAATTAACTTAGAAATGGAACATTTTACCAATCTCCAACATAAATGCTACCTAATTTTACCAGTTAGTAGTGAGGTTTTTTTCATAAAATCAGAAGGCCACCCTTAAATTATGCTACTCAGTTCTTATTTCTCATTTAAGTGCAGCAGAATTATAGGGACCGAAAAATTAAAAGCCTGTTTTGTCAGAAGTTTTAACAGACTGAGTAGTGAGTAGCTGAACAATCTTTATCTATTGTAAGTGGTGAATCGGCTTGTTAGACACACTTCAACTAACAGTCACAAGCATAGAAATCATTTTTGCTCCCAGCAGCCATGTTCATGTTAATATTTTCTCAGACTGGAATAGAAAAAGTAATGGTTTTGTTGTTGCTCAGGACAGAGCAGGGGGAAACATTTGCATTTGGTTGGTTCTGAAGCATACTTTGTTTCACTGAAATGCTTGACACTTAGAAAAATGTCAAGTGGTCTGTGAGGTTGAGCTGCAGCTCATTGTACTGCACACAGAGTGGTGGCCACTCTGAGGGCAGCCTCTCTCAAAATGGAGCAGAAGAGACTTGGAATCACTAGTAATTCAGAACACTCTAGATTTTGTTTCTATTTTCACCCAGGCGAACATAAATGGCCGGGTATTGGCTCAGTGTAATGTTGATGAGCTGAAGAAAGAGATGAATATGAACTTTGGAGACTGGCATCTTTTCAGAAGCATGGTAAGCTTTTACATCATTGTCATACTACAGCACTTTATCATAGCGCATAAAGTTGTCTGCAGCATTGTACAGGAACTAAGAAGGACTGGCCAAAACTGATAATTTTTCCTTATTAATTTTTAAAAAGTTTGCATTTTGTGTATGTAACTTGTTCTTACTGAGTTTTTTTAAAGGGATATTAGAGAAGACATTTATTTATTTATTTATTTATTTATTTATTTATTTTGAGTTACATTTTATTAACTTTGTATCCCAGCTGTATTCCGCTCCCTCATTCCCTCCCAACCCCACCCTCCCTCAACTCCTCCCTGCCCCTTTCGAAGTCCACTGATAGGGGAGGACCTCCTCCCCTTTCATCTGACCCTGTTTTATCAGGTATCTTCAGGACTGGATGCAAAGTCCTCCTCTGTGGCCTGTCAGGGCTGCTCCTCCCTTGGGGGTGAGGAGGTCAAAGAGCCTGCCATTGAGTTCATGTCAGAAATAGTCCCCATTCCTCTTACTGGGGAAACCCACTTGGATACTGAGCTACCATGGGCTACATCCGAGCAGAGGTTCTAGGTTATATCCATACATGGCCCTTTCTTGGTTGGAGAAACAGTCTCATATAAGACCCCTGTGCTCAGATATATTTGGTCCTTGTGGAGCTCCTGTCCTCTCCAGGTCATATTAACTCTCTCTTATTTCATATGGTTCTCTGCACTCTGCCGAAGGTTTGGTTATGAGTCTCAGTATCTGCTTTGATACACTGCTAGGTAGAGTCTTTCAGAGGCCCTCTGTGGTAGGCTCCTGTCCTGTTACTTGTTTTCTCCTACATCCAATGCCCATCCCATTTGTCTTTCTAAGTGAGGATTGATCATCTTACCCCGGGTCCTCTTTCTTGTTTATCTTCTTTAGGTGTATAGATTTCATTATGTTTATCATATCTTATAGATCTAAGTAAGTGAGTATATACCATGTGTATCTTTCTCCTTCTGGGATACACTTGTATTGAACCCAGTGTTCTGGGGAGTAGTCACAGCAGCGTGTGGATCTTGTCCTCCCTGAGGAAGAAGTGGTTTACCAATTTCCAGGCTTTTATTTGGCAGGTTGGGGGGACCTGCTCTCCTTGACCAGTTCCAGGAGGGCTGCTCTGAACCCACCAGGCTTAACCTTTAGTGTCTGTCCTTGTCCAGTGCTCTGTATTAGCAGCAATACATGTGAGCCACTGTAGAAAGAGCCCTACCTTCAACATGAGGTCACTCTTGGTACTCCTCAGGTTCCTGTGGTCCTCAGTCCACTCCCAGGTGAGGTCTGATCACCCTGGCTTGTCATTAAGAATATTGGCAAATTGGTTTCCCCAGAATCCCTTGAAAACTAACCTTCCCCACCCCACACCCAATGGCTCTGAGTGGCCACTTGTCATAGCTGGCTTTGGATTAGAACTGGTTCTGCTCTGAGGTCAGCATCCCCATCATCATAATTCTCACTGCTTCCTGCTTGGTTCTGGTTTCCTTTGACACACTTCAGTTGAATTTCTTTTTATTTTTAAGCATTAGAAGTTGTACACTAAAATGCTGATACTTCTCTTAGCACTGTTAATAGGATTAAGGTAAGGCTTGGCATAAATCACTGGGCAGTCGTAGGGGAGTATGCATTCTTGACCCTTTTGTAACAACCTTAGTGCAAGGTTATTACTTTATCTGTCATGCTCTCTGAAGCCTCTGTAGTATGGTTTGGCCATGCAGATGACTGTTCTTCTTCTCTTAAGATCTTAGAGATGAGAAGTATGGAAAACCAGGTAGTCCCCGAAGATTCACGGTTTCTCAATGAAAACTCCAGCGCCCCAGTTCCTCATGGGGAATGTGCTCGCCGCTCTTCGCACAGTGAGCTGCCTCATACAGAGCTCTCCAGTCAGACTCCCTACACCCTGAACTTCAGCTTTGAAGAGCTGAACACACTGGGGCTGGATGAGGGGGCCCCACGGCACGGCCATCTGAGTTGGCAGGTATTCATTCTGTGTCATTTTCTCATATGATTAGAATAAAGACTGTGCAGATATACTGGTGCATTAAAACACTCATTCAGAGGACTCCGCTGAGCAAGAGGGATGGCTGTCTACTCAAGGAGCTGGTTATTTGAAGGGGAAGAGTCAGTAAAGTACAGGAGAAAGTTAGGTTATTCAGAAACTGACAAGAAGAGTGAAAACACAGTCACAGAAGACAATGGCAGAGAGTAAGAATGGGGGGCTGGGTGTGGTGGTACATTCTTTTAATCCCAGCACTCCAGAGGCAGGAGAATCTCTGTGAATCCGAGGTCAGCCTTGTCTACATAGAGTAAGAATGGAGTTGTATTAGGGTGTTTGCAAATTTGCCTTTCTTTTGTTGTTTTGCTGTGAGGTTTAGTAATTACCAGCTAAAGTACACCTGTATGGAAAGGTAGCATCCTGCTGCCTACCCTACTGACACCTTTAGTTTGGTTTTTCGTTGTACACAGGAACAAACACTACACACCACACCTTTTCTTCCTCTCATGTTGTTCAGGCTGCCTTCCACTCCAGGGCCCATGACAGTCACCTGCCTCAGCACCCTGAGTGCTAGGACCACAGGGCTGCACCGCTGTATGGGTTACCATACACATGCTATCTTTGGGGATATTCTTAGACAGGTACAAGCATCAGGAGCAGACGTAAAAGCGAGTAATGTGCGAGGAGTAAAAGGAGAATAAGAAGAAAATAAGCGAGGGCGGGCCAGAGCAGGGTGCAGAAGACCAGCGAGAGAGGCCACGCCAGTGACTGCGAGGGAGCTTTGCACTGGGCACTGTGGGAGAGCAGTGCCTAGCAGGAGCTCTTGGTGACGGCTTCTATTTGGCAGTGAAAATATATTGCATTTTTTCCATACTGTCTACTGTAAGTGAAGAAGCCATTTTGTTATTAGATACTCACTGGTACAAGAATTTCTTTACAGTGAGCTGAGTTCATTTTGGTCTCTTTATTCTGACAGAAGCACTTCCTTTCCTCTCCAGCTTTCTGAGAAGCCTCCTCCTCACTGTTCAGGAGCTTCCATCTGTGACTTTCCTATCAGCACAGCTGTGCTCAGGCTACCCCTTGTTCTTAGCCTCTGTGCTCTTAGAAACATTCAGGACCTGGGCTGGCGAGATGGCTCAGCAGTAAGGATGCTTGCCACAAGCAAATGACCTGAGTCTGCTCGCTGGGACTCACACGGTATAGGAGAGAACCAACTCCTCAGAGTTCGCCTCTCACCTCCACACACATCCCCAGATCCCTGTGTGTACACACACACACACACACACACACACACACACACACACACAGGGTGAAGTAATAAAAATCACCAGGACCCAGAAAACTTTTATATATGTAAATTACAATAAATAGTTAGATGACCTGAAAATGTTTCTAAATATGTTTAAGCAATTATGTATTAACATAAATAACTCTTTTACCAAAAACAAAAACAAAAAAAAAAAAAAACAAAAAACAACTTTTTAAACAAAAAATGAGAATGGGAATTTTTGCACATATCTTTAATGAATGGCTTCATAGACCACTGGACCCCAGGCACTGCTGCCTCACATCTCCTATGACAACACACACATGTAGCTCTGGGCAGGCCTGTGTGAAGAGAAAGGGCACAAAATGTCCTACAGAGTGCACTTTAGGACACAGGGCTCCCCTGCCCAGAGCTCACACAGCATTGAGGGCTCAGCCGAATTAGTGGGTTGAGGGAGGCACATTCTGTTCTTCCGGTCTGATGGCCTCCTGGGGGATCTCCCGAGGATGAATGAACGCTGTCCTTCCAAAGAAAAGATGGCCTTGCCACTATGCCTTTGTTCTAGCCTTTCCTATGGGCCATTCTCAAACACTTCGATGCTATTTCTTTCATTCCCTGCTTCCTTTTCCTAATCTGTACTTTTACTTGCTCATTTATTAGCTTTCCTGGGATCTAAGGCAGCTCTAACCTCAAAACTCAGTATTTAGAAACCAAACTTGAAAATATCTCATTCTGTCTTCACTGGGTCCAGCTAGCCCAGAACTTTGGTTGCTGTGCATTACAGACCTTTGTTTTCTTTCTCTGAATTAAAATTTGACAGGAACTTCGTATATAATTTGAGTGGGGTCCTTTTATCATACCTTGAAGACTTTGTTTTTGACATCTGTCTTTGTTTTGTATTTATCTCTTTTAAGAGGAATTCTTTCTAGGTGATTTTACCTTAAATAAAACAATTTGAAATTACTAAATGCACGTGCTCAGATGACTTATACAACCTGAAATTGTTCTTTTAAATATAAACAGTAAAATAATGTTGCTAAAAATTTGTAAGCTAATAACAGTTATTCATAAATTCATAGCTTTTGCTAAACTGTTATGTCAATTTTTTTAAAGGCCCTGGTATTTTGATTACTTTTAAATTATTAGCATACATATGTGTTTCCAAAGCTGATGTTTTATTATGTCTTTTCCCTTCTTATTTGAATTCTTAAATTTTTTTTTTCTGTCTTCACAGTCACAAACTCGCAGAACCCCAAGTCTCTCGAGTCTCAATTCCCAGGATTCCAGTATTGAAATTTCAAAGCTTACTGATAAGGTGCAGGCCGAGTATAGAGATGCCTATAGAGAGTACATTGCTCAGATGTCCCAGTTAGAAGGGGGCACAGGGTCATCAACAATAAGCGGCAGATCCTCTCCACACAGTACATACTACATAGGTCAGAGTTCTTCAGGGGGCTCCATTCATTCCAGTCTAGAGCAAGAAAGAGGGAAGGAGAGTGAGCTAAAGCAGGATGACGGGCGGAAGTCATTCTTAATGAAGAGGGGGGATGTCATAGATTACTCCTCATCAGGGGTGTCCACTAATGAGGCTTCACCTCTGGACCCCATTACTGAAGAAGATGAGAAATCTGACCAGTCAGGTAGTAAGCTGCTCCCAGGCAAGAAATCTTCAGAACGGCCCAGTCTCTTCCAGACAGACTTAAAGCTTAAGGGAGGTGGTCTGCGCTACCAGAAACTGCCCAGTGATGAAGATGAATCTGGTACAGAAGAGTCAGATAATACCCCACTACTCAAAGATGATAAGGATAAAAAGGCTGAAGGCAAAGCAGAGAGAGTGTCCAAGTCTCCAGAGCACAGTGCTGAGCCAATCAGAACATTCATTAAAGCAAAAGAGTATTTATCAGATGCCCTTCTTGACAAAAAAGATTCCTCAGATTCAGGAGTGAGGTCCAATGAGAGTTCTCCCAACCACTCTCTTCACAATGAAGCGGCAGATGACTCCCGGCTGGAAAAGGCAAATCTCATAGAGCTTGAAGATGACGGCCACAGTGGGAAGCGGGGGATGCCACACAGCCTGAGTGGCCTGCAAGATCCAATTATAGCTCGGATGTCCATTTGCTCGGAAGACAAGAAAAGCCCTTCTGAGTGTAGTCTGATTGCTAGCAGTCCTGAAGAAAGCTGGCCTGCGTGCCAGAAGTCCTACAACCTGAACCGAACGCCCAGTACTGTCACTCTGAACAATAACACGGCTCCCACTAACAGAGCCAATCAAAACTTCGACGAGATGGAGGGAATCAGGGAAACTTCCCAGGTCATTTTGAGGCCTGGGCCCAGTCCCAACCCTACTGCTGTTCAGAATGAAAATCTGAAGAGCATGGCGCACAAGCGAAGCCAGCGTCCCAGCTACACAAGGCTCTCGAAAGATGCATCCGAGCTGCATGCAGCCTCCTCAGATAGCACAGGCTTTGGAGAAGAGAGAGAAAGCATTCTCTGAAGAAAAGAGAAGTGAAGTAGCATTTTCCTACCTTAGGAGGGAACTGTCATGCCCTTTGAATTGATCATCCATCACCATTAGTCATCATGTTTCTGCATCACAGATCCCTGATAGGCTCTCAGGCATATGGTGAAACAGAGATCCTCTGTCCAACAGAGGAAAGCCTGAGAGAGATGGTCAGCAGTCATTGCCATTGTCACCTTCATCGTGGGCAGTTAAAGTCTCATCACCACTGTTAGGGCACTGTACTGGCACACAACTATGTAGAGTGATGAGAGGCAGGCTGAATATAAAAATAGGTCAGAAGTATATTTAAAGTTGAAAAGGCTTAAATCACAAGGAAAAAACTCCTTTATAAAATATTCATGAAACATTTGAAAGAAGATACAGTGTTAGATGAAGCAGAAACCAATTTTGCTGTTAGTGTTTAATCTCAGTACAGATTTATAGGTTTTAGAGTAGCCCAGAGACTAAAAGTGAATGCCTAGCAAATGGATAGCCAGTGTTCTGTATAAGACTCATTGCTTTTTAAAGAGGCTTTAAAATTTAAGTGGAAAATATATACTAAAGAGGGCGATAAAAGTTGATGAGAAAGTGAGTCAGCAGAACCCAAAGCAGTGTCCTGGGCCATGGTGAATCTTTAGCAGAGGAGGTGAGGGAGGCAGTATATTCCTGGGATGCTCTCTCCAGACCCACCCCTGGCTTCCAACACTATCCACTGTGTCCTCAAAACCATCTTAGTCTGTTCTGCAACTCATAAGTTATACAACTAAGTTATGAGTTCAGCTCATGGCAAAGGAAAAACATAATACAAAGTTTTTTGTTTGTTTGTTTGTTTGTTTGTTTGTTTTTAGTAGTACTGGTGATAAAACCCAGGACTTCACGAATGCTAAGTCCTGTGTCACCAAGTACATCCCCAGCCCCAAGCACAAAGCCTTCCTTCAGAAATTCAGGAAGACATGGTTATAAGAGGCACAGTAAACTCTTAATAAATAAATGTATCAGGAAATTGTTATATTAAAGGAGTTAGTGACAGTACACTAGACAAATGACAAGGAAATATTTAGTTTGCTAAAATTAAAACACTGCCTTCTCTACTGCAATAGTTTGTTTAACATGTCTGTTCTTAAATCAGCATTTTTAACTCTGGGGAGAAAGTATAAAAACTGAGGCGTGGTTTTAAAAGAGTTTGAAAGCATACAATAAAGCAAGACTAGAGACTGAGCTGGTGTGACCATGACACTCTACTGACCATTATTCTTAGCAAAGCTAAGAGAATGAGCACATACATTTGAGTATCATGAAGGCTAGAGGTGTGCCTGTCACCATCATGCATTGAAACTGTTTGCCACTTGATCATAGCTTGTTTGTGTAGAATCAGTTCTAGCAGTATGTCCTGAGCCAAGGGTAGGACTGTAGATGGTGAGGTCGCAGGCTTAGTGTTTGTCGAGATGCCCCTCACTGACTGGACCTGTGTGGTTTACTTGGCGCTGTGCTGGTAGCTGCTCCGTGTTTCACTGCCTTGCTGTTTGAGTGTAACTGAGCATTTTCGTGAAGTACATATGTTGCATGATCTTTAACAGGTATTTTTAAACATTAAAAACAGCACAATGTTACTGACATTATGCATTTTACTACTTATAGTGTTTATTAGTATGCAATATTATGTAATTGGTACTTCAGAGGCAGTTTGGTCTCTTTCCAGGTGAGTAATTATTGCTCACAGTCATGGGAGTCCTTTATTCACACTGTCTGTGAAGTCGTTACTGGAGTGCCAAGTGCACACATAGACTAGGAACAATAAAGAGTTGCATGCTATTCTGACTCATGGAGTTTTATTCACTATAGCAATGACAATTCACATTCTGATTAAAAATTAAAACATGGTCTGTGTGTCTGTTTTGTCCTATGACTGGAGTTTGTAAAGACTCATGAAGTTGACAGAATGTTCCAGAGAGTCCTTACTATATTCTGAGAGAGGTTGCCTCTGAAGCCCTCGTGCCTACCTGGTGCTTTCTTGAAGCATCAACCTTGCAGAACACATGGCACCGTAACACCGAGAAGTCCATTTCTATAGCTAGAGGCAGAAGATCCAGATCCCTGCAGAACGTCAGCTTATTACATGAACATTCTGGACAAACTTGTTTTCTCCTACTGATATAGAAATTGACAGGCCAGATGGATTCCTGAGTCACCATTATCCCTTTGAATCTGCATGTCAGTGTGTGTCTTTGTCTATTTATAATGCATAGCTCAATCTGATTCACACACAGGCAAAATTCTGCATTAAGCTGGATAACATAATAGAAAAGCAAGCCTCAAACCCTGCCAGTCTCTTGGGTTCTGTCACTCAGTCTTGGATGAGCCACCTTAGCTTCACCTTCAGCCACAGAGGGGATGTTGATGTAGTATCCTACATGGCCTTCTAGAGGGTTATTTCTGAATACATCTGCAGACCTGGCTGTCCTAGAACTCACTCAGTAGACCAGGCTGGCCTCGAACTCAGATCTGCCTGCCTCTCCCTCCTCAGGACTGGAATTAACAGTGTGTGCCACCATTCCTGGCACCATTGGTATTTTTCTTTTCTTCCTTTCTTTTTTCTTTCTCTCTCTTTTTTTTTTTTTTTTTTTTTTTTTGTTGTTGTTGTTGTCGAGGAAGAAAGGGTCTATTTGGCTTATGCTTCTACAGCACTGTTCATCATTTAAGGAAGTGAGGACAGAAACTGAAACGGTAGGATCCTGGAAGCAGGAACTGACACAGAGGCCATGGGGTTGGGGCGTGGGTGCAATGAGCTTTCTTCACATATCCGTTGGTATTTTTCAAGTGAGTCCCTGTGCTGGATGGTTAAGGATCGGGAATCCTACACTCTGGATGTTAAGCTTTTCTGAGCCTGGGATCCTATGCCTGTAATCCCAGTACTGAGGAGACGGAAGCAGGAGAGTCAGGTGTTCGAGGTCAGCCTCTGCTACCTTAGAGAGTTTGAGACCAGCCTGGGCTATGTGGGGCCCTATCTCAGAAAACTAAAAATGCAACCAGAAGCAGTGTTTTTAATAAGAGAACTTGTTTTCGTGTGCTATTGTATAGGTTTTAACTATAGTTAAGATAATCTTAATTGCCTAAATAAGTAATTTTAGAGTTGTATTTGCTTAAATCCTCATGAGAACTCGGCACGTTCGCATGTTCTACTGCTATAATAAAATAACCTATGATAATGATTTTTTCCTTACTAATATTAGAATTTTTTGAATGAAATTCTTTTTTTTTCCCCTTCGGTCTGGCTTAAGTACTAAATTTAAAAGGTTGTAAGACCATATAACTTATTGTTATACCAGGAATTCTCAGCCTCTTTAGAAATATCCCTTAATTAAAACAAAACAAAACAAAACAAAAACAAACCATGAATTCCTGGCTAACTCCTGAATAGATCACTGTACTTACCAGGAAAAGAGAGCCTAGGGTCCCCTTTAATTTATGGGTGAATGACCTAGAAGGATTAGGTAGAAAGGAGGGTGCATAAAATTAACATTTTGGCAAATACATGCTATGGATCCCAGCCTGCCTATCCCCCATCCTCTTTCCTGGGCTTAGCAGTGGCAGCAGAGGAGAAAAGCGAATGGGGACTCTTGTGCCCCGGGGCTGGTGGGCCACCCGAAGTGAGTGCACTTCCGCCCTCGAGCTGACGCCTAGGCTGAAGTTACCCGAGTGGACTGAAAAGTAGAGATTTATGGAGAACAGTGAGCTGGCTGTGGATGGTGTTTAATTGGCTCATCGATTGGCAAAGGTTGAGAATCCCTGGTTGAGACTAATTAAGTAGAAAGAGCTTAAAGTCTTACGCAATGTTAAACCCTTTCCTGCCTAGGAAGAAAATGCTGCCCCTGTGCTAGATAGACAGCGGTTCAGAAGATCCAGTTTAAACTGAGGTATGTAAAAAACTAGTTTTCAAAGTAAGAAGCATCTGGAACAGATGCTGGTTGACCACTGTCCCCCACAAGGTTGGATGGTTTTTAAAATAAATGACTAGCAAACCTTGCTTGCTGTGAGATCATGTCTCCTAGGACTGTCAAGCTACACCCATGAAGTCTCACCAACATGGCTGCCTCACCATGATCTGAGCAAGGACAATAGGCTTGCCAGAGTGGAATGGGGGTGGGGTGGGCTCATGAGGCCTCAGCCCTACACAAAGACCTACAGGTAACTAAGGAATGCTGACAGTGGGAGAAACAGTCTTAGCCAGGGGAGAGCACACCAATTGTTCATCCAATACCAAATGGACAGCCCTGAAAACATACAGACAAGTAACATTATACAAACTGGGCAGGTTATACGTATGTTTAGGGATATATATTTATATAATACACATGTAACAATAATTAATGAAAAGTAGAGACCATGAATTTGAAGAGCAAGAGGGAGTATATGGGGGAGTTTGGAGGGACGAAAAGGGAGAAGTGAATATATTATCTCAAATAATTTTAAAAAGTAGCAAGCCACGAGGAAGGTGCTTGTGGATGAAAGGTTTCCTAAGGACGTTCCAGAACTCAGAGCTGAAACCCTTTCTAGAGGTGCCTCAGTAGCCGAAGGATGGAGCATTTTGTGGTCTCCCAGGAGGGTGAAGCATTTTGACTCAGGATAGGATTTCACCCTGATAGTCCCATCAGAAAATTAACAGACCCTAGAGTGCCAGAGGTTCTCCCATGCTGCCAGTGCTTCCCGGGAGCACTGTCACCAGCCCTAAGAAGGGCCAGCACTTAAAATGCCAAGTATGGCATCTACTGGTGCCTATTGCCTTTGTGCTGCTATAGAGTTGAAGTGTCGCTAGTGAAGGGCTGTCTGTTTTCCTAGAAACACTAGTGGGATGGCTCTTTAGGAGTCTGGAATCTGAACTGAAGTGAGGACCAACCTAAATTAGGGAAAAAAACCAAAACACATGCAGTGTTACTATTTCAACAAAATATTCTGAATCTGCCTGTGGGGGTGGCCTGTGGTTATTGGCTAACAGACTATGCCCCAGGCCTTACTCAGCAGCTAAAGTTGTCCTTTGTGTGTTATTGATTCTAAGGCTGTGTATTAGGAGTCATTTTACTGCAGTCTAACACAGCATGGACCTGGCATAACAAAATGAATTACTAAACTATGAAGACATGAGTGAGTGAAACCATACTCGCACAACAGAACTTTATTCAGGTTAAGAAGCTGTTTGAGGTCATTAAGGGCTTGATTATTCGTGATCATTTTCTCATTTTATTGTATTTACACGTATTTACCTCCTTCTTTTTCAAGGCAACAAGGGCTCTAGAACCTTAGTATCTGCCCATAGAGCAAGCAACGCTTCTTTCTCATTCTCCTGACAGTTCGGTTAATTTTCCCAGCTGGCTTCCTCACCACGTATAAGGGGGTGAAGAAGACACGGCCTCCACTCTAGCCCTGCCATGCCAGAGAAGAAATATGTCACCTTAACCAGATTTATCTGTTCTTTGTAATTGTAGGATTTAAGTTAGTTTTTAATGAAGTGTTACGTTTGTAAGAGTTCAGGCAAAAAAGCCCAATGTATAATAAAAAAAAATGTAAATAATGTAGCTTTTCCTCTCATGTGCTGTAGCACGTTCTTGGTCAGATGACTAATAAAATGTTAGATATTTTCAAAATCGCCACAGTCCTGACGCTTGCAAATTGTGTTTCTTAGAGTTTCTAAAAGGCATGCTGTTTTCACCTACTGCAAATTAAACTACTTTATTTGGAAAGAGATTTTTCTTTTTGGATTCTGTGTTTACTCCATGTTTTGCCCATGATCTTTTCGGTCTTCTTTTTCTTTTTTGTATGTGTTTTCTTGGAGGTTGCTTTATACGCATCCCATTCCACCAGGAGACATTATTAACACAGTACCACAAGAAGACACTTCAGCGCAGCTCAAACCTGCTTTCAGATAGCCCGGGGCAGTGGGCAGAAATTTCTGTGAGTGAATAAGGCAGATCTAAACTAGGCTAGTAAAACTGCCAGAGTCCTACACCATGTGTTAAGAATGCCCTGCCCCCTGCCCCCTGCCCCCTGTCCCTTGCCCCCTGCCCCCTGCCTCCTCACCAGAGTTTCTCATAGGCCCGCCTCCTGTCTAGCCTTGGTAAGCGTCTCTGGTTACGATTCCAATGATCTTTCAAGATGTAGTAGCATGCTTAGCATGCTTGATTAAAAATTCCCAAGGATGGATACGAACAGCCCACCATGAAAACCATCCTTTTCAAGTGCTAGGCAGTGTGGTCTGCACATGTTTCAAAATCCTCTTGTGCACTTAGTCTCTTCAGCCCTTGGTATCATGGTGATGCCCAGCTCTTACATCAATGCAATTCCAGAGTCAGACTAAACTGGTATTTCTGTACTTTATGCCAGAATCTTGAGAACTATATTCAAGCGTGACTTGGGCTGTGGTGAACTTCACGCCCATAACTACAGTGAGACTGTCTAACACCAGGACCACCACAGTGCCCCACTTGTCAGCCAGCAATGAGCTTCAGCCTTTCTTTCAGTGGGTTATTTTCAGTGACCACCTGTCACCCTTCTGTCATTTGCCACCTCAGACCGTGCTGATTGCCTGACCTGTAAGGAGTTTGCTGTACTAGGATTTCATATTGAATATTTTTATAGGAATGGGTGATTATGCATTGTTTGAAGATTTCCTTACCATGTAGGTGCAGGTAAATCATTCTTAATGTCGATTCCCCCGTCTCACTAATCAAATGCGTTTGAGCGTCAGTGTTTCAGTTGAGAATTTTGAGTGCCATACAGTATGTTTTGATCATATTCACACACACCAATTCTTCCCATATCTATTTCCACCTCCCCTAACAACTCTGTAACTTGTCCTTTTTCTTCTGCTTTTTTTAAACCTTCAAGACCAATTTTTGCTGCCCAAAATAATTGTGGATATGGTCAGCTTAGTAGGGGCTAAACTCTCCGAGCAAACTGGCCCTTTGCTTCCCAGAAGAAAACAACCATCAATCGCTCCAGTGCTCAGTGTGGGAATGTGCTCCCAGTTCCCTGTTCCATGTTGGGATTTGGTGTGGCCTGGACGTGCACGAGTGTTGTAGGGACTGTTGGCAAAACCACTGTGAGTCCGTATGTGCTTCTGCCCTGCTGCACTCAGAGGATGTTTCCCTGTGGTCATCCATGGCCTCTGTCTCTTACACCCTTTCCACTCCCTCTCCTGCAATGATCCCTGAGCCTCAGGAAGGGTGAGTGTGTGTGTGTGTGTGTGTGTGTGTGTGGCTATGTATTCCCTTTAGAGTTGCACATTTTACACATTCCTATTCTTTGCACCTTGGTCAGTTGTGTATCTCTGTGTTAATTACCACCCACTGCAAATGCTAGGTATAGGTTTCCTACTGTGGAACGGGCCCTAAATCCAATCAGAGAGCGGGTGGTTACTCCCATGGTGTTCATGCCATTATTGCACCAATGAGCAGGTCTTGCCAGGCCAGTCTTGTTGCAGCTGGAAGATGAAACCTAGTCATCAGGGATGAAGTTTTCTGGTCCGTACCAACTTGACATCATCGTGTTCTATGACTTAAGCATGTGCTGTCTTCAGCAGTAGGTTCTTACCATCATGAACTTCGTATCTTGTTCATGTAACATAATAAATGGTTTGTTGTTACCTAAGTTCGCATAGAGACACAGCTCCATTACCTTGTGGCTCCATTATCCTCAGGGCAGCAGAAGCCTCTGGCCCTCCTTAGATAATTGATCAATAAAATGGTCGAGAGAGGTATGGGATCATGGTGAAGTGTGTACGGTCCAGACTGTAGTATTTTATGCACATTGACTTCTCAAGTCACAGGCTCCTGCTGAGCTCCAAGACAAACTGGGAAGTTGGGTGTGGTTCTGTGCCCTGGAGGAAGGTAAAAGTGAGGTGAGCACAGAGTTATGACATGGGTTAAATTCCCTAGCCTATTAAAGATGGCGTCTTCCTGCATTAAAGTACGGGAGTTCATTCTTTGTGTTGAGATCTTTTGGATTTTACTTTGGTACCTTTTTTTTTTTTTTCCTGATAGGGAAGTTAACTAAAATTCCAACCTCTGACAGGAAAAAGTTTTAGGGCGTTTTCAACCAGATAGTTCTTTCTCTGGTTTTGAAAAGTGGGGAGCAGGGCAGCAAGATCCGAGGAAGGCTGAGAATGGAGCAAAGAAAGCTTTACAACCCCTTTACACCCTTGTAATTTAAAGCACTTAGACACTAGATAGACAGAACCATAATGTGCCTGATTTTAAAGAGTCAGTTGAAAGCATACAATTTCCTCAGTTCCCGAACCCTCTCCCCAACAGCAGCAACAGTTTCATGTGGGGCTTCTTCTACCTGAAGATGTGTGGATTGTGCTTCTGTCCAGGTGAACAGGAAGCTTGTAAAAAGGAGCTGACCCAAGACTAACCCTTCAGAATGAGCTTTAGCAAGACAGTAAGCTTGATGACAAGGTCAGCCATGACCAGGCCTTGTGTCAGAGGAACATTAGAAGAGAATGCATGATTCTTGAGAAAAGAACCTTTTTACAGATCCATAGAGGCTAAATTAGACGCAGCCACCATGTATAGCACAATGGGCTTCCTGAGGAAAGGAAAGAGGAAAAAAAACAAAAACACAAAAACCCTCTTAGCAGGTTTTCAAGGTGAGTCAGCCAACTTCATACCGTGTGATCTAGGGGAGAGACAGACAGACAGACAGGGATGAGAGAGACAGAGAGGGAGAGACAGAAAGGGGGTTAGGAGAAAGAAAGAGGAGAGGGACAGAGAAAAAAGGGGGTGGAGAGAGACTAATCTAACACTGGTAGGCCTACCCCCTTTGCCCACCCTAGAGCCTGGCTGGAGCAGGGCTGTCCAATGACAAAGAAACAGCTCTAGTGCCCTGAGCTCCTACTTCTAGAAGACAGTGCAGTCAGACTGACAGCACTTTTGTTTGTAAACAAACCCTTCTGCCGTCTAACTTCATTAACCACCTCCTGAGGGACCAAAAGATTAAAAATTAGCAGCTATTATTAATTAAGGCTTGAACTAGGTGGGTGGAGATGTCCAGTAATGCCCTGAGGGGAATGCATTACTGCATTCTTTCCCCACCCACTAGAGATACAGTTGCTAGGAAACTGGCCCATCCCCCTAGGGACACCAGGTCATTAATGGTCTGGGGACCTTCCTATAGCCAATCAATTCAAAATGTAGCATTTTGACCAATAGATGCTTGTCAGGCAGGAATCACCCCTGCCGTGGGCATGCTGGGATGGACCAGAATCTATAAATCACCCCACTAACCTGAGCACAGTGCCCGGCTCCCACCGCTTCAGCAGTGAGGGGTATGGGCCCAAGCTGCAGCTTGTAATTTGTAATAAAAAGAACCTCATGTATTTACAGCGGAGTCTGTTTATTCCTGGTATTTTGGGGTTCGTGAGCTGGGCAGAACACTCCCAGGGGTTTTGTGTTTGAATTTCTTTCATTCTGAGATGCCCCTTTCCTTCCCCACATTCCGGTTTACACGATTATTACAAAATGTCTTAGCGCAGTGTCAACGGCAGCAGTTTTCCTTCTTAGCGATTCCTAAAACAATAACGCTTGCTGCAGTTGATGGGACCTTGCTTAGTTGGGGGAGCTATTGTCCCCATATGTGGCACAGCCACGCCGAGCTGCATTGCCTTCAATTTGGACCAGCAGTGAGTTACATTCCCCTGACCACCCCCCCAATCCAGTGCTTTTTGTTGGCTACTTTAGCAGTTACTCCTCATCCCATATTCATTTGAGTATTCAAAGCAGGATAGATTTTTGTTATAAGAAAAATAGCTCACGTGTGTGCCTGACAACATTCTAAGAGCTTTTCACCTATCAGCTAATGTGATCATCATGACAGTCTCGCACAATGGTTTCCATTACCCTCAATTCACCAAGGAGAAACAGAGGCAGAAGTAGTGAGTTGCACAGCTCCTTAATGGTAGTGTTGGGGCTTGGTTTTTGTGCACTGTGGATTCAGATGCTGATTTCTGTGCACAGAGATCTGGTTGCACTCTGGACATGGGCATTGTCACTATTATTGAAGAATCTCCTGTTTCAAGGTTGTGTAAAAGTTGTTCTCCATTATCTCTGATTGGTTAATAAAGAGCTGAACAGCCAATAGCTGGGCAGGAGAGTTAAGGTGGGACTTGTGATTCCACAAAGGAGGTTCCAGGTGGAGCAGGAGAGAGAGAGAAAGAGAGAGAGAGAGAGTTGACAACACGCCAGGAAGAAAGTCATTACCCTCTGAGGAGGTTGCCATGAGAAGTCACTATTAGGAGGCCCCATAATAAATTTAATAGGTCTCTATTTCATCATTTGGGAGCTAGTGAGGGCACAGGAAAAAACAATACTTTTAATTTTACACGGTAGAGCCAGAGGCTGGGTCTATGCCCTGAGGCCCCATAGTGCCCTTTACGACCATGTATGTCATTGTTCTTTAGCAGGTAGGGACCAATTGCTTCTCACATCTTTCCCACATATATTTGGTTTAGCTTTACTTGTATGGCTTCATCATGGGCTCTGCCTACTTGCTTTGAAACAGGAGCCTGAGACTCTCAAAGCCCTAATTTAGAAAGGGAAGGCTCAAAAGACCATCACCATGTGAACTGTGTTTGTTGAGAACAAGACTCTCAATATCTGTAAACCAGACATCTTTGTTACTAATTACTCCGCAACATTTCGTTTTTATTGAAAAAAATGTATTGGCTCTGTATGTATGTCGCTGTCTCTTGTCCTGATATTCTCCTTGAAGTGGGTCATAGCGCTGCCGCTGGAACACGTATTCACGATGTGTCTTACCGTCACACCGTTATCCTGCTCGCCAACTCTTGTCCTCCCACATGTCTACCCTCAGCATCATGTGTCAGAGCGCAATTCTCAACGCCACTGTCCCCTGTGATGAGATATAATAACGCTTAATAAATATTAATAGCTAAGTAGACTATCTATTTTGAAGTGGAGTTTTTGAGGTTTTTTTTAATGACTATGATTGATAGTTGTCTCCTAAGGAAGAGAAACCAACAGAGGCCTCTCTCCCAGTCACCAAGGCCAAGAATTAGACAGCACAGTCACGATGGACAGACAGTCAGGGCCACTTCAGCTTTGTATAAACACCTGCCTGATGACCCCGGCACTTGCCACAAGCCAGACACAGCTGTCAGCAGTTGACATGGATCAGCAGACACACCCTTACCGAGTGTGCGAGTCAATCCCACGGCTTCTGGGGCCAGCTTTATCCGTTTACAAAGGGTGCCCCCCTCCAATCTATTTTCTTTACGTGTTAATTACCTTTCAAAGCAGCAGGTTTTCTTCTGGCTTGTTTATATGCCTCTAGTTTGGGTTGGCTAGTATGAGAGTAGAAGGGGAGCCAATGGAAAGAGACGAGAAAAGGTAACAGGGTGAGATGAGTATAGTCAAAACACATTCTATACATCTATATGACGTCACCATGAAACCCATGATTATGTACAATTAATATATGCTAATAAAAACTGTGTAAGACCAACTTGCCAAATCAAAACAAATAATTACTAAAAAATAAACACAGGTCAATATTGTGACCTCATTCATAAACGAAGGACAGAGTCAGGGGGCCTAAGTGCCAGAATAAGAGCAGCAACCAGCGCCTGGCATGGTGTTTGCCCTGCTCACTGTTCAGCTCACTGGCAGCACTTTCTGAAGGCAGGTGAGCTTCTATCTGCCAGGATCTGGGCCTTATCAAGGAGTGGGGTGGGGAGCTCTGTGAACGCCAGTCCTCCTGCTCAGCAGAGCCAATGCCCAATGCCAGGCCTCCCCATCTCCCTCTGCCTTCCTCTTCTCTGACCCTCAGTAGCCAGGGGTTGGCACCTGAGGCCACCCTGGCCCGGGACTCACTCTACCTAGAGGTATTTGTGTAGCTCATCACAATGAGAGACCCACCTGAGCTACAGAGTGAGCTCTCCGCCCGATAAAAACAACAACAAAAACAAAACTGAAATGATATGAACCTCAACAACAGTGCAGTGTGTACTGGAATGAGAGCAGACCAGGGGTAGGAGAGCCCATGGAACAGACCCACAAACTCACTGTAAAACCTTTCCATTATTGATGTATGAGAGAGAGAGAGAACTGGAGAGTCACCAACAAGCTCACTTCTGGAAAATATAGCATTATTTCCGCTCGGGATGAGAACTGAAGTCCCAAGAAGCACTCTACAAGTTTAATAGACTGATTAGAACCCCCCTTCGGGTGAGGGCGGGGGTGGGGGCCTGGAATGTTGCAGATCCAGAGACTTCTCTCTGGCTAGCTTTAGCTGCTCATCCCAGGCTCGGTGTGCCCTAACCTCCTCACGGCTGTTCAGTAAGTACTTTTGGAATGCTCCGGCAGACCCTCAGCTTCCACAGCGTGTCACGTGATAGCGACTGAGTAGAGATTTCCCTGCACTGCTGTAACCTGCCTCCCTGGCTCCAGCAGTGTGTTTGAAGTGCCTTGGTCGATGACTCTCTGTGCTCTGCTACTATGCAAAAAAAGTCACGAAGCTATTACCCCATTGTGATATGGTGTTTGGGGTGACCAGAATCTGTGTTCTTGGGCCTCAGACACTGATATTTGGCTTCGGAGTGAGCTGCGAGTTATACTCTTTGAGGTGAGAGCTGTGAGCTGTATTGGGAAGGAAGATCTGTAGTCTTTTTTTCCTGTAAACGAGGACAATGAACCCTTTTCAGGCTCCTCCAGCAGAAGGCTCAGCTTAGCAAGGGTTTTTTTTTCCCCAAGTGACTCTTGATGCATTCCTTAAAGCACATCCACCTTAAAAGAAAAATCTTTGCTGTTATCGTCTAAATCAATTGCGAAAGAGGAACACCACCCATCACCCTCAGCATATATCAAATTTGATTCAGCAAACGGGAGCACAAGTTATTATCTGTCCCCAAAGGATGGGAGCCTTATCTCTTATCTTATCTCTTGCAACGCTTTTCACCTTGACCTAGCCACCGGCCCTCACAGAAAGAGGGCACCGATAAAATAGGTTACTTCACCTGGATCTTTCTGGAAGCTCCTGAAGGAAATACTCAAGCAAAACAGGACATTAAACCAAGGAAAAAAACTAGATCTCTAGTCTTGGAAACTGGACCTCACAGATGAGAGAACACAGTATGCCAACACTGTAGCAACCTTAACAACCCTCTTCTGAGGCAGGAGGACTCGTGTGGGAGAAAGGAAACTGATGTGTTTAATTTTTTGAAAAACAGATAAAGGAGGAGGGACAGTCAAAATTACTTATGTAAGAAGGGTTCTATCAAAAATATGTGGAGAAAAGATTATCAAAGGGGTTCTTGTGTAGTTTTTTTTTTTTTTTTTAACTTTGTCTGGGAATGAGCAAAAAAGGTTGAAAGTAAAACCAGCTGTTACTGGTGTAAAAACTCTGCTACAACTTCCAGAGAGGGAGAAATGGAACCCAAAGGCTGGAGAATGTTTACACCGAGTGATCGCCAATTCTTCTCTTTAACTGTATTGATTTATTCTTGTTTGTGTGTGTGCGTGCAAGCTTACGTGCTTGTTTGTATGCACGTTGTACGTGCCCCGTGCTTCTCCTCACGAACTAGAAGAGGGTATCAAATGTCCTCCTGAGTGTTATTTTTGAGGCAAGCTCCCTCCCTCCGAACCGAGCACTCCCCCATATTGGCTAGGCTAGAAGCCGACACACCCCAGCCAGTCCCGTCCCTCCATACTACTTTTGGGGCTGGTGCTGTAGGCCTGTTACTTGCTGCCTGAGTGTGTGAATGAGTGCACCGCCCGGGGGCTGTGAACTGGGTGCCTCTCACCTGGAGCAGACGTAATGCAAACGCAGCGAGGCTCATGAAGGCCTAGCACGCTCTGCTGTTGATGGGCTCCGGATCTACCAAGCACGTGGAGTCGTCCGGACGGCTCCTTCCTTCTCCCAGGCAGAAACCTGACCCCTGGGTTCTCACATGTGGTGAGAAGGGACTCATCGTGAATCAAATGTAAGGTACACACACACACACACACACACACGTGCCCAAATCTCCCTAAAGTCAGCAGCTCAAAACAGCACACACTTACTGCCATGCACCATATCAGATGGGAGGAGTCTGGGAACAGCTTCCCTGGGTGGTTCCAGTTCAACAGTGCTCACTCCTGTCCTACAGGCCTCCACAGCCCTTAGCCCAAAGGTCCGGTTGTTTCTTTGACAGCAGAGCCTCTCCGTAGGGATGCTAATCTGGTGGCTGGCATCCCCAGGGGTAAGCACTCGCAGGGACAGAGGCTGCACACAGGAGCTGTGCTTTCTCTCATAGCCTGTTTCTGACGTGGCCCACGGTCAGTGTTAGGCACACACGCCAGCTCTGCTGTAAGAGGGGACTGGGCAGGGGGTGGAATGCCACCTTCAGGAGGCTGAGTCACTTTGGGGTGGTGGGGCTGAGCACTGGGGTGGGCTTCATTGTCAACTTGATGGCCCTAAGATAGGCTAAGGGTAACCTGAAGACACACACACCTTTGGGCGAGCCCTGGGAGCATTTCTGTGGGGGATTATCTGATAGATTAAGACCCACCTCAGGCCTGAGAGTTTTAGTCCCAGCATTTGAGAGGCGAAGGCAGGTGGATCTCTGAGTTCAAGGCCAGCAGGGTCTAGATAGTGAGTTTCAGGACATCCAGAGCTACAGAGGGAGATCCTGTTCCAGAAAAACAAAACAATCAATCCTGAAAGCGGGGAGCATCATCCCTTGGGCTGGGGTGGTGGACGGAATAAAAGAGGAAAGAGGAGAAAGCTGGGTGGTCACCAGCGCTCTTCTCTGCTTCCTGTTTTCTGGGGAGGTGACCCACAGCCTTCAGCCACTTCCTCGGCCACACCATCCCTACCACTACAGATGACCGGACCTTAAAGCCGTGAACCTGAGGAACCCAGTCCCTCCTCTCTTCCCTCGGCGCTTGTTGGGTATTTGGTCACAACGATACGAAAAGCAACTAAGGCAGATCTCTGCAGACACCGCCTCACGAGCAGGGGCCAAGGCTCACCTTGAGTGGACATCCCATCGCTCAGGCCCGTGGCAGGAGCCGCCCCTTCCAAAAAGGCTAACTTCCCACTGTAGACGCCGCGCTAGCTGCTCTGCAGAAACATTTGGTGGAAATGGCAGGGATAATTTTGGCCTTGCAACTCCTCCAGGCTTATCTTGCTGTGCCACTAAAGCGCTCGATTTAGTAGGGAATCTGGCATTTCTTCCAGCTGCCAAAATGTCTAGGTGACGACGGTTTCCACGTGTCTGTCTTAGTTAAGAGTCAAGCTATCTCAAAGTTAATTCCCAGGCTGCACTTAGGTTGGCTTTGAACCCAAGGACATAACTTGCTATGCAAGCACACACTGTGGAACACCGTAACTCACTAGGTCACTAACCTTTCCCCAAATATTAACACCCCCACCCACCCACCCACACTGATAAAATACTTCCCGGGTTTTAGCTGAGCTTTGAGTGGAAGATAACAGTGTTATTCTTATTTTTTACTTTGTTTACATTGGTGTTCTGCCTCCACGTGGGCCTGTATAAGGGTAGGAGATCCCCTGGAACTGCAATTACAGACAGGTGCAACCATGTGGGTGCTGGGATTTGAACCTGGGTCCTTTGGAAGAACAGTCAGTGCTCTTAACCTCCAAGCTATCACTCCAGTCCCTGAGAATAATAGTATTTCTATAACCACAGTGGCATGGATAGTTTTGACGTATATATAAAACAATGGTTTTTTTTACATCTATTTTTCACATTGGTTTAATAATATGAGTTATAGAATATATGTGTGTGTATACTAGATATGACAAATTAATCTTGCCATCCTAGGACTATATTCAGACAGAAGTAGACTCCACGTTTATTAGGGCTCTTCTTTTAAACGACTTCTTCATTTTTATGTAATGCATAGGAGTGTTTAGCCTGAGTGTATGTATGTATACAGTGCCCACAAAGCCAGAAGAGGGTCTTGATGGCCTGGAGCTGGGGTTATAGAAGGTTGCCAGCCACCACGTGGATTCTGGGAACTGAACCCCATCCTCTGAAAGAGCAGCCAGTGCTCTTAACTGCTGAGCCATCTCCCCAGCCCCGACACAAACAGTTTTTAACTTAGAAAGTCTTACTATTAGGTTTTAGGGACTTGTTTTAAAAACAGGTGTAAAACCAAGGTTGACTCAGTGTCCAGGACATGAGGCAAGGGAACCGCCTTTCGGAAGCTCTTCCCCCCCCCGCCCCGTCTACCAGCCAGGATGAAGAACGCCCGTGGGAAGCCCCCACTATTCCTGGAAACATTCACCGTTGAGATTGTTCTTCAGTCCTATCCTTTTTCATTTTTAATTGCTAATTTTTTAAATATGTATGTGTATTTTATTTGTGTGTATGTCTATGTACCGTGTTCATGCCTGATGCCTGAGTCAGACGGAAGAGAGCTTTGGATCTCCTGAAATGAAATGACAGGTAGCTCTGAGCTGCCACATGGCTTCGAGGAATCAAGCTTGAGCCCTCTGGAAGAGCAGCAAGTGCTCTTAACCACTGAGCCGTCTCCACCCCTTCCGTCCCATTGTTTTTTGTTTGTCCCTCCCCCCCAACAGGATCTCCCTGTGTGGCCCTGGGTGTCTTAGAATTTGATCTGTAGACCAGGCTGGCCTTGAACTCAGAGATCAGTCCTCCTCTGCCTCCCCAGTGCTGGGATGAAAGGCACGTACCACAAAGCTTCAGTCTCTTTCTTGAGGTTGGTGGCCCCTTTTGTCCTAGTGGCTGGCTGAAATAGACAAAGGGAAGGAGGCTCTGAAAAATTCGGACAAGTCCTCGGACCCCTTCCACGGGGAGGGAAGAAAAGGTCATTACTAGCTAGGGAAGGGGGCTTGAGTTTTATATTTGATGTTGATATTCAATCCCCAAATAACATATATTAAAGATTTCTATACACTTAACGTTTTCTCTGTAAGGCCCTTATATTCTTAGCTATAGGCAAGAGCCCAAGTTTTTTGAGAGCCTATAGCCAAACCATCAGTGAAATGGAAGGGGGGGGAACCCAACATTCTTGCTGGAAGCCATATGCAAGGGCGATACAGCAACAGCGGCTCACCAGAAAGCCACTTCTATTTTTTACAACTCTGTCGTTATACTATGGGTGTGAATTTTAACTGACATTTTCCAAAGAAGGAAAAAAAGCACTGGGGGAGGGGCAATCAGATACCAGAGAGTACCGACCGCCTCCGTGCTGAAGGAAGACGGCCACTTGGCTCCAAGGGGCCTATTCACCCCCCAGACACTCTGGGAACACAAAGAACCCCAAAAGGTAAAGCCAAGAGGAAAGCCAAAGAGGCCGCAGCGTGCCAGCCCTGCCACCTGACAGATGTGGGGACAGGGTGGGTGTGCGTCTGTCCTGGCTGGGTTTCATCTCCCCAGAAGCACGGCAGGAAACCCCCTCCGCCCTAGAAGACCACAGTCTCCCAAACAGGCCCCCTTTGTGGAGCACGGAGCCTTTCCCATTCATTTTCTTCCATGATAGCTCCACGGTTGGGAGGGATCTGTCCCTCCTCTCCCTGCAGTGATCTGCCTCCATTCGTATCTTCAAAATCTGCCTGCAGAAGAATTTGTGGCTGTGCATGCTGTTCTAGTGCTCCGCCACAGCACAAGGAGGGCTGCTGCCCATGCCCCTCCCCCTCACCACACGAGTCCCTTCCCTTGAACTGCCCATGGACCTCATGATTCCCTCCGGTGAGACACAGTGACAGCGATGCCCTATGACTTTCAAGACTAGGTCATGAAAAGTGATTGCATTCGGCTGTTTCTCCTGACCTCCGTACAGTTGTGTGTAGCTGCCATTTTGCAAGGAAGTCCAGGCAGGAAAAACAAAACAAAACAAAACAAAAAAACCAAAACCCAGATACGTAGGAGTTGCCAGAGTCAGCCAGCATTGACCATCAACAGTGGCGCACAGCTTTAATCCCAGCCCTCAGCAGGCAGAGGCAGGGGAAGCCCAGTGAGTGTGAGGCCAGCCTGGTCTACAGAGTAAGTACCAAGACATCCAGGGCTACCCAGAGAGACCTGTCTCAGAATTAAAATATAAAGCATGTATGAGAAAGGCTTTGGGATACCCCAGCCACGACCCCCCCCCCCATTGGTCACAACTATATGATGTGCCTTAGGCAAGAACACCTGGTTAGGGCTGGGGAGATGACTCAGTGGGTGCCAGTGTTTGCTGCAGAGATGAGGACCCGAGTTCAGTTCCCACCACCCATGGGAAAACCTAGATGCACCCGTACCCCCAGACCCGTGGCTATGGGGACAGGAGGGTCATTGGCACTTGCTGGCTGCCAGCCTTATCCCAGCTCCAATGAGAAACCCTGTCTCAAAACGAGTGAAGCAGAGGGGAGAGGGATAGAGCAGGGCATCTGAAGTCCTGTCCACACAGGTGTGCACACACCAGACACACACACTCGTGGTTGTCTTCATCGTCAATAAAAACAGAGTTAACATGAAACACCCAACTGAGGGAAGTTCTCTCCCGCCAAAGCCCTGGAGAATTTTTTTAAGACAGAATACTGGCACCACGGTGTGGAATGGCTGCCTTCCGCCATCCCATCTGGGGTAGGTTCTAACGCGCTAGCTCGTACCCTGAACACAGTCTGAAACAAAAAGAGATCAAGCACTTTAGAAGTATAATCTCTAAACATTTTTGTTCATGCAAACCCCTTAGCATCGTGCGAAAAGACGTACATTCTCACACTTTTTTCCTTGCCATCTCAAATTTTTATATCGGTTTAAATGTCTACAAAAATAGATTTTTGAAGTAAAACATTACGCTGCTCTGGAAGTGCACCCAAGGGGCTAGCTGGAAGGGCCCTTTGATGGCCGTCGTCACCAGCATTAAAACAAGGGCAGCTTGTCTGTTTCAGGAGTCAAAATGTCATCTTCAGCACACACAACCCCTTCCCCCTGAAAACCCCACTGTTGTCTCTTTCCATCTTTTCCTATTGCTATTGCTTATGCTGTAACACGTGAGTGGTGGCCCATCTCCATTCCCAGCCGGATTTATTTATCGCCTGGGCATGTCTGTGAGGATGTTTCCTGGGAGGTTTAACTGAGGAGGGTAGACCCACCTGCACTGTGGGTGATGCCATCCCATCACCTGGGCTCCTGGGCCGAATAAAAAGGAAAGAGAGAGAGCAAGCAGAGCGCCAGCATGCCCTTCTCTCTGCTTTCCGACACGCTGACAGGAGGCCTACTCAGTGAGGCAGGCCCTCGCTCCGGTGACAAGGAACTGCACTGTGAGGGCTGAGTGAGCCTGGGCGCTGACGCCCCTCTGTGTCCCACAGACCTTCCTGTTCCCTGCTCCTCCTCCCTGTGCTGTCAGCGGGCACCGGCCCTGAAGCCCAGTGCCCCTCGGTGTGGCTTCAGCAGGTTCTCAGTCCCATGTCTCAGAGGCCAGCGCCCTTCCTTCAAAGGAAGCCCTGAAGATGACATTCTACAGAACATTCTAGACTTAAGTGTCAGGTGAGGCTTTTAATTCTCAAGACCAGGTCTTACTCCGTAACCCAGGCTGCCCTTGAATTTAATTTGTAGCTCAGGTTGGCTCTGTGTGTGTGTGTGTGTTTGTGTGTGTGTGTGTGTGTGTGTGTGTGTGCGCATGTGTGGAGGCTCTCTGCTGCTGTCTGGAGTATTTCTCGGTCACTTTTCACCTTACTCATTGAGTCAGGTCTCCTAGTTAAACCCATGGCTTGCCAGTGTGGCGAGTCTCAGTAGTCAGCTTGCTCCCGGCTTCCTGGTCCCTGAGTCTGGGCTGTTGGAATTATGGCTGCCATGTCCATCCAGGTACTCACATATGTTCTGGAGATCGGAGCTCTGGTGCTCACAGTTGCTGCTTAGAGGGCAGGTGCTTCAACTGCTGAGCCAGCTCTGCAGCCCACAGGCTGGCCCCGGACCTGCAGCAAGCCTCTGCCTCTGCCTCTGCCTCTGGAGTACTAAGATTACGGGCATGCACTGCCATGCTGGTTCCCAGGGGGAAGGAAGCTTCAGTGACTCTCATCTTGGTGCTGTAATGCAGCCACCTTATCTTCGCCATACAGTTTGCTCTGTAGTGTGGAAGCCCTTCACAGTAGTGTATGTGTCTGGGTGGAGGGGGGAGGGCTCCGGGAGTCAGGATCCGGAGAACCAGGCCCGGGCTGTGTCCAGGTGTCACAGGCCATTGGGACCCAGCAGCACTCTCCCTTAGGCAGGAGCTCCTCTGGTTTCACGGGCAACGGGCACCCCTGGAGATGATAACATTCTGGAGTCTCTAGAGAGAATCCCTGCCCATCCTGGGCTGCGTGGGAAGGCCCTGCATTTAGGTGGCCTTGTCCCCCACCCGCACAGCTGGCAGCACAGCATCTTCATGCCAGCCGGAGGTCTTCCGTGCCACCGATGATGTCTGGCCTACCAGTAACCCAAGGTGCTCTCTCTCTGCAAGTTTGAACCAAGTTTTGTTGGGGGCGCTGTTTATTAAATTAAGACAAAGTCTCATGTACTCCAGGCCGGCCCTGAACTTTCAGTGATACTTCCTACTGCTGGCTTCAGAGTGTGAGATTCCAGGCACGTGTCACCATTCCCAGCTCACTGCCATGTTTTCTACCTCTGCTTTGTGTCTGAGCACATGTGATCGTGTGGAGGCTGGAGGGAAGCACTGAGTGTCTTCTAAGTCCCTCTGCCTTAGTGTTTGAGAAAGGGTCTGTCACTGTGCCCGAAGCTCTCTTGGCCAAGACTAGCTGGCCAGAGAATCCCGGGGTTCACCCGTCTCCACCCCACAATGCTAGGGCAAGAGGCATGCTCAACCATGTGGGGGCTGGGAATTTGATCTTCTTATCCAACAAATAGTCTCTGCATCTCAGACCTGAATTTATCACCAGATAATACTTTTTAAATTAAATGTAGCCAGGAACCCTAAATGACTGGCTGATAAAATGACATCAGAACAGTAACTGACTACTGGTCCTGAGTCTTCAGCTCACGCCGTTTGTGCCTCTGTGGAGTTTGTCTGGGCAGACAGTCATCAGAGAGTTAAAAACTGATGGTGGGCTGGAGAGATGGCTTAGAGGTTAAGAGCACTGGTTGCTCTTCCAGAGGTCCTGAGTTCAATTCCCAGAAACCACATGGTGGCTCACAGATCATCTGTAATGAAATCTAGTGCCCTCTTCTGGCATGCAAGTGTACATGCAGACAGAACATTGTATACATAAATAAATAAATAAATAAATAAATAAATAAATAAATAAATCTTTAAATGAGATAAAAATAAAAATAAATAAAAAACTAATGCAGGGGGTGAGGGGAGAAGATGGAGCTGTAGGTCTGACTCAGTTGGTAGAGTGCTTGCCCAGCATGCATGAGGCCCTGGGTTCAATCCCCAATGGTGCATAAACCTTACCTACAGAAGACAGGATATGAGGGCAGGGACACAGAACCAGGTATGTGGGGGGGATGCTATGTGCACATGCATGCCCGTGTGCTGGGAGGCCAGAAGAGGGCGCTGGACCTCCTGGAGATGAAGTTAAATAAAGAGCTGCTGAGTGTTCGTGCTGGGCACTGAGCTCAGGTCCTCTGGAAGAGCAGGAAGAGTTCTCAATCACTTGGCTTTCTCTCCAGCTCCTCATGTGCATATTTTTAGCAAAAATAGACTCATGCTATTTCACAGCAAGATCAGAGGATAAAAGGTGGAAGAGTTTATGAGAAAGTATTATTGCATGGAATTTTGACGCTGAAAATGTGTGTTTTGGAAAGGGTAGAGGTTTTGAGAAAGGTGGATTCTTTTTGACTCCCGGAATAACAGTGGAGATATATTGTAAATGAGGCGTTCAACTTCAGCATTTGTTGCAATATAGTAATTACAGTTATGAAAATCCTGAGAGGAAACAATCCACATCAAACGTAGAAACAAATTAGCTTAATGTGCTGAGCTCTCGAAAATGAGATCTAGCTCCAGGTTAATAGATCCATTCTGCAGACAGCCCGTCGGAGCTGGTGAGTGACTCCTTCTCCCTTCTGCCTCTCAGACATCAATCACCCAAACACTTGCTTACTGAACTTTGTGGACGTGGTGTCTTCATTTCATTTGGCTCTTAGGGGGCGGGGTGTTTATGTATGTTGGGCATGCATGCATGTGCGTGTGTGTGTTTGCACGTGTGTGGGCACACTTGTGTGAAGACTGGAGGTTGATGCCTGGTGTCTTTTTTTGGCCCTTCTTTCCTTTCTTTATTGAGGCAGGGCCTCTCAGTTGAACCCAGAGCTCGCTCTGGACTAGTCTAACTAGCCATGGGTGTTGGGATGCTCTGTCTCTGCCTCCCGGGTACTGACTGGGATTACGGACGACTGTGACACTTGCTTGGCTTTGCCATAGATCCTGGGGGTCTGAACTCGGGTCCTCACATTTGCATGTCCTGCTTTATCTATTGATCACTCTGCTCCTTTGATCCAGGAACCCCAAACAAAGTGGAGACAAAGCCAGATGTGGTCGTACACAGCTGTGATCCCAGTACTGGGGCGGCAGAGGAAGGAGGACTGTTTAATTTGAGGTCAGCTCTGGGCGGAGGGACTCTGCCTCCAACACCAAACTGAAGGGCATTTGGTAAGCTGGTGGCTGTGGTTCTAGAACTTGGAAGTGTAGGCAACAAAACCAGGAATTCAAGATAATCCTGAGTTACATACCAAACAAGCTCCCGGGCAGGTTAGGCCACCCAAGATGCTGCTCAAAACCCAGCCAACCAAACACATACGTAGATATGCATACACACACACACACTGAGTAGCCACAGCATTGCTGTCGGGACAAAACTGTGTGTTTCCACACAAAACTGTGTGTCTGTGTTGCATGTGGCCCAGCTTTGCATGGGACATGGTATATTAATTTTAAGCATTGCAAAGCTGCCAAGGGATAAAAATTTATGATACAAAATTTGAGTTTGTTGTCATTGTGACAGTTTTATTGTTTTGTTTTGCTTTTTTTTTACTAAGCTGATGATAACAGCAGGCAGGTGCATTGTGGGTAAGAAACCCAAACAGGTGTTTGCTCCTACAGCTTGCTTCCCTTGCTTTTCTGCAACTCCCCAGTGGCCCAGCCCTCGGCAGCCCAGCTTCTCTCTCTACTGACTTCTCCAGCCCCACCTGTTCTTGCGGTGCTGGGTCTCCTCCTCTTCAATGCATCACGGTTCCCAGCCGCTCTGCTGACTCGGGGCCTTTGCACTTGATGAGCCCTCAACTGTCCTGTACTTGGCTAAGGGACACAATTTCCAGTTAAGCATCAAGTATTAACAAGTAAGCGGAACAAGAAAAATGCTACGGGGGACATCTCCAGCCCATGGGGTTGTGGATGTAAACATGTTTTTTTTGTGGGGTGTGGGACTGATTCAGATGGTCCACAGCAGCAGACTATTTGCCTCATGTGGGCTCTGAGAGGGGCTCTCTGCCAGCTGCGGAGAGTTTGAATCTGAGGACTCTGGAGAGAGAATAAATGCCAGAGGTCAGAGGGTAAGAAGTTCAGAGAAAGAACAAAACTGCTCCTGGTTCCCCTTGCTGCTCCTGGTTCCCCTTGCTGCTCCTGGTTCCCCTTGCTGCTCCTGGTTCCCCTTGCTGCTCCTGGTTCCCCTTGCTGCTTCTGGTTGCTGCTGTGAGACAAGAAGTTGGAGGTCTCCTGAAATGAGGACTGGACTAGCTCTAAGGAACCTGACGACCCTAACCAGCAGGAAGCAGCTAAGAGAACTGAGCCCCCTCTCCCACTAACCCTTTCTCTCTCCTACCTGGTGTGGGGTGCTGGAAGGGGTTGGGGTGGAGTAGGGAGAAACAGATAAATGTAAATAAAATGTTTTTTAAAAAGTACACAGCACCTTGTGCTATCTTTCTCATGAAGGGAGAGTCCAACAGGGCCATTGCGAGCTGAGGAGGGACAGCCAGTGGGCTGGCTTTTCCAGTCTTAGAAAGGCTGCTGTGTCCTCTGGAGCAGGTGCTGCTTGGGCTGGGATGAGGAAATGTGGGGTGGGGCTTCTGGTGGGCAGAACAGTGGCACCCCCTGAAAGGCACTTGGGAGTTGCTGGCTGTCTTTCACCCCAACTGTCCTTCCGCAGGACAGGGAGTCCTGCACTGGTGCGTAGTGGGGGCCGCCAGATGCTGGGGCATCGATGCTCCAGTCAGTGAGAGTTGCTGTGTCTGGAGCAAAGGATAGACAGGTATACAGCACAGGGATGGGGCGCCATGCTTGCTCAGCTGGGGCTGACATTTTCTTCCTACAAATGACAGATTTTAATATAAATTAGTAGCATAAAGAGTCCTGCCACCATCTGCCTCGTTGTCCTCGGCGGATGCGGCTCAGGATCCTCGGTGGGCCTCAGAAACCTGGAGTGGAACCCCAGGTGCGTTGCGTTTTCCTCTCCGGGCTCGGTGAGGTAACGTCACGTCAGTGAGCCGCAGTGTTTAACTCATAAGCCAGGCAATCGTAACATACGGTGCTAAAAGTTACTTGGAGCTATGAATTATTTCTGGAATTTTCCATTTAACATTTTCAGACCACAGCGGCCCTAGGGAAACAACCATACAAAGCGGCACTTCTGATAAGTGGTGAACTTTTTTGTTCAGGCTTTTGGTTCTTCTCTGCCTTGGTTTCTGTTTCTTTGTTGCATTTCTCTGTTGGGCCAGAGTGTGTCCCTGGGGACAGTCTTGTCTCTGTCCAGTCCCTCCCGAATGATTAGAATTACTTCCTATCAGCCCGTGTTTGCAGGCACAGATCACATATTTGCCTTGAGAGGACTCTCAGAAACCATTGTCAGGCACAGAATCAGAGAAAGTGTAAATCATTTCCTAGTGAGTACGTTTCAAAGCAAATCAACTCAATCAGTTTGGATTAAATCCAAACAGGAGATTTCTTTTACTTAAAAAATAATTTTACTCTAGGGAGTTACAATTTCAGTTGACATTTCTAATGTGTGCATTTTTTTTTTTTTTTAACTGATAGGCTTCAGGAAGCTCTGATAAAACCAGGACGCTAAGAATGGCCTTTCCCTATCTGTGCCTGGCTTTGCTTCCGTAGGAGTTTTGAGACAGAATTTGAATCGATGTTGAGTTTTGACTAACTTTCCTCCAGAGCCATGAAGCTGCTTAACGCTGAAGTCAAAGCTTGCCTGTGTGGCAAACCAGAGGGGAAAGAGTTGCTTTTCTCACATGCAGGATCTGCACAGATGCGTGAGTGTGTGTGAGTGTGCATGTGTGTGCATGTGTAGGTGATGAATTCAGAAAGGAGATTAAGGGAGAAAGGTCTAAAAGGAATGTAGGGAGAGAAGAGTAATGGAATGAATGTGGGGAGTGGGGTGTTGCTAGGAAAGGAATCAGCAAAAGGGGTGAATAAAATAGTATGTTTACATGTGTATATGTATGTATGTATATGTATATGTATATATATATATATATATATATATATATATATATATATATATTTAGAGAAAATTTCTCTGTGTAGTCCTGGCTGTTTTGGACTCACTCTGTAGACCAGGCTGGCCTCAAACTCACAGAGATTCACCTGCCTGTATCTCCCCAAGTGCCACCATGCCTGGCCAAAAACAAAAAAACAAAGCAAAACAAAACAAACAAACAAACAAAACATTTAAAAAAATATTTTATATGTGAAACAAAATTTCCAATGCTGCCTCTAGGTGGAGAAATCTGGGCTCATGACAGGTGTACCCACATACATTCTCTCCTGAAAATAGCAGTGGGGCAAAGGGGGAGAAGTTCTCTAGGTCTGGACCACTTTTTTCCTTTGCTTTTTTTTTTTTTTTCTCCTGTTGGTTGGTGGGACTCACCACAGGTATCCATCACAGCTGCACAAATCTTGCCTGGTGAGAATGGATGCTTGGAGGGCAAGAGGTCAAGGTCAATCTGCATGAATGAACAATGGAGCCAACAGCTAGAGCCTTGCATAAGGGGACCAGGGAGTCCCTGTGCTGGGGGACACACAGGGCTAGTTGGTCTTTGCCTTCCACCCTCTGTTCCCCTCCTCTTCCCTCCTCCTGCTCCCACCTCCCCATCCCTCCCCTAGTGGTCCTTCCACTACTACCAGGTCATAGACTTAGTATTATCATGATCATCATTATTATTATCCTTGCTATTGTTCATCTTTCCACCCATGGAAGAAATCACACACTACCTGGCTCTCTAAGTCTGACTTACTTCACCTAACACAATGATCTCTGGTATCACGTGTTTCACCATCATCATCCTAACAGCTCACCCTGGGAAGGTGGGATGAATGCTTGATGATCTCCCTTGGTTCATCCAGTTTTTAAATAAACTGGGGCCAGCAAGATGGCTCAACAGGTAACCCTTGCCACAAAAGCCTGGCGACCTAAGTTCTATTCCTGGAACCCCTGTAAAAGTGGAAGAAGAGAACTGACTCTACAAAATTGTCTTCTTACCTCTACATGTAGTCATGTTAACCCCACGTGTGAGAATAAGACCACTACCACAATTCTTGAGCCAAATTTTTGAAGCATGCTTTATTAAATACTGGCCAGGTCCATGGATACTGGCCAGGTCCAGGTATTTTGCTGAATTATATCAGACAGGGGTTCTGTCTGCTCTTTTCCCATAAATGTTTTAATTGGCTTAAGTTTTTTCTTCCCCCTTTATTTCCAAAACTATGACTGTCTTTTTTCTTACACTAAGGCTATCTTGCTATATGCTACTTTATACCCCCTCCCATGCTATCTTAGAAAATGTGTAAAAAACTTTTTGTTTGTGGTGTTTGTTCAGAGATTATGTATTTTTAGCCAGACATTTATTTTTTTTTTATCCCAAGCATTTGCTACTAAAACTGATCCAAGTGTGGGCACAGTGGCACACACTTGTGATTTCAGGACTCAGAAGTTTGAGGCAGAAAGGTGGGTGTGGGGTGGGTGTGGTTCAAAGCCAGCCTGGGCTAAATAGCAAGTCTAGGCTAATCTGGGCTATACAGTGAGACCCTGTTTCAAAAACAAACAAACAAACAAACAAACCCAAAAAACTAGACAAGGCTAGATGTAGTGGCCCATACCTTTAATCCCAGTACTTGGAAGGCAAAAGCAGGCAGTTGGCTGTAAGTTTGAGATCAGCCTGAGCTACATAATGAGACTCCACATGCCACCCCCCCCAAAAAAAAAGACGAAAAGAAAACAAGCAAGAAAAGATGCTAAATCCATTAACCTGGCACAGTATTAATTCACAGTTCAGCAAATGTGACTTTTGGGTAGATTTCTAGGTCACAGTCAGCTGGGCTAATGAACAGAGGTGGATGTAATTACACTTGACATAAGTTAGTCACCTGGGGAGAGAGGTGCCTCAACTGAAAACTCACCTCGATCACATTGGCCTGTGGACAGGCTGTGGGGCATTTCGTTTATTAATGATTGATGTGGAAGGTCCCAGCCCACTGTGGGAGGCGCCGTTCCTAGGCAGGTGGTTCTGGGCCTGTAAGAAAGCAAGCTGAGCCTGCAGGTGGTGCGTGCCTTTGAGCTCAGCGTGGAAGGAGCAGGGGCGGTTGTGTAAGTCCGAGGCCTCTAAAGATACATGGTGAGACCCTATCTCAAAAGACGGAAGGGAGAAGGAGAGAAGAAGAAGCTGAATAAACTCCGGGAAGCAAGCCAGTAAGCAGCATTTCTCCTTGGCCTCCTGACTTCCTGCCTCGGTTTCTCTCAGTGACAGACTAAAAGAGTTGGGCATAGAGGTGATGGGTCTCTTTTCGGGGAGGATTGTTGAAGGATGTTGGAGCATTTTTAGACAGAAAAGACCATTGAGTACCTGGAGTTTAGGGAGCTGTTTATGATGGGAGCTTGGTGGATAAGAATGCCAACAGAGGGACAGAGGCGCAGACAAGGCCACGTGGCTTGTGACGTTTCAGAGGGAGGCAAAAACTTCATCGGGGCTGTTGGTGTTTTGGATTAAGAATCTTCCCAAGTGGAACTTTGGCTTTCCTGGGACAACTGATGTTCAGTAGCTGGAGCTGAAGAATCAGCCGTGGTTAAGAAGAGACCAGCACCACCGAGGTCGTCCGGGAAGGATGGCTTCCCTCAGGGTCTGCACACAGAGCCGTGGTACATCCTTTTGCAAGCTGGCAGCCGAACTTGGGTGACGCGTGGACTCTTCCGTGTGCGGTGGTTTCGGCAGCACGGGAGACCGCGGAGGGATTGAAGGGGCCCTGGGGAGAAGCTGAGCACGGCATCACGCGGCAGGATCAGAGTTCCCGAGGAGAAGCCGGAAGTCCATTGCTGAAGATGGGGGCCCGCGTGCAGGGGACATCCCAGCGTCCCGGAGACGCTGGGACTGAGAGGTACACCGAGGACAAGAGCAGGTATGGAGTGAGCGTCCTCAGCCTGTGAATCAAGCTGTTTGTCTTCTGTGAGAGCTTTGCATTGCGGGTTGGATGCGTAGGCCAGACATGCTCGCTGTTCATGCTGGCCGCGACTGGGTGCTTTGCAGAATGTGGCCTCAGTCAAGCTGAGCTCCCGTGGTCCACCTCATCATCTCCTCGCGCCTCTCACTTGCTTTCCCTTGATATTTTTCTCTCCCTCTGTGCAAGCTCCTGAGTCCTACCTTCCGGTTTGTCAATTCTTTCTTCAGTAGCTTCTAACCTGGGTTTCACCTGGTGCACAGCTTTGAATTTCCGTGTGTCAAGTCTCAAACCCTGGGACAAAGGGCTGAGGTGCCTATTTACGTACGAAAGCGGACCTGGCCGCCAGGTTCTCCCAGCATCCCTCAGTCCCTACCTGTGAGTATGGTTTGCATACCCTGCCCACCGCCCTACACTTCTCAGGCCCAGGGGCTGGGCTGCTCCTCCCTCCGCGGCCCTTCCCTATATAATCCAGCCATTTTGGTTACCTGCCCTTTTTTGTACCTTTGCCCTCTTGGCTGCTGCACCTGGTTCCCCAGTGTCCCTTCTTCCTCCCTTCTCCACAGACTCTCGCTCATTCTAGACCCTCCCAGCTGTCCCTGCCTCTGGCTACACTCTACCTTTTACATCCAATAACTTTCTCCTTCACCACACCCAGGAGCAGTCATGTCCCTTCATTTTGAAATCTTACTGTTTTAATCTAAGATTTTGTGTTTTTTTTCAACTATGGGTGTGCGTTTTTCCTAATCATTTTGCTGTTCTTAATTTAGACCCTCTATCATTCTTCTGGTTTTGAGCCCTCTTCACTGTCCATGCTGCTTAGCCTATACAGTAAATTGTTTCCTGTGTTGGTTGTGTTTTAAAATTACAAGTGTTTTCTATCCAGCCACTAAAGGTAAGAATTTTGTGATTTTTCGCTATGAAAACAAAACAAAACAAAACAAAGAAACAACAACAACAAAAACACTTTACTTTTGTCAGTCAGGTACGGGGGGGGGGGGCAGAATCTTAATTTGATCTTAATTAATGCTTCAGTTCCCAGAATTAACATTTCTACTCTGTGAATCTGTACTCTGGGTAGGGGCAATCGTGGGTGGTTGTGAATTTGAAAAGAAGCTCTGTACAACCATGCTGAGATGGGTGGGGTGTGCCCTGACCTGCCATCCAGGTTCTTGGTGTCTAAAACAACAGATTGGACAAAGCACAGAGAACACATTCAGGTGTGTATTTACTGTACGTAAGAGTCTAATGTAGAACACCGTGCGGGGGATGGAAGTTGGCTTGAGTAAGTGCGGCTTAGGAGCTCTGCGTTCTTTATAGGTTTTTTGTTTTGTTTTGTTTTGTTTTGTTTTATTTTTTATGAATTTAGGTGGAGGGAGGAGCTGACCCTCCGGGAGGAATGGGGTTGAGCCTTACCCTGGTTGACAGATGAGCTGTTGCATCACTTTGGACCGTCCGCTCACGCTTGGGCATATGTCCCATAGTTTCAAGCATACGTAGGGCCCATCGTGTGCACATCATGAGATGATAAACAGGCATTTCCTCCTGACAGGTCATTTCAAGGAGCTTGTGCCCAGGGCTGGTTCTAGTCAGCCTTGTTTATCTCTCGTACCAGGAAAAGGCCTGACCCCGAACTACGCACAGGAGGGGTGTCCTCCGGGGAAGGGGGCAGACACAGTTTTCCAAGGGAAGCTGCCGCCGTATCTCAGGTCAGTGCCAGTGCACTATGTTTTGGGTGCTCTGCTTCCCCACATCTTGCTTTCAATTCCCGCTGGGCAAACCTGCCACATCTTGTCCTCAGTTGTGTTGGCCAAAGCTGCGGTTTGTTTAGAGGGTCCTTTCACCCGGGCTGCCCCAGGTATGTGCACACTGCTCACTGACACCCTGTTCTTCCCTTGTGTGTGGCTGCCCTTAGAAACTCTCCTCACGCCCGCAGTCTTGGCCAGAGCTCCTATGGTGCCTGCTTCACTAAACAGAATGCTCACCCCTAGGCTTCTTGGCTCATCTTGCTGCCGATGCTTAAAGGGTCTCTGCCATGTGCTGTGTGACTCTTCCTGGGGAGATGTAAGAAAATATCTATGCATGTGGGTAGAGGAAGGATTCCAGAAGTGAACCCACAGATTTATTGTGCTTGTTTACTCACGGGACTATGAGCAGTCACTGGCAGGGGCCCGAGGGTGGCAGGAGAGAAGGTTGATTGGGTTCTCAGGCCAGGGCCTTCTGACTCCTCCTCTTCCATAAGGGGCAAACCCAGGGCTCACCATTGTTGCCATAGATAGAGCTATCAGCTGGATTGTTCTGTTACTGCAGACGTCAGGCTGGGGTCCTCAATAGGTCATTACCATTGTTCTGCTTCAAGACAGTTGGCCTGGAATAGCTGTGCTGTGCTCCATCATGAAATAGGAAGAGGAGGGGCAGAAAGCGACAGTAGAAGTAGGTCCATGCCAGAGAGACACCCAAAGCCTGGAAACCCCAAAGGATGCCTGAGGAGTCAGGCTAAGGAGGATTTGCATAGTTCTGGGATCAAGGGATCGTTGACTCTAAGAATCTCTAAAGCAGCTTCTTACTGGCAAGAATACAACAGTCACTCCGTTAGATTCCAACCTGGAAACCCTCCACCGGCAGGAAGCAACGATAGACCGAACTGGTTAGCCCGCTGGCTGGCTGTGCGTGCCACACTCAGGATGAGAGTCTGTACTATGAGAGGAACGTGCATCTGCCTGTCTCTTTAGGATTTTGCCACAGAACAAACTGACCTACCTTATTATCTGAAGTTACTGTGCCTACTATTCTAAAAACCAAGTGCAGGATAGTACAAGGAAAAAAAAAAGCCAGTCCTTTATTTCTTAAAATTACAAATAAAATACTGCGTTAACAGCACCTGTAGCGGACATAAGCACAACACAAAAGAACCACAACAAATTCGACATCATGTTGGAGTCAGAGTTATCTTAGAAACCACGGCCTGTTAAAGAACAGAAAGATCTTTCTGAGAAAAATAACGTCGAGGCTGGGGATGTCGCTCAGTGGTTGGGTGCTTGCCTGGCACCATGAAGGCCTTGGCTTTGAGCCCCAGCGGGATAAATAAAATAAACCAATGTTAAGAAGTGTAAAACTTACATGATGAGAAACACCAACAAATGAACCGTGAGGGTGTTATTAAATTCGGCCCTGTGTTGTGACTTAAAATTCTCAAAATTACCCAAGTTTAGAAGCTGGAAGAACTTTTCAAGAATTGGTAAAATGTGCGTGAGCCAAATAGACCTACATCTTGTATAGTGGAGGCACCAAGACCCGGATGAGACGATCTTCTCATGCTCATTCCATCCCGGCCATGCAACGCTACAGCTTTACCAGCGCTGCAACCTTACCAGCGCTACACTTTAATGCAGTTCCTCACGTGGTGGCCTCCAACCATAAAATTATTTTCATCGTTACTTCATAACTGTAATTTTGCTGCTGTTATGACTGTGATGTAAATATGTGATTGCAGGATATCTGGCATATGACTCTGTGAAAGGGTCATTTGACCTCAAAAGGGTCTGACCCGCAGGTTGAGAGCCACCGTGATAAGGTGACATTTGGGGTTCTGGTTTAAAGGCCTTGAGCAATTCAGGAAAAATAAAGGCTAAAGGCAAGGTTAGAGACAGAGGAGGAGAGGCATGACGCCAAGCTTTCTGACCTAGCAACTGTATCAGGCTTCCAGTCCCAAGCTGGGAGGCAGGAGACACCATAGTGTAAAGTGCTAATTTGCAAAAGGGTTGTGAGCGGTAGAGGTGAAGAGGTTTTCTATATGCGTGCTAGAGAGTCTTTGGGGATGACATCAATCATTTTTAGAAGGTTACGGGCCAGGCCTTGGTCAAAGCATCGCTGCTGGCCGCTTGCGCCCAGAACCCTCGCCAGGGCACAGCAGAACCGTCGGCTGGCGGTGACCCTCATGCTTGCCAGCAGGTGGCGCTCGGCCTCCACGGCGCCACCAGCTGCAGTTAAAAGTCCCCTCCAAAAGAAGCCACTTTCCCCCGGCAGCGGCTTGTTAGGAGTCATTTTTGTGTAGTTGGTTGTCCAGCGGCCCCAACGGTGCTGCGAACGGCCCTGCCGCTCAGGTGGCACTTCAAGGTCAGATCCCCCAGGCCATCCGGGGAGAGGATGCCGTGCAAAAACCACTAGGCTGAGGACAGGGATGGGGCAGCAACTTGTTCTCATACTTCTCTCCCGCTTTTTTTTTTTTTCGGGGGTGGGGGGACGCAGTGCATGCTGGGTTGTCTGGGTGTGCATGCTGGGTTGTCCGGGTGTGCATGCAGGGGCTATAGCAGGCAACTAGTGTGTTGGGCCGCAGCCTGGGCCCCTAGGGCAGTCTCCAGCCCAGGTGTAACGGCCAAAGCATGCATCCCGGGTATAACCATTAAGGACGAACCCCGCCCCGCAGGAAGGGGGCGGGGACCACCGGAACCGAAGCTGCCCCTCCTCCACTCACCCTGATGGATTCGATGTCAGAGGACAGGAAACACCTCAGCCAAGGCAGACTAGCAGGCGCCACCCAAACACCTGCTTGGCCTAGAAAGTGGCACCAGGTGAGGCTGTGTACTCGTGCTCCTTGTCCCCTCCTTTCCGTAGGCTGTGCCAATCCTCCCTGCACACCTCCCAGGACCACCCGGACCCATGTCACGGCCAACTTGGGAACTGAATCTAAGCACCATAAAGGTGAAAATGTTGGTGACACCTTTTTCGGTGAGTGGGAGGGGCTTCCTCGCACCTTCCCTCTTTTCCTTGCAGCTCGGAGTGCAGTCAAGGGTGAAGAGCAGTTAATAGCCAGGGACTAGGAAGGCAGCTGGCCCGGGGAAGGCCGGGTGAGCCACAGGTGGAGGAGGGAGGGCTGGATCCCGCCAGGTTTAACAGCTTAATTCCCAGGGGCCAACAGGGACAGCCAAAGCCCCTTTGCTCTTTCCAGATCTGGCTCTTGCCTTAAAGGTGGCTTTCCACACACCTAGCCACTAGTCTCTCTAGACTACACAAATGTCAGCGACCTAACTCAAGGAAGTCACCTCCCACAATCCCGTTTAAAACCCTGTCCCAGTGCACAGGCACAGAATCCAACTGCCAGGAGTGTGGGGTTGCTCCCCAGTCCCCTTCGCTCCTCACAGTAACTAGGTTTCGGTCTGCTGGGCTGGCATGGAACACATATGTGATAGAGTGGGGAGAGAGAGGAGGAGGAGGAGGAAGTGCTCTCAAGCAAGCACAAGACATTTCAAAAATCATTCACAATCCAGGTGTTGACGTCAGACACATTTTTATTATAACCTTAATACAGTCTACATAAATTTGAACTGGTATTTATTTGGGTTCAGTTATAACATAGCATCATAAAAAAAATCAAAGCACTGGTTGTCTGAAATAAAGCAAGCAATCAACATTCAATAAACACACTTGATTTATTTTGTATAAAAGGGTTAAGTTTACAACCAAACTTTTATAAAAAGTTTAGCATAAGTACGTCATTACATTTTTATGCAGAAATAGGTATTTCTGCCACTATACAAGAAAACTCTAATTAAAGAGTCCACAAGGTTTCACTCAATATATATATATTTATATATAAATATATACACAGCATTCAGTAGGCTCACGTCAAAAAGGCCATTGCTGGCCAAAGACTTCATTTAAGTAACCGAATACTGGGTCCTTCTGGTATTCACGCTCCACCTTTGAAAAAAGGCAAAGTCTGCTTGGATTGGGCAATTCCTTGTGATTTTTAACGTTTTTTTTTTTTGTTTTTGTTTTTTTTTTCCGCTCCCCATGGTGGGAATAGTATATAAAGAAAACCTTCCAACTGTAGAAAGGGCATTGAAAGTCTCTCATAAATAACGGTATCACAGACAGTCCAGGTCTGAGAACACCTGGGGAAGATGATCATTCTTAAGTTTTCCTTCCGGTTTTTCTTTTTAAAAAGGTCCATTCAACTGGTTTTTTCCTGGTGAAATGGTTGAAAATAACAACAGCAACAAAAAATGTCTTAAAAGATCCTGTAGACTTCTTGTTGTGCAAAAGAAAAAGAGAAAGTAAAAAGAAAAAAAAAGTCCCCAAACGCCTGCAAAAGATTGGGAGAGAAAGGCAGTTTAGGAGAATGTAACCTAGGGGCAGAGACGGGCAGGCTGGCGCCGGGGAAGCCACAGTTTGAACATTTAACCAAACCCTGGCGTCCAGATGCGCGCTGCACATACCCGGCCTCAACAGCACAAATTAAACATGAAAATAGCAGACACTCAAGGGGAAAACTCCCCAACCCCAGTCTCCTATTTGGCTTTCTAACAGCATGCTCCCAGGCGCCAGTCTGCTTCTTGTAACAATTATTTGATTGAAAACAGCCCTTTAGTTAACAGATAGGGAAATCTGGATCCCAGAGCACAGGGGTAAGGCGCAGGGTAGCAGTCCTCAGCTGGCTAGAGAAACCTCAGAGGACTGCAGTTTGGGGGGAAGAGAATCACTATGGAATTTGTGACGATCGAGATTAATTACAGCTGAGGTTAGTACCTCGGACTACCACCACTGGGCTCACAAAAGCCAGCAACGCTCCGTCCTGCCACCTCCATTGTAAGTTACTGGCCTGCCTTTCTTAGAGGCAAACGAGCGGTAATCCCAAGGAAGCACAGCTACAAGCCCCTTCGCGCCTGTCTGGTTGAGACAGCGAAGGAAGCGTGCATTTACCATATCGAACATTTTACAGATACACAAGCATTACCAAAACGCGCACACAGGAGGAAAGGCAGCGCAAACACTCACCATTGACTCAGCCACAGAGTACTTTGCTATCATTCGACATAAGCTCAGAAGGGAATTCAGACGCCTGGAGAGAGAAGGAGATAAAAGGCAGGACATTAGACAATCTTAAGGGAAGGTTCCCCCACCCCCTTCTTTTACGAAAGTGCCAACAAGTCCCATTAAGACAGGTTCATGCTACAATGCGGATCCAGACGCAGCCCACACAGGAGAACTTAAGTAGCGATTCCGCAGGACGCTCACAGTACAATTTTCTTAAGAATAAAGTTAACGAGCCTGTCTCCACAATAGGCTTTAAGAGTGACAGCTCGGGCAAACCGGAGCGTGCCGGCAGCGGGGTGCGAGAGAGCGAGCGAGCGAGCCTCACCTGCAAGGACAGGATGCTGATGTCGGTGTTCAGGGTGGTCAGCGGCGTCCTGGACGCCTGGTTCTGCCCGGGTCTCTGGTGGTGCAGGCTGACGATCGTGGGGTGCGAGTCCAGGGCGATCTGCAGGTCCAAGATGTAATCGATGACGTGCTGCAGGATTTCCATCTTGGTCACCTTCTTGTTCTGCGGGATGCTGGGCACCAGCTCCTTGAGCTTGGAGTAGCAGTCGTTCATGTTGTAGAGGAGGCTCATGGGGTCGTCCACCGGGGTCTTGCTCCGGGAGATGCCCAGGCTGTGGTCCGACAGGCTGTTCTTCCTAACGGACCTCACCGGACTGAAAGCTTTCATGCTGCTGCTCGGAGGAGGAGAGCTGCAGGGAGGGAGCCGCCGCAGGGGGCTGAGCTGGCCGCGCGGCACCAGGCTCTGCTCAGAATGAAGCGCGAGGCGGGCGGGGCGGCTTTTATGCGCACTCGCCCGGGACGCTCGATCGGGCATCCCTGAGCCGCCATTGGCTGGAGGGGTCCTGTCCATCATGCCGAGGGAGCGCTCCCATTGGCGGACGGGGGCGCTCGGTCCTTCCGCATTCGCAGCCAATGCCGGTGGGGATGGGAGGAGCGGGCGCGAGCCCAGCTGGGGAGGTAAATTGAGTACCGTGAGCGCTGGGCGCCCAGGGGGCTCGGGAGTGCAAGTGTGGCCGCGGGGTTCCGATCCCCGGAGCTGGCCGGACCCCCCCGCCCCCGGGGTGTGCCCGGAGCGAGCTCTCCCCGCCCCGGGGCTGCGACAGCCCCACGGTTTGCGCGCCGCAGAGGGGAAGTCACAGGTCGCCGGCGTTAGGGAAGACCCGGACCTCTGCAGGAGGGCAAAGAAGCGCGCCTCTGGGGAGTCACGTTTGCACGGTCCCTTCCCTTGAGATAAAGAAAAGCTATTTAAGAGGGGGGTGGGGTGGGGACAGATTTCCCACGCACACGTTCAGGACAGGCTCAGCGCGGGGTTTTGCTACTTGGAGCAAGGCGGGAGGCCTCCTCGGAAACTCAGTGACGGGAGTTGTAGCGAGCGCTGTGCGCTCCCCCTCAGACCGCAGAGAAGCCCCGAGGGGCTCGGCATGTTCAGGACACTCCCTCCACCCCCAAACGAGGCAGGGTTGGTATAACGACTCCATTAATCGAAGGTCATTAGTGGGGTTCGCACGGTGGAACTTCATTTACATACGCTGCCCTTGGTCCGTGCCCTTCGGTGTAGGTGGCAAAGTGATGCGATTAATTATGCACAGATCGTGATTTCTGGTGTCACATTCCAGCGCTTCCAGCTCTTGGGAAGCTCTTTGTCAGGTAGGTGGTCCTAGCTATTGACTGACAGCTTATCGCTGTTTTTAAAGAAAATTCTGTTACGTACGAGGTTTGGAATCTCTCAGCACCCTTGCTTAGACGCAGCTACATTTTTAAAAAGTTTGGAGCTCTTGACCGCAACATTCGCGTAAGTCACACTGGATTCTCGCTTTGCTGAAGACCACCGTGTATTAGAGGAAAAAAATACTTCTCTTAAAACAAAAATCCAAAAAACCAGAAAGGGTAAACTGGTAGTATGTTGACTTTTTTTTTTTTTCCTCTCAATTCTCCACATACTCTGAATGTAATAAAGAGGAAGAAGGCAGAATCCGGTCAGGGCTCGGTGGTGGGGGAAACAGTATTTTCCCTTCAATTAATGATTAATTCCTCCGCTGGTGGGCCAGGCGGTCTCTGACCTCCACGTGACAGCCATGTGCCCCAGGGCTTCTCTCTGAGGACGCAGAGTCCGGCGGCGGCTTGGAGGTGGTAAAACCCGGCCACCTCGGTTTGGAGGCTGCAGGAGGACGCTGCCCTGCAGGGAAATGTGCGCAAACCCTGCCTTGGCGCCTGCCACTCAGGGACGGTGTTCGGTCGACGGCTGGCCTCTGTTATTAAGCCTGGAAGTGATTTACTATCCGAGGCGGCCTCCCCCCAGCCCCCCGCAGCTCGAGCCTCTTGATGTACTTTGTGTGCTTGTGTTTCTGTCACATACGTGCCACAGCGGAACAGATTTTGTTTTGACACTTTTGGTTCATGATGTTATACTCTGAGTATTTTACAATAATAGCCAATGTAAACAAGCATCTCCGGGATTCTCAAATTATTACTTATGATTCTTGGACATTGCATCTCTGCGGTACTGACGCATCCTTAGCTTTTTCCAAGGACACCGTCTGTTAGCCCCCGTGCCAGCCTCATTATCCCCACAGAAAGGCCCTGGGCTGGATGCTAATGAGCGCCGTGCAGCCTCGCTCCACACACTGGCAGCGACGCACGAGCGCCTTCTCCCAAGATCATCCTCCTACCCTGATAGAGTAAAATTGCTAAATATGGTGAAAGTTCTTTGGCGTTTCTTTCTCCGGCTGCCACGCCAGAGTCCAGTCTGCCGGGCCGCGCTGGATCCGAGTCTGTTGGCGCGCGACCCAGGTTTTGCATTCATTTAAAGATCATTCTAAGGGGATTGTGAAACTATGGAAGTTAATGGCCAGAGAAAAGGCCGGAGTTAGAAGCAAGTCTGTCACGGCCACCCCGGGCTGACATTTCTTGAAATTATGTTTCGGGGCCGGGGAGATGGTGGGAGCCTTCTTCGGGGAGGTTTATTAAAAAAAAAAAAAAAAAAAAAATCTGTCAATTGGGTGTCGATGTGGATTTTCACGCGCGAGACCTGAAGTTCAAATGATCCCAGCTGCAGGACGCGCCCAGCTGCGGCGTGGGTGGTGGGAAGGTGTGAAGGGCTTCCGGCGGGGGTGGGGATACCGGTCCCCAACTCTCCACCGGGACGCCCCCCACTTTCAGCGACAGACCCTCCCCGGAGTCGCCCGGGCCCTGCCTCCAGGCCTCCGGATCCCCCACCGCGTCCGGGCCACGCGCGATCCTCAGGAGCAGGTCTCGGGCCCGGCCACCTCGGCTACTGTCCCCGCGTGATGCCACGGGGAGGTGGGGGGGGAGGAGGGAGCGGGAGGAGCCGGCGCGGCGGGGGCGAGTCTCAAGGTCCTCCCCGCACATCTGGCGCAATCGGGAGGCCCTCGCCTTTCTTCCCCTCGGTTTTGTTCTCACAGCTGTGTCCATTCCGCCCGTGACCCCCCGAGTGATCCCTGACAGGTGATGAATTGGCAGCGGCGGCGGCGGCGCGCGGGCCAGGCCGCGGCGGGGCCGGAGCCGGAGCCCCGGAGCAGACTCTCTGGCGCCAGGCGCGTGACGCCGCCCATTCACGCCGCCCTGCAGCCTTGTCCTCGCGGCGCCGCTCAGGCGGCTGCCATGGCAACCGCGCCGTCACTCAGCGCGCGCGCCCAGCTGATCAATGCCTGCGAGGCCCCGCGGTCCCGGGCTCGCCCTGACCGGGCCGTCAGCCTGAGCGCACCTGCAGCCTCTGCACGTCTTAAGTTTCGAGTGATTTGGGGGGGAAGGAAGAAGGACCCGAGAAGAAAAGAACAGGGGAAGAAGAAGAAGGAAAAAAAAAATAAACTGGGGAGGGGGGGAGTGTGTGTGTGTGTGTGTGTGTGTGTGTGTAAGAGAGAGAGAGAGAGAGAAAGAGAGAGAGAGAGCCGCCGGGAGAGGGAGAAGAAAGAAATCTTCCTCTGCAAAAGGGGGCGTAATGTGGCTTAGGCGTTGCCAAAGCAAAAGGTTTTGCTTTATTTCATTTGTTTTTGCAACGGAGGCGTGGAGCTGGCCGGGGGGTGGGGATGGGGGGGTTAGAAGTGGATGTCTCTGCGCAGGACGAGATTCACGTATTCCTCTGGATCGTCTTGGTCCTCGCCTTTGACTCCAAAGGAAGAAAAAAAAAATTATTTGAAGGATCCTTGTCCTCGAGCCCCCCACCCCAGCGCGTTCTGCTGACGCTCTCCTAGGAATCCTTAGTGGCTGTGCAAAAAGCAGCAGACTTTTCCCGGGCAGCCCCGCCCCCACCCTGAGAGGTGGCAGGATGCACTTTACTGCGGTCTTCTGGCTCCTGAGCCTCAGCGGGCAGCTCCCCGCATCTTGCGAGCGAGCTCATTTCCGCTACAAAATCGAGCAACGCGGGCTGAGGGCGCGGGGAGGGGGGGGGGGTCAGGCCGAGCCACTTCATAGTGCCGAGTTTTCTCCTGACATCACCAAAAGTCCAGAAACTTGTAAGTCAGTAAGTCAGCCTGGAGACGCAGACACCCCTGTCCGGGTTTATCTCCAGGGAAAGCTCTCTTTAGGAACCAGATGCCAACATTTCCGGATAGTTTATGGCACCCGGATCCCTCAAGGGTGCTCACCCACGGCCCAGAGTGTTAACGGCCGTTATTCATCGCCTGTCCTTCAGGAGGGGATTCCAACTGCGACCGTGCCTTGCTGGCCCTAAATCCTAAGGGCGGGGGTGGGAGTGCAGGGGCTTTGGGGAGGGGGCTGCTGCGCAGAACCGGCCCGAGCTGCTATCTCTGCCTTATCCGGGTTTGTTGTGGTTTTCGAGGAAACGGCATCTGGGCTGTATAAGGATTCGAGTTTTTGCTTTGCGTGTTTATTTAATACCTTGGCAAGAGGGAGCCCTTATCCTGAAACCAGATAAACCAAATTTGGGTTTAAAAAAAAAACCTTAGATGAGAGGAGCTAGGACTGAAGGAAAAAGAGCAAAGCCACGAAAAGCAAACAAGAGGATGTTTATTTTTCTCTTTGGGGTATTTTTTTTTTTTTTTGAGGACTTGCCTAACCTCTTGCACTTCGCGTCGCACACAGCCAATAAATGGCGTTAGCGAAGCGCCGCAGCTACTGCAATGGCTTAGCTTTAAATCGGCCCGCCCTTGCCCCGCCGCAGTTCCGGCCGTAACTCCCTCTAGGATTCCCACACTGTCCTGTTTACCTGAAGAAGCTGAAGCACCAGGTTTAAAAAAAAAAAAAAAAAAAAGCCATGCCGAATCTAATTGTTTACCACCATCTGATTCCCCTTTAGAAGGATCGCTTTCCAGCCTGGTTCAAAGAAAGCCAAGTTTGGGAAGTTTGGCGGAAGGGTCCGATTTAACTACGGAGCGCCGCAAATATTTTGTTACCAATACTGCGAAGTGCTCCGATTTGCGGTCGCATTTGCTATCCACAGAGGGTTTTCCTGCGACTTTTACTCCGGTCACCAAATTTTAAAAAAGAGAAAACTGACTGGACTGAGCGATACGGTCTTGGAAAACAATCTCAGGCCGCCTGCGAACTGGCGGGGAGCAGGGGCTGGCGTCTCCGAGTCTGCACCACCCCGAGGAGCGCGCCGCGGGTCGGGCCACCACGGGAGCCGAGGTCACCGCGGGGACCCCAGGCCACAGCCAGCCGGGCGCCCCCTAGCCCGCTTCCCCGAGCGAGCGCTGCGCCCAGGCCACCCGCGTCTGCCCACTGGCGTCCGTGGGAACCCGCAAGCAGCCTGCAACAAGGGCGGGCTTGTCCGGAACCAAACTGCTTCTTAATATTATAATGCCGCACCAAAAGCAAAACCTGGCCGGGCCTGGGAGTCCCTAACAAGAAACACATTGTGTGTGCGCGCTGCCCCCGCCTCGGTTGGCTCCAGCCCTCGTTTGCGCTCTGGCCGCGCTGCAAGTCAGCCAAGTCCGTGACTTGTAGTCTACCCAAGCCCGCAGCCCGCACCACGTGCGCCTGGGGCACCCCTGCCGAGCCCCCGGCGGGGTGGGGCCCGCTGGAACTCCGTGGACGCGCCTGCAGCTCAGGGCTCTTGCCTTTTGCTGGCTCTGCAGGCCACCGGGCTGTTCATCTCTCCCGGCACTGGTGGCTCGAATCTAGGCTGAACAACTTGTTTTTAACCGCAGTTTGAGAGCCACCTCCCCCTCCTTCACTCAGTTCTTAGGCATTCTATCCCAGCCTTCCCTGCAGTTAGAGGGGAAACAGTCTTGAGGGTCTTGCAACCCACCCGCGCTGCGTCACCCCCCACCACCTTGTTCCGTGGGAAAGGGCAGGACCTGGGCCACATCCTCAGAGAGGTGACTGCAGTTGACTGAGAAAACCAGGACCCCTCAGGGCTTGTGAGTTGGACCCAGGGATTTGGGTTGATTTTGTCAGATTATTAGAGTCCCTGGGTCAACCTGTCATCTTGGCACTGTGGCACTGAACATGGCCTGATGAGATTCAGATACTGCCCTTCAGCAAGAGCCTGGAGGAGAGGCCTGCGAATTAGGTTGTGCATTTATCATTATTTTATTTAAGTTTAATTTACTTTTGAGAACTTCATTTATTATTATTATTATTATTTTTTTTTTTTTTCTTTTCTGAGACCGGTAATAGAGCCCTGTCTGTACTGGACTTGTTTTATAGACTAGGCTGGCCTTGAACTCACAGAGATCTGGTTGCCTCTGCCTCCCCAGTGCTGGGTCTCAAGGAATGTGCCGGCAGGCCTGGCTTTGAGACCGTCTTAAATGAGCATCTACATTATCCCCACTCCTCCCCCCCCCTTCAGCCTTAGTGCCCCTCTCCCATATACATGGTCTCTTCTTCAGTTATCATTACATGTGTATAACACACACACAAACAGCCCACTGTAGCTCTGCTCATGTACATGCATCCAGGGCAGACACCTGGGATTGGACACCCTTAGAGCTTTTCATCTAGGGGTGAGACCGTGTGGAATTTCCTCTGTCCGTTTGGCCTGCGGTGGTGTCACCATGCCACTCATGTTCGGGAAACCAGACTGTTGAGATTACATGCGTGCGACTTCCATGTCATGCCTAGGGGGCCGTGTTTAGCAACAGGCATTTGGGCCTTTGGCTGTTGGAATCTTTCTGCCCCTCTCTTCCATTTTAGGAGCCCTGGGTATAGGGGTTGCATTGCAGAGATGTAAATGAGTTTGGGTACTCCACAGTTGTTTATCCTCTGCATTTGGACCAGTTGTTTGTCTAGATAACAGTTCCCATCTGTTGCAAAAAACAGCTTTTTTTATTTCAATGAGGTAAGAACTATACTTACCTGTGAGCAGAATGGTAAGCATTTAGAATACAGTTACAAAGTATATTGATTTAGGAGAATGGCAATAATAGCCTCTCCTCTAGGGTCTGTGACTCTAGCCATGGGTACTTGGTTAGGTTTTTAGGGCTAGACATGAATTTCCTCCTATTGATTGGACGTTAAGTTTAATTAGATAGCTGTCAGTTACCCCAAGATAAAAGTGCCGTTATTTCACTATTAGGGATATATTGATGGTCCAGTCAGGGTTGCGGTTCATAGGCTTTAAGGCAGGTCAGGACTACCCATTGCTCCTCTCCCTTAGCAGCTCGCGTAGCTCTTTCCAATACCAGCCCTCACGGAAGAGGCCTCAGGGTTAGTCCCCACTCAGTTCCTCCTAGTCCTGTGTCCAAACTGTGTGTTGTCTTCAGCGATAGTCTTCCCTGGGAGGAAGCTCAGGGGAATGGCAGTAGCCCATATTGGTTAGGAGACTTAACCTCTGACCAACAAACAAGCTCATGCCTGGACCGGGGTTTTGTTAGATAGCTCTTGGCTCTCGTGGGCTGGGCCGCATCACCCCATGTGACGTCTGACAGCTTGGGCTCAGTAGCCTTGAGTTTCCAGAGGTTGGCTGTGGGAGCCCGTAGGAAGCAGTTGTTGGAAGCTACTAAAACCTCTTTGCTGGTGTCCCCTGAGAAAACAAGAGTTGCAGCTTTGCAGGAGGGCAAACCTCCCTTAGTGAGGCATGCCTGGCTCTCTCAGTTGATGCGGGCTCTAGCTGAGGCTGCAGCGCATCCCTTCCTCTGTACGCACCACCCCTTTTCCTTTCCCCCCTTCCCTCCCTCTTTCTTCCTCCTTCCTTCCCTTGAGGTTTCAATAGGTTTCATGGCCTTACCTGACCCCCCTGTCACAACCTCCTGAACAGCTTGGACTGTGGGGCATGCTGGCCTCTCCTTGTTTAGCCCTTCATTTCTTTACTCTGGTTGCAGTGAGTCAGGGTGGCCCCACAGTGTTCTCTAAAGGGAGAGTGCCAGGCCTCTGCACTTGTTCCCCTCCTGAATCACTCTGCTCATAGGCCTGGGGATGGCAGAGAGCCAGTGTCCCAGGTCTCCTGTCCCAGGGAGTCCAGACTGGAGGGTAGGACCTCAACCCCAGGAACCAGCCCAGGCCTTCCTGACTTCAGAGAATGTGAGCCAAGCCTTTCCACTGAGTGACCCAAAACTTTCTGGAAATGTTCCACATCTATTCAATTCCTTGGGAGAAATGCTAGTTTTAACTAAGGAAATATTTATCACAGATGCTTTATGGTCCCTTGAAGATGCCACATTTTGAAACGGAATATGCTGAACCTCACGGTGTCCTGAAGAGTCCTTCAGTACTGTTCTGGTGAGTGTTCTTGGGCAGCAGTTCTCAACCTGTGGGTCATGACCCCTTTTGGGGGTTGAATAACCCTTTCTTGGGAGTTGCAATTCAGACGTCCTGCATATCACATACTTACGTTATGATTCATAACAGTAGTTCTTCATAATTACAGTTATGGAGTAGCAACAAAAATAATCTTATGGTTGGGGGTCACCACAGCAGGAAGAGGGTTGAGGACCAGTGTTCTTGAGGGAGGAAAAGCCAAACTCTCGGTGGGGTTTAGAGGAAAGATGGCCTGCTGTGCCCTGAACCCTGGCTGCTGAGAAAGGAACCCAGACTCTTGGTGTCAGCAGCCTGGCGGCCCCAGTGAGGCACTGTGGCCCTGGGAAAGTACCCACTGCTGACTAGTTCACATTCTTTTGTACCATTTGAGAAGGAGGGCGACTGTAGCACCTTCCTGTGATTTTATTTTGAGTGTTCCATGCGCCTCATACACGATGCCTGAGAGAACATATTATGGGCACCCATTGCTAGCTTAAATTTTAAATGGACAAAGAATAATTGTTCTTAGCAAGAGTATGCTTCCACCTTTATCTCCTAAGGATCTTCTCAGCGATTGATTGTAGGAAACAAGATATTCTTGTAGGGGGCTGGAGGAATGGCTCAGCTCTTAAGACTGCTTACAACTCTTTTGGCATGCCCTGTTGGCTTCTGTGGGCATCAAAGAGAAGGTGCCTCTAGCTATGCTTTCTAAATGCTGAGGAAAGGAAATCTACTTTGGAGTCCTCTAAGACCAAAAAGGCCAGAGATGAACTCCAGAGAGCTTAGTGTAAACGTCCCAAATTCACAAGTCCTTCATAGACTTACTCACAGAGCGTTCTGATCCCTTTGCCTAAACTGTATCACTGCATCAACCATACGTTAGTTTCCAGACACTCCCCAGTAGAGAGCTCTCTTACATTTGGGGCTGGGGACTCCAGGTTCTTCCCATGTAATGCCTGCTGATGTGTGTGGCTGACTCAGACACTGCCGAACATACAAACAAAACAAAACAAAACAAAATCTGTTGAAAGTGAGTGAAATAGTTGGGTAGTAGTGGTGCAACCTTTAATCTCAGCACTCTGGGGTCAGAGGCAAGTGGACCTCTGTGAGTTCAAGGCCAGCCTGGTCCAAAAACAAAGTTCCAGGAAAGCCAGGGCATCAAAGATCTCGGTACAGGACAGCCAGACACAGAGAAACCCTGTCTTGAAAAAAAAATAACTAAACCAAACAAAACAACAGCAGAAAGCAAATGAAATTAACAGTGACTGAGTTACTTAAGGCAATGCCAGCTGCTGTACTGAGTAAACCAAAAATCCCCACACAACAGAAGGTCTCCCTAAGATGGGTGTAACCATATTGGACCAATGACTTAGGGGCAGTAGCATCGCTTTATAATGTGAATATGCCTCCCATATTCTTGATAGGGCTCCTAAGGTGTTTGCATCTGATTCTATCAGGCCTGAAGGCCAAACAGGGCCTGGTGACCCACACTGGGGAAGTGAGACAGACCAGCTTCTACCTATTTAGAAGAAGGCTCCTGATCCTGGACACTGTTGTCCCTGGGCCAGCTAGTTCTTCAGTGTGCCTCCTGGCCTGTCAAGTCGATGTCCCCTCACTAGGTTCCAAAAGAACGTTCCCTTCTTCCAGTGTGACAATCGGCAATGTCTCCTCATATGACTAGGAGCCATTGCTGTGGTTGAGAACCAGATCTCAGTCCACTTCACTGCAATGGAGGCCGGGAGATCTTGGCTTCAGTATTCCAGGAACGGGGGACAACCCCTTTAGGGGCTCCGGATCAATGTTTTTCACAGTGCCCTTTGGCTCACTGGTTCTTCTACCACCATTGGGGCACTGGTACCTGCTTCACCCATTTCTTAAGGTGGGAGGAGGGGGAGTTGGGGAGGAGGCAGTAAGAATTTGAGGGATGGGGTGTTGGCTCTCGGCACAGCAACAAGGGCAGAGAAACCACAGCCCTGTTCTGTAGCATCGAACATTCATGAAGAGATTAAATAGCTGAGACGCTTACACAGCAAAAGGGGGGGGGCGTGTCATGTGTAGAATTCACTTTTGAGTGTGCAACACTTTTAGAGGTAATAATGTTGCTTTGCCAGCCAGGGTGGGAGCGGGTAAGGTCAGTGGCAGTGTCAAGGAGGGGGTTTGATGTCTTTGCCTTCCCCGGGGGACCCTTGAATCGTGCAGGGCGCTGAACAGCTCTGGGTGCTGGAGAGAGTGAGAAAGGTAAACATGCCCTATGTGGGTGTGTTCCCAGAGAGAGCCGTCACTTGGAAGCACAATAAAAGGATTGCCCTGTTGGCATGGATGGCCTGTTGGGTGATCGTATAATTAGTCCTGAGTGAAAGCAAGAGGAAACATGTCACAAGCTGTTTTCATAGTCCTTTTATGAACGTTTACATGAGTTAATGAATGCGCAAACAGATCTGCTGAAAACACATCAGCAGTAAAACAACAAAGTTGGGCACAGAGAGGGAAGTCAGCAGGCCTAAGAGGAACCAGGTCTCAGCTCAGGATGAGAAGAGGACAGGATTTTTGTTTTTGTTTTTTGTTTGTTTGTTTTGTTTTTCAACATAGAAATTGCAGCTAGTGTGATGCATAGCACCAGGGAAATGGAGCTCAAAGACCCTCTAACCCACTCATCTGTCCATTCACCCACCCCCTTACCCATCTGTCCCTCTCTCCGATGTTCTCTTGCTCCTTCTCTCAGTCCCCCTACCCATCCATCCATCTCACCATCCATCCCACCATCCATTCCATCCATTTACTCCTTCACCTAGCCACCTAGCCACACATCCAGCCACCCAGCCACACATCCATCCACTCAGCCACCTATCCATCCATCTATCCATCCATCCATCCATCCATCTATCCATCCATCCATCCATCCATCCATCCATCCATCCATCCATCCATCCATCCATCTATCCCACCCATTCACTCCTTCATCTAGCCATCCATCCATCCATCCATCCATCCATCCACGCACCCATCCACCCACCTATCCATCTACCCACCCACCCATCCATCCATCCATCCCATCCATTCCATCCATTCATTCCTTCATCTATCTACCCACCTACCCATCCATATTTCAGTAAGTACCAAACAACTACCATGTGCCAGAAAAATCTCCTGGCTTATTAAATATTGGTGAACAGAACTGACAAAACCCTGTCACCATCAGGATGTTCCATTCCTGTGAGGTGAGAGAAAGCAAGCACACTGGAGAACAAATGAATAGTGTGCTGTAATGTGGATGGAGCTATGACAACGAGGCAGGGACTGGGGATGAGAAGCGTCAGAAGCAATTTTGAATAAAGTGGCCCCGGGAGACTACTGGAGAAGGTGACAATTGAAGAGAAGATTGAAGAAAGCAGAGTGGTATCCACGGCACGACCTGGGGAAGGGCATTCTGGAAGAGAGAACAGTCAGCAAAGAAGGCCCAGGGTTTGTGTGCACAGGCAGTCTTGGTATGTGGAGGTGACCAGGGACAAGGCAATACTTAGCCCTAGAGGAATTTAAGTATAAGTTAATGTAAGCAGTGTCCATTTTAAACATAACTCTCAAAGCACAGAGAGATGGAAGTAGAATTTGTGGTCCTCCTGTCTCCGCTTCCCATGTGCTGAGCTTATAGGCGTGTACAACCATGCCCAGCTTCGTTTTAACTATTTTAAAGAACATATTTTAATGACATTACCTGCAGTCACATCCCTGAACCACCATCGGCACCGCTGCCTCTCAAAGTCCTATCTTTTTTTTTTTTTTTTTTTTTTTTTTTTTTTGCCTTTTGGGTTAAGAGGAGCACCAGATCTGGGGTTCCTCTTAAGCTGAGTGTGTGAGTGCGGGCAGGATCTTGATGGTGAGTCACACCAGTAACTCCTTGACTTCCTGGAGCCATGAGAGGGTAGATGGACTCACACTCCAAAATGCAGAGTTCTTGCCATGTTGAGAAGGCGAACACAGAGCCCAAGCTGCCGCTGTACAGGGCATGGCTGCTTCCCTGTAGCCTTCTGAACGCTGTGTTTGGGCAGCTGGGACTGCTTGATTGGGTCTGTGGAGACCAGAACCCTCAAGGCCCTCTGCGGCATTTGCACATAATCTCCCAGTAACAAGGCTGAGAAATTTAGGTGACTTCTCTGGGACCCTTCATGCAGTTAGTAGCTATGTGATAATAGTATTCAAAGTGCCTGGAATTGCCCAGGTGCCTTACTAGACCAGTTTGGGGTTCTTTCTGTGCCTGCCGTTCAGGCCTATGACCCCATTCTCACTGGGTAGAGAGACACACATCTATTTTTCTGGGCTCTTGGAGTTCATGTCTGCCGTGGGCTGCCCTCAGGGATCCGGATGGCTAAGGTAGTACTTCCTCTGCATCTGGGGGACATACCCACCCCTTCTGAAGTCCACTGTTTGAAGGAGGAATTCTTGTTTTCTCTGCTCGCAGCACCCTAAACTTGGCTGCAGTAGAGAGAGGGTCAGGCCACCAAGGGAAGCAGCTAAGCCTTGGGGGCTCCATCTTAAGGATGAACGGGGAGCCGAGGCTCAGGAAGCCAAGCAACATCTCTGAGGTAAGAGATGGAGAACAAGGCCCCTGCAACCCATCCTGTCTCCTTTCCTTGATCTCCATCCTTTTTCTTCAGTCAAATGTGGTTGAGTGGGGAGGGTTGTTCATGGGTGACACTCCTGTGTTGGCTCTGTTCAGAGTGACAGGTGGTCAGAAGGACTTTTAGGCTTCGAGAAGCTGTGGACTGTGTAGTTCAGTCCCGCCCAGCCCTGGCGAGCAGGGAAGAATCAGGGTCCCCTGTGCAGCAGTGAAAGGAAATCACACTTCTAAAGGAGACTCCTGGCCACCCCTGGTTCATGCGGAAGTGGACTATGACCTTGGGGCTGTGGTCCCCAGCTGGCCCTGTGTGTGCCCTCCTCGAGAGCCTGGCCCCGATGGCTAGTGTGGGCAGCTGCTCAGCTTTGCCTGGAGTTTTATGCTTATTGATGGGCATGGTCGGTGGGGCTGGGAGTGGCCTCTGAGGACAGCAGGGAGGTTCTGTGGGAACTTCGAAGGGACTATAGCAGTTATCCGCATACCACTAAAAATATCACCACTGGTCAACCAGATTAATCAGTGCATTTTGTTTGTTCTTTTGTTTGTTTTCCAAGGCAGGGTTTCTCTGTGTAGCCTTGGCTGTCCTGGAACTTGCTTGGTAGACCAGACTGTCCTCGAACTCACAGAGATCCACTTACCTGCCTTCCAAGTGCTGGGATTAAAAGCGTGTGCCCCCATACCTGGCTTTTTGTTGGATTGCTTCATCTTTGAAGATAACTTAATATCAGAAAGAATGATGCAGTTCTAAAAATTTCATTCACTTATTTGAGATGAAGTATTGTTATGTTACCTCGGCCCTCTGGATTATAATCGTTCCCTACCTGCTCATCCTACGGGTTTTTTTTTTTTTTTTAACATTTTTGTATATATTATTATTGTTGTTGTTGCTGGTGGTAGTGGTGGTGGTGGTGGTGGTGGTGGTGTGTATGTGCATGCATGAGTGTCTGTGTGTGTGCATATGTGCGGTGTGTATGTTTGTGTGTATGTATGTGGTGTGGGTGGTGTGGGTGGTATGTGTACTTGTGTGTGCATGTGTGTATACATGTGTGTGAATGTGCGTGTGTGTGTGTGTAGTGCATGCACACTACACTGTGCCTGTGGAGGTCAAAGGACAACTTGCAGGAAGCCGGGTCTCTCCTTTCATCATGTGGGTTCTGGGTACAGAACCAAGGTCACCAACCTTAAAGGCAAGGCCATTTGCTTGCTGAGCCATCTCATGGCCCTCCCCATTCCCAGTTTGCATTTTTAAATAAAACTAACTTGGGCCAGGTCTTCTGGCACTTTCCTATAATGCCAATACTTGGGAGGTAGAGGCAGGATGATGCAAGTTCAAGCCCAGCCTGGCCATGTGAGACCTCTCACAAACACACACGACAAGCTCTAAATGGTTCCCCTTTGTTATCATGAGGAACATTTGTCCCCATGAGCCTCCCCACCCTGCTCGCTGGCTGGTCCCATCTCTGTGCATCCTCTCAGTAGCTCGTTCTAGGGAGCTCAGTCAGCATGACTTCCGGTCCCAAGAGAGAGACCTGCTGTGCCGCAGCCCTTGTGCACCCTTTCCTGGACTGATTCCAAGCTCTGCCTTCATTGGCGCAGATGGCAGAGAGGACATTGCCAGCTCTGGCCTGCCTCAACCTGCTGCTGACCTCCCCGGGGCTCTGGAAGCCCAGTGACTCAGCATGACTTAACAACCTGGCTTTCCGTGCGAGCCGAGACGATTTGCCACATATCCAGTGCGGGATAGAAGTTGACGTTGTTTGGAAGAACAATTCTAACTTAATTATGAGAGAAAAGCAGGAAAGCCAGATGTCTTTCCACTCCAGAGATAGGTTCTAAGACAGACTAACACTGGGCGGTCTGGTTTGGGGCGCACTACTTCGGTCCAGTGTAGGGCTCGCTCCTGTGGGCTTTCCTTCTTTGTCAGAAGAGACAGGGTTTATTCCAAACTCTAAGCTGATGTGATTCTTTGACCTTTTTCTCTATAAGCTGCGTAGACAGACGACCACTAGACAAGGTTGAACAAACGCTGGCACTTGGCTAGCTCTGAAGTTGGGGTCTTCATGCTGTGACTCCTGAGGCAATTGGGGCAAGGGCCTTCCTGACACCCGCCTCTTGGAGGCAATCTAGTTGGAACACTCCTCTTCCCCAGTTTTCAGGGTCTTTCTGCTCATCATGTCTGAAAGAACAGCCTGAGCTGTTCTCCTGTCTCCCAGGGATCTTGCTATGTGGAGCTCATGTGACCACTCAACCCTGTTAACTGGACTCCTTCCTCTCAAAGCTGGGCGTTTTCTTCAGTGGGACCAGCTTGTTATGTTTTACGGAGAACAGGCTGCTTAGGTCAGCCAATGGGGAGGAGAGGTTGAAAGGGTTTTCTTCTTATTTTGTTTCTTATTTATTTGTAATGCTAGGGACTGAACCAAGGGCCTCGCAGATGTTAGGCAAGTGCTCTCCACCCCTAAGCTCCACCCTTAGCCCTTGGATCTCACTGTGCACTCTTTTGGAGTCTGTGTTTAATGCTTTTAAGGGCAGGGAGTCAAGGGTGAGAAGTCTGGATTTGGAGATGCTCCCGTTTAAGGATTCTAACTTTGGGTTCAGGGTTTGGTGCCAAAGCAGGTGGCTTCACTGGGTCTCGCCCCAGCTCTGGTTTCCCCCACGTGTCCGCTGTGTGGTGTGTGGGGGATGAGTGGTGAACACTGACAATGCACCTGGGAGGCCCTCTCTCTGCTACGCCTCCCACTGGCTCCGGGGACTATTCTTGTATCTCAAATAAGGTAGTTAGTGGCCCTGGATTGGCACGCATGAGAGACTGAGCATGTCTCTGTGTTACAATGTGGTCATGCATGGGTCCCCGAGCCTAGAAGCTGAGGACTTGGATGGAGTCCACGAGGAAGCAATGGACATCAGGCACACACAACTGAATCCTCCGGATGACCTACAGGGTCAGTAGAAAATTAGCCACTGAGGTTGCTTTGCTCTGTTTTGCAGTACCGGGCATCTAAGGGAAGTGATCTGTGACTGAGATCAGCCCAGAAGGGCACTTTAAACCCACATAGTCACAGTTTCCTTTAATTTTGTTTTTCCCTGCCTTTAAGAATAAAGACATAAAAGCCATCCTTGATCCCAACCTTCAGGACCAGACTCTCCCCTCTCCCCATCAACTTTTGTTCTGACAGATGTCAGCCCTGTCAATTTTTTGCTGCTGATGGTGGACTTTTGGCTCTATCATGTCCACGATGTCCAGACATACCTGGCTAGCTGAAGGTTCTCTGAGAATCTTCTTCTCTGTGTCATTAATGCTATTGTTTTTCCAAGAAACTGTGGTGGTTTGGATGAGGATGGTCCCATAGGCTCATAGATTTGAATGCCTAGCCACCAGGGAGTAGCACTATTTGAAAGGATTACAAGGATTAAGAGGCGTGTGACCTTGTTGGAGGAAGTGTGTCACTGGGAGTGGACTTTGAAGTTTCGGAGGTCCATGCCAAGACCAGAATCTATCTCTCTCTCTCTCTCTCTCTCTCTCTCTCTCTCTCTCTCTCTCTCTCTGCCTATAGATCAGCATGCAAGTTCTCAGCTATGTCTCCAGCACTTGCCTGCATTCCTGCCATCCTCCTGCCATGATGATAATGAACTAAATCTCTGAAAGCAAGGGCCAATTCAATGCTTTCCTTTTTTAACAGTTGCCTTGATTATGGTTTCTCCACAGCAATAGTTTAAGGTCTAAGCCCGGAACCTACACTGGGTATCTATGAAGACCCATCCATTTCATTCCTCTTCCTTGATCACTCCACTTCATCACCTGGTTGACCCTTCTTCATCTTCCAGGTCTCATGAGCCAGTTCCTCTGTCCAGTCCTGTGGTCTTTTGTGATGGGCCTGCTCCCTTCCTCTTTCTGCAGAGCCTGCCTTTTACAGGGGGGCATGTGGCCCAGGACTGGGGGCTTCTGCCAGATATGTGGCATGTGGAGCAGGATCTCGGGCCCACCAGTTCCCTGTGTTCTTCTGGGTGCAAGTGGGAAGCAGTTCTTTGTGGCCCTAGCACATTGGCGTCACCTGAGGGCTCCTCAGAAATGCTCATTCTCAGCCTCAGTCTGGCTGCTGAATCACTGCTGCTGGGCTGGGGACAGGAATGGAAAAAAGCCTTTCTGCTCCTCTGACAGACTCTTGCTTCACATTTTCCCTGAATTCTGGGTACGTCAAAGCCACCAAGGGTGACCTTGTGTCCAAATGCACACCCAGAGGAAAAAAATGTTGTCAGTATAGCTTAAAACCCTGTGAACAAACCTACTAAGGACAAGGCTTGGACCATCCTACAGGACAGGAAGCCTCAAGTCTGAGGTCTGGAGTTGGTGCCTGTTGGGATTAGGAGATATCAGGACACTCTCCTGGCACTTGGAGGAGAGCATGAAAAAGTTCAGAGCCCAAGTGTCTGAGGTAACTCATAATTTGGAGGTAGCATTCATTTTTATCAGACTAGAATGTTTAATTTGTCATGTTCGTTAACATAAAATATTGAGGAAAAAGAGCCCTAAGGTCATTTCGTGTTCCTTCTACAGTCAGTTGAGAAACCACGGTCTGGAGTGATGACAGGCTAGATCGAGGTCACACACTGCTGGTGATGGTGGCATTCTGCCTGGGGGTGGCTCCAGGCTTGGAGAATGTGGCTGCTGGTTGGTTGTCTTTGCCCTTCTCCTGTACCTCAGACACTCTGGTCCCCAGGAGAGATGCCTACCCCTGAGAGAAATGGAAGGTGTGAGGGACCCCACCCCAGCACTGTGTGCCATGATCAATTTTCCCCTCCCCTCTTCCTTCCCTCTCACTTTCCTCTCCCTCTTCCACTCTCCTCCTCCTACTCCTTCTTAGTGCCTGGGAGGTAGAGCAGGGAAGGTGGGCTTGGAGAAAGCCTCTTTACTCCAGCTTTTATAGATTTTCTAAACCTTGGCATGTACACTCCTTTTTGATCTTTCATTTTTGTCCACACAGATCAAGGCCACACAGGCACACAGAATAAAAGTGCAGCATTCCTAAGTGATGGTATGAGAATTACTGAAACTATGTAATTCTCCAAAGCAGTCTTACTGTTTTCTTGGTCTGTGGTGGTTTGAGTGAGAATGGCTCCCATAGGCTCATGTCTTTGAATGCTTGGTCCCTAGTTAGTAGAGAACTGTGTGGGAAAGAGTCAGAGGTGTGGCCTTATTGGAGGAGGCATTTCACTATTCTTTGAGGTTTCAAAACCACAAGCTGTTCCTAGGTTCCCAGTTACATTTCTCTGCCTTGTGTTTATGGATCAAGATGTGGGCTATCAGCTACTGCTCCAGTGCCTTGCCTACCTACCTGCTGCCATATTCCCTGCCATGATGGTTATGGACTCACCCTCTGGAAATGTAAGTCCCAATAAACTGTTTCTTCTAGAAATGGCTTTGGTTATGGTGTCTCTTCACAGCAATAGAAAAATAAGACATGGCCTGAGTCTCTTGGTGGCTCTCACAGGAGACAAAAAGACGTCAGCACTTCAGCAAGCATCTAGCCTACCGTCTTCTGAGCCTGGGATCCCAAGAGCCCCACTTTTGGTCCTGCAGTATACTCCTCCCAGAACACTAGATTTCCTCAGTGACTTCCTTTATTTTCCCTGGAGGTCATCCTGGATGCCCTCAGGTGCAGCCCATCCTGGCTGTCTTCCATTGTTCCATGTCATGTCACCCTGGTCTCACCTTCCCATCTTGACTACCTATGACGACTGCTTTGATGTATCTTTGTGCCCAAGTCTTTTGAGTGGGAGAGTTTAAGATTTAGGAATAGCAGTGAATGGATTGAGTTTTTTTTCCTCCTTCCTCTTCAACAGTTCCCTCAGTAATAACTCCAAGACCAGACAGCTTCCTTATTTAACCTGACTTCCCATCATGAACCCTAAAATGGTTCTCCGTAGACCTGGGCCTCCAGTCCTCTGACTTGGGAGATTTTTTCTCACTCTATAGGCCACGATCACAAACTCACGGCAGTTGCCCTGCCTCAGCCTGTATGGTACTTGGATTACAGGCAGGTACCGCCCTGTCATGCCAACCCCGAGCCCACTGTAGTCCAACTATTTGGCTAGAATAGGGCAGTTTCTCCTTTGTGACTGGATGACCCCACCCTGTGAGGATTTCCAGAAAGGTATCAGGAAAGTTCCTGTTAAGTATCTGGTAGTCATTTGCTTCATGTCTACACACTAAACTCCTTAGGGACCTGCCAACAGTGTCTCTCCTTCACTGTCAAGTCCCAGCATATAGTGCTGGGACACGTGCATAGAGATTCTAAATAACATTCTGAGCAGAAACGGAATCAGTCTGTAGGTAAGACACAAACGACTTGAGCTTAGAGGCTTCCTTCTGTGTAGTGTCACGTGTTGCAGGAACTCGATGCCTGAGGAGGCCAGCGTTTAGCCTGCAGGTTTACAGGTGACCGTGTCTTTGGACAGTAGGTATACCTGAAGCGGAAGCTCAGGGCCATCAGATTTAATCTGAGCATGGAGAGATGAACAAGGGTGAAGCCCTCCTGTTGCTGCTTCAGCAGAGTGGGGGTTGGAGCTGCCGGCCTTGTGTTCCTGCTCCATTCCTTTATCTCCCCAGGCAAGTGCAAGGGGGCAGGGTGTGGGCTCTGGGATTGCTGGAGCTACCCGAATGCTCAGCAGAGCTTTCCTGTTGTGTCACCCAAAAGTGCTACCCTGAGAAGGATTGCCTCTTCAAGAGAAGGGGAATACATTGCCCTTTACTTTGTTTTTCCTTTGGTGTGTGTGTGTGTGTGTGTGTGTGTGTGTGTGTGTTAGAAGGTAAAGGGCAATCTTGTATAATGATTCTCACTTCCTCCTTGTTTGAGACAGTCTTGTTCAGGATTGCCTAAACCAGGCTAGCTGGTCCTTCCAACTTCCTGGGATGGGAGTGGGGGGTCAGGGGTGAGGGGGAGGTTTCTCCAATCTTGGCTTCACCTCTTCCATTAGGAAGATCCCGATTACACACTTGGAGTGTTAGATCTAAGCTCAGGTCTTTAAGCTTGTTATAGCAAGTGTCTAATCCAGCCAGGTGGTTCCCAGCCCCATCCTTTTGCATTATATCAGTGTCATTTCTTGAGCTGCTGACTCCCAGGGAAGAGTATGATGATCTGAAGTTTCTGGTCTCTTATTAACAAAGACCTACGTTTTCCAAGGCAGGTCAGCAAGTGGAGACTTGGCTTTAGGTGGGAGGTATTAACTGCAAACTACACCAGTGAAGAGCTCCCAGGGTGGCTTGGCTCTCCACCTGGAAGGACCACACTCCAAAGGCTGCTGCTGGCCCTCTTTGCTTTGGAGGGAGATGTGATCCCCCCCTCCCAGCCCTTGGGGTCTCCAGGCTTCCGTCACTTCTTTCCACTGAGTTACTGATGCTTTTGAAAAAATGAAATAAATTAAGGAAACAGAAGTTGTTTAATTGAGGAAAGGGTCAGAGCGTGAGATGGACACCACATCACTGTCAAGTATTAATGGGAGTTTGGAGTGGAGCTTAGCCTCTGCATCTCCCCTTGACATAGGCTGCTCGATGCTCCTTTAAATCTAGGGGTGAGAAGTAGCAGACAGCTTAGACCCCGTTGCTGTTCTTAACAGGCCCAAAAAAGATACCCAGGACCTGATGATGCTAAGAGGGGAGAGCTGAGTTGAACACTAGCTTCTTTTTGGAAATGTTTATTCACGGGTCATTATTTATGGAGAAAAGTCAATTCCCTGTGTCCTCTGCACAAGATAGTGGCATCAGCCAGGACCAACCTGGTGGGCTGAGTGGACAGAGCATCCTAGCATCTGTGTGGAGCTACAGAGGGTTTGGCAACAGGTAGAGGGAGCTGGAGCAGCTGAGACTTGATGTATAGGCCCTCTGAGCCTAGAGGACAAGCCACAGGCTAATGCCACTACTTTTAACAAGAGTCTCGGTAGGCTGGAGAGATGGCTCAGCCTTTAAGAGTCTATACTTCTCTTGTAGAAGAATAGAGTTTGGTTCTAGTACCTATGTCCAGTAACTCATAATTGTAACTCCAGCCCCAAGGGACCCAATCTCTCTCTCTCTCTCTCTCTCTCTGCTTGGTGATAAATAGCTGAGCACGTACCATGGGATGTATTTATACATTCGCTCACGTCATTAATTGATTCAACTGCTCAGACGGCAGCATAGGAAACAGGTTTTAATCAGTGAGTCAGATGTCTCTGGGTCAGGGGGCAGTTACATTCATGGTGGTTTAGTGTGCTGGGTACTATGACGATGCTCCCCTAGGCCTCCCTTCCTCACGATGGCCTTCGGAGGTTGGCACTGTTGCCTGCCTGTTTGAGTGTCAAGTGGGAGGTTTAAGCGGACAGAAAGGTCAAGGATATGCAGGCGAAGCTGTGACAAGCCCTGTCCTCTTAGCCTAATTGCTTGGATTGGGGTGGGGGCTGGAGGTTGTTCAGACTAGGCCACACCCTAAGGAACTGCAGTATGGAGCTGTGGCCCACTGCCACCTGCTAGGGGTGTTTCCTATGGGTGTTCAGTGGCTGATTTGGGGCAGGTGAATGACAATGTCAGATTCACTGTGGCTCCGTATTTGGAGAGTTCCCTAGAGCCTATAGACAGAGCACCTTTGAGGGAGGGAAGAAAAACAATGTCTAGGGACCCCAGCATCACAGTATAGAGGAGATAAAAGAGAGGGCAGGGCATCCCTTAGTGACAGCCTTTGTCTCAGGGGGGACACTGGGGTTCTATATGGACTTTAGGATGATGGCAGGTATGTTGTAGCCTTCCATTGTCGTCTTATGACTCCAAAATGGGCTGGCTTTCTACTACACTGTAAAAACAGTGACCATTTGCCTCACCCTTCTGTGGTTTTTGTCTAACTTCTTTATTGCTGCCTGCTGGGCTACTGTTGGGTCCATTTCAGGGTCAGGGAAGGGGGGAACCTTTCCTCTGAGCCTTTCTCATATCCTGCTCCAGTGGGCATCTGTGAGCTTTGAATGGATGCCCCAGGGTTCCTGGCTTGCTTGGGTTAGCCGGTGAATTTGAAGGAAAATCAGCCTGTCTGTGTGGCCCAGCCATTGCTGCTGCAAATGACAGGCAGACCAGGGTCCTCTCTCACCTTGCAGCAATTCTTCCTTTCAAATTGGCTCCTTTTGCACTTTGTGCAATTGCCGGAGGCCTGCTGGACTCACTTTTGCAGAGCTCTGCAGTATTTAGTAATGAATGGAAGGTCATGTTGAAGATTAGTGGTCGTTTGGAGATCTTCCTTCAACTCCGATAATAAGTTTTCGGCTTCTTCGCTAAGATTGAAGAAACCTTATTAAAAACGTCCATAACCTCGAAAAGATGTAATGGTAGAGAAGGCAGCTTGATGCCATCCAAGGCCTGTGCTGGGAGTTCAGTCTGGAGGACTGGGGACAGAGCGGGCGGCTGCCCTGCCGCTGGCACCAGCCCATCGTCTGCTCGACCTGTCCCTTTAATTAAATCCCTGGAGTATTCCAGTCACCTCCTCCCCTTCCTTAGAAAGCTTTGATAATGCCACTAATGAGCGGACTCATCTGCACACACCTTCCTCTCAGCCCCGGTTACTCAGGCCAGGACGGTCCAGCTTCCCTCGAGCCTGACCTCCTTCACATTCGCTGCTTCCAGCCCGGCGCTGCGGCTTCCTGCAGGGTACAGGGGCATCCGCTCAGGCTCATTCCAGGTTGGCACTCAGTGGCCTGTGCTTTGGGCTGGGCCTGAGGTAACAGAGGAAAAGGGCGTCACTGAGCCGCATTCCATGAGAGGGATCTTCCAGCTGCTGAATCAGGGTGCAGCTGAGAAGTTTTCATTTCGCCGGAGGTGATGGGAACAAGTCTGTTGGTGATCAAGACAGGAGTGAAGGGGTTTGGGGTACATGGTCATGGCTGTTGTTTTTCTCTCATCTCCCCCAAATCAAACCAAGCAGGTTGCCATTAATAAAAGAGCAAAAGGGGCAAAAAGCAAATATATCAAAACTCAAAGCTTGAAACATTCAAAAAGTGGCATTTTTCAGGGTGAAAGTGAGCAAGAAGCAAATCTATGAATAGTGTTCCTATCCTTGAAAACTGTGTATTTAATTGGAGAGATGGCTCAATGGTTAAGAGCCCTGGTGGCCCTTCCAGAGGACTCTGGTTCAATTCCCACCACCCACCTGGCGGCTCACAACCATCTGTAACTTCTGACTCCTGAGCACACTGCATACATTCGGTGCACAGGTATACAGTCAGCCAAAACACCCATACACATAACAATGAAAAGTATTGGTCAGCATGGATTTGTGGACTGGTTTTGATTTCTTACATATTTCGTTAAAATGTTATTTATCTTAATCATGTCAGAGGCCACCTTAGCGGCTGCATTCAAGGCCTTGGCTCTCTCCATCAAAGTCCACTCCGGCTCTCTCAGGGTTGCTTTCAGCTGCCAGGGTCGGCATAAAAAGGACTCCTTTAGAAAGTGCTCTTAATGGCCCAGCCAGCTTTCTGTGTGGATTTGTTGGCTGTCTCCGGGTCTCACTGCCTCTCACTCTCTGCATGGAAAAAACTTCCTCCTTCAAGGGCCTCCTCAGATGTGCCCTTCCTTGTTAAGCCTTCATGATTACTCCTCTCCAGGATACCCTCTACCTTCCTGTCCACTGTGCTCGCCTTGAGCAGTGCTGGCCTAGTGCAGTCCCTGCCAAGGCAAACTCTTCAAAGCTGGCTACAATGCTCTCGCCTGGTTTTCTTAGAATAGGGGTGACTTTTGCGTTTTCTAGGCCATGTATGAGATGCTTGATAGAAGCAGTTTAAGGAAGGAAGGGTTTGTTTTGGCTCATGGTTTGAGAGGATACTGTCATTCAGGATGAGTGTGGCGGTGACAGGGGCTCTGTAGCAAGGGCATAAGGCAGCTTCTTGTTACAGAGGTTGTCAAGGAAGTGGAGAGAGACTGGTTAGAACTGGGGGTCAGGCTATAACCAAGGCCTATACTGAGTGTCTTACGTCCTTTGGGAAGGTTCTGCTTCTTAACAGTTCCTTAAACAATGTCAGCAGCTAATGACCAAATGTTCCAACACAGGAGAGTCTTACATCCAAGCCCTATTGGCTTTTTGCACCCCTTTGGGAAGAACCCTCTACACATTTTATTGTCTGCCGAGAATGCACAGACAAGCACATTTTATCCAAACAACCACTTGCGTTTGGATATAAGGAAATACAACTAATGAGGGGGGCAGCAAGGAAGCTCAGTGGGCTAAGAAGCCTGTGTGCAAGCCTACCTATCAGAGTTCAGTCCTTGGGTCTCCTAGGGTAGATGAGAACTGACGTACATTGTCCTCTGACCTCCACATGTTTACCCTGGCGTGTGCACCCTTACATAAACTAAGCAAGCAAACAAACAAACAAATGAATGTAATTTAAAAATACCAGCAAAACAAAGCATGTCTTGTCTCGCACCCTCCCTCCTTGTCCTCAGGTATGCCCTGAGAATGCCCAGTGAAGGAGCCTGGCTCGCACACCCCGTCCCAAGCAGCCCCCTCCAGAGGAGGGCCGGCAGCTGTTTATGACAAACGTGACATTTAGTCTCCTCCCCTCCCATGTGCAGAGTCAGGTGAAGTTAGAGCAAACAGAACCCGGAAGTCTCCGTCCCCCCCACCCTCAACAAGAGTTCGTAAGAGTCAAACTAAATGAAATGAAATCATTGTGTCAGACAGAGCACAGAAGGATTCTGACAATGCCGGCCTAGAGACCCTGCCAGCCTAGAGACCCTGCCAGCCCTGCTGCCTTCCCAAGAAGCATTTTATCATTGACCTCGGTCAGTTAAATTAAGTTCAAATACACTTACTTATTGGTTAAACAAATGCCATAGCCAGAGTCTGAGCAAAATTCATCAGTTTTTGCTTGGCTTTCTTGCTGTGGTAATTATAAGATCTTATGTTAGGAAGTTATAGGAAATTAGCTCTGCCTTCCACCTTTAACATCTGAAAATGAGCTGGGGGCAGGTCCGGGTGTCTAGCATCCAAGCATTGTCGCTTAGGGCCAGAATCCCACGGGAGGACACAAAGGCTGTGGGAAAGAGCAAGAGGGAGGGGCCCACAGGACTGGTGAGCTGCATCACCAGGAGTGCAGGGACCTGGCCTCATTCCACGTGAGCCGGCGTGGGAGGCACAGCCTTAGGGAGAAGCAGGCCAAGCTCCTGTCCGGGATCCTTCGCACAGATGTTGCCATGTTATGAGATAATTTCTAGGCCCCAGTGGGGTGAAAGGGTGGATTTGTTAGAGAGGAGCATACCTCTGGGGGCTTTTCAGGGAGCTGACCATGACTTCATTACCATGTCAATCCCCGAGTAGGCGCTGATTTAACACAGCAGTGGGCTGAATGCATATGGAGTGGATGGGCCCCTCAATGAATAGTGAATGGAAAGCCGGCTGGAATCTGCCTTTGAGCTTTGTTCAGATATGACCAATGTAAGAGAGCCCTGATCCTCGGCACAGATGGTGGGAGGGGCCCCCGACATCCACCGGCCTGCTCTTTTCTTTCACATTCTGCCACTCGGCCTGCTTCTTCTGTGTCTGTATACATATTTCAGCAGCCTAACCCAAACGCTTTGATTTCCTTGTTCACCAAAGCAAAGTTAGCTGGGGTGGGGTGAGGTGGGGTTGGGGGGGGACAAGACTCAGAGCTGAAGTGCTGTGGCACAGGAGGCCACAATGTCCAAATTTTGTTGTTGTTGTTGAAGTGTAAAAGACCTGGTTTTGTGGGGTTTAGACATAAATGCAAACGTCATTAAGAAATCATGAAAAGGACTATTAAAATCTGCGTGACGCGTTCAGAATCACTCCTTGAGTTCTATGGGAATCTTGAATTCACTCAGTGTTCAGAAAGGAAGAAAAAGTTACAGGTGTGGTCTGGAGCCAGCGTCCCAGGGGCCAGCAGTGTAAATCAAAGGGCGCCCTGGCATTATCTAGGCTCCTTTCTGCTTTAAAAGTTAGAACAGATGTCACAGGGGGGCAAAGCAGATATCGCCCACAGAGAGGGGCCTTTCTGGCCATCCTTAAGAAGAGGCGCCTTGAAATGTTAATGTACGCGGCGTGTGTTGTCGGGTTTGCATGGAGATGGTGGGAAACAGCTCTGATCCCAACAAAACCTTTTGTTATTAATCAAGAAAATCTGGTCCACTGAAGCAGCAAAGGGCTAGAAGTGAGCGAGCCACCGGCTAGAGGAGTCAGTGTGGGTGTGGCGTGCAGAAAGGCAGTCAGGTTTCTCTGCGTCCCCGGCTCCTGTAGTTGAAGCCACAGGCCTGCATCCTCCGCTTTAACAATACTGTTTTGCTTTCCTGCGATTTCAGGAAGCAGGTTTGGGAGAACATTGCTTAGAAGTGTACCAGTGAGCGGGTTCTAAGAGAAAAGCCGACCGCTCGCAGGCCTATGTGGGGCAGTCTGCCTGGTCAGTAGGCTTGGTGAGAAGGGAGGGAGGCTTCCTGAGTCCTTTCATACACTTGAGTTTTATTTCGTGCCGAGGAAAAGGAAACTTCTGTTTGGGCTTAAGCATACATGATCACACCACAAACTGTCCCAGCTGAAAAATCCTTGAGAACAAAAGTGTGATAATATAAATTGAAAAAAAAAAAAAAAGCCATGCACTCAACAGATCTGATATGAAAGAGATTTAATGTGCAGGGGTGAGGAGTGGAGAGGGAGAGAGAGACAGAGATTCAGAGACACAGAGAGACAGTGTCTCTGCTTTCTGAGACTGGAATGCACACAGGCTGCCGCTCCTCTCCAGGCCAGCATTTGTGTGGGTTCTAGGACTCTGAATCTGGCCACCATGCTTTGTGGCAAGTGCTTTAACTACTGAGCCATCTCACCAGCTCCTCTGCCTCTTGATAAGGAGAAACAGAGGCCCAGAAATGAAGCGCAGATCTGCACCCGTTCCCAGTTCGTTCTTATAAACAGCTCCTGGTTATATGGCACAAGGTGGTGCCATTTGGGGGATAGGGTACTATGATGTTGGCTTGGCACTTGGAGCTAAGGATCTGGTACCCAAGGAGGCAGGGACACAGAGGTGGTAGTGAAGGACGTTCCCTGAAGACAAACGTCGCTTCCTTTGCATCCTGACTGATGTGTGTGTTGTGAGGAGAAGCAGGGACTCCCTGTCTGACTCCCCTTCCTCTTGGAAATGACCTCAGTTATTAATGTGGGAGAGTCGCAGCTCTAGGGACTGATCTTGTGGTCTAGCCTGGGACCCACACGGTGGTATAAACACTGCTGCAGAGAGACAGAAACATTTTGTACTGGAGTCATTTAACTTTCCAGTAATTTTTTTGGAGCACATTGCTGAGGCAAGTGGCAGAAGTGGGCAACAATACCCATCCCCAGACTCCTTCCCAGCCCTGTACTGCTTTAGTAATGGCCTACTCAGGGCATAAGGGTAGCAGCGCTTTCCCCATTGATCTCTCCCCACCTTAAGTGCTAAAAACCATCCTATTTAAAGTAACCTGGTTTATTCTCAGGCCTTAAGAAAATAGCTCAGCTGTGTGTGGGACACTGCAGCACATTCCCCCAGGCTGAGCTCTCACCTATTGGGAGTGAACTTGGAACATTAAAAGAGACACATTAAAACAACAACAGAGGAGATGCCAAGGGGCTTGCAGGCTAGCTCAGGCAGTGGGATGATGGGGGTATCTGTGTGGTGCTCACAGCCTTAGGAAAGCTGGTGAGAGCCTTTGTATTTGGTCAAGACTGAGGAACTTACCAGGAGGAGTCCCCTCTGCTCTCTGCAGTTTTCACAGGCTCCTTTGGAGCCCTGCTGGAGGCCTCTGGAGTTGATTTCCGGGGCTCCCTTCTGGGGAGTTACGTGAGATCATGTGGGTTGCTCTCTTGTCTCAGGCAGTGCAGACAGTTCTACCTCATCACAAGGGAAAGGGGAAAACCATTCAGGATAGTTTCATTATTGCTGAGAAGCATATGTAGCTTGTGTGTAGGGGGGGTGGGTGGGGGGGTGGGTGGTCAGAGAAGCTAGGATCTAGAAAAATGCAGAGAGGAAGCTAAGAGCACACCGGAGCCTTTTCTAGGTAGATCCAAAAGGACCATATCCTGCTCTCCTTTGAAATCAGGGACATTTGGGTTAAAAACAAACTACTGTAATTAATAACATTGTCTAGATGTGGGCCAGGGAGATGGCTCGAGGGGAAAAGCCCTGGCTGTGCAAGCCTGAGTTCCGCACAGGGAACCCACATAAGCCAGATGTGGTGATGAGTATCTGTAACCCAGCACACCTAACGGGGTGGGGAACAGGGGCAGGAGAATCTCCAGGAAGCGTGTGGCCAGCTGGCTCATGTAGAGGATGCAGGACAGCAGCAGGAGCAGCAAGAGGGATCCTGGCCAAGTGAAGGGATAGACCTGCTCCCAGAAGCTGTCCTCTGATCCTCCATATTCATGCCGGGGTATGCCTGAACACACATGTACACAACTTAAAAAGTACTTTGCCCATATGCAATATTTTACTGATAGGAACTCTCTCACACACACACTTAAATAAAAAGAAATCTTAAATATATATATATATTTATATATATATATATATATATATATATATATATATATACTATATATACAGTGTCATTTTACATCATATTTGCATACAAAGGATCCATTGTACAACACATTACTAATATGTACGCTGTGTAAAGAATGACATTTTCCCTGTCCTTGTCGGGGAGAATCAGGGGAGACTGGCCAAAGGGATTCTCTGGCCATCTCTATCATTGCTCATTCTCTAGAACCTGCCCTGGTCTTTAGGAGATGTCCCATTCCTGAAGGGACATGTGACCTCACATGAGGAGTGTTACACATTCTGAGAGGCAAGGCCCTTTCTGTGTGTTAAGGCTGGGACAGGTGCTCACTGAGGAATGTTCCTCTGGTCACCTCCGGAGAATGCACACACTGGCCTTCTCCACGTACTGAACCTCACCAGCAGGACTCACTTTGGCCTCCGCATCCCTGTTAGGTTTTTCCCTAGTTGGCTTTGGGGCTAAAATCACTCTCTTTTCATTTTGAGCTTTGACTTTTCTACTTCAACATAGTGAGAATGATGGCAAAGAGGATGGGAAACTCCATCATAACTCACCCACCCACTTGGAAAAGAGGACCCACTACTTTTAAACTGAGCAAGGAACAGACAGGAAAAGTTAAACTTCGATGGATGTTGAGTGAACCTTAGCGAGGAAAATGGTAAACAATTGAGGCCCCTTCCAGGGAGATGTGCCCAGTACTGTCCTTTCTCATTGGCCAAATGGCTATCGTCCTATGGAGATGCCGGGTCCTGTTTCCAGAGTTCTCCCTTCTTGTCTATACTAACAAGATCCTCACTGAGGTCTTAGATGGCCTTAGAGGGCACGTATCTAGCAATGCAAGGGAGGAAAAGGAAATGGACCAATGAAGGGCTCATCAGCTTTGTTCCTCTTGTGTTTCGAGAGGCTGAAATTCTGCTTAGAGATACAGGGTCAGGATGAGGCCAAAGCAAAGCTGTGGGCATGAGAGGAGAGTCCTGCAGAGGCTGAGGGGAACGGAAGGAGTCCACGGCCCCTGAGTGCACTGTCTGTCTTCAAAGTTGCCGTCTCTGGTGGCATTTTCACAGCTGTCTAGCTTCACACCAGAGAGACATGCATTTGCTGTCAGTGGCCTGACTAGGATTCATTGGAATTGAGAGTGGAGGAGTCTGGGGGTGGAGGGACAGGATGTAGGCCCTGTTTTCTGATTAACTGCACGCTGGCTCTGTGAGCCTCTCTGTGCTCTGAGTAATTGATCCTCAAAGAGACCCTTGATCTCTGCCTTCTCAGGGTGGAGAGCTGAACTCCAGGCTTTATGGAGCCTAGGAGGTCTCTGATAACACTCAGCAAATAGCCCCTTGTTGACTGAGGCAAACCCCCAGCTCAGAAGAGAATGCTTCTGGCCTTGACGTCTCCTACCAGAAGGATTCTAAGGGTCTCCAGTTTTGTACAATGTAAACAAGTTGGGCTCAAATTGCCTCTGTTAGTTCTATTTACACTGCACAAATGGGGGAAGTGAGGGGAATTGATGGGACTGAACACATAATAGGCCTGGGTCTGCTGAGGCCTTTTTTCTAGGACTTCCTCTTGGAGCTGTGTGCTTCTATCTCCTAGAGGAGACCCTGAGGCAGAGGGCTGCATGGTTTGCTCAAGGTTGTGTGTGATTGGGCGTGGGTGCTCAGGCCTCAAGACTGGAGTACTCTGTTGCCTTGGGCTCCACAGAAGCTCTGCACTGAGGTTCTTCATTGCTTTAGAACAATTGATAAGGTCCATGAGAATTTTATATGTTGTAAAGCAGTATGTCTGCAGTGGTTTCGTAGGCGCTGGGGACATAGCTCAATGGGTAAAGTGTTTGCTGGGCCTCTATGAGCTTGGATTCTTCCTAAACCACCCAGTTAAAAGCCAGGTGCATACTTGTAATCCCAGCACTAGGGAAGCAGAGACAAGGCTTCCCACCAGTCAGCAGAATCAGTGAGTTCCTGGGTCATGAACGCAGAGCCCCTGCCTCAAAATACAATGTGAAGGTGTGTGTGTGTGTGTGTGTACACCAAATGTTTACTTCTGACCCACCCCACCCTTAAAGAAAAACTAGAAGTGAGCTCAAAGTCCAGGTTTGATCTCATATTGTCACCTCAGTGTGATATGTTTTTAGAGTGGAAAATAGAGAGAGAGAGAGAGAGAGAGAGAGAGAGGGAGAGAGAAAGGAGGGGGAGAAGGGAGGGAGGAGGAACAGAGAGAGAAAGAGGGGGAAGGGAGGGAAGAAGGAAAGAGGGAAAAAGGAAGGGAGAGAAGAAGGAAAGAAGGAGGAAGGGGATAAGAGGCAGCAACTGTTGGGCTTGGCTTCAAATTCTACCTGTAAGAAGGAATCATAGGTCCCAACAGGGCAAGGCTGAGAGTCTGCTGTGCACTGTCCGTGTTCCAACCTGCTTCTTTTACTGCATCTTCAGAGCCTCCATGTTCAGCTCTGAGAAGCCAGATGGATGCAGCAGGGTGCAGGGTGTCCATGGCATAGGGCTGGTGATGTAGGTGCAATCATGTCCCTCTGAATGGCCACATTCAGTCTTACTCGGAAATCTTTGAAAACGTGGCCTTATTTGGATATAGTTTTTGCAGATATAATTGAGGTAGAATGAGATCGCATGCCTGGGCTCTAACCCAGTGACTAGTGTCTTTATAGGAAGCAGGGAGTTGGACACACACAGAACGTACCACCCAAAGATGGCAGTAGAGTTTGGAATGTTGCATCTATAAGCCAAGGAATGCTGGCCTGGCTAGAGCTGAGAAGGGGTAAGGTCTGGCCTCTCCTGGAGCTTCTGGAACACAGCCCCAGGACAGCCAGCCTTGCAGTTCTAGAGTTATGAAGAAATAGGCTCCTGTTGCTTTAATTCCACAGGGAACAGATTGACAGGGGTTCCTCCTTCCCCTCACCCCTCTTGCCTTTCCTGTGTGTGGAAGGCTGCAGAGAAGAGGGGAATGCTGTGTCCAGTCAGTTGTAGGGGAATGGTGCTTGAAGGGAAATCAACACAGAGCCAAGGGGATCCTCAGGAGGAGGAGGAGTGACTCCCACAGCCAAGGTAGAGCCTTGGTTCTTCCTTGAGTATCACAAATGGAGGGAACAACCAAGTATGACCAGGGAGGCAGGGGCAGGGGTCATGTATCTCCTACTTGCTGGGATCTTCAGAATGACCAGAATGGGCAGATACCAGAGCCAGAGGCCATGGTGTTGTGAACAAGGAGGGACTGGAACTTCAGTATCCTGATAGGGAGCTTTTGAAATAAAACAGCAAAGGTACAGGAGTGCCACTTGAAGGCTTAAGATGTTTGCTCATCAAGGGACACGTGAGGATGCAGGGCATGGTCATTCCTGTGGTGCAGTGGTACCCAGAGGAGGGAGGAGTACTCCAATTTCTTAAGTACTAGCGTACTCAAGAGAGGGGAGTCATTTAGAGATGGTCAGGGGTTGGGAGCCCAGCACTGCTGCTCAGGATCATGATACTGAGAGAGCCCCAGGGACTCCAGGGTGACAGAAAGAGGAGGGAAAAGGAAGGGATATCTGAGACACTGAAGTAGAGACAGCCTGCAAAGGGAGTCTTCAGGGACAATTACAAAGCAAGCATGATTCTCCTGAGGTGACAGAGAAGCTCCGGAAGGAATGAAAAACTACATAAAGTTGTGACTCAGAAGCCAAGCATGCTGGTCCTCTCATCCCGTGGGCGGCCAAGTTATGTTGAATGAGATGAAGGGGTTAGAATCTCAGGAGTGTGCGTGGGAGGCTGGCTGTAGCAGGGGGAAAGAGTTAATAATTAAACTATTTGTGCTACTGTGGCTGGTCCCGGCTGGTGCAGGGTCCTTGGATCTGACCTGACCCCATCTCCCCCTTCCCACCACCCTACTGTTGGTATGTGACCCCCAAGGGAAGATGACAGGAGGCTCGGGCTCTGGGCCACAAACGGCAGCTGCCAGAACTGGAAACTAATGAGCCTTTACTTTAAATGAGGAGGGTACGAGGGGAGGAGAGGGAGGGGAAGTGGGGATGATTTGTGCTTCTCCAGTGGGGAAACTGAGGCTCACAGAGGTTGGACAGTGGGAAAGGGTGGCTGAGTCGTGAAGGGTGACTGCGCCTCCCACTCCTATGCGAGCCCCCACAGCTGCCCTGACTTTCTGGGTTCCTGGAAGCTGTGAGGAAAACGAGGCAGGCTTCCAAACAGGAAGTGTGCAGAGGCTCCCACCGTGGCTCAGGGGATTTTCTGAACCCAGTTGGCCACCTATTTGATAACCTTGACAGCTCGTCAAAAGTGTCAGGGAGTGGCCTTTTCCCTCTAGGTTGGGAGCTGTCCTGCTTAAGGCTTGCATGAGTATTTGCTTTCTGTGGTTTGGCGTGATTCTTCAAGGCCTTTATGGCCTTTAAGGCTCTGGGGTGGGAAGTCCTTCCCTGTGAGATACTCAGCAGCAGTGTCCCCAGTGCCCAGTGGGCTTCAGTCTTCTGGCTGCAGGGTGTCACAGGGCATCACTGTCCAATTCTATCCCTTCCCCACATAGCCTGAGATGGCAGAGTCCCTGGCCTGGCCTCAGGCTTCCAGGTACGGTTTTGCATCCCTCCCCCTCTCTGGGTTTGTGCCTAAGTGTTGCCATGTTGTCAGAGAAAGGTGCTTGAGTTTTGGAGGCCCCCAGGGCTCCCATTCCCACTATCTTATTACTTATGCTCTTATCTCACCATCTCATTAGAGCCTGCAGGGTACTCTTGTAACCTGGTTTGCAAAGAAATTCAGCACTCTTTCCCATAGGGTTAGGGTAAGGGGCTGTGCCCAGCCCTTCCAGCCACTTTCTGCCTGTGATATGAACTGTAGAAGAAGTGATACCTTTCTAGGACTACCGGTGCCCCGGAGAGCCCTTCTCCAGCACAAGGTGCTCCCAGGGGACCTATGGGTGCTGCCACCCAGTCACAAAGAGGAACAAAGAGGGGCAAGGTCAGCCAGTTCCTTCCAGGCGGTGGAAGGCCTGTAGAGCCAGTTGAACTTTGAGAAGGGAGGAAGCTTTAAAGGGCTCCTATAGGAGATGATCCTTGGGGGGACCCAAATAAAGGTGCTGTGGGGGCGGGGGACGCTGAGGGCAAAGGCTCGGAGGTGCTCTGGCAGACCTTGAGACCATTTGGCTACAGGCAACGGAGTGTGACCAATCATGGCGGTCCCACTCAGTTCTCTTAGTCCAGGAGTGTGAGGTTGTTCTAGCCACAGGAGAGGTGGAGGGGCCGCTAGACTGTAAGCTGTGTTGAGGTGGGAGGCCTGCTCTCTTTTTCTGGAAGACCCTGACCAGAGGTGGGGGTCTACCGTGGTGATATCTTAGTGGTCTCAATACCTCAGCTTCTGAGAGATACCTGGCGTTCTGGGCGGTCTGGGCTTGCTGAGCTTTGGAGGCACCTGGTAGCTTGTTACCACTGCGCAATGTGTGAAGGAGTCACTGGGCTCAGGAAAGAAGAAATCTGTGACCCCGTGAAGGCATTTTGTGGGGCTGGGAGTCAGCCCAGGGGATTACTAAATGTTTTGCGAGGTGGGGAGGGGGGAGGGGAGAGACCATAGGGCCCAGTGGGCAGATCAGTGCCTGACGGCAGAGGGCAAAGGCCACCTGGGGAAAATCTTTACCTTCCTACTTCCAAGCAAAAGGCTCCTAGTTCCAAGGTGCCTCCCATGACCTTCTCTGCTCCAGCTGTGAGGTCCTTCTCTGTCTTTTGGGCGCTTAGCTGGTACCCATGAGCAATGGAGCATCCTGTTCACGTGGGATGGAGACACTCACATGTGGGAACACCTAGAATAGGAGATTTAAAATGTAGATGTCTTCAGAAAAACGAAATTGGGGACTTAAGTTTGATACACAATAGAACTACACACAAATCCCATTTATTCGCACTTACTTCTACTACTTTATGTAAAAATCGTATTTCCTGAGCCCTTAAAGGTATAAGCCTGAGCCAGACATAGGGGTGCAGACCTTTAATTGCAGTGCTAGGGAGGCAGAGGCAAGTGGATTTCTGTGAGTTTGAGGCCAGCCTGGTGTACAGAGTTCCAAGACAGCCAGAGCTACATAGTGAGATCCTATCTTGAAAACAAACAAACAATAAGCACACAAACAGTGAATCTGTTAATATGGAGTAACAGCATCCCAGAGCCCTTTAAAATAAATTTTAAGTGAAGGTGAAGGTGTGGGGTATGGTATGCTCATGGAGGCATTTGCTAATTATGTGCATATTACCCACTGCTTTTGATCAAGAGGGTAAAATACATGAACTCTAAAAATTATATAGGTGCCATGCTGGCTGGTTTTATGTCAACTTGACATAGGCCAGAGTCACCTGAGAGTAAGGAACCTCAACTGAGAAAATGCCTCCATTAAGATTATAAAGCTGTCTGGGCAAAAGGTCATACTATATGACACACTGTTCCGTGCCACGGCAAGCAAGGCGAGATTTGCTGTTGTTTTTAATTTTTTTAATCTTTTTTTTTTTCTTTTGGGGGAGAGGTTGCAAAGGCTGAGAGAGGATATAGAGGGATGGGGGGGATGAGTGGGATTGGGGTGCATGATGTGAAATATGCAAAGAATCAATGAAAAGTTAAAAAAAAAGGAATCAGGTTATAGGCAAGCCTGTAGAGTATTTTCTTAATTAGTGATTGATGTGGGAGAGCCCAGCCCATTGTGGGTGGTGCCATCCCTGAGCTGGTGGTCCTGGGTGCTATAAGAAAACAGGCTGCATTTTGTTCACATTGTATCCCAGCTGTGGCCCCCTCCATCATTCCCTCCCAATTCCATCCTCCCTCATCTCTTCCCATGCCCTTCCCCACAACTACTGACAGGGGAGGACCTCCTCCTCTTCCAGCTGACCTTAGCATGTCAGGTCTCATCAGGCTGCATTGTCTTCTTCTGTGGCCATCAGCGGGAAGGTGAGCAAAGAGCCAGCCACTGTCTTCATGTTGGAGACAGTCCCTGTTCCCATTACTAGGGAGGGAACCAATTGGAGACTGAGATGCCATGGGCTACATCTGTGCAGGGGTTCAAAGTTATCTCCATGCATGGTCCTTGGTTGGAGTATCAGGCTCAGAAAAGAACCCTGTGCCCAGATTTTTTGGTTCTGTTGCTGTCCTTGTAGAGCTCCTGTCCCCTCCACTTCTTTCATCTCCTCCTTCTTTCATACGATTCCCTGCACTCTGCCCAAAGTTTGGCTATGAGTCTTAACATCTGCTTTGACACCTTGCTGGAGCCTACCACAGAGGGCCTCTGAAAGAAACTTTTAAAATGTTCAAAATATTAAGAACTTTAAAAATTTTGCACCATTAAAAGGATTATAATATTCATAGTATTTATAAATAATACTTGGGCCTTATAGTAGCTTGCAGGATGATAAGATTATATGTAAATTTACTCTTCACAACAGAGACCATTAAAGAAACCATAACTGATAAATGTGATGGTTTTTTAAAATCTGTGCTAGATAATTGCAAAAGTTGTTCTTATGGTAGAAAAGATGGGGATGTATATGAGATACTGGTTCTAGTAAACTGTGTCCTTTAAGCTCACATTAAAGAAAATTTATACTTGGCATATTTGTGTATCATTTATGTGAGTGATTTTCAACATCATGCATCACTAACTGTGAGGTCAAAATAAAATCTTAAGATATTGCAAAAGTTAAAAAAACAAAACAAAACAAAACAAACAAACAAAAAAAAAACAAAAAAAGAAAGCAGGCTGAACAAGCCATGGAGAGCAAGCCAGTACCCTTCATGGTCTCTGCATCAGCTCCTGCCTCCAGGTCCCTGCCCTGCTTGAGTTCCTGTCTTGACTTCCTTCAGTGATGGACTGTGACATGGAAGCATAAGCCAAATAAACCCCCTTTTCTCTCCAGTCTGTTTTTTGGTCGTGGCATTTCATCAGTCACAGAAACCGTAAGACAGGTGCCATGACTCTTATTAATAAAAATTTCAGTAATTTGATCAATACCTGATCATTGATTGAGCAGAACAGTTTGAATATGACCATAATCACAGAGGCAGATTCTTTGTTCCTCTTTGTATACATCATGGAGTGCTCCCTGATGTATAGTGGAGTTTTCCCTGGGTCCTGGCCACTTGCCATGGCTTGTAGGCATTGCTTTGCTGACATAATTATCACAGATATTTGATTTGCTGGTTTCTGCAGTAATCCTTAACTCAGGGACAGAAAGGCATGTAAGATTGGGTAGTTGGTTAGAAGTCATAAAGTGGGTGGTGAGGCAGGCTGTCCATGGGCTTGGCTTGTCGGGGAGGTATAGGGAGAGATTTTCCCACCCCTAATGGGTTGCCAGGAGGCACTAGGCAGGGAAGAGGAAGATCACACTGAGCAGTAGTGGTGGGGGGCAGCCCTGAGAGGTAGGGAGAAGCCAGGGGATTATTAGAACAGGAGGAATACTGATGGCTTTTTCTCCCTGATCCAGGCCCTCTAGCTGAAACAGGGATCGGGGACAGTACCTGCTGGGGTTTCACACCCACAGAAGGAGCAGATCTCCAGGGACTTTTGTACTGGTACTGATGGCACTGGGAAGAAAGGGAGATCTGAAGTTGACACATTTCTCATTTTAAAATTCATTATACCAACCACCAAGTAGAAATTAGAACCCTGCTGACTTCTGGATGTTCACACACCTAAAAAAAAAAAAAAAAAACCAGAGGTGACAGGCAACACTTTGCAACCTCCTGATGCTCATTCACCAGAGCATCTTAAAGGCACAGGACCCAGGGTTCTGAGTGGCAACTCGAATTGGCTCTTCCTCTCGCGTCAAGAGAAAAAGCCCCAGATCTAGAGTAATAAAAAAAGGGCTGAGACCTTATTTCTACTCCAAACATCTATTCTTCAGGGATAATAGTTTGGGGCCGACTCATTCTGCCTGTGTGGCTAAAGGCATTGCCTCGTTCACCCTGTATTTCTTCAGTGGTCATGCAGGGTCGTTGTGGTGTGGAAGGGTCACTCCTGTCCTGGGACTCACATTGAATAGGTAGCCATAGCCACCCCTAAGGGACATGGAGCTGAGGCTAAAGCCTGAGTTTATCCAGTGGGCCTCCCAGGGCTTTTACCTCCCGGCTAAACCAGCCATAGGCTGAGCTATGCTTGCTCAGGCGTAGACATGTTCGACAAGACCTGTGGGTGGGACATGGTCCCAGTCTTAACAGAGAAATGAATATGGACGGCTTTATTTGTCAGCTCAACAAAGCCTAGAATCTTCAGAGAGGGGATACACAGTGAGGAGTGGCCTACATCCGGTTGGCCTGTGGGTGTGTCTGGGGTGATTAGCTTGATTGCTAGCTGAGGTAGAAAGACCCACTGAATTTTGGGTGATACCCTTTCCCTGGCTGGGCTCTGAATTAAGAGTGAAGAACGATAGCTGGGCTTAAACAACACGTTAGCAAGGGCACATTTATTCCCTTCTTGCTTTGGACTCTGGGTATGGCATGACAACTGCTTGAGAGTCTGCCTCGATTTCTCTGAAACGATGAACTGTAACTTGTAATCATCAACCAAATGAACCTCTTCCACTCCAGCCGCTGTGTGTTGGGATGTTTGCCACGGCAACAGAAAGAAAAGTAGACCAGGGTTAAGTCTTTGAAGCCCACATCCAATGGAGGTCCTCACAAGGAACAACTGTCACTTCTCATCTACTTGTGGATTGGGGTCCCTTCTTGGAGGCTTGATTCAGCTCCCCAAAGCATGAAGCTTCTCCGTTCCTACTGGCTGGGGCACCTGCCTCTCACACATATTGCCCCAGTATGGCTGGTTCCCCCATCCCATATGCTGCCCATGTCCAGCCATGGTTGATGTTCTGGCTCTTTCTGAGATGTGTCTGAGTTAGTGGAATTGTGGGAAATTCATATCTCAGAACAAGATTTAATTAGAGGTTCATGCTTGCAAATGGAGGAGGAAAAATTGAGTAATTCTAAATTCTCTGATAGATAGACTGTTATCAAAGCAAAGCTGCCATAATGGCTGCCTGCTGGCCAGGGCCTGTGAATCTTGGGAAGGAGCCTCTGGGATCTTTCGGTCCCACATGATCTGTGATCTCAGAAAGGCTTTAGGCTGCCTCTCTGTCCTGTTCTCAGAGGAAGAAGAGGAAAGAAACCTGGGGAAGGCCCTATGGTACTATAGAGGGCCAGAATTTCTTTCCAGGATTTGCCTACCCCCACCTGGTCCCGTGATTCCTGCCTCCCTCTCTCACAACGGTTTTAGCCACCCTTTGGCTCTATCGGCACTGGAACTGTGGCAAGTGTTAAGACATTCTGTGAACCTCAGTTTCTTCACCTGTGAGGCAGGATTGTACATCAGAAGGCTCATGAGAAGGTGCAGGGCAACACACACAGGGCCTGGCATGTTATCACTAAGTGCAGGAGTCTAAAAGCATGTCACTTTTTACTCATTTTTCTGTTGTCCCTCTTGGCCTCCTTCCTACTACTGACAAGCCAGAGTTGGTGGCTGTCTGGTATCTACTCTGTGGTACTGAGGGTTCTTCACAACCCTCCTTGATATGTCCTCTTCTATAGCCCCTGAAGGCTGGGATGGGGCAGCTCTGGAGACCAAGAAGGAAGGGCTTAGAGACTCCATTGGATGTAACCTGGGATCCCCACTAGCTTGGTAGCATTCTCTAACCCAGGTGCTCTCAAGACTTTGGGTGGTGTCTGGGCCTGGGTGCCTGGTTGGGGCAGGACAAGGTCTTTGGTTCTGGCTTTGCTAAGAGCATATCTATACTAGCAGCAACTAACGTTTTCCCAAGCCTGAGGCCTCTTGTTGATAAAAATGTAAAGAAAAAAAATGTCCCGTATTGGGCTATTTGGTGGCAGCTGCTTCTGGAGGGTTGCCAGGAATGAGAGTTTCATGAGGTTGAAAAGATGCCAGGTCGTGGCTCACCTGCCCTGCAGGGCACAGCAAACCTCTGGATGGTCTTGGAAAGCAGGTATTATGGGAAGGGAATATGTTCCTCCTCATGGCTACCCCCATTGAAACAATGCCCTGTGTTCTGGCCACCATGATGGCTGCGTGTCTGTTGTTGTTAACAAGGTGAATGGGGATGTCAGGGGTATTTTCTGGGCTCCTTAATGGAATTCCCATGAGCATGGCCTTTGGTGACTCTGGTCACAGAATCTCTTGGGGTGGGATGAGGCCAAGCAAACATGGCCCTACAAAGAGACCTGCAGTCCAGTCTATGGTTTCCATAGTCCTATTCCATGGTGGTTCATCTACAGGCCATGCCAACTCTCTCTCTCCTTTGCTTGTCTGTGAGGCAGGTCCCCAAAGTCAGGAGGTTGCCAGGGTGACTGAAGCCTGGGCTCACCTTCCCTAGTTACGGGGACTGAGGGTGAAATCCTTCTCTTGTGGTGAGGCAAGAAGCCCTACAGCATGGACTGAGGACCACTCCCTGCTGTAGGGATCAATGACAGGCCCTGGAGACCTGGCCCTGACCTGAGCCTTGGGGACCTTATTTTATGGGGCCGCTGAGGGGGACAGGGTCCGCTCTCTGTTTGCCCACCTGCCTGGGTTGCTGTGAGCCTGACTCAGGTCACTTAGCACTTATCACACCACTCCCTGCTCAGAAAAAAAAAAAAAATCCTTGTCATTTGGGGCTATCCTTTTTATCTTTTAGTTTTATTGCCATTTGGTGAAATGACTGTGGCCATGGCCTTGTAGAGTTAAATTACACATTGACTGACATTTCTGTCATACGCACACATCATCTTCTGATGCTCTTTCACTGACCGACCGACCGACCGACCGACCGACAGACAGACAGACAGACAGAACAGCTCATCTACTGTGGGTCTAGCAGCTTCTTTCCAGGGCATTGTAGTTACCCTCCACAGGAGAGGCCTCAGGCCCAGCAGAGCTGTACTCTCCCTGTTTCTAGTGCCATGGTGGGTCCTCCGGCCCTGGTTGAAGAACAGTTCTGAGCTGGGTGGGCTGGGCTGGAAGAAAGCTGGTATATTCCAGTGGGTTCCATGTTTTCTCTTCAGTCAGACTAGCTCGGCTTCTCTGTTCTGTCTGCTGTAGCTCTTCATGAGAGTTTAAGTAAGGAAATAATTTGAAAGCCTGCCATGGTTGAAAAGTACTGGCCTTTACCAGTCTCAGGGGTAAGGCCCCTGGGGAGTGTGCATTTGGTTCCCACAGGAGGCAGGTGGGGGACAGTGTGTGAGTGGGCCTTGAAGCACTGAAGCTGGGTAAGAAGGGCTGAGACAGTGCTGGAGGAGAACATGGTCCTTTCTAGAGTGTTTTTATTTTATTTTATTTTTCTGGAAGGAAAATAAATTAAATGCATGCCATGATAGAAAAAATATTTTCTATCATGGCATGCATTTCTTAGTGGCTCACCAAGCTGTCAGCTCTGACTCCTGTCCATCCACTAGACTATGCCATTGTCTTCTCCTGTTTCCTGGGCTTGTCTGCGGTCCCACTCACCGTTCTTGGGAGCGTTAGAAACATAGCGTCCTGAGAAACAGTGAGGAATGGTGAGGAAGAGTAGCTGTCACATTAGTGGGGGCTGTGTGTGATTAACTGCGCGACCTGGTTCCTAAGCAGCACCTGAGAAGATGCTTGCTGAGGACTTGGACCACTGCTGGTCTGGGAGTGAGAGGGAAGGACCCTGTTTCAGGAGGAATTGGCTCTGCAGCTGGATCAGGACATGAACCGGGCTGGGCAGTGGTGTGAACAGAGCCCCCAGAGTAGAACTGGCTTTGAGGGAGTCTTGCTATAAGGACTGAGAGTCTCTGTAGGATGGGGTTGTACTCAGTATCTGGGAAGCTTGGGGACCAGTCTCCGCTTCCAGCCCGGGGCCAGGCTGGATTCTCAGGGGCAGACTTGGACTCATCTTGGATGCTGTTAGATGCCCAGGTCATAATCTGGGATGAGGGATGAAGCCTGGAGTGTGGAGATGTCTGCAGACATTCCAGGCACACACCCAGCCATCTCTTTGCCCTGGCTTGCCTCAGACATCCTCTTCAGCTCTCATCCCTCAGTGAGGTCCATATTGACAATCCATTTAATGTTCAACCTGCCTCCACCTTCCCCACCCATTTCAACTTCCCGCATGCCACTTCTCCGTGTGATCTTTAACCTACTACATAACTTATTTATGTACCAAGCCTATCACTGATTGTCTGTCTCTCTATCTACAATGTAGGTCCTCAAAAGTCTTCAGAAAAATGAGGAAATGTGTGAGCCTTAACTCTGGCTCTTGGGGACAGAGACAGTTCCTCTCCTACCTATTGTAAGGAAGGAAAAAAAAATGTGTGTCTGTTGAAAAATGACTGGTTTGCCAAGAGAAGTGAAGATGAAGGCAGTCCTGCCATGCAGGAGTCATGTGAGTCCCTATTTCTGTCTTGTCCTCAGTTTTTCTGTGGGGTTGGCACCCCTCACTTTACAGACGAGGAAACTGAGGCTCAGGGGAAGTCTCATGGCTCGCTCATCATTGATCCGTAGCTTCTAGGTTGAGATGGCTGCTCAGCCAGCTTTGATTCTAGAAGTTCCCTGTTGTGCCCTCTGCCCTCGTTCAAGCTTCCTTTCTCACCCAAAATGGTCAGGGAGCCAAGTCTTCAGGAAAATGGAAATGACATGGTCACCCTGGTTTCTCAGCTTGTGCCAGGGTTTTCTTTTCTGTTGTTTAATGGCTTCTGGGGAGAGGGAGAGAGGAATGAGGGTGGAAGTCAGGGGGAGTGGGGAAGGGAGAGAGGGAGATGGAGAGGCTAAGGCTGGTGCACAGCCTCTGTTTCAGGTACTCTCAGGCCAGGTACTCTCTGGTCTCAGCCTGATGGAGGCTCAGAAACTCACTTGCTCCCAGCTTTTGGTCACAGCTCTCCTCAGAATTCCCGGAGGTGCTGTCCTGCTTCTACCAGGATTCTCTGTGAAGGCGGGCGGAGATGCTCATATGCACACAAACCCCCATGAGGAAACTTGGGCTGTGATAGAAACCGAAGTTTGAATTAAAAAAAGAAAAAAAGGTAAATCAAGCCCCCACAGAGCTACCTTATCAGGTGGCATAGATCTACAAGAAAATGCTTTTGTTCTAGATGGACTTGGGAAGGATAGGAATGTGGTTCCTCTTTACTGTCATCTCCAGGATGCCTCTGGACTTTGATTTCAAAGGGATTCTAGAACTAAGCCAGCAACTGTGAACTGGCTCGGTTGAGAGGAACGCAGCCCCACGTGAGGACCTTTTGTGATATTCCCTGTTCTTATAGGTGAGGGACTAGACTGGGATGGGGGACAGGCTTCTCGTGGTCTGCGGTGAACAGGGTGCTTTGAAGTGGTAGCCTCACGGGCTCTGCCTCCCTCCAGGTACCTCACAGTCTCCACAGCTCAGCAGGTTCACTAGTGTGACTTTCCCATCATCTAAGCTGGCTCCCAGACCCTGCAGCCAGCAGCTGCTAGGAAACAGATTGGGTTGGTAAAAATATGTGTGTATATTCTCACGGAACCTGAGAGAATCACACCTCTACTTTGACAAACACACACACACACACACACACACACACACACACACGCACAAACACTCCTTAGAGAAGACTCCCCCTCCCCCGTCACACCTTAGAGAGGACCCTTCATAGTGGACCAGTACTAAAGTAAATAGGAGGAAGGTCAGGAAGGTCAGGTATCTGTTCTGAGAAACACTGTGAGGTGAGTTATTGATGGAGCCAGAGGGCTGGTCTTGCTGACTTTGTAGCCCTGGTGTATTCAGAGAAAAAGTAGCCCACATGACTGAGCATAGAGGTTGCTTCTGCATCCCTAGCTGAAGGTCTGAAGCAGGCTTCTACCAGAATGAGGAAGGTTTCGCCTACAGAAAGCAGAACTTGGAGGATTTGTTTCTTGGAGACACCAGGCTTCGCTGGAAGCTGGCATGCATTTCAGCTCTGCAAGCTGCCCTGTCTGAGCCCCTTGATTGGCGGTATTTTGTGATATTCTACCAAGCTCACAGGGTTAGGAGAGCCACCCCTCCTCAGGGTGGAAGGGAGCCCAGGGGACTGCTTGCCTTTCTGAGGGTGGCTCCGAAATTCAGCTTTGGAGCTGTTGTCTTGTGGAAGCTGGTGCACACCCAGAAAAGTGACAGTCCCCCTCCAGAGTCTGAGGACAGTCCCTTCTCTCTGCCTCTTCTACCTGGAGTCAGCTCAGATGATTTTAGGACCCAGCTCTTTTTCCCATAGCTGTTTCCAGAAGATGCCTCTCTGACCAACACCAGCTCCGTGGCCTCACGGGACCAAACGCAGCCTTGCTGGATCTGCTTTCTCCTCGCTGTGGAACACCTGACAACATCAACTGAAGAAATGAAGAGTTCATTTGGGTTCAGAGGCAAGAGTGGGCTTTGGAGGAATCAAGACTCTTAATCCACCATGAAAGCACAGAAGTATTTAGAGATCTGGTGCTGGGAATTAAATCCACAGCCTCTGTGCTAGTCCAGGGTTTCATCAGCTATGTCCTGGTTCACTTTTTCACTTTTTCCTTTTAGACAGGGTCTCAACAAGCTGCCCTGACTGGCCTGGAGCTCAGACTGGCACTGAACCTGGGATCTCCCTGTCTCAGCTTCCTGACCGGTTTGGATGACAAGCCTGTGGGCTGGGCCCAGCTTAAGTGTGGATGCATCCCAGTCTTCCCCGGAAAGCGTTATGATCCGTGTTGACTGGCCAAGTTCTGTGTCTCAGCCAGAACGCAGCAGAACCCAGCCTGGGCTGGAAGCACCCAGAGTGGATGGAGCGCTGTCTATCCCAGCACTTCCTCAAAGGCCACAGCTTTAGCACTCTGGGAGGAAGGAAGGTGTCTGGAGTTTTTCGAGAGGCACAAAGGCATTTTCTGTTCTGGGTAATTCTATATCCAGGTACTGTTAAAGATCAAAGCCAAACTAAACTAATGGGGGGGGGGGAATAGGAGCATCAGCAAAGATCTAAAACCCCTCTGGTGGCCAGTGAAAAGAAAGCTGGCCTGGAGACTGCGTAGATTTGGCTAGCACAGAGCCAGCGTGTGAGTTAGGGATCCCTAGGGTTACACAACCAGCCAGCTCTAAAACAAAAACAAAACCCAAATAGGCCGGAGGATAGTTGTTACACCCTCATTTCATGGGCAACGTGGGGGGTAGGGGGAGAGGTTTTGGAGGATGCCCTGGGCTCTATCCTCTGTCTCTCCGAGTCAAGCTCTTCAAGAGCCAAGCTAAGCTGTCATTGCATGGCGCCCATTGGGCAGGGCTTCCTTCATCAGGACGATGAGAAGCAGGCACGCAGACTCAGCAGGACCCAAGCTCTCTTCCTTAGCTGCCCCCACCTGGGGGCTTATCCATTTTCACTCCTTGAAGCAGGTCTTCAAACCCATCGCCAGGTATTTGTTCGGGTAACTGATCTTTCCAGATTCTTAGTCTAGATTCTTACCTAGAAAACTGTGAAGAGTGACACCAGAAGGGCAGCTAGGAACTAATGAAGTCTTGGCAGTTCTCAGGGTGGCAATAATTCAGGGCCCTCCTGTATTAATTACCTTGCTGGAACATCCATTGATTTGGGTTGGACTGGTATTGCTTAGTTGCTGGAGGAAGATTTTCCTGTTGTGAATATGATGCGTCACTATTTCTGAGATCTGCATGATTATCTTTTTCCCCCCAGGTTTTAAAGAAACATAAAAACACATAACTGACATATCATTATATATACTTATGGGATACGGTGTGTTAACTCAATATACATATAATCTACAGTGACCAAACCAGGAAAATTAGCATTTCTACGTCTTTCAACAGTTATCAATTCTCTGTGTTGGGAATCTTCCAGCTTTCTATTCTGGTTCTTTTATGAAATATACAGCAAGTCACTGCCTGCTGTGCTGGACAACTCAGTCTTTCTAACTGCACTTGCTCCTTTGTGATCAGCACACAGCTTTTCTGCAGGCACTGAACAGACCTTCTCTAGTCTCATCCTCTGCCTCTCAGGTCTGTATCGAATTTCTCTTTCCTGCAGGAGAGATGGGGGCTCCCATGGATTCCCTGCCAATGTCATTCAGGGTGTAAGAGGATAATGAAAGATTCTAGGACAAACACAGACTGCCAGTCTGAATTCTGCCAGTGTTTCTTTTTCTTTTCTTTTCTTTCTTTCTTTCTTTCTTTCTTTCTTTCTTTCTTTCTTTCTTTCTTTCTTTCTTTCTTTTCTTTCTTCCTTCCTTCCTTCCTTCCTTCCTTCCTTCCTTCCTTCCTTCCTTCCTCTCTCCCTCCCTCCCTCCCTCCCTCCCTCCCTCCCTCCCTCCCTCCCTCCCTTCCTTCCTTTCTTTCTTACTTTCTTTCTTTTCTTTTCTTTTTTTCCTTTTTTTTAAGACATATAGCCCTGGCTGTCCTGGAACTCACTATCTAGACCAGGCTGGCCTTGAATTCACAGAGAGCCACCTGCCTCTGCCTCCCAGAGTGCTGAGATTAAAGGCATCCACCACCACACCTGGCTAAGTGTTTTGTTTTTTAAGCAGTAGCTTCTACTTATCTGCTGGAGGCCTGCGTTCCACCCAACAGGTGCTTCTATGGTGTGCTGGAACTTTTCACAGCCCCCATAGAAGCCAACCGTGCCCTTCCGTTTATCTGAGTGTGCAGAGTTTATGGCTGCTGGGCCAGTGGATCTGGTTGCAGTGATTGCTTAGATTCCCTGAGGTGTCCGTCCTCCACGTAGTAAAACCATTCACACATAATCTACTTAAACATGCACTCAAGTCTGAGACTGGTGATAGCCCAAGGAAGACAAATTGCCTGATGTGTTTATTGTCAGTGTTTGCCAAGGATCAATGACTCCTGGTCATGGGACACAGTGTGCTGACCGAGGCTGTCCATGGCTGGAATTCCGCACAGATTTTTGATCTGTGTGGAGTTAACCTAGGGACAGCCACAGAGGCTAGCTCGTGCTTTTTGTCTGGAATTCTCTTAATCTCAGGTCAGCACCTGTGATGTTTACGGCTTTTGCATGGGCCCAGGAGGGGGGAAGGGGTGTCTCCTTCTTCAGCAGGGCTCTCCTCTCTGCAGTCGCATACCAAAGCCTTCCTATCAGGAGGGAGCTCTGGGTGGTTTTGCCTCTAGGGGAGACTATCAAGAGGATTTTTTTTTTTAATCTTTCCTTAAGAGATGCCCATCTTCCTAGGTCATAGGGCAGCTAAACAGAAACAACAGAGACACATGTAGCCTTGTGACTGTCAGTTTTGACTCTTGCTTGGGCAGCACCAGCTGGGGCAGATGCAACGAAATTCGTGGGACATTACCCTCATCAGCAGGTGGGGCGGGGGTGGGACGTCTACCAATCCTGAAATGTTGGTACTGTCCAAAGGGCTGCTGGTGGGATTGAGTTCATGGTGGCGGTGGGGGAACTGAGATTGTCCCTTAGATCCTGTTGGAATGTCTCTAGTTTGCAGCTACTAGGGGGACAGCACAGACAGAAGATCCATTTTTGGGTGCAGACATTCTAGTTCTGAAGCCAAATGACTGAAAATGTCTCTTCCTTCATGGATCCAAGTCCTGACCGTAATTAACATGTCCATATCGGACATGGGGGTTTTGTGTGGTACCTGAGCTTAAATGAGATCATGAGGAAGAAGTCCTATCTAATCTGATGGCGTTGGTGGAATTCTGAGAAGAGGGAGGAAAGGAGGGATGGAGGGAAGACACACACACACACACACACACATACACACACACACATACACATACACACACACACATACACACACACACAATAGTGGGGAGAAAGAGCATGAGAGAAAGCTATGAGAAAGGTCCTGAGATCAGGAATGGCTGTGCCCCAATGGATACCCAGCCCCAGCCTTGCTAGACTCTCAAGTGAAAGCTTGCCCTAAATGAGATCAAGAACAGACCTAAAAGAGTGAGTAGCACCTCATATTTGTCCTGGGTGTTGTTTGAGGGTGATTAGATCAACTTCTTCCAGCCCACGGTGCACAAGGGAGAGGGGGAGGGGAGCAAGAGCCATTTTGGAAGCTCATAGAGCTGGGGGCATCTCTTTTGCTTGCAGCTTACCTCCTGTTGTAGGTGAGGGACTAGACAGGGATGGGGGACATCAGAACTACCCCTTCCTAGCTGGTGGTCTGACTCCTGTTGATCTACCTGTCTCAGCCTCAGTTTCTTCATCTGGAAAGTGAGGTAACAATCCCAGCCTTGCAGGGGTTCGTGAGACCGATGTGTGATAGCAATTGTTTGAGACATGAGAGGCCACTGAGGACCACCATAGGTGTAGCTTACTTGGTAGAGCACTTGCCTAGCTTGCAGGAAACCTGGAGTTCAGTCCTCAGGACTGCCCGAACATAGCTCTAACCCAACACCTGGGAGGAGAAGGTGAGATCAGAAGTTCAGAGTCATCCTCAGCTAAAAAATGAGTTTGAGGCCAGCCTGGGTTACAGGAGACCTTGTCTTCAAAACATACAAAATAAAACTCAATGGCTTCTGAGCCTGGAGGTTATTTCTGGGAGCTCCGAGGATAGGAGTTGGGGTGAGGGTTTGAGAGACCTGTCTGCAGGAAAATGAGAAAGACCAGGAGGAGAGGGGAGGGAGCTCCGAGGAAATTAAGGCCTTGTGGCATATGCGACCCAGTGCTGGCTCCTGCTCTGTGATGCTGAGGCCCCCTCACTCCCACACTCTGTTTGTGCCAGGCAACTGGCTCAATGTTGTCCAGCCTTGGGCCTTCTCTAGGTCACCACTGGAGGCTGACCCATGGATAGGAGCTCACTGTACCAGATATGCTACTCCTGCAGGCTGTCCAAGTGTTACCTGGGCCGCTCAACTCTCCAGCCATTAGCCCTACCTTCGGAGCTTGTCTGCCCACCATTCTTGCCTTCTCTGCCTGCCTGCCTGCCTGGGATCCCAGTGTCTCACAAGCTGCCCCGAGGGAAAGACTTATGGCTCTGTTGTTCATCCCCATGTTTCCTCCTGTAGCTCAGTCAGGCCCCTGGACACAGCATCCCTACTGACCCCACCAGACAAAACTCTGGGCCAGGCTTACAGGAAAGATGGTCTTTGAGGGACAGGATTGGTTACAGTCAGTGCTAACTGGTTTCGGGTTTCTTTTGAAATTGGGTCACGGCAGGGTAGAGCTTTCTAGCTGTGCTCCAGGAAGCAGCCTCCACTCCTGCACATGGCGCTCATCACAGAAGACTTGGCTTGGAGGCGTCCATGCTGTGGCTGCAAGGGATTCCTAGATCCTGGGCCATCATCCCAGGATCTTCTCTGTCATCTACTGGGTCGCTCCCACCTCCAGAGTTCTATGACTTTGGAGCAGTGGTTCTCAACCTTCCTAACACCTCCACCTTTAACACGGTTCCTCATGCTGTGGTGAACCCGAATCATAAAATTATTTCATTGCTGCCTCACAACTGTGATTTTGCTGTAATACAAATATCTGATATGCAGGCTATCTAATATGCAAGGCTGTGAAGGTCCGGACCCATAGGTTGAAAACGTGTTTTAGAATATCCACCAGTGAGCCTTGGCTGGTACATTTAACTTATGATGGCATTTTCCTTTCTCTCTTAGAAATGAAAGAATGTTTTCCTTTCTCTAATAGAAATGAAAGAATAGATGGTCTTCCTAAATCGACAAAGCTGCTGGGCTCTCCTCCTGTCGGGCTAGGCAACATCTAGTGACTTGGCGGGCGCCGGCTCTGCTAGACCCTGTTTTCCAAACATCATGAACACTCACCTTCAGCGTTCCCAGACTTAGTAGAGGGGATGGCAAATAGGGCTGGGACGGAGGCAGAGAGAACCCAAGGATCACAGGGCCCTGGCCCTTTCCTGAAACGTAAGGGTGAAGGACTTGCCTGCCACCACTACCCATGGCCCCTGGGGGCAGGGCCAGGCTCCTGTTCCACCTGGCTGTGACTTGATACCTTGATGTAGATGCAGTGGCTGGTAGGTATGAGTTGGTCCTCTCTGACCACATGGAAAGCAACCCTGTTTAGTGTCTTCGAGGATGGAGAAGCCCACACACAGGTTCTGCTTTCCTTGGTCCCAGTGAAGGCAGAGTCTTTGTGCACAGACATGTTGGGTTTCTCGGAAAATCAGATGAGTGGCGTGCTCTGTGTTCCTTGGGCCCTTTCAAGTGTTGGTTGGTGGCCTCAGTGAGTACACACTTAGCATAGTCTGGTACCATTCCATCTCTGCTCCTTCGCTTCTGTATTTTCAGGGTGTTGGAACCTAAGCTTGGATCTGGTGGCAGCATCCATGTGTCTGGGCTGCCTGACCTTCATGTGGACGAGTTCCAGGCCTGTTTTCCTGGTAATTCAGGACAGAGAGCGCAGACATGTGGCTGAAATCAGAGACACAGATCCCAGCCCTGTCCCAGCCCAGCGAACAAATGTCTTTACTCTCCCTGACCTAAGAGCTGCCTGTCCCAGTGTTGGTGTCTCAGGGGCTAAGGGTCCCTCTCCTTAGATGCTGACATCATGGGATGGGGGGTGGACTTCTCTCCTTCCTCTTCTCTTTCATTTTTCTCTTCTTCCTCTTCTTCCCCTTCTTTCCTCCTTCTTCCTCTTTCCTCCCTTCCCCTTCTCTTTCTCTCTTATTTTCTCAATCTCTCCTCCTCTCCTTCCTCCTCTTTCTCTTCTTCTGCATTTCTTTCTTTCTTTCTTTCTTTCTTTCTTTCTTTCTTTCTTTCTTTCTTTCTTTCTTTCTTTTTTTCAAATTTTGGACCCTAGGCCATTATCAGATAAGTGATTTGAAAATGTTTATTCCCATTTCCTGGAATGTCTTCAGTTTCTTTAATTTTGGTGATTTTCAGTTTGCTTACTGCTGCCTGCTCCACTCACTGGCTGCTGTTCATTTGTTATCAAGCTTTCGGAACATTACCTAATCCAGGCTCTTTAACCCTTAGTTATTTTTATCTTTAAATTCTCAGGCTCACCTCTAGGAACACTTTTCTGTGTTCAAAGAATATTTTTAATATTTATGTAAAATGAAAAATTAATTCAATATTTACGTAAATATTTATGTAAATATTTTTAATATTTATGTAAAATGAAAAATTAATTCAACATTTCAGACCACTCCTCTGCAATGCTATTGAACAGTGTACTGTAAGTTTGAATCACGTAATGTAATCTGTATCATAACATTGATTAGCAAGCAGCACAGCATCCTTCGGGTGGCTGTCGCCTTTTGACACACCCCTCGTTACTGGGCACCTACATTGTTCCCATGAAGAATGGAAAGAGCGGAGTGGCACCTGTGACTTCCTTAGAATAAATTCTCAAAGGCATTAGAAGCATAGCTCCCACTTTCAGTGTCCTGATTAAACAAGTACACGATGCTTCTTTGAGCATTTTCTAGAACAAAGAGAAGGATAGTTAGAGAGACAGGTAAGTGAACGAGCTTAAGAACAGCCTTCAAATGGAGACGTGCCTTCTCTACCTTGCCTAATGTTCGGTTATTTTCTAGGGATTTCCATGTCATGAGACATAGTTTTCTTATGCTGTCCAGATGTTAAAGATTGATGTTCCATTCTTGTTCTAATTTATAAAGACCACCACTGCAGTGAAAATGGCTCATGCACATAACATTCTTCTTCTTTTGAATAATGTCTTTAGGGCAGGTTCCCAGCAAGGGGATTTTCAAGGTCAGGCAGTTAGAATGTTCTGGAATGTGTCTAAGCTGTGGCATTCCCATAGGTAGGGCAGGGGGTGTCCAGAGTCTGGGCACCTCCTCCTCCATCTCTCACAGACACTTGAGTTGTTTCAGTGACTGATGTGTGTGTGTGAGTTAGGCAGGGGAGGGTAAATTAGCCCTGGTTTTATTACTATTAATGTAAAAGCCACACTAGAGGGGAGTCTCTGCTCTTCACATCTGTGGATTTCACATTCATCCATTGTTTTTCCTCTGTGGCAGGTTATCTTTTAGAAAGCAAGCTATATGTGTCTGGGTTAGAAGTGTCCATGTCTATTGGCCTCTGAACTGTGCAATGTTTGGTATGGCCAGAGAGCTACAACATAGAGGTCAAGTTTGAAAAACTGGAGCTTCTTTATCCAGGCTGGCGTTTTTTAGAATGGGGTCTGGCTGTGTAGTCTTAGAAGACCTGATAATGACTGTAGATCTAGCTGGTCTTGAACTTGCACAGTCCTCCTGCCTCAGACTCCTGTGTGCTTGCAATATAGATGTCCGTTCCCATCCTGGCTTCCTATCTTACTGTTCAAACCACAGCGTTGGCAGCTCTATCTAAAGGAAGGTGATCTAACCATGTACACTGCACCATCCAAGCTGACTGACTAAAATCCTCTACTACGGTAAAAGGTTCTGATGGCCTAGAATGATCTGTTAGTCACTTCCTATCATACAGGACTGAGGTGGCTTGTGCCAAGCTGGCAGTGATTACAGGGCCTCAAAAGAAAAGGAAGGCATCTCTTCTGTGACCACCATGGAACCCTCAAACTCCAGAGAACAGGAAACTGGTCTCTGAGAGGGCTGGGGTCTGTGGGATTAGAGAACGATGGAGCAGAGAAAGTCCAGCCTGAGGGGGACTTCCTGTCAGAAAGCAAGGAGCTTCTCCCACCCCAGATGACAGAACACAGTCTGCCCTTTTTTGGGGGGAAGGCTGTTAGGGTAAACCATGTTTTTTTGGTCACCAATGCTGTACAGTTGGCTGGTGTGGGTCCCTGAGAAAGCTGGACTGGAAACGTGCTTTTGATTGATAGGTGCATCAGAAGGTACTCCTGAGGCTGAGGGAGGAAGCCCAGTCTGTATGTGGTGTGCCTCAGCTAGCCCTGGAGCTTGGCCCTGCTTAGAGTGTGGCATCACCTGAAAAAAGCAGTCCCTTATGGGCAAGAGTACCAGACTCCCTGCTTTCTTCCCCATCACCCATCACCTGCTGGCATCACCTCCTACTTCTGAACCTCCCTTCTGGGGCATCGCCTCCTACTCCTGTACCTCGGTCTGTGACATCGCCTCCTACTGCTGCCTCTGAGTCCAGCTGTCCCTATGGCCCCTGGTGGACATGAACTATGGCTTCTCCTGTCAGCGTGGGAGTGCCTGGGGCCAATGCTGGACTGTCAGGACTCACACCTCTTGCTTACCTTATGATCATTGCTTGCTGTGCAGTGCGTACTTCCTGTGTATTTGTAGTCATTGTATAGCGCTTATTGTATCCTTCACAATTGTCCCATATTTACTCCCGTCAGGGCCCCATCGTGGTGCCCCATGCCTGTTTTCTCTGGTTCTGAGTATCCTTGCATGTACTGACTTCCGCTTGAGGATCCAGAGTCAAATGCTTTTCCCTGAAGCCTCTCTCCAGCACATGAGTTGCACACTTGCATGCTTGTACACGTCATACAGATTTACACACAAGGAACTACACAGGGAGGACATGCTCATGTAGATACACTTCGCCAGTGTGTATATGTGCACCCTCACATCACACAACACACACAGCACACACCCCACACCTACTATGTGTCACATGCCATGGGCTACACTGCACACATCAAATACCATACTTATTACATCTATGAGACATACACAAACATATATACACATATAAGCATGGTCCACACTTGTGTCCTAGACACAAACTGGCCCAGAAAGTGAGGGGTCCTGCAACAGGCTCCCAAGTCAGCCTTAGTCACCTAGGTGTTGGGACAGTCCTTGGCCCTCTGCGTGGTCCCCTATCAATAGATGCTAGCTATGTCTTTAGATAATCTGCCCATCTTCTTTGTACATTGGTAACTGTCATTTGAGTGAGACAGAAAAAAGAAAGAAGGGCCTGGGACAGAAAGAAGCAGGAGGGTCACAACTGGGTAGTGCTAGTGGCAGCATAGGGCTACATCAGTCCAAGCAGGGGACATAAGACCTGACATCTGTTGTACCAGTGGTGGCCCCATTGCCTCTGCTTTCTCTGCAAAGTGAAGCATCAGAGTAGTGGGTTTCTATAGATTTCCTGAGTGTCTCAATATCTGGACATACAGTCATGTGTCATTCAATGAAGATGGATGTGGAAAAGGAAAAATAAAAGTGGGGGAAGAACAGCCGACGAACTTGCAACAGTAAGATTATGTGGACTCTGTGCAGCTCATTTGAACTTGCTTTCAGCAGGTAGATCATTTGATGTGAAACTATGATGCATGTACCTGTATGGGGGTGGCTTGCTGTGTGTGCATTTTACAGGGTTGGCTGAGTACCAGCATTACTCTGAATTAAAGGAAAGACTTCAGACTATGAACAATTAGTGAGAAGTTACTGAATATCCTGGAACACACAGAGGTTCACGGATGACCATCTAACTTTTCTCATGACTTGTCCCTCAGGTCTGGCTTGATTGGAGTTGGCCATGGATACACCTTAGGGAATCTGTCTTTTCTCCTCCTCCCCAGAGGAAGCCAGGCTGTAGTGTCTCAGAGTTTAATAGGTCAAGCCAGCTGGAGATTTGGTCAAGAGGAGGGCCACAGATGTGTGGTCAGTTAGCTTGGATGCAGGTTTGAGGGGATCTGACGTTTGTGCTGAAGTCCTGAACTGGAGTTTGGCTTGGGCTCCCATGGTGTGTTGGGGCCCTGACCCACCCTGCAGGGGAGCAGGGAAGGAACAGCCTTCTCATTGTATACCCAGAAGAAGGCTCAGGGAGTCCTCAAAGGCTGGCAGACAGGGAGCTGCGAGGGGCAGGGGTTGGGGCCTGTGTTCTTGGGAAGGCCTCCTGCCCCTGCTTTAGGATTGGTTGGAACACATACCATCTTGGAACAACTTGCTTGGGAAAGGACCTTTTGTACCGCTGAATTGGCTTGATGGCTGGGATGGGCGGGGAGTGGGGGGGGGGAGAAGAACATTCCTTTATAGGCAGAGAACCACCCCCTCCCCCCAGTTTAAAATCAGTGTGTAACTGAGGGGCACTGCTCCCCACTCTTGTGGGAGCACAGAGTGCATACCAAATCTCTGACAGGGCATTTTGGATTTGGGGAAGAAGGAAAGAGAAGGAACATTGTGTCTCCCCAGGGGGCAAATGGACAGAGCTGGACGCTTGATTTCTCAGGCCCTGGGTGACAATTGAGAGCCCACAGTTCCTCTTCTTGGCTTTTGCTCATTTTATAGTCTTCCTCTCATGACTTTCCCAGGAAATCTCCTGTCTCAGAAGGAGAGAAAGCCTAAAGCTCTTGGTATTTGTTTGATTTAAAGAGCGTCGTAGTGAAAATGGCGTTTACCTACAGACGAGGATAATTTTATTGTGCATGTGAAGGTCAGAGCACAACTTGTCAAAGGCAGTTCTCTCCTTCCACCTTTATGCGGGGTCCAGGGATCAAAGTTGGGGTGCCAAGCTTGTGTGGCTAATGGCTTACCAGGTGAGACATTTGGCCAGCCCTGGGAGTAATTTTAGTGAAAAGAAACACATATTTTGGTTACAGGATGGGCTGGAGACAACTTTGGACTTAGAGTCTTGCTCTAACCTCCTGTTAAAAACTGGGCTTGTTGCCCAGGAAGTGGTGGCAAAAGCCTTTAATCCCAGTGCTTGGGAGGCAGAGGCAGATAAATCTCTGAGTTTGAGACCAGCCTGGTCTATAGAGTGAGTTCCAGGAGAGCCAGGGCTACACAGTGAAATCTTAAAAAAAAAAAAAAAAAATGGAGAAAATGCCTCTATAAGATATAGCTGTAGGACATTTTGTTAATGACTGACTGATGGGGGAAGGCCCAGCTCATTGTGAGTGGGGCCACCCCTGGGCTGGTGGCCTGAGTTCTATAAGAAAGTAGTCTGAGCAAGCCATGGGAAGCAAGCTAGTAAGCAGCACCCCTCCATAGCCTCTGCATCAGCTCCTGTTTTCAGGTTTCTGCCCCGCGTGAGTTCCTGTCCTCACTGCTTTTGATGATGAACAGTGCTATGGAAGTGTGAGCCAAATTAAGCCTTTTCTCCCAAGTTGTGTTTGGTCATGGTGTTTCATCACAGCAATAGTAACCCTGACTTCGACAGAAGCTGAAGTATCCCCTTGAGGAAGGGCCTCGGGCTGTCTTGGGATCCTTCCCAGCTAGCTGAAGCCATGTTCAGCTGCCACAGAGCATTAGCGATGTTTTTGCTGCTGTAATAAAGCACCACAGGCTCTGGACTTATGATTCCAGAGGTAGAGTCCATGATGGCAAGCTAGTGTGGCAGCAGGCAGCAGGCACGCTGGCAGGAGCAAGGGGCTGAGAGATAGCCTCTTCAACCACAAATACAAACAGAGAGCGCGAACTGCGAGTGGGATAAGAGGCCCTGACTTCTCAAAGCCCACCCCAGTGATGTGCTTCCCCCAGCAAGCTACCAACAACTGGGGATCGAGCGTTCAACTATGGGAGTCTGTGGGGAACGTGGGTACCAGACCTGTGTTCTTCAGGCAGCTTTTTAGCACTGCTCGAGGAAATATTCTGGTGAAGAGACGAATCTGCTTTTAAAATGTCCCTGCCCCATCATCTATTGAAAGAGAAAGGAACATTTATTATCTCCTTCCAATACATGACTGTGGAAATTCTGGGCAAGGATACAGGAGCCTAAGGAAAAGCTTGCCTATGAGGCGATGAACCAGCTATGTGCAGGGGGATGTGTTGAAGGCAAAAGGGCTCAGCTGTTACAGTGTCTGCTATGGAGTGCTACGACCTCAACTTGGATATCTAGAACCAATGTAAAAAGCCAGGAGCCTCAGCGTGCTTCTGTAATCCCAGCACTGGGGAGGAAGAAGAAAACAGCTAGAATCAACCTTTGGCCTCTATATACACTTTCACACATGCGCACGCACACATGCCACATTCCCACACAAACCACACACATAACGCCACATACTTAACACCTCACAGCTCATTTTACTCCCACCTGCCCCACTCTGGCTCATCCACACCAACCAGCCAATGTCTTGTGTGTTTGTCTGGGTTCTCTAAGGAACGGAACCGATAGAATGAATATGCCACACGTATGCATATCATATCCATGAACATACACATATACATATATACACAGACAGGCAGACACAAACACACAGGGACTTATCTTACTAGACTGGCTTATAGACTGAGGTCTGGGTAGTCCAGCAATGGCTATTTCATCACCGAAAGGCCCATCAGCCCTCTAGACTGCTGCCCCAGCAGTCACAACCTGCTGCTACTCTTCTGCCTATGATGGAATCCCAAAGGGATTCTAATAGAGGTGAGGAATCCTTCAGCAACAGGATACTCGAACTTGTCAGGAGAATTGGGGCAAGCAGGCGAAAGCAAAGGCTTCCTGCTTCCACGTCCTCTTGTGTGGGCTTCCACCAGGAGGTGTAGCCCGGAGTTAGTTGGGCCCACCTCAAATAATCTGATCAAGAAAATCTTCCAGAGAGCTTCCTCGTAGCTTGGGTCTTGGATGGTTCCAGATGCGGTTGACAACCGAGGCTAGACATCCACACCTGTGGATTCAAGGAAAGGTGCTTGACGTCTTGGCTTCCTGGGGGTCAGTCAGAACGGGGTGCCGGCTACCTACCATCACTGGACCATCTGCTGTGATGACTGTGGCTGGAAGGAACGGTGTGGTTGAGCTCCGAAGCAAGTGCTACACTCCCGGCTAGAGCCTGCTACTTAGTGGCAATTTCACATTGCACATTAACAACCCAAGAGTGTGCACACTGAGGCTGCCAGTCCCTTGTGGAGGTGCAAGCGAGCCTAAAGCAATGACTAGCCTCCCTCCAGCAAGGCTTGCTATAGCAAGATGTGTGGGCTAGAAGGGCAGCAAACGAATCCCCGACATCTATGTATGGAATCTTACGCTGTCCTTTAAAGGGGTGAGGCAGGGTTTGTTTGGAAATGCCAAGGTCCCTTATCAAATGACAACAAAAAGACTGAAACTCATCACGGTGCTACAGAGCCAAGTTTACAGGGAGACATTTGTCCTTATCTATGCAGATAGGAGACTTCTGGACAGCCAACAGAGAGCTGTGGGCAGGGGTCTCCTCTGGAGAGTGTATGGAGGTGCGAATACGCAGGTGAAGGACTGGAGATCGAAGGAACACTTGTGATTCCACTTGGCCCTGCAGCACGTGTGAGACTCCAGTGCTAAAAGGCAACCGTCCCCTTCCTGCCACCAATCAAAACCTAATCCCTGACAGGTCACCTCGCTAATCAGCTTGGACGGCTCAATTCGGTCCATTTCATTCATCACTTACATCGTATCCCCACCACCAGGAGCTAATGGGATGTAAAGCAAACGACTTCCACAAACTGTTAGCCACCGTAAGAACCTAGCAGAAAGTATTTGCTCAGAGAGGACAGCTAATTAATCAAAAATACTTATCGGAATTAGCTTCTGTTTGTGAGAAAGGACACTTCTGAACGGAGGATGCGTTTTCAGCAAACAGCCACTGCTATTTTACCAAGGTGCTATCCTCCCTGTCACCTAACACAGCACACACGGCACCACCTCCGGAACCTTCCAAAGAGGTGGTGTGAAGACAGCTTGAGATGGAGGACAGATTGTTCTAATTGTCACAAGACAGGGTGGGGAAAGAGGAAGCGAAGGAGGGGAAGTAAATGCTAAATGCTATCCCAGGGCTGCTGGAAGGACACCTGCTCTTTCTCGAGGCTTGGTCACCTGACTTTAATTCTTTGGCTCCCCATTGCTGGGACTGCTTCGCAAGAGGTCCGTTCCGTGGCTTCTGTTCTTGGCTCCCATCGCCTTGCTTCGTGGTCTTCTGGGTTGTCGCTGCCTCAGTGTCCTCTGAGACCCACAAGTCCACTGGGGTCGGTGGGTGAGAGCACACCAGTTGAGATTTCTCCTGTGTTCACTTGATCACTATCAGCTTTATTCTGGGGCGTGAGCCCTAATGACCCAGGAGGCCATGCCAGGACTGTATTCAAAATCATCTCTCTAAGCCTGTGAGTCAGGAGGTGATGAGCCATTTCTCCCTGCCTTGAGTGACTATTCTTTAAGGAAAAGAAGGAGAGACCTGGAGATGGGCTGGTGTCACATCACGCCTCCTTGGCCATTTTCTTTTGTCTGGAGCTTTGAGAGGCAGTGCGGCCCAGCACAGTGCAGCCGGAGGAGGGTGAGTGGGACCTCAGGGCATCCAGAGGGTGGATAGATAGAGGTGACAAACGCTGTGGTGGGGTGGACCTTGGAGCTGCACGTATGGGCTGGGCTTAGATCCGACCATCACCTCTCAGTGCTGGAGGACACAGAGAGGTGTCCCTTGCAGGTCAGATCCTGTGGAAGCCAGAGTTCAGAACCACAGGTTGTTGAAGAAGCCTGGCTTTGAGAGAAAGGGATCCAGAGAGCCTGGCAGTGGCTGCCAGGCCCCTTCTGGAGCAATAAGAGATTTCTCTACTTGGAGTCCTCCGTGCAGAAGCTGGAGGGGTTAGTTCCGAGTGAAGCCTGAGCAGGGAGTGGCCGTGTGGGCTGCTCAGGGTGGGTTTTCAGGGCAAAGCACAGTCAGGCAGGCCTGGTCTCTGCTGCTTATTCACTAGCTCCCCCCGCGGAGACTCCTCCACCCAGGCTTCCACAGGATCTGACTTCACGGCCAGCCTTTCCATGCTGGGCACTGCAGAGAGGGGCCTGGGGCGTTCAGAGCAAAGTGCTTGGCCCATATTTGTTTTCAATTTTAATTCTTTTGTAGTTTTAGCATACAAAAATAATGAGTCTTATTGTGACATTTGCATACTTGCCTATATTGCGTTTTGCTCATCCCTTTCTTCGTTCAAATCGTATTCATCACTGGGGCTTTTAGGTTTAAGGACAGACTCAATATTATAGAAAAGACAAAGGAAAGAAAGATGACGGCTCAGGATGGATGCCTTGTCTAGAGGGGAAGAGAGGATATGGGGGCTCCACCTGGCTGCACCCAGGCCCTGAGGGACTGGGTGCAGAGCTGTAGCCCTCACAGTTGAAGGCCTGGCACACGACGGCTGCCCTGATGGTTTTCCCATTGCAGTCAGGAGGCTTCTTCAGATGGCTTAAGAGAGACTTGTATCAGAGAGGGAGATGGTGGCATGGTTGCCTGGACCTGGACCACCAGGACATGAGGTAAAGTACTGGCACTGTTTGGGTGGCTGGATTTTGCACTATGTCTGGTTTTTAGAAAGTTACCAGACGAATGAGTTTCCTCTTGCCTGGGGAGGTGGCTATGCTGTGGGGACATGAGTTCTGGGGAGGCAAAGGGCCTTGGGACACCAAATGAAAGTCAGCCATTGGCCTCATGAAGTTCTCACAGCAGATCCCCAATTCAAGATTTACTCTCGTCGCATTTTTTCCTGACCTTTTGAGCTTCCGAGCTCCAGCCTTTGTGCTTAGTAGCAAGCCTGTTCCATAGACAGGGTTACCGCAAGGTTTGCATGTATACCTGGCCTATACCTGGATTAGTCTAACTTGTTCTGGCCTCCGGCACGTGAATGTGCCTGGCTGCCCCATAGCGCTCTCAGCCCTCATTGTTTTGTTCAGAATGTTATATACTCCTTCTATCTTCCCATCTTCCCAAGCAGGGTCCTGTTGGACACCAGGTCCTTCAGCCCTTCCCCACTATGGTCTCCACAGCCCTCATTCCACCAGGTAGACATGAGCAGGCAAAGAGCCAACCGGAGTTCTCTTTACTGTGTGCCCAGGGTCTGGCTTCTGGCTCCAGGTCTTAGACACGCACTTGGGGTTTTTTAGCACCAAAGATTCCAGTCTCCTTTTGTTCAAGGTCAAGTGTGAGTTTGTCCTTAGGGAGAGATTGGTGGACCATCTCACTTTAGCCCTCTCCTATGGTGAGCTGAAGGTAAGGCTATATGATGGCCATCTTTGAGTAGCCCAAGCTTGTGAGCATCACTGTGACCATGCACAGTCAGGGGCTGGGCTACTAAAATGGCTTACAGTTACCTTTTCTTCACACAGTGACCTTTTCTCCAGAGTCAGAGCAGGATGACCTCTTGAATATCAAGAACTTGGATTCACTTGTAGTGACATCACCATGAGGTGACCACAATGGAAAGTTCAGACACTTTTAGTGGTTTCAGTAATGATATAAAAAAAGAAAAAGGATCCTAAAACAAACTGCAAAAGGCCCCCAGAACCCCAAGCTTTCACAGGTCTGCAAGCCCACTACAGTTCTCCTTCCTCCCCAGATGGGGCATTTTCAGTGCTCTGTCCTCGGAAGGGGCATGGTACCAGTTACCCCATCAGTCTTTTGGGTCCCAAACAGATCAGGGAAGTTATAATTCCCAAGGCGACCTGGACACTCATCTCTACCCAACCACAGGCCTGTCCCCTGCCTTCAGGTGTGACCACAGTTGTCTCCCACTGCCCCCAAACTGTCACAGTGAGACACAGGTTCTCCATTCTGGGTGTCCTTTAGTCTGTTTGTGCGGCGTGGTCCCCTCAGCGAGCCCACGGTACCTGTCAGATGATAATCTGGGGCTGACCTTCCGCCTCTGCATCGTCCATGAAAAAGTGACTTTGCTTTTCTGATCATCCTGCGTCTTCTAAAACAGAGGAAGACATACACGTGTGTATTTAACCTGCAGGGTGGTGACTAAGGGCAAATGCAGGGACGTGTCAGCTCTGGAAGACGCAGGAAGCTCTTGGAATCCCTGCAGGGACTCATTGCCTCGAGTCAGTCAGCCATTCCCACTGTCTCCGTTCAGAAAGTTCTCAGGGCTGGTGACAGAGCTCAGCTGGTAGAGTGCTTGCCTAGGGTGCCGGAAGTCCTGGGGCTCCATGAGCACCACATAAACCAGGTGTGGTATATCCAAGCTCTGTCATCCTGGCACTCGGGACAGGGAGGCAAAAGAATTGGAAACCCAAGGTCACACTCACTCAGTGACATCAAACTAAAGGCCAGCATGGACTACATGAAACTGTGTCAAAAAAAAAAAAAGGCAATTTAGTGAGATACATTCACATACTATACAGTTTGTCCATGTAAAATCTACAACGCTACAACGCATTACCTCTTCGAGGGCTCTGAGGCTGTTGAAATCTCTCTTTGGTGGGATTAGAGGCAGCCACAGAGGGAAGGCGGGAGCTGGGCTGCTAGGGTTGGGTGGTGCTAGGGGAGAAAGATTTTATCAAGGCCCAAGAGTGATGAGAAATCTAAGCAACAATCTAGACTTAAAAACTGGTGATTCGGTTTTAGGGATGTAGCTCATTAGTCAATTATTTCCCCAGCACACGCCAAGTCCCATCCCTAGAACTGATAAGCCGGAAAGCTCTGTGGCTGTATGCTGGAGGACAGGTGTTTCAGATGAGGAGAGCTTGGGGGTGGAAGGGTGTATGCTGGGAATAGGAGGTTTTGGAGGTGCTGAGTGGGACTTAGATATTCAGGGGTTGGAGGAGGTGGAGAAAGGGCAAAGTGTGAGAAATCCACCCTGTAGGGCATCCCTGCACCCTCCCTCAGTTTTGGCCAGAGGCCCAGAAGAGGAGCCCTTCATGAGGTTCTGTGTCGGCAAACTAGAACCACCTGTTTCTGCGGCCTGGCCCACCCGGAAGTGCTGGTGCGGGTGGCCGGTGAATAAGGGTTCCTCTTTGCCTACAATGCCTGGAAGGGGAATTCAGCAAGAAGGACTGGAGACTGGAGCTCTGACCCCAGCTTCCTCATACAGAGCTTAGGGAGGCTGCCCGTGTAAGCCTTCCACAGGGATGCCCAGGGCAGGGGGACACACTCACGCCTCGTGGGCCAGGATGTGTGGGGACCTGGAGGTAGCCACCAACCCTCCTCATCTTGTTCCAGGTCCATGCCTGTGTTGCAGGCTGCTGCCAGGCCACTCTGTGCCTTGGCCACCCTTGCAGGAAGGCCTGGCTCTGGGTCCTAGCCTAGGCAGAAAACTGCCTTCGTTGGCTCTTATAGTGACAGAGTCTCTTGGGAGCTCCTGTGTTCCACACTCTGAGCAGGGCCCAGGGCCTTAGAGGGGTCAGTTTCTAGGGAATCACAGAGTAACTAAGACACTTATCTCTTCCTCAGAGCAGGCTAAGATAGGCACAGCCTGACCCCTCCTGGCTAGGCTGCCGGCAGCTGGCTTCTCCCCTGTAAAAAAGCAGGTACCTGCTTCCAGCTGGGGAAGGGAACTAGCGGCTTCCTTTCTCTTAGACCTTGGGCTGCAAAGTGCTTGTGCTTCAGTGATGGCGACCTTTGTGTGTTCTCAGGGCATCCCCTTCATGCTGCACGTGACCTCAAATTCTGTTTATTCCTGCTGTCTGCTGTGTCTCAAGAAGCCCAGGGCACCCTCCTCTGAGTACCTATGCCCATGCACAAGCCCTTATCCTCAGACTGAGGACTCCTGCATATTTGGTATCCTGGGAAGTGGTCTCAGTTTCCTGGAAGGGAGAAGCTGGAGCCATCTCTTAGAATGCAGCATACTCAGTTTTCTCCCGGAAGCCTTCAAGTCGCCCCTGTGGTCCTGTGCAGGGCCCGGAACTGTACCAGAATTACCTGTTCCTAGCTGGATGCCTGCAGTCCTCACTGCAGGAGGCCAGTCCTGGGGACAGGAAGACACTGTGTAGAGAACCCTGCCTTGGCTTTCTGCTGGAGTTCTCCAGTCCCTACTTTGTGGGGCTGGCATGGCTTCTGCTTTTCCACCACTCAGAGTTGAATCTAAAGCAGGCCATAAAGGTCTCAGGAGGGACTTTGGGAGGGCTTGCTAAGGAGCTCTGGGAGTGGAGCCTTTGTTGAGGCTAGAAGTGGAATTGCTGGGTTGCTGTGACCTGGGCCAGATTCTTGTAGCTTCCTGTGGTTGTCTCTGACCATGCCTGTTCCTCCTCCACACCCATGCCTTAGGCTTTGCCGCCTCCCAGAAGCGGTCCTAGCTTAACAGAGAGGCACATGGAAGTTAGGAGTGAGGGAGGAAGGCCTGATGTAGAATGTAGCTGTCTACTCACTGGGTTCTAGGGTTCCTGTGCCCAGGGAGGCTAAGTCAAGTGAATGAATGTGGAATCAGGCTTTGGGACTCCTTTGCTGAAGGTGGTAGGTTTTGAGTACCATAGGGCCCTTGATCTGGGCAGTTTGTTGTCCCTACTTAAAAACAAGAAGCGAAATGTCTAAATAAACCGAAACAGCATCACAGAGTCATGGTAGCTTAGACATGCTGTCTTGGTCCCCTCTGTAGACCTGTGTGGGAGGCCTAATCTCTGTGACATTCGGAGGTTCCCTAGAGGCCACCTCACTGGAAACTCCTGAAGGGTTCTAGTCATGCAATGGCTGCAGTGGGAAAGGGCCTCTGCCTGCTGCAGAGCTGGGCTTCCCAGGGTCCTGGGCTGGCCATGGAAATGCAAGGATCCCCTGCTAAACCCCCACAGCACACAGGACAGTATGTCGTGACTCAGCCCCACAGCAGAGCCCGATGCCCTAGTTCTGTGCTGCTGTCTGGCTGCCAAGGCACTTTCCTCCTGCCCCTGTCCCTTCCCACGGTGCCCATGGCCTTGGTGTTATCCAAGCTTGCTGTCAGGCTGTCCTTACCACAGAGGGCAATCTGATAAGACAGTTTTGTGGGACTGGATTGGAAGCCGCCTCAGGGACATTCCCTCTGAGGAGGTAACTGTTTAAGGGTCCAGGAGAAGTGATCAGGCTTTGTCATACACAAACCGGTTGGCCCGGGTTTCTGCCTGGTGTACACCAAAGCCGCTATTTGTGGGTCTGCTCTTGCCGTATCCTGCATGACACTCACGGTGAAATCTGTGAGTTTCACATTTTTAATTTCTTTTTGAGATGGGGGTCTCAGCGCCCTGTCGCCGGGGCTGTCTTTGGATCTCTGGACTCAATCCTCCCAAGTGACTGGGCCTCTAATGTGTCACACTGCCCTCAGTTTGCAACTTTCCCACATCTAGGAGGCAAATTCTCTCTTGCATTTAGCCAGCTCTCTGGGTCCCAATGTTTGGAGACACCAGCAGAATCCGTTTCCCAAGGGCCCACCCATTTCTGACCTGCAATCTCGTCCTCCCTGAAGAGATATAAGAGTTCTGTTGTGTGACCAGATCTCAGACTTGAAGGTCAGAGAGGGTCATGTGACCTTTGCTCTGGGTCAGGGCAAGATTTGACATAGCCACTAAGGGAGTCTCCAGGGAGCTTTGTAGAAAGTCTCTGACTTTTTCCCCATTGTCACAGAATCAAATAAACCATAACTGTTTCATAACAGATGCCATCAGTGTCATATTATGTCCTGTGGAAAATGTTTGACAATGTCTTGAAGGGAAAAATAAGGCCAAGGGTTGGGGAGCAGTGCTGATGAATGCCTGATGCATGCAAAAGGCATGCCCGGTCCTCCTCCACCTAACCTACTCCCTAGAATGCCAGACTCGTCAGAAGTCAGAGCAATTTAAAGGAAAAAGAAAAATCTACTTTGCTGGTTTGTAGAGTTTGACCCCCCCCAAGCATGGCTGATTGATTAATTCAATGTTCATTCATTCATTCATTCATTCATTCACTCATTCACACACTAGTAAATTTTATTGACCACCTGTTCTGTGCTGGTCATGATGCTAGGTAGTTTCTGGTGATACAACCCTGAGCAAACAGCATCCTGGCACTTACAGACTTGTGGGACAATCAGTTTGGCTCCCAGTTCTACCATTTCCTGTGTCATAGTGGTAAGTCATTTAATGGTTTGGGGGTCTTAGCTTTTATTTGTAAAATGGAGGTAGGAATCCCTGCTTCATGGAAGAGGTTGTGGTGGGTGCTTGATCATGGCATCTGCCATCATTGCTATTTTCTTCTCTGCTGCTCTTTTCTTTCTTAGTAGGAGAACTAGGAAGTTTTGAATTGTTGGCATTCCAAACTTCTGATCACTGGTTATCTTGAGTCTTAAGGTCCTTGGAAAAGGCTCAAAGAACTGCCCCGTTGGCTCCTGGGATGCCAGGCTACAGACAGTATAGCCCCCAGAATCCAGGCAGTAGCTGCACCCTGTTCTAAATTCTGTTTCTCCGTGTTCTCTGTAACTGGGCCACTCTGTCAGACATCCTGAATGGTTAATGACCTTGAGAAGCAGTCCCAGCTCTGAATGTGGGCTTCTGCTCTTTGAAGTCACCCACCTTCTTTGTGGGTCTGTTCTCCCCTCTCGGGCACGCCTCCTTCCAGCTTTGATGGTGCCACTGTAACAACCGGGTTTGCAATTATTCATTCCTGTGCACAGCAAGGTGCAGTTTTAATATACAGAAAATATAATTGCTATCTTGTGTAATCATTTTCTGAGGGCTGAAAGTGTAACCTTTAATTAATATTTCATCTGCAGGCGGGGCGGGTTGCTTGAATAGAGCCTAAAAATATTGCTGTCCCCATGTGTGGAGAATGCGAATCGTGAGACGAGCAGCCAGTGTCTGCCACGCCATTGTTTGAGTCTGCTTCTAAAATTAAAGCGGTTAACCCGTTAACCTGTATGCACATGGGCTGTGGCTCCTGGAGGTGCGTGCTGGTGGGGAGGGAAGAGGGCATGGGTCTAGGCAGTTGTCCTCCAACAGAGCCGGGGCACTTGCCTGAAGAGTTAATATGGGATGGGGGCTGGAAGGCCAATGGTCACATCCAGCTTCACGGAGTATGTGCTGCAGACCTTGGGCTGGCTGGACTTCCACAGGCCACTGGGACAAGGATGAGGACCTGATTCCATCTTCCTTCTGGGAGGAAGTGTTCTGTGCCACCTACGAGGAAAAAGACAGAATGCTCCATCTCACCTGCTTTCATGGCTGCTGTGTCACAGGCTGCATGCTTGCCCTTCCAGTCTGACATAGGAAGATCTCAGCCCTAGGGGTGGAGGTACCTAGCTGGCATGATGAGGAGGACAGCGAGCCATTTCCTGTCCTCCTAAGGGAGCTGGCCCTGGAGGGAAGGGCTCTTGGCCTTGCTGCGGAACACAGCCACCTTCTTCCCCAACTCCACGTTCTCCTGGCTCTGCTTCTGATGACTGTCCCCCAGCTCTCAAAGTCACTTCCAGGAGGCCTTGAGAGGACATCGTGGGTGCTTTCCCTTTATTCTGTCCCCTTTCAAACACTCTAGAGCAAGCCTAGGGTCACAGAAAATGTTTTCCTCTGGTCAGCTCTTTGAGGTTACTCAGTCAGTAACTGGCACCTCTCAGATTTTGTGTTGATGCAAATAAGATCCTCGGATGCTGTGTATCAGTGTTGATGTGTGCAGGATCAGGTTTACACAGCCTGTGCATGTGTCGGTAACACTTCTACCCGTGATGTCGGTGAAAGCCAAGACAGGGCACCCAGGGGACATCTCTTCTTGGGGCTTCGGTATGATACGTCAGATACAGATGTTTGGGGAAATTCTCCTCTGTCACTGCAAAAGTACAAAGCAGCCCCCTGCACAGGTGTGGAAGCCCATTCTGTGGCAGTGCCACAGTGGAGGCCACACGGACAGCACATCTGGACACAGCCCAGGGGTTCCTAGGTGGGGTTGATGGTGATTTTAGTAGTCGGGTTCCTCTGGGCCAAGCAGCTGATAACCTTGGATGCCTCCGGAGAGCTGAGGCCAAGAGGAGGTTACTCAAGCTGCCCTGTGTGTGTGTGGCGGGGGTGTTGGTGTCCTCTGCAAAGGAGGCATTGGCATTGACTCAAAGAAATGAGTGTGTTGGGAGGGTAGAGGGTGGGGCTTAGTAGGCAGGGCGTGACAGCAGCCCCAGGTTCCCACTGACGTCTCTTGAAGAACACCGCCCTGGAATCGCTGGAACGGCCACAACGAACAACCTAATTGTTTATATTTGCATACCTCAGGCTCAGAGAAGTAAAGTGGCTTGTGTCAGGTAAATGACTGGACTGGAGCTTAGGGCCTTTCTCAGGGTTGCTCTGAAGTCCATGTGCCTAAAGGTCGATAGGGTAGAAATCTCTTTCCTAGTCTTCCAATGCCCCCTCTCCCTACCTCATTTTGCTTTTAGTCTTCCTATGCCCCTCCTTTCCCATTCCTCATTTTACTTTCTTTTCCTGCTCTTCTTCCCTAAAGCCTACAGTGTTCTTTTTACTAAGAGCACTCCGTATTAGAGCTAGGAAGTCTTAGCGACTTGTGGAGGCCCTGGGTGAGCATGTAAGGTGTGTACACACACACTTAGCCTGTGTGGTGTGTGCATGTGTGATGTATTGGTATGTGGCGTGAATGAATATGCACATGTTTATTCTTGTGTACAGAGGGAGATGAAAGGTGACTCCATGGAAGAAGGGTTTGACCAGGTGTGGGGCTACCCCAGGCTACCCCTCGACTTCACTGGCCACCAGTGGGAGACCTGCCACCCACCTCACGTACATCCAGAAACGCTATGGTGAAGGGGGTGGAGGCGTGAGCTCTCAGACACCATCTACCAGTGTTCTCTTGCTGGTTGTTTGCCCTTATTAACGCAGGTAGCAATTACCCATTTGGAATATTTGGTGACTAATTAGCTTGCCCCGTGGAGATGGCAGGATGAAGAATGTGTCGCTCTGCCCTGATCCACTTTCTCAGCTCCCTGGCGAGGGCAGGGGGGAGGTCGGGATGGCAGGACATCAGTGGAGGACTGGAGAGAAACGAGTTCAGAGCTCAGGACGCCCTGTAGCTGCTGGGGTCCCAGCTGCAGATCCTTCTGAAGATAAAAATAGCCTCCTGCTTTGACTCGGCCCTTGCTGTTGTGTTACGGGGCCACTTCCTCTGCGGGTGCAGCTCTTGGCAGTCTGCCAGAGAATGTAGGGTGGTGTCAGAACCCCAGATGGAGCTGCCCTCTCAGTGCAGTGTCACTGTTTGGGGGGGCTGTTTCTTTGGCATCCCAGGGTGATTTGAAGCAGAACGGCAGGGGCTCGCTGTTCATGGGGGAGGCGATCCGAGACCCCAAGAGGACGAGGAAGGGAGGGACTTGGCTCAGATGATTGCCTCAGTCCAGGTGTGTATTGGTTCTTACCAGCCACAGGTCAAGCTCCAAAGGACTCAGACATGCAGGCAGGTGAGATGTCACTTTAGGCCAACACACTGTAGACACGAAAACTGCAACATGCCTGAGAGAAAGTCTATTTTGGAGAACGGCACTGCCTTTCTTGGTGTTAGGGATATATCTTGGCACCCACCAGGGCAGGCTATAGGCCCATCTAGGGAAGCCTGGCTCTGGTGCCTTCCTCCAGTGAGGCATAGGCTTTGATCAGGCTGCTTCCAAAATGTGCCCAAGTCAGTCAAGGAGGCTCCAGGCACCTTTTCTACGTCTATAATGGGTTTTGGAACCTCTCTGGGTATGGGGCAGACTGGCCACCATGTAATACTTGCTGTATGTTGTCACATGTCATCTCCCTTCAGCTCATGCTGGTGTCGGGGTGGGTCCCTGATATTCAGCAGTCTGTCTATGAAGCTGGGGCCAGCTCTACTGAGGTGAGGGGTTGACTTGTGGTGATTTGCACACAGTTATGTCCGCTCTGCCTCACTGCCTATAATTCCAGGCCAACGACCTTGCCGTCTGTATACTCGGGGTTTCCCCAGGGCCCAGGCTCGGGCCCTGCCCTAGAGGACAGCCAGTGCCTGCTCACATGGTCAGGTTGCTTTCTCCCCAGCTGCAGCTGCAGTTTGTGTGCAGTAAGGCTTGGCCAGACTGCAGAGGCTTGGACCTGTGACAGCCCCGAGTTCGTCTAGTTCCCTGTGACCTTGTGCAAGGCCCTGGAGTCTTTGAGTCACACCTTCAGAGGTTGTGATGTGTGTCTGGGCCTGGGGCTGCTTACGTGTTTGTCACCAGACGCTCAGGATCCCATCGAGACGAACAGGGGTTGCTGGAGAAGAGCCTGGGGGCAATGACCTTGTGGCCTACAGCCTGGACAAGTGGCCTTGACTCTCCCTTTAGGTCCCAAGAGCCTGTGGGGGAGACAGAGGGTTTATTTTCTCTCCTTCAGAGCCAGGAGAGAACGTAGAGTCTGACCGGAGATATAGGATATGATAGGGAAGTCTCTGGGAAATGGGCAGTGCAGTATGGCTTTAAGCTGAGGTCAAGGATGACCCCAGGTGCTTTCCAGAGCAACCCAGAAACAGATTTAAATAGTGCTCTCGTAGAACACTAGGTCGGGATAGGCCAGGAGTGGCCATGTGTGAGGTGGGCTGTAGCTTCTCCAGGCCACCTATGACCATGGATGAGGAGCCAGTGCGGGCAAAGCCTCGCATACAACTCCCTTCTGCCATCTTGGGAGACACAAAAACACCAGGTGCAAGCTGTCGGTTAGAATTTCCATTACCTGGGGCTTTTCTGTCCAGCCCACCCCTCCCCCACCTCCAAGGAGGGCATCATTCCCAAACCAGGGGGAACTGAGTCTCTTTCCAGGGGTGTCCACTTGTTATGTGGTGGTGTCTGGCAGGCCTGCTACTCCCTGGGGACAGAATGTCCAGCTTTTGTGTGGGCATGGGGTTTCCACAGAAACGTTAACCCGGAAGGGCAGGACCTCCTGACAGTGGAGTCGGGAGTCCTGGGTCTAAAGCCAGTCATGACCTGGATGGCTTTGGGAAGGTCAAGCCATCCCTTCCCTTTGACTCATTTGAACACAAATGAAAAAAAGTACTTTCTTAGAGTCTGGCTGTCGGGACCAAATACAGGAGGAGGACGAAGGCTCTGGGATAGTGCCTGCCACATCGCAGTTATGAACTTAACATGGCACCTCTACTGCTTCTACCACTGGAAAGGTCAGGAAACACCACAGAAGATCCGGAGGATGGAGAAGATGGTCGTGAAGCATTGCATCCCTGAGCACACAGAAGCTCTGGATTCTTTCATAGGATGCCACCATAGATAGAAGATGTGTCCAGGAGGCCCCATCCCCACTGCTCTCGGTTATTAATGATTACAAAGTGTCGGGGGTCCTTTTCTCTAATGGTGTAGCCACTCGGGGATGATGTGAGAAGAAGAAGGGCTCAGAGGGAAAGAAAGGGAGAGGCTAGATGGTAATAAGGGGTGAATGTAATCAAAACGTGTGTGTGTGTGTGTGTGTGTGTGTGTGTGTGTGTAGCAGTCAAAAATAAAGAAAAAGAGTGAAAGATAGGAATAGAGTTATAGTAACATGGCTTAGGTAGGCTTCTGCTCCTTGTTCTGACTGAATGATCACAGAATTCTTATAACACAGAAAGCATGCTTATTATTCTTTTAATTGACGAGGAACCAGAGGCTACGGGAGCCAGATGCCCCGGCTGTGGTAAGAATTCAGATAACAACCCTGTCTGTCTTGTTTGCTGCTTGTGTCTGGTCTGCCAAGTACCAGAGCACCTGTAGACGTTCAGGGTACATGCTCTGAAGGAGCAGGGCATCCGTACAGGCTGCCTAGAGGAGGTATCGAAGAAGCTGAGCTGCACAGCATGGGTCCTGTTTGGATTAGGGGGGAGGAGGGCACGGTGGGAGTCAGGATGAGAGGCGGTGGACGTACCTAACCAGAGGCAGATGGTTGTCAACCTACAGGCTGGCCAGACCTGTGGGGTGTTGCTTTGTCAGAGGCTGTGCGCATGAGTGAGCTGAGGGCTGTAGAGGAAAGAAATCAAGACAGTATGTTTGCTCATCAAACATTTACTTACCTCATGTCTGTCCTGTTTGTAGCTCCACGAAGGCCCTGATGAGACTGTGGAGGGTGCCGTATGGCTAGTATGGACCCTCCAGGTGGGCCTCGGGCTAGAGTGGGAAGACTTTGACAATGCTCTGGGGCACAGGGCAGGGAGGGACCGCATGCAGCATTGGGCCATATGGCAGATGTGAGAGAGGAGGCCTCATGCAGCTGAGGCTCCAGGTGGCACAGGTTCTGCTTGGGGAGGGAGGTGGTGCACGGATGCTGTGGGGAAGCTGCCCTAGGGATGTGAGAGTCTCCTCCAGGGACAGCTGCTGTCATAGGACAGAAGGTCCAACCTCCGTTTGTCCTCATGACTTCTTCACTCTCTGAAGTTTCTAAGGAAGTACGTGCTTTGCTGGTCTCACCCATTCAGAAGTGGCCTCAGTGGGGCCTGGAAATAAATGTGCCCTTTAATTTTATGGGGCATTTTGAGGTTTCTAGGAGATGCTTCTGTGGGTTCTGTAAAAGTACTTATAAACACCAAAGTTGGAGACCTTTTGAGGTCTACAGCAAGGATGCATAAGTGGCACCAAGAGGCGTGTCCTCCCACTGTTCATTTTCTTCTGGTCCTACCTGAAGCCATGAGGAATGAAATAGGTGAGGTATATGCAGAGCCCTCTCCCTGGATCCTGGTTCCCTCCTCTGTCAGGGATGACTGACAACTCATAGTTTATGTCCTGTTATATTTTATTTCAATTTTGTAGTGTCCCTCTTGTTGGAGAAAAAAATTCAGAGAAATCATATTATTATTGTTATAATTTTAGAGATAGGATCTCACTATATAGCCTTGCTGGCCTGGGAATCATTATGTGGACCAAGCTGTCCTTGAACTCACAGAGATTTGCACCACCACACCCAGTGAGATGGATTGTACACGTATTAAAATCTATGAGTTAGCATAAATTAAAAGTGGGGTGAAAAATAGAGCGAAGGACACACAAAAGGGTGACTAGGAACACTTTTCTTGACTGACAATTCATTCAGACTCGTTGTTTATGGCTTCCCGGTAGACATATGAGGGACCAAATCTAAGTTGCCAGTGAATACCCCTCAGGTCTGCTGAATCTAGAGCTTCCATAGTGTGCTTGTGTCGCTGATGACATGTGCTTCTGAGGTGGGGATGAGGCTCAGTCGGTAGAATGCACCTAGCCCCGAACTCCACCTCCAGCAGTGAATCAGCCAGGTGTGGCCATACATGCTTGTCATTCTAGGGCTTGGGAGGTAGAGGCAGGAGGATCAGGAGTTCAAGGTCATCCTTGGCTACATGGTCTGGGCTATAAGAGACCCTGTCTCAACAAAACCAAATTTAAAAAGAAAGAAAGAAATTTAAATTTGGAAAGAAAGAAAGAAAGAAAGAAAGAAAGGAAGAAAGAAAGAAAGGAAGGAAGAAAGAAAAAAAATATGCCTCAGGTTCTAAGTCACTGTTTGCACCAACCTTGTGGTGTGCCTGCTGGCAACCAGTGTCCATGGCTACGTGTGCAAGTTGTCATGGTGATGAGTGGAGCCAGACCTTAAGTGTCCCATAGCTGGTTGCAGGGCAATTTGGCCTTTGTACCTGATCCAAAGTTCCTGGGCCCTGTAGCTACCACAACCTAGCTCTTAGATGGCTCAGAGTTCTCTCCAGGGCTCCCTGTGGCCACCCTCACAGTATCAGGTGAAGAGGAAGCGACTATGCTTTGCTTTGGAGGTGCTGATGAGACAAAAGTCTGTGCTATAGAAGGTTCAGGATGTGGGGTGGATCGTGCCTTTGCTAGACCATTTTTGTATGCACTTCACCCTGCAGGACAGGTCTGTAACCCAGGGCTGTTCTCCACCCTGCAGCCACCACACATTCCTGTGTGGGGCCCGCTCGCCTCCGCCTGCAGGTCAGGTCTGTTACTCAGTGCCTTTCTCCACGCAGCCTGTCGTGCATTCCTGGATGCATTCTGCTCTCCTCCGCCCCGAGTGTCACACCTGAACAGTCTGTGCTCCTGCTGGAATGAATCACCTCAGCGGTCCGTGGAACTTTGCACTCTGATCTTATTTCATGAAAGGAAAACAAATCGAACCCTGTCTGCTGGGGCCAGGTTACCCTGGACTCCAGTCTATGGCAAGCACCTATTAGGGAGGGAGGCTGAGGAAGCTAGGGCTGAGATTTGTGGTCATTTAAACTGAGTTTGGAGAATACTGGAGCTGGCAATCTAATGTTTCCTTGGGGAATATTAAAATGCAGCACTGGGGTGTTTGTTTTTATTTATTAAGTTTTGTCATGACTTTCTCTGAATAGTAATCAATCTTCTAGGATGCTCTTTGCAAGTAGCTGCCTCATTCACTCACTTAAATTGAGGCGGCAAAGGGCTAGGTTCTGCTGTCTTTGAAGGACTCAGAAGAATTCGTTTGCAGCTGAGCAGCCTCTCTTGCCTGGCACATTTCACACCTCTGCCTTCTCTCTTGGCCTGGAAGATAGTCAGCTGACCTCCTCTTGCTTTCTTCACAACCCCTGGAAAGCACAGGTGCCCTGCAAAGGCACCACAGATGCTGAGCCCAGTTTTGCATCTGAAACATTCACTCCTGCCTTGCCCACTCCCCGTGCAAAATGAGGGCACAAGGTATTCAGTTGACCGTCTCCGTGTCTGCGGGAGGGGCGTGGGCCCTGGGGTGTGGCCCCCGGAAAGGTTGGAGAAGACCTGGTAACAGAGGCAGAGAGCAGCAGAAAAGCCAGGGCATGCTAACATGACCTCAAGCTGACAGAAGGCAGGGTACACCCATAGGCGAAGTTGGGGTTGGGCTGGTGGTCAGAGCTGTGGGCGCAGCTATGTGGAGGGGTGCAGGAGTGGCTCCTCTGTGCTTTAAAGCAGCCCCTGCAGGGAGCCTGGCTTGGGGGTCGAGAGCCAGCCAGCTAGTGCCATTTCCCAGAGGACTGGTGAGGCTCATCCACCTTTATCCCCACAAGCCTCCCTTACTTCCCTTTCTCCCCCCCCCCCCCCCTTGTCTTTGGTTCTCTTTGTACTCTCCTCCTCTTCCTCCTCCTCTTCTGAAGTGTGATTTGAGGCTGGCAACAGAGGGTTAAGTGAGGATCCAGTGATAGATGTTCTGAATCAGTCGTCAGAGGAAGACCTACCTGTAGGTAGAAGACCTAACAGAACTGTGGATGCCATTCTAACAGTGTCTAAGCACACTGCAGCTTGGTGGTCACTCTGCGTGGGTATCTGGGAGAGGAAGCTCCAACAGTGATCTTGAAGGCTGCAGTATGATAGCATTTGTAGGTACAACATACATTTCCTGGCAGACACATTTCTACTCTGTCACTCATCATCCCTTTGCATGTTCATCCTCTGTTGGAGTATGTGTGCTATGCTCTGGTAAACCATGGTATGCATGGTACCACTGCTTCCAGTGCTGCTTGCTCCTATGGTAGTCAGTATTCTGTAGAGGAGAGGCACACTGATGTGTGTGTGGTGTGTGTGTGTGTGTGTGTGTGTGTGTGTGTGTGTGACTGGTGCATCCCAAGCCTGTGGGATGGAGATCAGGGTGGGTTGAGGCTGCAGCTTAAGTCCTGCGATTGGGCTGGATCTCCTTGTCTCCAGGGGGTTCAGGCTGCTCTCTCTTGGTCTTGAGCTGATCAGAAGAGGTCTTCCCTCATGAGAGGGTAATCTGCTCTATTTAGACCCTATTCACTTGCATATATGACTCAGAAACACAAACACCCAGAATAACACTTGGCCAACTATCTGGATGCCTTGGGCAAGCCATGCTGGCACATTAGGTTGACCTTCACAGCCTCTAAAATAACATCTTTCTGCTATTCATATCTAGTCCTATGAGGCATGTGTGGCTGCAGAAAGGCACAAACTTCCACAAATAAGCCCGACTTCTCTCTGTCAATTAACTGGTTGGTGGGGAGTCTCCATTTTGTACCTTTCTTAGAAAGAGTGAGCTTTATATAATTTTATAAGCATATATCCTGTCTGTCTTCCTTGATGAAAGTTCGTTTTATAAATTAAACTTTTCTTCTCTCCTTCCCTCTTTCCCTTCCTCCCTCTTCTCCTTCTTCTCTGCTCATCATTATTTATTTGACACCTAGCATTTTTCTTAGACACTGGGCAATATGAAATTACGAAGACATTTCTGCTGCCAGCTATGAGCTTAGAATCCAAGAGAGGACCCAGATACGGATGTTTCCATCAGATTTGGAGCCACTGGTTTTTTTTCCTCTCCCTAAGCTTACCGTCAGCATAGCAGGCACTAACCCACAGCCTGCAATAAGATTGGGGTAACCCAGGAAGCATTTTATAGTTCTACCATATACCTGTTTTACACAGATGTGTCTGGCGTCTGCCTCCGAAAGTTGGGGCTGAAGACCCAGAAGAAATCATGTTCAGGCCAGTGCCTCTGGAATTCCGATCCCCCTGAATATATCCAGAAGGTTTTCCCATAGGATTCAAGGGGAATCGATGGCCTGCCCTGTGGGTTGCCTTTCTGGGACAGTGTTGATGCCAGGCAGTTAAGAGAGAGGTTGAATTCTTTCCTGAGTAAGCCAGGGAGGCCCCAAATGACTATTCTGGGGCTCATGGGGAAGGCTCAAAAGCAGAGCATCAGCCAAGGGTACTGCCAAGAAAGGCAGCTCAGGCTCACCCTTCCCCCACCGGCTTCATCTTGGGCAGAACACTTCACCTCTCCAAGGCAGGTTTCTCTCTAGCATCTGGAGTTGATGAGAATAATCTCATTTTGGGCAGGTTTGCAGCATGGGGTCATGAGCTGAGTGAGGCTGTGTGAGTCCTTAGTCTGGGTGGTGGGCTGCAGTGGAAGGAGCTGAAGCTGGGGAGAAGGTTGCTGCAAAACTACCCCTTGTTCATCGCTGACAGTGTAGGAGCAGCTTGTAGTTCCATGAGATCATGCATGCAGAGCACCTTAGCAGAAGCTACTTATCATTTTAGAGGTAACAGCTGACATTTGTGACACCCCTGTGCTACTCAAGCTTTGGGGCGGCCCGAGCACCTGAACTCTAACCCAGAATTAGGTAGGTCAGGTGGACGGAGGAGCCGTGTCTGACCATGGCTTCTAGATGATCCTTCGAGAGCCTAGAGTCTCAAGAAGATTGGTAAGAAGGACAGAAGTTAATGCGACATGTTGCTAAGTAGATTTCTTTGAAAAGGTGTTCTCTTGTTTCTGAGGTATGGCAGCTGAGGAGGTTGCCATGGTGACAGGTTGTCTAGCTAGAATACCGAGCAATAGGAAAGATGGCTTGCCTGCAATTGATGGCCATGGAACGGTAAGCCTCGGCCTCCCCATCTATAATATTTTACTGTGTGTGTGTGTGTGTGTGTGTGTAAGTGTATGAAGATGCCCACACAGACTGAAAGAAGGTCTCAGATCCCTTGGAGTTGCAGTTACTGGCTCAGTGGGAACAGAACTGCCGGGCCACCTCTCCAGCCCTTGACCTTGTTCTGGGGGCAGGATCTCTCACTGAACCCAGAGGCCACCAACTTGCTGAGTCTGCCCAACTGCACAGGGATGCATGCTTCCATGCCCAACTCTTCCATATGGGTTCAGGGAGAACGAACTCAGGCCCCCAGGCTTGTGAGGCAAGCATCTTCCTGACCAAGCCACCTCCTCAGCTCCATGGCTCCTGTTTTGCAGTATAAACTACCATTCTTTGCTCTGAGCCTATACATCCACACGTAATTTCTATTTGGCCAGCATCAGATCATATTCTATGTATGGGCTTGGAAACGCTCCTTTCCTCATTTAGCAACGTCTTGCAGGCGCATTTCCTGTTAGCTAGCTTTCTGATCCAGTATTGTTTATGGTGCCTGTGACCTCATCCTCCATGCTGTGGTTGATGCTCTGAGGGCCCCTGCCTTCTAAATTGAGGAGCCACATGAAGAGGGGTGGAGCCCACCTTAAAGTCCACCCTCCTGGCTGTCTATGGGTCCTGGTGATTTTTTTTTTCCTTTTTTAAATAGACCCAAGCTTTAAATGTTCCCTGTCACAGTCTGGTTGTTTGCTTTTCCTTTGCTGTGATAATATGCCATGAGCAAAAGCCACTTGGGGAGGAAAGCGTTTATTTCATCTTATAGCTTAAGGTCTGCTATTCAGAGAAATCAGGGCAGGAACTCAAGGCAGGAACTGAAGCAGAGGTCATGGAAGAGTGCTCCTCGTGGCTCCCTCAGCTTATCTTTCTAAACCATCCAGGACCATGGGTTTCAGAAGTGGCACTGCCCCCAGAGGGCTTGGCCCTCCCCTATCAACAATCAAACAATCAAGAAAATAACCCAAACGCTCATCCACGGATCAATTTAGTGAGGACATTTCTCTCAACTGAGGTTCCCTCTTCTCAAATGACTCTAGCTTGTGTCAAGCTGACAAAAAAACAAGCAGGACATGGACTTTCTTCTCCGACATCAGCCTGGACCTAGCTGAGCTATGACCATCCCATCCCCACAGTGTGTGGGGTGGCTCTGCTCTTCCCTAGTCCCAGGGCAGAGCCACTGAGTTCCTGCTTCTAGATGCAAAGGCCCACAGCCAGAGTGCAGGTCTTCCCTGGAAAAGCCCTGCTCCGTGGTGACAGAGCTCTTGGTCTCTTCAGGACACTTTGTGTAGAATTGTGAGGAGCATAGGATGCCTTAGATAGAGTTGTCAGCCGTAGAGAGCCTGGGCTTTGGCCTAGGCACCCTTAGCCATTCACCGTGGAGTTGGGCTACCTGCTACACTGTAGTCACACCTGCCTTGCCAGACTGATTTATAGCAAACAGAAACTCATCCCACAGTTCAGGTGTCGGGGAAGTTGGGGGTAAAGAGATATATGGATGGATACATAGATAGGTGGATGGATAGGTGGATGGATGGATGGATGAATAGATAGGCAGATAGAAGACAGAAACTTAACGCTGGCTCATTGAACCATGCTCTTGACTTACTGACTCCTCCCTCGAAGCTTCCACTCAATGCAGTTGTTTTGGGAATTGAGTTTGCAACACAGGAGTGTTGGGACACATTCAAATCAGTACAGTCTGTGTGAGGTTGCAACGGCTGTGTCTAACTCACAGACGTGGACTCACCAGGCCACGGAGCATGCAACTCTGCCCGGGCATACTTGGTTTGGAGTACAGTGCTGCAAAAGGTCACACCAGACTACCCGTAGCCAGAAAGAAAATTCTTACGGCTCAGTGGCTGCACCTGCTCTGCGGGTTTAGCAGAGTCCCACATCCAAGGAAAGACTTACAGTGACCATTCTCATAGTGCTGATCGGTGTATCAGCTGCCCGCCCACCATTATAACCGTAACAGTCATTCCTGCTATTTTCCCATAGAGTTGAGGGGTGTTGAGATACCAGAGGTGTGTGTGTTTAGCATAGGAAATCTGACAGGTTAGGAGATAAGTATTAATCCGTGAAATCGCCAGCACAGTCTATGGCACTGACATTTTCATCTTCTCCCAAAGTTTTTTTTTTCTTGCATATTTTATCTCATATATATGTATATATAAAATGTTCTTTGACCATATCTACCCCAATATCTACCTCATTTGACACTTGCCCCAAACATCCCTTTCTCATGTTCGTGTTTTTGCCCTTTTATAACCCCTCAAGTCTAATCAGTGCTGCCTGCTAGACCGGTCCTGTTGGCTTGATTCTGTCCAGGGATCGTGCAGGTAAACACAGCTACAGCAAGTTCCATGAGCGCAATGGTTGTGCTGGCTAGCATTTTTTTTTTTTTCCTTTCTGTCATCTTGACACAAACCAATGCCATCTGGAAGAGAGAACAGTCTGTGGAGTGTTTTCTTGATTCGTGGTTGATGTGGGCAAGGCCGTTCCTGGGTTGTATAAGAAAGCAGACTGAGAAGAGAAGAAAATGGCGAGGAGAGGGGGGAAGTGGCGCGAAGGGAAATGGGATGAGTGAGTATGAGGGGGGTGGTAGGAGGGAGGACTGAGGGGTAGGGGGTGACAGGGTGAGTGGTGGGGGGACGGGGGTTGGAGCTTATCAAAGTTTTAGCTATAGAAGATGAATAAGTCCTAGCTGTCTACTGCACATTACGCCCGTAGTTATTAGGACCCTGTTGTATACTTATAATTTAGCGAATAGGGTAGTTTAACACTAGACACTCTTGTTAGAAAACATTATAATATAATATGTTATGCCACATATTGAAAGTGAATTAATTATTGTTTCACTGCTGTGACAAAATGTCTGACAAGATCATCTGAAGGATGGGAGTCTTTCTATTGGCTCCCAGTTTGAGGCTATCATCCGTCCTGGCAGGGAGGACACGGAAGCAGGAGCATAATGCCTTCCAGGGTCATCTCTGTTGTCATTGTGACAACAGGTATTTCTGTCTTTCCAGAGCTTAAAAAAAAATCCTTTTATCGTGTGCGCATGTGTATGCATGAGTATGAGTGTGTGTTTCGGCCAGTGTATGTGTGCCATCAGTGAACTGAAAAGTTTTAGGTGAACATAAAAACTGATGGCTGATGTCTCATTATATCTACACTTCGGGGATTTCAGAGGCTATACCCTCCTCAAGGAAGCTCATGAAATGACACACGTGACTTGACCGTAGACCTACCCTGCTGGCCCTGGACTCAGATCTCCTGAGCCCTGCGTAATCTCTCTGTGTTGTCCGGCTGGATTCTTGGCTACGAAGCCTTTTGTTCTCTAACAGTGGTCGTTGGTAGCAGTTGGCAAATGCTTTGGTTGCCTGTGAGTACAATTCCGACAGTGTACTATTGAGCAAACACAGTTCCCCAGCGTCTTTGTCCAGGAGTTTCTTATCACCCTTCCTGTTCCTTAGTCTCAGCTCATGCAGAGGAAAGAGGAAGCTCACCAGAGCCGAAGCCACCTGCTTTTGTGACTTAGCACAAATGCCTTTCTTGGGATGATGGGAGATGGCGTGTGTACAGTTTTTGACACATGCTGGACTCTGCACCATCAGGGCCCAAGACCCAAGCCTTCTCCTAGTCTGAACTGCTCTCTGTCCTCACTTCCCAGTTCACCTACAGTCGCCTCCTTGGCTCCTAATATTGGAAATGAGAGCGTTCACTGTTGACACAGATCTCTTTTAAGAAGTCTGGGACGGAGCTGGGGTCATTATGATTTGAAAATCACCAGCATCCCTGATGATGAACTATGGGATAGACAGAACCCATTTAAATAAACCTGAATAGAGTTTGGGGAATCGCCCTCGGAAAGGCCTCACCGGGAGAGGGTGTGGTTGTTTGTCCACTCAGCTGCCACTTTGCACACGTGGTATGCGCTCAGGACCTGGAAGCTGCTGCCTGGCTTTCCCTTGCACTTCCGTGTGGATCACCTGTGTCAACCCTGTCCCTCTCTGCAAAAGTTCCTCTGACAGGCTGAGGTTGATACAGCTGGCACTTCTCCCGGCCGCCTCTTTCTTGTCTCCAGAGTCCTATATCTCAGGCTTCAGGGCGTGTCCTGTCTCTACAGTCTATCTTTCCATCTGGGGAGAGTTCCCTCCAAGCCCTCTGCAAGGAGCCCGAAAGCCCGCTTGTGTGGTACACGCTGGCAGTCCAGAGGTCTGCGCTTTGTGCCACAGACACCATGCTGCCTGTGGTGTGAGCTGCCCCGCCACACCCACAGATGGGGAGTATCTGGGCTGAGGGCCCAGCTGAGCCATGGCTGGGGCTCTGTGACAGTTGCCTCAGCACCTTGCCCGGCACCTGTGAATGATGGTGGAGTTAGCAGCTGGAGACCATCTGGGGCAGCTGCAGGGGAAACACAGGTGTTCAGAGACCCTGCCGCCCTCACGTTCTCCCGGCCTGGAAGCCTTTTACGACACTCTCCTCCTCATGCTCGTCACTCAGGGGGCTGCAGCCAGGGGGAATTGCCCGTGTGAGCTTTGCTGGAGCCACGAAATGCTGGGTGGCTGAAGAACCAGATAGTCATTGATGGTCTATGAGGCCATGGCTGACAACATCCTGCAGAGACAAGCAGGTTAGCAAACGGCCACAAAAACAACTTCCTGTAATAGTGCGTCATTGAGCTGCTGAGGAAACCAGGGCACCTAGACTCTGATGGCTATGGGATCGGCTTTATCCACTAAACAGCACGACAAACATAGATAACACGGGTAGGCCTGAGATGTAGCTCGGTTGGTAGAGTGCTTGCCTAGCATGCATGAAGACTGAGTTCTAGCCCTAGCATTGCATGAACTGTGTGTGCTGGTTCATGGCCCCAACCTCAGGACACAGGAGGTTGAAGCAGAAGGATGGCCAAGAGTTTGAGGTCAATCTGGGCTATAGAATGAGACTTTCAAGAGAACAGAAAAACAAAAACAAAACAAAACAAAACAAAAAAGATGAAAGAAACATTCTGTTTCCCTTTTGGATGTCATTAAATGAAGAGGAAAAATGGTAAAAATGGATTGGCTTGGTTGATCTGGATTCCATGAAAGGGGGAGATAGTTCTTCTAGAACCACAATCGATGTATGGCTGCAGTAAGGATTGACTGAACATCACAAGCGCCTGGCTTTTCTTGGTGTGAGGTGTGAATTTAGTCTTACCTGCTGGGCCTCACTGTTCCTCATATGCCTGGACTTTTCCATACAGCTTTGGAAGTGGAGCTCAGGGCTGATGTGGCCCCGAAGGCTGCCCCAGCCTCCATCTACTCCATCCCAGCCTGTGTCCTGGTGGCCGTGTGACTGCCTCTGTGAGCCCTGCACGCCACCATATAGCAGGAGATCACACTGTCCGCTGTCTTCGTCAGTCCCTGTTGCTGTGAGGACTCTACAGGTGAACCGTGGTCTCCCAGGAGCTATTGTAGGACTCCTCCGAGAAGCTCTGCTCTCTGTCTTGCTCTGACAGGCAGAACTCTGGGAACTTTCCATAAGAGGTCAGTGTTTTAGAGTTGAGACCGCCTTCCCAGCTGAGCTGGCTCCTCCAGTTTATAGAGATGTTTTCAAGGAGTGTTTGGTGGACAGTTGAGGTACCCCGAGGTGCCACTAGGGAGCCCAGAGGCAGAGCTACTGTTACAAAGTTACTGGCACAGGATGCTGCTTGCTGACACTGCTCTGCTTGGTCCTGGTGTTGCCAGACATGATAGGTGGACAATAAGCACCCAGGCCTGGAACCCAGGGCTGCTCTTACAGGCATTGCGGATGCTCACTGTATACTTAGTAACCATGCAGCAACTATGAGCAACGACGTTTTCCTCTAGAGCGACCTTGCTGATAAAAGACAATCGTTTTAGACCTCTACTGCAAGGTTAATCTATGTGCCTTGGAGACAGAGGTTTTGGCGGTGAATTCCAGCTTCTGCAGTGGCAGGATCTGCAGCTGTGACCAGGAGAGTGGCCCTTCTACGGGGCGCTGTTTTTACTCACACAAAACAAGAGAAAAAACAAGCAGAACACCCACAAGCAACACCAAAAACAACAGCTAGGTTATTCAAACCCAGCGTTTCTCCTTCCTCTTCCCTTCTTCCTCTCTCTTTTCTATTCTTCTGTTCCTCTCTTCCCCCTTCTTATGCACTTGCAGCCTTCTCCCTCTCTTCCTCCTGCTTCCCCCCTATCCTTATCCATCTTCCCATCTCCCCAAACATTCTGCATGTTAGGCAAGTACCCTATCACAGGGTTAGATCCATAGCCTTAAAAACATTTTTTTGTTGTTGTTGTTTTAGATTTAATTTAAAAAATGCGTGTATGTCTGTGTGGTGGTATATGACTGTAAGTGCAGTTGCCCACAGAGGCCAGAAGGGGGCACTGGAGTCCCCGGATCTGGAGTTACAGTTGGTTGTGAGCTGCTGGACATAGGTGCTGGGTTCTCTGCAATATCAGTGAGGCTCTGAACCACTGAACTATCTCTTTAAATTTTGATACAAGGTTTCACTAAGTTGCCCCAGCTGGCTTTTAACTTGCAAGCCTCCTGCCACAGCTTTCCAGGTAACTGAGCTACAAGTCTATGTCATTAGGCCCCGCTCAGGTATTTTCCTGTAAGGAAAGTGAGCCTGATGCTTCAAGAAAAATAGCTAACAGTACCTGCTGCCAAACACAGAGCTGAAGCTTTCAAATTAAAATCTGACTTTTAGAAAACCTTTATTCACCCCTGTGAGTTTGACAGATTGCTAGCACACAGAGACTTCCCTGATAAACCAGTGTTAGTGGCATGACTGAGCGGTGAAATGTGTCAACATTCCCCTAGATCTGCATAACTCAATGAATCAATATTTGCTTAATGACTAACTCACAATGTGGCAAAATCATGAATGGATAAAACCTATGTATTCGCAGTGAATAATGGCCAGTGGATTTTAATGTCACCATGTATAAAAATATTAGGGCTGGGTTGTGACTCAGCCTGGTATGCAGGAGGCCTGGAGTTTGGTCCCCCAACACTGCATAAAACTGGGTGTGATTGTGCATGTCTGTAATCTCAGCACCCAGAGGCAGACGCTGGAAGATCAGAAGTTCAGGGTCAGCTTAAGCAACAGAGAGGGTTCAAGTCTGGCCCTGGCTTTACATGAGGCCCTGTCTTAACAACATGAACAACTGATGGCTGGGCTATAGGTTGACATTAACCTGTAAGAGACTACCACTTTCCAAGTGTTAGTGTGGTGATAAAGAAATAAACTCTATAGATACCTAAAGAGGCCTATTGTCTTTTTTCAACTCTGTGTTGTTTGAGGCTCAGTTTTCCCAACATGCAGCTAAATGGCAGAATTCTGCAGCCCAAGTTGAGCTATAAGCAGTTGTTGGCCAGTGAGTTTGATGGCCTGGACAGACACAGGCCGCCCTGGTTCTCACTGGCACTTTGGAGAATAGTTACTCTTGAAATTTATTTGAATATGTAATGGATATAATCATGGCTATGGTGAATTAATTTTGGGGGTGCTGGAGACTGAACCTAAGGTCTTTACATGCTGGGCGAGTAAGCTGCCCCCCCCCATACGTCCCTCCTCTCTGGGCACATCTTTGAAAACTTGTTTATTTGAGATAAAGTAAGTTGCTTAGGCTGGCCTTGAACTTGTGAACTTGTGATCCTGCTGTGAAAAGTTTCCAAGTGTCCGGGATTACAGACCTGTGCCACCAGGCTCGGCTCTAGTTGTTGTTATTACTGCTGTTATTGTCATTATTGTTATATTTGGAATTAGGGTCTCATGTATCCCAGGCCAGCATTGAGCTTGTCTTGTAGATAAGTATAACCTTGAACTTCTGAACCTCTGGGCTCCATGTCTGGTGTACTGAGATTACTGCCACCACCACACCCAGCTTGTAGCCAGGAGACAACCCAGGGCTTCACCCGGTCCAGGCAATCACTCTCCCAACTGAACCACACCCCCATTCCTTCTAATTATTATTTTGGCCCAGACTGACACATACTTATTTACTTTACTCAACAAACTCCACAAGCTACATCCCACACAAACAAACCCTTTGGGCTGCCCAGTACTGTAAAGAGCTTTGTCAAGAAGTCCTGAGACCAAAACCAAGTGGGAGAAGCTGCAGGCCCCAGTTTGAACACTTAGGGGACTTCCAGAAAGGCACCTGGCTGCTGAGGACTTTCCAGGAGCCAAGGCAGGCCCCATCTGCTGTTAGCTGTGAGCTTTCCCAGGCCCAGCTTTTGTCTGTTCTGTAAACGGCCTGGGTCTGGTGGCATGTGGCTCAGGATCCCGTGGTCCTGTCTCCTCCTTGGCAAAATACATAAAAGCAAATGTAATGTGCCAGGCAGCAGCATTTATTGCTGAGCAGCATGTGGATATTCAGTTCAGAAGTATCCCAGCAGTGAGGATAGCTAGCAGGGCCTGATAGGCAGGAGGCCGGGGGCGGGAGGTGCTGTGTTGACAGGGCCACCTTGCGTCTGCTCAGCCTCTACCTGATGACCTGCACCTGCTCTCAATACAGAGCTGTTTCTCCTCCTTGTGAGGCAAGGGACTCAGCTGCATTCCATGGCATTGCTCTTCAATACTCCTCAAAAAAAGCCATGGTGCGTTATGGTTCTCTAGACACTCTGTGAACACTCTTGGGCTTGCCGTCATGCTTGGGGAGTAGAAAGATGTCTCTGTGCCTGGTGTGAGTGACAAGTGAGAATGTGTCTGGGGAGAAAAAAGGGCTAGGGTATAGAGAAATCTGTCTGTCCAGGCTCAGGCTGCGGAGAAGCAGGCATTCAGAAGGAAGGACGACATTGAAAGCTACTTGAGGGAGGGCTGGATGTCCAAGCGCAGGGAAGGGTGCTCACGGGGACCCTTCTGTTAGTCTGAATGCAGTGCTGAGGCTTAAATGACACTGCTGGCTGTGTGAGCTCAGTGTCAGAAGGTTCTGAGAGTGAGCCCAAGCAGCAACTGATGGCGAAACTGTAGCTTGGGAGCCTTTGGGTATCTTCATTACAGACAGCAGGGAATAAAAGGTAAAGGTGAAACAGGAGTCTGTTTAGAGGAGTGAGGGGCAGACTGAATTGCAAATTCAGGGAATAAATGGAGGAGTGAGGGTGGTGCCAAGGCTCCAGATTGATGACAAAACAACATAAATTGGTTTTTTTGTTTTTGTTTTTACAAAGTCAAGTAAGTAGATGGCCCTTATGCACTCTTTCTTGTTGCTGTTTTTGGTTTTTGAGACAAGCTTTTTTGGTATAGCCTTGATTGACCCGAAACTCACTCTGTGGACCAGGCTGGCCTTGAACTCACAGAGATCTGCCTGCCTCTGTCTCTCAAGTGCTGGGATTAAAGGAGTATGTGACCCCCTCAACCCCCACTCCCCACCTTCCAAGGTGAAGTATGTGCCTTAAAAACAAAATTCAGGCTTGGTGTTGCACACCTGTAATCTTAGCACAAAGTAGGCTGAGGCAGGAGGGTCATTGCGAATGTGAGGTCAGACAGGGTACATTCTGTATCAGAACAAGCACAAACCCCCTCAAACTCAACCAAATCAAACAAACCAACCAACCAAAAAAGGAGCCTGCGTCTTCTTCAGCACTTGGCTTCTGGGAAGTGCAAGGGAGGGACTGTCTGAGCCTAGCTTGCCTTAAGGCCATTATCCTTACCTAAGGAGACGAGGCTGAGGGTGGGAGAGACACTCAGTGCTGACGTACTTGCCTTGCAAGCCTGCAAGTTGAACTGAATCCCCAGCACCCACACCCAAAGTCAAGGGTGGTGGTGTGCTGGTAATCCCAGTGCTTGGGAGGGAGCTGGGGACAGGTGTGCCCCTGGGGCTCAGGTGTGCCACTTTGCCCTCATGGGTGAGCCTCCAGTCCCAGTGAGGGGCCTCAAGAAACAAGGTGAGCAGCTCCTGATAAATGATACCCAAACTCTGCCTCAGGCATGACCTCTGGCTCATGCCTATGCAGGCGCATGCATGCACACACATGAACCTGTGTGCATGCACACACAGACACTCTCACACACATCTAACACACACACATACACCCATATAACATATACCACACACACTCATATACACACAGATAAACACAGACAACATAGATACAGACACACACACATACATACTCATATACACATATAGATACACACACACACACACACACACACACACACGAAGGTTGGGAGAGCTAGGATTCCTGGGGTGAATGGTGGAGATTCAAACTGAAGACAGAGTTTCCACCTGTTCTCTATGGACATCTGTGTCTGTGTCAGGCCTGAGGCGGCCCCCTCTTGGTCACACCTGCTGCTCATCCTGCATCGCCTTCTTCTGATTATGGCTAGACTCAGGCTCAGCTCTCATGAATAGCCTACGGTGAGAACGATGGTGCTTGGCCTCTACGATGAGGCTGCAGGATGGGTCTGAGTTCTTTTTGGCTCACTTGTTTGTGCTTCTTAAATCTATCCTGTGGCGATGCGCAAATGGTGAAGGACTCAAGTTTGTAGTCAGGAGCCACATGAACGAGTCGGGAACTAACTGTTCCCTTGTCTAGTGCTCAGATGATTCCATGTGTTCTTCACCATGAACATCCTAAGCTAGAGAGACCAGCTGGCTAGTTCCAGATACCTGGGACAAGGGGAATCACACGTGTGTTAGGCTGCCGAGTCTGGGGACATTTGTCACACAGCTACTGGCAGCTGACACAGCCGAGTTGTCTCTGTTTCTTTCAGTGTGTTGACCTTGAAGGTGGACGGCATGGGTTCAGGTGCTCCCTTTGTCATTTGCAAGGCACACGGCTTCACGCAGGTTTAATTAGCATATGCCTCAGTCTTTTCCTCTGGAAGTGGAACTGGGAGTAGCTAGTATCTATGCCATGGGGTCATTGTGCAGGCTCAATGAGATAGTCCACATACATTGTTTGGAATACTGTAGTCCTGAGAAAACACGTGCCATTGCTATCATCACTGTGTCTAACACAGCCTAATGCAAGTCTTTCCTGGACTCCAGCCCTTGCTGGCCTCTCCTCTGCTCTTCATATCCATGTTCTCCACGCAGAATGCTCACTTGTTCTCTGACGGCCTCAGGTGCATGGACTTTTCCTCTTCTTGACTCTGCAGAACACTCAACACAGACTAAAAGGGTACAGTTAAATATAACAAGCCCATGACAGGAGACAGCTCATCGGGATGAGGGCTGAACATGGGGGACCTGTTGGATTCAGTGGGAACGGGGCCTGGCGCTGTCAAGTGCGAAGCCATCTTGTCAAGTTGGACGGAATAACTAGACAGGCATCCAGCGAGGCCAATGATGGAGGGTCTTGGACTGGGCAGCATGACACATGTGAGTGCTGGCTGTGTGCTTGTTGACTAAGTGGAACACAAAGCCAGATGCTCCTTGTGGACCCCAGAAGTGGCTGGCATTTGGAAAATGGGGCAGAAGCTCAACAGTGTGATGGACAGAGAGAGCTAGAAGCCCGAGGCAGGGGCTTGAATCAAGGATCTGCACACTGCTCTGGAACATCTAGTGTCCATGTGTCCACAGCTGTGCTTACTGCTTGTCTGTGCATGGCTTTCTGCTTTCCAGATTGCTTCTCACTGGACAGTGGCTCACTGGGCAGGCCTTCAAGAAGATTGGCAGTAGACCGGGAGAACGAGGACCCTGACTGCCAGAGAGAGAGAGACTAGCACCTCCACCTCCTGCCATATGGCAGAGGAGGCAGCAGCAGAATCTCCTGTACTTTGGGATGCTAGAGAAGGTGACGTTATGGGAGAGCTGGCTTTGGGTCCTGCCCAGTTGAACTCCGGGAAGGGAGAACAATTTTTTTTTTTTTGGGGGGGATCTTGCATTCTCAAGGCTCTAAGTGTCAGGTTCCTTGTAGCTTCTACCCTGGGGTCAGAATAGCTTGCCTAAGTAGGAGCTGCAGATTCATCTACTCACACGCATTTCTTAAGCATCTACTTCGTTCTGAGATCCCGCAGGGCACTGAGGGGCTGGAAAAAACAAACAAAACAAACAAACAAAAACCAAGATAGAGTTCCTGTGCTCGTGGCTTCCAGCATGTGGGATATACAGGCTGTCCCAGCTCCTAGGATGAATGGAATTGACCAAGGGCATGGATTCATGGCTCAGTGACTTGGGACACCCCTAGCAATTGCTAAAAGCTGTTCACAGTATCTAGTGGCAAAGAGGGAGTGACCTTGTACAAAATACTGGTCAAGTATGCCTCTGTGAACTCCTCGCCCCATGGGAGAGCCAGGTGTTAATTTGCCACACAAATGAGTAGTCACACAGCATGCATACTGTGAGGGCAGCCCGGAGAGTCGGCAGCACAGCCCGGACTCCCCCTTTGATGCCAGCTTGGGCCCACAGCCTGTTGAATGGTGTTACCCACCTTCCAGGAAGGCTCTCTGTTTTCAGTTAATCCTCTCTGGAAATCCTGGAAATAGCCTCACGGACACACTCAGAAGTGTATTTTATTAACTTTCCAGGCATCTCTCAACTGCATCGATTCATAATCACCATAAGCCATCACATTCATCCATATAATAAACTAGACAATAGTCCTCTCTGGGTTTTGCAGAGGCTGAGAGTAGCTCAGCTCTCAACAGACTGGAGAAATACAGTACAGCCAACTAGTGCCCAACCCAAGAGCCTGCACTGTGGCCTTGGACTCATCCCTGCATCATAGCCACTTTTCTGGTTGTTATGACCAACACTTGACAAGAGGCAACTTAGGGAAGAAAGGATCTTTGGGATGATATTTTGAATGTATAGTTTGTCGTGATAGAGAAAGAGTGCTAGCAGAGACACTTGGCTGTTTGCTCATATCTCTGCAGACCAGGAAGCCAAGAGGGGACAGGAAGTTGGGCAGGACGGTAAACCTCAAGGCCTGCCTCCCCAGTGATCCACTTCCCCTGACTAGGCCCTTGTCCTAGTTACTTTTCTATTCTGTGATAGAACACTGTGACCAAGGCAACTTATAGAAGAAAGCGTTTATTGTGGCTTACAGCTTCAGAAGGCTAGAGCGGGTGATGGCAGAGGGAAGGAACAGCTCACATTATGATCCACATCCATGAGGCAGAGGAAGAACACTGGGAGTCTTTTGGAACCCCAAAGCCCACACCCAATGATACACCTTCTCCAACAAGGCCGCACCTCCTAACTCTTCCCAAACCAACTGCGGATCAAGTGTGCAAATATGTAAGCCCCTGAGAATCATTCTCATTCAAATCACCACAGCCTCACCTTTTAAAGGTTTCAGAAACTGCCCGGACAGCACTGCCAGCTGGAGACCAAGACCAAGTGTTCAAGCACATGAACCTGTCGGGGGACGGGGGAGGGCTTTTCACACCTAACTTGTAACACTCAATAACCCTTCTGCTCCTCTGCCTTCCAGCTGAGACTGGTCACTGGTCCTCTGAGCAGATAGTAAGCCTCTTGTGGGAGGGGCCATCTGTTCTCAGAAGCTCTGAGCGTGAGACCTTGGTGCTCAGGACAGTTAACTACGTTTTGCTATTCCCGAATTTGCCTTCAGTGATGAAATTGGCCAAGGCAGGAGTGTTTATACCATACAAATCGGCAAAGCTACAACCAGAGCTACTTTTAATTTTCCTATTCCCTGGAGCTGCCTGTCGCATATCTTCTAGCATGCTCCACCCCCTCAAGACCTAAGAAGACTGGAGCTTGCTCAGTGGTAACCTCTACCTCAGATAAGACCTTGTCTGGATGGGATGCTGGGAGGCCTCTGGCTTCCTTGCAGCTCTCTGATCTCTGCCACATCTCTGGAAGTCTTCTGGCTTTCAAAGGCCATGGTACCCTGGGCTCCTATTTACTGGGCTCTCTGGGTCTGGACAGCAGGAGGGAATCAGGGCTGCCCACCATGGCCTTTCTTAGAGTGGAGTAAGCTGTGGCAGCTCCCGGTTCTTTCCCTGCACATCCGTAGAGCAGCAGCCTAGGGAAAGCAGGGTGGGGCCCAGAAGCTCAGAGCTGACCTTTCTTTCTCTCTTTCTTTCTTTCTTTCTCTCTTTCTTTCTTTCTTTCTTTCTTTCTTTCTTTCTTTCTTTCTTCCTTCCTTCCTTCCTTCCTTCCTTCCTTCCTTCCTTCCTTTCTCTCTCTCCCTCTCTCTCTCTCTCTCCCTCTCTCTCTCTCTCTCCCTTCCTTCCTTCCTTCCTTCCTTCCTTCCTTCCTTCCTTCCTTTCTTTCTTTCTTTCTTTCTTTCTTTCTTTTTTAGATTTATTTATTATTTATACAACATTCTGCCTGCACACCAGATCTTACTATAGATGGTTATGAGCCACCCTGTGGTTGCTGGGAACTGAACTCAGGACCTTTAGAAGAACATCGAGTGTTCTTAACCTCTGAGCCATCACTCAAGCCCCAGAGCTGACATTTCTACCTGCCAAAACATAGTGTGATTTAAGCATGGACAGAGGTATCGTTTAAAGTGACAGGAAAGGCAGAGGGCTCTCTCTTCCCTTAGAGAGAGGCCCATGCCATATTCCCAGTGTAGAGCACCTGCATGTGTTGGGGTTCTCCCATGGCAGGTCCCCATGTCTGCTCCATCTGACAGATAAGGAAACTGAGGTTCAAAGAGGAAGTAACCTGCCACAGACATACAGGCTGTGAGGGGCGGATGCCGCAGCTTCTCTGGGGCAGAACCAGAGGCTGGCGTCCACATTTCCTCCAGGCTGGAGTGCAGAGATCGGCTCAGGACCAGCGTTACTCTCAGACCCCTCATGGGTATCCATGTCTTCCCGGATGAAGAAGGGGTTTCCTCAGCTGCCCGTGGGGGGGGCAGTAGGACATACTGCTGTCCCCTTGTCCAGCCTCCCAGTTGTGTATCAGGGCCAAGGCTCATTGTGGCCACTGGAAGGGTCCTGAGGTCTGGAAATCGCTGTGGGCTTGGGTTGGTAAGGCACCTGACTACGTGAGGCCAAGCATGAGGTGGGCATCAAGGTCTCTCTTGTAGGTCCCTTCTTCCTGCTTATAAGCCCACAATGCCCACTCCCATGTGGACAACCAGCTCTCACATTTCCCCATTCAGCTGATGGTGAACACTGTGCTATTTTAAGCCCGCATGGAAGTATGTCTTTTTTTTTTTTTTAAATAAGGACCATCTGCTACCGGCCCCAGCCCAGATGATACAGTTGGAGCCTGCCCACAGCATCCTCTCCCGCCTTCAGACGGTTCCAGGAACGAGAGTGAGTCAGACCCAGCTGAAGCATGTCTTGCTAACCCAAGCAATAGCCCAGGGGCCCAGCACAGGGGACCACCTGCTTGCCGGGCAGGTGTTCTCTTCCCGCCTCTCCACACAGGGAAGGAATCTCACCCTGAGCCTCACGGGCGCTCAGACCCGCCTTCCAGATGCTGCCCCTTCCCTTTCCCAGGTCTGCAGCCAGTCACGAGTTCAAGCGCAGCTGCTGCAGCTCCTCACCACGGCAGCTTGTCACAAGGCACGTCACAGTGAAGCTGGTGGCTCAGAGCCTGGTCACTTCCTGCCGTGGTGGTGGCTCTCAGAAGAACTCCTGGATCTACTTTGGGTGGGTGCCATCAGGAAATGGACTACCGGGGGTGGTGTTGTGGGCAGCTGTCTGTCTACCTGAGCCACTGAGAAGGTACCTTTAAACATCGGCGGCTGGGTGTGCTATCCGGCCGTAGACCCGGACATGACTGTAGCTCTCCAGCTGTGCTGCCTTTCATTAGCAGCTAGCGACTCTTTGTGAGGAGACTCCGTTGGCATCCAGTGGTTAGGGAGGATGGTGCTCACACATCTGGATAACAGGCCACGCTGAGCAGAGCTGCACATTTTAATCCTTGGCCCGTGTTTGCTCTTCTGAAATATGGGATGATCTGGGATAATCTGACCTTATCCTCTATGGTGCCAGTGAGTGTGCAGGAGGACCACGCACGGGAAGGGTCTGTTCTGCTGCCCAGTGATCACGTTTTGTATCGTTCTGAACTGTGATGGTACTGCCTGAGTCTGTTAAGGAGCTGTAGTGACCTGGAAGGACAGAGCCTCTGGGCTTGTCATCATCCCCACTGACTTCCTTGGCCCCTCCTTGCCCCCTCCCTAAGTGTGTGTCCCAGCCTGACCATCACAATACATCTAGCTTCTGCCTTTGTCTGTGATGCTGGGAACCTGGGAACCCAGAGGTCAGGACTTGCCTTGGTGTTCCTCTGTCCTTTCTCAAGTCCCCTTCTCCTCCGGCGGATATGGCCACGCCTGGTGTGCTTGTGTTGAATGGAGCCAGGCCGCATTGTGAAGTCAGCTCCCACAAAAGGTCCTGGGGTCCTGTTGGGGGCCCGAGCCCTTTCAGCCTCGAGTCCTGCAAGCATAACTTCCTGGTCTGGAGTCTATCTGCCGCTCCTGTAGAGCCTTGTAGTTTGTCTGTGGTCAGTTTTCTCACCCATTTCCTGCCAGCTGCTACTGGTTTTTCAGCCAGCTTTTAGAGCTACAGTAATTGGGAAAGTGCACAGACTACTGTCCGAGTGAATCACCCGCTGTGGCAGGCTGGATGTGGAAACTGGGGCATACCCCGTGGAAAGCAGCGGTGGACACCTCCACCGTGTCTGGCTCTGTCCTCTGGGCCTCTGTGAGTGACACAGAAAAGACCATGGGGCCTACGCTCACTGTGAACCGAAAGCTGCTGTATGTATGCATGTATATTATGTGTGGCGTAAGGGATTTTTTTTTTTTCTGAAGCTCACATAAATGGTTTCATGTTTTGAGAAGTCTGAGCATGACTCCTTTCACGGGGAACCCTGGGCCCTCTCTCTCTGAGGTATAATGGAGTAAGTGTGCCATGTCACCGATTAGGTTAATCTGATCACACCTAAAATTTTGTTTCTTGGCATTTCCAAAAATGAAGAGAAGGAAATTCCCTCACGGGGGCAAATTGCCCCCCCCCAGACCAAATGCTTTGAACACATCTACTCATTGGTCCCTCTTTATGCTGTGAAATAGGGTTTTTGGAGTTGCCCACATCCTGGCAATCACTGCTCAAGGATGCCTCTCTGTCCAGAGGCTTCTCTGCAGGGATGGGGCCTTTGTGGAGAGTGGAGTCTCCAGATGGTGGAACAAGGTCTAGAGGGAGGACAGTCACATGGAAACACGTATAAGGAGTGAGATATTGGGAGGGGGGCCAGCCTGGCTCCCAGTCTCAGGCCCAGGACCTGGGAGACTGGGCAGAGCCCCCTGGCTTCTACGTGCCCCTCAGATGGCCCTCCCTATTACATCATTAGTAGATTTTATTGGATTGTTGGTAGATATGAATTGTGAAGAACGAAAATGACACCCAAGTGTGGAATTACACAGCAGAATCCTCACGTTTGTGCCCTCTGCTTGGGTACCAGGCTCTGGGCAAGACCGAGTGAAGGATTTTTCTGACACCCGGTGTCCAAGTCCTTGGTGTCGGGGTCTCTTAGCCTGCAGCAGGAAGACCAAGTAAAAAGAATGCTTTCTAGAAGGAGAGCTGCCTCAACCAGCCATGCCTGTCTGCCCCGGAGGGGTCGGTGGAGGAAGGGGACCGTGAGGGCCTCGTGGGCATGGTGAAACCCAATCTCATCATTGATGGGTTGGGATTAGAAGAGGGGGAGACTAGAATGGAAAGGGCATGTTCTGGTTAGTTTTAACTGTCAGTTTGACACAACCTAGAATCTGGTAAAGGAGTCTCAAAAGAGAAATTACGTAGATTGGCTTGTAGGCTAGAATCTACATTCTGAGATCTTGGTCCTATAGAGTCAGACAGGGGTCGTCCTAAGTCCCAGCAGGCTCCGTTCTAGCCCCATGTTTTATACAACCCGTTTTCTTAATGAGCAATTCCTCCTCTCCTGGCTTTGGAAGGGAAGTGTGCCAGGTCACCTGGAAGCACCCAGAAGCCCATGGATGGGGTTCATGTGAGCCACCCAGCTGCATTTTCAGAGACACACGGGGAGTTGTCACCCACATTAGACTGCTGTGATCCTGGTGGCTGGTCTGGGCAGTTAATGCTGTTCCTGGCGTGAGCACCAGTATTCTGTCATATGATGCTTGCTTCTTTCTGGGCTCCTCATCTTTACCATGTGGTAGGATCTATTTTTTTCTGGTTCCACAAAATCTTTTGGGCCACTTCACTAGCCAGGATGTCATATGCTCACTGGGTCTGGATTCCAGATGATATCTTCCAATTTCCTCTCTGAGGTTGTCTGAGAAGTCACCTGCCAGTGCCTGCCAATTTCTCTTCAATTGCTCTCTTTGTGTGTGTGTCTGTGTGTGTGTGTGCATGTATTTGTGTGCATTTAGATGCCATAGAACAAGTTCATCTGTTGTTCTCCGGGTGTTGTCTGTCTTTAAAAAAAATTTGAAGCTGAATGTGGTGGCACACTCCTTTAATCTCAATACTGGAGAGGTAGAGGCAAACAGATCTCTGTGGGTTCAAGGCCAGCCTGGTCTACAAAGCCAGTCCAGGACAGCCAGGGCTACACAGAGAAAGCCTGTCTCAAAAATATAAAACAACAACAACAAAAACAAACAAACAAACAAACAAAAACAATTGAGACAGGGTTTTACTTTGTAGCCCTGGCTAGCCTGGAACTCACTGTGTAGACCAGAATGGCCTCAAACTCATAGAGATCCACTCACCTCTGGTTCCTGAGTGCAGGGATTAAAGACATTAGCCACAATGCTCAGCTTCTTTTTCTTATTTTCTATTTTGAGATACACTCACTAGCCTGGTGGTCGGCAATTAGCCTAGACTAACTAGACAGTGAGCCTCCGGCACTGGTCACACTCCACTTCCCCAGCACCCAGAGTGTGTGAGTGCATCACCATGCCCAGCTTTAAGTATTTTAAACGTGAGTGTTCTGGGGACTCGAACTTAGGTGCTTGGGCTTGCATGATGAGCACTTTGCAGACCAAGCTGCTTCCTAGACCCTGCACTCTCTTCTTTCTTGAGGAAACGGTCACATTTGAAGGCCTCTGGTTGGCGGTGTTCCTTACTCTCTAGGTGAGGCATCGCTGTGACTCTGACAGCTCTGAGTGTGCTTCTGTGCAGCCTCTTGAGCCCTCTCACTGTGAGTTGGTGCTTCTTGCATGAGCCTCCCATTTCAGATGCCCAGAGGGCTAAGGGGGAGCAGTGCAGCAAATCCAGAAGTGGACTATTCCCGGGGCTGCTGGGATCTCTGGTCCTCGTCATATTCCGCCTCTTTGGTATGGCAGACTTCTCTACATGAACCCAGCTTCATGATGGTGCCTCCAGGAAGCCTTTTCTAGTTCTCTTTAGTCTCAGGAGTGTGGGCCATTTCTTTCATCACACGGGCTGTGTTGAGGTGTGGCAGTGCCCTGAGGCTCATTCCTAGTCACAGTGGGTGGGCAGACAGGGGACCCAGAAACAAATCTTCCTCCGTCCCATCTCACTCCCAGCCCTCTGTCTCTCTACAGTGTGGAGTCTACATGGAAGCTGGAGTTCCTGTTCCAGAGACCCTACAGGAGGCTGATGGCAGCGACACTGTTGTGGAGCCTGGAGACATGTGGATGCCCTTCTGGGCCTGAGAGACAGGGCTGCCAAGAACATCTTAGCACAATTCCCTTGGCATGGAAGCCTGGCACTCCAGCTTGTGGAGGGGCTTGGGGAAGGCAAGGGTCCTGGAGGACATTGAGACAAGCAGGGAAAGCCACACAGAACCAGCATCACTCAAGGGGGTCGGAAATGACATGGTGATCTGGTGCTTCTGGCATGGGAACTGGGATCGACCAGAAGGTCAAGGATGGCATGAAGCAAGGGAGTTTGTCATTGATGACAAGGGAATTTTGCATTTCTCAGAAGGTCAGGGATGGCGTGAGGACTTAGACGTCCTGAAGGTTGGGAATGACACAAAGACTTGGGCTTCTCCAAGAGATTAGGGATTACTCAGGGAGCTCTGGGATGACACAGGGGCTGGGGTCTCCCGCGGAGATCACAGACAGCCTGGGGAATGCCCAGAGAGGTCAGGCTTTGAGTTGGGCTTTGTTTCTGCTGGTGACCCATGACAGTCTTCTGACCCAGTGGCTTTCTGTTTCCTTTTTCTGAGAGAATGGGGCAGTGGCTTGTGCCATCCCAGAGGGATCTGGGATAGGGTCAAAAGGACATTTGTACATTTATTTTTTATGATCTCTGTCTTGTACAGTCTTGGCTGGAATGTACCTGAAGGGACTCTCTGGAAGAGGAAAGCAGGAGGGGTTGAGGCAGCCGGGGGAATCCCTGAGAACAGGAATTGGGTCTGTGGGCAGCCATTCCCTCTACAGCTGTGGTTCTCAACCTTCCTAAAGCTGCAACCTTTAATACAGTTTTTCAGGTTGCAGTGATCCCCAAGCACAAGAAAGAATTTCTTTTTCTACTTCATGACTACAATTTGCTATTGTTGTATATTGTAATAGAAATGCCTGACATACAAAATATCTGATATGCCGCCCGTGTGAAAGGTTTGTTTAACCTTTAAAGGGGTTGTGACCCACAGGTTGAGAACCATTGGTCTGGCAACAGGCCATGGCCCAAGAACCCAACTCTGCTGCCCACTCATGGGTGATCATGGGTGACCCCATGTGTCTCCAACTTTGAGTTCTGGGGCTGGGTCACTTCTTACTTCATTTTCTCTCCCAGTGGGACTGGCTTTAGTGCAGGGTTCTGGGGTGTTTCCATGTGAGAGTATATCGTGGAGACCACAGGTGCCCAGGATCAACTTGGTTTTGTTATCTAGGTCAGGCTGGACAGGCCCTAGGGATGGCCTTGTTTTAGTGTGTCTTCATCTCTTTCTGCAATTCCTGCTCTGCTCGAAAGGGCCAAGATTGCATTGTTCAAGCATAAGGCAGCTTCCTGCACAGGAAGGAAGGGTCTGGAAATGGCTAGGTGGGCTTCAAGTCCCCTCCCCAGAGCTTCTGGGACTAGAGAACCTTCCTCTACTCACCTCAGCCTAGACATCCTTGGGAGCCGTCTTGGACCACTGACCTCCTGCCTGGGTGCCCCTGGCTACTGGGTGTCTCTGGGAGGTGGCCTCATGCAGGCCACACCATCTCCCCACACTGATCACCACTCCCCAAACCCCCAGCTTGTTCCACTTTCAAAAATAGCTAATGAGGAAATTAATTTTGTCACCCAGATGTATTCAGTAAAAGCATGTCAGGGAAAGACAATTAACCTCTGCCCTGATAAATCTTTCCCAAATTAACAAAATGCACTTGTAGATGCTGAGAGACTCGGCAGAGGTGAGAACCCCTAAGCCCATGCTTCCTCCAGGCTGTGGGGAGAGGGTGGAAACAGAAAGGAAAGGGGAAGAAAGAGGTGGGATGAGAGAGGGCGATGGGGAGGAGAGACACAGACACGCATGCATTGGCTTTGATACTCACTTTATCTGGGACAGTCACCAACAAACTACACATGAAACCAGAGAGTAAACATTAGGCTGCTCTAAAACATAGCCTTTTCAGCCTTACCTTGACTGAATTGCCTCCATACTCAATCCTTCTGGATTTCTTTTAATTTTAATTTTAATTTTTTTTCTGGAGATTCCAGGCAAAAGGCATTGTCTAGATAGAGACTTGGGGAGATGGCTTGGTGGGTAAAATGTTTGCCATGCAAGCATGAGGATCCAGGTTCAACCCCCAGTATCCAGATAAAAATGCAATTGCAGAGGCAATGGATGGAGAGTGACTGAGGAAGACACATAGCCTAGGCCTCTGGCCTCCAAACACGCACTCACATGTTCTTACCACCCCACCCACCCAACACACACATGAAGGGCCATCTCTGGTCACTGAGAACATTTGCTCATAATCCCAGCCCTGTCCCTTAACTCATGCATCTCCTTCATTTCTTCCCACTTTGTGGAGACCACGTAGGGTTTATAGAGGCATCCTGGAAGAGGTTGGGTATTCTTTTCCAAAGCTGAGACTGGTTAGGTGGGCCAGGAAACCTTGGTAGGAGAGACAAGCCTTGGGGACGTGGGCAGGTGGGGCTGAGGAGGAGGGCGGAGGCATCCCAGCCTTTGGGTCCTCACAGCATCAGCTCCCACCCAGAGAGCACTGCTTTAGGAGGCAGGCCCCGAGCACCTTTCTCCTGAGACTTGCAGCTTTGGAGGCATTGCTTGACTGGCTGGGAGACCTCTCAAGGGTGTGTCTCCTCTACAGTTTGGGTCTGGGTTCTGTCTCCCAGACAACTCACCTGTGAAACCTGCCTGCAAAACTTCATCCACAGTTTGCCACCAGCCAAAGGCACTCCCACTGTTAAGACTCGATGCTCTTGATAATCCTCCTCCTCTGTGCAAAGTAGGCTGGAAGCAGCCAGCCTTTTAATTTTCACCAGTTCTAGGAAGCAGATATTGGGGAGAATGGGGTCATGCTCGGTGAACAGTTTGGAGGCAACAAGGAAATGGGGGGGAAAAGCCCCCCAGCCACCTGGGCTTCTCTCTAGCAGACACAGGGGCCACTGACAGTAGCCAGCAGCTAATAAGAGGGAAAAACACGAGCTAGGGCATTCAAGACCTAAGAAAGTGGGGAGGTAAGCCTGGGCTGCCATACTGTCAATTTGCCTGTTGGAAGACTCAGTGGGAGGGGCTGAGAACATGCCAATCATTTGTATCACAAACGCTGCTCACCCACTGTGAGCACAGACAGGGCGGAAGGAGATATTAGGTATCTGGAGTCAGCTGACCAAGCCCTCACTATCTAATCTTTGCAGACCCAGTGGCCAGTGTGCAGATTGGAGCCATCCATAGATATCACCTATCTTGAGTTCCGTTAGGCCGTTTTTCACTCCTGGTGAGAGGCCTCCCCTACCCTCAAGCCGAGAAATGGAAGAGATTTGTCCAAGTCTCTGGATCACAAGCTGACCTAAACAGGCAGCTCTAGTGCCCAACCACACAGAGAAGGATCACAGAGAACCATCCTAGAGCTCAGGCGAGTTGATAGGGTCATCAGGACTGTAACCTATCAGCCTTTGAAGGCAACCAGGGTGGTGGGGAAAGGCTCAGCAAAGACAGAGGATCCAAATCCATAGAGAGAGCCCAAGGAGCCCACAGAAGGGATGTGAGATGGAACCCAGTGAAGGGCCCAGAGCACAACAGTCTGGAGGGCTTGTTTCTCTTCTTCCTCCCCCTTCTCCTTCCTCCTTCCTTTCCTCCCTCCCTCCCTTCCTCCTTCTCTTTGCCTCCTCCCCTTCCTCTCTCCTTCCTTCTTCCTTCCTTCATTCTTTCCTTCCTTCCTTCCCCCTTCCTTCCTTCCTTCCTTCCTTCCTTCCTTCCTTCCTTCCTCCCTCCCTCCCTCCCTCCCTCCCTCCCTCCCTCCCTCCCTCCCTCCCTTCCTTCCTTCCTTCCTTCCTTCCTTCCTTCCTTCCTTCCTTCCACCCAGCACTAAATTGGGTCATAGACAGTCTCATCCCATCTACCACAGGTGGAGGTTGGACTGGTATAGGTCAGGCAAGCACAAGCCCAAGGACACCAAGCTCTCTGCCGACTGTGTTCTGCCCACTCCCCAGAATGTAAGCTCAGAGATGAGAAGGCTGGAAGCCTGGAAGGCAGAGGAGAGTTTGGGGGAGGCGAGGTAAGAAAGAGTGTGAGGTCCGAGTGCATTCTTGGACTGTGGCTTTCCCGGAATGCTGTTTCCCAGCCGCCCTTTCTCTGTGCTCCGAACAAAGATTAAGAAGGTGGCTCAGTCCACAGCCCGAAGCCACCAAGTCACAGGGCAGAAAGATTTCTGTGTTCAAGGTGAGTGTTCTGCATGCAGGCCAGCTACCTGGGTAATGCTCCTGTGGACTCTTGGATTTGGGCGGGGCTTCCTTGGCCCATCTCACAGGACACATGATGTCTGAAGGAGATCCTCAGGTTGGGGTGAGAATCATGTCTAGGTCCTGAGCCCGTCCGAGCCGCAGTTTCTCCATCTGACTTAATGACACAGAGCTTCTACTTAATCGGAGAGCAGGCTGTGGGTAAATAAAACAAAAGTGTGTTTTCAGTTCAAAACATTGCATACTTGCTGCCTCCTCAGCAGGTGCATGTGGGGCATTGATGTTCTGAGTCTGGAGGAGCCTCCATGTTCTCAGGAGCAGCATGCCCCTCCCTGAGCCCACCATCTCTCCCAGACCCTCCCTGCATCAGAGCAGAAGCCACGTGGGTGGTTCCCCATCAGCCCTGGTCTCCTTACCTTTCTCTTTCTCAAGTAGGTACAGATGAAGGAGCAAAAGCAAAGGCTTCTACAGAAAAGATGGAGCGTGACTCAGCAAAGCAGAAGTCTGGGTACAAAACCACGCCTCTTTTCCTTTCCCTCTGTGACACCCTCCCAATAGACCCTTGCTGTGCAGTGTCACTTGGTTCTCAGGAACCTGCACAGAGGATTCTTAGAAACCAGGAGAGTAGCCTGCCCTAAGCCTCCACAACCTTCCACATGGGCTCTCTGGCTTGATTTCATTCTGGAGATGGATTAGTCTAGGGAGGGTGTGATATGTGAGGAATTGCACGCCACACAACAGGTCTGATACCAAGAGAACCAGACAGAGAGGCAGAGGGAGACAGAGAGCAAGAGGTCGAGGGATGGCAGGCGGGTCCTTTTTTACTGACTGCACAGTTTTAACTGCTAGGTGATGACATTGCCAGGCCCCTGAAGGCAGGCCAGCTGAGTCGAGCGTTCCACCAACAGAGGGCTTTCCCCTAGCTGGTGTCTTGGTTGACTCTGCATTGCTGCTTGCTGTGGAAGGGTTACCACACAGGGTAGAAGGGCATTGAGGGAGAAAAGTGGGGAAGTAGTCAGAGTTGAAGTCTCACAGCTGGGGCTCTAGTTCCCAATTCTCTTGCTGAAATGGTGCCTGTGGGCTCTTGCCCTCTGGCTCCCTTTCCACCCCATCCAGAGAGACTCAGGTTTCCCCTCCAGACCCCTCCTCTCCACTGCTGACTCGGCTCCTTCTACAGAATGCAAGCGCTGCTGGGGGTAGCCGTGCACTGGGTCTGGTCAGGGGTCAGTTGCTTTTCCCAGCTGCCTTGGATGCTTCCTATTTAGAGACCAAGGCTTTTGAGGGTCAAGGGACAGATGACATGCCTGTGTTTATAATCAGTGGTATGATGGTGACCTATCCTAGAGCTTTGCTGTTTGTGAGGGGCTTTGGGGTTAACAAGGGCAGTCCCACCTGGGAATGCTGTTAATGCTCCATGGCTCTTAGGTTCCATCCATTGGTGGTGGACCACAGCAAAGGGACAGAAGCGGCTCCCTAGGAGGCTTGTCAATCCGAATGTATTCTCCAAAAGCTCTTGAAGGCACTTGCCGTGACCCCCATATGAAGGAGGCCTCTATTTGTGTCTCTTTGTTCCTTTCCTGCAGATTTGGAGCCAGGGCTTCACTCTCCAGGCTTTGGGCATCCATTCTAGGTCCCTTTTCCTGGTCCACTTCTTTCTCCTGCTTGGCCGCAACTACTGGGGCCTTAAATTTACAAAACACAGTCCTATTTTCAAATGGGGAGTGCCCAGAAGGAAGGCCTCTTAATGGGCAAGAAGGCAGGGTAGTTTCTAGGTCCCATCCTTAAGGCTCCTCCAGAGATGCCCTTCCCACCCCCTTTATCATGAGGGTCCTATGTAGAGGACTGAAGCAGTTCTGGTAGAGGCTTTGAGTAGGACTAGTTTTTGTACTCATAGAGATTGAACTTGGGACTTCAAGCATCCCAGGCAAGACTCCACCTCTGAACTGTGTACATCCCTTCCTTCCTCCTCCTTTATATTTTATTTTCATTTTTATTTTTTAAATCTCAAGACAGTCTCACCAAATTGCCTAGATGGTCACTGAACTTATTGTGTAGCCCAGGCTGGCCGTGAACTTTTGATCCTCCCACCCTAGTCAGCCAAGTAGCTACATGTCTGGCTGAGTATAACTGTATTATAAATACATTGAAACTGTAGAGAGAAAAGCACAGTAAAAACAGATGCAGTGTCACTTATAGAACTTACAGGTCGGGGTATTACAAAGTAGTTCTAACCGACACTGCTGCCTCTGTAAGACACAAATATGTCCTGTGGCCCTGTATCTATCGTCCAGACTTCTGAGGGCATCGAGGAAAGGGTAGATGAACTCTCTGGGTTTTCTCCTTAGCTGACTCTAGTAAGGGATGTTCCTTTGTTCCAGTCAGATTGGAGTGCTCATCATGGAGGAAGACACAGAAAGACACTGTGGTCAATTCTCAGGGTCCTTTTATGAGCTGATTAAGTATGCCAGGCTCTGGCATACTTAACGATGCTCCCTTCTCTGCACTCTACCAAGGTTTCCATATTAATTTTTTTAATTGGCAAACCATAGTTGTACATATTTATGGGCGTACCATTTGACATTTTTGAGGTATAGTTACATTATAGAATAATTAGCTCAAGCACATAGACAGTCTATTATGTCATAAACTTATTTTTTGCCCAGACTGATGGCAATAATAAATAACAATTCATTTAAAAATGTAAACATTGCTAACAGAGCAGATTTGAAAATTTAGCTTGTTTCTTTGTATTGAGGCATAAACATGGCCCCAACTCCTTAAATGTGACAAATGCACTCAGATATTTTATACAAATGTAACTTTTTTGGGCATGTGGCCCGATCTTTGAAATGGTAGCATTGCTGAGTTAAATGTCAGTTGCTTACTCAATTGAGAATGAAGATTCTTAGACATTCAGCCATGCGATATTAAAATCCTACTCTGAAATGAGCCCCGGCAATCAGCCAGACAGGGTTGAGGCAATGTTTGAGGCAGGCTGGGTTGTGTGTGATCCCATGTGTGTGCATTTAAATAAAGGTCTCCATAGTTCATTTACTATGGTTAGACCTCAGTACCAGGCTTCCTCAGCACGATAGTACCATCTTCTTGTGAAGCATGGTCTTCTACCTTCCAGAGGGAAAGATCTGGTCTTCAAAAGGAGTAAGCATCCTTGATGCTCCTTGGTCTAATGTCTCTTGGTTCTTATGGTCTTTTAACCATGCATGATTTTAGATTATCATTTGGAAAATATTAATTTACTGAGCTATGCAAATCTTCCAAATGTTGACACATTTTACTGTACAGCATCCAGGAACCATATTTATTAACATATTAACATCACCATCAATCTCATTAGAAAAGCCTTGGAAAGCACTCAGTCAACCACATGGTGATGGGTAGAAGTTTTCCAAAATTCAGATTTTTTTTTTAACTTGAAATCACAGATTTTAATCATCGACAAGATGTTTTCCCTAAACTACTAGGCTCACTTTGTTCATTTTCAAGGGGATCTCTGCCAAATACTTAAGTCTGAAGAGCCATAGTTTATGTAATTTTGAGTATAAGTGGCATTGTGTAAGATGAAGATGGCTAGTTTAGCTCGCAACTCAAATGACTGCTTTCCCTCAGGCAACTTCTCATGTCAGAGAATAACAAAAGGGCCCAGATGCATTTTCCATTTCAGACTATTAAAATGTAATCAGCAATAAGACTGATACTTTTCTCTCTTTCATTAACGACGGTCTGCATGGCAATGGTGGGGTACTGACACGGGTGATAGGGAAGAATGTGGTGGCCATCAGTGCTTTTCCGTGTCATTGCCTGCTGCTTCAACGAGTGGAGCTTAACCTGCGATTGCTTTTGTTCTGTGGATACAAGGGTCGTCAAGGGAAAGAGCAAGCACTACCTCTATACTTCTCTTTTTCCTCTTTGTCTATGTATCTAGGTCATGAATTCAGTCCATTATTTGGTTTGTTTCTTTGCTGCTCAGTTTCTCTTGTGTTCTCTCTCTCCTCCCTCCCCCCTCCTTAGTCTTGTCTGTCTTTCAGATCCTATTTTCCTGACCTTGGCTTTTCCCTCTCCTCCCTTCCCTGTTCTGTGTCTTTATTCCCAGTGACTGGGTCTTTGGGAGAGGAACAGCTCTCTGTGGGTGTGCAAGGACAACATCCACAGTGGTAGAAGCTCCTCATCATTCTCTACAGGTAAATAAAAAAAAGAGCAAGGGGCCATCCCATGGAGAAGGCGTTTGCCTTTGGGTATCGACCTAGGATGGGTCAGTGTTGGAAAGTATCTCAGTAGGTGCTCTTCTAGGGTCTAGCTTTCAATGATGAGGCTGTGGGGGGAAAAAAAACCCCACTATCTTGCTCCTCTTATTTTGAGGCATTTTGAATTTGGTGCTTATGTTGAGCACATAGGTCTAAGGGGTCTATTATTGTCTCGCGAGTGCTTGCTATGGAAACGCCCCAAGCATCAGGAGACTTAGTCTCAGTGAAACGTTGCAGAATATTCTGTTTGTGGAGGTGGTCCTCCTGGGCTCTTTGGAGCTCTCATCCTACTCCTATGAGCCCCACTCAAAGTTCTTCCCTTTATCTCCCTCCCCCAAGGTAGACTACATCTTTACATGACATATCCCTGGCTATTATTTAAAATTGTAATTAAATTTTATTTAATATGCATGGGTTTTCTGCCTACATGCATGTCTATGCACCTTGTACATGCCTGGTGCCTGCAGAGGTCAGGAGAGGGCATCACATCCTCTGGAACTGGAGTTACACATGATTGTGAGCTGCCATGTGGGTACTGGGAATCAAACCTGGGTCCTCTGCAAGAGCAACACGTGCTCTTAACCATTGAGCCATTCTTCCCACCAGTGTCCCTGGCTATTTTTTTTTTTTTTTTGAGGAAAGCAGCAAACCTTTAATAGACTCTTTGTAAATGTTAGGTGTCCCAAGGATGTCATGCACAGTCTTCACTGAGACCTTATAGTCACCCCCAGAAGCAAACTGAGACTTGAAGGGTCTGCAGTGACGTGTCTCAGAAGTCTCACTGTCAGTCACTTCCGCAAGTTATAGGATAAAGATACAGATGTTGAAGAGCAGGGCAATTGGCAGTAGACAGAAAGGTAGAAACAGGCTCCTCCACCCTAGCCCCCTCTCCATACATGTGTATGCAGGTAGCATTAAGCAGTGAGTGGGTATGTGATAAAGGAGCTGGTGTCACACAGAGGCCTCAGGCTAAGGCTCCCGGTCATTGTCCTGCAGGGCAGAGGGACACATGGCAAAATGCAGTTGGCATGAAAGAGATGCTTCAAGCTTGCTGTGCAAAGCGTGTGGCCAAATGTGTTTTAGGGAAAGCTTACGTGGGGAGACATTTGCAGGCTGGATCTGGAGGGGAGGGGAAGGAGCATAGTGAGGAGCAAAGGACAGAGCACAGTGAGGCCGTTGCAGAAAGCCAGAAGGAAGTCCTACGTGAGGATGACAGAGTGTCCAGGCCGTGACAGACTAAATTTGAGGGTGGGTTTAGAGAGGGATATGGCATGTGGTCTGCCTCCTAGGCAGGAGGCTTATGTGCACTGAGACCCTTCCTCCTGGGAGTGGAAGGTTAGAGACAGGTTAGAGGCAAGGGGTGAGTGTGAGGACAAAGGAACTTTGAGTGAAAGCTCTGGGATGCTAACGTTTTAACTCTTTCTACTGCCCCGTAGCTAAAGGCATGGAAGTGAGCACCCATAGCTGGAGTGTGGGATAGATGAGGATGAGACAGTGTCTTAGTGGAGGCATTTAGAGCACTGTCCACATGGCCCCATTTAGCGGGTGGAACCATGGTCGGAGGGTAACTCTAAGCTCAGAGAAAGGAGAGAGAAGCAGGAAGGGCCCGGGAATTTCTTAGCTAGGAACTTGGCCAACCGCAGGTCCTCAGAGCCCAAAAACTTTAGCAGGTAGGAACAGTGTCCCTCCAGGCAGGGTCACCATTGTCCCCAGCATCTGTGCATCCTCTTGTGGGAAGAGACTCTGGAACTGACAAGCTCTCTTTCAGCTCTTGGCACTGACCGCCCAGTCTGTCTAGCTCTGCCTGCCCCCAGCTAATGAGTTATCGGGCTGAAGGATGGCTTCCCCTAAGTGCTCCCCTCTGGTGGAAGAACTGCTGGGTGGCTCACTGGGCTGTGCCTGAGAGTCGGGGGCCCGTGTTCTATGGGTGGACTGCTGAGCTGCAGCCGGTGCATCTGCAGCCAACTCAGGTAAACTACGGGACAGAGGATGTGTAGCCTGGGTGCTCAGGCAGCGGCGAGCCACGGGTATACAAGTTGTAGGTGCTTTGTTCACATACTCTTCTGTGCTTCAGTTTTTGGCAGTTGGATCAGTATCTACAGGGATCTAGGCTCTGTCAGGCGATATGCTGTGCTGGGGAGAGACGCATGAGTCAGAAGTTGAGGCCTAAAATGTTCGTGTAGGTGCAGGCACTTAGAGCTGAGCACAAGAGGGGGTGAGGGTGTTAGCTCGGTGATTCCCCGATACCCACATATGAGCGTGGAGATCCACCTAGAGTCCCAGAACAAGGGAGGTGGAGGCAGGTTCAGCAAGAGAGCCTGCCTCAGTAAATAAGGTGGAGAGCGATGGTGCAGAGAGCCTGATGCAAACTTTTCACCTCTATACACATACATGTACATATATTCTAGCACACATGTGCACATGTGTGTAGGTATGAAACACCACAGACCCCTGACCTTCCAAAAACACTGGACACGGGAGCCTTGTCATTGTGTGTGTGTGTGTGTACATACATGAATGTTACTTTAGGGGAGCCATTTTGCACAATGCTGGCTGTGTTAGTCATTTTCGCCATCACGGTGACAAAATACCTGCTAGAAAGGGAACAACTGTTTATATTGGCTCACAGTAGCAGGGGATACAGTTCACCCACAGCTGGGGAGGCGTGGTGAGTGGTGGCATGTTCATGTGGTGATGGATAGGACACAGAGTTCAGGCTTAAACTGGGTTGGGGGGACATTGTAACTTTCCAAGACCTGTGCCCCCAACCCTGTGGCCTACTTCTGTCAGCTAGGCTCTACCTGACAAAAGGCTCTATACGCTTTCCACATTTTGCTCCTCACCAGGGAATGAATAAGCATTCAAAACGTGAGCCCGTGATGCACATTTGAAATTCAAGCTGTAGCACGGGTAGTCTCTCTTGGTCTTGTGGAAAGCAAAAGGGATTAAGCACTTGGAGAAAAGACATATTTCTTGCATGCCCACGGGAGGGATGTGTGTGTGTGGAGCTGGTTTCCTCCTGTTCTGTCTTAGCTCAGCCTTGTACCCTCACGTCAGAGGACAAGTGGGGTGGAGGGCTGTGGATGTGGATGGAGTCATCATGGAGCCTAGAGCTTCCAAACCAGCAGGCAGAAAGCAGAGCCTTTCTAATTACTTCCAAGGAAAGGCACTGATCTGCAATTATGAGGTCATCTTCATTAGAAAGACACGAGCATGTCTAATTAGATACCGTCCCTTCTTTTAGAGACGTGTCAGACAGAAAACCTTTCAGCTTCTCAGTGGTGTACTTTCAAATCTCCTTCTCGATCGGGCTCCTCCCCCTTCTCCTCCCCCTTCTCCTCCCTTCTTCTCTCCCTTGCTCCTGTCCCGCGCTGGCCCGCCCTGGCACCCTTTCTTGTATGGAGCAGTAGAAGTGGACTGAGATGGCCTTCTGGAATGAACAGGAGGAATTTGGAGGGTAGCCAGGCTTTCCCTTCCTAACAGTGAGCTTTTATTTTTCTGATAGTGTCATAGAGGGAGCACCCAGACCCGGAGCCGGTATACCTGTATTAAACACAGCACAGCCTCCAAGTTATTGATGTAGGTCAGAGAGAGACCTGTTTCTCCGACCTGTGTAACATGGAGTGGGTCATGCTGGTCTACGAAAAGGAGGCTAGCCTGGAGCAAAGGTTCTGAGAGCTGAGCACAAGAGGGTTTTTGGAAAGCCTCACTGTGCACTGAGTGGCTCTCTGCCTAAAGCAAGAAATGGTCTTTTCTCCCGGTTTGTAGGTGTGGTGACGTCAGAGCTGTCAATGGTCAGGGCATTTCTTCACTTGACCAGCGCTCCTGCAGGACACTGTGACCTTCCTGGGCCTCTCTGAGGGCTCCCAGCAGCTGTCTGTGTTCTCTTTGTTCTTTCTGGCCAGTTTTCTCCAAGTGGGACGGAGTCCCTCCTTGCATCTCAAGTTGCTGTGTTCCGTGGCTTTGTTGAGGCATGACAGGAAGCCAGCCGGCCTCCCCATGCTCCTGGATCCTCTGATGCTCCCTGCCGAGAGTCCTGGGGCCTCCTCTCTCTTCTACCCACCTCCCTCCTGCTTTTTATTTTTGCCTGTAGACTTGAATCAGAGACTTAACACATTGTGGCTGAGTCTGCATTTGGAGCATTTTGCCTTTCAGGTGACCCCAAACAATGGGGAAATCCTCGTACTGCCCCTCAACCATCTTATTATGTCAGAAATATCCAGTTAAGACCCTGCCTGTCCTGGATCTCACCGTGTAGACCCACCTGGCTCTGCTTATATCAGGAAGACTTAAAATTGCGATACAATGCACCTAACAAAGTTTCCCATTGTAACCATTTATAAGTGCATGGCCTGTGGCTTTATGCTTCTTTTCCGTAGTTTTTAATGCTGTCTCCCTCAGGGTGCTTCCTTCCGCCTGTGCCACAGAAAACGCATCTATATTTCTGGGTGTCCCACGGAGAACACTGCTCCCGTGTCCTCAGGGACACTTCAGGACTCTCTCCATCCGCCACTCCGGGTTGTGCCTCCTCTGCTGCTCTTTACTTACCCATGCTTCTGTGACTGGGGTTGAGTGTCTTCAGTTTCTGTCCGTAAGATGCAAATCATGAGACTCCCCTTGGGGGAGAGGAGAGAGTCAGACTGTCGTGCCCAGAGAGTGGCTGGCTCCTACCCCCGGAAATGGGCCTCTTACTGCGACTGCCCCGGGGCCGGCAGAACAGCTGCGTTGGCTGAGCAGGAAGTGGTGAACAGGCTGGACCCTGTTCCAGCACGTTGGGGGAAAACAAAAAAAAAAAAAAAAAAAAAAAGAAAAAGAAAGTCCAGTCAGAGAAACTGCACACCAGCCCGGCCCACGGCTGATCACTGACCTCCTGTGTGGTTCGAGATCGATCTGGACTAGCCACTTCCCCCTCGTCCCTTCCCTGTCTGGGAAAATCGCTGCAGGTGCGCGGAGCCGCACAAAGCAGCTTGGGAGATAGCAGCCCAGGAAAAATAATTCCACCTGTAAACACCTGTGTTAACAAGCGCTGTATTTGTTCAGCTATTTTCTTTTTCAAACACTGTTTACATACACCTATTCTCTTACCCTGTTCAGGTGTGTCTTGCATGGCATCTGGAGACCCACTGGCAGGAGGCCAAGCTGCTTCGGAAATGCCTGTGTCCTCTGCCCAGCAACGTAGGGCTGGGACTGCCAGGCCCTCAGCTGGAGCTTCAGGGCTGCTGGGTCGGCCTCTTGGAATGCATTCAGGTCCCTGGGAGCTTGAGGTTTACAGGCTTCATGTGACCAGAAGGGCCTGCTTGGGGCCTCTTAGGGGACAGTGACCCCAGCTGGATGAAAGAGGACACCTGCTGGCCCGGGTCACTTTGCATTTTCACACCCTGAGGAAATCTGAACCCTGGCCCACCTGATTACACCAGTGGCTAGACTTCCATGCCCAGCGATAGTGGGCAGGGAGTCAGTGGCTGCTCAGGTCAGCTCTCTGGCATCCCGTTGAGACTTCTTCTGATTCGCTTTCACTCTATGGAAGTCCTTACTCAGGCTCCTGGGGTCAACTCTGAGGGGCACACAGACTCATTCAGGATCCTTGCAAGATGCTACTCAGGCCCAGGCCCAGGCCCATGGTATCTCAAGGAACTGGACAGCCACTTCCCTGGTGAGAGTGAGACATTGTTATTCTGAATGTATATTTACTACAAAGTTCTTTCTCAAAATATTTATGCACCTATAGAATGAGTGTGAGCACAGGGCCAAGAGCCCTAGCCTACCACTTCAGCTCATTACTGAAGCACATTTGTCACCAAGGGACCCACAACTCCATCTGGCTCAGAATCCAGCTTGATCATCACTTACCCTCTGGCCTGTGACAGTTTCTCAGACTTCCTTTGCCCGGGATGACCTGAGCAATTTGGGTGTATTTTTCTTACAGTCAGAGTGGGAGTCTGTGTTTGGAGACAAGGTAGTGAGACGTCTTCTTCACTGCAGGCTGATGGGAGCACGTGCTGGCCTATGGTGTCGACCTCTGTCTCTTTGCTGAGCATGCTCATTGGATTTCTCCATAGTCAAGGGCTCCCTTGAAGCACAACTCTCCCTCTGCCTGTTCTTTGGGGCTCAAGTAATGCCCAACCTGGGGGAAGGGTGACCAGGCTCCACCCCTTGGAGGGAAGAACATCTACTTAAAATCTATGGTCTCCTCTGGACAGTCAGATGGTCTCCGCTCCCCATGATGTACTTACACATAGGTTATACCTGTGGCCATGGGTTCATAGGTATTTATCCTATTTTATTTTATAGTCTGGGCTAGAATACAGTCATTACTCTATCACTTCATTGCTCTAACTGTCCCAGGTTTGGGTCCCGCTGGTGCCTCAGTCCTTTCTCTTTCTGAGCACTTCCTCACTCAAGGGAAAGGCACTTTTACTGAACACCTGCTTGGGCCTTTTATTTGCATTTTCATTATTACCCATCCCTTTCCCAAATACCCTTCTCTTCCTCTCAGACCCACAGTCTTTTCTCTTGTCCTAACAGTAGTGTCATGAGGTACCTGAGTTGGGGAGGCAAATAGCCAAGTTTGTATTCCACTTTTGTTCCTCACCAGCTGTGCATTCAGGAACAGGTTTCCCAAGACTCTGACAGCCTCTAGTGTGTGCATGGAGGTCAGAGGTCAGTCTTTAGTGTCATTCCTCAGGAGCCATCCACCTTGTTTTTTATTTTATTTTATTTTTAAATAGGGTCTTTAAGCTGGATGGAACTCATCCAGCAGGCTGGCTGTCCAGTGAGCTCTAGCTAGCCACCTGTTTCTGGTCCTGAGATTAAATGACTGGGTAATTTTTTGACCTTTCATGACCTAGATTAGACCAGATGGGCTTTGAAGCTCCTCTCCTTCTTGATGTTCTATGCAGGCCCAGGTATGGTTGCCTGAAGGGATGGGTGAAGAAGAGAGCTATCTGGGGAAGAGCCACAGGCTAGAATCAGCTTTGTAATTCTGCAAGTGGAAAAGATGTCTGTTTTCCCTAGGAGAGAGGACTGTACCGTGCAGCTGTGACCTTTGGAGACTGACTTTGCTAGGTGCTTTGGCTCTTTGCATAATCAGGCTGACTGAGCACAGGCCAGCGGTGAGAAGCCAGGCTGATCTGGTGGCATGTTAACTCCCTTGCCTTTGTGGGTAGGCAAATCGTCCCGTTGTCCCGTTGCTATTGGGCAGCTGTCTCTTAGGAACTCCTCTCTTCCTAGCAGTGGCACACTGCTCTGTCACCAAGTGGGATTTGGGTTAGGGTGTGAGTTTAGTTTTCTGGGTGAATTTTCCAGTTTGGTTACAGGTACTGAAGGCGGAGGCTGACCGATGGTGGAATGTGACACATTGTTTCCTGTGGGAGTTGTCATGGCCTGGTCTCCTTCAGTCTGATGTAAGCCGGTTCCCCCAGAGCAGGAAGGGGCAGGTTCTGGAAATAGTTCAATGGGGCATGGCAGTGAGCGTACCTGCGTGCTGAGATGGGGTGGGCTAGAGAAGCCCAGAGCAGAGCAAGCATGAGTTTCTGTCCCAGAGAAAGAAGCTAAGGACGAACCACTTAGCCCAGCTGAGATTCAGGTTAGGGAGTCCCAAGGCTCCGGCAGAAGCACAGGGGACTTCAGGGCCCAGGCAGGACTGAGCAGAGGAAAGGGGGGACTCAGATCATGAAACCACAGACATGTTTCTCCAAGACCAGCCAGGGAGGGGTCAGCTGTCCACTAAGCAGCAAGCAGCAAGGGGTATGGACAGGTGAAAGGGCGAGGTCCTGGCTTCCGTCCATTCTAGGTAGAGTGCACAAGCATGAAGACTCAGGCACGGAGAAGTCTGTTGCCTTATGGTAAGTCAAGTCAACATTGCAAGGAACCAGTGAAAATGCCTGCCTGTTTGCTTTAGGATGGATATCTGCACGGTAAGATACTCTGGGGATATAAAGAAACAGAGTTGAACCGGTTATGTAGAAAATGCTGTAAGGTCATACTGATGAGTGAACCAAGCCCCATAGAGAAACAGGAATCCACACAGGTATGTTACATTGTATGTCTCCTCACTTAGGGTGGGCCGCCGTTTGCTACTTCCCTATTACTGTGATAAAACACCATGACCAAGGCAACTTATAGAAGAAAGACCTTATTTGAGCTTAAATGAGACCCCCTAAAGAGTCTTGCTGTTCTGTAAGTGACAAGAGGAACCTATGGGTTAGGTTCCAGAGGGGTAAAAGTCCATCATGGCAGGAAAGTGGCAGGTATGGTGGCTAAAGTAGGAAGCTGAGAGCTTACATTTTGAAACACTAATACAAAGCAGAGAGAGTGACCTAGAAATGGGACAAATCTTCCAACCCTCAAAACCAGCCTCTACTGGCATCCTTCTTCCAATGGTGCCACACTGCCTAAGCCTCCCCAAACAGTGCTAGAGAAAACATAAAGATCAGTTTTTCTCATGCAATACCATCTGGGGTAGACAGTCAGGGCATGGTTTTGCTGTTTAACCAAATCTTCAGAGATTTAGGCTCTTCTTCTGCCACATAGCCATGAAACATGTTCTTTTTTTCTTCTCATTTTATTTTCTTCTCATTGAACTAAAACAGCTATTGTAACTCCAAATTACACTCAAGCATAAGCAAAGAGGCAGGCCTGACAGTCTTCCCCTCTCTGCTTTTCCCTTTCCTTTTTCCTCTCCACCCCTCCCCCACACAAGGAAATCAAAGTTTGCCAGATGCCACCTGACCTCTAGTCTCCCTGATTTAGTCCAAGTTATCTGTATGGCTCTTTGACAGGATAGAGCCCATGGTGTAAGGAAAGCCAGAAAAGCAAGAATGTAGCATTCCAGTCATCATAGCCTGGGGAAAGAGCTCGTAAAAAGCACTTCAGTTAGCCAGTCCTTAGCTTGTGCATGTAGAGGATTTGTTGGGAAGGGGACCTGTGTATTCTGGTTGGCAATCACATAAGATGTGGTTCTTATCACATAACTTTTCTGGGCTGATGTTTTTGTTATTGTGTAGTTATTCTCTTGATGAAAAAGAAAAGCTGGTTAATTTAAAGAAAGACAGACAGACTTCAGCATGGCAAAATGAGGGCTGTGTGACATCCAGGGTAAGAGAGTAGGCTTGGGAGACGGTGTCTAGGGGTCACAGGGAGCAAGGCTGTTTAGGAGGTCTCGTAGCTGAGCTTGCGGGCGTGTAGGCAGCAAACTGGGACAGTTCTGGGCTGGCACTGGAGTTGAGGAGGCCTCTTCTTTGCTCTCCAGGTATGTCCTAGAGCCTAGGGCAGGGCTGAGAATGTGGGTGTGGCTTGTGGAGGCCATCCTGGGGAGAAAGGAGGGAGGGATGGAGCAGAAAGCCAGGGAGTCTGATGGGGGGGAGGAAGCATCTCTTAAACATTTGCTCACTGAGCAGTCGCCTCGCTTTCGTGCTGCCTCATCTAGAAAGCGGTGTTGAAATGAAGCCTTCAGGAAAACCCCATGTGTTCTGCTATTGAGACTGACATACTGACATACGCTTCTAATTCTGCCAGCTGACCAGACATGTGTCTCTGACGACACAGCGTGAGGCAGAAATGGGAAGATGATCTGAAATTAGCCCCTGAGTCAGATGACGGGGATGAAATCAGAAGAGCAGAGAGAAATGTAATTGCGCTTTTTTTCCTCCCCTGAGGGTGATCTCACTACATATGGTAGCAGGGTGGGGAGGCACGTGTACCCCACAAACGTGGAGAGCGAGCATTCAAAGAGGTCCTGGCGCTTTGCTTGCCCTGGTCAGCACTGTTTCTACATCTTTCCTGACTCAGCATGACTTGACCTGCCATGACCCCGAGGAGGGAAATATCCAGGCTAGACTCAGGGACTTGTTCTATTCATCAGGGACAGAAGTCTCTGGACTTGGTATGACTTCGACGTCATGTCGCTTGATTTTTGTGGAGGGAGAGTAGCGTGCCAGCTTCTCATCAAGCAAAGCTGGGGTATCTTTCAGTTTGTAGGCACCTGAGACGTTCCTCAGCAGAGGGTCAAAATGGGGCAGTGTGAATCTGATTAGTCTATTGTGTGCAAGAGGCATCCCAGCGCTGCCCAGCTCCTGGTGCTCACTGATGAGAAGCCAGCATAGGAGAGCGCACCAGCTCTCCCTGCTATGGATAAGGTCTGGTTGCAGAGTCTAGGAAGGAATTTGAATAAAGAGAGTCTTCGGTTTTTTTCTCGTAGCAAATCGTCTAGATCTGATGGCCTTAGAGTAGGTGCAGCAGTCAGAGCTCTCTGTGGAAGAAGAAGAAACCACTCCCCGGGGTGTTAGGCAGCAAGGTCTTCTTCACTACAGGGAATTTATTTACAAAATCAATGGAGGTGGTGAAGGAGCGGCCACTAGGCCAGGCCTTGGGAACTGCTGTACCTTGAAGGATCTGAGTCTGGTCACTGGGAGAACTGCTTCTAACCCCCACCTGGCCACTGTCTTATACAGAGATTTATTTTGTGAAAGCTAATTGTTATCCAAAACCTTTTCCGAAGAGCCTTCCAATTCTTCTATCCAGTGAGGAAGAATACAAGTGTGCTCTCCCAGGGAACCCAGCACACGGGACAGCAGGTGGCTGATGGCTAAAGTGGCTTTGTGCTATGGTAGTTCTTCTAGAGAGGTTTGACTCGGGTGCATTCTTGGTCTATGATGGAAAGTGACCGTCTTCTCCAGTTTCAAATTTGACATGGGATGTTTTTAGTCTGTCTCCATAGCCCTCAGATAAGTGGCTTTGAAAAGCTCTGGTTGCCCAATTGTGGGGTAAGGACCGTGATAAGCCAGCGGGGGCTCTCCAGCTACAGGGCAACCTCTCACACTTAGGACATAGCTGGGAAGGCCCCGGAAGCACTTCTCTGGAGAAGCAGCTCTTTGTTCCTGGATTTGCCAGGCTTCCAGCACCCTTCACTGGGCAATTCCTCCGAGAGTTCATAAGGATCAAAGGGAGCTAGGAGGGAGGAAAACATGGGGGAAGCCTGGTGAGCATAAGTGGGGTTGCTGCCCAAACAGTCGTGTCCAGCGTGTGCCATGGTCCTAACGCATAGCGGGATGGAGTACGGCTCAGGGCGTTTGCTTGGTGAGCATGTATGGAGCATCTTCTTTGCACTGGGTTCTTGTTAGAATGCTCACCTTACCTGGCCTCAGTGGGAGAGGTTGCCCGTGGGAGACCTCTCTGTTCTCTGAGGAAAAGGAAAGGATAGAGTGAGGAAGAGGGGTATGCAAGGGGGGGGGATGTGAGGAGAAGAGGGGGCTGCAGTCAGAATCTGAAGTGAATAAATAAATACATTTCAAAAAAAACTGGCTGGGAAGATGGCTCAGCCAGTGAAGTGTCTATCAAATAAGCACAAAGACTGAGGTTTGGGCCCTCAGGGCCCCCATAAAAAGCCAGGAGTGTGAACCTCTGTGAACCCAGCACCAGAGAGGCAGAGAGGCTAAGAGAAGCCCTGGGGCATGCCGGCTGGCCACCCTAGTCAATTGGTGAGCTACATGTTCAGTGACAACTTTGTCCTAAAAAATAATGTAGAAAGAGCAATGGAGGAAGACATCTACAATCAGATCGGCTTCTAGCCTACACACACACACACACACACACACACAGAGAGAGAGAGAGAGAGAGAGACAAAGAGAGAGACAGAGAGACAGAGAGAGAGAGAAAGATAGATACACATACACACACACAGAGAAAGACAGACAGACACACACAGAAAGACAGACATACAGATACACATACACACAGAAAGACAGGCACACACACGCACGCACGCACAGATGTGCCGTGGTTAGGAGTGCTGCTTAGAGAGCACAGGTACAGGCTGCCGTGCTCTGCAGTCATCACTAGTGATGACTACCTGGGGCTCTCCAGGTCCCTCACAGGACTTCCTGGTACTGAGAGGAGGCAAAGGTGGGGCAGGGCAGGTGGAGGATGGGATGGTTCTGCCTGGTTACCCATGGCTGCAGCGGAATGTGATGGTGAATGGTTAACTCCAGATACCACCTCTGCCCCCGAAACAAAAAGCTTCGCCCGTCAGCATTTCCCCTTTCTGTGCTGTGAATACTGTCCCATGCTGATTGAAGCACCTCATGGGGGCCTCGGGTGACAGGCCTGCTCACACTGGGCGTTAGCAGTACAAAGGAGCACAGGCGCCAGTGTGTCATTCATGTGGGCCAGGGCAAGGGGCTGCACTGTGGAGACAGGGTCATTGCCCCCCAGACAGGAGAATCCGATGTCCCCACTGTGGTCAAATGGCGTCATGTGTGTGTTAGCAGGGGTTGCTAGGACTGGCCACCCAGCCCCAGGAACTTGTCTAGTGTTGTCTAGAGTCACACAACTGGCGGCTAACCTTACCTGCCCCCCCCCCCATTCCTGCTTCTTGCGCCTCCTTACAGGCTCTCATTTCCTCTGAGGCAGGTCCTGTCTGTGGAGATGTATTGCAGGGCAGACCGTTTTGCTGCTTGTGCTGGGAGCAGACACACGCTCTTTGCTGGGCTCTGAACACTCAGCTTCCTCCAAGTCCTTTCGATGGTGGTCTCCTGTGCGCTTACCAGCCTGCCTCCTGGTCACATGTCACAGCACCCAGCACGTCCTTTCACTGTAGGCGGCTCCAGATTCCCATTTGTGAGCTTGGTGGTTCCATTGCACACTTGAACAAATATTGTCCTGGCTTTTCCCCCCGAGGCGTGTCCACTATCTGGAAGAAGGTAGTGAGGAGCGTCAGAACTCAAGTGAACTTGGAGTTCCAGGCCTGCTGCTTTACAAGCTCCGGACATCTCGAAGACAGCTCCCCCTTCTAAGCTGTGGGATGGACCGTATCTACGGGTGTTTGCCCTGACCGTTTGTGGAACAGCCCCTTTGATTAGGTGAAAGAATTAGCCGATGCTAACAAGCGTGAATAAGCAGGCTGTGGGCCTGAGAGGACTTGAAGACTTTTTTTGGGGGAGGGGGAGGGTTGGGGATGACCACTGAGGAACCATGCCCAAGCGTGATGGGGCAGGGTGATGTGGGGGCAGAAGTTGGTCAGAATCCGTGGGAAAAGGCCCCAGAGGCTGTCTGCAGGCCAGGTGGCCAGGTGCAGTGCCTGCGTGTGGGCGGACAGGTGTTCGGCTGATGTCCCAAGGAGAGAGACATGAAGAAGCCTGCTGGATCAGGGTCGTCTGAAATGCCCGTGTGTGGGTCGGGGTGGTGAGGGGGAGGGCGCCACAGCGGTAGACTGTCACTGGGGTAAGTGAGCTCATAGGGTTTAGTGGGCGCGTGAGCTTTCTCTCTCTGCAGAGCTATATGCTATGTCTGTGGCTCAAACGAACAGTTCACATTGTCCTCTTGAAGCCCTGAGAGGCATTCCTAGTCTCACTGATCCAGGGCACAGCCAATCACATAGGCTGCAGAGCGCCCAGCTTCCCGAGGGCCAACTTAAGGGACATTAGGTGGCCTTCTCTGAGCCCAAGGCACCTGGCAGGGCTCTGCTCCCGCCTCCTGTCTGTCCTTCCTTTCTACTGCATCTGAGGAACTTGGCTGAAAAACGACCAGCCACAGTCCTGAATGAGTCCTTTCTTCCCATGGAGACACCTGCATGGAGGTTGGGGGCCCAGGAAGCAGGGTGACAGCAGGTGTAGCTACTTGCTCTCAAGTGCTTCCTCTGATAACGTTTCACAGAGATCGGCTTTGCTGGATGCTCCCGCCTCCTGGGGGCCTGGGGGTGCCCTGTAGGAAGGGAAGAAAGAAGAGAGTAGGGGGTGGAGAGGAGGAAGGAGACACAGGGGAAGATCGAGGAGGAAAATGAGGAGGAGGAAGAGGAGGAGGAGGAGGAGGAGGAGGAGGAGGAGGAGGAGGAGGAGGAGGAGGAGGAGGAGGAGGAGGAGGAGGAGGAGGAGGAGGAGGCAGTGGCTGTAGCCTTACTCAGACCTGGGCAGGCGTCAGAAGTCTGACTTCCCCTGAATGATGGTCTTCCGCAGCATGAAACAGGGGGCGAGATGCTTTCAGAATAAGAGCAAGAGCATATTTAGAAGAGAGGCTGCAGCTCTCTAGCTTGTCCTTGATTTTACAGCAGGCAGCTCGGCACCCCCAAATATGTGCGGCTGCTACCTGTGGGGAGAAGAAGTCAGTATCGCACTGGTCTTGCCTTGTCCTTTGCCTTCCCTTTCTCTCTCTCTCTCTCTCTCTTTCTCTCTCTCTGTCTTCGTCCTCTATGGGCTTTGTTGATGTCAAAACGAAGGGGAGAAATGACATTTTGCTAGGAACTGAGACAGCATGCTGGATTTCTTTTTTCTTCAGGAGTGTACCTGCTTCATCCTGCCTGTTTTAAGGGTGGGGAAAATGAAAGGGCCTATTTTTAAGCCTCCATCACACAAACCTTCCTAGTTCTTAGGATAAACATCAGTCGCTTTCCTAAGCTAAAAGGCAGATAGGCACTCCACAGACTGGATTTATGGAGTGTCAGTTTGTTTGTCTATAAAATGGGGATAATACCACCTACCTCATGGGTGAAGGGCCAAATGAGGTGGAGCAGAATCTACCCCCTGGGTGAAGTCAATATGCTCTTTTGCCCATAAAACCAGTACCAAGGAGCTGGGCGAATTCCCCTTCTGTGCTCAGCATAGTTGTGTTTATCAGTCTAAAGATCCACCTTTGGTCGGCTACTGGAGGAATAAACTGAAACTCGTGCTTAAGTCATCAGCCCCTGGGGCAAACTTGGCAGCTTGTGTTTAGTAAATACATGCTTGCCAAGCTCCCCATGCGAGCCCTGTTTAGCCAACTAGTGAGGAGTGGCCATGCTTCGCTGGCTGGAGGACCTGTGTCTTGGAGAGGAGGCCTGAGTGGATGTGGTCCCAAGTGAAACCATAGCTGGGAGTGAGGTTGGAGCTCCTCACTCAGCCAGGGGAGCTTGGAAATGCTCCTGACCAAGCCTGTGACTGAAAGCCAAGAGGTCCCCCAACGTGCAACCGAGTTGGAGTTAGAGGGATCAGGAATGTGTCTATAGGTACGCTCAGGGCGGGGCCGTCCTCTCAGGATGGGCCCTGAGGAATGTGCTAACATCCCAAGGAAGGAACACCTCGATGTGTCTGATATAAATAGCGTGTCTGTCACCCCCGTGTCTCTTGAGCGCCAGACGTTGTGCGCACTGCTCTGTGCCATCTCTCTTCAGGGGCTTCCTCACAGCTCTGTCTCTGGCACAGGGATGGGGATGAGAGATTGCCCAAGGCTTTGCAGTTAAGTTGGGGGTTGGGGCAGACATCTGCATAACCTGAACTTGGCCTTGCTGGCATCTGCTGTTTCTGCTCTGGGGAAACCCCTAAGGCTTACACCAGTGACGAGGGAACACCCTGGGTTCTTTGGTCTCTCTGGGACAACATCCCTGCACATCGAGTCCTGACCCCTTCTTGATCCAGAGCCTGAGCTGCGCACTGCCCCTTATTGGCCCCCAGGTCTTGCCCTTTCCCTCCTGACATTCTCAGAAGCTTTCTGATTGGTTCTCTTTAAGACCCACGCTCTGCGGCTGTCAGTGGTGCCTTTAGGAGCACAGTGTTCTTAGGACACAGCTCTTACTGTGAGGGCATGCAGAAGGCCCTGCCTACCTCTCCGGCTTCTCCTGGAAAGACCCTGAACCTTTGCCTCAGGCTCCAGCATTGTAGGCCTCTATGTGGGTCACTGCTCAAGTGGCTCAAGCCACTTCCTACTACCCTGTCACCCACATTCACCCTGTCCCAACTCCCTCTGTTTTGCCCAGCCAACTCCTGCTCTTATCCAAACCCCACAGCGGTCTCCTCGCATCTGCCAGTTCACTTCCCTCCTTGCGTTGAGCATCTCCGTGAGCTGAGATTTCCTCGCCAGCTAAGGCTTGTTCTTTCTTTCTCATCTCTGTCTATCACACACTTCACACTGGAAGGGTGTTGTTGGAATGAGAAAGCGGCGTCGATTAAGATCAAATCCCGATCCTGCCACTTAGCAGCCAGGCATCGTTGACACCTCTTCCTGCTTCACTTCCCGCTGCAGAGAGTGAGGATCATCCGCCTGCCTCCTGGAGTTGCCGTGAGCAACCAAGCGGTGGTATCCGAAGGCCATTTGCAGCCTGACCTGGAGCTGGTGCTTTTTCACAGTAGTGACTGAGTCCCCAGGGGCATGAAAGCAAGGGAGGAGGACAGAAGACAGGACACCTTTGGGAAAACCCAGCTCAAAGCACCCAAGCCCTGGTTTAAAGTCTGTGCTGTTTTCTGCTTGCTTTAGAAGGTCAGCATGATGCAGCCCCCATCTGAGGTGTGCAGAAATTCTCCTACCCCGATTCCCAGGTTGAAATCCAGATTGACTGTGTTTGGAGAACGAGCCCCAAGGAAGTGATTAAAACACAGTGCAATTGTAAAGGGGTTTCCGGGGCCAGGTAGAAGTCATGACTCTATAAGAAGAGAGCTGAGTGTTCCTATTCTCTTTCCCTCTTTTCCCAGCTCATCTCTGTCCTCACCTCGTGCTGATCAGCCAGAAACTTGACTTAGACTCAAGCCTCCAAACTACAAGCAGTGAATGTGTGTCACTGACATCCAAGTCTGCAGTACTGAGCTAGGCGGATTCACTGAGTGGTTGATGAGGAGGTAAGCTGGTGCCTGGCCGCAACTGGTTTTCTTTCTGGGAAATCAAAGGTTGGGTCCACACAGCTAAAGGCCACTGGTCACTCTGAGTCACCTAGGTCCTCCTTTCATGAGTCCTTCTTGAGTATAACCTGCCCAGATTGAGGAGAGGTGACATCACTGCCAACAATTGTAATTGCTTCCCAGTGGCTATACCAAGATAGACATCTAAAAACACCCTGTGGGACAAGGCCACTGGCAGATATGTGACCCAACTTGCTGTTGGCTTTTTTTTTTTTTTCCTGTGGAGGACCCTCTGGCTGCACCTGCCTAGGGAAAAAGCTGGGCTTTCCTGCTGTCTTTGGTGATCAGCTCTATTTGTGACTGTAATGAGAGGCAAAGGGGCCTGTGACCTCCACAGATATTGATGCCTTGGTGACAAACCTCAGAGGCCACATTGTCTCCTGCACCTGCTGTGGTCCCCAGAAGCCCAGAACCTAGGAGCCAGAGGAGCCAGCATCCTATGCCTGGTGAAGTCTTAGGGCCCAAATTTTTTTCTCATTACAAAAGAGAAGGCCAGCTATGCAGTGGAGGGCACAGCTGGACACTCACAGCCCTGGCCTGGCCTTCAAGTTCAGCCTTGGAGGCTTATGGGAAAGAGAAGGGGGCAAGGAGCAGAAGGGGCAAGGAGCAGAAGAGGTTGGGTGATCAGTCTTTCTTTGCTTGACATCATTTATTTAGGCTGTGGCAATTTGGACTTTTTCCTCACTGACTTACAAACCATATCCCTATAATTAATCCTAGATCAGAGAAACTGCTTTGTGGAGGGAGTCTCCATCTGTGGGCGCTATTAGAGTTGGTCATCCCCTGAATGAGTTGGTGGTGTGTTTGGGATTGTCTGTTTTCTAGCATCTGACTGAAGGGAAGTTGGTCTGATGGCAGGGTTACTGGTGGAGCAGGAATGAGAGCCAGCTCTGCTGGGAACTTCTCTTTTTCTGGCATATTCAATGTCACCTCTTTTTCCTTTGGTGTGAGACCAGCTAAAGTGAGTGAGTGAGGTTTCTAGGAATTCATTTCCTTAAAGAGGGGGAGATTGGAAATATCACTAGAGAAAGAAACCCTGCAGGGCATGGGGCTCACGATACAAGGCTTTTTTCTTGAAGACTTTGTGTTCTGCCCTCCTGTGGCTGAGGACTGCAGGGAGTGATGGGGGGGGTCCCCCAGCTGAATGTCACTTCCTTGTCCTTGAAGACTGTGGCCCTGCTTCCAGGCTCACCTTCTCATTTTCCACTATTAGTCACCCTGCATTGTCCCTGGCTTGGGACGAGGCCTGGCAGTCTGCTTGCTCACCTGGAACAACACGGATAGCTCCACAGATAAGTTCTAGTCCTGAGATGACTCCAGTCTCACAAAGAGACAGTCTCCGAATTTCCTCCTGAGTCTCCCCCACAAGTAGACACAGAGACAGAGATTTCTGGGAAGCGAACTGGAGAGGTGATGCCAGTTAGAGACGCTCAGGGAAAGTGAGGGTACCTGGGGTCCACTTATGCTACTAGACCTTAGGAGTCTGGCTTCCAGGTGTGGGTGGGCTGCTCTTTCAGGAGGGACATGCTCTAGCACCTTGTTCTGGGGCTGTGAGTAATCTTGGCTCGCAACTGTGTCCTTTCAATTCACTTTTCATATGGAGTCCCCTGCTGTCTCTTCATGTTGTCTTCCAAGTATCTGTCCATTTCGGAGTCTAAATCTCTCTTTCTCTCTCCCCTTCTTGTGTGTGTTTGCATGTGTATGCATATGCCCATGGAGGCCAAAAGTCTTGGCTGTTTCTCAGGAGCCATCACCTTGTTTTCTTGAGATACAGTCTCTCACTGGTCTGGATCTCCCCAGGTAGGCTAGGCTGGCTGGCTGGTGAACCCCAATGATCAGACTGTCTCTGCTTCCCCGTTGCTTGGATTGCAAGCACCTGCCACCATACCTAGCTTTAAAAAGCAGGTTCTGCAGTGTCGAGCTTATGTCCTCAGGCCTGCAAATGCTTTTCTGACCGAGCTTTCCATCCAGCACTCCATTTTTCCTTTTTAAAAGAACATCAGTTATAGCCTACTTGCCTCACTCCTCTTTCCAAGAAAGGTTGTACTCTGAACTAGTGGAGGCAGGATACTAGAGTATCAGCTTCAGGAAGGGCGCAATTCAACTCCTAAGGGAAGGACAGGAAGCTAATAAAAGCCATCTTCCCCGACTTGGGGAACCCAATCGTCCCCTTCCCCAGGTATCGGAGTACAGCGTGGCCTACATCTATGTTACCTGGCTAAGGTTAACATCGCTGCAGTATTGACTGGCTTGGGTGCCATCTCATCCTGTATGTGTCCACAGGGATATGTCGTCAGTGTGCAGGGGAAGAGGGCTGCCCCCCTAGGGGCCAACTGGAGACCCCCTTAGCAGCGTCTCTGAGGAGGTCAGGGTGACTTAGCCATGGAACGTTCAGTGTCCTGAAAGAAGATCCTTTAAGAACCTGAGCTGATTTCCTGGTCTTGTGCGGTATGATTTCAATGTGCTTTATCATAAGAATTCAAAGCATGGATGAAACAGAATATGTACTACTTATTCGTAACTTAATTCCTAGAGCTATGGAATTCTTGCCTGGTGGTTAGTGTCCGCATCAGACTGGTCACTGGGAGTCATATCTCCTATGTCCAGAGAGGAGAAGGTAGCAGCTATTAAGGTTCAGTTGAGCCTTGACACTGGTATAGTTCACAGGTCACTGTGACCTGTGTGACCTGTGTGACCTGTAAGGTCTGAATGCTTCAGTCTGAGATCCTGGTTGGGTGCTGGGTTCAAGAAGCTTATGGGGCCACGAGGGGCGGGGGGTGCTCCTCCAGAGTAGCCTAGGTTTCTTGGGTTAAGCATTTTCTTGTGATGAGAGCCACATTGCTTGGCAAGGGTGAAAACTCCAACACAGAAAGCCAGCTGCCAGGGCAGAGATGAGGGGCATACCCAACTCCCTCTGAGTGCCCTGTGTCAGTCACCAGGAGAGGGGGTCAGCCAAGGTGGGATGGAAGCAAAGCCCAGGAAGGGACAGTACGTTCCCCTGGCAGGAGCCGTCTTCTGCAAGAGCACTGGCCCTGATTGCCCTCCTGAACCGAAGCTTGTTTGGAACCCTGTGGAATCTCCTCCTCCACATTTGGCAATAATGTCAGGCCTTGGAATTATACAGACCTGAAGTCTGTTCCTAGTCATGTGACCCCAGACAATTCCTTTCACCACTAGACCCTGTCACGCACAGGGAGGAATAGGGCATCTGAGATACTCAGCGTGACACACGCAGAGTGTGGTGAAGGAGCACAGTACCTGGAGAAACAGTGCTGGCGAGGGGCAGCGGCTCAGGTAGCAGCTCTCGCTTCCTTAAGGAAGCCGACTCGGAGGGATTTGCACACCCTGCTGCGGTACACCAGAGACAACTAAATTCCTGTTTACACGCAAACCTAAACCCTCTTATTCTCCCTGTGCCACCACCTTAAGAGACATATATTTACGCTTTCGGTTTAGCTGCTCGTATGTTTAAAAGCACGAAGACACTTCCAGGGCGGTTATGCTAATGCACAGAAGGAGTCTTAACAATTGCACGGGCTGTACTAACCAGCTATTTGAGCTGCATTGTACAAATAAGATGTTATCTTAAACAAGCTCCTGATATAACTCAATAATCACTATAATGCTTTTTGGTGAAATTGTGGTGTTATTACTGAATTTAGTCCTTGAGATGCAAATGCTGAACTTTGGAGCACACCCCTACTGAATCAAGTTGCTAAATTTTGGGAGGTTGGGGCAAGGCGGGGATAGTGTAGGCGGCCCTAGGAACCCAGCATCCATAGAGCAAGTGAACAAAGTGAGGGATAGCACCTGTTTGGGCTAGAATCCATGTGCCAGAGACTTTTAAAAATGAGGAAAAGGCCCTGTAAACATTGTGAACCTTGCATGGTACAGGGCCAGGAGAGAATTGCAGCTGACCTAGCTTGGCTCACACAATAGAGTGCCAACCAGGAAGGCTGGCAGCCAGCTCCTATGACCTCTGGAGCACAGATTCTACCCATGGTACCTCCTCATCCTCAGTGGGAAGGGTGATGGAAACTGGGGGCAGCTGGGGTTTTATTTTGGCTGCTCATGCATGGATAAAAGAAGTAACAGGTTTCCCAAGGAGAACCTGAAGCCTGATGGCCTGAGTCCTGCCAATCTGTCATATGGTAGAGGGACAGACTGACTCCACAGGTTGTCCTCTGGCCTTCACACACGTGCTGAGGTATGTGTGTGAGCTTCCTCCACAATACATATGTCCAAGTCAATGTAGTAACTTTTGTTTTTTGAGACAGGGTCTCTACATAGCCCTGGCTGTTCTGGAACTCATATGTAGATCAGGCTGGCCTTGAACTCCCAGAGATCCACCTGTCTCAGCCTCCTGAGTCCTGGGATCAAAAGGTGTGTGCCCTCATGCCTAGCCTATAATAATATTTTAAAAACAGTATATCAAGGTACAAATATTTTATGTTATTCTTATTTCTCTATTTATCATATAAACTACACGGTGATATAACTTATATACTTAATTCTATGTATAGTTAAAAACGCAGCAACCTCATTCACCCCTTCTCTCTTCCCTTTATTTAGCATAAGATCAGGGAACGAGCAATGTGGTTGAATGTCAGTCTCTAAGTAAATGGGGCAGACCATTCATCCAGGCAGTTCCCAAGTCACCTGAGGGTTCACGCCAATGGTGAATTTGTTGCCATAGTCTAGAATGCCATTGCAGCTCTCAGTAGTGTAGACCAACATATTTCATGCAAGGGAAAAGCAAGTGTTTCTAGAAAGTGGTCCAGATCGGGACTCAGAAGATACCCAGGGAGGACATCAAAGCAGCTCACTTCCTTCCTGCCTGTCTGCGTACTGAATGAGACGGGTGCTAGCTGAGACAGGGGGCTGGCCAGGCACGCTTGCCTATCACCTGTAGAAGGCTGAGTGCCACGATGCACTCTCAGAGGAGACTGGTGTGTACAGAATGCTCTGGCCACAGTGCACACTCTAAGTGTGCCTTGAGGGCACTGAGGAGACTATGCTGAAGCTGAGCAGGCCCTGCCTGAGTATCCTACCTGACAGGCTAGACAGAGCACACGGAGACACAAGCCAGAGGCTCATTCTTGGCCAGAGCTTCTCCCCAAGCTTCACATAAACACTTGGGAGACACTCCTTCCAGCCAACTTGATGTCCCGTCTCATGCTAAACTCAGCCATCTCACTGTTGTGGCATTTACCTCACAGTCTGCCACTGTCAACCAAAGAGCTCATGCTTGGGATGGCTGTGATGCTTATCCCAGCCACTGGTTAATACTCAAAGGTCCTACTCATGTCTCTGAACTTCCTAGATCATGCCCTTCCTTTTTTACTACAATGCCTCGCAAGAGTGAACCATCACCTCTCTCGGCAATGAGGGGACACAAAGGGAAGTTGCCAAACTGTGGAAAATGGCGCCAACTGGAACTTCTGGTGCCTCTGCCTTCTAGAATGCTGTTCCTTGATGGCTCCTCCTTGGCATGAGACACATGTAGAAAAGATTAAACACTGTCCCTAAGGCCTTGACCTCTCTAGAAGAACTGAAGACTACGTTCTTCTAGGAGGCTGGCTTGGTTTGGTCTGAGGTGGCCTTGAGTCAGAGGACTTGCTTTGACGTCTCAGGACTATCTGTGATCCAATTACATTATAATAGCTTCCAATGTGCACAGGAAGCAAATTTCATCTTGTATCCAGACCAGAACTATCTTAACCTTACCTCCGTGGTGCACACCAAAGCAGATATCCAAGGTGAAGCTCGGTGAGTTTGGGATTAACTCCCTTACTTTACAGACAAGAAGGTTTAGACTTTGAGGGCTTAAGAGAGCTACCAGAAGCAACAGAGATGGCCAGCATATCACACCTATGACCTTTTCATCTTGAAATGCAATGTTCTCCTGCAGAGCAGCCAGCTGGGCTTTCTCCAATGTGGACTGTGTTGCAGAGAGCTGTGTGTGGTTTCCAGGGTCATGGGAGAGGAAGGCTGTAGGTGAGCAGCTCAGTGCCCTACCATTGCTTCTGATACCAGGTTGTTCTAAAACCCAGGAGAGGTCCCTGTCTTTTGGCCTCCCTTGATCCGAAGGGACTTGAGTAATGTCCTCTAAACACAAGCTGGAATTCTAACTCCAGAATGAGACTGCGCTTGGAGGAATGAGGCCTAGAGCCTTAAGAGATTTTGTCAAAATGAGATCACTGGGGTGGCTCTCATCATGTCTGACTGTGGTCCTAATAGGAAGAGGTTAGGACTGTGGTCCTAATAGGAAGAGGTTAGGGTGTAGGCTGATAGGAAGGTGTAAGCCCACGAGGACAAAGGAACAGCCAGGGAGAGAGGCTCCAGGAAGAAGCTTGCTTTTGGATTTCCTGTGTATAACCCTCTGATGCAGGTCTTTGTTGTAGAAGTCCCAGCAGACTAATAGAGACTAATAGAGATATAATTCCATCCCAGGATTCCCACTGATGTGAGGCTAAGCAGCGGTGAGCACAGACCATGCTGCTGGCCACTGTGGCCTCATCCCTGTAGCTCATAGTTGGCTACAAGTTGAACAGGTGACATTGGATCTTGGAATTGAATCTTTGTCCACTTGGGAGATACACCCTGGCCCCCATTGTCCTTATGCTTGCCTCTCAAAGAACTTCTGAGGAGGGGGCGTGGCTTCTCCATCCATGGCCCTTGTATTCCGGCAGGCTCTGTTCGGTGAGCAGGTAAACTCTGCTTGACTGAAGGTGCAGAGGTTATAAAGCAGTGCTGGAAGGTGAGGAGAGAAGGTGACAAGATGGAGTAGGAATGCATGGCATCCCCATTCTGTCATACCATGGCAGGAACATGACAGTCTTCTAGGCCAGGTGGACATGAGGCTAGAGAAGAAGTAGACCCTGGACCCAGGTGGAACTGAGGCTAGACCCCCACCTTTTGATTTTTGTCAGATCAGTCTCATTCGGGAGGCTCAGAAGTACTAGACTCTTCAGATTCTGATGAATCTAACACAACGCAAAACCTCCTTCGTTGCTACGGCAGCTGCCAGTTTGGGCCTTTTCTGTCATTGTTCTTCGTTACCATCTGAGGCACTATTCAGCTCATGGCTGTCACCACCTATCGTGTGACAGCCACTGTTAGGGTCAAGGGGAAATGCACACTCACCCCAGCCATTTGATATCCTTGTCACTCGCACTGTTTACCCTTGGCTTTCTTTTCGGTCACCCTGTTGGATAAGCAAACTAGAAGCAGGGCTGGGGACATGGCTGTCTTCTCAAGGAAGTTCAGCCCTGTCAGGCCTGGCGCTTGCTCCCAGAGCTGAGAGCCTCAGTCAGGGCTCACCCATCACAGAAGCTTCCTCTGCAGGTCCTGTCAGTGAAGGGCTGTTCTGGGGCTTTCCCTGTGTAGGCCGTGTGCTGTCTCTCTTGGTAAGCTCTTGGGCATCATCCTAGCATCTGTCCAACATGCAGTCACTCTTCCATGGTGGGAGACGGATGTGGTCACATTTATTGAATGGAAGCAGACAAGGTGACAAAACTTCACAACGGCTCCAAGTGACATGGGTTCAATAACTAGTGGTACATAATGACCTTCAGTGACTGGGTACGTACTGTCTATGACCCACTGTACATGGGCCTTAGGGACTGCCACACTCTCTCTGCTAGAGGGGACATTTACTTAGTTTTATGACATGCAGGTCCTGGGCTATGTGATAGAGACTTGACGAGGCTCCCTCAGTCTGGCATCAAAGGTCCCCCAGAACCACGGGTATATGAATCATACATGTGGACTCCATTGTGGGAAGTCAAAGAGGGAAACGTATCTCAAAACATGAAGTATATGTTTTATTTAACCAAACCTAACCTAACCAAACCAAACCAAACCAAACCAAATCAAACCAAACCAAACCAAACCGAGCCAAACCAAACCGAACCAAGCCAAGCCAAACCATTCCTGCAATGCTCAGCACTGAGAAACTCAAACTGCAAAAGGTGAGACGCCAAGAGAAAAGCGGTCACCTGTAACTTCTCCAGAAGTTTGCTCCCGGTACGTGGCAATGCAAGTTTTGTTCTGTTTCCCCTACACATCAGTTTTCTTGAACAGTTGTAATTATCCATTGATTGTAGGTTCAGCAGACAAAACCTTGGTTGTTCTCATTTTCCGTTTTCTTCCTGCTATCTGTACAGTTCCCATGCAGCTGCGCTCAAGCGCAACTAGTAGAAAAAAACAAAACAAAACACAAAACAAAAACAGCGTTGTGTGCTCCTGTCCTCATTTAGAACTCTAACACACAGCTCCACGTTCTCACCCTCTTTGTCTCGCATCCTTTAAGGGAACACATAGTTTATTACCCTTATGTGCTGCCTGTGTGTGGGATTTATGTGTTCTCCAGGATTTCGGGATGTAGAGTGTGCTCACTAAATAGTAAAGCGATGGACATCTTTGTGCATAGTGTTTTTTTTTTTTTTTTTTTTTTCGTATTCTGGGATGTCCCAGGCATGTGGTGACTTCTTCCACCAGGAGACCAAAAGGCTCAAGCAGGGGGAGGGTGAGGTCTGGAACCAAAGTCTGGCCTGGGCTTGGCTTGGCGTTGCCACCTCCTCACAGGTGCCCTTGGGCAGGTGACTTAATTTCCACGGATGCCTCACTTTCCTCGGATGTGAAATGGGTATGATGGTGTTAGTTCACTGAATTACGATGAGAACCCAGTGAGTGAGGATTGTGGGAGGGCTTCACGGAGAGTATGTGCGCATATTCTGAATAGGGGCTGGCAGTCAGATGGACATCGAGCCTACAGAACTGCAGGATCTCAGGACACATATGTGTAAGATTTGGGACAGGTGTGTGCGTGCGACATGCAGGGAGACTGGTGTGTCCTATGTGGGACAGGTGTGTGTATGATTTTGGAACAGTGGTATGCATGACCCAGGAACACAGGTGTACATACCTTGGACACAGAGATGAGGCACCCGGTTTAGGCATGTGACACTCAGGAACACAGCAGCACCCGAAGCCATAGGTAGACCTGGGTCTCTAGTCCCAACAGTCTCACACAAGCTGGTCTCCAGTTAAAACTGCAGCTGTGACCTCATAGAGCTGTGGCTCCCATGAGCGCATTCCAATTCTCTGCTGCAGCCTGATCACAACACTTCACCACCTCATGGCTCACGGCTTCCCACACATCACCAATGAGAGAGCCAAGAGCTCAGGAGCCGGGCATGGGGGTACATGTCTATTCTCATGGCACTTGGGCATTGAGGCCAACCTGGGATGCATAGCACTACCAAGTCTCTGCTTAGACGTACTCAGGTCCAAACCACCCTGACCAATCTTTGCAGAGGAAAACCAGGAGTCATAAATGCTGGGTTGGGTGTGGGTGTTGAGACACGAAGCCTGATGCGTTGGGGCAGAGCCTCACCCACCTTCCTGGTTAATTTATTCAACTTCTGTTTCTTGCTAAGAATATATAGCCTGTGTGCACTCAGTTCTTAGGGTATCTGTGCCTAGGGGTGCCCTAAGGATGGGGCTATGATGTTGTAGTTGGGTGAAGGATGGATGGGAGCTGAGGAGTGATAGGAAACATACAGATTTCCTAACAGGGACCTGCCGGGGGAAGAGGACAGAATGGGCATCCTTTTAAGGCAGGACCTTTGCCCAGGACTGAATGTGGAGGAGGTAGGATATGGCTCCTGAGGTTACCCTGTGGAGGTAGGTAGGTTCTGAGAGAAGAGGGAGAGAGGGTACTTCAGGGAAGCAGGATGCTGCCTACCCCGAGGGCAGGTCTGGAAACACCAGGCTGCCCTCCTGGAGGCTGAAGCCAGTCAGGATCTCAGAGGCTCAGGTGACCTCTCTCCCAGCTCCCAGACCTCAAGGACATCAAAGCGTCTCTCGGCTGTGCCGAGACGAGACGGTTGGCATGTTTTCATTTCTGGAAGGAAGCTGCCTTGTTGCTCAAATGCATCCTGTCCCCACCTCATCTGACACAAGTGACAGGAACGTTGTTTCCCCAAGGTTAGTGTGTGATCTGAAGCTGAGGTCTCCTCCATCAGGAATGATGAAATGGAGTGCCTGGTCTGTCATGGGCACCCAGATGGCTTTTACCTTCTCCTGGGCCTTTAGACCTACACCCGATGCTTTGCAGCAGTGTGTGGGTATAGGGGGTCACCATAGCTGCGGGACGCTGACGGCTAACCATGTGAACAGTGGTGAGGCCTGAGAGGAACTGGCTGCCGTAGCTCGCCATCTGACTGACAACATGGTCAGCCTGAGGACGTGACCTAACACAGCACACTGCTGTAAGGAAGAGCTGAGCTCTGCTGAAAGGGGGGCGATTCTAGACACGTTAACCGCATGTGGGAAGGGGAAGGCACATCATTTAATTTGCCAAAAATATGGCTCATGGTACCTTGTTGAAGAAGGGGGGGGGGAAGTCAGGTTAACTAATGGTGAGGTGAATGAGGGTCCCCAGCAAGTCCCCAGCTTCAGAGGGAACTCAGCACACCTTGATTATGGACTTCGGCTTCCAGAACCACCTGAGAGTTCACATCTGTTGTGCAGGTCATCCCATTTGTGGGCCTTTGTTGGAGCAGCAAACAAGTACAGCGGATTGCACAGATGCCACTGTCCCCTGGCCCTGTTTTCTGGTCTTTGGCCTCAGCCAAGGACCCTATGATATGGCCTGGGCCACTTTCCAGCTCCCTGCCCATCTGGGGTTTGCACATCAGGAGACTGTGGGATGCTTCTATCTCATTCCAGCTGGATCACCCAATCTAGACATGCTGTGGATTGGGTTGGCAGGTGCTTGGTGTTTTTTTTTTGTTTTTTTGTTTTTTTTTTTTTTTTTGTTTTTTTTTTTGTTTTTTTTTTTTTTTTGCTGGGAAATGATACAGGTTTTGGGAAGGAATGATATTCTAGGAAGAAAGAGGTTGCTGTTGACAGAGTGAGGGACAGGTGGCAATTCTCCAGAGAAAGAGCTCTGGCCAAAGAGGGAGCAGGCCATGGCACCCACTGCCCTTGCACCTGTCTGTGAGGTGCTGGGACTCCAGGGCACAGGAGGAGAAATGACAGGGTGCTGTTGCCTTTGTCCCTAGCTGTTTCCACATAGGATTGGAAAAACAAATAGAGCAGAATATCTGGCCTCTGAGATCGACTCCCCGCAGCCTGTTTCTACCTTGGGAAGCCAGCTTTGGTGCAGGTTGACAGAGGTGGCTTTCCATACAGAATGAGAGCCCTGAAATGGCTTTCCTGTCTGTGTCCCCAACATGCTCACTCCCTACCCCTATTTCCTGACTCCCCCCATTCCCCCCAAGCCTCTTTGCTAAGAAGAGGTGGCAGGATAGTCACCCTTCCTGGCTGTGGATAGAGGGCCGTTTGTAACCTGCACACTGGGGACATTGTTTAAGATGGTGTCACCTCTGTGAAAATATTGGTTCTGTAGTATTGCCAAGATTTCTGAGTTATCTCCCAGCCAGCACACCTTGTTCAAATGCAGTCTTCCTTCAGACTGGTTTAATCAGTGAGCAGTCCTTCTGAGAAAATGTTCCTGCTGTCACCGGGCCTCTCTCCTCTCTGTGCTTGCCTGTCACCATCAGCCACCCAGGCGGCAGCCACATGAAGCTGTTCATTTGGGGCAAAATAGTTCTTTGTCTAAGAGGCTGAGAGAAACTCATCCCTGCTGCCTCATGCTAGTTAGCCTGCCTGCGGGGAATATTGTTTGCCAATGAGATTTGTAGAAGCGTCCTGACCACTCAAGGGGACTCAGTGTCTTCACCAGAGCCGTAGGCTCTGAAAGTCTCACCAGCAAGGTCAAGGTTGTGAGCCACGCAAGAGTTGTTTTTTTTTTTTTTTTTTTTTGTTGCCATTCAGATGCTCTGAGCAAACTCTCCAACCGGGGTTTTCGCAGGATAACTTGATACAGATATCCAGCTGTTAGGAGACACAGATTGAGGGGTGATGCTTGTTTCTGCCTGCACTCATTTGAGATAAGAGAAGGTTTATTTTTCAAGTTCTGCAGATGAATAAGAAGCTCAAGACTGATCTGGAGTACATTTAGAAAGATCTGAGTATGGGCAGAAATAAAAAAAAAACATGACAAGTCTGGAAGTTATCTATCTATCAGATATCTATCTATCTACAATTTATTATTATTATAAAGCAGAAAAAGATTTGTTTAAGGGACCAAATTGGGAAGAGGGACAAAGAGCTCCATTGGTCCTCAGTGACTGAGGACAAAGCTCAAAATAGAAGGTTAGAGACAAGGCAGCTAAGAGCTCCTGACAAGGTGTGGTCCCACCACCACTGACCCACCCCAGTCTGGGCTTGGTCTCCTCCTGTAAGGTGGTCTGACAAGTTGTAAATGTCTTTGGGGAGATAAATGAAGTAACTGCCTCATCACAGTGTATGAAGGATGGCAATTCAATAGAGCTACTAATTCAGTCTTTCCCCATGCAGTCCTCAGACTCATATGGAGCTGAGGCTGAGGATTACCCTAAACTGTGACTCTCCTGCCTCCACCTCAGTTGAGGGACTGCAGACCTGTGCCACCACCCCTGGCTTCTGTGGTTCTGAGGCTCAAGCCCAAGGCTTCATGTGTGTTGGGCAAACATTCTACGTTGAACTGAGGTACAGCTGGAGCCTCTTTTCTTTACTTCTAAAATGCTTATAAATAGCAGTTTCAAATTATGTGTTCACTATAGAAAAGAGGTTAACAGACATGCAGTTGGAGTCAGGGTCTGGGAAGTTAGTGTCCGGGTCTGTGGCTTCTCTACTGACTTACTATGTGACATTGTTCAAAGCAATTAACCTCTCCAGGGATCAGGCTCTCCGTCACTTTCTCTGCACAAAAGAGGAACACTGTTGTCGGCTGATCTGTAGGGCTTGGATAAAATGAATGAGCTAACCCACAAGAAAAGAAATAAAGGAAGGTCCCAGGGACTTAGCCCGAAAGCAGTAGAACAATAGGCTGGCTCCCCTGCTACTCATTCTGGCCCCTTCTCAGAACTCACATTTGTAATCTGTGATGGGATGCCATGTTGGGTTGGCTTGTTATTCAAAAATATTGCAAGCAAATATTAACTCAAGATAATGCAACATGAGCAGCACAGAGGCCAGTTTACCCAGAAAAACAAAATCTCACTATGGTTTCAAATGATAGGATGTTATTGCTTCCAGAGTCCTTCATACGCCCCACTTTCATGGCAGCAAGGACATGCCTTGGGGAATTAAGACCCGAGGAGGGGCGTATCCCAGCCAGCTTTGCCATTGTGTAGGGCCTGTGCCCTAAAAATTGCTGTCGCTGATAAGGTACTTGTTAGAGAAACAGGGACTGAATTTATTGTTGGCGTTTGGGGAGCCAATTTCCGTGTTGTACCGCTGGAACTCGGAGCTGGGGAAGTGTGCTTGCAGCCAAAACCGGCTTTGTGGCTCTGCTAGCTTCGCTCGGCACCACCTGCCTCCAATCAAACTGTCCAATTACAGGAGACTCCCCCCCCCCCGCCCCCACTTTCTGGGAAGGGAAGAAATTCATCCAGGAATGAACCAATTTCTAGATGTTTTCTCTCCCCACCCCTTAGGGAAAAAAAAGAGAGAAGCAGGGGTTTGCGGGGGGGGGGGGAGGGGGAAGATAAGAAAATGCAACAAATCCAAACAAACAGAGTGCTGGAAGAGAAATCATCTCCTATTGCACCACTTTCAAGGTTCAAAAACCAGAAGGTTGCCGTCCGCAAGCTTCCATGTTTTTGACCACCGCCACCAGATCTATAATTACCTCTTCCAATAAAGTTATTAGCCACTCAGAAAGAAAGCGTCTCCTTCTTAACATGCAAGGCAGTAATTAAAGGCTGGGGATTTCACAGGTGAAATCTTGCAGAAAGTATTGAGTTTGAAGTCAGAGAATTTAGCATTCCACCTCAACATAATTACACTTTTTTTCCCCCTCCAAATAAAATCTTGTGTTTGAAACAATGAGTTCGGGGCAATGATACTATTTATCCGTGAGCCCCCCATTTCTTCTCTTGAAAGTTTCTCTTGACTTCCTTTCTTTGGCTTTCTGTTCTGAAAAGGCTCAGTTTACAGCTGAGAAACAGCATGTACTGAGAAGGGGCGTGGCTGGGTGGATGATACATGGCATGCCACGAACCCCGAACGTAATTACAGATGCTCTCACCCCTGCAGACAACAGTTTCAGGGAAATAGCAAATGAGCATCTTGGATGCTTCACGTTTACATCTTGAGTTACTCCCCATTAGAAATAACAACGGAACCACTCATTCTTTTAGGATTCTGTAGGAACTCACAGAAACCATGTAGAGGTACCTTTCTTTGTGTGTGTCTGTGTGTGTGTGTGTGTGTAAGTGTGTGCATATATGCATATATGCATGTGTGTACGTGCCCATGCATGTACACGAGTGCAGGTTTTGTGTGAAGGCCAAAGGTCAACCTCAAGTGTCTTCTCAAGTGTATCCACTTTGTTGCTCTTGTTTTCTTGAGACAAGACGTACCCATGGCTTGTCAATTTGGCTTTAGCTGGTTGGCCAGTGAGCCTCAGTAATCCTCCTGTTCCTGCCTCCCAGGTTTTGGGATTATGGGCACACAACAGCTTTCATGAGTTTTAGGGACTGAACTTGGCCTCTCATGTTGACCTGACTCCTCAGGCCTGTAGTGGACACTTTTCATCTCGTTCCTGTGGAGGCCTTTGCATTAGTAAGACTACCTCCTCAGGCTTACCCAGCCAACATGGGTCCCCTTCTCCACTCAGAGCTCACCGAGGTCACTCAAAGGATGACTCCACTCGAGGGAAATTCTCTTGTGTGCTGGGCAGCAGCTGTTCTTCCCCTCTGCAAGACCCTCCCAAGTCAGATTCCCAGGGACACCTTCACTTTTCTGCCTCTGCTCTGGGCCTGATGAGCCACTGTCTCCAGCAATCACTGTTACACATGACATTTCTCAGGATAAATGGATTTCCTGATGACCGGGGAGTCTCTTTTCCTTTGGTTTGAAATGAATATGTGAAGAAAATGGTGGTTGGAAAAATAAATGAGGTAATTTCCTCTTAGTTTTCTGGATATTTCCTTTGAATTCCTTTAGAGTCTTCTCATCATCGCCTAAGTATCTACCAACCTTTAGGAACTGTCCTTGGTCCTTTTTCCTCCAATTCTAATGCATCCTGGGGGGGGGGTTGGATCTCATATAGGCTGTGAATTCACTTATGACCTATGGTCCCCAACCCTGAGGCTGGTGCTCTCATCTTATTTTGTGGGACAGTTGGGAGGGAGATGGGGGCTGCTAAACACCTGGGCTCCATAACTGAGTACTGTGTTCTGGTTTTCTTTGAGTGTGTATATGCGTGTGTATGTGTGTTTGTGCAGGGTGTGTGCGTGTGTGCAGAGGACAGCTATGGGCATTGCTCCTCAGGAGCTGTCCACCCTGAGTTTTTGAGAACCTGAAGCTCCTGATTTGGCTAGACTGGCTAGCTCCGTAGCTTTTCCCATCCTTGTGTCTCCCCAATGCTGTGAACACAAGTATGAGCCACCAAGATTTTCACGTGAGTTTCAAGGATTCAACTCAGATCCTCATGCTTGCAAGCAGGAACCTTACCCACTGAGCCATCTCCCTGGTTTAGTGCCCTGGTTTTCTGCATGTGAAGATGGGTCCTGCCTTCACCTTTGTGAGTCTTTGTTATCCCTCGGAGTAGGCACTTAGAGCCAGTAAGCAGAAGTCGTGGGTCATGTGGTTCTAGCCCAGGTGGAAGCTTTCTTTTGCCTCAAGCACAGTTCATTTTGGTTTCAAACCAGCTTGGCCAGCCTGGCCACAAAGTTCCCACATATAGTGGCTCAAGTTTAAGTTAACAAGAATGAAATAAAAGTTAAATTTCCCAGTAGCCGCATTTCAAGCCCCCACACCAATAGTAAGAGCTTTTGGGCATTCTCTTGGACAGCAATATAAGTCTAGGGCATTCTAGAACATTCTACAAAAAATTTACAGGATAACGAGGTCCTGAATGCCCCTCTGGGTATGCATACCTTTCTTTCTGACACCCCTTGCCTGTGTCTGGCCATGCCACTCATCCGATCTACTGGCTGACACTTGAAGCTGGGTGTGCCAGGCTGGGGTTAACAAGGGATTCTGGGAGCAGTTACCCTCAAACAACACTTCTCGGCTCTGTAATCTGATGCCTTTTGTGTCTCAGTTTTTCTCCCCCGAACATGGACAAGCCCAGGTCCTATATCAGGGAACTGCAGAGATTAGGTAAGATCATGCAGGTTACGTACCCAGGGACATGGAACAGGTATTACGTGTGGATGGAAGCATTCTCAGCCCATCCAAAGCTCTGCTTCTTCCTCGTCCCTCACACTGCTACCTCCTGAGTGAGCTTGTGTCCCTCCAAGAAATCTCTTTCCCAAGTCACACTTCTTGGGCCTAATGAGTCCCCTGTGTATGCCTGCAGCTATTTCTCTGGCTCCTTATTTCTAAGCTGTCCCCATATCCTCCTGGTCAGAGGGACTGTGTGTGTGTGTGTCCATATGTGTGTGTGTGTGTGTGTGTGTGTCTGAGTGTGTGAGTATGTGTGTGTTGATCCCTGTAGATGTTTGTTCCCATTAGTAGACAAACTTGAGTGCCATTCCTCAGGTACTGTCTACTTCTTTTCTTGAAAGAAGGTCTTTCACTGGCTTGGAACTCTCCAAGTAGGCTAGATGACTGACCAGGAAGCCCCAGGCATCTGCCTGTCTCTGTCTACCCAGCATAGGGATTATAAATGAGAGCCAGAACATATGCCTTCTTTTACATGGGTTCTGAAGACTGAATTCAGGTCTTGCAAGGGCTTTACTGATTGAATGGGCTCTCCAGCCCCAGAGGCATCTTTCTGAAATAGAGATCTGGTCATATATTTCTTTTTTTTTTTTTACCAGAAAATACCCAGCTCATCTCTAGCATCTTTAGGTAAAGTGCCACCTCTTTGGCCAAACACATGAGCCCAAAGAGGATTGGTGCTGCACCTGTTCTCTTTCCTTGTTCTGACTCTGCTTGGGGATCTGAACACCTGCCACCTAGATATGGTGGCTCTTACCCTGATGTCATCCAGTCCCAGGTTTCTCTCTCTGTACACTCCCACCCATGCCACCTGTAACCTCCCAGGCTTTGGGGCCACCTCTGCTTCCAGAACCTGTGGCCCAGTTGCTTGGCTCTGCCAGAGAGCAGGGAATGTAGGACAGGGGCTAAGCTTTCCTCAGCTGCGCACCCAGGTGCGCCCCTACGGAAGCTAGTTTCTTGGAGGCTCTTGAAGGTCTCCAGTGAGTGAGGAGAGGCTGCTGCTGGATTTGGTTTCAGAGGCAGGGTGCACGGCTTTCCTACACCCCGCACAGCACCGCTTTCTTTACCAAAGCGAATGGCAGACAGAGGCAGCCTGCAGCCTCACCGCCATGAGGAGGTGACTCAGGGGATAACTGTGGGCAGGGGGGCTTTCCAGCAACCTAGTTAGCTGAAACCACACAGCAGCCATCCCGGCCTGTGGGGTGACCTACTTCTCAATTCCTGCCGCTTCAACGCCCAGCCGTCAGAATGCTGATGAGGAGGCCACGCTGGCCTCTGTTGAGAAAAGGGGACAGAGATGCCACTGATCGGTTTGACCTTGCAGAGCTTTGGGGACAGGATGTCCCGTTCCTTCTGATGTTGGGAAGTGGTCTGGGTAAAGGGGACTTCCTGCCAAGCCCATAAGTTCCCAAGGAAGGGGGACAGCAGAGGCTGTCTAGCCACACTCTCCCAAGAGATTTCTTCTTCAGGCTCTCCTTACTAACTGTCCTGGCTGTATTTCCCAATCAGAAGGGGGAAAAATAAAATCAAAGGGTTCCTCACCCAAGTCCTCATTTATGCTTTAGAGCTGAGGTGAAAATTGTACTCTGTGAGTGGCATAGAACTGGGTCCCTTTGAGACTGGCAGCAGGTGGCCTCACCTGAGCTGGCACAAGCGCTCTCATCTCAGCATTCTGGCAGGAGGAAGTGCAGGTGGGGCATCCGGGTGGGCACACTCACACTATGTCAGCCCACCCAACCCCAGAGAGCTGCAGAGACATCCAGGGTGGCCTCTGATTTTTTTTTTCTTTCTTTCTGCCGTCTGGTCTTAACTCTGCAAGAGCACCTCCTTCTGTGTGAATCTTTCCCAGCCAAGCTCCATCCCTGTGCCATGGGGATGGCCCACATTTCCCCTCCTGGAAACAACAACAACAAAAAAAAAACTTCCTAATTGACTGTGGTTTCTCACTCACCACTCTACCCTCTCTGGCCAGGACATCCCTGGAAGCCAGCAGCCTACTGAGCATTGTCAGCCCAAGAAAGGCAGAGGTCCTGTGGATACTGATCCGACAGATACAAACCGTGCCAGGCCACACACACGCTGCCTGATAGGAACAAGAATTTTAGATACATCCCCCTCCCCTGAAAGTTTTCATTGTAGGCTGGAGGAGGACAATGTGAAATAGTAGAAATGGGCCTTTAAAGTAGGATGGCTTAGCCTAGCCTGCCTTTCTCTGCATGTTCTGCCTGCAGGCAAGCATGGTGGGATATGCAGGCTGCGTGTGAAACAGAGGGAAAGGGGATGCTGGCCTCATCCCTCTATGTGGCTGCTAATGCTTGAGGTATACAAGCTGTAGGCAGGGAAGAGGGAGAGAGCTGGTTAAGACCTGGTCTGACTACATTACTTGAAGTTGAGGGTTTCTTGACTTTTGTGATTCTCAGTTGACTCATTTGTTAAATGGTTTTAATCATAATGCCCACATTGGAAAGAGGTAGAAAAAGCCTTAATTAATGTCCACTGGCAGAAAGATGCATAAAGAAAATGCGGCACCTACGAACAATGGAATGTTATTCAGCCCTTAAGAAGAAGGAAATCCTACAATAGATGAAAGCATGGGTAAGTGCTGAGGACATTGTACTAAGTAAAATATGCCAGCCGCAGAAAACAAACACTACATGATTTTATGTATTTGTGGCATTTGGAAAGAATCCCACTCGTGGAGTCAATGAATGGAGCGATAGCTGTTTTCCAGGAGGTATAGAGAGAGGGGACTGGGTGTGAAGTTTCCCTGAAGCAGGTTGGAAAAACTACAGGCACTGGACCTCTAGTCCACAGTCATTTCTTGAAGACTTCCACGTCTGTTAACACGGGCAGTCTCATGCTGAGAGTTCTTACCACAATAAAAAAGTCGTCTGCATGGGGAAAAATTATATCACCCACATCACAGAGCTCGCACAGTCGAAGACGGCGTGCCAGCGAATATGCGTTTGGTAGCTGGTAGCTATGCTTGCTAGGAGATGGCGGATAGATGCGTAAGGAGGAAGAGTCAGTCAGGTAAGGACACAGGAGCCAGGTTACTTAGATTTCTAACTTACTCTTTTTAAAGAGCAGTGCTCCCCACCATGTCAATGTGACCCGTGTTGAGGTCAGAGGGCAGCCTGAGGGTTCAGCCCCTGGCCTTCCAGTGTGTTTGAGATGGGGTCTCTTTGCTGTTTTCTGCTGCACATGCTGGTTGGCCTGTGAGCTTCTGGGAACTCTCCGATCTCTGCCCCTTGTCTCTCTGTAGAAGCGCTCTGGTTACAGATCAGTTATGGCATCCTTCTTTTATGAAGGTTCTGGGGATTCGAACTCAGATCTCCATGCTTTCGCAGAAAGCCCTTCACCCACCGAGCCATCTCCTCAGACTCTAACTCACTAGGTCTTGAATACTATGGAAATGTCTTATATTTTCATTTCTGACCGTCATAAATTTAAGTATTGATTAGATGTAGTCTCTTTTAGGGAAATATAGATTTATGTATTCCCACCACACTTAAAGTGTCAAAACGCATTTTCATTTGCTAATTTCTGGCAACAAGGCCAAATCCTTCTTAAATAAACAAGGATAGCTTAGGAAGTGTGAACTGAGGCCCCTTTTTCAGCCTTGCTGAGTTAACACTCCTCCTCAGTCTACAGCTCGCAAGCTCTTCCAGCTGTTAAGTGATGGTGTGCTCAGCGCTTAGATACCTGTGGACACAGGAGAGTTTGGGATCTGGGGCTGAGCGAGGAGAGAGCTTGAGGTCTGACAGTGGACACCTTCGCAGCCCCATCTTTTGTCCCCCACCATGGCCCATGAGTTAAGGAAGGCACCGTCCACAGCTACGTGCAAGGTGGAATGGGTGTTAGGTCTGTCTGTGTAAACAGAATGATGCATAAAAGCTTTGGAGAGACCTAGGAAAACTGATCCTGTTGTCTGTAGCTCAAAAATGTTGGGTCCGAGCTGCCACTTAAGGGATAGTATGGCCTTTACCTTGGGGCTCTCTCTTGTCTCCAAGCTGGGCTACCCACTGGATTAAGTCATTTGCATGTGCCTCTTTGCTAAAGGCTGCTGATCACAAATGAAGAAGCTGTCCTTGTCCTCCTTAGACCATCACTGCTTTGGCAGATCACCTGTGTGCTACCCATACTTCCTACCTTAATGGGATGGAGGGCCTCTGCTTCCTACAGAGACAGGGTGGTGACCTCTGTACTCTAGTGATAAAATCACAAAAACACAGAAATAAAAACGTGAAATCAGTTTAAAGAGTAGCTAATAATATAGGAAGGTGTTAATGTTACAATATTCGATTTAAACTATTAAATCTAATAAAGCATAAAGCATGTATGTAGACACAGAATGTATATGTATTTATGATGAGAGATGGTGAAGGAAGGAGAGGAGAGGAAAGAGAGACAGAAAAAGAGAGGGAGACAGAGAAAAAGAGAGAGATAGGTGGCCTTCTGGCCCTCAGATCTATGAGCTGAACCTCCTGTTTCCTGTGTGATCTCTACAGCACTCTCTGTCCCATCCAACATGGGACAGAGACAGTGTAACTTTGTCATGTCTTCCCAGGCAGCAATGCTGATTAGTGACTTAAAAATGTTTCCATCCCAGCTTGGCACTTTAACTCCCAGGAGTCTGTTTCAGGAACAGGACAGGTCTGTGAGCACCGATTTCCATTTATAAACAGTTTAGTGTCTAAAAGAAAGGCATCACCAATAAAATCAATTCAGGGTTTGTGATATGCCTCAACCAGTGACCACAGACTTGGCGTGCAAGCTTGAGGACCCGAGTTCAGATCCCCCAGCAGAAACGTAAAAGCTGGTGGAGCATATCTGTAACTCCAGTACTCGGGGTAGAAACAGACAGATGGCTAGAGCTTGACAACCACTCAGTAAGCCTAGGTTCAGTGAGAGCCCCTGCCTCAAACAATAGAGTGGGAAGTAAAAACATACAAACATACAAGTAAAAAGTCAAATAAATGTAAAAGGGTAGCTAATAATATAGGAAGATGTTGCTGTTATATTAGATTTAAACTATCAGATCTAATAAAGCATGTAAAAACAATTATATATGTAGACAAGGCATAAATATGTATTTATGAAGAAAAGAGAGATAGGGAGAGGGAAGAGAGAGAGAGAGAGAGAGTCACTGATGAAGTTTTTGGCTAGTGAGCACGTGTGGGCTGTTGGGCCCATAAGGTTAAAACGAAGCTGGAAAACTCCTTTCAGCCAGCGGTAGCGTGGTCACATTCTCTGTGGTTCAACCCACTGCTTAACATTACTTATGCCTTTGTCATCACAAACCTGGCTGCATACATGAATGCTTAACGTTGCGCTGCCGGCAGCATCCGGTGCGGGACCATGCTGTATAGGTGTATCTCCTAAGAGAAATGGGCTGTGCCGTGCAGCTGAGGCCTGCAGCGCTGTCTTAGCTAGGTCGGTGTAAGTGTGTTCTGGGGCGTTTATACGAATACAAACTTGTGTGAAGTGCATTTCTTAAGATGGATCTCCATCATTAATATATGCATAGCTGTATGTATATCTGTATTTGTGTGTGTGTGTGTCGGGAGGTGGGGGGAAGAATATATCAAGACATGAAGAACGGCTCTACCTGGCCAAGAGACATTTGTAACCAATTTTCTTTTCCTTTCCCAGAGTCCTCTGCTTTCCCCGAATTTTCTATAATGATCATGTCTGACCTAGAAAATATTTCAAAATGATTCAACTAACAGAAATGACTCAGCCACTGAGAATGCAGCATGTGTCATTCCAGATCGACTTCATGGAAACCTCTGGAGCTGGGTCCCTCACCCTGGTGTTGTGGACTTTGGCAAAGAGCAGAGGTGGGCCCCAAAAGTCACTGTTCCTTGGCATCTCTTACCAGAATGAAGATGTGGCCACCTCTTGGCCTCTGCCTCCTTCCCCGGACCAGTCATGGAAGGAGAGGGCAGTCAAAAACACATCCAGCTAAGTCTGAGCTGGCATCCTAGCCCCGTTGCACAGTCTCTTCACCTTCTAAGTCCTTGCCTCATCTATAAACGTGTGTGAATAATCCCAGGCTGTAGAATCCTCAATGAGAGGAGGAGTAAGAGTTCAGTACTCTACCCATACAGCAACCGGCCTGTATGTGTACATGCATTCCTGTATGTGTCTGTGTGGTACGTGGGGGCTTTCACTGGATAAAGGGTCTAAGATGGCTTTTGTCAGGCACTTCTGAAAGCTTTGGATACATTGATGAATTCTATCTTACAACTGCTGGCCCCGTACCAGGAGAGGTTCATGGGAGAGGCTGGTGGGCAGTCTACAGTGTTCCCCGAGTTTGCTCTCTTGTCTGTCTGTGATGTGTGTATGTGTGCCACAGTGCCCGTGTGGAGGTCAGAGGACAACCTCCAGTGTCAGCTGGTTCTCGCCTTCTACTTCACACAAAACAGGGTCTCTTCTTGTTTGCTGCTGTGCGTGCCAGGCTCACGGGCCCACAGGCTTCTAGCATCCTCCTGCTTATGCCTCCCATCTCACTGTAGAAGGGCTGGGATTACAGTTGAATGCTACCACTTCTGGCTTTATGTGAATTGTGAGGATTCAAACACAGGCACTCATATTTGTGCAGCAAACATTACCCACTGAGCCATTTTCTCAACCCCGAATCAACTTTCAGCAGATTCCATGGACCTCAGCCTAGGTGCACTTTATCAATAGAAAAGGCAACAAACAATTGCAAAGATATCTCATTGCCCCCCTCCCCCGTAGGAAAGGGAGGGGACCTTGAGGAGCTAACTCACTCAGCAGCACCATTACAGCCATCGTCATCACCAGCAGTCTCTCTACTGTCATCAGCATTATCACTACCATCAAAACATGATGGCCAGGTGACAGCTAGTGGAAGGGTTCACCGGAAACACTGATGTCGTCCATAATGTTCCTTCACCCTGGTTCTTGCGCTGGTTTCTGCTCTCCAGGTATTTGGAAAGCTGTCAGGTCCTATCAAGTACTAGTCTCACAGTGCCCCTTTCAAGATACCTGTGCCATGGCCGTTAGGTGACTTGGCCAGGAAGGAGGGCATATGGGTGATGGGGCTGTCCTGGCAAGGAGTGTATGCGCCATTGCAGAGCAATCCCGCACTGGCACCACCGGGGCAATGTGGGCAAGGAGAGCACAGCACAAGGCCAAGAGCAAATTGTTTTAAAATGCGCAAACGAGCTTGGTTCAGGTGCTGCCAAAGAATTCTCCATTTCAGCAGAGAGTTATTTTGTACACTTTTACTACGCTTATCCAATAAAAGCACAACTGTTCATGGAGTCGTTAAGCTGCGCTTTTAGGAGATGCCGTCAAGGAAAGCAGGCCACAAATCGAGCCTGATTTGCTCAACTGGGTTGAGTTGCTTTTTGTCAAAGCCACATCAAACCTGCACTCTGGGGCTCTCCTTCCCCTGTGAAATTGTCACCCTGAACCCTCGGAATCGATCTGGTTCTGTGAGACCTGTAGCCATTCAAAGCACCCACGTGTGCTCAGGCCTGTGATGTGGCTCCTGACCTTAGGGAGCTGTGAAGGAAGTAGGAAGCTGCAGGAAGACAGGTGATGTGGGATGTGGCTGCTGTGGGGGTGAGAACAGGAGATGGTGTCATCTATCAGAAACCTTTCTCTCTGTGGATCCACTTCAGCACTGGCCTGTGCAGTCTCATGGACTGTTTGTTACACCGCTGTTACAGCCCTATCTGTCAAAAGCAGGATAAAGGTCAAGGGGGAGTATGGGGAGGCATGCTGAGACCCATTCCATCTCATTTTGTCCAGAAAACAAAGTTTTTTGTACACTCACTCCAGATTTTTGGTCTCCTGGCCAAAGCTGGGTGATGTTCTCCTACTAGCTAATAGGGAGGCTGGAGGAGAGCAGTAGGAGCCTTGACCGGTTGTGCTCGGCACTTGGGGCTTGGTCCATGGCTTCTCTGGCCCAAAGAAGATTCTTCGAGCAGGGAGCAAGGGAGCAGAGGTCATCAGGTAGACAAATGATGTGCACCATAGTTTGCAGATAGTTTGGGATGAGGGAGGGGTTTATGACAGGTATTTAGGTAGGATTTTGAATCTCCCTTGGAGGATCAAGGAGAGGGCTTAAGGACCTAAAATCCTTTCTGATATAAATAAAGCCGGGTCATGCCTGATCGCGTCTGGAGGAAGACCCTCTAGGTACTTCACCTCCTCATCTCCAAGGCTGACAATCCTTCACAAACTGCTTTCTGAATGAACCATACTGCTGGCAAGTGGGTTTTCTTAAGCAGAGTGGTAGCAGTAGACCAGAAAGCTCTGGAATGTCATGCTGGGAATCAGGAGCCCAGGCTTGTGTTCACATGCCCCTTGGCTATAGTCGTGATAGCAGCTGACCCAGGCCAAGTCCCTTAGCTGCTCTGTGCCTACATTTCCTCATCTGTAAGGAGAGACAACAGTGTGTCATAGGAAGATTAAATGAGCAGGTGTACATTGAATATTGTGTGTCTGGCACAGAACTAGCATGCAAGGCACAGCAGCTGTCTGTATTTTAAGCTAGACACTTGTGAGCACTGAGGAGGACTCAGATTTTAGCAGCAACAAGATCTTTAAGCTATCAGCAGGCCCCAGTGACAGGACCCTGGCAGTGTTTGGAGAATATAAAGCTATTCCTGGTGTTTCTTTTGGTGTCTGCCCCTGGAGAAAATCATAGCTGACCCCAGTGAGCAAAGATGCATGTCAGATGAGGTGACTCCTGCTCTTGGGGGTGGGTGCTAGCTGCTCCGTCTATGGAAAGTCTAAGGACTCAGTTTCCCATAGATCAAGGTCAGCCCATGTAAACCAGGCCTCTGCAGAGCAGGGTAAGAGATTGTCCTTGCTGCCGGTTGGCTCTGTCCCCAGTGGCTGACCCTCTCATCTGGTGGCACTTACTCTGTCCTCCTGACATCCCTGACTCTTCCCCCTAGCTGGACTGCCTTGAAGTATAATTGTAAGCAATAGAAACCAAGTGTTCCACTATCGTAACCCAGTTCTGAAAATGAAAATTGGGCAGAATGAGGCAGCCACACAGTGGGGTTAGCAACAGCAAAGGCTAACTTAATTAAAGAGCTGCTTTGAGGCATCGGGCAGGAAGTGAAACAGCTTTCAATGGCAAACATTTCTCAACCATCCAATGTACTAGTAGTCTTGGCGTGCTTACCACACTGTCTCCTTGAAGGAAGGGTTCATATACAGCTAAGGCAAGCTGGGAGACAGAACAGAGTCCCATGTTGTCAGTGAGCCCCCTTGGAAGCTGGTACCCACCCCCATACCCCTGGGACTTCACAGGAAGCTCAGTGGCTCCGGAACACAGAAGCCCAGGGTGTGTCCTGTTGGGTGGCTGAACCCGAGTGGTTTGGGGCAGATTGTCCAGTTATTATTGGTTCCATCCACCAACTGGTCCTGCCAAGTCTGTCAAGACTGGGGATGCTGTGTATATGGAATTCACCACTGTAGCACCCCAACTCGCTGGGGATGGAGAAAATCTAGTCCCCACTGAAACCATTGATGCACTGATTTCTTCCACCAGCAAATAAAGCTCCAGGGACTGGCTAGATCTTTTCTTGAGGAATTTATTTCCTGGGCTTCAAACTGACAGAAACACAACAACGGAAAGGGAGGGCATGCAACAATGCTAGCCATGGCCTCTTCCTAAGCTATATTTCTACAGATTTATTTACAGATGCCAAACAGGATACGGCACCTGGGAGGGGCTCAGTAAATACTAATTGATTACAACACGGAAATCTAGCTGAAGATCTTGAAGGAAATAGGTACTTTGGCTCTTGATGTTTTTTTTTCAAAGTAGTCATTGATTTTAATCAGCAGCAGAAAGAGTACTGGATAGAGGCATGTTGCTTCAGCCAAAAGCAGAGAAAATGAAATAGCCTGTGAAGGTAATGGCCTTGGTATTTCTTAAAAATTCTCACAGTGGATGAGTGCGCCTTCTTCTGACCTTTACTTTTGGTTCTATATTATTGGACAGCAGGCACTCTAATCTCTCTCTCTCTCTCTCCAATGAGTGCAAGTGCCTGAGAGCTTCTGGGGAATTCTCCTGTTTCCTCCTCCCATGTCACCTTAGAAGCATGTGATTACAGGCAGTGGCCACCATGCAGTTCTGAGTGGGTTCTGGGACCTCCAGCTCAGGCCCTCCCAAAAGCACAGGTGAGCCCTTTATCGTCGGAGTTACTGCCCTGACGTCAGTGGCAGACATTCTATTGAGACAGGAGAAGCCAGAACTGCTGCTGCTGCTGCCCTTCTGGTATCACCCTCCATAATTCTGTCTCTCTCCTTTCCTATATGGTGAAGTCCCTTGGCCTTGAACTCCCAAGGCAGCCCTGGGCTCCCTTTCCCCTCTGCTGTCCAAGTCGCTGCAATCGGATGCTGTTCTCCATCCTTCCCTATACCTGTTCCCCACGAGCGCAGAACAGAGTCAAGCATGTGTTAGTGCCGGGGAGGGACGAGTTATTTAAGAAATGCTGGGCAGGTGAATGCAAAAAGGACCACGTCCTCGGGGAAGCTCCTCGTTTCATTTGCTGGCCTCCACTCCCTCACCCCACCCAGCCGGTAGTGTATTTCCAGCCTTGCATCTGTCCTGTCCTTCTCCTTCCTCCTGAAGATAATAACAAAGCCTGATTTCTCACCTTGTGGAAGGTTAGTCTTACTTCAAAAGCCGTTTTATGGGTTCTTTTGAGAGACTTCTTCCCTGGGGAGAAGCCTAGGTGAGGGGCTGGCAAACCAAAAGAGCTTGCCCTTGAAGTTGAATGAAAAAGAGTTTGTATCTTTTGTCCTTGAGTTTCAAACCCCGCCATTGTCCTTTGTCTGGCTGGGCTGGGAGAGCCTGGTGCTCCCCACATCTCAACTCCCAGCATCCAGATAGAGTCGATAAAGTCCCCATTTGGTTTTCCTGCCTAAATGCACTTGAAATGAGCACCATGAATATAAAAAAGGGCTGGCACACAGACCAGGGCCTAGCAGGTGACAGCTGGACCCTTTTTAAGTTCAAGTAAAAAAAAAAAAAAAAAAAAAATTATTAACCATGACAAGAAGTGGCTGTGTTCAGGTAAAGCTATTGTAGACATGCTGAAAGCAGCGGCCACTTTGGCTCATGGGACTCCAGAAACCACCCACAGGCCAGGGTCTGTCCTTCCGGCCTGCTGATGTCCTTCTCGCGTCAATCCAGTTGATTATTGGAGTGTTCATCAGGCCCGATTCTCTGCTTGATAAAACCCCAACCGTTAAGGGGAAGTATTTGTCATCTCGGCACCTGGTTTCAGGAACAAAGTTCTCGCCTCAACCCTGCAAGCCCTTGCAAAATCACCTTTGCTTAGGGACCTCTGGTGGCTGAGGCAGTGGGAACTGTCCTAGGAGCTGGCTGTAGGCTGCGTAGGCGGTGGGGAGTTCAGGTGAGCAGGGCTTCTAGGTTGCCTGGGAGATTATCAGTCATCTGCAGAAACCTGCTGGGAGGGGTTGGAGGGGAGCAAGTCATCTCCCTTTTACCAAGTCCTTGGCACCTGGTGTACGCAGGCTGGGACCAGGCTGTCCCTGGTCTTTGTTGGTGTCTACTTGGGCGCTGGATTCTGGAAGCTAAAGGGAAGCACTGTACTTCCCCTTAAATGCACCGAATTCGTGCTTCTGGTTTCTCTCGCAATTCTTCAGAGGCCCACAGAACCCCAGGGTGATTTTGTGGGTGCCTAGGAAGAGAAAGGTGCCCCTTTCCATATTTGGTCTGTGGGGCCTTGAGGAGGAAGTAATTCTGCCCTCAGAATTTCTAGTCTCTCACCTGTAGTTAGGGGACCTCACCATGAGGACGGTCATGCCAGCTCTCCATTATCAATTGTTACGGTGATCAACATCATAGGATAGGATCTGCCATCACCTTGCAGGCAAACCTCCATCATGAGGGAGTTTCTAGATGAATTGAGGTGAGAAGGTACACCCCAAATGTGGGTGGCGCGAGCCCATAGGTGGGGGGTCCTGGGATGAATGAATAAAAACGAGAGCCTGAAATGAGCATCAGCGTCCATTCCTCTCTGCTTCCCAACTGCAGACTCCACGTACTCATCTGCTTCATGCCCCTGCTGCTGGGCTTTCTGCGTCTCATGCCATGAGCCAGAAGAAACCTCCCCCCCCACCCCCGCCCCCTCAGCTGCTTGTGTCAGGTAATTTGTTACAGCATTGAGAAAAGTAACCAATACAACCACAGAAAGTTTTGCCTATACCATCTCCCGAATGATGGGGCCTTTAGGAGGTAGGTGTAACTATTAATCTCATTTTACAGATGTCCACAGGATAGAAAAAAAAAACCAACACGTCAAGGTCACAGAGCTTACAGCTGTCAGAGCAGCACCCATCTTGCCCTCTTTGTCCTAGCACCTGCTCAGAGGCATGCCAAAGGTCCTAGCTTTCCCCACTGGGTGGGCTTTTGTTTCTGCAGCAGCTCCCATGGTTCCTTGGGGCTGACCTTGTCCCAATTCTCTGTAGCTTTTGTCTTTTGCTACATTTCCACTTCCTTAAAGGGACCAGCCAGGCCCGTTTCACCTAGTAACACCTGGTCAGGAAGCTCAGGTGTTGGCCACCTGGGCACTGCCAAGGGCCAAGTCCATGTTATTAGCCAACTGAGCCTGGGGTTTGGGGAAGAGCTGGCCTGGACCACAAGGCCCTGGCTCTGTAGAATGTCTTACAACTGAGAAGGCCTGCAGTTGGATTGTTTTTCTGGAGTGTGTAGATTTTGGATCTGGAAAGGAAGGTGCTGTCATTTAAGTGCGTTTGGGAGCAGTATCCACAGCTCCGGGGAAGGGATGATGATGGTCACTGTGGTGCAGTCACTGCTGGTTGAACTTTTAGATTCCTTTGTCCTAAAGGGAAAGTCCACTGACAGCTTTAGATCCAGTCATGCTTCTAAGAGTTGTCTCATGACAGAGGGAGGCCAAGCCCGGGGCCTCTCTGCAATACCAATGGGTCTTGGCAAAGAAGTCTTGGAAAAGCATGTTCTTTCTTCCAGAGCCACAAAGGACACTGTTGGGAGAGAGCCAGACAACCCTGGCTTTCCCAGAGTATGGATGGAAAGCATTTATACCCAGACTCATTCTTTTGAAAAAAAGAAAGACATTATTTTTTTATCAACTAGTTGAGATTTTTACACATGTTCTGACTTTATGCTCACCCTCCCCACAGATTCCAGTTTTCGATGCCCATGTACCCATGGCTGTATTCTACTAGAGGGAGCCATGCCTTTAAAAAACCTGACTCCTTCTACCAGTAGCCACCAAATGCCAATAGTTGGTTCTTCAGCTCCAGGCAGGGGCTCTCGAGCCCTGTGGAATGCCCTACGATGGTGATCCGTGCTGGAGCGTTGGCCAGCTTGACCTTGTGCAGGTCTTATGCAGGCAGCCACGGCTGCTGTGAGTTCCTGAGCATAGATGTCTTGTCATGCCCACAAGCCAGAGTTTTACTGTGGTCCTTCCTGACCCCTGGCTCTTAGAATGTTTGTGCTCCCTCTTCCACAATGGTATCTGAGCCTTAGTGTGTATGTGTGTTTGCATGTGTGCGTGAGAGTATGTGTGTATGAGAGAGTACATGTGCCATATATATATATATATATATATATATATGTCTGTGTGTCATATATATGTAGGCAGACAGACAGACAGACAGACGGCAGACATAGATGTTCTATTTAGGACTGAGCTCCCACAGATACTTCTTTCCTATAGTTTGATAACTTTGAGTTTCTGCATTAACTTCCATATTCTGAGGTCTGAGAGCTCAGGCTCATTTAAGGGAAGAGAGAATACCCACGTTCCTAGGATAAAGATCAATATGCCTCCTAGAAGCACCTAGCAGATACTCCACTGCCACTGCTATTGTTGCTGTAGAGCTACAATCTCATGCCATCCACTGCTCCAGAACACGACGAGCTCCTGGGAACTGAGTGGGCTTAACTTTGGTGTTTCTTTCCTCACCCAGGAAATAGTTCTCTCTCTCTCTCTGGCTCTGCAGCACTTTGCTCGTCTGACCATGGAGTCTATGACCCACCTTGTCATAGAGAGTGGGTGGGTATCAGTTGACTATTAAAGTGAGGCTGACAGGTCAGGAGATAAGGGCAATGAGCTGAGATTCCAACAGGGACTCATGTCCCTTTATCTTAGGAAAATAGGAAAAATGGCGTCAGGTAGCAGTTTCAGGTGCTCACCACTTGAAGAGTCTTCTTTACCTTTGAGGTGGGGACTGGTGGATCTGTACCACCTCACACTGGACTCAGGGGACATGACAGCCCCCTTCCCTGGCACACTGCTTGTTTTATAGAGAACCCACTGACTTTGCTAGTCAGGGTAGACAGCAGGGTTTGGAAAGCTCCCCAAGATTAAAGTGTCAAAACTGCAGATATCAGGGTGTACAGGGGAAGTGCTCTAAAGGTGTGGGGCCCACAGGAAGTGGGAGCTGTTTCTAACACAAAGGATGTGGCTCAAGACAAGGTCTGAGAAATGAAAGTCAAGAAGAGGGAAGAAGAGGGATCCTGAGGTGCCTCGAGGACAAGGAAGTGGCTTTGTTGGCAAAGGTAGGCAAAACAAGCAGGGAAGTGAAGGTCTGGGGTGAGCGTGGTGGCCATTTTCCTTCTAGTGAAGAATTCCTGAGGGAAGGTATTGGAGCCTGGAGAGTGGACATTTGTATATGGAGATTCTCAGGCATCCATCAGGGCACCTTCACAGAGATCACTCCTGAGGAGAGATGTAACTTGTGGTATGTAATGGCCTCTAATCAAGCTGATGATTGACATGGACCATAGCAGCCACAAAGGTCTGACTTTCAAGATGTTACTTAGAACCACTGTCCAATATCATAGCAACCTTAAGGAACTTATATTTCATTGAAATAAAGTTTTCCTCTGTTTCTACCAAGTTTATTCATAATTTTTTTCTATGTTCCAGTAGTACTTAAAAGGTTCCTTCATAGAGAACCATAGGCTATCAGCAATGAAGGAGTGTTCAAATGGGATCAAAGTGAAGTCACCCCAATAGTCTGAAGGCTGCCTGTTCAGGGGGTCTATAGAACTGGTGTCTTGACTTTTTTTCCCCAGGACTCAGTTCATGGAGACATATCTATTCTATAGGGACTCAATATGTATGTGGTAAGTGGTAGCACATATTTCATTGGGCTCCCAGGTCCTGGCAGGCAGGACACCTTTTTCTGGCAGGCAGGCCTAGAGCCTTTGATAGTATAGAGGCACTGACCTTGGGAAGAAGGGATGGTTATGGTGAGAGCAAAGGGCTCTGGTTCAGGACACACAGGTAGGATAGATTTCTGCCTTTTGGGGATGGACTGGGAATAAGGGTCATCAACAACTGTGATGGTCAGTGTTGTCAACTTAGGGATATGGGCCTCTGGACCACACTACAGGAATTATCTTCTTAAGTTCATGGAAGCGAGAAGACCCACCCCCTGTGGGTTGCACCATTCCTTGTGGGATACTGACGCTATGAATGAAGAAAGGGAGCTGAGTGACAGCACGTGTTCATCTCTCGACTTCCCGGCTGTGAATGTCACATGACCAGCTACTCCAAGCTCCTGATACTTTGATTTTTCTGCCAGGACAGACTGTACCTCAGAGCCACGAGCCAGAATAAACCCATTCTCCCTCCAGTTGCTTCTGTTAGGGCATTTTATCACAGCAACAGAGAAGGAAATGGGGTCGGCCTCTTGAGGACTATAAGGAGATGTTTAGGATGAGAAACTTCATGGGGTGGGCAGGGATCAGACTCAGAAGGAAGCAGAGCTAAAATGCAGAAAGCAAACCCTGGAATAAGAATACAGTAACTTCTGCACCCGAAAAGGATGTGTGTGGAGCTGTAGACAACTTGACAGAGAAGTTAAATGGCGGTCTCATGTCTTGTGGTATTCTTCTCTCCCTCCCCCTCTCCCTCTCAGACATGCTGTGACAGACTATGGAAGTTAGAAGAGCAGGAGTCAGTATCAGTGTCTCACTGTCAAGGCTCTTCGCCTCAGAGACCAATGTGGTTAGACACCAAACTTAGCCACTTAGCTTTTGACACCTGCTTTTCTCAATCACCTTCCCTTGTCCGTTAGACTACAACTTGCTTTGTAATGAATGGGGCCTGGCAACTACGAGCTAGGCAACCCCAGATAATGAAGTCCTTTAGCCTCCAGGAACCTCTGTCTCCTTGCTGGGCCTTCTAGATTGGCCTTCTTCACATCCCCCAAACTGGAACTTGTTCATATCAAGAGTGAAATTATAATTTACACTAAAGAACCTAAATCATGTATCTTCTAAACATCTATCAGCTCTAGCTGTGTGGGACAGCAATGCCCACAGGCAGAAGATGTTTGGAAGGAGAAGAGACTGTCCTGGAAGCAGCAGGAAGGGAGTCAGGGTGTAGAAGCATATTCCTTCCACTGGAAGGGAGAGTTTCTGAACCTGGGCTAGGTCCCCTCCTGTTGTCCGAAAAGCTCTCTTAGCAGCTCAAGACCACTTGGTGTCAAGACATATTTAAGTCAAACACAAGCCTCCCTGCTTTCACTCTAACGTCACCAAGCTTTGTAGCTAGTCTGCAGTTTGCCTGCACAGGCAAAATCCACAGAGTGGATGTTTGGCTTTCAGAAATGGATTCAGGCATTGTGTTTTGTCTTAGCAGTAATTGGTTAAATGGATGGTCTGTCTGGCTTTTCTTTGCTCTCCTATGGCTTGGTTAGCTTGAATCAGAATGGCTCTCACCTGTCTGCTCTCTGGCCAGAAGAGGGTATCGGATCATCTGGAACTAGAGTTACAGGTGACTGTGAGCCAGCTTATAGATGCTAAGAACTGAACCCCAGTCCTCTGCAAGAGCATCCAGCCTTGTCTTCAGACTGTCTTAGTACAAGTTTCTGTGGGCAGAAAAATATATCCATAACCAGAACCAAAGGGTCCATAAGCCTTGATTCATGCTCACTAAAGAATGAATGAGCTGATGCTTGGACATTCATAGGAAGGCAACAGAAGTTACTGGGGTTAGGCTCGAGCCTGTCTGAAGTCGGTAGAAGGAATGCTATGCTGGGGGTTCTGGGCCGAGTTCTTCTGCTTGTTTCTCAAATGGTCAAGGGAATGACACATGCAATGATAAAATGAAGAAGGTAATGGGAAGAAGACATGGGTGTCATGGAAGGGAAGGCACAGTGGTACAGTTTTCAGTGCAAACCGTTAATCCCAGTTCAAGAAACTTGGATTCACATGCAGGAGAAAAGGGCCAAACACAAATAAGATATTTTGAAAGGAAAAGTGCGGCAGGAATTTATTCTGCAAAGAATAACATTTATGAGAAAGCTGTTTCAGTGGAGACAGTGCGAAACACTGGGCCAAGAATTCAAAAAATGGATTAATTATAGACATGGGTGCCTAGAAACTGACTCATTTGGGAAGCTGGCCTCAGAAAGATGTAGAACTGTGAAGCACTGGGAAACGTGGGGATTTGCTCTCCAGGCATCTGTTTATCATATCAGGAAAACATAAATCAGGTTCCCACCTTACAGTACACACACGAAGTCAGTTTAGATCAGTGGCTCTCAAGCTGTGGGTCACAACATCAGAAAACGCATGTTTCCGGCGGCCTTAGGAGCCCCCAACTGTGAATTTATTTTCATTGCTACTTCTGTAATTGTTGTAATTTTGCTACTGAGTGGTGTCTCAGTTCCTAAGACCAGTATGTGTTTTCTGGTGGTCATGACCCACAGGTTGAGAACTGCTGATTTAGATAAAGCAATACGAAGAGGAAAAACACGGAGATTGTCTTCCAGCACTAGGCAGGGACGTAACCTAAGCAAGATATATCAAGCTACTGAACTTGGCACTACAATTACAATCCATGGGTAATAAACATAAACACAGTTATGTAATGGGGGATATTTGGGACGAATGCAGAAAGTGAAGGGTAAGTACTAAGAGTATCAGTTAAGCCTAAGATAAGACATTCCGTCTATGACACGAGTCTGGGAACACATATAAAGGAGAGAAAGCAGGGCCTGGGTAGTTATTTTTTATGCCACTGCTCACAGGAGTGTTAGCACTGGAAACAGCGGAAACAACCCAGATGAACCAGCAGGCAAAACAGGGCACAGGCACACAATGGTTGAGTCAGCTTCTGGAGAAGGGGATTCTGACCCCATGCTCCCACATGGGTGAACCCCGAAGACACTGCTCCGTGAAGACACACAGTCTCAAGAAGAAATGATGCGTGAATCTACTTCCAGCTCACTGCATGGAGAGAAAATCCTGAAAAACCAGTTAAGATAGGAGAACATGTTCACCCCAGGGAGACAGACACACAGCAAAGCAACCGTGAGATCGTATCTCACACCTATCGGATTGCAAGAGCCCAGGTCTCCCAATGCCTGGAGATGGAGCGTGAAGCAATAAGCGTTGTCACATGTCATGTGTGATTCGCGAAGAAGCCACTCCCCACAGACTCTTTGCAGGACAATTTGGCAATATCTGGCAGAATGGCACACCTCTGAGTCAGCGTCCCTTTCCAGGGAGATGCCCTTGGGAAATTCTCACACCTGTGGGTGGAATTATGCACAAGAACATTGCTATACCACTGTTCCTATTGAGGAAAAATTGAAACCATCCTAAACACCAGTGCTAGGAAGAGAGAGAAACAAGCTGTCACGTCATTAAGCAGTAAAATACTATGCAGCAATTAGAATATTCTACACATGGTCTGTCTTCCCATGCGCAGGTCTTTAAAAAATAAAAAAGCTTGCTTCTTCGCAGGTAGGGAGTAGGGCGAGTGGGGAGCAAGACAGAGTTTCAGTTTGGGAAGATGAAAAGGATTTAGTTTGAACCTGGTGTGATGGCGCACGCCTTTAATCCCAGCACGTGGAACACAGAGGCAGGTGGATCTCTGTGAGTTTGAGGCCAGTCTGGTCTACAGAGAGAGTTCCAGGACACCCAGGGCTACACATAGAAAAACCCTGTCACAAAACAACACCAACTACAAAAAGTTTCAGTTTGGAGATGGATAGTGTCTTAGGGTTTCTATTGCTGTAAAGAAGACACTACGACCATGGCAACTCTTACAAAGGAAAGCATTTAATTGTGTCTGGCTTACGGTTCAGGGGTTTAGTCCATATCAGCATGGCAGCGTGTAGGCAGCCATGGTGCTGGAAAAGGAGCTGAGAGCTCTACATCTTGCTCAGCAGGTGCCACACTGGGCATAGCTTGAGCATAAGAGACCTCAAAGCCTGCTCCCACGGTGACACACTTCTTCCAACAAGGCCACACCTACTCCAAGAAAGCCGCACCTCCTAAGAGTGCCACTCCCTCTGGCCAAGCATTCGAACATATGAATCTGTTGGAGCCATTCCCATTCAAACCACTCCATTCCATTCCCTGGCCTCCATAGGCTTATGGCTATGACATAATGCAAAAATGCATTCAGTCCGACTTCAAAAGTCCCCATAGTCTGTAACAGTTTCAAATTCATTTCAATGTCCGAAGTTCAAAGTCTCTTTTGAGATTCATGCAACTTCTTAACTGTAATCCTCTGTAAAATCAAAATCAAAAAGCAGACCACAGACTTCCAACGCGAGATATATCTGAGTAACTATGACTGTTTATTGCACATATAGTAATAAGTGTGTGGGCTGAATAATAACAGTAAAATAATAAACAAAAATAATAAAAAGAGTATGTGGCGAAGGTCCATTAAAGACTTTGGCTGTTTTGCTCACTGAAAGTTGAACCTTTTCTCTGTAACATCTGTGCTACTGGCTAAACCATACCATTCATTTTTAAATTTAAATTAGAATGTATAATCATACAGCATAGGCATATAAAAATTCTTCTGAAATAAAGACTGTTTGGAAAATAATTTCTCTAAACTAGTCTCGTGGAGTCTTTGCAAAACCTCAGTACTACAAAAGTCTTACTCAAGAGTGCCATGAATGGGGAGCTGAGGGGGTTGTATAAGTAAGAGAGCTTGTTGGGCTAGTCTGAGGACTTGAGTTCTCTAGGAATGGGGCATCCATGAAAGCTGGGCATGGCCATGCATGTGCCTGTGACCACGCATGTACTGTCGGGCATCAGAGGACTGAGGAGGCTTGCTAGCCACCAGCACAGCTCCAGATGACAGACTTTGAGAGTGAGAGAGAGTTGGACACACTGTGTTACCCTCTGACCTCTGCATACGCACATGGTAGATTCACAGGGATAGAGGGACATGTCTGGCTGTGACTGCCTGGGCCCAGATATACATTAATGGCCGAGTGTGTCCGCTGTGGCTACCTGAAGTAGGTGTGCTCTGATGGAGGGTTAGGCCTATCTATGACTGCCTACGGCGGATGTGCTCTGAGGGACGGGTGGATCCAGGATGATTGAGAGTTGGAAGTAACATGCTCTTCATGGAGAGACTCACACAAAAGAATGAAGGGAAGGACAGGACTAACCCACGTTTGCCCCTTTGTAGGTGCTGAAACCTCCGTGAGTTGGGCACCTTCTGTGCTCGGACAGTGGTAGAATGCATTGGCAGAGGGAAAGGCATTTCTCTCCTGGGAGACGAGACTGACCTTAAGCTGTGCTGTGTTAGGGTATTATGGCGCATGCATTGTGCCTGCAGTCTGCTGCTCAGAACTGCTAAGCCTCTGGTTTACACCCCTCCAGTACTATTCTCTGTGAGAGAATGGGCCTCAAGGCTCCACTTCCTTTAGATGAGCCGAAGATGGGTCCCCACAACCTGTCTTGAGCTTTTCCTCCATCATTACACTGGGGCAGTTGAGAGTCCACGCAGACTTTAGGGACAACATTGAGGGCCCTGGTCATGACTACACACCTAGCCTCGGCCCCAGTGTTCGTGGCTCTCAATATCCAGCACCTGTTGTAGTTCAAAGCAGAGCAGAGGGTCCTATGGACGTGAGAGCTCATTTAACCAGCAGGTCACCCAAGCAAGGTGACTGAAGTTGAAGAGAGCTTAGTGAGTGTGTGATGCAATTAGACTCACTCCACCATCTAGACTTGAAGAAAGTCATGGCAAGAAGCATCTCTTTATTCTTCTCATTCAATCCACTTTGAGGTGCCAAGTAGGTGAGACTTTATACACTGTGGGTCACACCCCAACATTCTGTGAGCTGGTGCATGGTAGTGACCTTAACGCTGGCATCTTCTCTAGGATGGTGCACAATGATGATAACCCCAATATCTTCTATAAGATGCCTTACAGTAGTCGTGGCCCCAACTTTCCCTGTAGGGCGGCATACAGCAGTCAGTGCGCCAACGTCTTTCATTTTCATCTTGAGTGAAAGACAAAAATCAGCATTCAGGGTGATCAAACCTGCCCTGGCTTTGTCTAGTTGATACCAGTTGTCCTGACCTGGGTCCTAAGGCCACCCATAGACCAGCTCTTCTGGTGTAGGAGATGACATGAATGAGCCATGGGTTTAGTTCCAGTATGGACCAGCTGGTGGGTGAGTCACAAGGGCAAGAATTATTCCTCCACAGGGAATGGAAGGCTTTGTGTAGCGTAAGAAATGATGGAGGTCCGGAAAGAGTTAATGCTGTGTGCTGGACCCAGTGTGCACGTGGAACATCACAGGAAGCATCAAAGATGCAAAGTCCCACCCTTGGGCTTCTGGTTGGGTCCACAGGCTCCCGTGTTGTATGCAGCTGATGATGTAAATGTCCCTGATGATGCCCGAGATCCAGACAGCACCTTGATTTATGGAGGTCACCAGCACTAGCGTCCTGCTGGCCATGCAAGTGGAATCCATCCAGCTTGACTGAGTCTACTCTTCGGGCCACCTCTGGGAATGCTCCTCAGGGCTACTCTGAGAAAGCGCTTCCTTTTCCTCTGTTCCCTGTGGCTTTGGGTTTGGGCTGTGCTCTACACCCTGTCCCAGGTGCAACACAGCTTTGCCTACTCTCTCTCCTTGAACTTCTCCACGAGCATCCGTGGGAAGATGTGACTCCCCACCATACCGCTGTAAGGAAGGCAGGGTATGTCCCCACCAGCTAGTGACAACGGTCTCGCCGGCTGACTTCCACAGCTTTCCCTCTCCGCTTACAAAGGAACTGCCAGTGAGAGACTGACAGTGGTTGGAAAGAGCCAAGCCACCAGCTGGTGGGGACTTAGTGCTTCTCCGAGTGCCTAGGCACTACACCTGGTCCCCTTGGGCAGGACCCAGGGAAGAGACAGACATGAAGACGTTGGCCCTGCCCACTACCATCCACTTAGGGAGACCAGAATAACCCACATGCAGCCGTGGGGAACAGACAAGACAGGCTTATAATTAAATGCTAATTCGAAGGTCTAGAAGTGAAGTTGGAATCCGAAGCGGAAGAAATGGGAGAAGGCTGGGAACAGCTATGAAGGCTTTTTGGAGAAGGTGGCACCTGGTGGAAGTTTTCAAAGATGGGCAGCTTGGAGGAGACAGCAGGGGCATTTTGGGTCAGGGCACATCAGTTCCTCTCTGCCTGCCTCTTGTCTGAGATCTTCACTGTGGCGCTGTTTGTGTTGGTGTCTGTGATATCAGGGTAGGTAAGCTCCTTTCCTGTCAAAAGGGACTAGATATTTACTGAGGCTCCAAAACTGGTAACAGCAGTTACCAGAAATCTTCTTTGGATAGCAAGTAGGTTGGAAGGCCTGATTCTTTCCTTTTCCTTCTTCTTTTTGTTCGTGTGTGTGCATGCCCGCATGTGTGTGTTTAATGGAAGAGGTTATGCAGGTCAATAACTTGATCTCTCATTGGCCTCCTGCTGGGCACAGGACTATGGAGGAGAAGTGAAGGAATTAAGATCTACTGTTGAGAAACAGTCATGGGTAGCTTGGAGTCCTCTCAACAAGACAGGGGTGTACCCTGCCTGTGGCAGGAAGCTTCAGGCAGATAGCAAGTCTAGGTTGCTGGGCGAAGGGGCTTTTTGCTGGGCTTCAAGGAGATGAGTCAGATAGGGTGAGAGTAAAGGGAAGGATCTTATTGCTATAGAAATCAACAGCCACGGAAAGGTGCGTAGAACTGTGACGGGTAGGAAGCAAGGTCACAGAAGCAGGCATGACCAGATGTATTATGTCCAGTGTCAATATTTGAAAGAGTCCCCAGGGGTCTCACTAAAGGAAGGAAAACCATGAATGGGTATTTTGTTTTCTTCGAACGTGTCCTGCTCTGGCAGCATCTCTTATTCTTTGATGATGTAACTATGACAGCTGCTCGTGCCCAGCTTCCCTGACAAAATTAAGGGGGGATGTGCTGGCTGATTTATGTCAACTCGACACAAGGTAGCGTCATCTGAAAGGAGGAAACCTCAATGGAGGAAATGCCTCCATAAGACCCAGCTGTAGAACATTTTCTTAATGACTGACTGGTGGGGGAGGGCCCGGCTCATTGTGGGTGGGGCCACCCCTGGGCTGGTGGTCCTGGGTTCTATAAGAAGTCAGGCTGAGCAAGCTGTGGGGAGCAAGCCATTGAGCAGCACCCTTCCACGGTCTCTGCATCAGCTCCTGCCTTCAGGCTCCTGCCCTGTTTAAGTTCCTATCCTGACTTCCTTTGGTGATGAACAGCGATGTTGAAACATAAGCCAAACAAACCCTTTTCTCTCCAACTTGCTTTTTGGTTGTGGTGCAATGGTCGCTGCAGCAATAGAAACTCTCATTAAGACAGTAGAGTTCCTGTGACTTTAAAAAAAAGTAACACACAAAAGTTTAAAAGTCCCTCAATAGCTGGCCTAGGAACACAGAAGAAAGGATAGCCAGGAAAGGGGACAACTGGCAATATCTCTGTTTCTTTATGCTTAGGCTTTTCGTTCACACAGCAAATACTTCCTGGCTCTGGAATGTGTGCGTCTTACTTGGCCTGGGCGAAGAAAACTTTCAAGGCCAGGAGGGGTGAATACTGCTGTTCTTTGAGCCCTTGTGTTGGTTTGAGGACTCTGGGTCAGTACCCTCTGGTGTCCTCAGGGAGGCACATTTTTATCCCCAACATACGTGGACCTTCTCCAGGATAAGCAAAGGTATGGGACACAAGAGAGTGAACCAGAAAGCCAATCCAAGCTCCCCGTTTAGGTCCTCCACACTGAGGAGATGTAAAGAGAACCTGTTTCTGTCTGTGGTTCAAAGAATGGTTCCTGGTCTCCAAACACTAGCCAGCTGCGTACTGTTGATAGAAGTGACTAAGGGATGACACTATTTCATCAAAATAGGGGCCAAAAGAAATCGCGAAGTGACCCAAAGTCAATGCTCCGCTTATTTCCAAGGGCTGCAGGGACTCACTGGTGAACTCGGGATGCCAGAGGCCTGTGTGCCTGCAGGTGTGGCAAGAGGTCTGCAGCCGGGGGGAGATTGTAACAGAGGCATTTGTAACAGAGAAGGGGCACAAGCCATTAGGAGAGCCAGAGAACAGCCTGGGACTCACTGTGGCTTTGGAGAAGTCCATTTGTGGGAATGGTATAGCCAGTGTCCCTTGCCTCAAAGTGCTGTCTGGTTCTGTCAGTGTTTTGCAACTGTGGCTCAGGGGAGAGGTGGGTGGGATTTCATAACAAACTTCTCATGCCTGGAGGCTTAGGTTTGAATCTTGACATCATTGCAGTCAGCGTTCACAAAGGCCAAACGTTACAGGCAGGCAGGCCTGTAGCCACGCTCAGGAGCTGGCGTAGGTGTGAGGCTGGGGCTGGCACCCGTAAGCATAGGAGTCCCATAGACTTGTGTCCTACCTCCATACCTCCTTGTTGATATGGCGTGAGCAAGGTAATAAGCCTCATTTTAGTATGAAATACGGCATGCACACAAAAAGAACTTTCGAGACCAGGAAGGCACACAAATGGCTACTTAGCCTGCAACATGACCCCATTAGAGTAGCCACCCCTCCCACCAGGGGCAACAAATGCAAAGGCAGAGAAAGGAGAAAGTTTGCCCTGTGGGTCCTTCAAACTGCGCATTTAAAACTCACACATCACATTCAAAATGCATTCATCCCCTCAGCTGGAACTCAAGATTTCCAAGTAAATACACCAAAAAAAAAAAAAAAAAAAAAAAAAAAAATCAATGTGACAAATACTGTAACAGAGGGACAGGATCCCTGAGAGTTCAAGGAAGCATTATAGAAACTGGCAGCAAATGCAAGGTACTTTCCCCGTCTTGGACCACGGTGCTTAACTTTTATGCTGGTTACACAATTAGTACTCAATGCTATTTAACACCTGGAAAGCTGATTTGACCTGCTCAGAAGGCAGACAGCGCCATGGGGTGTGTCAGAATGGCTCACCGTCTTAAGCAGGCTTTCCAGCTGCGGCCTTAGATCACGGAGGTGAGGAGGTTATAAGAATAAACAAGCAAAAAAACTTACTCAATAGAAACAACGAAGAGAAAGGGCAGGAGACCCAGGGGGCTCCTACCTCCAGGACAGTAGGCAATAAAGGATAGCTCTTTCTAGCGGGTAAAAGCCAAGAAGATAAGCACCAGGTAGGCTGCACCTGCCTTTCTTAGCTAACCTCTGAAGAATGCAATCACAGGTTCCTGTTTATCCACGCCTCCAGCTGAGGGGCTCTGCGATCCCTCACGGGGGGGGGCCCTCTCCACCCAGCTTTGCAACCTTTGGTTCACTTTCTGGCAATATAGAGAGGGTGCACCCTTGGCAGCTTTTCTGCCACTTGCTGTGTTGAGCTATACCCTGACGACCTTGCTCATTTCTCAACACACCCTCTTGCTTTCTAAAGGGTATTGAACCTAAGCCAGGCGAGGGCTGACAAGTGCCTTGGGTTCGTTTTGTATGCCGATCCTGGATCCTCCCTTCTCCTTGTCAAATGTGTGTTTCTAGGTGGGAGTAAATGTGGATAAAGGCCGGGAAACAAGAAGGGATTCTTAAGATGGAAAAGGAGGACTTTAAGGGAAGGGGTAGGAATGACATTGGAACACATGAGATGCTAACATGGAAGTGAATCTTGGGGGCAGAGTGGAAGGGGGAGGGACACTGGAGCAAGGGACAGGGAAATGGGAGGGAGGGGTATGAGAACCAATTACAGAAAAACATGTTTGCAAATACTGTCAGAGAACTTGTAAGCTGATTAAACAAACAAACAAACAAACAAACACATATACTCTAAGAAGAAAAGAACTACACACTTCTTGCCTATCTATATCTCAGACGTAGTCCTGTGTGCCCTTCGTTGCCTTCAGAACGTTCGGTCGCTGCATAGGATTGCACTGTGAGCTCAGCCTCTCCCGCTTGCTTGCCCCAACCCACCAGTCCCCACCTCCGCATCCGGCAGGAGCTGCGGTCCTGTCCTGGGACCCACCGCTGCACAGATGCCTGTAGGCGGAGCCGGGCGCTGCTGGCAGGACGCAGGGCTTTGGGGGGAAGGGCGGGGGAGGGGAAAGCGCCCAGCTGCAAGGCAGGTGCTGCTGTCACCAGAGGCGTGGGTGCAGCCAGAAGACAGCCCTGCATGCCCCACCAAGGTCCCTTAACCCCAAGTCCCTACTCCCTTGCCTGTCTCTGAGCCATAGTCACCTGCCCAGGAGCAGCTTCCGCGCCTGGAGGATGTGCCAGGGCTGTGCCTGGACAGGAGCTGGGTGGACCCTTCCACTCCCCCACGACGCCAGCACTGTGCCAAGAGCTGTTGACACAGGTGACCGGCTCTAAGAGTCCTGTCAGTTCCAAGCCCACATTCTAGGCTCTGGACGGATTGGAAGCTCTCTATGCCGGGATTGTACAATCACACAGAGGGCCACGCTGCTGCCGCAGGACTTGGCAAAAACATCCTGGGGTAACTGGTATCTTTGGCTCTGCCTGACAGTGTCCGAAAAGCAGCTGAGCACCTAGGATTTTCGAGCTCCCTCATGCCCTCTTTGGGTCCTGGCAGGCAGCTTTCGAAATGCCTATTTCTAATGCCAGGTCTCCCAGGCGAGCAAGGGAAATGGGCCTGAGTTTGAACATCTAGGTTCAAGTTTAGGTACCTCAGCTTCTATCTCAGGGGCCTGCTTCTCACAACTGCCTTTCCGCAGCACCTCCCTTCTCTTTGGGTGTCCGGTGGGTGGTGGGTTACCTGTGAAGGGTGGAGTAAAGGGGGCGCCCTGTGCTTGCCTGCCACCTGCACAGGCCTCCGAAAGCCTTTGAAAGGCTTCGGGCCAGGCGGGTTGGAGGAGTGTGGGCCCCGGAGCCACTGTGAGCATGTGCTTCCTTTCTTTCTCTTGGTCGCCTTCATCAAGATACCTCATTCTTCGACATTTCCTGCTCAGAAATCTTTGAATCTCGGTTCTTTGTCCTGACAGCAGGTGCAAGCACAGAGCTCTAGGAAGGCGCACTTTTAGACACCCTGGGTTACTCAGCTCTGCCCCAAACCGCAGAAGATCATACACTGCTCCAGAGAGAACCAGTGATGTGGGATGGAGAGATTCAAGTCCAGAACGCCCTTGACACCTCCGTGTTCAGGGCCTGAGTGTGTTTGTCTCCTTCACGGAAGCCCGGAAGCCAAGTCCCAGATGTCCTCGGCAGGCAGACACCAGCCTGAGTGTGGGTCCTTGCTTTGACCTCTAGAACTGAGTGGCACCCCCCCCAACCCCTTAGAAACAGAGGTTGTGTTTTTGGATATAGCGGAAATGTTAACTTGGTTGCTGGGGATTGGAGGAGAGTAGGGGGGATTTTCCCATCAACCTTATGAAATCCCCTTGACTGGTGTAGATGGACAGATCTTGAAAGGATCAGTTCACTTTCTGTCTTGGTAACCGATCCCTGTGTATTTTCATACAGGAGTCGGTGTCTGGGGTATGCTGTTAGTCCTGTTTGGTGTGAAGGCGGCACTGGGGGATGCTTCCTTCTCCCTGGTAGTGGTTTGCAGTGAGGCATGCCAGTGGCCTTTCCCTGCTAGACACTGGCCTGGAGAGGCCAGGACTACTGCCTAAAGGATATTGGGCACAGCAGATTTCATCCTGGAGTATTTAGAAGACTGTGCGGGGTCCCTTCACTGGGAATGTCCCCGAGGGGGATGTAAGAGCCATTAAGTCCTGTGGTTTCCATAAAGGAAGTGTCCCATTTCCTCTGTCATAGCCCCATCTTCATCTGGATGAAGATGTAATCCTTGGACATCTCAAGAGTCAACACCTTGGTTCACTCATTGCTTGTGCCTGGCACGGTGCCACATTGAACAGAGGAAAGCCCAAGTCACAAATTGAAGGGACTTCAGTGCCCTCATGATTTAATTCTTCTCGTGCCTTAGTTTCCCACCTTTGTCTAGAGGGGATGAGGAAGAGCATCAGCCACATAGAATCAGTGAAATAAATTGACAAATCTCTTCAGACTAGAGCCTGGTGCCAGTCAGCATGGAAGTGGGGCTCCTCGGTATTTAACTTACAGTTGGGTCATTTGGCTGACCAATTCAGCTATTGGTATGTGACTACAAGTTTTCCCTTTTTAAAAAAAGAGAGATGGGAAGATGGAAAAAGAGAAGTAGAAGGAATGAGAAAATGAGGTAAGAAGGACAGCAAAAAAAAGGCAGTAGAAAGAAAAATATAATCAATCCACTTCACTGCTAAGCCAAAGGAGGAAGCCACTGGCTAACAGGAGTTCCAGGGGTCCTAATTCTTTAGTGGCTCCACTCTGAATGACCAACTGCTTTCAGACAGCATGACATGGTGAGACTGAGTTCTGGGAGAAAACTGGATAGGCACCTGATTACCATCAAGTTTTACTCTGGCATCAGTTCTACTGAAGGCATGGGTTGTGGTTTAGTCAGTACTTCCTGCTTCAGCTTTATATAAAATGCAACTTCAGGTTATCCAACTACTGCTAAGCACACAGGAATTCTGAAAAATAAAAAAAGTTGTGTCTGTCTGTCCGCCCAGTCTGAGTATCTGAGGGTGTCATGACTCAAAGGGAAATCTCTGGCATATAGAGCTGAAGCCAGGGCTGCACAAAGGTTTGTGGAATGCTCTGGCCAGTGTGGGTGCTGGCTGGCGAGTCAGGCTGGGATGCGGCCAGCAGGAAATTCGCGAGCAGCCCCGAGAAGCTGCACCTGCTCGCCCTTGGAACGCCTCCTGAGGTCGAAGGCATCTAGGGTCGGGTCTTTTCTGAAATCCCTTCCCACGAAGCCCCTGACAGTTCTCCTGAACCGAGAGCTCCAGGGAGTGGGCTTGGGGCTACGTGCTGACTGTGTGGTGACTGGAGAGGGCCGTGCAAAGCCCTGGTCTCCGTAGAGTCTGTCTGGAGCCATAACTCATTGCAACTGTGCTAGATCCAGGTGAGGTGAGGAGGTCTGGGTTGTTTTTCTAGAAATGGAAATGGCACCTGCTGAGTCATTCAAACTCTTACCAGATGGCTTTTGTTAGCAACCGTTTGTATTTCCTAGACACTTAAAAAAAATGTCAACCTTTCTTTCTTAACCCCTTCTTCTCCACAGAGCCTGCGTGGCCATCACAGCCTTCACTCAAGTCTCCTCACTGACAGTGTGTGAATGTGAAAGCTGACAGTCTTTCGATTCGATTCTTCAGAAGTATTTGACAGTGACACCAAAGAGACTGATTGGGAGGGTGGTTACCGTTTATGACAATTAGACCAGGTCCCAGGGTGTAAAGGCTTCCTCCTTCTATCTGCCATCATTGTAGCAGCCTGAGAGAACAAATGCTACTTTGTCCTACGTAGATAAGAGGGCAGCTGAGAGGGGAGACGTTTGCTGGGTTGCAGCTCAAGAGTTGTAGAAAACACTGACATACCACTCAGGGGCACCATGTTCTGGTTCCTGTTGCTGCTGTTCTGTTTTGTGGAACCCAGTATCACATAACCACAGGCTGTTCTGGTACTTTATAGGCGGCTGAGAGGAAAACCTGGAAGTCCTGATTCTTTTGTCTCTGCCTCTCAAGTTCTGAGATTATAGACCTGTCTCATCATGTCCAGACACCTGCAGACCGTATTATATCCACGATGATCGATAGTTCTAATTCCTCAGTACCCCTTGCCTGCCCTGATTGCCCTGTGAGACCTGCATTTGTGTCTGAGTCAGTCTGGGGTTGACAATAGAAGGTACCATGATAACAGAGGCCATGTAACAAACAGGCTCATTGAGGGGTGGGTTTTCTTGACCTTGGTAAGGTTGAATCACATTTGACCTGCCACATTTCACACCTGTGGGGTTGAGGATGGTACGAGGACATGGAAGGGACAGAAGTGGAGAGAATTGTAGGCTGTATTCTCTGTTATCAGTGGATTAAAATAGAAGCTTTAGAGGCCAGAGAATCAGGGGCGGCAGGAGGGTTGGGTGTCTGAGGGTACCCAGGGCTCTGTCTTTACCCAGTACCTGTTTGGTGAGTCAAGGAGGGTTCCTACTGAACCTCCTCTCCCTCTCCCCCCGGGTGTTAGGAGATCAAGCCTAATTTTTCAGTGTCTGTGTCCCAGCAGTGGGAGCCTCACAGCAGAAAATGAGTGGCCACTGTCTGATTCAGCGAACTGACATCAAGCAACCGGTGACAGCAGTGAGACAAGGAAGATGGTCAGTGAGTTGGAAAAAAATTATGGAGCAAAAGAATTGGTAATAGGGGCAGGCAATATGGCTCAGCAGGTGAAGTACTTGCCATGAAAGCCCGGTGACCCGAGTTCTATTCCTGAAACCCATGTGGAAATGGACAGAACCAACTCCATGAAGGTGGCCTCTGACCCAACCCCCCTCCAATTCATACAACAATAATTTTAAAAATGAAAAAGGACTGTCTATAGCTAGAACTGCTGACAAGTTTAAGAAACTCAAGGGAATTTGTCACAGGGAGCCACATTTGCCTATGAAAATGGAATGAATCTTCCACCTATGAAATGAGGCCAGTGGTGTAACTCAGGGACTCAGGGTTGGCTCATTCAAAATGGATGCCAGAATGTAAGAAAGGTGTCTAACATTATAAAGCAGGAATTCCCAAGTAGGGCTATAGAATCATGTAGGAGACTTAGAAGCTGCCCGGTGCTCAGGCTGCACCTCAAACAGCATCTCCCTCAGAGAAGAGACCAGCTATCAGGGGTTCTGATGAGTCCACAGGAGACTCGAGTGCTCATCTGTGGCATCTTGCCACGGATTGGAAACACGAGAAACGAATACTAAGCTACAAGACGGAATTGCTCCCCACCTCCCTCCATGTAGCCAGAACTTGGCTCAGCACTTAAGAAAAAAAAAAAAAAAAAATATATATATATATATATTTGAAAATTCAATCAATAGTGATTTTAAAACTTGTGAGTTGGGGAGGTGGGTTACTCGGTAAAGTGTTTGCTGTGCTAAGGCAAAGATCTGGGTTGGATCCCCAGCACCCACATTAAAAAATTGAAAAAGCACGTCACAATGGCTTGTGCGTACAATCCAGAGGCTCTCAACCTTCCCAGCGCTGCTGCTGCCGCCGCCCTTTAATGCAGCTCCTCATGTTGTGGTGACCCACCAACCATAACATTATTTTTGTTGCTACTCCATAACTCTAATTTTGCTACTGTTATGAATTATCATGTAAATATCTGTATTTTCCAATGATCTTCAAGGGGTCACGACCCACAGGTTGGATTAAATCCAAGAACTGGGGAGGTGGATCCCTGGGGGGCTTGTCAGTTTAGCCTAGACTAATTGACAAGCTCTAGATCTCACACACACACATACACACACACACACACACACAAAGAGAGAGAGAAGTGGGTGGAGAGAGATACTCTCTTACATCGTAAGGCAGATGGTGTCTGAGGAACAACATTTGAGGAGGGTCTCTGACAGCTGCACACGTGTGTACACACACACACACACACACACACACAATCAGGGGTAGAGCCGAGGGTGAGAGAATGTTCTTGCAGACCAGCTTACTGTTGTTCATTACTAAGGAAACGCAGTGTTTTGGACCCTACTTGGCTGGATTTCACGCCCCGTTGGAGCTGTCTCTGTGTTCAGGAGGGCCGTGCACTTTACAGCACAAGCGGCGTGTGGAGGCGGGTGGGCCACTCACCCCGAAACCGTGCCGGACGCCACAGGTGTGGCAGGCCGAATCTTTTAATACCATTTCCACTCCTGGGAATTAAACTCGTTCTCTGTGAGCAGGGATTCATAAATCCTGGCCCTGCCTTCAGAACAGCAGTGTGATTTCACCAGGGTGATAAATTGCTCCTATCAAAACACACATCGAGTCTCCCAGGGACATAATGGGCTCCCACGGTACAAAGTGTCACGTCTTAAGCGCTCATGATCAAGACTGGTGCTGAAGAATCGAATCTTGGGAAATCAGTGATAGTGTTTTTTTTTTTTTTTTTTTTTTTTCCTTTGTGCTTCTCTTGAGTTGTAAGAGGTACAGAACAGTGGATGGAAGGGATGTGATTGAATTAAACAAACAAACAAACAAACAAACAAACAAAACTATGGTAAAAATGTTCTCCAGAGCTCATCAGCTGTGGGTTGTAGGGTGAGCTTGGGGTTTGGATGGTTGGAGAAGTGTGGGGTTAGCTTTTACAGTCTCCCTGGCTAGATGTGAAGTGAAGGTGGGTGAGGAAGTGTCCTCCTGTCAGGAGAGGTGATTTATGGAGGCCTAGAGGCACTCCTTGCCTGGGAACTTTGCCTGCTTACCAGCCCAGATTGCCTGCTGTCCCCCCAGCACTGAGTGGCAAAGGCAGAGGCCCCAATGACAGAAATCCAGTGTCACCTGGAAAGAGAAACCCATTAAGCCATCAGTAGCTCTCAGCCATTCAGTGCAAAGCGTGTTCTTCAGTCGCCTGGCCTCCTGCGCTGACCTGCAAATCCATGGACAAATGGAACTAACCATTGCTTACTTCTTCAATTCTCACGTCATATCACATTGACTCCTGACTTAGCTGAAAAGGACACAGCCTCTTTCCCAAATCATATTCAGTTCTGGCTCAGAGACTGTGCTGGATGCATTCTCTAGGACCCGACTGACCTATCACCTCTCTAGGAAGCCTTTCCGGGTGCTGGCTGTGGTTCTCCCAGCTCTCACGGGAGCAGACACCAATTCTTCTGGTGTCTAAATGGCTAATATCCTTACATACATTCACGCAATAAACATTTATTAAGCCCCTACTGTGTTCTAGGTGCCGCGTCATGTGTGTGAGAGCCAAGGCGGGTCTTATTCTAGGAGATAGCCAGGTACCATTGCAGCATAAGCTGTAGGGACCCTGAGTTCTGACCCTTGTTTTCTGCAAGGTGTGGGGGACCGTGAAAGCATGGGGAGTAGGGTTTAGAGTTAGGGGGTTGGCTCTCCTGGGACTTGCTCTTGAGTGGTGGACTGACAGCGTTGCAGTAGATGATACTTCATATTTTGGGTGAACTAAAGAAATCTAAACCAGCAATCTGGTTTTCAGAAATACCCTCTGTGTTCTAGAAATCTTTATAAAAAGAAAGAAGCCACCATCATTCTACCATTTGGAATAATTGTCATATAATAAGCTTCTCTTGCGCATGTCGCCCCCAGATAGACCCGGAGTAGCTTCTGTTTTGTTCCTCATTTAATTCCCATAGGTTATATCTTTCCCCCAAAAGTTCATCTTCCTCTTTGGCCTGAATTTTATGTTTTAGAGTAATGGCTGTGGCCATTATAGTTATTACTATTATTGCAGTGTATCATTCATCAAGTATTTACGAATTGCTGGGCACTGGGCCAGGTGGTTTAGCGTGGAGGGCCTTAAATCCCCGCTGAACAGATGAGGTAGGGCCCGTGATTCCCATTTTCAAATGCAGGGGCTGACAGTGCTTGATCAAATGGCTACAGATCACACCCTCGATTGTTGTCCCTGTGCTGAACCCAGATGTCCAAGGATTCCACCCCGGAATGTCCTCAGTTTAAAATCCATGCTAAAAGTTTGCACATGCACTGCTCTCATTTTCTTTCCTTCCTTCCTTCCTTCCTTCCTTCCTTCCTTTCTTTCTTTCTTTCTTTCTTTCTTTCTTTCTTTCTTTCTTTCTTTCCTTTCTTTTTTTCTGGATCAAATCCTTAGAGGTAGAATCTCAACATCCAGGACCCTGCTAATTTTGGCATCTATGGTGCCAAACCACTATTTTTGCAACTGGAGGCTGGGATGGGGTGGCCGGGCGGGGGGGATGTCCCTAGATTAAAGAAAGGGAGGCCATTTGGAGGAAGAGAATGGAAGACAGATATGCTGAGGGTGGGTGGGAAGAAGGGGTGGGGTGGGTGTCAAGAGGCAGGTCATGAAGGGTGGCTCCACTTCTGAAGCCCTGGCCAGCCCAGAGACTGTCCTCAGCCCCCCAGGTCCCGATACATACATAGCAGGCAGAAACGACAACCTTCTAGGCTCTGGATTGGCTGTGCTGTATAACTCAGAGTCTATCTTAAACAATTGCTAACCTTCCATCTCCCTTGTGGGTTAAAAAACACACCCACAAAAAGCATCCTTCTGTTGTCTTCCTCTGCTAAAGCCTGGCCCAAAGCTTGTGCCAACTTTTCCCATGTAAAAATGCTAGCTGGAATTCCACAGCCATCAAATGAGACCTTTATTCTCCCACCTGCACATTATGACTCTAATAAACTCGTTATCAGCTCGTGAAAAATGATGGCAAACAGCTGACTGAAGGATTTGATAAGTCAGCAGCAAAGATTAACAGTTCTTTTCGGAGAAAGCCGTGAAGAGGGTTCCCTATTTAAAACAATTGTGGCATGCGAATTTACAGCACTTAAATCATTATCGGCAATTAGTCCCAGTCAAAAAGGTTGCAGCTGGCTCCAATTACAGGTAAGATTTTTATAATTTGAACTTAGTAGTTCGTCTGAGAAGTCGGACTTGGAGGAACACTTTCAAGAGAGATTTTCAAATTGAGAAAACTTCGAGGCATTTCAGAATTGAAATGTTCGTCATTTCCAGAGCTGTGCTTTGTTACTGACATCTATTAATAAGTTTCTAGAACATTCCCCTTAAACACTTTCCTTCAGCTGTCTCTTTCCTAACAGAAAAACTGATGCTGATTTTAAAAATGTGTTTAAAAATAATATGCATTTTTTAAAAAGAGCAACAAAGGGTACCAAATAATAAAAACATTTTGATATCACCCCAGTGTCCACAAAGATAAGCACTTCTGCTTTATGTTCTTCTAGGAGACACCATTATCAGTTTGCCTAGAGTCATTCTTGCTTAACAGTCTTGATGTGTTTGAATTCTTCATCGGGAAGGGTGAAGAATTTCGTGTCTAAGCTAGGCATGGTGGTGTACCCCTTTAATCCTAGCACTGGGGAGGCAGAGTTCAAGGCCAGCCTGATCTACAGAGAGAGTTCCAGAACATCCAGGACTACACAGAGAAACCCTGTCTCCAAAAGCAAAAAAAAGAAAAAAAAAAAAAAAAAAAAAGAAAAAGAAAAAAAAAAGACGGAAAAATAATTTAGAGTCTCCCTAAATTTAGAGTCTTCCCCCATCTCTTTTGCATGTGTTGGCTATTGCTGATTATATACCTTTAAAAAACTGTCTGTAGCCTTGCAGGTTTAAGTAATATACATTTTGATCCATTGATTTTAAAATATCTGCTGCAAGATCAATTCAACAGCTCTCTTTCCCAACTCGCTCTTGGTGATGGCGTTTTATCACAGCACTAGAAACCCTGACGAAGGCACTAATGCATAAACGAGATAATGCATCTTCTCCACCTTGCAGGTTCTCAGCCACACACGGTGTGTTCCTGCCCTGTGGACAGCCTTCCACAGCCCTCGCTGTCCCTTGCCGGTGGCTGTGGGGGCACAGCGCAGAGCTGGCAGGCTCAGCTCTCTGCGCTCACTCTGCTGCTTGGCTCACTGTGAGTTCGGCTTTACGATGAGACCACTCCCTCACTAAACCTGAAGTTCACTGATCCTGTCAGACTAGCTGTCCATCAGGCCTCTAGGCATCTCATACCCCCTTCTGGGATCTGCTTGGTGTTTTGATTTCCTACCTTGATGCATGCTTTAGCCGACAATCTGCCCATCAGAAATGAAGAAACAACTTGGGATAGGTTTTACTTTGCGACGACGCAGTCCATCATGGGGCTGCGGTGGGGCAGTGGGGGAGGAAGACGGCGCTGCAGGGGCGGCTGGTCACGTGGCATCCACAGACAAGAAGCGGAAAGAGATGAAGGCTGGTGCTCAACTCGCTTTCTCCTTTATATTCAGTCTGAGACCCCTCAGGCTTCTCACTTCAATGAATCCAATCTCAAAACTCCCTCACAGGCATGGTGACCTTAGATCCTGCCATGCTGACTGACAGTCAGTACTACCTGTCACAGGGTTCGTGCTTGTCTGGGTACTGGCCGAAAGGGTGGTGGGAGCACTTCACTGATTGGGGAACTAAATGATTGTGTGTTTCTGTGGAAGCTCAATGAAAACCATTGATATATACCCTTAGGTGGTCTGGAAGATTGCTGCTTTGGGGACTCACCTCCCCCTCAGTCGGCAGATTCTTGGTCTGAAAGTTACCTAGGTCCAGGCACCCACCCGGTCCAGAGCTGACATTTGGCTTTTTATTGGGTGGATTCTTTTCAGCCTCTTGACCACTTTTTTCTCCCTTGGAAATAGTATGTAGATTTTTAGGGTGTGTAGATCTGAACAGTGCCTTCTCTGGTTGCCCATCTCATAGTCCTGGGTGTGCTTATTGCGTTGTTTCTCCTTGGAGGGCTTTTCTGGCTACCACCCCAGGCTCCATCCCCATTGTAATGGTGCCTGCCTCACTTCTAAGTACACGTGACACCAGCTTCTGTTAGGGACTCTTGCTCTGTAACTTGGGGTGTCCCTTTAAGCAGTGCCTTCCTCATTAAGTTCATCAGTGGAGTGGTTTGGGGATAATCTTGAAGGACCCTCTTGGAACCTGGAAAAATGAGTCTAAATTTGATATGCAGCATGTCATTGCTGGGTACAATGGTATGAGTCTGTGATCTTCATGATGGCAAGCTAAGACAGGAGGATTCCTGGAGCTTGGTGGCCAGCCAGTCTAAACAAGCCACTGAGCTCCCAAGGTCAGTGAGAGACTGACCTGAAAAATAAGGTGAAGAGTGATGCAAGCTATTGAGTAAGACGCCTGAGGTCAGCCTCTGGCTTCTGCACGCGTGAACATAATCACTCCCACACATAGGTACCCCAGCCTCACATACAAAGAGCATGCCTTGTTTTCTGACCTATAGTTCTGACCTACAGTGAATGCTCTGGAGTGCTATGAACCCAGGTCTTTCCCTCTTCTTCCATTCTGTAGATGGGTGGCATCCTGGTTTAAGATGGCACCCTTATCACTGGGCATCATCACTTTCAGCACTTCCCCAGTTCTTTGTCAGAATCAAATACCCAGTGTCATGGAAGAGGAGGCCTGTATTGATCAAATCTCCCTGTTTCAACCCCATGATCTTCCTCCTCTTGACCCAATGCCCTCAGAGGCCCCACCTGTTCTGGATGCTGCTCATCTTCTCAGCCAGGTCTTAAAGTTGTATCTGTTTCTCTCTTCTTGTTCACCTTAATTAGTTAGAAGCTCTTGGTTTTTCTTATCTTCTTCTAGCAGATGACCCTACTCAGCAACAGTTTTAATTCCTTTGTTTGTAGAATGACTTCTTTCCAGCACCAGAGTCCAGGGTCTTGTCTTTGTCAGTGTGTGTGTTTCCTTCTCTGTCTCTGGGATCTGTTTGTTCTATCCCTGGGGGGATAACAGTAGCCCTCTGCAGCTGGATGAGGCCTTCCAGCATCTAGACCAGCTCTGGGTCCTCTGCTGGCCTTGCCCTACATGTAATGCCACCAGCATGGCAATTTTTACTTGTCCCCCAAGGGGCAGGGCTGGATGCCTTAGGGTTATGAAAAAGACCCCCCTTCTCAGTCCTGCACTCTGGTGAAGAGTACAGGACACGTGGGCGTTCTTCTGTCCAACACTGCTGTGGAACCCGCATGTGCCTGTGGAGGGAGGGGACTGTCTCTTGCTGAAGGATGGACCTGCCTGAGATGTAGCAGACACAGAGAGCCGAGGCTCGGTACTCACTAGGCAGGAGAGAGGACCCTTCAGGAGCTAGGAGCTTAAGACTCAAACACACTGAAAAGACAGAAGTGGCTAAACAGTTAAATGGAGATAAAGGCACAGTTTGAAGAATCTGCTAAGTGATATAGCTTTGCTGTTTCCCAGAAGTTGACATTTATTCAAGAGTTTAGAAATCATGCAATTGTCTATTTCTTACCAACAAGTTCATGAATAAAGCCACACTGCTCTCTAACCACTCAGCTGCAAGACCTCTTCATGCTCATTCTGTTTCACCCCAGTCCATCCATTCTTCCCCCTTTCTCTCTTTTCCTCTCTCCTGCCCTTCTTCCCTCTATCTCTCCTTACCCTTTCCCAGCTTCTTCTCATCTTTCTTTTCTCCCAACTCTTCTTTTTCTTTATTTTCTCCTTCCCTCTCTCTTCCTCCCTCCCTCTTTTTACCTCTTTTTTTTTTTTTTCTTCAGTCCCTACCCCTTGGCATCCTTTAGTTTGGGGCTATTTTGTCTGTTCAGTGTGGGGTTGCCTGGCAGAGATTTCCAGGTGTGCCCTGTCACACTGTCTCTCTGTAGCTCTAGGCTTCTTCCCGGCTCTCCCTGCTAATGTGAAAGACTCACAGGCTTTAAGGACTCTGGATGCTTGTTCTGAGATGTGTACCCTTAGATAACTTTGCTACTTTGAAAACATCACAGAATGAGCTTTCATAAACTAAGACCCTATGACAGTGGTTTTCAACCTGTGGGTCTCAGCCTCTTTGGGGGTGGACCTTTTCACAGGGGTCGCCTAAGACCATCAGAAAGCACAGATGTTTACATTACGATTCATAACAGTGGCAAAAATTACAATTACAAACTAGCAACAACAAATAATGTTATGGTTGAGGTCACTACAACATGAGGCATTGTATTAAAGAGTCGCAGCATTAGGAAGCTTGAGAACCACTGCTCCTCTGAGGACACTGGACACTGGTCTAACGTTCGTTGAGATGCCCTTATGTCATGCATGACATGCACATTCCATCCATTTTAAGAACACTAGTTGGGATTTTAAAGCGTGTTGCCGAACAAGTAAAGTGTAAGCGAACCAAGTGTGAATTTAGATTCGGATACATGTTCCTGTGTCTCAGTGATTTTCAGCCTTGTTGCCTGGTGAGGCATTGTGGCTATGAAATGTTACCAACTGCATATGTTTCTTCACATTGAAAAAAAAAAACAACTTCCTTATGGAAAACTCGCACTTTTAGTTTTACCCTTTCTGCAGAAAATCACAGAGAAGCAGGCAAGCCTGGGGGCTGTTTCTAGGCAAAAGTCAATGCATATAGTAATTAATCTTTTGTTTGCCTGAAACTTTCACACTCACCATGTTTAACTTCCGCATCCACACCCCTGTTCTTTTGTCGCTGAGCAGTGGCTGCTACAGTTAATTACGCAGCCTACGTGCACGTTTGGGAGACCGTCTGGGTGCCCCCTTCTTCTAAAAGAGCTCACTGGAAGCACAATTCCAGTTTCCATTCATTTTGGCCTCACTGTTGTGGGGCTGGCTGGATCTCATCCTTCACCTTCTCTTCAGCCTTGGTCCTGAGTGTAGACACCCCGGTGTAGGCATGGGTCTCTTCCAGATTCCGAAGGTCAGGACTGATGTTTGTAAACAGTCCTTTAAAATGTCGACAACAAACAATAGCGGAAGTGTGTTGTCTAAAGGACCTCCCCTGGGCGTAGCTTTCTAGCCAGACAGCTTGCGAGGACCCGGCAAGGTCCGAAGCTTTTGCTTCTCTCCCGTGTGTCTCCTGAAGACTTACTTTTGAGCATATTCCTTTAAGTAGGTTTGCCCAACACTAGGAAACAGACAAGCTCGATTCTCATCCTTAGGAAAGTAATGACCCAAGCCAGGACCAATGTGCCTCCCTAGGGAGCTTGTTTCATGGCAGGGATGGGAGCCTCGCATCCTAGTGTTTGTTGTGGGGTTCACATTTGGGGCTCTGTTGTAAACTTAAAGAAACAAAGTACAAACAAAACAAAACAAAAAAGAACAGACAATTAAAGGAGAGGATGAGTAAAACCAGGTATACAAGATCTGGCACTGAGGCACGATGGGAATCTTTTTCCTGACTTTCATTCTATTGGACTGGGATTTTCCTCCAATTTGGTTAACCCTCCCTAAGGGCTATAGACTTTCCAAAGCAGTGGACTGCTTTGGCGTCAATGAATTCAGCCCAATGGTGAAAGAGGCTGAATGCTGTTGGTCATGAGAGCAGACACTTAAGAAAGACGTTGTTTAGGGCTGGCATGGTCAGTAGAACACTTCCCTAACACTAGGAGGTCCTAGAGGTTTTGACCCTTTACTACAGTGAGTATGTCGTGGTGACCCCAACCATAAAACAATTTTTGTTTCTGCTACATAACTGTAATTTTGCTACTGTTGTAAATCATAATGTAAATATCCGCGTTTTCTGGTGGTCTTACCTGATCCCTGGGAAAGGGTCGTTCGACCCCAAAGGGGTCGCAACCCACAGCCTGAGAACCGCTGTCCCAGCAGTTCAATATCAAGCAACCACAAAAACTGGCTGTGGCAGTAAGTGACCGTAATTGCAGCAGCTGGGAGGTGGAGGCAGGAGGATGAGAAGTTTGTGGTCATCCTCTGCTACACAGAAAGTTTGAGGTCAGCCTGGCCTACTAGAGACCCTGTCTTTAAAAAAAGACTTAAGCTCCTATTGCCACCAGGCGTTTGGTGGCTAACACCCACAGTTGGTTACTCTGTCTCGGTTCTAAACATCGAAAGTCTGCAGCAAGTGCTGGTAACCTGAAGTCAGGGTCTCGAGAGCTGCATGCTCTCAGAGGCCTCTTGGTGAGACTCCTTCCCAGACTCTCCCACCTTCTGGTGGCACCTGTCATCCCTGGCCTTGTGGTTGGATTACTCCAGGCTCTTCCTCCACAGCTTCAGTAGTCCTCTTTGGCCTCACCTGCCAAGAATCTCTCCTGGCCCCACCCCTTCACCCCACCCTGTACCCTTTTTTCAAATGGTCACCTGAGAATTTGAAAGGTGGTCGGCTCTGCTGTTGTTTGTTGATAGATGGATGATCTTGGGTGTGGGCTGTCTCTGGCTATCTCTCTTTTACCTGCTTTCCATATCTTTGGGCCATGGATTTTGTTTTGTTTTTCTGTCTTCTTTAACACTTCTTTGGAATGCTTTGGGATGCTCAAAGCCTAGTCCCATTTGGGGAAGTCCTTAGCTTCCTATCAGCAGTGCCTATCTACCTGGGAGCTCTATGCCCCATTGTTTGGGCTTCTCTGTTTGCTGGGATCCTCTTCGTGAGGTTCATCTGAAGCTTCCATAACTCTATTGTTTTTTTCCCCCATTTTCTTCTTTCTTAATGGAGTCTAGAAAATCATTGTCTAACCCCAATGTGCTAGTGTTCTTGGCTTTTAAATCACACTATTCCTTAAGATCCCAAAGGGTGTTTTCATGTATAAAACACAAGAACTTGTTGTTGTTTTCTCTCTGCCTTCCTGAGGCACTAGTCCTGCTGGGAGACATGGCTGCCTCCCTATCTAGCTACTTGAATCTGGAGAACGTCATTAGGAATGCTAATGGAAGCCACTGTGAGTAAACAAAGGTATGGTCGAGGGAGCTCCCTGGTCATCATGTTGATCTTGACTGTGTATTTCACGAGGCCCAGTGTGACCTCTTCCCAGGCATCTGATTGTATCATCGCCTATCAGATGTCCACACCCAAGCCACCCTGGCCAAAGCAAAGTCTTCAGGGTTCTGCATGTGACTTTCTGTTATCTCCACCTGGAAGGCCTGTCTAGCTACTTTCTCATCCTTTTTCCACAGTCAGTAGCCCTAGTTTCTTTGCTTTTGAAAAAAAAAAAACCAAAAAACAAAAAAACCCCAACAGTATTTATCTTAAAACCACCATCGTGCATGGTAGAACTTGGTAGAAGACCTAAAAGAAAATATGTGCCTCACAGTTGCATAAAGATGATGGGGAACCTCTATGAGGAAGAACCCTATGGCTCCAGGAATGGAGAGACAAAGGGCCTTTGGGACTTGAAATTGTGACTTGGTGAAGCTAGTGGTCTTTTCAAATAATCTCTGTATCAAATGCAATTTGATTTAAATCCAAGTTACTTTCACCAAGGAATCCCCAAAGCACTACTGGAAGTATATCTAGAAAAATGAAGGGAAGGAGAGCCACTGTGATGATAGAAGAAGAGGATGATGGGAAACTCCTCCACAGCACATCATAAACCTCAAGTTCCCAAAACATGAATGTTTCTGATGGAGTGGTGCAGTGAAGCTGAACATGTAAATGAGAGCTGGGGAAAGGGATATGGAGGGACAGAAGAAAAGGCTTAATGGGCCAGCACGGAAATTCTGACTTGTTGGACATGGTGGCACGTGCCTTTAATCTCAGCAATTGAGAGGCAGAGGCAGGTGAATTTGTAAAATGAATTAAAGGCTAGCCTCTGTGTCAAAACAAGCTAGCAAATAAAAACCAAACCAAACCAAACCCCAATGAACCAAACAGAAAGTTCTCATCATTCATTAACATCCTCCCTTTGGTAAATACCTTTACACTTGACTCAGATCCCATACACAGCAAGCAGGCCAGTGGGATTGAGTGCCAGATCTAAATGTAACACTGTAGAATTTGACAAGAAAACATGAAGGGGTTTTTCTCACATAGGTAAATATCAAACACAGTCAAGGTCACAGTCAAATACAACACCTGTGACCAATGATGCTATGAAATGCTAACTTTAACCAGCGTCGAACATATGGAAAGAGCTACAGATTGAAAAAAAAAAAAAAAAAACAAGAGAAAAATGGGTAAAGGGCACGAAGAATTGGATGGTTAGGGAACAAAATCGCTAATGATACAGACTCCAGCGTTCAGCTTTATTAACCAACCTGTGTAGGGAAGCATGATATCAAGATGGAGAGTAATGCAGAAGCTGACAAAAATCCGAGTGTCATGATATCAAGTGTCTGTACAAAGGTGGGGAGATGGGCACCGTTACCTCTGGAGGGAGGAGGTTTAGATTTGGAGAATAACTGGTCGTTTTCTAGTAACGAAAAAAATGCAAGCTTGATGGCTCTGCAGTTTCACCATTTCTAGGAATAGAACTTGGGAACACACAGCTACCTGTGCATAGAGACACAGCGGTGGAGAATTGATTGCAGCATTAGTGCAAAAAAAAGTTCCTTTCACGGTGTGTGTGTGTGTGACAGTGTACTTTTTCATGTGCACACACGTATGTGCAGGTGCGCGTACACTCTTGTGTGCACGGAGGCACATGAATGTCCTGCTCTGTTGCTTGCCCCCTTATTTCCTTAAGGCAGGGTCTCTCTCTGAACCGGAAGCTTCTGCTTCAACTCCTGTTTGATTGGCAGGCTTCTGGGAGTCTTAGCTCTGCCTCCTAACACTGGGGTTATGGTCACACTTGGCTGCTCCTGGCTTTTATGTGGACGGTGGGATTCAAACTTAGTTCCCCATGTTTGGACAGCAAGTGCTTTTACCTGCGGAGCCATATATCCAGCTCATGGCTGAGAATTTTAATAACAGGCCAGAGCGCCTGATCTCCAAGCCTCCTTCTCTGAGCTCTGCCATGGCCATCATAGCCGTCAGTTTTGCTAGATGTCTACTTCTCCTGGTGATGCTATACACTATTTATTGTTCAGGGTACAATTGTCTTCCAGAACTTGCTTTGTCAAAGGATGACTACAGTGCCGGGAGGGGGGAAATTAATCTGCCCTGCTCCCAATAGATGCCACGTCTCCATCAAATTCCTTCCAAATGCCAAGGCTCTGCTGGCAAAAGCAGTGATGGCCTGCCCTCAGAGAACTGATCTTCACAATTTCTAGAACCCCAGAGACCCCTTGTAAAGAAGAAAGGAAACCTCAGTCACCAAGTGATGTACGAAATGAATTCTGTTCACACAAACACACATCTGGGAATCTACCTTTCTGTGCTTGTAGTTCTGAGCGAATAAAGCAAAACTTTCCCCACTATGGCTCACACTGGAAAACCACACATTCTGGCTCGTGATGCTTCTTGCCCATATGTCTAAGTCATGCTCATGAGGAATCTGGCTCTTGTGAGCTGGGTGACTCTGCCCTCCAGCAGGGTCTTCTGTGGGATATACCTGGCCATTCTCCTGGCTCACCTTTGTTTCTAATGTCTGGCACCTCCTCCAGTTCTCTTTGGATTCAGTGCCCATGAAGATGGAGCTATGTGGATCCAGCGAGGCAGATGCAGGGGGCAGAGTGGTAAAACAGGCCATCAGGCTGTAGATGGAACAGGGTCTTCACAGTGGAAGCCGGTGGTTGTGGGGTTTTCAGATCCGATCCACCATCACTGGAGACACCCTGTGGCCCATCTTACTAAGCACCAGGTTCCAGTTGTGACCCATGCTTATGGGCCAGGGCCACTTTCTTTCCCACTTTGTTCACCCTGGATACTGCTCACCATGGCCCCTGACCTGTGTTCTGAGCACAGCTCTGCGCCTCTGCTCACACTGGTCTCTTCTTGCAGGGTAGGGTGTCTCTTTCCCCTTGGCGCTGTTGAGGTGTTTTCATCCTTTGGAGGCGCCAGCTCTCAGCTTGGTTCTTTTTATCCTGGCAATGACTGTGAAAATCTGCTGGGATAGGTCTGTCTTACCCCCATGTAGCATTCTTCCGGGTGGACATTCCCTCTCCTCCATCCACGGCGCCCTGCAGTGTTTGAACACACAAGGGCCCCACATTCCCTTCAAAGCTGTTTGGATTAGAGTTCCGTCGTGGATCACCATGCCATTGAAGAGATACTCCGTAGGATCTGGTCTCAGGGTCTGTTCCCTCCATGTTCCCGGACTGAGTGCTACAAAGCCTCACCACACTGACGTGATGGGGAATACCCAGGACAGCTGAGAGGGGCAGATTCTGGCACAGGCCTTGTGTATTTATATGTTTGTGAGCATGTGTTTGCTTGTGAGAGTATGTGAGCATGTATGTATGTCAGTGTATTTTTGTGATTTTTACTATGTTTGGTATATGTGTAAGTCTATAAATGTATTCGTGTGCTTGTTTGCAAGTGTATTTGTACGTGTTTGTGCATTGCTGGGTGTGTTAGGTTTGTGTTTGTGAGGGTGTGTTGTGTGTGCTTACCATATCTTCACAGGTAGCAGTAGTAGTGACACGTTGTACCCACAGGGAGCTACTCTGTCTCTGCCTACCCCATACTCCCTCTGCTATTTTGTGCCTTTCTCCCCGCCGCCCTTGAGGGGCTAGTGATAAAAGTAAGAGGCAGAAAGATGCTCTTATGAAATATTCTTATCAGTGGCGCTATTTACACTGGACTGTGTGGAGTGTTTTCAGGGTGAGCTATTTTAGGACACTGTCTTTTGATGTAAGACGCCCTAATCACACCCCTGGGCATTCAGCCCTCATCTTCCCAAGTACCTCTCGTTCCTACTGCTGTGATTATATCTCCCACTGCTCACAACCCTCAGGAGGGGCTCCTTTCTTTCTTTTTTTTTTTTTTCCTATACTGCTGTAAGAAAATCAATTATTTAAGGTGATTGCTTTGATCATCAGCTGTGGGTTTTCAATGGGAAAAAAGCCCTCAGCTGTGCAGTGCCCTGCCAGAGTCTGCCCTCCCAGCATGGAAGCAGCCCTTCTGAGGGCCACCTCGGTGTCGCTGCATTCTGTCACTGTCCTGTCATGTGCAGCAATCAGCCACGCTCCGCACCGAACACAGCCTGCTGTGGCGGTGGAATTCCCGGAGCCCCTTTCATCTGACAGCACTGCCCAGGTCTCCATTAAGTGGCCACTCCAGCTCTGAGTGAAGACTCTTATCTGGGCCTCTTCAAAGAGGCTGGGCAGTGGAACTGTCCCTGCCCACATGGCCATCTTACAGTGGTGTTTCCTAATACCGCTGCTTTCTTTGGTTGGGTGGAAAGAATTGGGGTCATAAGGGAGATGTGTAAATTTGCATTTATGTCATATTAATGAGGTGCTAATTGCTCTTGCAACCTTTTAAATGCAAATGACTCTAGTCTGGTTTTCATTGTCCTGCACAGGGCCTCTAGCCTTCCAGCCTCTCTCTACTGTTGTCAAAGTAATTATCAACGTCCCTGTTACTAAAGAACAAGTTTCAGGTCTGGGCTGTTCGCTGCTATGTGCAGGAGGTCCTGTGAGGCTAACAAGGTCATTGTTAAGGTCATTTAAAAAATCACAGTGTCTCACAAAGACTGGGCCATTTGTAAAGTGTGCTGTAGTTAAGAGCTATGTGCTGAGTAAGTGTGGAAGGGGTTAACCCACAGGAAGCTGCGTATTCACTAATGCCATCTAAAGTTCTCGTTGCTCAGTGTCTCCTTTCTACAGTAGCAGGGGGGCACAGGGTGGAGCTGCATGATGGCGTCCGAGGCAAAAATGAAGACCATGTAAATGCGCCTTCTCAGACTCGAAAATGGAGAAAAAGAGCAGAAATTTGGCCGTAAGAAGCTCAAGCAGCTGTGAAGTCCAGCACTGCCCATTGTCAGTACTGCCACTGCTGCGGAAGGTATCTAGAATCGGCACAAAGGCCACAGGGGCCTGGGCACTACACTGACTGAAAACCCTGGGTCATAACACTGGGTTACAAAGAAGTAAATCGCAATCTGTTAGTGCTTACGGAAATGGTGAGAGTTTCTTCCCCTTGGATTTTTTGCATAGTGATTTATTATTTATTATCATTTTTTATGGCACTTTGCTTGATTACCGAGATTGTCAGTTCCTCCTAAAGTTTTGCTTGTGTCACCATCCCAGCCCTGGGCGACCCGGTGGGTGGCTGCTGATTTCACCATGTGGGTTTTAATCCTGCTGAAAATGGCTGTGCTGCAGGAGCTGGGGTCTTGAGTCTTTCTTGGACTTGCTGATTTTTTACACATTGATAAAAATCACAGTACCCTCACTGCCGCTGAAAACGCTTGCTGGGTGTCTGGTGTCTGAGTGTTTGTGGATATGGCTGTTTTAGGTTTGACAATGCGAGTAACAGAAATAATTCTGCAGATAAAAATGGAGTTATTTGGCATATGCCGAGCCAAAGATGGATGTTTGACTTTGGATTTAGGAAGTACATGGGTTTGTTTCCCATTTTCATTCGTGTGGTCCGTGTGTGCATATTTCCATGTGTGTGGGGTACAAGGTTGACACTGGGACTCGTGTTCTTTAAGTCTCCACCTTATTCACTGAGGCAGGGTCATTCAATCAAACCCAGAGCTCACTCCCTGGCTGGTCTTGGTCAGCTTGCTCTGGGAATCCCCTTTTAAGGCTGGAATTACGGGCAGGCCATCACACACCGGGCATTTGTGTGGGTGCTGGAAATCTCTACTCCTTTCCTTGTCCTTGCCTAGCTAGGGCTTATCCACCAAGCCACCCCCTAGCCTGTGGGTGGGTTATAATTGAGCTATCTCATTTTTTTTTTAAGATTGGTATTTTTAAGTTAAAATTTCAAATTCTTTGGTCTCTGTTTTCACAGCAGTTGATAAAAATAAGGTATATTTGGAAGGGACTACAAAGATGACAGGAGCTGTCTGTGCAAAGAGGCACGCTCACACGGGAACCTACGCACTTGCAGTTTCCTTCTTCATGGGAAGAAAAACCTTATTTTCACAAACATTTCCTCAATTCAGTGTTCCCCAAGTTGAAGAACCAATGTCAGCCAAGTGTGGTTTTGAAGAGGCTTGAATTTAAGGTTGGTATTTGTATGGTGTGTGTTTGTACACGGATGATGTGGGTGTGTGAGCAGAGGTGCCAGAGAGCACGTGTGAAGGTCAGAGGGCAGCTATGTGAGTCATTTCTCTCCTTCCACCTTCACTGGGTTCTGGGATCAAATTCAGGTGGCCAGGCTTATGTGGCAGTACCTTTGCAGGCTGAACCAGTTCATCTTGCTTGCCCAAGTTTGAAATTTCATCTGATTTTTTTTTTTTAATTTTAAGTATTTTTTTCGGGATTGTAATTATTTCATCTCCTGCTTCCCCGTCCTTCCCCCAAGCCCTCTCAGGTACCCACTTGCTCTCTTTCAAATCCATGGCCATTTTTGTTTTAATTGTTGTTACATACATGTGTGTATGTATACATATATACATGTATACATATATATTTCCGAATACATAAATACAACCTGCTCGGTCCCTGTAATGTTACTTGTATGTATATGTGTTCAGGGCTGACAATTTGGTATTGGATAACCAGTTGGTATACTCTTCCCTAGGGAAGACTATTTCTCCTGCTCTCAGTATTCCTCAGTTGCCTGTGGTTCTTTGTGAAGTATTGGAGTTGGAACATCCTGAGCTTTTTTTTTTTTTTTTTTTTTTCCTTTCCATGTTAGCATTTCTATTGGTGTCATTCTTGTTTGGGTCATGTTTAGGCAGCTGCTCTGGTTAGACTTCATGAGTTTAGTTTCTGACCTTTCTAGGAGACAGAGCCTCATAGTAACATAACTTCCCCTTTCCCTTGGCTCTTACGCTCTTTCTGATACATCTTCCGCAACGATCCCTGAGCCTCAGGTGTGAAAGCTGTTTTGTAGATCTATCAGTTGAGAATGGTCTTTACTTTTTTGCATTTTGATTGGCCGTGGTTTTCTGTCATGGTTTCTATCTGCTGCAAATAGAAGTTGCCTTGATGAGGGGTGAAGAACAGACTCATTTGTGGGTATAAGGATAGATATTTAGCATGTTGTTAGAGATTAAGCTGGGTTGGTGAAGTGGCAGCTGTAGGTTTTCCCTGAGACTCAGCACTCTGCTAGCCCCAGAGTTGTCTAGGTTCCCAGTACCGGGCATGATTTCCTTCTTGTTTAGTGGACCTTAAGTATAAAACTGTTGGTTACTGCCAAAGTATTCATGCCATTATTGCATCCTTTAGGGTTGTTGTATCATGCTGACCATTGTTGTGGTTCATAAGCATAATATCTAGGCAGGGCTCTTCATTGCTTACCCCCATTTGTAGAGCTCATTGCCAGACTTGAACCACACCTCTCTTCCTGATTCCTACTCACATTGTAGAAGCTTCTCTCACAGCACTGACATGCCTGGCCCATGCGAGGCTCACTTCATATCATTGTTCCATCGATGCCTCTCATCTACTAAGACATGGCTCTCTCCACACCTATATTTTCTTTGTGATGCTTTACAACTTCTCCAACTCAGGCACTTCACAGAAGCCTTTGAGGGAAGATCCTTTTACTGCATTTGTTTCTGTTGTATGAGACCATCCTCCAAGCCAGTATCTTCTCGAATTTAGCTGGCGGTGCTTCAAAAGGTCATTACAGACGGGCCTGTCAACATTCCTTCACAGAAGGAGGTGTTGGAGGCCATGGAACTGTTACTTGAGTAGCTAGCAACCTCTCCCAACTAGTTGTAAGAAGTTCCTCCCTGATTGCACTTGACTTCCATGTCTCTGGGAAGGTTTAGAGTATATAGGTAAGAAAGACAAGGAAAGGAGGCCTCATCTATACAGCCATGGGGAGGTCATGGTCCATGCTGGGTTCAGACCTTCCAAGGTGGCTGCTTTAGTCTACCTGTGCTACTGGCTATAACCAGTCACCCACTGCTCTGTAAGAAAGCCTGATGATCTCATTGGTTTCCCAGAATAAACTTGATGGAACTGCACTCTAGTTTATTGTCGGGCCTAGGAAAAAGGGCAGGCTTGCTTTTGTCTGCTCCTCGTAGGGCTTTAGCAATACTTTCCCATGTGGATTTAGGTGGGTGCTTCAAGCAATTTTCCAGCTATATACAAACCAAGGCTTCCACTTTGATTTCAGCTCTCTTTCTGTGTTAAAGCAGAATTAATTGAGTTTGGAGTTCATGTGGGCATAATCACCCTCTTCCTTCTTTGCTGCCCAGATCAGAGGTCAGTGTGGTGTTGAAGTGTGAAGCCCTCAGGGAGCGCCTGGCTATCAATCAAAGGTGGACTTTTGACAGCTCACTACCCTTGCCTGATTGTCTTTCTTCTCTTCTTCTTCTTCTTCTTCTTCTTCTTCTTCTTCTTCTTCTTCTTCTTCTTCTTCTTCTTCTTCTTCTTCTTCTTCTTCTTTTTCCTCTTCTTCTTCTTCTTCTTCTTCTTCTTCTTCTTCTTCTTCTTCTTCTTCTTCTTCTTCTTTTTCCTCTTCTTCTTCTTCTTCTTCTTTTTCTTCTTTTTCCTCTTCTTCTTCTTCTTCTTCTTCTTCTTCTTCTTCTTCTTCTTCTTCTTCTTCTTCTTCTTCTTCTTCTCCTTCTCCTTCTCCTTCTCCTTCTCCTTCTCCTTCTCCTTCTCCTTCTTCTTCTTCTTCTTCTTCTTGACCCAGAAGATTGGCACTCCCTCTCCCAATCCCCATGGCCAGCAGATAGGAATCCAGAATTCAAAACCATATTTGATGGCGTAAAACCAATGCCTCTTCCCATACATGGGTGTCTGGCCTTTCCACTATTTCCCTGCTCGGCTTTCTCATCTCTGAGGGGGGTCCAGGATGTGGCTGACCCATTCCTGCTGGGGAGATATGTACACTTGGGGCCATCTGAACCTCTTTGTTTCAGCTTGCTTCCAGGTCTTTTGTGTGTTTGGGGTTCTGGGGAAGGGCAGGGTGGGAGAGTGGGGCTTGCCATTTCTTGTTGGCGGTAATACCACAGCACAGACAGAACCTGGTCTAACTTCCTACATGTCAAATCCAGCTATCATCCCCGAGCACACGCTGGCAGGATGTGACATTTCTAAGGACATGTTTTCTTGCCACGTAGATCAGAGTCAGCTTGAGTCAGAATATGGAAAGTTAGAGTTTATCCAAGATTAAGAAGCAGATCACACATCGGAAATTGAATGGATCAGGTATAGGAAGCTGTAGAGGCTAAAAGTGGATTCAGCAAATTAAGATTTTCAAATTGGTAATTTTCAAAGTGTAATGATGTATCAGAGAGACTAGCAATAAAGAGACTGATGTCAGAAAAGGATGAGGTCCAGCTGATGAATCAGTTCAGACAAAGGAAAATTGTGTGTGTGTATGTTTAAGGGATCAGAAAACCGTTTCCTTCTGTCTTCCTGCTTTCCTTGTGCAGAGGGGCTAAAAAAATTCATGCTGCATCTCAAAGGGTTCTGACGAAAGCTTACCCCACGAAGCACCAACACCCATGCTCTCTTCTGCTCTTGTTATTGATGAAGTTAAGATTTCCTCCCAGAAGATAAACCTATTGTCACAAACAGTAGATCCTGTAGGAAACATTGTCAGGGAGAGGACTCCAAATAGATGGCTTAAAGACGAGGTGTCGGTTAAAAGAGGTCACTCAAACGTGGGAAGCACTGCTGTGTGCTACGCTGTGACTGAGAACTTGTTGATGGTGCCCCGAACCAGAAGCCTACTCATTTATTCAGTGAGGGACCTGCCACTTCAGGAGAATGGTGGTACCTGGCAGCTTCTTGGTGATGCTGGTGTTTGACAGTGATCTCCACACTCACCAGAGTGAGTGATCGCCACACTCACTCTGAAATAGGATCTATTTGATTTCTGAAAGCTGAGTAATTTCCACAGAGAGATAGGAATATAGGAATGAATATGGGCCTAGTTTTGTCCATTCATTCATTCATTCATTCATTCATTCATTCATTCATTCATTCATTCCACATAGTTCTATTCAGAGCTTATTTTGTGCCTTGTTCCTTGCAAGAGGCTGGCAGCTCCCAGAAAAGTAGGCTTGCCATCTGCCCTCTTGATGTATACCGTCTAGGAGCAAAGGGTTGTGGGAAGAGTCCCGTGACACAGGTGGACAGTGAACAAGTGAGCTGCAGGGGTGCTGCTGCTGTGCTGGAATACCAAGGCGGGAAAATGAGAAGTGGACTGAGGAGGCAGTAGTGAGACTTGGACAGTGCAGGAACCAGGCAGGGCAATCTGGTCCAGGGAAACAGTGTCTGCAAAGTTCGGCGGGTCTGAAGCAGCTGGCTGAACTCAGGGAAGGGTTCTACTCAGCCTCTTTCTTGCGTCCGAGCTTTAGCAGTTTGCTTAGATTCCGTGTTGCTCTATTAAAAGCCCAGAGACTAGATAATTTGTAATACAACGTATTTGACTCACCTTTCTGGAGGCTGGGAAGTCCAAGGCTGGGGGTGGGGCACATCTGGTGGGGTTTGTTCGGAGCTTGGAAGATGGTGCGCATGCCCAAACTGCCATTTTGTTAGTAACCCTCTTCCATGATAACAAGTTGAGTTACTAATGATAGAGTCTTTTTTTTTTTTCCTGCTTACTGGGACAAAGAACTTCTGCCTAATCATTTCTTAGAGATCCCAGATGACCCCTCTTATCCGACCAGCACTGTTACCTCCCTGCCTCCCTCTCGGGTCCCCTGCAGGGCACAGAGCATGGGGATGGGACGTGGAGGAAGCATGATGGGAAGTGTATAGTTCCTTCAGAGGAAGTAGCTCCAGCTATACTTCTTCTTGCTGACGGGTCACAGATAGCACTTCGAATTTCACTTATTAATGTTTATTAGACATGGGATTCTTTCCATTACAACACAGAGCTCGGTGGCACTCATTTGAGGTAGCTCAGGGAGCCACCACCCATCCAAATGAATATTAGTATTTGAATGAGTCACAAGAAACACAACGAAGCTAGAAATGGTGCCTTCAGGGAGCTATGGTTACCGCGTAGTTAACACGTCTCCTGTAATGCTCTCCCGCAAGTGAGTCCTGGGATGAGTGGGCACCGACGTGCTTGGACGCTCCCCTACCTTGCTGGCTAGTTTTGTCTACTCGAGCCTGGGAAGAGAGAGCCTCAGGGGAGGAATTACCTCCATCAGATTGGCCTTTGGACATGGCTGTGGGGGCATTTCTTTAATTAATTAACCCAAAGTTAAATGAAATTAAATTTTAATTTCATTAAAATTAATTTATTTAAAACTACAGGAAGGCTTCAGCCCATCATGGGTGACACCATCCCTGGGCAGGTGCCACCCCTGAGAGCCACAGAGAGCAGATCGGTAAGCAGGTCTCTGTTTCAGTTCTGGCTTCTGGGTTCCTGCCTTGGCTTCCCTTGATGATGGATTGTAAACTGTAAACTGAAATAAACCCTTTCCTCCCCCCAGCTATTTTTGGCCATGGTGCCCATCACAGCAACAGAGACCAAACTGGATGCCCACCGACACTGTTGTCAGTTTAAACCGTTGTGTCAGGGTAAAGCCAAACTTCAGCCTGGTGTGAAATGCCCCAACCTAGTGTGTTCCATAGTGACGCGATGTTTCACCCCTTTCTTTGTTTTCTTTTTGTGCTATTTATTGAACTTGTTTTCAAATGGCAGCAGCATTGGCTTCGGATTCCTCAGGGAACTTTTATATGAAGCAGGCACAGACTTGAAGGACACTCTTCTGGGTGACCTTGAGGTGACCACTACACCAGGTGAGCTCTGGAGACCCTTGTGACATTTCTCAGCAGAGACAATGCAGCGCCTTCTCTTTCTCACCTCTCCTTCAGAAACCACCCGATTGGGAGATGGATGGCTTTTGCCATGGGGTCACCTCTGGGCTTCACTTCTCTGGCTTCCATTTCAAGGGAGGAGAGCGGGCTGCAGTAGGTCGGAGGTGAGAGGGAGGCGCTTTCGTGTCCCCACAGGCAGTGAGCATGCTGCTTGCTGAACGGTTCCTGCTTGCAGAGCATGTGAGCATGTTGAAAGAGTTTCACAAGTGTTCTGGACCCTTTCTCTGATGGTCCTTCCTATTTTCATTGCCTGCTTTTGCTGATAGCAAATGCCCGTGTGAGGAACTGGGTGTGCACATACTTGTAATCTGACTGAGCTCAGAAGGCAAGAGGCAGGAGGAGGAGGAGTTCAGGGCCAGCCTTGGCTATAGCTTGAGGTTAATCTGGGCTACATGAAACTATATCAAACAAACAAGCCAACAAATGAGACAGTCTATGTGACTTGGGCTGGGAAAAAAAATAATCAAAGAGCTGAACTAAGTCTGGGGAGGTCCATGTTTGAAAAAGTTAAGTCTTGGCATTTATAACTTCTGATCTTGTTCTCATTGGACCTGCTTCTCCTCAAGAGATACCTTACTCCCCTAGAGCCTGGCAGTGTGATAAAAACTGGCCTCTCCAGATGTTCTTAGGAGCAACTTCTGTTCTCACATGTGGCCTGGACTGAACCATACCTTATACAGTCCTCTCCTTAGGGCCCACCCCTGAGGCCTCTGCTTACAGATGTTCTGAAAAGCTGAAGCTTTCTCCCAGTCTCTGCACACAGTGTTTGTGCAGCTTGAAGATGCACCTTACTGCTGGTCCTGGGAGAAGAAGCATCCTATCACCTCCAAAGGTGTTTGTGATAGACTGACCAAAGCTTTAACCCTTGACTCATACATATACATGTACAGATACAATACACATACATATGTATGCATACACACATATATATGCATAGATGTACACACATGTGCACATATACATACTTGTACACATATATGCATACATGTGTAGCAGTGATGGTTAACCTTAGTAGTCAATGTGACTGGATCTAAAATCAACCAAGAGATTAAGGCTTTTCCTAATTAGGCTCTCTTTGAAGTGGGTGGCAGGCAGCTCTTACTGCTGGTTTTACCTCACTGCCATAATATCTTGCTGGTGAGTTTATCTATCTTGTCATTGATGTTGCTGCCACCATTGCTACTGCAGCAGCAGCAGCAGCAGCAGCAGCAACAACAACAGCAACAACAGCAGCAGCAGTAGCAGCAGCAGCAGATCTGTTTCTTCACTGACACCAGGATCCAAATCCATTGCCTTCCAGGGTAGACAGGAGACCAGTGGCTCTCCAGGAATCGCCCAGGCCTTCCTCCCAGGCTGGAACAGCTGAGTCATCCAGTCCTGTGGAGCGAGCACCTACTGAGTTCTTAGCTTCTCCAGGGTGCAGACAGCTACTGTTAGCCAACACAGACCACATCATGTAAGCCAGTCTACAGTCATATACACATTTACACATGTATGTGTACTCATATGTGTGTGTTTGTACATGCACACACATGCACACAGACACATACACCTGTTTTCTGTTTCCTCTTGATTTTTGGCAGCAAACTTAGAGCAAGGCACATGCTTTCTCAATTTCACAGTTTCTTACCACCCATAAAAATTGTTTTGTTTGTTTGTTTTGTTTTTTGTTTGCTTGTTTTGAGATAGGGTTTCAGTTTAGGGTCCCACTGTATAGCTCTAGCTGGCCTTGAATGCAGAAATATGCCTGCCTTTAACTCTTGAGTGCTGGGATAAAAGATAAAAGGCATGTGCCATTGGCTAAAAGTGGTTTTTCTAACATGTTGAGGGGGTTGGATGTATTCTAAAAGCTCTAGTCTGCCCTCATGCCCAGTCTAGCCAGATCTCTACTTGGTTTCTGAACTCTCAGTACCTGCTCAGGTGACATGGGCATCCGTCTATGCCTTTGGGATGTACCGGGCCTGTCTGCCACATGTGAAAAATCTTCCATGCAATGCTTATTCCTGGATCCTGAAGCCCCAGGTCTCCCACATATCCTGTGGTCTAATATAGGCCTCACTTTAGGGTGTGGGAGCCTCTCAGGGGCTCTGGAGCAGGAGCTGTCTTCACGGACATGCGCTTGTGTCGCTGTGAAGTAGCAACAGGCTTGTTTCTTTAGGTTGCTCCTATGGCAGTTTTGTGATGCTGTTTCTTCAGATCCTATTAGAAAGGTCTCATTACACACCACTCTGGTAGAGCCAGGATGGAAGGGCTGTTCCATCTCCCTGCTCTTTCTACCACTCATTTCCTCGCCTGTTCCCACTTCCAGCCCTGGAGACGCTCAGTGGATATTGGTCGCCTTTCCCCGTGATGAACCAGACTTTTCAGTGGCATCTGTGGTCCTTAATCACCAGGAGAAATTGAAACAAAAGGTCAGCTTCTAAAGGCCTGTTCATGAGCCTGAGAAGGAAGTGAGTCTCTCAGAAAAAAAAAAAAAAAAAAAAGTGGGTATCAGCAAGCAAAGTCTAGTCACTCTTCACAAGCCAACGAAGGGCATGTGCTAGGAAATCCTGGGGAAATAAAACACCCAAAGGGAAGAAGGAGATGGCGTGCAGATGTCCCCATTGCTGCTGGCATTGTTTATATTTCATGACTGGCATTTGGCTCTTCCTTCCCGGTTACGTCATTGTTAACAGATGCCGACATCAGACTGAGCGAGGAGCAGGAGATTCTGGGACAGGTATGAAGCCGTTGCTGGCTTAAGTGGGCTATGGCATGCGTGGGAAAGACAGCAAGAAATGCTGTCTCAGCCAAATCATAGTGAAAAGCAGAGAAATTTGATTTAATGTGGCTACTTTGAAAAGAGGAGGGAAGAGCCCAATGATCCCCCACCCCCTCCACCAACCCTTCTTCGGGGTCCTCGTAATGAGGTTTGTGTTTAAATAGGGTAAGAGGTGTATACATCATTAGCCAGGCCCAGCCAGTGTATACTCCCACCTGTCACCCTTGCCTCAGACTCTCTTGCAAGGTGGTCTGACAAGCTGTCAGAATGGAATGGAGTCGCTTTCCAGGAGACAGGCTCCCCCACTAGCTGGCACCAGGCATCAATTCTTCCTCTTTCCCCAATTTGAGATTACTAAGGAAATTCAGCTCCTAGGGGGCTATGATTTCAGTAATCTGACAGCTAAAAAGAAGGACACAAGCATTTCTCCTTGGAGTAGCTTCCCTCCTGCTCCATGGCTTACACTTGCAGAACGAGAAAACGGCATCTCAAAGTGACCCCTCTTTCCTAAGGGGGCTCCAGATGCTGCTCCAGATGTGCTGCCTGTAGGCTGGATGCCTCCTCTCTCCAGGCCTGCTGCCAAAGGTGGAGAGCTGGGCACCTGGCTGGGCTACCTTGTCAGGCTCCCAAGGCTCCCAAGACTTCCATCAATACTCCCAACCCCCGCCATGGTGGTAAATAGAAGTCCTGCTCGCCCTGAGGGCTCCTTGAAGATTTCAGTTTCCCTGGAAGCATCTCCTTGCATGGAATGCATTAACAGGTAATTGACCACATACCTTTCCCCCTGTGTCTTGCAGTTCTAGAGGGTGAGAACTCTGTGTGTGTACTTGGATCCAAATAAGAAAAATAAGGTCTTAGATACTTATTTATTTATTTATTGTCCTCTAACTTTTCCTTGCAAGGTACATTTCTAAAGGAACCACTTTGCAACCTGTCTCTGTGCTCCTATGCTTCTTTTTCTCCTCCCCATTAGATAATGTCATCAGTCTGATGGGCATTATAAGAAATAGCTATCTCTCTGTGTCTGTCCCCCACTGGACTCCAAGTCCGTAGGGGCTGGGCTCTGTCTCTGAATGCCAAGTCCAGCGCCTGGTACATAAACAAGGCTAATGAGAGGCAGCAGGTGGGATGCAATTTGAGTCCCCATGGGAACACCTCTAGCCTCCTCTTCCTGTTGCCATCACACCCCCACTTCTCCCTGGGCCAATCAGCTGTGCCATTTCATCTCATGCTAATGAGGGGAGCAGGTGGCCCAACCACACTCCTTGTCCCCTTCATGATGCTTCTTGGTCTTCCCAGCCTCCCCTGATCCAGACCCTCAGGATCACACATGATGTTAGGATGATATGGGCTTTGGCTATGATCAAAGCTGAGAACTGCAGCTGAGACCTGAACCAGCAGATAAATTAGCAAAGACTTATTTCAGCCAGTTGGGCCAGATTCTGTGAATATGAGAAGCCAGAAGCCTGTTCCACAGTTTGGAGGCAGAGCCGCCTTAGCCATGCATTAAAGAGCTACATATCACAGAGGAGAAGGCTGTGGTGGTACAGATGTTGGGTGCTCTCTGAAGAGCTCCCCGTCATCCAGAAGGGGGGGGGGGGATGACATCTGTCAGCACTGATATCCCTCCAGCTTACTCCCACTCTTAATAAAAGATGGAAGATGAGTTTGTAAGAGAGAATGAGAGAGTGAGAGAGAGCATGAGAGAGTATGCCTGAATGTCTTTGTTACTCATTTTCAATGTAAACACAACAGGCGAGCTCATTAGGGCAATATTTTCAGTGGAAAGATGTATTTCTGCTGGACACAATGCAAGAATTTTTTTTTCTCTCTCATGGAATTTTCACTTAACAATAGAGGAAAAAATTTGTTTTTATGCAGGCAGTTTTGGCTCTAGGTATGGCTTTGACAAGTGTTTTCCCCAATGCCACCAGGGCTGAAGACTACAGCTGCGATGGAAATTTTAATGCTCTCCAAATAACCCCAAATGCACCAAAGATCATGAAGTCCCTCGTTTAAACTGTGCCTTCTGTTACTGCGTGAGCACTGCCATTTGAGAATCTCAGAGATTCTGCCTTAGAAACCTTGAAAATTTTTTAAGCTGTTGGACTTTTTGTTGTTTCATTTAACAAGGTGACAGGTGAGCCTGCCTGGGTGGTGAGTTTCACATCCTGGTCACTGTGAGTTTTACTTTCTAGTCCTCTCAGGTTCATGTTTGGGTTTTCAGAGCAGGGAGAAAATGCTGAATATGAAACTCGCATCTCCCCCTTGTCATCGCCATGTTTAGAGCCAAGCGTTGCCTCTTTTCTCCTCTCTGCTGTGACTTCTGGTTAGTCTGATGAGGTCACAGTAGTGCACGTCATAAAAGTCAGAAGACCGTGTTTTCCACCGTGTGTGGTGGCATCACCAACTCACCTGGGTGATACTGGTTAGCAGAGCGCAGGGGTGCGGCTGACTGGTCCTTTGGAGAAGAAAGCACATGGACCAATGGATCCCCTGTGGCTTCGCTGGGGACTTCCATAGGCCTGAACTTGGCAAACAATTGAGTCAGAATGACTCCACTCCCTTGTGACTGTATTTTTTTAAAGTGTTTCTTTTTTCTTCATTCAGGTTTGATACTGATTTTCTCTCTCACTTCCTACTCAATAATCTCATTTTCTTCAAAATGTGAAGGCACTGCTCAACATGAAATTAACTTACATGTTGAAGACTTTTTTTTTTTTAGGTGACTTTCTTTTACCCCGCTTTAATAAGACCTAGCAGGAAACACCCATGCCAAAATCCCAGCATCTGCTACATTCTGGATCTGCAGTTGTGTCCCCCCCCCCCCCCCCCGGCTGCCATGACAAAGGCTTGGTGCTGTTAGGAGGGGGTGGAGCCCTAAAAGGCAGGGCTTAGTGGGAGGCCTTCGATGACGGGATTCACCTGTGAGGAGGACACAGGCCTGTGGCCATTGCAGGAGTGTGGTCCCGGTTTTGTTGTTGTTATTATTATAAACAATCACCCCTAAAGGCGTGTCTGTTCTGTAGAAATGATGTCCAGTTAGCAGAATGATCGCTGATTTGGGGTCTGAAAGAATCAGTTGCCACCAAAGATGTAGTTACAATTAAAAAACAAACTCTGATTCTGGGTGGGCTAACTTGCCGTGTTTCTGCAAATGTATGAAAGTATACTGCCAGGAGAGAGGATCCCCTCTCCCTGGATATCACCATCCATATCTCCAGTGGGCACAGTCTGTCGGCTGCCTCCAGCTTTGGGGCTTCTGCTTCTCAATGAACTTCTGTTAAATATTTATGACAATGATGTGATGCCCCTTTGGTGTTTAAAAGAATATCTAAATGAACATCGTTAACAGTGGCACCGTATCTCCCCAAGCATAATCTCTTCTGGGGTTGGCAAGGTTTGCAAAATAAACCTTATCTGATGCCACAGGCTAGCAGAACTGTTTATCTCGGATGCCCCGTGCTACTGGAGTTCTTGCTGCTGGAGTGCTGAGTTCAGCAAACAAATTCCACAGTTGAGGACTAAATACTGTCACAGAGATGCTGTAACTCCGTTTCATTACAGCAGGACAGAATGAGGAAGGCAGACGATAAAAACCCTGTGCAGGCTAGCACAGCAGACACCCACTGAACATTAACGCCATAACGCCAACCTAAGTGGCATCTGGGGATGAGCGGGGGTCTTAAAATTTGGGGCTCCTTTGGCTCAGCGCTCCTCTGTGCCAGAGCACAGGTCATTTCAATTTCCTGTTCTATTGCACAGTTGTGGAGGGACATGTGTTTAATGGCCCGTTTTTACCCTAAATGAACTCCGGTGGAATCTGATGGAAGTGCTAATGTGTGGTCCAAGAAGATGGCAAAGATGCACTCTTTTCCCGGAGAAGCTGTTTGCCCTGGGATAGGACCGGAGGGGTCTGGGTTTTGGCAGCTCCACCAGGCTCCTGAGCCTATGAGTGGCTGCCTCCTCTTCCTCCTTTTCCAGAGCAGCATGGAGAAGCCTGGCCTTTGGGTATATGAACTAGCAGTGACTTCGGGCGGTGTCTTTGCAGCTTTGGCCTCAGCACGCGGCCAGTGCGAAGGCTTCTGTAATTGAATCCTGCAGAGTGTTTTGTAGGATTCTGTAGATGGGGAAAGGAGGTGTGGAAAAAGGGAGGGAGGAAGGGTGTGGAGGAAGGTATGGAGGGAGAGGGAAAAGGAGGGGACAGGTGTTTACAAACCTTTGCTTGGCAATTAAGGTACTCACTTCGGAGGGACCATTGCTTCTCAAAGTGGCTTCTGTCCACAGTTTCTGAGGGACTCCTGAGTTATCTGTTGGTCCTTCAGAGAAAGGGTGCCCCTGGGGTTCTGTCATCTGAGAAGAACAAGATCATCAATCACACAGACTCACCATGGCCTTGAGGCTGTCACCAGAGCACAGACACAAGGCTTTTTCAAAGGGATCATTTACATCGCATTTCCACATTTAGGTCATGAACCAACTGAACGAGAAATTCTGATTTGCAAGTGTAGATTTCTTGTAGAAGAATGATCAGTTTGTGAGGGCCGTTCCCTGGGGTTCTTCTGGATTTCAAATATCTGTGTTTGCTAAATCAACACATCCTTATTGGTCCTCAACTTCAGGCTGCTGATGGGTAGTAGAGACTGAGAGGAAGGTGAGGGACACTCTTATTGTCACAAGATTCTAATCAAGAAGAAAACCTAAGCCGCCATGTGAGTTGATGGATGGTATTCTTCCTCTCAGGAGGAGGTAATGGGGGACCTCAGGTCTGTCGAATGCAATCTATGATAGAGCGTACCCACAATGATGTCTGTGGTTTGAGAGAGTTAATGTGTTTCAGTTTGGAATAGCATCCATGCCACGAGAGGTCCATAGATACGGCAACTTACGGCATTTTCACAGCCCTGTAAAAAGTGACTTTGATCAGGATTTTACATATAAGGAAACTGAGGCCCCGGGGCAGAATGTCCTCCTTGCCTGTGACAAGCCTCAGCCTTGAACTTAGAACCATGTCTGCTCCGCAGCCCTTCTCTGTGGAGTCTCACCCTGGGAGAGTGCATTACAAAAGAGGACACCTGTACACACCAGTAATGTGTCACTGCCCCCTTCGGTGCCTAACCTGCCCCATTTCAGTTTGGCTGCAAAGCCAATACTAAAGTCAACCAGCACTGGACTCCCAGTGCCAGACCTACTTTGTAGAGAACTTTATTTCTTCTATTTTTTCCCCCAAATACATCTTATAGCCTACTTACGTGTCCTTGCTCCAGAAGCAATTATATCCTGGGCCATGAAAGCACAAATGTAAAGCCAGGTTAAGAAGAAGAGGAACCATACCAACAGGCATGGTTTTACATGATTACCCCCTCCAGGCTGCACCTACTCCCTTATCCTGAGTATTGCTGTCTCCCAAGGCGTTGCTTTAAATCTGAGCTGCTCTGAGGTCTTCTCACGTGTGAATGGGAGGCTGACGGAGCTGACCTCTTTAGCAGTGTCTAAGCATCAGATACTAGGACACATATAGTATTCCTGACAGATACTGTTTTGTGGCTATGGTGCCATGAGCAGTGATGCATCTGTCTGTCTCCCATGAATCCAGGTCCAGTGCATGCCTGAGACTTCCCTCAGGCTAATCCTGACAGCCCCAGTCTGGGACTGTGAGCCAACTGAGTCAGGTAGAGGAGTTGAGTTGCAATGATGACTCCCTTCCTTGCCAGCTTCCGCTTAATTTTGCTTCTCTGGAGCTTGTGTGTGTGTGTGTGTGTGTGTGTGTGTGTGTGTGTGTGAAAATCCCTAGGAGGGTCACCTTGTAATGAGAGTCCTGATTGGTCTCTGTCAGATCGCAGGTCTTTCGGCTGCTGTCTCTCTGAGAAATCAGGCTACACTCCTCTCAGTCTCCCTCTCTGGAAGAACAGCTGAACTGTCTCTTCCCCTTATAGAGGCAAGAAAGACCTCCCCCCCTCCCCCACCATTGTACAGACCCAAGGCAACCTTGAATTTGAACTCCTACCCAGGGTCCATGTCCATCCCAACTCATGGAAGGTAGGCTAGGTCACGGGAATGGGATTTAACACCTCCACCCCCTTCACCAGAAGCCTGTATGAGCGAGGGATTGCCTTTGTTCCCTTGAGACTGAAGGTTCCTCCTGTCTCTTCCCTCAAGACCCCGTAGTGCTAGCTGTGATGCAGGCCTGTGCCTCCTAACCTTCACAGCCAAGGGAACTGAGGTCTCTCCCTTCAGAGCCACCATCCTATCGATTGCCTTCCAACTTCAGAATCCTTCATGGCTGCCTACTGCCACGATGCTGTAATTCTTCTGAACGGCTGTTTTGAAGAGGAATTTTCATCCCAGGTTTGTTTGTACTAGCTGTAAGATGGTCTGTAAGTTAAATCAGCCCCCACCGCTCTCCTCCAAAGTCATTAGCCACCTAGCTGAATGAGTTGGGGGGAGGGACCAACACCCCAGCTCTCCTTGTTAAGCACCGGAAGCCCTTGTGTTGCATCACAGCCACCCTTGTTTTAATTTACTTTTTTCCACACAGGGTTTCTGGCATCTCAGGCTGCCCTTGACCTCTCTTTATAGCCAAGGACGACCTTGAACTTCAGTCCTCTGCTTCCTGAGTGCTGGAGTCACAGGCACATGCCACCACACCTGTTTCAGTTGGTGTGGCATCGAACCCAGGAACTCATGCACGATAGTTGAGTGTTGACTGAGCAGCACCCCAGCCCTATTTCCTCTAATCTTGGTGACTGTGTAAGTGCAACTATCGATTCCTGTAGAAGATTGTATCTCAGATCCCACTCTTTTTTCTGTGAATGGAGAAAGGTTTGGCTGTGCATCCTTGGCTGGCTGTGAGGGTGGAAAGGGATTGAATTACAAGCCTTTTGAAGACCCTAGTTCTTGTCCAGTGGTGGCTTCCCTTCCCTAGATGAGGGCAGAAAATCACAGTCTGTGTAGGGGAAGCCCTCTTGCTGTATCCCCAAGACCTTTTTTTTTTTTTTCTCTTGCATCTTTTCCTGTTTATCTCTCCTAATAAACCTGTTACAGGTTTTCCTCACCATCAAGTATTCGTTCATTCTGCATCTTAACAGAGTATTCATTTGGATGGATTTAGGGCAGAAAAATATCTAAAAATAGCATGACTTCCTTTTACTCTAGACAAAGACCCAAGGGAAATTTAAATAACAGTATATGAGGCATTGCCATTGCTGTGTGGCTAGCTTACTTTTCTTTCTATAGACCTCAAAAAACCTAAAATCTTTTTGTTTCTGAGACAGGATCTTCCAGAAGAGTCCAGACTGATCTTGAAATCAAAATCCTCAGGTCTCAGCTTTCATTTCCAAGTGCTGGAATTATAAGGATGTGCCAAAAAGCCAAAGTTCTTTTTTTTTTTTTAATTAAAATTACATTTATTTATTTATTTATTTGTGTGTGCATATGTGTGTGTGTATGTTTGTGTGCTGGTACATATATGCCATAGTATATGTGGAGATGAAAAAACAATTTGTGGAAGTTTGTACGTTTCTTCTATCGTGTGATTCTTGAGGGCTGGAACTCAGGCCATTAGGCTTGACAATTGCCCATCTCACCAGCCCCTAAGTTCTTTGAAAGTAAAGAAGTAAAAACAAAAACAAAAACCAAGTGTGAGCCTCTTGAGTGAATTGGTGACTCCTTGACTCTCTCTGTTGTGTGGAGATGGAGGCCAGCCAGCAGTTAGGAGGCTCCTGAGAGAACAAAAGGAGCTCTGCCCCTGAGTCTGTGTGGCGCAGGTGATGGTGTTAGCAAGAACCCGTTGCCTCAAGTCAGTTTCACTCTGTTGTGCCCTGCACTGGAACTTCCCCCACTGACCTGACTGCGGTTGCAGGTGGCACCAGAGTGGCTGGAGACGCTTGAGGCAAAGCCCACCACCGTGGCCCCTTCCAATAACCACCAGGCCCACCTGGAAGTGCAACTCCAGGTCTAGTGGAAGTGAAAGCTGTCACAGGAGCCACCCAGGTCTATTTTAGGGGTTCCGCCTGAGTTCACCCCTCACCTATCTGAAGAGCTGGCTTGATGCGGTTTCCTTTCTACCTTTCTTTACAGAAACTGCAAAGGCTTCCTCATGCCCTGACTGTTTGGTCCTCAGTAGCTCTGTGGACACTGGGGACCTTCATTGCTTTCCAGAATGTCAGGCTCTTGGGAGTTTCAGAGACTAGGGATTCTGACCTGACAGGATCCTGTTCCTGGATCAAATCTTCCCTGCTTACCAGTGCTCCACAGTAATTTCTAACCCCCCTCATCTCCTTTGTCCTTCAGGAAGGGCAAAGCTATAGCTAGAGCAGCTGGAAGGTGATTGGAATATTTAATCGTGGCTTCTATTTCTGCTTTTCTGACTTTTCTTGCCTGAGGTACAGTGAGAATGTAATACAAAATTTGATTAGAGAAAAACTAGTGTAGCCGGTTCAGCCACTTGAGATAAAAATGTGGTAATATTACTTTTATCTTTCTAATAAATGTATTCCCATCACACGTGCCCTTGCAAAGCACTCTCTTGAAGGTCTTCCACGATACGAACGCACGCTTGTGGAGGCAAGTTGGTCATTCAGCACAAAGGTTCATGTCAAGAGTCAGCCAGAAGAGGAAAGCAGTTCAAGGCCCCAGTGCTTTCCTCCTGTTGGGTTCACTCTTGGAGGAAGATAGTCCTGCCATCATGTGGCCCATGCACTGGTGACTGAGGTCCCATGGTTCTCATCCTACAGAGTGGAGATGATGGCCCATGGTGATTACTCAAAGATATGGTTCTCTCAGGTCCTACAGATCAGCGTCTTGAGTTTTGCCTGGAACAGGGCTCAGTACTATGGCCACTTTCAGAGGAGGTACCTGGGTAAACTATGTCTATAGCAGCCCAACCCAGCGGTGTGTGAGAGCGGCCACAGTGGGCTTTAGGCTTTGGATTGAGCCCCCATTGACACCTGGCTCTCACTGACTTTCTGGTGACTTCCTCTTTGGAACCCATAGGGTTTTTCCTCACAGGCCTTGGGGCCGGGCTTCTGGTCCTTCAGCTGGGCCTTCATTCTCAATGTCTGCGTCTGTCTTTCCCTCACTTCTTTTATGAATCTGTGAAGCTCTTTTTCATACCATGGGGTGAAGCTGTTTGCTTATGTTCAATACAAAATGTTCACTGGGTCTGGGAGGTCTGCTCCAGGGACTCATCCCTGAATGAAGAAGGGGTGTTTGAGATGAATGTATGTATCTTCCCTGACAAGGTGTGTGGCGTGACTGTAGCCAGGAGAGTAGGTGGTAAACTGTCTTTGGCATACAGTTCTGGGAAAGTTGAAGCCCATAGACTGAGATTTGCAATGTGCATGCCACATTAGCCTTGTTCTGCCTGCAGACCATTCAAGGCCCAATTCTTTCAGTCTTCATTTGCTGGCAAGTTGACTCACATCTTTAAAATTCCAAAGTTGGTTTCTGGGGCTGAAGTCATTCATTTCCCAAGTGATTCAAAATTTAAAGGAATAGTTTAAAAATTGTGTTTGAATTTTAATATTAAAATGTTTTTGGAAAGGTTAAAGTCAAGACTCATATAAATACAAATGAATGCTTATAAATAAAAATGAAGCCTTAGTTCAGCTCATTAATCAAAGAACCAATAAAGAGAACCAATATTTGTTGCAACCACTTTAGAAAAGAATCCAACACACACACACACCCATGCACACACACACCATACATACATACCATACAAACACATATATATAGTGAGAGAGAGAGAGAGAGAGAGAGAGAGGGAGAGAGAGAGAGAAAGTCAGAATTATTACAGGGAACTCACAAATAGTTGTGAACTGCTCAAAAGCCACAGACTGTCACTCCAAACATAATTTGCATTTCTATGGACATATGTCAGGTGAGTTTAAAAATTCAATTTTCTAAAACTTACAGGTGTAAAATGATTCAAACATAGGGAAAGTAAGCAATAATTGGGTGACTTAGGTAAGACATAGGATAGTGTTTGTGTAGTTTTGGGGGGCTATTGCAGAGTCCGACATGACTTTCATCGATACTCCTTTGTTTCTGAGCTCACAGGAGGGGTGATGGACTTCCTGGCAGGCCGAATCACAAGGATGACAATTATGCAGATTCAGAGACATTTGCTGCAGGTTATTCTTAGGACCAAGTTGTGCTCTGTTCCTCATTTTTTTGTAAAGTGTGGTGGAAACGGCCCAGACCAAACAGCAGGGCTGTGTTCTCAGTGTGTAACTGGCTGGCGAAGCTTTTGCAGAGTGCCTCCTGTCTGAATGTCAGTTATCTCTGAAAACTTCTAGTTCGTGTTTTAGAGACCTCACTGTGCCTCTGCATCATGGGCTAACGGAGAGCTCTCCTGATCGCCAAGAAGTTTCACATTTGCAAATCTGTCTTTCTCTTCAGAGTAAACGGGACCTCACTCCCATTCCTCTGAAATGCTTTCTCCACCTCACTCATGCACTCACTGGCTCCATCATCTATCCGGTGTTGTCATCCAGAGGCCCAGGATTCATGGTTTTCCTAATCCACCACATCAGCTATAGCCCCAGCTCTTATTAGCTCTACTTCCAATGTGTCTGTCCAGCTTAGCATACTCAGAGTTTCCAGCGTCACTAATCTGGGCCATGCCCCGTCAGATCTTTCCTGGTTTACTCTCAGTGTCTCTTGAACTCACGTAGTCTTCCTACATCTAGTCTTGCTCTCCAAGCTTTCTGCAGAAAGATCCATAGTGACCTTTTTAAATGTGCATGTCAAAGTGTAATATTCTTTTACTAAGAATCTTTAATGGGTTTGCATTGCAGCAACAAAAACTCAACATGTCTCCTGTGCCCCGAAATGAATATGTGATGTGTGTTGCGTGTAGCTTCCCTCTCCAACTCCGTGCTCTCCAACGTGCAGGCTCCCTGACTCTAATCCCTGATGATTTTCTCTTCCCAAGGAGGCCATGCTCACTCCTGCTGCAGGGACACTGAAGTTCTTATACCCTCAGCCTAGAGTGGTTTTTTTTTGGGGGGGGATTCAGGTCTCAGCTCAAACGGTACCTTTTCAGAGGCCTCCTTTTCTTTTTCTCTTACTTTTCTTTTTCTTTTTGGTGAGTTTACCATGCTTTATCTCCCAGTCTTGCTTGCATCTCTGTTTTTTAATTTCTATACCTCAGTCCTTTCTTTTCCCTGCTCTTTGTCTCTTATCTTCCTGTTTTCTTTCCTTTTCTTATTCATCAGACTACACCACGAATCCATAGCCTTATGCTTGCATACTGTTGTGCTTTTTACTGGGATAATTTTATACACCCCATTCTTGATTTCAAAGGTAACAGCCATGCTTATTCTTATGTATTTATCTCTAAAAAGCTGCATACATCCGGCCAAGATAAATTGATGTCAACATATTCATAGCCCTGGCTGCCTGTATCTACAAACCCATGGTTCCCAGTAGAAGAATGTCGACAGAGGATCTCTTTTTGCTGTGCTAGATATGTACTTTGCTCTCACCTTTAAATCAAGAAACCCTAACACCAGCCTGGAGAAACAGAATGAGGTGTTTTTATAAGAACAGACTGTAATAGACCTTGTGAGTTCTTCCATGCGGCCTATTTCCCTTTGGTCATATCCACGCTGACACATTTTCTTCTATAGTTTTTATCTTCTCCCCTAGGAAGATAAAACAGCCTTTCATGATACATATTAATTTTAGAATCATTAAGTAATTAGAAAAACCAGGTGTGATAAATATAGAAGTCATTAAAAAGTTCATAGAATAGTTTGACTTTAGAAGAACTTTGTGCTTAAAACGTCTCATTTTAACCATGAAGAACTGGCTGGATCCAGATGACAGAAACAAATGGGCAATAAAGGACGGTGGACTGTGTGGACGGGAACAGTCTCCCTTACGTGGGTAACACAGACCCTGGCTTACTTTCCACTGGGTGGTGTTCTGTTTTGGGTGTAAAATGTCACCAAGGGCTCTTATGCTTAGCTTGGTTCCCTGCTGCTACTGTTTTGGCAGGTTTTGGAACTTCTGGGCAGTGGAGCCTGCCTGGCGGAAGTGGCTCTCTAGGAGGCGGGCCTTGAGGTCTGTCTACAGCTGAGCCTCTCTTCCCATCCTGCTGCGCTTCCTGGTCTGCTGATATGCAGCGAGCAGTCTCAGGTTCCTGCAGCCATGTCTTCTCCACTGTGATGGACTGTGCCCTCAAACAATGAGAGTTCAAGATGACTTCGGTAGCAGATGGATTCCTCTTTAGGTATGTGCTGGGGGCAGGGGGAGGGTAGGAGCATACCAGCAGTGTTGTGTGGGTATCAAGGGCGTCCAAGCCATTGAAAATGATTTAAGCCAAAGACCCCAGATCTGGAATGGTCCTCAGGTGTGTGCTGCCTGTTTCTGGCCACTCTTGTGCTCTGTCCTGCTCACTCTCAGGTCCAAAGGACCAGTCTTGAACTGGTAGGAGAGAAGTGTACAGACACTGGTCGGATAGTGAAGGAACACCTGCCTTTCAATCAAAGTTCATAGAACCGAGGTTTTGTATTCCTGCTCATGCAGACTGGAAACCTCAGCCAAAGGGGATAATTAAAAAAAAACAATCAATAAATGGGACCTCATGAAACTGAAAATCTTCTGTAAAGCAAAGGACACCGTCATCAAAACAAAACGACTGCCTACAGATTGGGAAAGAATCTTCACCAACCCTTTATCTGACAGAGGGCTAATATCCAGTATATATAAAGAACTAAAGAAGCTGAAAAGCAGCAAAGCAAGTAATCCAATTAAAAAATGGGGAACAGAGCTAAACAGAGAATTCTCTGTAGAGGAATATCGAATGGCAGAGAAACACTTAAAGAAATGCTCAACGTCATAGCCATTAGGGAAATGCAAATCAAAAGGACCCTGAGATTACACCTTACACCCATCAGAATGGCCAAGATCAAAAACTTAAGTGACAACACATGCTGGAGAGGCTGTGGAGAAAGGGGAACCCTCCTCCACTGCTGGTGGGAATGTAAACTGGTACAACCACTCTGGAAACCGATCTGGCGCTTTCTCAGACAACTAGGAATAGCGCTTCCTCAAGATCCAGCCATACACTTCCTAGGCATATATCCAAAAGAGGCTCAAATACACAATAAGGACATTTGCTCAAACATGTTTGTAGCAGCTTTATTTGTAATAGCAAGAAGCTGGAAACAGCCCAGATGCCCCTCAACTGAAGAATGGATGCAGAAATTGTGGTATATCTGCACAATGGGATATTACTCAACAATGAAAAATCAGGAAATCTTGAAATTTGCAGGTAAATGGTGGGACCTGGAAAGGATCATCCTGAGTGAGCTGTCCCAGAAGCAGAAAGACACACATGGTATATACTCACTCATATAGACATGTAATTAATATAGGATAAACATACTAAAATGTGTACATCTAAAGAAACTAATCAAGAGAGAGGACCCTGACTAGAATGCACAATCCCTATCCCAAAAGGCAAAGAGGAAGGACATCAGAAGAAGAAGAAAACAGGAAACAACCTAGGAACCTGCCACAGAGGGCCTCTGAAAGGCTCTGCCCTGCAGAGTATCAAAGCAGACGCTGAGACTTATGGCCAACTGTTGGGCAGAGTGCATGGAATCTTATGTAAGAAGTGGGAAATAGTAAGATCTGGAGAGGACAGGAACTCCACAAGGAGAGCAACAGAACCAGAAATTTGAACACAGGGGTCTTCCCAGAGACTCATACCCCAACCAAGTACCATGCATGGAGATAACCTAGAACCCCTGCACAGATGTAGCCCATGGCAGTTTAGTGTTCAAGTGGGTTACATAGTAATGGGAAGAGGGACTGCCTCTGACATCATCTGATTGGCCTGCTCTTTGATCACCTCCCCCTGAGGGGGAGAGCAGCCTTACCAGGCCACAGGAGATGACAGTGCAGCCACTCCTGATGAGATCTGATAGACTAAGATCAGAAGGAAGGAGAGGAGGACCTCCCCTATCAGTGGACTTGGGGAGGGGCATTCGTGGAGAAGGGGGCGGGAGGGTGGGATCGGGAAGGAAAGAGGGAAGGGCTAATGGGGGGGGGGGGACACAAAGTGAATAAAGTAAATAAAAAAAAAGAAAAAAAAAGTGAAAAAAATGTGTAGTACTTTTACATGGCTTATGTTAAAGACTGCACGAAATGTGCCTGGGACAAATGCGGTAGAATGCAGAGGCTCTGACCAATGACCAGATACAAATGATCATCTTCTGTTGTTATCTGCTTTCTCATTTTCTTAGCAAATACTGTATTTATTCATCAGAAGATTCAAATGTATTTATTAACCGGGACTCATTGGTAACTGGGGACTTCTGCTGTCAGGATTGCAAAGATGGAAGTGGCATCCTGTGCCAGCCTTTTCATGAATAACATGGATGCCTTTGAGTTGTTCCATCTTCTATTCCTGTTGCATGGATACCCTGAGAATGCCCAGGTGGAGAATGGCTCTCAGCAGGAGGCCTGTTCTGAGTGTGCCCTTGGGAGAAGCTATTCATGGCGTGAAGATTTGTAAATTCTCCCAAATGTTATTGAGAATGAGTGGATTGTGTGATATGGTAGCTCAATAAGATCTGTATGGATTTCTTGTGGAATTGGTAAAATGATCCAATTCTATCACAAGTCATTCTCTGTCCTACTTTTGGATTTTCCTTAGTGTCAACCGGAAGAGCATTCCCACAAGATGAGGGTCTGTGGGATGTTCTGTGAATAAGGATGTTATAATTAAACAATTTGTGAAACTATTTCCTGCCCTGCCACATTTCTAAAGGGCCATGATGTACTGACAGAGGATGGAGACCGTGCAAGGTAACCAGATTTAGTGTTGGCTGCCTCATATGGAACCAGAGAACAAGGAAGGGAAAGGTGCTAAGGCTTATTTAGTTTGCTTCTGTATCATTATTACAAGGAGCAGTGTTTCTTTGTAAACAAAACCTTAATAAAAACAATCAAACAAGTTTCACAAAAGCTCTGAGAGTTCCAGCCTTGGACAGCTAGCACTCCCCTGCCCCCACCTTCATGTCTGACTCAAACCCAGGAAGTAGTCTTGTGGAGAGAAAAGCATTCCCTAATGGGTACCAGCATTTTTCACTATAAAGTACTTCTGGAAAACTGAAAAACTAAAGTACTTTTAAAGATTCCAGGTGGTTTGCCTCAGAGACCACAGCTCTATAGGGTTAGGTAGAGATCTTCCTTCCTTCCTTCCTTCCTTCCTTCCTTCCTTCCTTCCTTCCTTCCTTCCTTCCTCCCTCTCCTTCCATCTTTCCCTCCGTCTTTTCCTTCCTCCCCAGAGCCTTGAGCACTGTAAACTGGGCAAGTGCTCTGAGATGAGGTACACACCCCACTTGGCTCGACCTCGTGCTTCTGCGTAACAAGCAGCATCAAAGCTCAGCACTAAACTATCAGGAGGCTTGCCTTTAGTGTCCTTTTAAGGAATGTAGCCAGCTCTCATCCAGCCATAACAGCCGGGCATCAGCCAGTCACAGTGGCCAACTGTTTGGCTCATGCTTCTCATTAAGGTCAACCCAGAGCTTGGACCAATCAAGCTGTCTCCAGATCTCGTTTTCTTTCCCGTGCGGGTTTCCAGCCTCTAAATGTGGTCTGCTCAAGCCACTGAGCAGCATCTGCTCTACCATTCTTGTTCTATGTGTAGCCTGATTCTTAATTCTCATGTCATAGATGTGATTTTTTAAAATTTAATTCATGTGCAATTTTTACTAACATCACTTCCAAAATGACATTCACCATTAATGACAAATGATGTGTGCTTGCTGCTATATGTTAGGAAGGCAAAATGCCCCTTTGCAGTGTACAGGGTGCTAGGGTAGGCTTCGTCATACGCAGTTGGTCTTTCGGGAAGATGGTGCATCTTTAAGCTTGTATTCAGGGATGAGCTGTGACTATCTTAGGTGTTGAGTACCTAAGGTGTGGAGGCCTCATCTTTCAGGCCTTTGCAGGTTGACCTACATCTTAGCTCTCACAAACACAGGCTGTTACTTCAAGATACCCTCTGCCTAGTTTCTGGAAGATAGTCTATGCAGATGACATGGGAAACGAGTGACCTTGAGCTTCTCTCCCATAATTCCCTACAGAGCATTTCACAAGAAGGACCTTGGCTATTAGCCAGCATTCTCTACACAGTGATAGAGCCTGCTGCCATTCTGTGCCCCAGGCCCTTCTGATTCCATGCCTGGCTGGGCCCAGTTACTTACTGGTTAGAGGGGAGGGGCACAAGTGACACATCCGTATTCCCTCAGGGAACAAAGAGTGATGGGGAACAAAGCCAAAGATTTCAATTTGACACTTCTTAATCTACAAAATAAAAACAAGCCAGAACAACTCACACGCTCGCTGGCAAGGAAGTGGGTGGGCAGTCCCCATGGGAATGGCCAGGAAGAGCTATGGCAGGAAGTCACCTTACATCATTTCTGAAAGGTAAGTGCTGGCACAGTTCACAAGCCTGAAGTACGCTGCTGCAGGATAATTTATATCAAGGAGACTGGCTATAAATCAGTTTCCTTTGTTTTAAGGAGCGGTTTCCATGCAGCAGATTAATTTACATACAACTGGAACGAGGAAAAATTGCAGTGTCTCAAAATGTATGCACTATCACAGAATTAGAGTTCAGATCGGAACAAAGGGTTTTCACTGACAGTTTGCCCACCACTGCACGATGAGGGCCCTTGTATGGAACTCTTTGTGAGGCGGAGATAAGAGTCGGTGGCTGGATCTTGAGGTACATGGAGAGGCTGGCTGAAAGGCCCTGGGCTTCAGCAGTGGAAATCAAGGAATTATTGATGCCATCATGACTAGATGCCCACAGGGGAGTGAGTCAAACTCTCTGTTGGTAATTGTTGTTCCTACTGTATTTGGTCTTTGGAGCATTGGACTTTCAGTCTTAGCACATGTGGAGGCAAGGAAAGGACTTGGGTGTGAAAGAAGAGCCATCTGAGACTCACCGTGGACACTGGGGTGTTGGACATTTGCTGTAGTTGTTCGTTTGATGATGTCTTTGTCTCAGTGACTCACAGCTATTTTATGTCTGTCATCCTGCGTAGATCAAGAGGTTGACAACCTCCTGAGCACTGAGTTGAGATCCGTGGTCCTCTTCCTTTTCTTCTTAACTCCTGGCACTTTGATGACAGAGTCTCAGAATGTACTTGAACCAGGGAACAGGGGTAACCAGGGAAGGGGAAAATCAAAATGGTAGGTGTCCTTAAAGCCCCCTTCTCGGTGATTGAGTTTAGCTCCTGTGGTGGTGGTGGCTCACCTTGTCCACTTGATGGGATTTAACTCGATAGGAAACAAACCTCTCTTCATCCAGGTTAGGTTAACTGAGGTGGGAAGACCCACCCTGAGCTCAGGTGGTGCCATTCCATGGACTGGGCCATGGATGAACTAAAAAGGAGAAGCGAGCCAGGCACTGGCACTGGCCACTCTGCCTCCTGTCTGTGGATATCATGTGACTGGCCACAAGCTCCTGCTGCCATGACTTTTCTTTCCCAGGGATTGTGTGGGACTCTGGGTCAAAAGATGCTTTCTCTTCTTTCAGTGGATATCATAATCACAAGGACAGGAAAAGTCAACTAATACTTTCTTTTTCCTTAAGCCTTTTATAAAATAATACCACTAACATAAAAGAGTATGGAAGCTAAGGCGTCTGTGTGGGTGAGGACCATAGGGATGTGGTTAGCACAGGGTAGAAGGGAAGAGATAAAGGGCTTTGAGCCAGGGACAGGTTGGTGAACTAGGGTGATGACTCAGGCAGAAGCCTTCTTCACTTGAATGCGGACCTACGGTCTACAGGTGACAAAAGCTTCTTTAGGGAGCAGGGATGGTTTTCCAAAGAGGAAGCTCATCTCTACCATTTGCATATGTGGCTTATCATGGTTTCAGGTTGAACTTAAGAGGCTGCTCTTGAAGGGACAAAAGGGGATTCCTCACAGTGCGCTGACAGGAAATGTCAGGGCCAGGGGCCAGGGAACTCATCTGCATGCACTGCTATAAATTTGGGTGTTTGGGAAATTTCCATCCCTTTCCCCCTGTAGACTTTAAATGAATGCAAATGTTCTGATTCTAGTAGAACCATGGAGCATTCTATGGCCCCAGACACCTGCCAGTTGGTAACACATGCTAGGCCTGCAGGTTCTTGCTACAGAACCTAGACTGTAAGACAAATATGGTGCTAAGTAGATTTGGGGGATGATAAACACTGTACATCTCCCAGGGGAGACAGAGGCTGAGCTGGATTCAGGGAGCGCTGGAGACTTCTGGGGTGGCTCATTCTTGTTTTCGTTGGATGCTGAAAAGTGCCTGTTGTGACAGGGCAATGCAATGGCACCCTCATGGGAGAGAAACTCTAGTGACTTCCTTTAGGGCTGTGGAGGGAACCTTCAGGGCTGGGCCCTGCACCAACTCATCTGGGAACAGGATGGAGGAAGGGGGCTGTTAGGGGTAAGCTTCTGAGGAGAGGGTATGACCTGCTTTAGACTGACTTGTCCTTTAGCCAAGGAAGTGGAGAAAGCATTAGCCCTGTGTAGATAGACTGTAGAGAAAAATGTCTGAGTAAGATGCACTTTCTAAAATGTAAATAAGATGCAAATTAACCTGTTTGATTTACTGACTTCAAAAGTCAATTAGTGGTGCCCTGGGGGAGGCTCTAGGCTGTGAGTTGTATGGAAGAATGAACTCTGACCCCCTTTTTGGTGTAACTCCATGGTGAGAACCACCACCTCGCACAGAGAGGAAGCTAAATTCGTGTTTGTGGAAGAGTCATCATGTATCAGGCTTCTCTTCTTTGATACCATTTAACACCGAGCAGTTAGGATGAGAAAGATGTGAGTGGTTTGTGATGGGGGTGGGTGGGAGCATGAATGTGACCAAAATTCATTACATAAACGTATGAAACTATCAAGGAACAAAAAGAACATGACTGGGAAACATTGCTGTCCAGGTTCTGTGTACCCAGGACTCAGGGTTTCCTTTCGCGGTAACTGCTTTTTATTAAGCGCTCACCACTAGGCTGACTCCAAGGATAGAGGCTGCAGTTTTTATGTTGGGGAATGAGTGAATACCTTGGGCTCAGCCTGGAGCTGAGATGATTGCTTGTGCCAAACTCAGACATAGGTGTCTTGTCTCACTGTTTCCTACTTTATTGTGTGGAGAGAGCACACTGGGTCTTAGGGAGGCAAGAGTCAAGCAGAGGCAGCTTAGTTGGATACAACTAAAATGAAGGGCACGATAAATACAGGTCCACACTGTCAGAGTTACTTTTTAGTCTATTTTAATGGGCTTTTCTAATATCTCTACCTCCCTTCTCCACTCTTTATCCCTCCTAATACCTTCCAACACCCCAATACTAGGTAGGAGAGTGAAGGTTGTGGGGAGGGGATACACACACACACACCATACACATGCTCTCTCTCTATGGTTCTCTCTCTCTCTCTCTCTCTCTCTCTCACACACACACACACACACACACACACACACATATATATATATGTATCCCATAAATGTATCCCATTTATGGCTGTTCGTTTGTGGTCTCTTTTCTCTGACCAGTTGAAGTTTCTGTGCCCATTGCCATCTACTGCAAGGAGAAGCTTCTTATTGAAAGATGCTCTGGTCTAAGAGTATAAGTCAAAAGGAGCCATTTAAATACGATGTCCATTTAGCAGCATAATAGAATTAGGTTCTCCTCTACTTCTCAGGCCACGGGTCCCTGGTCTCTTTAGCAGTGCCAAGTATTGGCTCCATCTATTGGAGCAGGCATTAGATCTAAGCAGAAAAAGTTGCTCATTCCCATAACATTTATGCCACCATTGCACCACCGGGCATCCCTTGTCAGGCCAGGCATTGTCGCAGCTTGCAGAGTTCACAGATAGGTGGGATTGAAGATTGTTTTCCAACTCCAGTAGCATAAATAGCACCTTTCGGTACCATTCTTCTCCTTAACCCCCCACCCCCTTGCCTTCTTCTCCATTCTTAGTTTTAGAGTGGATAGGGTCTGGCTAGGTAGTACCAGCTGGCCAAGAGCTCACTATGTTGGGCTCAATATGTGTGCTGGCTAGATTTATGTAAACGTGACACAAACTATACTCCTCTGAGAAGAGGAAACCTCGATTGAGAAAGTGCTATCATAAGATTCAGCTGTAGAGCATGTTCTTATTAGTGATTGTGGGTGGGGCCATCCCTGGGCTGGTGGTAGACCTGGGTCCAGTAAAAAAGCAGGCTGAGCAAGCTGCAGGGAGCAATACCCCTCCATGGCCTCGGCATCAGCTTCTGCTTGCAGGGTCCTGTCCTGTTTGAGTTCCTGTCCTGACCTCCTTCAGTGAAGGAGTACATACAGGTTGGAAGTTTAAGCAGAGTAAACCCTTTCCTGCTGAATTTGCTTTTTGGTCATGGTGTTTCATCACAGCAATAGCAACGCTAACTAGGATACTATGTCACTCTGTAGTTCAGGCTGGGTAGGAAGTCATAATCCTTCTGCCTCTGCCTCCTAGAGCCAGGATGATGGGTGTGACATGATGCTAGGTTCTGTTTTAATTTAGGTTTCTCTTCCTTCCTTCCTTCCTTCCTTCCTTCCTTCCTTCCTTCCTTCCTTCCTTTCTTCTTTCCTTCCTTCCTTCCCTCCCTCCCTCCTTCCCTTTCTTTCTTGTGTGTGTGGGCCAAATGCATGCTATCATACACATATGGAGGAAAAAGGACGACTTGCAGGAGTCACTTCTCTCTTCCCAACACGTGTTTCAGGGCTGGAGCTCAGGGCCTCCGGCTTGGTAGTAAGTATTTATCTGCTGAGCCATCCTCCCAACCCCTAACTTTTGAGTGACTAGAAATTGATTCATTTTCTGTGTCAAATATAATGTTAATTACCTTAGGTTATCTATACAAACATGTAAACTAGACTCTTTTTTTTTTCTTTCCAAGACAGGGTTTCCCTGTGTAGCCTTGGCTGTTCTGTACTCTCTTTGTAAACCAGGCTGGCTTTGAACTCACAGAGATCTGTCTGCCTCTGCCTCCCTGAGTGCTGGGATTACAGGTGTGTGGCACTGTGCCAGGCTTAAACTGGACATTTTAAAAATAGGTGCTGTACTTTTTTTTTTTTTTTTTTTTTTTTTTGAGAAAGGGTTTTTATGTGGAGCCTTGGCTGTCCTGGAACTCACTCTGCAGACCGGGCTGAACTTTAACTCAGAGATAAGCCTGCATCTGCCTCTGCCTCCCTGAGTGCTGGGATTAAAGGCTTGCACCACCACTGCCTGGAAGATGCTGTACTTCTAATTTTATCTACCTATTCCTAAGCTTAAGAATATTTTTAAAAAATAGTTGTTACTAAACCCAGAGCTGAAATCAATGAATTAGAAACAAAGAAAACAATTCAAAGAATCAATGAGACCAAGAGCTAGTTCTTTGAGAAAATCAACAAGATAGACAAACCCTTAGCCAAACTAACTAAAAGGCAGAGAGAAGCTATCCAAATCAGAAAAATCAGAAATGAAAAGGACATAATGACAGACACTGAGGAAATCCAAACAATTATTAGGTCTTACTACAAAAGCTTATATGCCACAAAATTTAAAAATCTAAATGAAATGGATACTTTTCTTGATAGATTCCATTTATTAAAATTAAATCAAGATCAGGTATCCTCCAAGGAAATAGAAGCAGTCATCAAAAGTCTCCCTTCCAATAAAAGCCCAGGGCTAGATGGTTTCAGGGCAGAATTCTACAAGACCTTTGAAGAAGAGCTGACTCCAACTCTCTTCAAACTATTCCACAAAATAGAAACAGAAGGAACATTACCAAACTCATTCTATGAAGCCACAGTCACCTTGATACCTAAACCACACAAAGACCCAACAAAAAAAGAGAACTTCAGACCTATCTCTTTTATGAACATTGATGTAAAAATACTCAATAAAATACTTGCAAACTGAATCTAAGAACACATAAAAGATATCATCCACCATGACCAAGTAGGCTTTATCCCAGGCATGCAGGGGTGGTTCAACATACAGAAATCCATCAATGTAATCCACCATATAAACAAACTGAAGGAGAAAAACCACCTGATCACTTCCTTAGATGCCAAAAAAGCATTTGACAAAACCCAACACCTATTCATGTTTAAAGTCTTGGAGAGATCAGGAATACAAGGCAAATACCTAAACATAGTAAAGACAATATATAGCAAGCCTATAGCCAACATCAAACTAAACAGAGAGAAATTTAAATCAAGCCCACTGAAATCAGGGACAAGGCAAGGCTGCCCATCTCTCCATATTTCTTTAGTACTTGAAGTCCTAACTAGAGCAATAAGACAACTGAAGGAGATAAAGGAGATAGAAATCAGAAAGGAAGAAGTCAAAGTACCACTATTTGCAGATGATATGATAGTATACATGGATGACCCCCAAAATTCAACCAGAGAACTCCTTCAGCTGATAAACACCTTCAGCAAAGTGGCTGGATACAAAATTAACTAAAATAAAATAATAATAATAAAATAAAAAAATCATTAGCCTTCCTGTATACGAAAGACAAAAAGGCTGAGAAAGAAACTAGGGAAACCACACCCTTCACAATAATCACTAATAACATAAAGTACCTTGGTGTGATTCTAACCAAGTAAGTGAAAGGCCTGTTTGAAAAAAACTTAAAGTCTCTGAAGAAAGAAATTGAAGAAGATATCAGAAGATGGAAATTTCTCCCGTGCTCATGGATTGGTAGGATTAATATAGTGAAAATCGCCATCCTGCCAAAATCAATCTACAGATTCAATACAATTCCCATCAATATACCAACACAATTCTTTACAGACCTTGAAAGAACAATTATCAACTTCAATGGAAAAACGAAAACCCCAGAATTGCTAAAGCAATCCTGTGCAACAACAGATTGTCTAGAGGTATTTCCATCCCTGATCTCAAGCTGTACTACAGAGAAATAGTAATAAAAACTTCATGGTACTGGCAAAGAAATAGAATGGCAGAGCAATGGAATTAAATAAAGACCCAGAAATAAACCCACATACCTACGGATACTTGAATTTTGACAAAGAAACCTAAACCATACAATAGCAAAAAGACAGCATCTTCAACAAATGGTGCTGGTCTAACTGGATGTCTACATCTAGAAAAATGCAAATAGATCCATATTTATCACCCTACACAAAACTAAGTCCAAGTGGATCAAAGACCTCAACATAAAACCAGACACACTAAATCTGTTAGAAGAAAAAGTGTGGAAGACCCTTGAACTCATTGGCACAGGAGACAAACTTCCTGAAAAGTACACCAACAGCACAGGCTCTAAGATCAACAATCAATAAATGGGACCTCATGAAACTGAAAAACTTCAGTAAAGCAAAGGACACTGTCATCAGAACAAAACAATTGCCTACAGACTGGGAAATGATCATCACCAACCCTATATCTGACAGAGGGCTAATATCCAGAATATATTAAAAAAAAACTCAAGAAGTTAAAAAGCAACAAATCAAGTAATCTAATTAAAAAATGGGGTACAAAACTAAACAGAGAATTCTCAATAGAGGAATATCAAATGGCAGAGAAACACTCAAATGGCAGAGAAATGCTCAAAGTCTTTAGTCGTCAGGGAAATGCAAACCAAAATGACCCTGAGATTTCACCTTATACCTATCAGAATGGCTAAGATAAAAAACTCAAGTAAGAACACATGCTGGAGAGGATGTGGAGAAAGGAGAACCCTCCTCCATTGCTGGTGGGAATGTAAACTTGTACAACCACTTTGGAAATTAATCTAGCACTTTCTCAGACAATTAGGAATAGTGTTTTCTCAAGATCCAGCTATAGCACTCCTAGGTATATATCCAAAACATGCTCAAGTATACAAGAAGGAAATTTGCTCAACCATGTTCATAGAAGCTTTATTTGTAATAGCAAGAATCTGGAAACAACCCAGACGTCCCTCAACTGAGGAATGGATACAGAAATTGTGGTACATTTACACAATAGAATACTACTCAACAATAAAAAACAAGGAAATCATGAAATTTGCAGGCAAATGGTGGGAACTAGAAAAGATCATCCTGAGTGAGGTAACCCAGAAGCAGAAAGATACAGATGGTATATACTCACTTATAAGTGGATATTAGACATTTAATATAGGAAAAACATACTCAAACATGTACATCTAAAGAAGCTAAGCAAGGAGGAGGACCCTGAGTAAGATGATCAATCCTCACTCAAAAAGGCAACAGGATGGACATCAGAAGAGGGAGAAAACAGGGAACAGGGCAGGAGCCTACCACAGAGGGCCTCTGAAAGACTCTACCCAGCAAGGTATTAATGCAAATGCTGAGATTCATATCCAAACTTTGGGCACAGTGCAGGGAATCTTACAAAAGAAGGGGGAGATAGAAAGACCTGGAGGGGACAGGAGCACTACAAGGAGAGCAAAAGAACCAAAAAATCTGAGCACAGGGGTCTTTTCTGAGGCTGATACTCCAACCAAGGACCATGCATGGAGATAACCTAGAACCCCTGCACAGATATTGCCATTGGCAGCTCAGTGTACATGTGGGTTCACTAGTAGTGAGAACAGGGACTGTCTCTGACATGAAGACAGGAACTCAGTGACAGGATCTTAGATCACCTCCCCATGATGGGGGAAAAGCCTTACCAGGCCATAGAAGAAAACAATGTGGTCAGTCCTGATGAGACCTCATAGACTCGGGTCAGAGGGAAGGGGAGGAGGATCTCCCCTATCAGTGGACTTGGTGAGGGGCATGGGAGGAGATGAGGGAGGGTAGGAATGGGAAGGGATTAGGGAGAGGGCTATAGCTGGGATATAAAGTGAATAAACTTTAATTAATAAAAAATAAAAATATAGTGTCACTTCTCATAATAATAAAATTATGTTAATACAAGTTGATTTTAATTGGAAAAAATAAACTATAGTATAAAATTCAATTATTAACAAAAATAGTTATTACTATGTAAAATGGCTGTATCATATATGGAAATGATTATTTGATTTCTAATTTTAACATATCTGTATAATGTTCTATGTTGGTAGATTTAATATATTTAACCAAGCTTGTACTCTGAGATTACTATAATATATACTATATAGTAAAAAATATATAATTAAAAAATTTAAAACAAAGTCCTTCGACTTGTGTTGAACTCACACTGGTAGGCTGGCCTTGGACTTGCCAGCCTCTGCCTCAGCCCTTTGAGCAGTTGGGATTGTGGCCTGTGCCACTGATGACATAGTGTTGCCTTAACATTAAGGCTTTTGCACTTACTCATAAGTGAAGGTTTTTCCCACGCTAGTCTGACAAACAGTTGCGAGCCTCTTCCATGTGATCTACAGGAATCTGAAAGAACACTGGAGTTATTGACTTTGTGAACATTTGGTAGAAGTCTGTCAAGTCATGTCAACACACCGATTTGGAGGGAGGCGTTGCTTTTGGGCTACACGTTAATAAAGTTCTCTGTTTCTGGAATAGCAACTGACCGACACTTACTCCCTATTTCTTAGGTGAGTTTTGATAGTTTCTATTCTCCAGGCACTAATCCTCTCTGCTTAGATGCTTTGAGCCGAGTGAAGCTCAGGAATGTGCTCTCATGATATCCCAAATGTCTCCCTTCACGTTCCTTATGGTCCTTATGTGTGGTTTTGTATTTTTAAAAATTGTGTTAGATAATATTCACTCCGTGCATTTATGCATTCATTTATCAGTAGCCTTTTGATTTATCGTGGTGATCCTTTTCAGTCTGAAATGATTAATTTCATATTTTATATTTATTAGAGCCACTTCTGTTATTCTTTGCCTTATTTTATCCATCATCTTTCTTTGGATGAGGCATTCATCTGTATTTTTCATTTATTAATGTGCGTGCTCATGGCTATTCATTTCTTCTCTGATCTATGCTATGAATATGAACAATCAATTAGTTCCACCACAGAGAGTTTGGTTACTACTATTACCTATTTGTTATACATTTCCAGTTTGGATTTCTCATCTGGCTGTGAATTGAGAAAGAGCCTTTAAGTTTCCCACTGGTAGGGTTTTGGTACTCATTTTTGTGTTTTAATTTCCCTATCAATTTCTAATCCTTCTCTGTCAAATTGCCTCAGGGCTTGTATTTTGCTTCTGTAAATTAAAGTCTTTCGTTTTTGAAAGTTTTTCCAATGTTCTCTGTATCTGTGTGCATCTCTGTTTATGTGCATCTTTTATCTAGTCTCAGTCTTGGTCTGTGTCATTCTGTCTCTGTCTTTCTCTGTCTGTCCATTTTTCTGCATTTCCTTGGCTCTGTGTTTCTGTGTCTCTATCTCTCTGTCTCTGACTCCTTGGCTCTCTTTATATCTCTCTTTCCATCTCCCTGTGTGTGTGTGTGTGTGTGTGTGTGTCTGTCTCAGTGTCTCTGTCTGCATCTGTCTCTCTGCCTCTCATTGTCTCTCTAATAGTCTCTGTGTCTCTCTGTCTCTACCCATCTCTGTGTTCTTCTTTGTCTCTTATCAATCAACTGTGGACACACCGACAGAGAGGCCATGCTGCTCCTGTGGTGTGTCTCTCTTGCTTCCTCTGTAGTCCTCCTCGGCCCTCTGCTCATTTCATCTTCATTGTGCCTCCCGCTTTTCATTGACATGCCCTCTGCTGGTTTTCCCTCAGGTTCTTTGCACTCTAAGATGTGGCCACCGCGGTCCTCACTTCTGGATGTTCCTATGTCTCTTTTCATGTCTTTTGAAAGCTACTGCTTGTCCACCTTCTGTGGTTGCTGGGCCATGGTTTCCTGAGCCCTTTCCACTTTGATATCCCGTCATGTCAGATGACTGTATCTGAATTCTTTCAACCATAGAAAGAATTCAGTGCTGTGTTAAAGATGATGATTTTGTACTTTTCTATGACAACTTTACTTTTTTTTTCCTTGAGTTTAAGGTCTTTATCCTGTAGTATAGTTTATTGATTAATTTGAATGCTGCCTTTTTTTGGTCAACAGTTACATATGACAGAGGTAAATTCTTTCTGGTCTAGTTTTTTGCAAAGTAACACAATGGAGGTGAAGGCTATGGAAAAAACCAGCAGGATTTCTTCATATGCTACAGGCCTGTTTGAGAGTGTTCCTTCTAGACCTGACCTTAAAAGTCTACCGAGATGCTCGGCTGTTACTCTAGCCAGAAGCTTATGGTCTCTTCTGCTCCTGCCTCACCGTGGTCTGCTCGAAGCACATACTGTGTGACTTGCTGAGATTTTCTCTCTCCTTGTGTCCCCAGTAAGGAAGGCTAGCTCACCTTCAGAGTGTGAGCGCCCACCCTCTGGGCCCTTTGCTCTCTCACCTGCCTGAGATCCACAGTCACAGCTGTCTCCCGCTTCAACACCACTGTGTGGGACTGTCAGCGCCTGGGAGTGTCCCTAAAATTTCTAGGTTGCTTTACAAGATGACTGGAATATCTCCTTTACTTTTCCACATTAAAACTCGAACTGTTCACTGCGTATTTTATTTTTATTTCACTGTTAGGGACCTTTTCTTCTTGTGCTATACACAGTAGGCAAAATGCTCTGTGTGTATCCCAAATTCTTACCATCCTTTAGGATGTTTGTATTTTGCATACAGAAAAGTTCAAATTTGGGGAAGAATTCTGGCACTGAAGTGTGTGTGGTGTTTTCATATTCTCTTGGCATATGTTACTTCACAATTCGAGAATTTTGCTAATTATATAAATTGCATATGGTTTATCAGTTATTTGTTACTCAGGTTATTAAGTCAAAGAAGATGTTTAGTTATGAAGAAATTATGTCCTTTGTGAATCCTTTAAAAAGTTATGTTCATTTATTTATTTACTTATTTATGTAAGTGTAGGTCAGAGGACAGCTTGTGGGAGTTGGTTATTTTCCTTCTACCACGTGGGCTTGGGATGGAACTCGGGTCCTGAGGCTTGGCAAGCAGGCGCCTTTACCACTGAGCCATCTGCCTTTACCCACCGAGCCATCTTGCAGGGCCATAATTTGTGAATTCTTAAACTCAGGTAATTAAGTTTCATTTTCTATCTAAGTAGTTTTGGTTGATTTACATGAAAATCTGTTTGAAAATTTCAGTGATAAGAAAATCGGTGGTTCTTGCTGAAATCCCCAGCGTGGCTTCTTTTGTAAACATCCACACTGCTACAAAATTCTGTCGCTCCTTTCTCTAGGATGCAAATATCAGGGCTCACCCTCATCTCCCACTTGTACCATGAGGTGGTGCTAAGAATGCCATAATTTTCATGATAAAAAATTTCAGGAACACTCTCTTTGTGTACTTGGTGAGATTTGGAACTTTGATGTTTAATTAGTGGGAATTAAAAATAGCATTACAGGGCTGGGGAGATGGCTCAGGAGTAATGAACGCTTGCAGAGGACCCAAGTCCTGTTCCTGGCACCTGTGTCAAGTGGCTCACCACTGCCTCGGATTCCAGCTCTGGAAAGATCCCACACCTCTGGCCTTCCCTGGCACCTGCGCTCTCCTGCCTATACTGATGTACACACACACAGTTAAAACTAATAAAAACAAAATCTTAAAGTAGCATCATTAGAAAGCAATTACAGTCTCCTGTAACTACATCCACTGTAGCACCCTATGAAACAGCAGCAGCCTCTGTCAGGAGCCAGGAAGAGCACTACCATATGCAGAGCGAGCCTACACTACTGTAAAGGGCTGCTCAGGCAACACAGATCCCACACCTAACAGATGCTGTGGGGTCTACCTTTGGGTTCATACCACTCTCCCGTACTTTGGTAAGGGTGGGTTGGCTTCTTTTGTTTTCTTCTCATCAGCATCTCTGATGTCTCCATGTCCTATTCGATTGGGGCTTATTGAATTAATCCTGACCCCTTCAAGAAAGAAGGTCCCTTTAATCTGCTTACCTGAGGAACCCAGATGAGGAACTTCTCATAACTGCCTCCTCGGCATTTTTTTCCCCTCTTGCATTTACACTTCTGCTCTTTATGGAGGCAGAAATGTAATAGACCTTCCAAAGGGGAGCAGGTGACTCAAGTGTGTCTTGATTGAATTTCAGTGGCCAGACGGTAAACTGAAGAGTTTGCTCTTAGCAGCAACATAATTATTAAATTTCCTTAGTAGGGGGAGGGGAAGAGAGGGCACAGACTATTGATTTGTAAATCTCCAAGGAGTGCTCACATTTATCCAATAGTATATTCTCTGAGAGGATTTTTTTTTCTTCCTGTAAATACTCATTTCATCTCTTCCAAAATGATGGTATTGCTGATTGTAAACACTTGGTGATTTTTCATTATCTCATTTTAAGTGGGTATCTATTAAACTGTTAAAAGGATTCCATAACCTTTCGATTCAGCAATCTTTGTGG